>NC_141696.1:236962865-238364266 GCF_964263255.1 Lissotriton vulgaris
TGAGCCGAGTTGCCTGAGATTCAGTGCACCTGCCACGCCCCGGCCCGCAGGACGACAAACCCATCAGGGCCAGCCCTATGCAGCCAGGCCACAATAATCTGCATCCAACACCGGTGTGTGTCATGGAGGGCCCACCACTTGCCAGTGTAAGCTCCAAGCCCGAGGCCCGCGACCAGGCCAGCTTTCAGACCACCGCTGTCCTCCCGACGCGGGCCCACATTACTCCTTTCATGTTTACATATTCTACCAGTGACCTCTGCAGCCCAGTGGGTCACTTATGTGAGACTATTTGGGACAGCAGCCACAGCACCAGACTCCCTTCGATCAGTGAGGCATAGTGCCATATGCGCATCTTGCGGCACATCCTGCCACAAACCCTGTCCAACGCCATCCGGCGAGCCATGCTGCCACAAATCCTGTCCAACGCCATCCGGCGAGCTGTGGATGAGGGACCAGGACAACCCTGCGGACGAGTGGGTCCACATCCAGCACCAAGTCACGAATCACGAATGGCTGAGTCCACACAAGTGGATGCATGGAGAGGAGTAAGACGAAGATACGACTCAGTCCAGACGAAAGCTGGTTCAAAGTCACGGAGGTGACCGAACAAGCTATCCAGGCTGAAGAAGGCTGATAGCCAGAAACCGGTCCTTGGATGCTTGATTCCGGTCTAGGAAAGACATGGCTTGGTAGTTCGGGCTGGACTGTTCCCATGAGGCACAGGGTCAAGGCTGATTTGCATATAGCCAGTGTCTGACCTAGGGTGGTGTGGAGTGCAAAAAAACGATGGATTTAGGCCCATATCTTTGTACTGGGGTAAATGTAAGAAATTGCTCTGCATTCTGTCCATCAACTGTGTTTTTTGCAATTTTCACCCCAAGTGGGCTGGGTATGCTCAGACGTGAGTCCAAGGCTCTCCACATCACTGGAGTCAAGCTATCCCGGCTGAAGAAGACTGATAGCCATAAACCAGTCCTTGGACGCTTGATTCCGGTCTAGGAAAGACATGGCTTGGTAGTTCGGGCTGGACTGTTCCCATGAGGCACAGGGTCAAGGCTGATTTGCATATAGCCAGTGTCTGACCTAGGGTGGTGTGGAGTGCAAAAAAACGATGGATTTAGGCCCAGATTTGTACTGGTGTAAATGTAAGACATTGTTCTGCATTCTGTCCATCAACTGCGGTTTTTGCAATTTTCACCCCGAGTGGGCTTGGTATGCTCATACGTGAGTCCCAGGCTCTTCACATCACTGGAGTCAAGCTATCCAGGCTGAAGAAGGCTGATAGCCAGAAACCAGTCCTTGGATGCTTGATTCCGGTCTAGGAAAGATATGGCTTGGTAGTTCGGGCAGGACTGTTCCCATGAGGCACAGGGTCAAAGCTGATTTGCATATAGCCAGTGTCTGACCTAGGGTGGTGTGGAGTGCAAAAAAATTATGGATTTAGGCCCAGATCTTTATACTGTGTTGAATGTAAGACATTGTTCTGCATTCTGTTCATCAACTGTGTTTTTTGCAATTTTCACCCGAGTGGGCTGGGTATGCTCAGACGTGAGTCCCAGGCTCTCCACATCACTGGAGTCAAGCTATCCAGGCTGAAGAAGGCTGATAGCCAGAAACCGGTCCTTGGATGCTTGATTCCGGTATAGGAAAGACATGGCTTGGTAGTTCGGGCTGGACTGTGCCCATGAGGCACAGGGTCAAGGCTGATTTGCATATAGCCAGTGTCTGACCTAGGGTGGTGTGGAGTGCAAAAAAACGATGGATTTAGGCCCAGATCTTTGTACTGGGGTAAATGTAAGACATTGTTCTGCATTCTGTCCATCAACTGTGGTTTTTGCAATTTTTACCCCGAGTGGGCTGGGTATGCTCATACGTGAGTCCCAGGCTCTCCACATCACTGGAGTCAAGCTATCCAGGCTGAAGAAGGCTGATAGCCAGAAACCAGTCCTTGGATGCTTGATTCCGGTCTAGGAAAGATATGGCTTGGTAGTTCGGGCAAGACTGTTCCCATGAGGCACAGGGCCTAGGCTTATTTGCATATAGCCAGTGTCTGACCTAGGGTGGTGTGGAGTGCAAAAAAATGATGGATTTAGGCCCAGATCTTTTTACTGGGTTGAATGTAAGACATTGTTCTGCATTCTGTTCATCAACTGTGTTTTTTGCAATTTTCACCCGAGTGGGCTGGGTATGCTCAGACGTGAGTCCCAGGCTCTCCACATCACTGGAGTCAAGCTATCCAGGCTGAAGAAGGCTGATAGCCAGAAACCGGTCCTTGGATGCTTGATTCCGGTCTAGGAAAGACATGGCTTGGTAGTTCGGGCTGGACTGTTCCCATGAAGCACAGGGTCAAGGCTGATTTGCATATAGCCAGTGTCTGACCTAGGGTGGTGTGGAGTGCAAAAAAACGATGGATTTAGGCCCAGATCTTTGTACTGGGGTGAATGTAAGACATTGTTCTGCATTCTGCCCATCAACTGTGTTTTTTGCGACCGAACAAGTGGTGCCACTGAACCTGAACTACACAGGCCGGTGGGGTCAACAAACTATGCTGGCGACACTCAGTGAATGGCCCGTGCTGACCACTGCCTCCGGCCTACAATGTTCTCCTCCTAGGCTGTGCTCGAGTAGGCCACAGATTTGGACCTGAACATCAAGTATGCAAAGGCAGTTTACACATCATTGCACGCAAGGAGAGGCCTAAGAGGATGTTGCTTTGCATCTTGGCGGAGAGAAAAGGATCATCATTATGGAGGTGTTCGTGCACTACCGACAACTGCCCCCGTATCACTAGCGCTGTGCATCGCGAGCCAAAGACACATGGCTGTGAGCCACTGATGACCGCTGCCTATGGCCTACACTGCGGTCCAGTAGGTCACAGAGTCATGATTCAGCAATGGCGGAGTCTATATCAGTGTACCGGCATCATCGCAGTCTGCATCCCCACTCACACCCGTGCCACTAAGTGAATTCCCCGACATTCATGGACACTCTGTTGTCGAACAGTGGTGGCGTCTGAGCCTATGGACTTGGTGGCAATTTTCACCCCCATGTAGCTGAAACGGAATTGGTGGTGGCAACGGGCTGTCACATTCCACTCCTCCATTTGCTGCTTGCTGATAAAATCAAACCTTTTGGCATCTTGCCCTGGAGAACACCTTCCACTGTCCCCCGAAACACTCTGAAACATACACCTCGGACAATGATGGTTACCTACTCAGGCCGCATGGCCCATCTGACTGCACCGCAAGTCACCGTCCCGTGGCTGGGGGCCTGTGCCAGCCACAGTGCATCCGAGGCCACTAATTCTGTGCTGGTTAAGTCCGGGACCCCTTCTCCGGAGAGACAGGCTGGCCCCTGAGGCGTGGGCCTAGGGCTCATCAATGCCATGACTCTGTGGCCTTGCGCTATACACAGCCTCCGGGCCCAAATGCGTCCAACCAGGGCTCACACACCAAAGAGAGTCCAAACTGGCCCGGATGATGCATCACCGCAGGAAGCACATGCCACCACCGCAAGGACCACCTCTAAATGCCATCTGCAAGAATTGAAGCAGTGGTCCTGACAGACTTTGTGGTTGCTAAGGCCTGTCGTGGATGCAATCATCGGCCTGATTCCCTGTTCAGCACTCCAGGTGCCAGTTACTCAGTGTACCGCAGGCCATTGTCCGTAGCTGATTGCGTTTTGTGTTGTGGAGCGGATGCGCAGGTATGTCACCTCAAAGAGTGTGGGGGGCCTGAGACATTTATGGTGAAGATGATGCAGGTCTGACACACCCCACTGCATCTGCATCAGGAATAGACTTTTTCTGCACATGAGCATGCTCATCTCTAGTGTCCACAGCCCACTGCCCTGAGACTCACGTACACTTCTGCTTGCATGTTGGCTGTCCTCTGGACTTTATCCGGCTCACCCCATGTTGCTCAGCAGTTGACTCTGTATTGCATGTGTTTTCTGTTTGCTTTCTACTGGTGTCCAATGTCCATATGGTTGCCAACACCAGAAATTCCGTGCGGGTTGGCTTACCCTCACCCCACCCACATCCAGCACAGGCGTCACTGTACATGTGGCCCTGCCAATAAAGGGTCCGTGTGCATGTGCCCGTAGCCAGTTTAACATGATCTCTGCATGTGTCTCTGTGGTCTTGTACTATGCATGTGGGCCTTGGGCCCTAAGACTTTACATTGTGCGGTGTACATTGGATGCAGACATGTCACCGGAGGCAGCGGGTTGGGGCGTGGACATGTAGCTTTGTCGTCACCCACTCCATTCGTGAGGAGAGTTGCCGGGGCCGTCATAAGCAAAAGTGCGCGCCCCTGGGCGTGGTTCTGTGCTGCGCATGTGCATCTGCATGTGTCTCAATGGCAGCCTGGATCTTCTTAGTGGGCTGTGGGTGGGCCCTGTAGGGTGATAGACACCTACATATGTGTCCTTGTTCGCCTTCCTTGCGTTCGGCCCCCAACCACATCTGTTGGGCCACCTCCTTTTGGTGATGACACATGCCATTGGGGTGCCATGTGTGGGTGGGTGAAGTGTTGTGAGCCAGCTGTGCTTGCGGTTGCTTCCTGCTGTGTGGTTTGTTGCAGGCTCGGTGTTCTCTGAATGAATGAATGAATGAATTCTTTATTGTTTGGTTACTCAACACCATTACTTTAAAATCATTATACGAGGTTATAAAATAACAAAAGTTAAAACCGACAGAGTTTGTACTGCCCAAGGGGCGGGCTTGCGGAGGGTGAGGGTCATGTTGCGACTTAGATCAACAAAGACTCTATGAGTGGAAGCCCTCCGGGGCCATCAGTAGAGTTCGTGCCTGGTAAATGAACTTTCCAAAGGAGGCCATATGCTTTACCGTTGTCAAGGTGTAGAGGAAGATGGTCGCCTCCTTTGCAGTGCGTGTTCCTGATTGTCTTAAAATTGGCCTGAGGTAGAGACTGCGGGCCGTGCGCAGGACCGGGCAGCAAAATAGTAGGTGGGCCAGTGACTCACGTTTGTACCTGCAGAGCCTGCATTCCCGGGCACCTGGGCCGGCAGTACCAAAGCCATAAAGTTCTTTGAGAGGCAGCGGATGTAGTCTATACGCTAAGATCTTGTGAAGGGCTGCGCGGCCCACGGCCTGCTTAAGATGGTATTTGGGATTATGCAGGATTTGTGGTGAGGACAAGGACTCGTGTAGGTCTTTTTTTACCAATGACTCCAGATCCAATTCTCTTGACCGCACCCGCACTTGCTTTTTGATGGAATGTTTGATGGCAGTGTAGCTAACATATTCTGGGTTCCAAGACTCAGTGGCGAGATTGAGGTGGACCTTCGCCGCCTTGAGGGTGGCCGACCAGGGATTCCCTGGTTCCCTGAAGATGCAATTCAGCGATGCCTTAAGCGTGTTCTCCTTTGCCGTCGTTGTTAAGAAGTAGTATTTGCTTAGGGCGGCCATCTCTTCCAGGTATTGCTGATTGAGTGAGAACTCCAGGCGAACGAGAGTGTTTCTGGTACACCTCGGAAGATGGAATAATCTCTTGTAGGCTCTGCAATGGATTTTTTCTAGTTCTTTATGCAGTTTGCCTGGAAATGCTTGGAGAGCATAATTTAGGGCCGGCATTAATTTTGCTCTGAGTACTCGTTGGATAGCTAGTGTGGACGGGCTGTATAAGGAGGCGTGCAGCTTGCAGATAGCGTAAGTTATAGTATTGCCTTTGCCTTGGATAGTCTTTAGGTGCGCGCTTGAGAGCCCCGACTCCTGAAAGCAAATTCCCAAGTAAGTGTACCGCTGAATGCTTTCCAGCAGAAGGTGGCCAAGCCTCCATTTTACTGTTTTTTTCTTTGGGTACTTTCCAAAAATAATAATTTTAGACTTGGATGGGTTAGCTACAAGCTTGTTTTTGTCATTGTATGCGGCCAGTGCAGTCAGCGCCTTTTGTAGCCCAATTCTTGTATAGTCCAAAAGCACCAAGTCGTCGGCATATTGCATAATGTGGATTTTTGTCCCGCCGATCTTTGGCACGAGCAGTGCCGCTCCGCAGAAGGCCCTCTCCATATCCGCAGTATATAAATTGAATAGCATTGGAGCTAGCACACACCCTTGTTTTAGGCCACGATCCGTGTTGATCTTTATGGATGCGTGATCCCTCGAGAGTTTGATTCTTACCCGTGTTTTGTGGTACAGGGATTGGATCGCCCTCAACAAAGCTGGATTGATGTTCCATTGGGCCAGCTTGCTCCACAGTATAGCACGATCTACCCCGTCAAACGCCGCCGAGTAGTCAATAAAGCCGGCGAATAAGGGGGGGCTTTTGGGTGCCCGAGCGTGGTGGACCAGATAAGAGAGTGCAGTGATGTTATCGACTGTGGAGGACCCTGGTCTAAATCCTGTTTGGCATAGTGGGAGTAGGCCTTCAGCATTCGTCCAGTCTGTAAGGTCCCTCAAGATTGCGCTGGCGTATGCTTTTCCCTCGATGACCAGAAGGGCAATCAGGCGATAATTTGAAGGTTCAGATTTGGGGCCCTTTTTGTGGATTGGCTGTAGGAGCGAGCCTCTCCATGAATCGGGGACGTCACCCAGGAGCCAGCATTCATTGTACAGGTGGGGCAAGGTCTTTGACCAGAAGTCGATGTTTGCCTTGAATAAGTGTCCGGGAAGGCCGTTGGGCCCCGGGGCACCATTTTGTCTGATGTTTTTTAGAATATTGGTCACCACCAATCTTCCCGGCGGCGCAGTCATCTCGGTGATAGGGTCTGAGTCGGCTCCCTCGTCAATTGTTTCGTTTTGCTTGGAATCAGTCCTGGTTTCAATGTAAAGGGATTTTACATGTGCGATCCAAGTGGGAGCGTCGAGAGAGTTTTCTCTATGGTTTGTGCACAGTCCAAGGGTGCTTAGGTAGTGCCAAAACTCCTGCGATTTTCCTAGGCTCAGCAAGTTGTAGATTTTCAGCCATTGTGCTTCACAGTAATCTCGTTTTGCCTCCCAGACCTTCTTGGAGTGACTTTTGCTGGCCTCTTGGAGTTGTTTCTTCGTTGTGCCTGAGCCATGTTTGTAGAAGAGTTTGCGTTTCTTGCTCAGTTGTTTAGCGCTGATTATAAGTTCCACCTTGTGTCCGTAGGTGAGTGGGGGGTGCCTGTTAGCTGTATTGCTTGGTGTTCCACGAAGGGTTGCTGCCAGGGTCCCAGTGGTGGCGGTCCAGGTGGCTATTGCGCCCGTTTTCTGTTCATTCAGTGGCCAACCTGGCCACTGGTTTGCCCAATTGTTAAAAGATGTAATTGAGGTCTGTGCCCATTTAATTCTTCTGGGCAGTTTTATCAGATCTTCATCGTTAGATGCACCAATGTATTCGAGCCTATGGCGAGTGTCCGCTGTGAAATTCAGAGTGATGATTAGCGCAGCGTGATCGCTATCACTTCGCGGATGTACTGTGTAATTTGACATGAGATGTTGTAATTTTTCACTGAGGATGATGTAATCGATCGTTGTTTGATTGTTATATGTGGGACCAACAAAGGACCCAGGACTGAGATTTAGGAGGACCGAGTGCGCTGTCGCCAGCTTGTAAGTTTTTAATAGGTCATTCAGGGCGATGGTGGCCCCACGCTGAAGACGTCGTGTGGTTGATGTCCCTATATTATGTGTGTTGAAATCGCCGAGAATGATGCATTCCAGGGCCGGATGTTGGAGCATTAAGGACTCTAGGAGGGTTGTCAACGTGGCCAAATTGGGCATGGGCCCGTGTGAGTTGTAGTAGAGATTGATTAATAAAAGCGAGCAGTGACCATTTATCAGGCGGCAGCCTTTCAGGATGCCTGCCTGAAGATTGTCTGGAAGATTGGGAATTGCCACGAATTCCAGGCTGAGTGAGTGCTTTATGTAGACACATATCCCCCCTGACGGTCTTCCGAATATGTTAGGCTTTTTTGCAGGTTTTCCATATTCTGCGTATCCTCTTAATGAGAGCGGGTGGAACAGCCAGGATTCTTGTATGCAGATAATATCTGCCTCTTCCATGAATGTCACTGCATTTTTGTTAAGAAGCAGCCTTCTGAGTCCTGCGACGTTCCAAGACATGATTTTCAGGCAATCCGGCGGTTGTACCTGTCTGGAGGATTTTTTCGGACGATGGGCGCTTTGCCGAGGGGTGTCTCGGGCATCGTGGCTATGTTAGGATCTTGAGTTTAATGCTCGTGGCAGCCAGGACCAGTCATTACATGCGCGTCCCAAGGTTGCGCATATGCGTGTACCCTGATTTGGGTTAGTTGTTATTTTGATTGGGGTACTAATGGTCAGTCCAGTGTTTGTGGCGCCTTTGGACCCCTGGAGGGTGGGCGCCATTTGGCGCGCGTCGTTGGGATGGGTGTGCGGGCTTAGGTTCCCTCCAGATCGCTGATCTATGTTTCCCATCTGGGAGCGTGCAGATTGAGTTTTTAAAACGAGTGGGTATTTTTTGGTGCGCATAGGTTTTATTTTTATGCCCCAACTATCCAATAGCTTGTGCTGACTTTTCAGGGCCTCGGCCATGTGCGGGCTCACGAAGGTTAGCTCCGTGGGTTCATTTGTCTCCTCCGCGTCTGGCGGGATGAAGGAGATTGTTTCAATGTCTGTAGTATTGGTTCCCTCCAACCCTGGGATGTTTGCAAAAAGTTTTAATAAATTGCTACGGTTGAGGATGTCCCACGACCCCTGGGAGACATAGTCAGGATACAGCATTATCTTGCGGTCCTGGGAGTGGGTTATTCGGCAGGCTGTATCCGCCCCTTGGCCTCCTGTTTGTGGAATTTGTGCTGTGTCCACTTGAGTGTCATTTGCGTGCCTGTTTGACCCAACTGGCCCCAATTGCTGCCGAAAAGACTCCGTCTGTGACACGCTGGGCACATTTGTGGGTAGTGACAGCTGTTCAATTTCCTTGAGGTCTGTAACAGTCAGAGGCGCATGCGATACGCAGCCCTGCGTGATCGTTGATGGAGCTGCGGCCTGGGGGTCATGTCTTTTTGAGAGTGCCTGGGTTGCTTCAGCTGAACTTTGGTCCGTTGCTTGTTTTAAGCGTGGTGCTGTGGAAACTGGCTGGGGGTTTACGAATTAGGTTGTTGCTAAGTTGGAGGGCTGAGTGTCTTCGACTTTTATCTCAATTGTTTCCAGTATTTTTACGGTTGCTCCCAGTTTGGTCATTTCCTGATTCACGTTGTGAGCGGGCGTCTTATTCTCAGGCCGTAGCCATTCCCGGATGGTTCTGGGAGCGAGAGATTTATTTCTATTTGCCTTATTGAGTTTTTTTTATTTTTTCTTGTTTTTTCTAGATAGGATGTGGGAACCTGGGCTGGTTAGTGTGGTAATGTGCGGGGGCTCGTGGTTTTGTGTTTTGATCATAGTGGCTTCTGGCCTGCTCATGTTGAGTGTCGGTAATGGTGCCTCCCAGGCGGTTTTGTCTTCTTTATTGATCTGTATCGAGTGGTTTGTTGGGTTTCTTGAGTCTTCTGTTTTTGGGGGCTGCGGGGTTGGTTCCTGAGAGGTCGGGGCCTTGATCTTGCCGACTTCGCTCTTGAGGTCCTCCACCAATGTGGTCATGATGGCCGGAAGTTTTCCTAAATTGTTCAAAATGGGGCTGCAGCTACATGACTCCGGGTTGAGGTGTGTGCTGTCCTGTGCTCTGCGAATCAGGGAGTTCAGATGGTCCAGTTTACAGTCGATTCCAGATATTAGATTTGCGACAGTTTGTAGTATGTTTATCTGGGCATCGAGCTTGTCAGCGTGCATTATTGCCGCACCTGTCATAGAGATAAGTGTCTCGTTGATCAGAGCTAGGTGATCTGTGATCACTGGGGAGCTCTCCCCCCTGTCCGAGCTTCTGCTCATTAAAGTTGGTGGCGGGGTTGTTTTATCTTGTTCACAGGTTCTCTGGAGCATTGAGTTCGACAGTATGATCACTGGGGAACTCTCCCCCCTATCCAAGCTTCTACTCAATGAAGTTGGTGACAAGATCATTTTATCTTGTTCACAGTGGCTCTGGTGCATCAAGATCGAAGGTGGGGGGTGCCGAGCCTGTATTTCTGTGATGCCCCCTCTTTCACAACTTTCATGTATTAGGCTGGTTGCATCAAGCATGTGCTCCCCTGTTGCCGGGGTTGCGCTACATGTGCTGATCAATATGTCAGCCGCCAGGGCCCCATTTAGGCTTGAGTTCGAGTGAGGGTCTTCAAGTGAGTGATATATGGGAGTTGTTAGGCTGCCCCGGGCCTCTGGCTTAAGGGGTATGCCACCCTGTGGCGTAGTTGTTGTTGATGATGGGGGCCTTCCTGGATCCCGTGAGGCAGTAGGACTGGGGTGTAGGCTGTCCTCAAAGGCTTTGTTGGTAGGGGTACCGCTTAACGGTCTGATTGGTGCCGCTGGATTTGTGACCGGGGGATAAAAGAAGCTTCTTATGTCACTGTTTCCTAGAGAGATGTTTGCCCCGGGACTGGGAAATAGGTGGGCCGGTTTATACCGCCTCCCATCTTGCCCTGCTTGCGACGATGTCAGTGCTGGATATATAGTTGATAATCCTGGTGACGTTGGCGTTGCCCCAGTGGCACCAGGTGTTCCCGGGGTTCCCCCCTCCGACAGCCCAGGTCCGGAGTAGAGGCCACCCGTCCCTGGAGGGTAGAAAAGTTTTGCCTTCCGTCTCCTGGCTGTTCTATGTGGTCGAGGTTTTTCCTGTTCCTGCAGTAAGGAAGAGTTTCTGGTCCTCATTGTTTTGCCCTGTTTTGGCTATCACTTTTTCCTTATTGGAAGGTAGACGCAGCGGAGATTCGATGTCCGTCAGTTTGGGCGTTTTCCCCGGCGTCTGCGTCTGTGCCCTTCTGTTGAAGGCCGCTGATTGGCTAGTTAGAGCGAGCGGGGCACACAGGGGGGAGCCACCAGCGAAGTCGGACCTAGTCAGACCAGCCTAGGCCACCACCCCCGGGCTCTTACTTCGCAGCTGCCTCTAACGGCGGCCGCGCTCGCGGTCTCTTGATCAGCTGGGCTTTCCAGAGGCAGTTTAGGGCGTCTCCTGTGCGTTTGGGTCTCTCCCCGTTCGCCCGCACTTGTTGTTTGCCTCACTTCGCTTGAGGCTCAGTGCTCAATGCTGGGCACTGGGTGCTGGGTGCTAATTTCTGAGCTGAGGCTGCCAGTTCCAGCCTTCCGCCTCCGCCTGGTCGGGGCTACGCGCTGAATGCGCCGGTTTCGGCTCCTCCTTGCCAGCAGTTCTCCTTGTCTCCTTGTGTCTCCTTGTGTCCCCTTCTGCTCTTGGGACAATGCTAACTGATTGCACACTGGTTGCACGGTGGTTACTGGATCTTATTCGCTGCTGCGTTCGTCGGGGCCCCAGTACTGCAAGCCCCGAGCACTCCTACACTGCAAGTCCCACAGTGCACAGGCTTTTTCACCGCTTAACAGGCATCGTTTTGTTCAGGCTTTTGTTCATGCAGGAACTGCTGAAACTACAGAAACTGTCTTAAAGTTCAAGCTGTGTTCACTTTACATCAGCCGCTTTGTTGTTTTGGCTATTGGCTGTTGTCTGTTGTTGCCTGTTGCCTGTTGTATTGTGTTGTGAGATTTCAGCGTTTCTGTCTCGTTTGGGGGTAGGGGCTCCTGCTGTCTTTGGCTGCCTCCTGCCTCGCTACCTGCTCAGCTCACACTGCCTCCTTCAGTGAGCATCAAAGCGGGTTCAGTGTGGCAGTGTAGGCAATGTGGTGCGAGGTGAGGGGCCGTGGGGGCTGGGGGGCCGTGGGACCGCACTCTCTCCTCACTCCCGCCTCTCTCCTGCCCCCGCCTTCGCCTCTTGCTCACCTCGCCTCTCCACTCTCCACTCTGGATGCCTCAGCTCGCAGCGCCTCTCCTCACCTTGCCGAGTTGCCTTGCCTTGCCTCGCCACTGCAGTCCCGGCTCAGCCCCGGCCCCGTTGCCAGTAACGCACGACTCGCTGATTCCACTTCTGCAGCTTGCAAGCTCCTGGATTCGGCGATGGTGGTAGTGTTTCGCCGTTTTCGGCGTTTTCAGCGTTCGTGCTCGCTTCAGCACAGCTCGCTCAGCTCGCTTCGGCTGTGACTGCTGATGCTCCTCTCTCTCTCTGAGTAGCTTGGCTCTCGGGTTCCTAGTGGGGGGCTGCGTGGGATGTCCATGGGCTGTTGTACCGCATCAGTGTTGATGGTGTGGTGGTCCTCTCCGGCATCACAGATACGTTGTATTATGTACTCTGCTGCAGGTGCTGTGTGGCCCTCTGCGATGTGAAGGGGTGGTGCATGTTGTCCCTGTGTTAGTATATTTGTTGGCTCATTGTGCTAGTTTGCATACAGACTGTATGGCAGCGTACATTGTGTCTGTTTTGGGGGTGCTGGATTAGTCTGTGGGTATGTGTATATTTGGACTACATGATAGATGTGAGGTCGTACGCCCATTTCACTGTTACCCACTCTGTCAGCTGTAGTGGGCTTGTTTCTGTGCCCTCTGTTCTGCAGTGTTTGCTATGTGCATAGTTCCACGTTGTCATCAATGTGGGTGTGCTGTTCGTGCTGTGTGTGTGCTGCAGTTTACTGCAGTGTGCCAAGGGGATCTGGAAAGTGATCCTGGGTGTTTGTGGGTGTGCAGTGTGCTACACCTCATTGAGCAAGTGTGCCATTGTGCCCATCTCCCCCCGTCGCCTCAGACCCTGTTCGTTGCACTACCTGTTGGTGTTGTGTCTGGTCCTCTCGAGCTGTGTCCGTATTTCCTACTCCTTGCACCGTCTCCTCACTGCTGACTGTGGGCTGGGTTTCCTCCAGCTCCTCCGGTGGTTCTGGACTGCCACTTCCTGTCACAGTTGCTGCCTTCCTGTTGGCAGCGGGTTCGTGCCTGGTTTAGGTTGTCACGTCATGCTGTCCCCTATTGGCACCCTGGATTGGCCTCCTCGGCACTCCGACTGCATTGCAGGTGGTCTGCATGAGGGCCACTTGCTGGTAGTGTTCTGCCACCTCCGTGACACTGGTCTTGTTTTCCTGCGGTCTGCACCCCGTCTTCCTCTCCCTCTTCTCCTTGGCCTTCCCCGACCCTGTTGTTCCTTGCTGGTGGTCTGTGGGGGTTGTGGGGTTCGAGTAGTCCTCTGTATACATGTTAATACGTGTTTTGGCTTGTTTCTGGTGTATTTTTCACTGGGTTTTTATGGTGCATTGTCCCACCAGACCCTCGGGATTATCAGGCCTGTGGTTGGTTTTCGCTACTTTTTGTCCTGCGGTTGGCCTCATCGCATCTTTTTTTTTTGCGTTTGCGTATCGCATTTTTACGGCATGGCCTTGATTTTCACACGGACATTTGCCGCGTTATGTGGTGTCTATCGCATGCTATCACCTTGTTGTGAATTCCATGTTGACACAGGGTTGTTTTTCCGCGATAGGCTGCGATGTTGAAAGTTGCATTACTCTACTCTTGCGGTAGTTATCACACCTTCTTGTGAATATACCCCTATGTTGCTTAGTTTGTGTGCTTGCAACACCTAAATATGATTATTTACTATAAAACAGCATTTATGATACATGTGTTATTCAGCATAAAACTATGCCCTTTCCAATTAAATGCCATTAATTTGCAAAATGAGGAAATTAGCTCTATCAACTGCCTGATTCAGTCCCTGGTTTAATGATTAAGCTAAAGTTAAGCAAATTGTAGAAACATGAATTTTAATTGCAAAGTTTTATATACAATAACGTTTTTTTCCTGATAAGTTTTAGAGAAAATTGCTAATTATAAAAAAAATGACAAGTGGCATGAATAATTTGACTATGAAACAAACTAGCTGTACTCAAAAGAACTGTATTTCCTTAAATTGGCAAGATTAGACCCTAACTCCATCTTGAAATTCAAAAGATAAGTGTTTTCATTCTGTGCCCACACATAGCGAAATATGCACTAAATATTGATTGCAAGATGTATTTTTATTCTGTCATTTTCTTTCATTAGAAAAATGTTGTTCTTTGTAAGCTCTAGAGGAAGCTCACCTCTCGAATGTGATTGTTTAAGGTTCTTCCTGTTCTCCTACCTGAAGCTCAGTGGGCCTGTTCATCAGTCTGTCATTGTTTTACATTTAATAAGATTCATACTGTCACATCTGGTCACATCTGATTACATTAGGGCAGAAGATGACTAATTGTTTGTGGGATGATGATGGGTATTGTTGCATTATATTCTGTGTTGTGATTTTCGGAGCCTATGTATCATATTGCTCACCTCATGCTGACAGTATGGTTTTTGTGTTGAATTTTGCTATGAAGGAGGGCCTATTCTGGACTTGAGCCAGAGTTACTTGCCCTGATTCTTAGAAAGCAGACTACCTTAAGTCAGACCTCTTTGTGCGTTTAACCCCTTCGCTGCGGCGGCTATTCTGCCGCAGTGCTAAGGGGGCGGGCGGCCGCGCGGCGGGCGCCTGCTGGTGAAGGAACCGCTCCATCACAAGCCGCGGTTGCGCTGTGCTCATGACGGAGCGGTTCCGTCACGGCCCCGCCCGCTCAATAGAACGCTCAGCACAGGCGCGGAATCCGCGCCGCGCAGGCGTGCCGAGCGGGCCGTGACAGAACCGCTCTGTCATCAGCACACAGCGACCGCGGCTGATGACGGAGTGGTTCCGTCACCAGCTGGGGAGGGGTTAAGTGAGCGCTATGCTAATTTCCCGTAGATATGATCATTATGATTTTGATAGATTAACCACATTTTTGTATTTTGCATGATTTTAATAATAAATCGTCATGGATGCAGAGGTATACCTTGTTTTAAAAAGGGTTATTTACCTGGCTATGCTATTTGAAGTATTCGCAATCGTAGTCTATTAAGGGGCACATTTCCTCATATTTTCTTGAAGACACCACTGCTCCCGATTCTGCGTAGGCGCAGATATTGTCAATAGTTGCAGGTTTACAAAATAATAATTCTAGGAAAAAGAGGCCTTATTATCTGTATTTCATTAACGCAGATACACTTGGAAATAATGCAGTGTTTTTTTTGCAAAAGAATGTTTTTTACGTATCTGGTCGGCATGTATTTTCCGAATCTTTGCAGTGTGTGCCCGTAGAGTGTTTTGTGTCAATATTTTATCAGGTTTTCAATCCAGACAGTGGATTATATCCGAGTTGAATATATTTACGGTTGCGGGTCAGCCTGGATGGGTTTACATTCTTGGTTCAAAGCATGTGTTACTGAATCCTCTCTGACGTTTGAACACACAGTACAACACTCGAACTTTCCTTTTCGTTAAAGAGGAAATTTCACAAGTAGACCTTAAATGAACCCTGCATCTGCTTCCGCAGAGCCTACAGACTCTAATTTCTGAATACAGTTGCAAACTAATTTTTCGATTTAAGTGAAGCCCACAGGGGCGGCTCTAGGCTCATGGTGGCCCTGTGCAGGGAGCGTAGCTAGGGGGCCCCGGAAGACGGTGTCCGGGCGGGGAGTCAGGGTGTTTGGAAGTGGAACAGAGCCGGAGGCCACCAAATCCCTGCCTGGGCCCGCCACACAAATATGTATCCATCCTCAGAGGATTATTATATTAAGGATATATATTGGCGTGGTGGCCCCTGGGGTTTGGTGGCCCTGTGCAGGTGCACAGCTTGCACATGCCTACGGCCGCCCCTGAAGCCCAGTGGCTTGTAGAAGAGGTGGTACCTTCGTGTTAAAAGTTTGCCATTTTCTGTGCGTCTGAAATGTTTATGAACCATTTAGGGATCGATCTTGGAGTAAAAAATGCAAACGCGATAACATGTCTTCAAGGAGATTGTCTGCAATCACTATCGTAGTACTTGTTGTTTGGGTTATCCTTAGAAGAATAAGTACACTACATGTTTGACATGTGGAGGATGGTAAACGAATGGTGCTCGCGACAGAGGACAACAAGGAAAGCTCAATTCCTGGCTTTTTCCTTCTCTGTCCTTTCTAAGTTTCCAACGTTGTCGGAGAAAATACACAAGCTTCCCACCACGCAAGTACTTGAAAATCGTATTTGTCATTCTTCATGTGGATAGTGACCAATGAAATCCATTAAAGGCAGGAGCTCTTATCAGAAACCTCTCAGAGGAACTAAACTATTACAAAATGTAGAATCAAACAATACCAATGACCCCCGCTTAAGCTCTGCTGTCCTGCATTCCTGCTGTTGCTCACCTTGCCTTGGTGGTGGCCTGCGGACAGACAAAGGTATTCAGACTAAGATGGAGCGGACCTTTTTGGCTATCTCCTCGCCTGCCCGCTTTAGGTGTTGTCTGGCAATGGGGCCACTGTGGTCCTGCCCACTCCACCAGGACTTTGCTCCACACCGCTACGGTAGTTTGGGCTGCAGCAGGTAGTGGTGGCACTCCAGCCAGGATTCCCACCCTCCAGATTTGGATGTGGTCAGTTTCAAAAGGAATTCCGGCAGGAATCTCTCCTACTTGGGATCGGTAAAATGGTAAGAAAAGGGGTGTAAATTCACCTTTTCTTGGGGTACAGGCTGTGATTTAAACCTCTTCTCTTTTTCCCAGGTCCCCCCTTACCTTCTGGACCTTCCCCCTGATGAACGGCACCTTGTTTTGATGGACCTAAAGGTAGGTGTTTCCTGGTGTCTACATGTATACATTGCAGGGTGTGTGTATGTTGGTGGGGTGCAATGCAGATCGTGCACAACATGCTCACTACACATAACCTACATACACACATGTACACTGTTAGACCTAGCATGATTGGCGATAGGCGTGGGTTTCCCATGTATTGTTTGCCTTTGCCTCCTGTGTTTTTGCTGTGTGTTGGACTTTGTTTTGCTGGTGGAGATGCTTTGGGCATGTTGCCACTGCTGTTCAGTGCCAAAGTGCAAGTGCCCCCTTTGTAAATTGTTGTTATGGATTGGTGATCCTTGATTGGCACATTTGATTTACTAGTCAGTTCCTGGTACAGTGCACTTTGTGTGCCCAGGGCCTGTAAATCAAATGCTGCGAGTGGGCTGCAGCATGGATTGTGCCACCCACATAAGCAGCCTGCAAATGTAACTCAGGCCTACCATTGCAGAGCCTGTGTGCAGTCTGGCACTGCTGTGATGACCTGGCAAGTACACCCACTTGCCAGGCCCTAACCGTCCCTTTTCTTACATGTTAGTCACCCCTAAGGTAGTCACAAGGTACATCTGTGGGCAGGGTGCAATGCATGTGAAAGGTAGGACATGCCATGATGTGTGTGGCATGTCCTGGTAGTGAATTAGCGCCAATTTCGTTTTTCACTATTTCAAAGCTACATGTTACCATGGGATAGAATGGGGAGTTTGCTTATAACATCGTATAAGCATAACTACCCCTCAGAACAAGGTAGGAAAATAAAGTTTAGAATGCCTGAACTCAGAATGTTAAAATGCATCTTTCAGTGAGGGTGATTTTTACATTCTGTGTTTGAAAATACCACTTTTTGAAAGTAGGAGTTTTCTTTCTTAACCATCAAGTGTGCCGCTGCTAGGATGTGTATTGAATGTCTGGCTTTGGAGTGACAGGGGCTAGGGAGGTGCAGTGGCTCCAGAGAATCTGGATGAGTCAGGGCTGGACTGATTAGGGTTGTATTTAGAGTAAGGGCGGTAGATTTCCTTTCATCTGAATGGGCCTGCTCTGCCTTCCACAATGCTGTCTTCACCTCCTGTCAGGAAACTGCACCAGAGAGGACAGAAGTGGTTTTGACTAGGTACAGGGCTTCTCTGCCACCAGAGAACACAGGATTTTGCAGTATAAATATTGGGACCAAGACCCCAGGACTTTAGATCACTTCTGGGAAATCAAGAGGAACCTTTGCCAAGGAGAAGAGCAGGAGAAACTGAGGAGGAGTACTGCCCCTGTGCTGTTTGCTGTCTGGGGTTGGCCTGCAGTGGCTACTTTCTGCCAAGGAAAGGGAAAAGGACTTTGCTGTTTGCTGTGTCCCCCGCTTGAGGAAGATTTCCAAGGTCTTGAAGAAGAGCTTGCCTCCTGTTCTGAAGTCTCAGGGACAAAAAGACTTCGACCCCTGCTCCCCTGAAATTCTTTCCTGGGAGTTCTGACCTGCCAAGATGTGCCTGTAGCTGTTCAGGGCCTTTGGAGGTTGGCCTGGCTGTTTGGAGCTGGAAAAGCAATGCAACAACGAGAAGCGTGATGCATCTGGGCCTGTTTCCGTTGCATCGCTGAAGAAACCGAAGCAGCACCTGCTAGAGAAATCGCTGCACGCTGAATCAAGTGCATCGGTCTCCGAAGTCCAAGATCACCGCACCGATTCCGACGCAAACCCTGCTGTGCGGCTGGTAGGAACCACACATCGTCCCGGATTGTCGCATCACAGCGAGGTGCCAGGTCTGTCGCATCGTTTGGGGATGCAGTAAGAAATCTGGGCATCACCTTTCTGTGCAGTAAGAAATCAAAGCATCATCTCCTCTCTGGTAAGGAACCGATGCACCCCCTCCCCTGTGCAGCAGTAAGAAACCGATGCATCCCCTCCCCCGGAGCAAGGAACAAACGCATCAACTTCCCTGAGTGTAAGGAATCGACGCATCACCTTCCCTGTGACCCTTTTTGTGTGTTTGCACGATGAATCCAAGGTACTTTGTGGGAAAAGTGTTGCATCCTCAATTTGCTTTGAACTGAACTATTGCTACCATTTTGAAGCTATATTTTTTTTACTGTCTTGTGGATTTTTGTCGTTTTGGTCTTGTTTGGTTTAGAAAAAGATTTCTTATTTTTCTAAACTGGTCTGATGTTCATTTGCAGTGTTTCACTATATTACTGTATGTGTTCACAAATACTTTACACACTGCCTCCAAGAGCGACCTTTGACCCTGCCAGCAGGTAGGACTCCCCCCCAGCCACCACACGGTCCTCCTGTGCTCTGCTGCTGCCTGCCAGACCCCGCTGCTGCCAAGTAAGCCCCCTGCGCCTGCTTGGCCTCTCTCTATTGTTGAGGCCCTTGTGACCCGTATTTTTTTCTACTTCTGTACCCCGCTCTCGCTACTGTTGTGCCCCCTGTGACCCGTATTTTCCTCTTCTGTACCCCGTTTTCGCTACTGTTGCCCCCCCTGTGACCCTTATTATCCTTTTTTGTACCCCGTTTTCGCTACTGTTGTCCCCCCTGTGACCCGTATTTTCCTCTTCTGTACCCCGTTTCTCGCTACTGTTGTGCCCCCGTGACCCGTATTTTCTTCCTCTGTACCCAGATCCCTCGCCCCTGCCTGTGCCCCCCTCCCCGATCCACCTTCCCGCCGCTGCACCCTGCGGCCACGCCCCTGCCCCATTCGACACCCCTCTCCCGCCTCCCAGCTGCTCCTCCCTCGCACTCCCACTTATAGAGAGGCCGCGCCGTGGACGCGCAGCGAACGCACGCAGCGGGCGCGCCTAAGGCAAGCCCGTCTGCGCCCGTCCGTGCCTGGACTGCGCCCAGCGCCAGAACCCCTGTCTCTCGACGACACCAGCTCACCCGACGGACTTACGACCCCACCACCCTCCACGCACTCAATGCCGCCCGGAACCCCGCCTGCCACCGAGCCACCCCAAAGCGCACCCACGGAGCCTTCACCTGCCAAGCCTGCAAATTCACCTGCCTCCGTACCTGCACCACACCAGCCAAGCCAGGCACCAGCAACGATCACCTCAAGTGCATCCTGCTCAACACTCGCTACGTCCACAGGCACGCCGTCGAACTCTGGAACCTCCTCGACACAACATCAACACCGCCGCCCTGCTGGTCAACCTCGCCAACCTCGGACTCAAGCAACTGGTTAACACCCCCACCAAGTACGCCGGCCACACACTTGACCCCTTCTCCTCCTCGAGCAAGCACATCTCCTTTAGCCACTCCACTGGACTACACTGGACAGATCACAGCTGCGTCCACTTCAACTTCAGGAGAACAACGACCCACCACCACCCGCGACAGGTGCCCAGCAGAAGCTGGAACAAGATCACCGCCGACCAACTCACCACTTCCCTCAGCCAGAACCCTCCCACCAACACAACGGACCCCAACGAAACAGCCCGCAACCTCACACAGTGGCTCACCAACTGCGCCGATGACCTCGCACCACTGAAGAACCCCCCCAGCAGACACGGCAGCAAGAAAGCCTCTTGGTTCACCAACAACCTCAAGAACTCCAAGAAAACCTACCGCACCCTCGCGAAAGCCTGGCGCCACGACCAGACAACAGAAAACATGACAGCCCTCAGGAACGCCACCCGCAAACACCACCAGCTGATCCGCACCACCAAAAGGACCACATTCAAAGATCGACTGGACAACAACTCCCACAATAGCAAGGTACTCTTCAGCATCGTTAAAGAGCTCTCCAGCCCCAGCGCCTGCAACAGCGACATCTCACCCTCGCAAGAACGCTGCGACTCTCTCGCCTCGTTCTTTCACCGCAAGATCGCCGACATACACAACAGCTTCGGCGCACAGACCACGCGCCCAACCACCGATCCAGCACCCCCCGCCACCACCCTCTGCACCTGGACCTCAGTCAGCACCAAAGATACCACCCGCACGATGAACACCATCCACGCCGGCTCCCCTACCGACCCCTGCCCACACCACATCTTCAACAAAGCCACCTCCATCATCGCACCCCATCTCCGAGACATCATTAACGGCTCCTTCGCATCGGTCACCTTCCCGGAGAGCTGGAAACACGCCGAGCTCAGCGCCCTCCTGAAAAAACCCACCGCGGACCCCACAGGTCTCAAGTACTACTGCCCCATTTCGCTCCTCCCTTTTCCGACCAATGTCATCGAGAAGACCGTCAACAAGCAACTCTCAGCCTTCCTCAAGACAAATGGATCCCTCGACCCCTCGCAGTCCGGTTTCCGAGCAAACCACAGCACCGAGACGGCCCTCATCGCAGCCACCGACGACATCAGGTCCCTGCTCGACAATGGGGAAACAGCCACCCTCATCCTCCTGGACCTCTCAGCAGCCTTCAACACCGTAGGCCACCACACCCTGATACAGCACCTCAGCAACATTGGAATCCAAGGAAAGGCCTTGGAGTGGATCATCTCGTTCCTCGCCGGTAGAACCCAGAGAGTCCGCCTCCCCCGTTCTGGTCAGCGGCCACCGAAGTCATCTGCGGCATCCCGCAAGGATCCTCGCTCAGCCCTACCCTCTTCAGTATCTACATGACCCCCCTCGCAACCATTGCACGCCAACACAACCTAAACATCATCTCCTACGCAGACGACACCTAGCTGACCCTGTCCCTTACCAAAGACCCCGGCACCGCCAGAGCCAGCCTCCAGGAAGAAATGAAAGACGTCGCGGAATGGATGATGCTCAGCCGGCTGAAACTGAACTCAGAAAAGACGGAAGTCCTCATTCTGGGAACATCCCCCTCTGCCTGGGACGACTCCTGGTGGCCCCCTGCCCTGGGCACCGCCCCCAAGCCAACGGACCATGTACGCAACCTGGGCTTCACCCTGGACTCCTCCCTCACGATGACCAAGCAAGTCAACGCCGTCTCGTCATCCTGCTTTAACACCCTGCGCATGCTCCGAAAGATCTTCCGGTGGATCCCCACCGACACCAGGAAGACGGTCACCTAGGCCCTCGTCACCAGCCGACTGGACTATGGAAACACCCTCTATGCTGGAACCACTGCCAAACTACAGAAAAGACTCCAGCGCATACAGAACGCCTCTGCACCACTCATCCTGGGCACCCCCCGCCACAGCCACATCACTCCCCAGCTGAGAAGCCTGCACTGGCTCCCCGTCAGCAAGAGGATCACGTTCAGACTCCTCGCCCACGCACACAAGGCTCTCCACAACACTGGGCCCAAATACTTCAACAACTGCCTCACATTCTACACGCCCACCCGCCAGCTCCGATCCACCAGCCTCGCACTCGCCACCGTCCCACACATTCACAGAACCACCACCGGAGGAAGATCCTTCTCCTACCTGGCGGTCAAGACATGGAACTCCCTCCCCACCCACCTACGACTGACCCAGGACCATCCCTCCTTCAGGAAACAGCTCAAGACCTGGCTCTTCGAGCAGTAGTGGATTCCCCCCCCAGCGCCTTGAGACCCTAACGGGTGAGTAGCGCGCTTTACAAATTCCCTGATTGATTGATTGATTGCCTCTGGGATAAGCCTGCCTTCTTGGGCGAACCTACAAAGGGGGTATTCAAGGGTTATTTTAGAAGTGTATGCTCCTGACCCTGACTAGAAGCAAGGGTCCCTATTTGGACAAAGGTACCTACCTCTGCCAACTGGAGACTGCCATTTCTAACATACACATGCACAACACATATGTGTTTTACGTAAAAAATAAGTCCCACTTATCTGACTCTCCAATCACTACGGTCGCCCCCGACAGTCCGCAGACAGGAAAGAGCCAGGCCAACAGGAACATTAATATCTGCTCAGCAGGAGCCTGACGTCCAGACGGCAGGTGGTTCGCCAGCACCGAAGACAGCCCCTGAGGTGCTTTTCTATGTATCGCGTATGCATCTAAATATGGCGGGTGTAAGACTGGCGTCTCGACTGAGTACTTGGTCCCGCCGCTGCGTTGAATTGGCAGTAAGACCGCCAATATCTAAATCAGGCCCTCAGATATGGGCACAGTATCTTTAACTCCTCTATACTCCTCACCAGAGACCAAACTGGAGCCAGCAAAGAAACTATTGCAAATAGTATAGGCGAACTGAATAGTGACACACTAGTTCGAACACTTCCTATCTGCACTTCAGAAGTTGATAAGCTGCTGGAAAAGTGAAAGAATATTTCCCTTTCTAAATACAGATGAACAGATTTGCTTAAAATATCAATCTGCTTGAGTTCCATTTTAACTCAAAAGTGTTCTATTAAATTTCAACAAACAGGTATTACTAAAATACAGTTTAGTAGTTTTACCTGCGCTTCAAAGGGCATTCAACTTCCCTGGATGAAGCTTAGGAAGGTATTAGTCAAAGGGAGTCTGTGTTTGCCGTATTTGGAATTGTACTGTTGAGCCTTTTACTTAAAAATTTTCAAAGAATTGATTGTTTCACCAACCCAAACTAAATGGGAGCTATTTCTGCATTCAGTGGTGGAAACAGGGTCGACTCTAGGTCTGTGCGATTGGTGTCATCGCACCTGGCGCTGACTTGGGGTGAGGGCACAATGTTCAACATTTTAAAAGCACCTGATGCTGCGTACATTGCCCCAGCAATTTTTAGCCATCAATAAAAATGACACCTCCGATGACTAATGTTCTTCCTGGAGAGAGACAGGAGCTTTGTCTAGTGAAAGTTTTGACTCATCATAGCACAGAGGGTTAATATGCCTGCTGTAAAGAACATGTCCCATTCACATTATAAAGTGCATATAATATTAATTGGTTAATGGTTTACCACTTTTGTCAGAGATCCTTTTGATGCTTGCAGTTTATAAGATAAAATCCTAATATAGAGCAGTGAGCTACTGCAAGGAAAATACTCGAACTATATAAAGTTTTTCCCAGTCTTTTGTTGTCCTAATATTACAAAAGGGGTTACTTTGGGTAGAAATCAATTCTAATTATTAAAGAAAACCCATAACAATGGTGTTACATTTTGAATTCTGAATTTGTACTCTTCCACTCCAAGGACTCTTAAACTATACTACCGACCAGTATGGATGACATGCGACTCCTACTCCCTGTAGGCCTCTGTTTTATGTAACATTTACTATACACTGATTTACACACCGAAGACTGGTTGTCTCTGTGCAATGTGTGTCTGATGTAAAGTGTTCTGACACCCTAAACTGGTATGAGTGGCGCTAATAAACTAAATGAATCTAAGAGACAGTGGTTATGGAGGCTTGAGGGGCACTGCCAAATAGTGGTAGTGAGGGAACCCGTGGCGGAGGTGGTCAATGGGGGGGGGGGGGGGCAAGAAACATTGTCGCACAGGGCGTAAAGTATTTTTTAAAGTGTATCTGAAAGTATTACTTTTGGCAGCTAAGCTGTGGTATGGTGCGAGAGTGAGGTTAGAAACTTCAATGTGGCCCCTATATGGGGTTCTACCAGAATTCCAGCATGTTTCAAAGACTAGCTTAGTCTGCTTTTGCAACCAGCACTTTTTAAGAAATGGGGCCATTTGTTGGATAGCATCAGATTAAAGTGTAGGGAATATCTAAAGGAAAGGATGACAGGATCCTTGTCCAGGTTTAAATATGGACAATTGGCCTACTTGGTTCCACCACAAATGGAATAGTAGCTACAAGATGTCACACCAAGGAGAAAAAACTTCTTGAGGTGATGTAGGAGATTGTGTGAAGTGGCAAAGGAAAGCATGCTACCAAGCGGATGGAGTAAGGAATGGATGCTTGTCTATGCTGGAGGAAGAAGGCCTATGACAAATGTTGATAAACATGCGTCATTCCATTGCCAGATGAGCTGCATTGAGAAAGAAAAATATTTTCTTTTAATAGGATTTATGGACGTCTAAAAAGTTGTCCAAGATGCAGAGGTTCGATGTGCAAAGTGTAGGACGCAAAATGTCAGCAATGCTCACTTTTGGAGGTGTGTGGGTGAAACAATCTCATCAATCCTTCTTCAAAAGAATTGAGGTAAGCTGCACTTTGGCTCTTTTCGTGGTAGCAGTGAGGGATTTAATTTTACACCAAGAGAAACATAATCTGTTGTTTTACCTTATACTACTGAACCGATCAGAAATTTAAACTATGTGGCTCATATCAGCCGCCTCTTGCACCGAATGACTCCCCCCAGTGACACTAATACAGATGCTAGACAGAAAATGTTGTAAGAGAAAGAAACAAGAATTCTGGTCATTGTTTGGGATGTGGTTCAAAACAGAAACTGCTCTCTAACTTAAAATGATGATATCCTCTGGTCGATGGAGATCATGAGCCCTGTTGCCCGTGAGGTTTTGAAATTGCTGTACACAGACATTAGATGTGTGTGTGGAGAACAGGTGTATAAAACGGAAAGATAAACAACTTTATTGTTTGGCTGGTTTTGAAGTTCTTCTGGATGAGCACCATATAGTGCCTAGATACTGGGTGGTTTATCTGCTTTATAAGTCCTTGGAGTGGACTGGAATATTTACACATGGAGAAATAGATGTTTGTACTTTTCTATAATAAATGCTCAAAGATCAATGTTTTATTGCTTATGAATCATTTCCTTTAGAGGATTGAGGAAATGGAAAATCTTCATTCTCAGGGGTCTTACTAATATCAATAAAGAACTTGGCACAGAAGCTGAAATATGAAAAAGACATCTTTATTAAACTTAATTAAGTGAGGCTACGTCACCCAGCTGCCTTAGCAATTGAATGAGGCAGTCTGAGGAATACAGAGAACAGAGGCCTTATATATGTTTTAGAGTTACAAAACTCAGCATAAAAGAAAGGGGGCAGTCCTAGCTTTTGCAAGGATGCAAAAAACCCAACATTCCTTCTTACACAAGCTGGACAAACCCATAATAAAACACCACAACCCATATCGTAAACAGGTCATAAAAAGAAGGAACAGAAACAGATGAGAGGTAGGATAAGGGGTGTGGTGTTTTATTATGGGTTTGTCCAGCTTTTTCTCAGTTTAGGAGTAGTAAACTTAGGACTCCTAACTTTAGGACTCCTAAATGCCTTCTGTGAATACCTAAAGTCTTAAAATTAGGATTTTTCTCAGTTTAGTAGTAGTAAAGTTAGGACTACTAACTTTAGGACTCCTAAATGCCTTCTGTGAATACCGAAAGTCTTAAAATTAGGATTTTTCTCGGTTTAGGAGTCCTAAAGTTAGGAGTCCTAACTTTACTACTACTAAACTGAGAAAAATCCTGATTTTAAGACCTTCGATATTCACAGAAGGCATTTAGGAGTCCTAAAGTTAGGACTCCTAACTTCTGTGAATACCGAAATGAGTAAGTGCCTTCTGTGAATACCAAAATGAGTAAGTGTCTTCTGTGAATACCAAAATGGTAGTAAGTTTAGAATTTTGTCTTAAGTTAGTTCTGTGAATCGGGCCCTAGCACACCAGAATTTAATAGAATTAAACTCTTTGATTGTAATATAAACACTCTGTTTTGTCCTACTATTGCGTGCTATTGGGTGTCATAGGGCTGCCTGTCCCTAGGTTTGCTCAATTTTTTGAATGGCAGGTGCAAGACATATTGTCATGTCCTCACCCAAAGCACAGCTCAAATCAATTTCTTCTGTTTTTTCACAGTTAAGCCTGGTATCACTAAATAAACATATAACTCAATGTACTTATATCATTTGATACTTATATTTCAGCATTTTTTGATATTCATACATATAACTTTTGAACCAATGTACACATAAATCCTGCATTTACATCATACAGATTTTTCTTCATGACATAATGCGTCAAGCTTTTCTTGTCATTAACAATGTATCAAAATACAACTCATTGGTGAAAGTCCATAGAGGAATACGATGGTTTCTTGATTGGCCCGATGCATTTCGGGACATACTGTCCCTTCCTCGGGGGCCTTTGTTGATAGAAACTGTTATAAAAACCATATGAATTCTATTGCTTCATTGCATGTTGATATTAAATGCTGTAAACATAGCCACAAACTGTGGAATCTCATAAAACGTTTGGTAGTAAGATCAGTGTTGCGCATGCATTCAATCATTTATTCAGAAACAAATCAATGCTTAAAGTGCAATGTATCATGCGTATCCATAAGCGGGTGAGAATACGATAGTCTAATGCCCTGAAATTGGTGCCGGGTGCTTACTGTGGTCGTGAAAAGATGGGAGTCTGCTATGCTACGACTGGTGCCCGATGCTCACAGTGCTCGTGAATTAAACCGAAACAAACAGTGAAACTGCGAAGCGAGCGATGCTAAAGTTAATGCTCAAAATGGATTAATCAAATAGCTGACCTTGGTCACGGCAACAGGAGGACTGGAGTGAGTTACTCACTCCAGTCCTCCTGTTGCCGTGACCAAGGTCAGCTATTTGAGCTAAGCATGGGCGAATTTTGCCAATTCGCGGTTCACGAATTTGCGTATTCACGAATTCGCAATCCGCAAAATCTGCGAACTCTCGCGAATTTGCAGATTTTTTCTTTTTTTTTGTGTTCGCAAGGGTATCTGCCAGTTCGCAAGGGTTTTGTACCAGTTCGCAATTGCGAACTTACTTGTCGGCTCGCAACGGTCGCGACTATGTTGTTTCTACGTCTGGTTCATCATCACAGGTTTACAGCACCCTCTGTTTCACCACTGCCACCCTCTGGTTCACCCATGCCATCCTCTGGTACATCACTGCCACCCTCTGGTTCATCACTGTAGATTATGGGAGGGAAAAGCAAGCACACCTGCTCTGCTTCAACTGACATGAATTAATTTGGGGTTGATTAATGTGTCACTGAATTTAAACTTCCAGTCTGGCACCTGCTTCCTTATCTGTAATTTGCTTTCTGTTGCAGTGCAATTTTTTTTCACAGAACCTTTGTGGCCTACTTGTAGCTATTCTATGAGCCTGCTGTGAGGGTCAGAGCAGGGTCATAGAATAGTTGCAAGTAGGCAACTGAACTCTGGAGGGGCCTCTCAGGAAGCACTACAGGGAATGGTTACTAATGATGAGTTTTAACTTTTGCACCTGCTGAGTGCTTTCAGTTTTGCAAAACTCGTTCTTCTGCAATTTCGCGGGATTCGCGGGGCGTGAATTTGCGCGAGATCGAATTCGGAAGCCGCGAATTCATGCGAATATGCGATTTGTTTTTTTGCGGCGTGTTAGTTCGCAAGATTTTGTGCGTTTTAGCGAACCGCTTGTAGCGCAACGGCGCAAAGTTACCCTCACGGTCGTTCACGGGCGCGGCCATCTTGTTTGCATGACGTATTTCCGTTTCCGGGCGCGATGTGTAATCTCATAAAGTGTGCGGCTCGCTAGTACAAGTTCGTGTGTGATCGCGAGGGAAATCTCGCGTGAACTTACCCACGCGGTCGTGAACGGGCGCGGCCATCTTGTTTCTCATTCATTGCTATGGTTCTGGGCATGCTTTCTGTATCCTCTCTGAATCTCTGCCATCCTTTGCTTGTTTGAAGTTTTTTTTTAATCTATTTTACTTATTATCTATCCCTCTATTTTTCTAGCTTTATATTTTTGTGTTTTCTGCTACTTTTGGTTAATTTTAAACTACTTTTTTAAACTCTTTTCTTTTCTTCTTCCCTATTCTATTTCTTCTTTATTATTTAGCTTCCTTTCTGCCCAGGCCATGGTAAAGGGAGCCGGGAAGCATCCTGAGAAGGGGAAGGGTCCCGCACCCCGTGCCTGGCTCCCGTGCGGGCATTTGAGGGGGGAGCAGGTCACAGCCCGGGAGATCTTCAGCGGGGAGGAGGTGGCCACACTAGTTTTTTATGTTCAGCGCTGCCTCCCCAGGACCATCATGGCAGGCGGCAAGATCGCTAGCGGGTACGGGATCCGGGAGCGCCGGAAGCGGTGGGAGAAGGTGTGCCGGGCCATGTACCAACACTCTCGGGTCCGGCGCACCTACAAACAGGCCACCCACCGTTGGACAGATCTCCTGGACCGGGAACGCAACTTGATCGACATGCTCGGCCTTGAGATCCCCGGTTTTGGTGAGTAATAGTAGCTATTTCTTCACTACTCTGTTTTCTCCTGCTCTGTGTGTTATTATATTGCAAATTTTTGTTTTTTACCAAGAGCAATAATGCTGCTGATTACATTGTAGGTAAATTATATTTCAAAATCTTCTGTGCATTTCAGGTGCACTGCTCTCCTTCTCAGTAGCGTTGCTACTATGCTTATTTGTTTTCGATTTTGTGTTCATTTCATTGGCCTGAGAAATTATGTATGAGTGTAGTTTAAAGAACTGCGTAATGCTAGACACTAAGGGTCAGATTTTTAATTAGCCGCGCATCCCTGCAAAGTAGCAGGGATGCGCCAGTAATTGTGCGCCACGCCACCACCACCCATGGTGCGCCGTATTTACAATGCGGCGCACCATGGGCCCAAAACGTCACCGAAGCGTTACGCATCTGTGCCGTAAAGGCGGCGCATTGCTGGAGTTGCGTCGCAACGATGGCGCAGCTCCAGCAATGCTCTGGGTGCCCTATCTCCCCAATGCTGCGTCAAGCCGAACGTCTGCTTCAAGCAGGCGCAGGGTTTGAGTCACGCATCATTGTCCTAAAAGTGACTGATTGAAATCTTGTAGATTTCCTTCAGCCACTTTTAGGATGCGTTCCTGCGCAGTAACGCTCTCCTTTGCGCCGGAACGCCCCCTGATGGCGCAGGGCTTTACAACGTGATGCATCTCCCATATGCGTCATGTTGTTAATATACACTGCACCATGGCACCTCTTTTGTTCTGCTGCTGCGTCACAAAAGTCACGCAACAATGGAGCAAAAGAGCCGCAAGGGGCTTCTAAATCTTCCCCTACAGACTCAAGTCCAGTCCTTCCTTTGTACACCTGGCAATAAGAGGAAATAGTGGTGGTGGATTCATAGTTTGAGTATTTTAATGACTGGTTAATGTAGTAGGAAACTTTTTAGTGTTGTCGCTGATCTGCAATCACGATGGACTTTGTCTGTCACTTCGCGTGCTGCGGACTGCTGCCTGCCAGTCCTAGGCGAACCTTTTTAGTAGTTTGTTTAGTGAGTTACATAACTTTCCAAGTCGACAGTCCGCAAATCAAGCAATACTAATATCGTAGTAGACCACATGAGATAGGTCAATATATCCCGTGGAATAGTTGTCTATTTGCTATTTCGCCAAATTATTTTGTTATTGTTCTTTTGAAATGTTTGATTTGGTTGACAAATATCATCCATGTTTTCTGGTCTTTCTTTCTTTCTTTCATGTTGTACATCAGCTCACCCCAGGGGCAAGAGTGCATTGGAGGAGGCTGCTGCTGCTGCTGGACAAGGCCAGGATCGGTCAGGCGAGGGCTCCTTTGCTGGCCCCGGTAAGTTTTAATTCTAATATAGAGTACCTATTTTTTCCTAGCGTTCCTCATTCGATTTTTTCTAAACCGTCTTTGATCTTCTTGTAGACTGTATCTAAATTCTTATCCTGCCTCGACTATGACTCCCTGTGGTATTACTAGATTATTCTTATTAGTCTGTCTGTGTAGCTAACTAAGATTGCACATTTGGCAAAAGGTGTAAAACGAAACTCCCATTCTAGTCAGCAATAGCTCTATGCACTGAGTGCCGTCCTCTAGGATTGTCCATAATGTCTTTTCAAGTCTTCTAAATGTTTATGCTATGAAATTACCAACAATAAAAAGGTGAATGACAACCAAGAAAGAATAAGATACTACTTTACTTTTGGTTTGGATGGGAGGACAATCCATACTACTACTGTTGCAGGGACAAATCTGCACAAACAGAACTATGGACACTAAATAGTCCATTGCTTATCAATTATAATAGGCGCTGTTAGACTTTCCACATACCTCAGTGATAACAGACTTTGTAGTTGAACCCCCAATCTGCTTACTGACTAGATAGTGTGGCAGAGTCATTTAGCACCCGAATTCATCGATGATTGATCCCCAATGATGATTATCCAACGCAGGACAAACAAGCGCCTTGAGACCTTCTGGGTATGTAGCGCGCTATATAAATCTTTTGACTTGACTTGACTTGACAAGTGTCAGAGGCACGGACTCATGCTTGCAAATTGCAAAACCTTTTGCTCATTCACTCATGACCAAAAACCACAGAGTCTATTTAAGTTTTAAAGCTTTATTAAAAGTAAAAATATTTATTAAAATCAAGCTTGTCATAAAACATAAACGGTTGATTAATAATGGAAAAGTGCTTATAGTGATTTAAATTTTATTTCACGCATTTATTGTGGGCGAGCCGAGCCCTCACCTGGTTTGAACTTTCATTTTTCTTTTTGGTGCTGAATCATTGGTCCCTTCGTCCTAGTTATGATGATTTGTTCTTAGAAGTGAAGCTTCTGTCTGTTATGAGAAAAATGGTGCGTGTTAAAAAGCAAGCATTCATCAGTTGTACCAAAAAGTGCAGCAAGACAACACCCTTCCCTGGAAAAAGGGACATTTTTACTTTAGAGTAGACAGTCACAAATTATTAGATTGGTTTCTGTATTCACATTTCTTCATTCCTAGACAAAATATAGTGAGTGGTGTATGTCTATGACATCTAACATTCTCAAATGTACTTTGTAGGTGGAACATCTGGTGCTGGGCCCAGCGCGGAGGTGGAGGAAAGCTCTGGGGAGGAGGCGGTGCAAGTGCCGGACCAAACTGCTGTGCGGGTTGCCACGGTAGTGGCGGGCAGTGGTAAGCTCTTATATTCCTTACTTATTGAGATTGCAGACTGCATAGTGTGCTCCCCGTGAGAAAACGTAAGGTTTGTCCAGATGAGAGACATGAAGAAGAATGATTGACATATAGTTTGAATGGATGGATGCCTGGATCATGGTACTATCTGACTCTTAGATAGCATATGTGTATCTAGAGAGAGTAGACGGTCACTGGATGAACTAAGTGTTACTTTGAAGAACATGTAACACTGCACCCGCACGTCTGTCCCAGTGCAGGAAAGGCAAGGAAAAGAAGTTGTAATTTTGTCCGAATACTACCATGAATAGTAGCAGTAGTTTGTATTGCAAGCACAGCATATATCCGGCTATTACCATGGCCACTCACTACCTCTGTTAAAAAGTTTAGTAGAACTCGGTCATTCATGTGTGGATGTATCACTGTTCACTCAATAAAAAGCAAAGCACCTAAAGTCATCCCATATGTAAGCAAATACACACCATGTGAGGTGATAGATAATCAGATTATTTATCTTCTTCATTTTCCTTTTCTAGTATTCAATGGCACTGTAGGGTGAAAGTTAAATTAATTAAGCAGTAGCCCTTGTAACAGAGTATTCTCAGTGCCACCCATAATAGAAAAGTAAGAGCATCACCACCTGCATGTACTGGACTGGTACAGTAACGCAAGTCTGTCTGACTCATCATGGCGGGCGTCTGTTTTTCTCGGGTGCAAGTTGACTGCGCTGGCATTATGCCGGCTTGCAGAAGTTAACGTACCAATTTTGCTAAACAAGAGAGAAGAAGAAGAATAAGACTGGTGTACTGTCATAGTCGACTCTAATGGAGTGAGTCCATAGTGGTCGTAGAATTGATTCCTTAAACTCCCACTAATGTTAGAGCAAGGATGAAGAAGCGGGAGGTTAGATAGATACTGGCCACAATAGTTATGTACTGCGCTTGCAAGTTGCTAGTTCTACTGTGACACAACTTTCTGCTGAATCATTTTGTGTTACTCTTAAAGAGCATTGGTTACAGACTATGTCTTTCTTTCTTCATATAGATGCTCCTTCCAAACCAACACGGAAGGAGCTGGCTAGACTGGCCCGGCAACGGAGGCTGGAGGCCACTGTCGCCGAATATCAGAGGCTGGTGGCCCAGGAGGAGGAGGACACGCAGAGTACGTCTACAACATCTACGGCGACACCTGCATCCTCCTCTGCGCTCTCTGGGTCAGCCAGTCAGCGCAGCAGGTCTCCAGCGGTACGGAGCCGGGTTACCGCAGCCACCCGCCACCGCCGAGCAGCAAAGAAATCAGCTGCCCCCCACAGCAGTTACAAAAAAAGGATGCACCGCCTTTCCCTGAGGGTCTCCTACCTCGAGCAGGAGCTCCTCAACACCAAAACCCTGATCGAGACCCTCCGCAAGGAACATGCCGACCTGGCCCGGAAAGTCAACAGCAGCAGCCAGCAGTAGGAGGAGACTGTCCCTTGCCCCTTTTTTAAAGACTTCTGGGGGGTGGGAATTGGGGTTGGGTTTTTTGGACTTTTCACGGACATTCGTTGGGGTTAGGGAGTGGGGGTGCGTTCGGTCTTGCGGGAGATTATTTTTGTTAGGGATATAAATATACTTTAAACTTTATCTTAGCATACGTGTTTTTTGTACTGCTTTTGAGGCTGGTGGGTGGGGGTTTAACAGTAAATTTGTTTTCCTGAAACTTAAGTGGCATCTTGATTCAAGTTGTGTAATTAATTGCCCAAATGTTTTCAAAACTAAGTGCCTCTCACAGAGTAAGTGAATTCAATTAATAGTCCTAGGACTTTACTAGTACTAGCGTCAGTCTCTTGTCTCTCCTAATACTCCATTATACTTCTTTCCCCCAAACACTTATCTCACCTGTAATTTGTGTTTGGAAATAGGGCTAGGCACAGGGCTGGATGCACGGCAAATGGCGATTAAGGTTGGCAATCCTGGGCGGATGAAATGTCATCATTGCGGTGGTACTAGTGGTGTTACACAGTGGCAGTTGCAGCATCTGAAAAAAAAGAAAATGAAACCTTGTTTGTCCTTACCGTAGCATTATAACGGTACAATAGAGAATATAGCAGGTGACAGTACACTAGAACAGTGCCACAATGTAGCCTAACAAATGGTAAAGTATTGAAAGTATAACTAGTACTTGCGTTGAATTTCTTTGACATTGGCTACTACTACAAGAAATAGTACTGAAGGTGAAGGACACAACAGCGTAATAATTTGCCATGTCTAGGAGGAGGATGTTCTTGATGACCAATCAAGTTGATGGCGCACATGAAAATCTGCTTTCATTTGACAATAGTGACTGAGCGTCAAGCTGAGTAAGAATAGAATATATCCTCGGATTCCTTCACCAGCCTGTTGCTATGACCTTATTCTCCCCAGCAAGTGTGTGCAATTATTGCTGTCATTTAGTCACACATCAATCAAAACCACACAGCCCCGGGGAAGAGGGTTAGGGTTTGGAAAATGGATAGGAATGGGGGATTTTGGGAAAGTTTTGTTGAGAGAAGAAAAAAAAAGCACAGCATGGACAAACAATAATTGAAGATAAAGAAATCTTTGGGTACAAAGCTAACCATAAATCTTTTAAGTGACATAAAGGAAGTGCATGCACTACTGCATGCATGGTTACTGAAAAGTAAGTAGTACTTTCGACAACCGTGAATGAAAGAATGAGACAGTACAGGGCTGCAGTACTTATTATGCGTTTTCACTTGCCTATCTCTGCACTCAGAGAAACACTGCTTACATTAAATTAGGTTTAAAAAATAGCACAAGTAAAACCTATAGAATGGCTGTAGGGATGAATTTAGAAGCAGAGATCAAAGAAATGCAGAGTCACACTCATAGAAGTTCACAGCAATAACATTACTTAAAAGATAATTAGAAAAGAACGGATACTGTATCTGTATGTTGTTGTAGTTGTCCTGTTGAATTTGGTAAGTTGCATTCATCAAACCATTCCTCTTATTAGCGGGACTCCTCCATTCCAGCTGACGCTCCGTTCATCAATGTTGGTGACCAGAAGACACCCTGTCCACTGCCTGCCTGGCGGATGCTGAATTGCGGCTCGCTAATGTGAAGCCTGACTTCATCCTTTTTTTCCCATTGCACAGACTGAAACCCGGCCTGTAATTATTGATGGAAAAACAGGAAGTGATATTAGAACACCACTGACAAATAAATATAAGGTATGTACGCTGTATAGTGCAAAAAGTCACACTTTGAGTTTCCTAATAGACAGTACAATATTTCTGAAAGTGCGTACTCTGTCTGAGTCTCCTTTTGAAGGATAAATAAGTATGGGCGAATTAATTTAGCGGATCTTTCCCCTCAAACTAGGTGTACTGTAAACTGTGTTTTAGAACAAAATTAGACCTTCCCAGCAGTGCTCCCAGACCCTTACTAAACCCAGTCGCAAAAATGTAGAAGACCCCCAATCAGATCTCAAAAAACTAGGCCTAGTAGAAAAATGGTGACAAAACGTACTTTGAAAGTAAAGTAGGCCCAAAAATCCCCCCTTACCCACTGTGGATTGTATTCAAACTACTTGCAAGCAAGCAAAAGTATCCATACCCAGCATCGCTCCAAGACTCGCAAACTCCCCCACAAACAGCCCCCCGCCCAAACACATGCAATACAATACTAACCCTAACGAGCCCTAAGTTAAGAATAGTGGCAAACTCTTTCTTTAACTAGGCCAAATCCCCCCTTTCCCATCATGGATTTTCTTCAAATCACTTGCAACCAAAATTACACATTCCCACGAGTGCTCTAAGACCCCAGAACCCAGTTGCAAAAATCTAGAACACCCCCAAACACATGGAATACTGCTGCTAGTGCTAACCCTAACGAACCCTAAGTTACAAAAAATGCCAAAAGGCTTTTCAGCATGGATTTTGTCCCAACCACTTTTATCCGGTATTAGACCTTCCCAGCAATGCCCCAAGACCCGCCAACCCACCCGCAAAAAAGCACAACACCCCCAAACAGCCAAAGAACAAAAATGGAAAATCTCATACTTACAATATTTTTCGGCCTTCTTTCAATTCTGTCCAAACGCGCTGTGTAGCTAGGCCATAACTCCCGTTTTCCACCATGGATTTCCTGAAAAACAAATGCAATCAAAATTAGACTGTGCCAGCAGTGCTCCCAGACCCCCAAAACCCACCCACAAACACCCGGAACCCCCCCAAAGAGCACCTCAAAGACAAGCAGGTCAGCAAAAACGCAAAAAAAAATTCGCCTCCGATTTTGTCCAAACCACTTTTATCCGGTATTAGACCTTCCCAGCAATGGCCCCAGAGCCGTCAACCCAGGAGAAAATAAGTAGAAGACCCCCAAACAGCCAAAAAGCAAAAGTACAAAAATTGGGACTTAGTCATTTTCAGGCCAATTTCCAAAATCACTCCGCGCGCGCTCTGCAGCTAGGCCCTAACTTCCCTCTGCCACCATGGATTTGCTTCAAACCTCTTGCAATCAAAAGAATCCATACCCAGTAGTGCTCCCAGACCCTGAAACCCACCCGCAAACACCAGGAAGCCCCCCAAACAGGCCCCCGAAAACTCTACATTGAGCGAAATGTCCGGAAAAAAAAAAAACTTTTTCCTCATGGATTTTGTACAAACCATTTTTATCCGGTACTAGACCTTCCCAGCAATGGCCCCAGAGCCGTCAACCCAGGCAAAAACAAGTAGAAGACCCCCAAACAGCCAAAAAGCAAAAGTACAAAAATGGGGACTTGGTCATTTTCAGGCCAATTTCCAAAATCACTCCGCGCACGCTCTGCAGCTAGGCCATAACTCCCCTCTGCCACCACGGATTTGCTTCAAACCTCTTGCAATCAAAAGTATCCATACCCAGCAGTGCTCCCAGACCCCGAACCCCACCCACAAACACCAGGAAACCCCCCAAACAGGCCCCCGAAAACATGATAGTGAGCAAAAAGGCAAAATCTTTTTCAAGTCTGATTTTGTCCAAACCACTTTTATCCGGTATTAGACCTTCCCAGCAATGCCCCAAGACCCGCCAATCCACCCGCAAAAAAGCACAACACCCCCAAACAGGCAAAAAGCAGAAATGGAAAATCTCATACTTACAATATTTTTCGGCCTTCTGTCAAAACGCGCTGTGCAGCTAGGTCATAACTCCACTTTTCCACCATGGATGTCCTAGAAAACAAATGCAATCAACATTAGACTGTACCAGCAGTGCTCCCAGACCCCGAAACCCACCCACAAACACCAGGAAGCCCCCAAAACAGGCCCTCGAAAACGCTAAATTGAGCGAAATGTCAGAAAAAGCAAAAACTTTTTCCTCATGGATTTTGTCCAAACCACTTTTATCCGGTATTAGACCTTTCCAGCAATGGCCCTAGAGCTGTCAACCCAGGCAAAAACAAGTAGAAGACCCCCAAACAGCCAAAAAGCAAAAGTACAAAAATGGGGACTTAGTCATTTTCAGGCCAAATTCCAAAATCACTCCGTGCGCACTCTGCAGCTAGGCCCTAACTCCCCTCTGCCACCACGGATTTGCTTCAATCCTCTTGCAATCAAAAGTATCCATACCCAGCAGTGCTCCCAGACCCCGAAACCCACCCACAAACCCCAGGAAGCCCCCCAAACAGGCCCCCCGATAACATGATAGTGAGCAAAAAGGCAAAAACTTTTTCAAATGTGATTTTGTCCAAACCACTTTTATCCAGTATTAAACCTTCCCAGCAATGCCACAAGACCCACCAACCCACCCGCAAAAAAGCACAACACCCCCCAAACAGGCAAAAAGCAAAAAATGGAAAATCTCATACTTACAATATTTTTCGGCCTTCTGTCCAAACGCGCTGTGCAGCTAGGTCATGACTCCACTTTTCCACCATGGATGTCCTAGAAAACAAATGCAATCAACATTAGACTGTGCCAGCAGTGCTCCCAGACCCCGAAACCCACCCACAAACACCAGGAAGCCCCCCAAACAGGCCCCCGAAAACATGATAGTGAGCAAAAAAGGCAAAAACTTTTTCAAGTCTGATTTTCGCCAAACCACTTTTATCCGATATTAGACCTTCCCAGCAATGGCCCCAGAGCCGTCAACTCACCCGCAAAGAAGTAGAACACCCCCACAAGTGCAGAGTCTTTCTTCATTGGGCGTAATCCAGCCCTCTGCTTTGAGGGAAATTGGAGTCTGGAGGAGGAAGATAGAGGAGATTGTTCTTGTGAACTTGTGAACCTGAGGAATGCAGACTGCGGCACCTTCAAATCAATAAGCAAATAAGTGAAGACAGTTCTGCTGATGGGCTTGTTTTTGTGATTAGGTGATTAAAGTTTTTATTTATATTGACTTTGCAAAACAAAGAAAGACATACACACAGGAATAAAAGTGAATAAGGACGAAAAAGAAAGTTATTGATTTATTGGCTCATTTTCAGGGCTCGGTGTCAGGGAAGAAGAGTTTGTCCTCATACTCTGCAAATTCAGGCGGGAGTAGGTCACGTAACAGAGAAGAAATTCCCTCATCTAAGTTGGTGTCCTCCTCGTCTTCTTCCGGCGTGTATTCTCGTACTTTGTAATCTGGTGGTATGAGGTGCTGATTCATCTTGATCATTGTTAACCTCTCCACATTTTTGGGCGAGAGGCGGGTCCTTTTGCAAGTTACAATGCCACCAGCAGCACTGAAAACACGTTCAGAAGACACGCTTGCGAGTGGGCAAGACAAGTAGTTTATAGCCAGGTTGGAGATCTCTGGCCACAATTCTTTTTTCCCATGCCAATACGCCAATGGGTCATCATGAACATAGACCTCTGTTGAGTCATTCAGATAGTCCTGCACCATCGACTGAAGGTTCTCCACGGTTCCTCCACCTTGCTTACTTTTTGCTGGGACCTTTTGAGAAGCAAACCCAAGCTGAGTTAGCCAATCCTCTTCTTCACACAATGTTACTGTTGTGTCTGGTGTAGATGATCCGGTTGCTGGTGTCTTTAACGGCTGAGAGGTCACTTCTGCCACAGCCACAGGTGCAGAAGTGGATTCTTTTGACTCCGGATGGCCTGCTGATGCTGATGTACTGCCTTTTCCTTCAATTTCCTGCCGTTCTCTTTCAAACCGTATGGCTGACAGAGCTTGCCAACGTTTGTACTTTAAAACTTTTGAGTCACCAAAAGGAAGAATGCTCTGCCTGCCAGTGCCTTTTTGCAGCGTGGATCCAGAATAGTAGCACAAATGTAATGCTGTTCTGTGTGGATCTTTTGAAGACGTTCATCGCAAAGTAGGCGCTGTAATAATTTCTCCGCCAAATCAAAAGCTTCTTGCTTTTCTTCATCTTTTTTAAACGTAGAAGACACCGCCTTCAGTTGGTGCTCTAGCATGCGCAACAATGGGATAGCTTTTCCCAAATTAGTCCTCCCTGCTGACTGCACGCGTGAAGACCTCAAAAGGACGAAGCATGTCTGTCAGGCTTTTAACTAGCTTCCATTGCTCCGCATGTATCCTCAGGTCCTTCATAGCTGTACCCAGTGTAAAGAAATACTGATCGACTACCGTAAACTGCTCATACAGACGCTCAAGCATGTAGAAGGTTGAGTTCCAACGTGCTGCCACCTCCTGGATGAGGGCTTTCACTGGCAGTCGACGTTGATGTAGCAGGCCCCTCAGATGCTTTCGGGCCTTAAAAGAATGGCTGAAATGTGTGCACATTCTTCGGCAGGTGGTCAGTAACTCGCACACTGGACTTTCTTCACTCAAGAATTTTTTAACAACCAGGTTTATACAGTGCGCCAAACACGGCACTCTGAAATAGTTACCCATATCCATGGCCTTAACTACATTGGCGCCATTATCCGTGGAAACATAACCAATCTTGCGTTTTTTTGGGGACAGCCATTGAAAGACCTTTGTGTTAAACTCCTGCAAAATGTTTTCTCCTGTATGACTTGTCTCCATGCCAAACATGGCTAGTGTTGCATGTTTCCGAGCAGCTTTGAAAACGTTGTCCGGGTCAACACCTGCCCATAGCTTTGCTGTAACTCCTGAAAAAGAGACCCAGTGTGCAGTGATGCACATGTAATCAGTGCCTGCGCCACTGGTCCACATGTCTGTTGTCAGATGTATAGTGTGAACAGCACTCTTCTGCAAAGCTGCCCCAATCACCTCCAGCACATCTGCATGTAGTGCTGGAACCGCAACTCTGGCAAAATAGAACCGGCTAGGAACCTTCCATTTAGGGCAGAGCGTTGCCACTAATTCAAGAAAACCAACCCCTTCCACAAAAGAAAAAGGGAGAAGGTCCAGAGCTAGCATTTTAGCCAGCTTAGTGTTATACAGACGCGTCATTGGGTGGTTGCGTTCAAATGGCACTCCTGAACACAATATGCTTCTAATGGTGGGCTGGACCATGATTTTACGGGATGATGATGATGACTTCTTTGACACAGTTACGCTCTGTGATGATGAACTTTTTCACATTGGTGTCTCACTCTCTCCCACACTCTTAGTGTGGCTCACAGGGGGTGTGCTGCTGACAGGGGTACTGGGTGTAACTGAAGAAACGTTTGACGCTTCTTCCTCCTCGTCATCATCAGATGAAACATCAACGAATACAGTTTGTTGACTTCCAATTCGGGCTTCCTTGATCTCCTTTAGGTGCGCATGCCATTGGACAGTGTGCTGTCTCTCAAGATGACCTCTCTGGCCTCCGGTACCATAGTGGGTACCAAGCTTACCACGACTAACTGCAAGCTTACAAATGCTACACATGGCTATGTTTTCCCTTGTTGTGCAAACACTAAAGAAGTCCCAAACTGCGGACTTCAAATGTCTGTGGGGGGCGGAGGAGGCGATACTGGTCATGCTGCTAATGCCAGATGAAGTGGAGGATGTGTGTTGCCGAACTTTACTACGATGTGCACTTGCAGCACCACTAATTGAGGAAATGGAGGTCGAGGTGGATGGAGGTCCCTTCTGGCGAGAAAAAAATATGGAAACGATAGGTGGTGGTTTACTAGTTAACTCCAATGATGGTGGTCCCATTGCCTCCTAGTCGACAGCATCACGCTCAGCAGCTTTTCGGGCTAGGGTAAAAATGTCTGTTTGCTGCATGCCCGCTGAGGCTGCAGTGGCGTGTATGATGACTGCGTCGTCGTCGTGAGAGTCTTCATTAGCAGAAGTAGTATACGCAACTTTTTCAGCGTCATCATCACACCCCATAACTATGAGACTTTCGGGGACCTTCCTTTTACGCTTAGCTAGCTTTGTCAGATCATGGTGTGCCTCACTCTCAGACGGCTGTGGTGGTTCCCAATTTAGATCCATATCATCAGAAGGAAGGGGGCTTGAAGAAGATGTAGACACCATCCTTGATCTTTTCCTTGCTGGGGATGTGGAAGACAATGAATGATCAGGAGGAGTGGCGTCCTCAAATGATACCTCGGCTTGAATATCGATTTCGTGATGTGCCCCTACTTCGGGGGGAACAACTATTGTGGGCACTTGTGCCGCTCCATGCACCTCTGCTTGCGCATCTCCTTGCGCTGCCTCTCCTTCCACATGTACTTGGGCTTGTACTTGCACATGTGGTTGTTGTTGCAGCTGTGGTTGTTGAACACTCGTCAGATGAATTACAACAACCTGTGTTGATTGAGGGACATTGCAGCTACTTTCTTGCGATGAGCCAACATCACTGGTCGATGGTGATTGAACAACTAGACTGGCTGCCTCTAAAGCACTCAAGGGCTTGGACTTAAGTTGGCATGGTGGTGGTGGCACTGAGCCCAATGGAGCGGGGGTGCTGCTCCCAGCTTGGTCCCCAGCAGACCCCACTGCTGCTGCAGGGGTACTTTTTTTTCCCAAAAAATGCGGCGGTCGGCACACCAGTCTCCTTGGTAAGTGGCGCCACTTGCTTCTTCTGCTCCTTACTGGCAACTTTCTTGCTAGAGGAGCTACAGGGAACTTTTTTTGGGGGGCCATCTTCTTCAGATGTCAGAACAGCAGGCCGCAGTTACACGAGTTGCAGAGTTGTCTTGTCTGTGGCCACACGTGACGTCGCGTGACGTTATGCTGCACACACCGCTGCAGGACTTCTTCCTGGCACTGGTGGTTCTCTTGTGCACCTAAAAGCAATGGAAGACAGAGGAACATCAGTTATACACCCCAAAAAGTCGAAAAACACACAAAAATCAGCACAATCCCATGCCATCCATGCCCTCAATGATGTTTAAATTCAAGACACCCCACAGAAAGACTAGGCCCATGCACCACTCACTACCCCTGGGCATAAAGGATGAAAACTAGGCAAAATGGGTGCAGGCCTGAGAACACTGCCTGCCTTCAAAATGGCCCCTTGCCCCCCAGCACATGGCCAGGGCCTGCCTGTACCAGCACTCAAAATGGCCCCCACCCACATGGCCAGTCCCAACAACACCCCCAAAAGTCGAAAAACACATAAAAATCACCACAATCCCATGCCATCCATGCCCTCAATGATGTTTAAATTCAAGACACCCCACAGAAAGTCTAGGCCCATGCACCACTGAGTACCCCTGGGCATAATGGATGAAAGCTAGGCAAAATGGGTGCAGGCCTGAGAACAATGCCTGCCTTCAAAATGGCCCCTTGCCCCCCAGCACATGGCCAGGGCCTGCCTGTACCAGCACTCAAAATGGCCCCCACCCACATGGCCAGTCCCAACAACACCCCCAAAAAGTCGAAAAACACATAAAAATCACCACAATCCCATGCCATCCATGCCCTCAATGATGTTTAAATTCAAGACACCCCACAGAAAGTCTAGGCCCATGCACCACTGAGTACCCCTGGGCATAATGGATGAAAGCTAGGCAAAATGGGTGCAGGCCTGAGAACACTGCCCGCCTTCAAAATGGCCCCTTGCACCCCAGCACAGGGCCAGGGCCTACCTGTACCAGCACTCAAAATGGCCCCCACCCACATGGCCAGTCCCCAACAGCAGTCAAAAAAATCGAAAAACACACAAAAATCTGCACAATCCCATGCCATCCATACCCTCAATGATGTTTAAATTCAAGACACCCCACAGAAAGACTAGGCCCATGCACCACTCACTACCCCTGGGCATAAAGGATGATAGCTATGCAAAATGGGTGCAGGCCTGAGAACACTGCCTGCCTTTAAAATGCCCCCTTGCCCCCCAGCACATGGCCAGGGCCTGCCTGTACCAGCACTCAAAATGGCCCCCACCCACATGGCCAGTCCCCAACAGCAGCCAAAAAAATCGAAAAACACACAAAAATCAGCACAATCCCATGCCATCCATGCCCTCAATGATGTTTAAATTCAAGACACCCCACAGAAAGACTAGGCCCATGCACCACTCACTACTCCTGGGCAAAAGGCCCCAACAGCAGCCAAAAAAATCGAAAAACACAAAAAAATCAGCACAATCCCATGGCCCCCACCCACAAGGCCAGTCCCAACAACACCCCCAAAAAGTCGAAAAACACATAAAAATCACCAAAATCCCATGCCATCCATGCCCTCAATGATGTTTAAATTCAAGACACCCCACAGAAAGTCTAGGCCCATGCACCACTGAGTACCCCTGGGCATAATGGATGAAAGCTAGGCAAAATGGGTGCAGGCCTGAGAACACTGCCTGCCTTCAAAATGGCCCCTTGCCCCCCAGCACATGGCCAGGGCCTGCCTGTACCAGCACTCAAAATGGCCCCCACCCACATGGCCAGTCCCAACAACACCCCCAAAAAGTCAAAAAACACATAAAAATCACCACAATCCCATGCCATCCATGCCCTCAATGATGTTTAAATTCAAGACACCCCACAGAAAGTCTAGGCCCATGCACCACTGAGTACCCCTGGGCATAATGGATGAAAGCTAGGCAAAATGGGTGCAGGCCTGAGAACACTGCCTGCCTTCAAAATGGCCCCTTGCACCCCAGCACAGTGCCAGGGCCTACCTGTACCAGCACTCAAAATGGCCCCCACCCACATGGCCAGTCCCCAACAGCAGTCAAAAAAATCGAAAAACACACAAAAATCAGCACAATCCCATGCCATCCATACCCTCAATGATGTTTAAATTCAAGACACCCCACAGAAAGACTAGGCCCATGCACCACTTACTACCCCTGGGCATAAAGGATGATAGCTAGGCAAAATGGGTGCAGGCCTGAGAACACTGCCTGCCTTTAAAATGCCCCCTTGCCCCCCAGCACATGGCCAGGGCCTGCCTGTACCAGCACTCAAAATTGTGAAAAATGACAAATATATGTGTACATAAGCGGCGTTCATTTGTGTTCACCATATCTCTCACTGTAAGCAGAACGGATACGCGAAGCATTGACCGCCTCATCCCGTCGGCGTAGGCCCATACACGCACATACATGACAGCCATTTTTAGATACCACGGCCTCCCTGCCCATTTGTTAAATCCCAGGCCATAAAACTCTCTCCCTCTGCGCGACCCTGCTCTAAAGCAACTTCCCGCCTGACCCACACCCCCCCTCGCCTTCCTCCCAGGAACACCCTTCCCCTCGTCTGATGATCCCCCCTGGCCACGCCTGGCCTCTCGACCCGGTCCCGAGTCATAAAACCAAGCCTCGTGGATGTACCCCCCCCGATATGGCCCTGCATAGCAAAATGTGATACATCAGCTGAGGTGCCCGATCCTATCGCCTCCCCAACCTTTGATCTGACCATCCCCTCTTGCCCTCGTGTCCTGTTGGAATGTCCGGCTGCAAGATTACAATCACATGTTACATATGGGAGGGGGAATGACATCCGAGCGAAGGGTATGGGAATAGGCCTGAAGCTGGGATTCCAAACATGCCTTTTCGTACTTCAAAGTGTCTTTATTGCAATAAGGAATGTTTGTGCGTTATAAACCTGTGTATAAAAGACGAAGCCTCAGTAAGACCTTTAGAGCACCTCTTGAAGACACTGTGTGTGTGTCCGAAATGACAGGCTCTCCTCATGAGAAATAAAACTCTGTTCTTGCGTCCCTGCTTCCAGCGCCTGTCTCTTTATTTGGTAACTGTTCAAGATGGGAACTAAGAGGCGTCTTGCGCCAGAAGCCTGGGCATCGGTTGTACTCTGAGCTGATTTTCCTCAATTGGCGTCCGAACGCGGGGCCCATCAGCGACATAAGGCCCGGTAAGAGAGGTCCAGACGATGGGGTGAACATCTAAACGATTGGAGTATACCTGCCATGAGAGGGCCCTCGCCCGGCTGCCGATTGAATGAACTTCACCGATTCCGAACGGACCTCTCTCAAGCGACCTACTGTCCTGACTGGAATCCCACAGGAATGCTGCGGTAAAAATATGGAGTAAGAGAACGATCGGGCGCTGGAAAGGGAAGGCGAAGAACTGTCCGTACGGTCCGGTCCGGGTAAGGTTAAGTAGGACGTCTTTTACGTCTGATTGGTAGGACGGCTTTATCCATCCGATTGATTGATTGATTGATTGTTCGTATTGGAATCGGTATTTAAATACTGGTATTGTTCATTGATTGGTTCATTTAGCCTTGGTTGCTACTTGAAGTATTGGTTCTCTTTGAGACATTCTCTATTTGCAAACAGCGACGAATAGGAACGTTTCTCCCTCTTTTCAAATAGGGAAGGATAGGTAATGCAGACTTTTGTCCCCCGTTGTAATCCGTCATGCCTGTTTTTCTCCCCACTGATTGATTGATTGTCTGGACACTTATTGTTAAAGGAATAGTTCTTTTGAGGTATTCTCTGTTTGCAAATAACGTGGAATAGAAATATTCTGTGTAGTCTTTGCAAGTAGTGAAGGGTAGGTAATGCGGACCTTTGTCCCCCGTCGTAACCTGTCATACCTATCTGATTGGTAAACTAGTTCCACCCGGACCATTTATTAGAGGTAGATCATCTGGTTCAACCGGAGGACACCCCTAGTAAAAAGGACATACGTAAAATACGAAGTAATCGTCATATCCTGTTAACAGAAACTTTAGCATGAAACACACTAGAAAAGGAAGGAAAAAGAAATCGAACAAAATCAGTAGGCCACTGATGAGTTTGTGACTTTGCTAGAAATGAGAAATGTTAGAAACAGCCCACAATAAGAAACATGAAAGTGGTGAGAGAAGCCAAGCTTGACATCACGGCAGCCACGAGGTAGCTAAGCTCCACCGCCCTTCACTGCTTCAAACATGTCTGCCCCACCGCCCGCCACGCCCAATAACGGTAACATGAGATAGATGCAAGTCAGTAGATACCTACCCCCATTCCGGAAGCTCCCGAAGTGCAACAGGCCCCCGACCACGCCCATCCGGAAGATGAGGCCTCGACACGTACAGGGCGGGGCCCGGCTAACCGCCATCAGTCGAAGAGGTCGTGGGATGGTCGGCCCGGAATGTACTGGTCCTCCCATCCTCTTCTGGCACCCTGCAGGCCACGGGGGATGTCTTGCTTCTGCCTCCGACCCCACCCCCTTCTGTTATCACCTGGTCCGGCCATCACGAATGTCGGAGTCGGGAAACGGCGTGGGGTGCGCTGGGAGGGAGAGGCGGCGCGGACGAGCCTCTCCCACCTCCCCAGGTGGAGGCTCCCAGCTGCACCCCCAGCGCTCCACTCACCCGACAAGGGCTCGTCCACTCCTGCGGTGCAGCGACGCTCCACTCACCCAGCAGGGCCTCGTCCACTGTTGCGATACAGCGACGCTTCGACCCGAACCAGCCAAGTTCATGAAATAGGCGGTCGACCCTGCAGGAGCAGGCCCGGCGTGAAAGGATGGCCCGGTCGCTTGTCAGCTAAAGAATGAGTCCCACAACCAGAAGTGTTCTCCTCGACTTTGAAGATTCTATGAGAGCCGCGGGGGGCCCCCGACCCTCCCCGCGGGCACCCCCCGATGGGGAATGACTGCCTTGATCACCCACGGAACGACCAAGACGTAGCCACGAGACGTTGGCGCTCCCATGCTGGCGCCAGCCTCAGTTCAAATGACCAAAATCCTGCAGACTACCAATTTGATCAAGTTCCGGTGGGACACCAGTATGACCCGGTAGGAAAGATTGTTGCCACCCCCTTTTTTTTGACTGATGGTTCATTTCGCCAGTCCCTTTTTGCTACCCTTTAATGAAAACTTTTGGACTGCCGAAAGAGGTTCTGGTCCAACCACGAGTTGATGGAGACATTTTGACTATACTTGGACCCGGCTGACCTCACCCAAAATGGCGCCGGTACAAATGAAACTCGCAACTCCTTGTTGTGTCCCGGTTGCTCAGCCTTGCTATCATGAGATATGTATGCAATTTTTTGCACATGGCGAGATGGGATGGGCATTGATTATATGTTCAGACAATGAATTGATATGGGATGGGTACCGATTATATGTTCGGACAATGAATTGATATTAAGCTTTGGCGCATCATGTTATTGAAAGTTTAAAATTTTTTCAACACTTATGGTACTTGCTCACAATGAATTTTCAACATGATTTTATTATATTTGTCGCACTTTTATTATGAAATCACCGACCGCCGACTCCGTTATGCTTTCCACAAATAAATATCCCTACGTGTACAGTTCCAGTCTGCTCCGTGGCCGGCCACGTGGTTGTAGGCCCGTATTTGTGCACCAACATTTTCAATTAAAGGTTTTTGAAAAACAAACATAGTTGTAGCACTTAGATTGGTAAGAATCGAATGAATGAACACTGTTTCCGGTATAAGTACAATACAGGTGAAATGAAGCAGCTTGATTAGTTAAAGGTTAAAAAGTATAGTACACAGAAATATTGCAAAAGTGAATGGTCCAGGTTTGTTGTGTGTGTTTTTCATTTTTGTACGACGTAAAGCAATCGATAAAGATCCCGGTCTTCAGCCTTTACTTTATAGGCCACATGTATCAGGGAAGTCGTTTTTAGACGCCCCTAAGCCACTCCGAAGGAATGCCACCTAGCCCCTTTAGTTTCCGTGCCTGGTGCACAAAACGACCCTGTGCCACTGTAAACCATCCTTCTTCCTCGGAGGAGAACACGAGCTCACCCCCCACTTTGCCCCGACTGCCCTCTGTCTTGACCCTTCCCTGCATACGTTCCGTAATACCACACTTGGGCGATCTATATAAATACACAGTGCATCAATAGTTATCTCCCCCGCACTGCCGGTCCCTCTGGGCTTAAACGCCGAGATGATAGGGACTGCATCCCACGGAGAATAGGCCGAGTATGTGGTAAGTAAAAGCATTTGCGGGTTTTTGAGCGCCGATGTGTTTTAAAAACGCTGCCCCCGCCCCCTTCTTTTTCCCTTCTTTCCGCAGGTCACATCGGAACGTCGATTAAAGTACGGAGAAGTGATGACCGAATGGCCGATGGAATGGGAAAAAGGGGTCCAAATATGGTGCCTACACATGACAAGCAGACAAATATATAGCGCCCCCTTACTTAGATATGACTATTTCTCTCTCTGAACACAGCGATTGGGAGAGCAGCCTGAAGCAGAAACTTGACGGGTTATTACAGGATGACAAAATGTGACTTCACTTGGCACCCCAAATAAGGCAACCAAGAATGACGTACACCAATGAGTAAATTCATACGTTAACTAAAAAGGGAAAGGTTAAGGAATACTCCGGGGTGAGGTTTACCCAAGTACCCTCCGCCTGGAAGATTAGGAAGGTTGCCAATGTTTACGATTTACCACCTCCTTCTCGCACCCTCATAGACATGAAACTCGAAGCTGTCCCATTGTTCCCCCGACTGACACCCTCCGTTGCCCCAGCCTGGAAACCCTCTGCGCGCTAAAAAAAAAAAAGAAAAAAGAAAAAAAAAATGATTTGAAAATCCCACCGTGAGTATTAGCCCGACCAGGTTAATTCCCGACCAATTGTCAAAGGTATAAGTATTTGCAACCAAAACACCACCAGACAGGGCAGCCGATGATAGGAAAGAAGAAAAGGGTAAAAAGCTCAGCCCCCAGATGAATTAAGTAGGATACTAAGAATGCGCAGCATGCAGGCAGAAATCTATGTGGCCAGACATTGCTCTATGTTGTGTCTTGGATTTTGTATATGATGCATGTACTATCTTCCCCGCCTGAATTCGTGTGTACGTAATGTATGGTTCTACGTCGTCCTTCAGCCTGTGTTTCTATATAACTTGACCCCTACTGTTCTGTGTTGTGTGCGCACCAAACGGCCTATTATTGTACACGACTCTCTCTCTCTCTCTCTCTCTCTCTCTCTCTCTTTCTCCCTCTCCATGTCGTACGTGTACCGGATAGCTCGTTTACAATGCGGATCTCTCTCTCTCTCTCTCTCTGAGGATCCCCCTGTTCCCTCTTCCATTATGTGGTAACGTTGTGCCCCGCTGGCACAAGCCTAATTGGTTTTTGAACACAAAGATGTTCGGCAAAATTGACAGAAATCAAAACGATTGTAATTTGCCATATTACTACCTCTCCTTTCTGCAAAATAATGGAACTTGAATTGGCTAAGAAGGAAAGGACAGGTAAGACGACTGATGTCCCCTAATCTGGCCTTTTTATAGGGGGACTATATGTCAGTGGCCTTCTGTTTTTCAGTTCGTTAGAAAACACAACCCCTAATACCCAGATTGCCTCACCTCTCTGCACCCAAGTACGGATGTCCTAAGCGTCCTCGCTTCTCCCGGTTGACCCCAGCTCCATCTCAGGTGTCCCCGAAGTATAACTGATGACCCTGATTGACCATTACTCCCCGAGAAAAGAATGTTTAGCCCCTGTCCCTCTCACATGATGATAGCACTCCCCCCTGCTTGCAAGAGTTAGCCAACCCTGAAAGAAAATGTAAGACTATCAGGACTCGGGTTAGAAAGACGAGTCTCTACTGAAGGGTCCGATTTCAAGTTTGATAGAACACACAGTCGATAGGAATCTGACTTCTCTCCGTATACGTCATGAATGAACACCAAAACTGTGACCGATGGACATATCCCCCAACTACTTAGGGTCTGGGACGAAATTGAAATGTATGAATGTCTTCTCCTGCCAGTTCTCTAAAGCGTGCTTTTATACCCATTCAAAGATGCACAATCACCGGAGGAGAGGGGCCGGACGTGACGCTCAGCCTGGCCGCAGATCATGAAGAACCTGTGACTTTGACCAAAGGTGGAGCCGCAGGGCAACGAGACGCGGGACGAGGCACTACTCTCAAGCACGGAAATCGAAAGGATGAAGGGCCGCCTTGAAGCCCTCTGTTTGCTGACCCACTTGTGCCAGAAGTCCCCCGCCCTTTCTAGCCTGATCAATGGGACTGCCTGCTCGTTATCCCTTGCTCCCTTGGTTTGTTTCAAAGATCTGCTCCCACTCTGCCCTCTCTTCCCTCGATTATCCAACAACACCCCCTTTTTTCACATGGATTTTGACTCAGAAAAGAAGAACAGCCTTTAGGTAGAATAGGGTTTAGCCACGGAAGGAGAAAGAAATGCAGGTGCCCAGCATGAGGCACCCCTAAAAAAGGATTAGTTAGGAAACAGGACTGTGGTCTAACAGCAGAGGACAGACCGCACCCTGCAACGCGTAAGGTTGGATCTGAGCTGGACCTATAGCTCCACCGCCGGTGCTCAACAGCGCCAACGAAAGAAGACGGACTACTAGAGCCTACCAGTGATGGCTCGCTACTAAAAAAGACACTGTGGCGAAGACCCCCCTCTTCTTGACTAAATTGCTTGTATTGAACTGAATTCCTCCCTCAACCACTTTGTATTGTTTTCAAAATGTTTATCGGTCACCTTTTTCTGTACATTGATACCACCGAAGAGAGAAAGTCAGAACTGCTATGATATGTCGGAACATTTCCTTGATTGACCCCGACTGAGTAGTATACCGATCACTAGACTTGTATGTATAACCCGACAAATGTAAATTCATATGTATTGCATTCCGCCTATCGCATTGACTGCACATAGTTATACGCAATCCGCTAGTATTGACAAACGCTATTTCATTTACCACACGTGGCTGCATGTACACCCCGCTAGTTAGGACAAACACGGAAATGAACTAACTTATGTTAAAAAGCGGCGACTGTGAAAAATGACAAATATATGTGTACATAAGCGGCCTTCATGTGTGTTCACCATATCTCTCACTGTAAGCAGAACGGATACCGCGAAGCATTGACCGCCTCATCCCGTCGGCGTAGGCCCATACACGCACATACATGACAGCCATTTTTAGATACCACGGCCTCCCTGCCCATTTGTTAAATCCCAGGCCATAAAACTCTCTCCCTCTGCGCGACCCTGCTCTAAAAGCAACTTCCCGCCTGACCCACACCCCCCCCTCGCCTTCCTCCCAGGAACACCCTTCCCCTCTTCTGATGATCCACCCTGGCCACGCCTGGCCTCTCGACCCGGTCCCGAGTCATAAAACCAAGCCTCGTGGATGTACCCCCCCCCCCCTATATGGCCCTGCATAACAAAATGTGATACATCAGCTGAGGTGCCCGATCCTATCGCCTCCCCAACCTTTGATCTGACCATCCCCTCTTGCCCTCGTATCCTGTTGGAATGTCCGGCTGCAAGATTACAATCACATGTTACATATGGGAGGGGGAATGACATCCGAGCGAAGGGTATGGGAATAGGCCTGAAGCTGGGATTCCAAACATGCCTTTTCGTACTTCAAAGTGTCTTTATTGCAATAAGGAATGTTTGTGCGTTATAAACCTGTGTATAAAAGACGAAGCCTCAGTAAGACCTTTAGAGCACCTCTTGAAGACACTGTGTGTGTGTCCGAAATGACAGGCTCGCCTCATGAGAAATAAAACTCTGTTCTTGCGTCCCTGCTTCCAGTGCCTGTCTCTTTATTTGGTAACTGTTCAAGATGGGAACTAAGAGGCGTCTTGCGCCAGCAGCCTGGGCATCGGTTGTACTCTGAGCTGATTTTCCTCAAAATGGCCCCCACCCACATGGCCAGTCCCCAACAGCAGCCAAAAAAAATCGAAAAACACACAAAAATCAGCACAATCCCATGCCATCCATGCCCTCAATGATGTTTAAATTCAAGACACCCCACAGAAAGACTAGGCCCATGCACCACTCACTACCCCTGGGCATAAAGGATGAAATCTAGGCAAAATGGGTACAGGCCTGAGAACACTGCCTGCCTTCAAAATGGCCCCTTGCCCCCCAGCACATGGCCAGGGCCTGCCTGTACCAGCACTCAAAATGGCCCCCACCTACATGGCCAGTCTCAACAACAACCCCAAAAGTCGAAAAACACACAAAAATCAGCACAATCCCATGCCATCCATGCCCTCAATGATGTTTAAATTCAAGACACCCCACAGAAAGTCTAGGCCCATGCACCACTGAGTACCCCTGGGCATAATGGATAAAAGCTAGGCAAAATGGGTACAGGCCTGAGAACAATGCCTGCCTTCAAAATGGCCCCTTGCCCCCCAGCACATGGCCAGGGCCTGCCTGTACCAGCACTCAAAATGGCCCCCACCCACATGGCCAGTCCCAACAACACCCCCAAAAAGTCGAAAAACACATAAAAATCACCACAATCCCATACCATCCATGCCCTCAATGATGTTTAAATTCAAGACACCCCACAGAAAGTCTAGGCCCATGCACCACTGAGTACCCCTGGACATAATGGATGAAAGCTAGGCAAAATGGGTGCAGGCCTGAGAACACTGCCTGCCTTCAAAATGGCCCCTTGCACCCCAGCACAGGGCCAGGGCCTGCCTGTACCAGCACTCAAAATGGCCCCCACCCACATGGCCAGTCCCCAACAGCAGTCAAAAAAATCGAAAAACACACAAAAATCAGCACAATCCCATGCCATACATACCCTCAATGATGTTTAAATTCAAGACACCCCACAGAAAGACTAGGCCCATGCACCACTCACTACCCCTGGGCATAAAGGATGATAGCTAGGAAAAATGGGTGCAGGCCTGAGAACACTGCCTGCCTTTAAAATGCCCCCTTGCCCCCCAGCACATGGCCAGGGCCTGCCTGTACCAGCACTCAAAATGGCCTCCACCCACATGGCCAGTCCCCAACAGCAGCCAAAAAAATCGAAAAACACACAAAAATCAGCACAATCCCATGCCATCCATGCCCTCAATGATGTTTAAATTCAAGACACCCCACAGAAAGACTAGGCCCATGCACCACTCACTACCCCTGTGCATAAAGGATGAAAGCTAGGCAAAATGGGTGCAGGCCTGAGAACACTGCCTGCCTTCAAAATGGCCCCTTGCCCCCCAGCACATGGCCAGGGCCTGCCTATACCAGCACTCAAAATGGCCCCCACCCACATGGCCAGTCCCAACAACACCCCCAAAAGTCGAAAAACACACAAAAATCAGCACAATCCCATGCCATCCATGCCCTCAATGATGTTTAAATTCAAGACACCTCACGAAAAGTCTAGGCCCATGCACCACTGAGTACCCCTGGGCATAATGGATGAAAGCTAGGTAAAATGGGTGCAGGCCTGAGAACAATGCCTGCCTTCAAAATGGCCCCTTGCCCCCCAGCACATGGCCAGGGCCTGCCTGTACCAGCACTCAAAATGGCCCCCACCCACATGGCCAGTCCCAACAACACCCCCAAAAAGTCGAAAAACACAAAAAAATCACCAATATCCCATGCCATCCATGCCCTCAATGATGTTTAAATTCAAGACACCCCACAGAAAGTCTAGGCCCATGCACCACTGAGTACCCCTGGGCATAATGGATGAAAGCTAGGCAAAATGGGTGCAGGCCTGAGAACACTGCCTGCCTTCAAAATGGCCCCTTGCCCCCCAGCACAGGGCCAGGGCCTACCTGTACCAGCACTCAAAATGGCCCCCACCCACATGGCCAGTCCCCAACAGCAGTCAAAAAAATCGAAAAACACACAAAAATCAGCACAATCCCATGCCATCCATGCCCTCAATGATGTTTAAATTCTAGACACCCCACAGAAAGACTAAGCCCATGCACCACTCACTACCCCTGGGCATAAAGGATGAAAGCTAGGCAAAATGGGTGCAGGCCTGAGAACACTGCCTGCCTTCAAAATGGCCCCTTGCCCCCAGCACATGGCAAGAGCCTGCCTGTACCAGCACTCAAAATGGCCCCCACCCACATGGCCAGTCCCCAACAGCAGCCCAAAAAATCGAAAAACACACAAATATCAGCACAATCCCATGCCATCCATGCCCTCATTGATGTTTAAATTCAAGACACCCCACAGAAAGACTAGGCCCATGCACCACTCACTACCCCTGGGCATAAAGGATGAAAGCTAGGCAAAATGGGTGCAGGCCTGAGAACACTGCCTGCCTTCAAAATGGCCCCTTGCCCCCCAGCACATGGCCAGGGCCTGCCTGTACCAGCACTCAAAATGGCCCCCACCCACATGGCTAGTCCCAACAACACCCCCAAAAAGTCGAAAAACACATAAAAATCACCACAATCCCATGCCATCCATGCCCTCAATGATGTTTAAATTCAAGATACCCCACAGAAAGTCTAGGCCCATGCACCACTGAGTACCCCGGGGCATATTGGATGAAAGCTAGGCAAAATGGGTGCAGGCCTGAGAACACTGCCTGCCTTCAAAATGGCCCCTTGCCCCCCAGCACATGGCCAGGGCCTGCCTGTACCAGCACTCAAAATGGCCCCCACCCACATGGCCAGTCCGAACAACACCCCCAAAAAGTCGAAAAACACATATAAATCACCACAATCCCATGCCATCCATGCCCTCAATGATGTTTAAATTCAAGACACCCCACAGAAAGTCTAGGCCCATGCACCACTGAGTACCCCTGGGCATAAAGGATGATAGCTAAGCAAAATGGGTGCAGGCCTGAGAACACTGCCTGCCTTCAAAATGCCCCCTTGCCCCCCAGCACATGGCCAGGGCCTGCCTGTACCATCACTCAAAATGGCCCCCACCCACATGGCCAGTCCCCAACAGCAGCCCAAAAAATCGAAAAACACACAAAAATCAGCACAATCCCATGCCATCCATGCCCTCAATGATGTTTCAATTCAAGACACCCCACAGAAAGACTAGGCCCATGCACCACTCACTACCCCTGGGCAAAAGGCCCCAACAGCAGCCAAAAAAATCGAAAACAACAAAAAAATCAGCACAATCCCGTGGCCCCCACCCACATGGCCAGTCCCAACAACAACCCCAAAAAGTCGAAAAACACATAAAAATCACCAAAATCCCATGCCATCCATGCCCTCAATGATGTTTAAATTCAAGACACCCCACAGAAAGTCTAGGCCCATGCACCACTGAGTACCCCTGGGCATAATGGATGAAAGCTAGGCAAAAGGGGTGCAGGCCTGAGAACACTGCCTGCCTTCAAAATGGCCCCTTGCCCCCCAGCACATGGCCAGGGCCTGCCTGTACCAGCACTCAAAATGTCCCCCACCCACATGGCCAGTCCCCAACAGCAGCCAAAAAAATCGAAAAACACACAAAAATCAGCACAATCCCATGCCATCCATACCCTCAATGATGTTTAAATTCAAGACACCCCACAGAAAGACTCGGCCCATGCACCACTCACTACCCCTGGGCATAAAGGATGATAGCTAGGCAAAATAGGTGCAGGCCTGAGAACACTGCCTGCCTTCAAAATGCCCCCTTGCCCTCCAGCACATGGCCAGGGCCTGCCTGTACCAGCACTCAAAATGGCCCCCACTCACATGGCCAGTCCCCAACAGCAGCCAAAAAAATCGAAAAACACACAAAAATCTGCACAATCCCATGCCATCCATGCCCTCAATGATGTTTAAATTCAAGACACCCCACAGAAAGACTAGGCCCATGCACCACTCACTACCCCTGGGCATAAAGGATGAAAGCTAGGCAAAATGGGTGCAGGCCTGAGAACACTGCCTGCCTTCAAAATGGCCCCTTTCCCCCAGCACATGGCCAGGGCCTGCCTGTACCAGCACTCAAAATGGCCCCCACCCACATGGCCAGTCCCCAACAGCAGCCAAAAAAATCGAAAAACACACACAAATCAGCACAATCCCATGCCATCCATGCCCTCAATGATGTTTAAATTCAAGACACCCCACAGAAAGACTAGGCCAATGCACCACTCACTACCCCTGGGCAAAAGGCCCCAACAGCAGCCAAAAAAATCTAAAAACACACAGAAATCAGCACAATCCCATGCCATCCATGCCCTCCATGATGTTTACATTAAAGAGACCCCACAGAAAGACTCAGTCCATGCACCACTCACTACCCCTGGGCAAAAGGCCCCAACAGCAGCCAAAAAAATCGAAAAACACACAAAAATCAGCACAATCCCATGCCATCCATGCCCTCCATGATGTTTACATTAAAGAGACCCCACAGAAAGACTCAGTCCATGCACCATTCACTACCCCTGGGCAAAAGGCCCCAACAACAGCCCAAAAATCGAAAATTCCAAAATTGTAGTTGCAGCAACTGTAATGCCCCAAACAAACTTACTTGTGAAATTTCTAATCCAAAAGTGATCCAAAGAAAGTCAAAAAGGCCTCAAATCCAAATATCCAGCAGCATCCACAAAAAGTAATCCTTCCAGGTCAAGATCCAAATGAAAGTGACCAGCACATGAAGAAAGCACTGGGAGGAGCCTGCTCGACAGGAACAGGAAGTTGGAGACTGGGGGCACTTACTTCCTCCCACCCCCCCCCCCCAAAAATGGACTCCTTGCAAAAAAAAGTGCAGGCAAATGTCAACCTGAGGAGTTATTCTGATAAAAATAATCATTTTCAGAAGGTTTATGCTGCTTGCTGGTGGATTTCTTGTGCAGAATTGCAAATTTCGCAATTTCGCGAGTGCGAGATTGTTGCTGCCCGCCGCATCTACGTGTTCGCAATTGCGAACTCCCGCGATGTGTGCTGTGCAAGGTGGCAAGCCGCGATGACGTAATCACGGTCGCCAAACTCCCACGGGATCCCGCAGCAAGATCCAAAATGGCGCAGCACACCCAAAATATCGAGAAAAAGAACTCTGCAAACGCTGAATGACGGTAAGTGAACGCCGCGCGCCGCAATATTGTATCACCAAGCAAAAAAATCCGCTGCGTGCGAATTTGCGGATTTTCGGCAAATTCGCGAGAGTTCGCAGATTGCGAATTTATCGAAAATCCGCAAATTCCGCGAGCGGAACGGATTTTACGCCCATGCTTAATTTGAGTAATCCATTTTAAGCATTAACTTTCTAATCGCTCGCTTCGCAGTTTCACTGTTTGATTCGGTTTAATTCACGAGGACTGTGAGCATCCGGCACCAGCCGTAGAGTAGCAGACTCCGGTCTTTTCACGGGCACAGTAAGCACCCGGCACCAATTTCAGGGCATTAGACTATCGTATTCTCACCCGCTTATGGATACGCATGCTACATTGCACTTTAAGCATTGATTTGTTTCTGAATAAATGATTGAATGCATGCGCAACACTGATCTTACTACCAAACTTTGTATGAGATCCGACAGTTTGTGGCTATGTTTACAGCATTTAATATCAACATGCAATGAAGCAATATAATTCATATGGTTTTTAGAACGTTTTCTATCAACAGAGGCCCCAGAGGCATCAAGCCAATCAAGAAACCATCGTATTCCTCGATGTACTTACACCAATGAGTTTTATTTTGATACATTGTTAATGACAAGAAAAGCTTGACGCATTATGTCACGAAGAAAAATCTGTATGATGTAAATACAGGATTTATGTGTACATTGGTTCAAAAGTTATATGTATGAATATCAAAAAATGCTGAAATATAAGTATCAAATGATATATGTACATTGAGTTATATGTTTATTTAGTGATACCAGGCTTAACTGTGAAAAGACAGAAGAATTTGATTCGAGTGTGCATTGGGTGAGGTCGGGACAATATGTCTCGCACCTGCCATTAAAAAAAAAGGTAACCCTCTTGCCCACCTTAAACCTTCCTTTTTAATACATATAAGTCACCCCTAATGTAGGCCCGGGACAGCCCATGGGAAGGGAGCAGTGTATGTGAAAGCTAGTCATGTAGCAAAAGGGAAGTGCACATCATTATTAAAAATCAAAGCTAAAAAAGAAGCTCATAATATTTAAGAGCAAGCCATCACAGTGATATGTGAGCAAGCGGTATATCGGTATATAAAAAAGAACATCTGGACAGTGTTAGTGCTCGAAGGTCCCCATGATAAAATCAACTGTTCAGGGGTGGAGCGGACCTCCGGGAGGGAAGCCAGGATATTGTGGAGTACCCAGGCTGTTCGTCAGACTCTTCTTATGCCAACTTGTCTTTCAAAAGTGTGTGAGCATGGTATACAAATTTGCCAAAGTTGGCCATGTTCTTCACAATGTCCAAGGTTTAGAGCTGACAGAGGGCCTCTTTTGCTGTGTGGGTGCCCAGTTGAAGAAGAATCGGTCTGAAGTGAATTCTGCGGGCTGCCCGCAAGGCTGGGCAGCATGACAAAATGTGTCCCAGGGACTCCCTTTTATAATTACAGAGATGACACTCTGTGATATCTGACCGAGCTTTTCAAGATGAATAACGTTTTTTTAAAGGGAGTGGATGCAATCTTGCTGCTAAAATCCAATGCAATGCTTGTCTCCCCACGGGTGCGTAAGGTGAGGCTTATGAGTGTGCAGAATTTGAGGGAGACATAGGGTTTCATGAAAGTCTCTGGCTGCCAAGGATTCCATGTCCAAAATGCAAGAGCGTAATTGCCTTGTTATTGTTGTTCTAATGGTGGCGTAGTTGAATGCATTAGGATCCCAGTTCTTGATTGCTAATTGAAGAAGACCTTTGGCTATGGTGATACTGGCAGACCAGGGATTACTTGGGTTTAAAATTATAGAATTGATGAGAGCCTTTGTTGGACTTGGCCCTTTTTGCAGGGTCATCCCTGAACTTATTGTCTTCCTCCAAGCCTTTTTTCTGACATGGTGTTGGTGGTTTTAGTACTCTGGGCACTTTAGCACTGCTGTCCAGTGTAAAGTGCGTGTGCTCTCTGTGGTAAATATGGAAAGATTGGTCTACACCTGTTTGGCATATTTAATTTACCTGTCAGTCCCTGTAAAGTGGTATCTCAGATACCCAGGCTGGTAGATTAAATGCTACCCACAAAAGTAGCCTTTCAAACCTGTCTCAGGCCTCTGCCATTGAGGGCCTGTGTGCGCAGTGTTACTGCCGCTGTGACATGGCACCTAAAGTGTGTGCCAATGTTTGTGACCCCCCTTTTACTACATGTCAGTCACTCCTAAGGTAGGCCATAGCTAGCCCTATGGGCAGGGTGCATTGTAGGTAAAAGGTAGGACATGTGCCTTAAGTGTGTGACATGCCCTGGTAGTGACAAACAGCCATTTCGGTTTCTCACTGATGTGAGGCTGCCTTCTCATTGGAATCAATCAATCAATCAGTGACACTTATAAAGCGAGCTACATACCCGTAGGGTCTCAAGGCGCTGGGGGGGGGGGGGGTGCCGCTACTGCTCGAACAGCCAGGTCTTCAGCTTCTTCCTGAAGGAGAGGTGGTCTTGGGTCAGGCGCAGGTCGGTCGGGAGGGAGTTCCAGGTCTTGGCGGCCAGGTAGGAGAAGGACCTTCCTCCTGTAGTCGCTCTTCGGATGCGGGGGACGGCGGCGAGGGCGTGGTTGGCTGATCGGAGGTGGCGTTTGGGAGCGTAGAAGTTGACTCGGCTGTTGAGGTAGCTCGGGCCTTGGTCGTGTAGGGCTTTGTGTGCGTGGGTGAGGAGGCGGAAGGTGATTCTTTTGTTGACGGGGAGCCAGTGAAGGTCTCTCAGATGTCCGGAGATGTGGCTGGTTCGTGGGATGTCGAGGATGAGTCTGGCTGAGGCGTTCTGGATCCGCTGGAGTCTCTTCTGGAGCTTGGCGGTGGTACCGGCGTAGAGGGCGTTGCCGTAGTCCAGTCGGCTGGTGACGAGGGCCTGGGTGACGGTCTTCCTGGTCTCGGTGGGGATCCACCAGAAGATCTTCCGCAGCATGCGTAGGATGTTGAAGCACGCCGAGGAGACGTTGTTGACTTGCCTGGTCATGGAGAGGGAGGAGTCCAGGATGAAGCCCAGGTTGCGTGCATGGTCTGTCGGTTTGGGTGCGGTGCCCAGGGCGGGAGGCCACCAGGAGTCGTCCCAGGCGGAGGGTGAGGAGCCCAGGATGAGGACCTCCGTCTTGTCCGAGTTCAGTTTCAGGCGGCTGGACGTCATCCACTCGGCTACCTCTTTCATCCCTTCGTGCAGGTTGGCTCTGGCGGCGGCGGGGTCGTTGGTCAGGGAGAGGATCAGCTGGGTGTCGTCGGCGTAGGAGATTATGCTGAGGTTGTGTTTGCGTACGATGGCCGCGAGGGGGCTCATGTAGACGTTGAAGAGGGTGGGGCTCAGAGATGATCCTTGGGGGACGCCGCAGATGACTTCGGAGGCCTCTGACTTGTACGGTGGTAGGCGGACCCTCTGTGTTCTTCCGTCGAGGAAGGAGATGATCCATTCCAGCACCTTGTCCTGGATTCCGATGTTGCTGAGGCGCCGTACTAGGGTGCGGTGGCAGACCGTGTCGAATGCCGCGGAGAGGTCTAGGAGGATGAGGGCCGGAATGCATTGGAGATTCCCTGATAAGTGTTTCAGTGGTAATTCCTGATATGAGAGGAGAAGCGAGTTCACATTTGGTATGATTGGAATAGTAATAATAAATGCTTGCCAATGGTGTGCACAGATTTATTATCACTATTTTAGAAATGCCAATTTTAGAAGTTGGCATTTCTGTGTGCTTTGTGACTGCCTGCCTGATGTGTATTGCTTGTCTGGCTCTGGAGTGACAGGGGCTGGTGGGGTGTGTTTGGCTCCAGGGATGGCAGGGTGAGCCAGCGCTAGGCTGAATAGGGGATCTGCATTTGGAGTAGTGGGAGTAGTCCCTTGACTCTGAATAGGTCTGTGCCTGCCTGGGTGAATATGGCTCCGCCCCCCTGTTGACCGAGCCCCCACCTGATAATGAGGAAGAGGAGTCCTGTAAGCAGAGTGCTCCAAAACCCCCCAGAAGCAGTTGAGATTGGTTCCCCAAACCCTGTGCCAGGGCAGAAGAAAGAGAATGTTAGTGTAAGTACTGAGGTTGTGACCCTATGTGTTGTGCTACTTCGGATACTTGTGGCTGCGGGGCCCTGAAAAGAACCACCACAAGGGACTGCCTTCCTGCTGGAGGACCCTGTGAGCTGGCCTGCCTGGGCCCAACCTTTTTGGACCTTGCTTAAGCCCCGTGTGAACACAATATCCTGATTCCCAAACAAGAGGAGCCCTGGTGCCTGCAGCACATTGCTGCGAAGTGTCGGAGAAGGAATCCTGGCATGGGGATTCCATCATGGTTTAGGGTGGAGGCGGGAGCCCACCCCGTATGTCAGCTTTCCTTTTGTGCAGGTTAGAGGACAAGCAGGAGCCCACCCCGCACTGCAGTTTCAAAGCGGGATTCCCCCGCATTTCCACAGTAAAGCCGGAGCCTACCCCGCATTTGCGTGCCGTCAGGAGTGAGGCTTCTGGGTGGCAGGAGCCTAGCCTGCATTCAGTTTCCTGAGGAGCGGGAGCCCACCCTGCATTTGCATCACATTTGGCGGGATCCTACCCGCATTGAGGTGTGCATGATAGGAGCGGGAGTCCATCCGCATATCCGTGCTGCCGAGGGGCCGCGGCTTAGTGAGCAGCAACCCGGAGGAGAAAGCCGTGAAATCGGAAGTCAGGCGCCCAAGCCTGACTGTGGAGGGACCTCTGCCCTTAAGGAAGGAAGCTGTGCCCGGGACCGGAAGTCAGTCAGCTTTAAGGCCTGGTTGTAAGCGTGGCCCGCGTGTCTGCTACAGCGGAGAGAGGCAGAGAATGGCCCCAGCAGAGTTGGCCAAACTGAGATGGAGCCTCGGGGCATTTGGCCAGAAGTAGATGCGTGCTGAAGCCGCCTTCCCGCAGCCTCGTGGTGGGTAAGGCGAGAGCAAACCTCAACGGAGGTCCCGCTCGGCTCCCTTTTCCCAGGCTTCCCATTGCTTTCCTCATGTGCAGGGAATGTCCCCCGTGAGGTGAGCCCGCTGGTGCACTCGTAATCAGTAGCTACACCGCGGGTCTGCAGGGCTGCCCATGACCCTCTTTCAAGTGGAGGAGGACGGAGCAAGGTATGTCTGCCTTTTGGGGCATGCCGTTGGGATAAAGCATTGTGTTCCCCAGTTGAGACACAAGAGGGAGGGGCCCCAACGCCTAGTGGAGTCTGTGGTGCCTATGCCTTCTGAAGACATTGGGACTACGTTGTTTTTGCATATCCTGGGCTATATTCATTGCTGGTCTGTACACAGAAGGCCCCATACTGCATATGGCTGATAAGGTTCAGTGATGAGGAAGGGGTGAGTTGCACCCCCCTGCCCCAATGCGCTATGCACATCGCTTTTCCTGAATTGGCAGGCAAAGAGCCAGTGGAAGGCCCCAGTTAGTGCCCTGACATCTTGGACAGAGGGCACTTTCAGCCCAGGAAGGCCAGTTGGCCTGGGGTCATGGTGGGTACCTCAGTGTTGGTAGGGTGAAAGGCCCTAATGTGATGCCTACACCATAATGCTGATGATTTATGCACCATGATTATTGCATAATGTGTTTATGCTTGTGAGGCTTATTGCATAATGTGTTTATGCTTGTGATGCATGTTGCATAATGGATTTGTGCCTACAGAGGTGGCATAATGTATTTATGCTATGAGCTTTATGCATAATGTGGTTATGCCTAATATGGTTATTGCATAACGTGTTATGCTGATGAGGATGCCAAATGTTATGCATAATGTGTTTTATGCCAAAGGGATGCAAACATTATGTGTTCATGTTGCTAATGCTAAGTACAGTATTGTACCAGTAGTTACTAGTTGTGTTTTACATTTGCTACTTGTGCTTTGTGATGGTTCTGTCGGTGGCTCATTTGGCCCTGTCCTATATATAATCCTCTATGAATACTGCCCAGTGCCCGTTGGCACAGTGTATATTGTGTGATTATGATTCTAATGTGTCTTGGATAATACAAAGGCTATTTTTTTATAACCTTGTGTGGAGTTTCTTTTGTAGTGTGTCTAGTGTGTTGCTGCTGTGTGAGTGTGTTGCGCAAATGCTTTACACATTGCCTCTGGGATAAGCCTGACTGCTCGTGCCAAGCTGCCAAGGGGGTGAGCAGGGGTTATCTTTGGTGTGCATCTCCCTTGCCCTAACTAGAGTGGTGGTTTCTGCCTGGTTTTGGGGCAAGCCTTAGCCAATCAGAAATCCCATTTCCAACAGCCTTAATATAATTCTATGGCGCCACAGTTGTCACAAACAAGTATTTTGTCAAAGCGGCCAGCTCTTCTAATTTTTGTTGGTTAAGATCGAATTAGAGGTGGATCAACGTGCTTCTTGAACAAGCTGGTGCGTGAAATATCTTTTTATACGCTGTGCAGTGTATTTTTTCCAAGTCTTGTGTGAACATTCCCGGAAATGCCTGTTGCATGTAATTGAGTAATGGTAGTACTTTGTCCCTCAATACCCTTTGAATTTCTATAATTGTTGGGTTATCTAAGGTGGCATATAATTTGCAGAGAGCGTGTGTGACCATTTTCCCTTTCTGCTGCAGATTTTGTAGGTGGGCCCATGGCCGGCTGGGCTCGCTGAGCCAGGCCCCGTGATGGTTATAACTTTGTACACAGTCCAAAATCAGAGGGCTCAGTCACCTCTTAGTAAGTTTTTTCTTTGGGTAGCAGCCAAATATCACAATTTTAGACTTACTTGCATTTACTACCAGCTCATTTTTGGCTTTATATTCTGACAAATCGGTGAGAGCTTTTTGAAGACCTATTTAGGTGTGGTACAAAAGAAAGAGGTCCCCGGCATTCTGCATCAGATGGATCTTTATGTGGCCAATTCTGGGAGTAGCTAGAGATGCTCCATGCAGTGCTATTCCCAGCTCGGTGGTTTACAAATTAAAAAGCATCAGTGCCAGGACAAATACCTGCTTTAGCCCTCAATCTGTGGCAATTTTGTCCGTGGCGAACTCCCTGGACAGTTTAACACTAACCTATGTTCAAGAGTAGAGAGATCTAATAACTTGTAGTAATTTCGGGCAGATGTTCCACTGTGCCAGTTTCTGCCAGAAGATGCTGTGGACTACTCCATCGAAGGTTTCAGAGTAGTCGGTGAAGCAAGCGAAGAGCAGAGGGGAGCAATGGGCTACTGCTTGTTGGGCTAAGTATGACAGGGCTATGATGGTGTCTACAGTTGAGCCCCTGGTCTGAATCCCGTCTGGTAGAATAGCAGCAGACCTTCAATGTAAACCCAATAAGCTAATTCCTGCTGGAGTGTGTTTACATATGCCTTACCCCCGATGTCCAATAGGGCAATCATCTGGTAATTCTTGGGGTCAGTATTTGATCCTTTTTTGAAGATTGGTTGCAACAGTGAGCCCCTCGAGGAGTCTGGGACGTCCTCCAAGAGCCTGCATTATGCATATAGCAATGAAAGATTTGAGGACCAAAAATCTATGTCCTCCCTAAAAAAGGGAGCCAGTCAGCCCATGAGGGTCAGGAGCTCCATTTTGTTGTATCTTTTTTAGGATGGTACGAACTACTTCCTCACTCGGAAGAGTTGAATCCGTCCCTGGCCCAAGGTAATCCGCTCTGATGTTGTTTGCCTTCCTTGGTGGGATAATCCCAAGTAGGGAGATGGCTTTCTGGTCGACAGTGTACAGAAACCTCACGTGAGCTACCCAGGTATCCACTGCAACTGAGTTCTCTCTGCTGGAGGGCCCATGAATAAGTTGTTTAAATATTGCCAGAATTCTTGGGACTTGCATGGGGCCAGCAGCCCAAAGATGTTTAGCCATTTCACCTCTGTGGCTTCCTGTTTTAGTTTCCTGATGAGTAGTGTGTGGGTCTTTGCTGCTGATTTCAGCTGCTTTTTAGCGGCTTCAGTTCGCAATTGTTTGTACGCCATTTGTTTTAATTTTAATTGCTTTGCTTATTGCTTGATCACTGGAACTTGGCCTAAGATGTGTGTTGATTTTCTTATTATACTGTGAGTTGTGTTTCCTCGAAGCAACGTGCCCAGTTCATATATTACTGGCTTGGACACTTTTATTCCAGGCTTGGACACTGTATGTAAAAACTAGGACATATACTTTTAAATTTTACATGTCCTGGTAGTGAAAAACTGTTAAATTAATTTTTCATTACTGCAAGGGCTATCTGTCCCATAGGATAACATTCGGATTACATTATTACAATAATTAAGTGTAAAGTCCAAATTTGCTGTTTCTGGAATCACAATTTAAAATCACAACTGATGGTGAACCTAATTTAAATTGTAATTCTGAAGATGACACTTTTTGAAAGTTGACATTTTCTTACTTTACAGAGCCAACACAAGGAGATGATGGATGGTGTGCTAAAACTTTTCAGACACTCACCCCGTCACTATTTTAGATCTGGGTTAAATCCATCATCGCTCACTTCACCAACCCATTTCAGACCCAGTCATATGTAAATCAGTCTTGACCTTGTTCCTCACGCAAACAGTCCAGCCTAAACTGCCAAGGCAGGTCTACCCTGGACCGGAAACAAGAATTCGGGCACTGGTTTTGGGGTAACACCCCTCATTAGCCAGGCTAGCTTGAATCCAGTAGCAAAGTGAGCAAGGGACCCACGTTTGGGCATACCCTGCCAACTTAGGGCAAACAAAGCAAACACAAGGAGTTGATTGACGGAGCACTGAAACTTTTCACTCACCCCCAGTCACTGTTAGAGCTGGGTTAAACCCATCATAATTCTTTAGCTCACTTCGCCAACCCAGCCATATGCAAATCAGTCTTGACCTTGTTCCTCGTGAGAACAGTCCAGCCCGATCTTCCAAGACCAGAAGCAAGTATCCTGGGACCGGTTTTAGGGTAACGCCCCTCATCAGACAGTGTGTTGAGCCAATTCCATTTCTGAGAATTTCTGATTTTGAAATCCCTATCAATAAAACTAGTGATAGCAAAACAACAAAACTTTGATTCTAATCATAAAAGATGGGATAAACTTGCATTATAAATTCTAACCCAGAATGACAGCAGGATGGGTGGAAAAAAGGATCTTCTGGGTTGAGACTAAAACCTGCAGGAAAACATAACATGGGCAAAAGATTGTTTTGCGATGCCATATCAGGGACAAATGGGTAAGCTGTGAAACCATGAACCCTGTTGGGGGTAGGCTATAAAAAGGTGAACCGTGCTGAATCTAAAACGGGCAAGGTAGAACCTATGTTCTATGTTAGTGACCCAAAGGAGATACTTTTCAACCAGACTCTTTTTAAAAGTATAAACAGCGCAAAATTGAGGCTGAAGATTGTTGATTACGAAATATCAGCTGGATTACATTCTGCTATATAGCTGTTTTTGTCTCAACGTTTGCGCTTCCGAAAGTTCATTTGGAGAGAGAAAGAAGTGGGGAAGATCTAGTTCCAAAAAGGATTTTCTTACATATGACAAACATGGAATGGCTTTGACTTGTTCCAATTTTAGGCAGTCCTTCAAAATCTCCTTGGTAAAGGAACAAAACGGGGAAGTCCAAACTTTAATCCACAGGAGCAAAGTTGCAGCTAGAACATTGTCTTCAAGAAAAGAAAGGCCAGATTCCAGATGGGTTATTAACTTGGCAGTTCTCATCAGGCTGGCTAACAACCTACAAAGAAACGTATTCTTAATTGTAAAGGACCAGGAAAAGGGTAGCCTCAGACTCCTGCCTCGTATGGTTCCCAGAGGAATGCACTTTTCCTTGTACAAGGTGATCAACTACTGAATCGATTTCTGACCTGGGGCCATATGTAGGTAAATAGTATTTACCGATTCGTAAATACCGAATTTTACCGATTTGGTATTTAAGAATCGGTAAATGCTATGTAGCTAATAATTCGGTAAAAATTACCGAATCATTACGATTCGGTAAAAGGGGGAAAACATTGAAGGGTGGAAGGGTGTCACTTTGACACCCTGTTGCACCCCTCAATTGTGGATGTATGACGTTACAACGCACACTTTTACAACGCATACCTTTACAACGCATTTTTTACAACGCAACATCCATTACAACACATTCCATTAGAACGCATGCCATTACAATGAATTTTTAAAAACTACCTTTACAACGCATCCCATTACATTGCATACTACCTTTACAACGCATACCATTACAACGCATAACATTACATTGCATGTAAGGTAAGTATTGGATAGTGTAGGGGTAAAAATTACTATTCTAACTCCAGGGGGTGCAACAGTAGGGTAAGAGTTGGATAGTGTAGGGGTAAAAATTACTATTCTAACTCTAGGGGGTGCAACAGTAGGGTAAGTGTTGGATAGTGTAGGGGTAAAAATTACTATTCTAACTCCAGGGGGTGCAACAGTAGGGTAAGTGTTGGATAGTGTAGGGGTAAAAATTACTATTCTAACTCCAGGGGGTGCAACAGTAGGGTAAGTGTTGGATGGTAATGTTTTGCATTGCAATGGTATGCGTTGTAATAACTGAGTTGTAATGACATGCGTTGTAGTGGTGTGCGTTGTAGTGTCATGCGTTGTAATGGTTGCGTTGTGAATGCATGCGTTGTAATGGATGTTGCGTTGTAAAGGTTTCGTTGTAATGGTAGTGCGTTGTAAAAGTTGCGTTGTAAAGGTTGTTTCCCCTTAATTGTTCATGGGTGCACATGTTGCAGACATACATGCCCTAAGGGCCTGTATGTCTGCAACATGACACTGAAGCAATTTGCATTAAATTGCTTTTTGTTTTTTTTCCGTTATTTACCACCAATTTGTAGTTCGTGGTAAATAACGAATCCTAACATGGGATAAGCACTCATTTAAGTGCTCCCTACATTAGGAATTCGGTAATTTACCGAATCGGCATTTAAGAAATCGGTAATTTACCGATTCCTTAGATTACTGATTCGGTAAACTACCGAATCGTTAATTTTGGCCCCCTACATAAGAAAAGCCTATTACCGGTCGGTAACGGCCGAAATTCGTTAATTTCGTCCGTTACCGACTGGTAATGGGCCACCTACATCTGGCCCCCGATTTCTTTGAAAGGTAGAATAGACCCTCTATTGCCCACTCCATCTTACCTATTCTCACTGTCAGTAATTTCTCCCATTATAAATCATAGGGAAACAGGATGCCAAGATGATTAAAATGTTGCACTCCGGGGGGCGTGGCCAAGATGGCGGGCTGAGAGGTCGCACTTGCCGAGAGCTCCCGTGCCCCTGAAACCCTGCACCGCTCGTAACCGCTGATTCCCCCCCGGATCAAGCGGTGACTGCGCCTGGTGACCCCGGTGGTGGTGTGGAGTGGCCGTTGAGCTTTGATTGCCCCGTCGGAGGTGCGATTCTGGCCGAGATAGCCCAGGGCGGAGCCCGCTGGGCGGCTGGTGTGTGATCCGGAGGCCGCGAGGCTTCCAGGCTTGGGGTCTCGACGGTGTGATCGGCTGCCTGTGGTGTCCCGTTGGAGTGTCTGAGCCTCAGTGGCCGAGTAGGTGCCGGCGGAAGCTTCGCCGGCGGAGCGGAGCTGAACGGAGGAGATCGGAGGGGGCGGAGCCGAGCGGAGGAGATCGACGGAGGCGGAGCCGGCCTCCGGCCGCTACGCAAGAGTCCTCGCCTCGTGCAGCCGTTCCGGCTAAGCCCTGGTTGTGGAGGAGTGGTGTTGCGCCCCCGGAGCTGTTATTCAACTGGGGGGGCCGGCCCCGACTGCCTACGCCTCGCGAGCCTGCCCTCCGGCGGTGTTTTTCGCTACTGGATTCGCGACGGGGGTAGGCCTCACTCCCTGGGCGTTGGCCCATTGACTGTAAAGGGCGGCCATTTTGTGAACCCCGGACCGGCTGCCCGGCCTTGCTCGGGGCCTCTGTGTGACGGTGCTTTCTGGCTGGAGTATAGCTGCCTTGGCACTGGTCACTTCTTCGCCGGGCGGCGGCCATCGTTGACTCCCGTACCGCCAGGATGTCGAACGCTAGGGGCCAAAGGAGGGGTGATCGGACTTTGCCGGACATGTTGGGATGCGGGGCCCTACGCAGCGGAGGAAGCCAAACCGCCACGACCTCCCCGGCCCCTTCCAGGGGCGCTGAGGGCGGTGAACCCCCGGTGACGCGGTCGTTCCTCGAGTCGCTGTTTAGCTCCTAGCGGGAGGATTTCCAGACCTTGAAGCAGGAGGTGGCCGGGGAGGTTCGCGAGATCCGGCGAGAGGTGGACTCCCTGGGAGAACGAGTCAACACCGTGGAGGAAGCTAGTCACTCCAGGGACGAGGAGATCACCCACCTGCAGCAAGAAGTCCTGCGGCTGCGGGAGCAACAGATCGAGCTGCGGGCCCACGCCGAGGACCTCGAAAATCGGTCCAGGCGGAACAACATCAGGGTCCGAGGCGTCCCGTCCGGCGAGGAGGGAGAGGACGTGACCGCATACCTGGAGGCCCTCTTCCGTTCAATTCTAGGGGAGTCAGAAGATTTTCAGGTTCTCATCGACAGGGCGCACAGAGTGGGCCGCCCCCGCAGGGCCACGGTGCCCCCCGGACATCTTGGCCTTCCTGCCGGACTTCCCCCTGAAGGAACGGATCCTTCGCGAGGCGCGGCGGCAGCAGCCTTTTCGATTCCGAGACCACCCGGTGGCCCTCTATCAGGATTTATCTACGGTCACACTGCAGAAAAGAAAATCCTTTAAAATCGCCACGGACTTCCTCCGGGAACAGGGGACACAGTACTCTTGGGGGCACCCTTTCCGCCTGATTTTTCGGTGGAACGGAATATTGCACCAGCTCCGGTCCCTTCAGGATGTCTGCACAGTATTGGGCATCACAGCATCGGATACAGACACCCCGGCGCCGCACCGCAGACGCAGCACTCGGGACGGTTGGCAGCAGGCTGGGGAGAGACGCTCCCCGCCGCCGGAGCGACCGGACTCGCCCACGATTCGGGCGGACATGTCGGCCGCCATCCAGGAGGCCTCCAGAGCGACGGCGACTGGTGAAGTGGCCCTGACGGCCTGAACTTACTCCGGGGGGAGTCTGCATTAGACTTTTCTTATTGCAGGTGCGGGGGTTCTGGGGGTGGGTGGTGCAGGATGGCGAGTGCAGGTGTTGGTGGCTGGACGTCCACTAAACTGACTTTCCACGGCCTTGTCCGTAAAGGACCGGACTGGGACAATGACTTCTTTCTATAGTTTGAGAAGCGGGGAGCGGGAATGGGAATTGCAGGGGGGTGTTTTGAGTTTGGGGGTCGGCGAGGGGGCTGGGAGTTGGGAATGGTGTGGAGTTGGGTTTGTGATGTTCCAGGGGAAGGGGGGGGTTCCTCCAGTTGGGGGGTTGTGGGGTCCGGGGACTGTACTGTGCCGTAGGGATGTCTATGTTTGCTGCGCGCTGGGGCTTCGTGAAATGGCTTCTGCGCTCGCTTGCCGGGCCTTGCCCACCTATGTGCATTTCAATGGTTCCCCTCCTTGATGGCTCTTAAAGTTGTCACTCTGAATGTGAAAGGGCTGAACAATCCGGTTAAAAGGCGAGCGGTACTGTCTCTGCTAGAGAACTCCCAGGCTGAGGTCTGCCTGTTACAAGAGACCCATCTGCTGGCCAAAGACTGTCCCAGAATGAGTACCCCTAAGTTCCCCACGCAGCTTTTCTCCTCCAGCGCTTCCAAAACGGCAGGGGTGGCACTTCTGCTCTCCAGGGGGTTCCGGGGGGAGATCTTACACAAAGTGGCGGAGCAGAAAGGGAGGCTCTTGGCGTACAGGATTAGGGTGGGAGGCTTGGTGCTAACTGTAGGCTCTATCTACGGCCCCAATGACCGCCAGGAGCAATTCTTGCACAGGGCACTGGAAGACGTGGCGTCCACCTCTGATAGGCACATAGTGTTGGGGGGGATCAGAATCTGGTTTTTGACGCGGCTCTAGACAGGTCTGTGCAACGGCGCCACCAGTTGGGAGAGCTTTCGGGCTCGGTTCGCACCCGACTTGAGGAGCTGGACTTGCATGACATGTGGCGCCACCTCCACCCTACTACCCGCGCGTACTCTTACTTCTCACACGCACACAAGTCCTATGCGCGACTGGACCATTTACTTGTGTCGGGACCGATGCTCGTTTTAGCCTCGAATGCTGACATGGGGGTCCTCTCTCTTTCCGATCATGCGCCGGTAGAGGGCACCTTCAATCTGCCCCCGGTGGCCCGGCCGAGAGGGGTCTGGCGACTCCGGGACACATTATTGCACAGGCGGTCGACGGTGGAACAGATTCGCGCGGCCATTGCGGAATTTCAGCGTGTCAATGATAATGACGACACCTCCCGCGCGACGCAATGGGCAGCCCTGAAGGCTGTGCTTCGGGGCGAGTTTATCGCTCTCTCCTCGGCGGAGAACAAGGATCGACAGCTCAAAAGGGACGAGCTTACCCGGCAGGTGCGGGAGCTGGAGCAGGTTCATCACAGAACGGGAGCCCCCAGGATCTGGAGGCAGCTGAAAGCCGCCAGAAAACTCTTGTCTGCCCTGGACACGGACCGGGCGGAATACGCAATGCTTCGTCTGAAGCACAAGTATTATACCGGTGGCGACCGCTGCGGACGGCTCCTAGCCAACAAGCTCAGGGTGCAACACCAACAGCACCGTGTGAAGGAGTTGGTTACCCCGGCCGGACGCTCGGTCACGGAGGACGAGCAAATAGCGGATGTCTTCCGTAATTTTTACGCAGATCTCTACACTGGTGAGGCCCCTTCTGCCCAGACGGAGACGGACTATCTGGAATCGGTGCAGCTCCCTTTGTTGACGCCGGATCAGGCCCAGTACCTGGAACGGGAGATCCGTATCGAGGAGGTGGTCACGGCGATCTCCCGGCTCAAGCCGGGCAAGGCCCCGGGCCCGGATGGCTTCATCCCTCTGTTTTATAAAACCTTTTGTCAGGAGCTGGCGCCTCTGTTGACCCGCCTTTTCAACACGTTCGCGGAGCCGGGCGCCATTTTCCCTGAGTTTCTGCAAGCCACGGTCTCCGTGATCCCAAAACCGGGCAAGGACAGGACTGCCTGTGGGTCTTATCGTCCTATCTCGTTGCTGAACACGGACTTGAAAGTGTACACCAGCATATTGGCGGCACGCTTGGCACTTCATCTCCCGGGCATGGTTGACCTGGATCAGGCGGGCTTTGTACCTGGTAGGCAGACAGTGGACAACACAAAGAGGGTGACTCATATTCTTGAGAAGGCCTCCAGGATCCCCGGGGAAAGAATGCTCCTTTCCATAGATGCGGAGAAGGCGTTTGACAGGCTGCACTGGCCCTACCTGGAGAAGGTCTTGGGCAAGTTCGGGATAGGCGAGAAGTTCCGGCACTTGATCTTCAACTGCTACCGGTTCCCGTCCGCGGTGGTCCGAGTGAACAGGGGCAGTTCCCGGCCCTTCCCCATAGAGCGGGGCACGCGACAGGGATGCCCTCTGTCCCCTTTGCTCTTTGCTCTTTATATGGAGCCGTTTGCTCAAAGGGTTCGGCAGAACCCCGACATTGTCGGGGTCAAGATGGGCGAATTTCCCCACGCGATCAGCCTATATGCAGATGACGTCATTTTGACGCTCGATGACCCACGGAGGTCGCTGCCGGCTTGCATTGCTGAATTGGACCTCTTCGCCGCGGTGGCGGGCTTTAAGGTGAACCTTGGGAAGTCAGCTGCCCTCGACATTTCGCTCACAGGCGCCACCAGGGCGGAACTGCAGAGACTTTATCCTCTGAGCTGGTCCGGGGACCAGATTCCGTATTTAGGGATCCTGTTGGCGCCCTCCCTTCCGGCGATGGTCACGGCCAATTATGCGGCTTTGAGCTCAAAAATCAGAGAGGAATTGGGCCGGTGGGATAAGGGCACGTTGTCGCTGCTCGGTAGGGTGGCCGCAGTGAAGATGACCCTCCTGCCTCAGGTGCTATACCTGTTTAGGGCGTTGGCACTCCAGCCCCCCACAGGGTGGCTTGCAGAGACTCTATCGGCCATTGCGCGTTTTGTGTGGCAGGGCCGTAGACCGCGGATTAAGAGGAACATTGCTACGCTGGCGCCCGAATCTGGGGGGCTAGGGATACCAGATTTACAGAAATACTTCCAGGCCGCCCAACTTCGCTATCTGGTGGAATGGAGCCGGTGGGAGTCGGACAAACACTGGCTGTTCCAGGACCAGGCGGTAGCGGGCAGAACGCTGCAGGAGGTGCCATTCTTGAGGCGGTCACACCGGCCCCCTAACCTCTACGCATCTTTTGTGACACGTGTCCCACTTCGGGTGTGGGACTCGGTGGCCACTAAGCATGAATTTACTACCTTTCCCTCTCCCTTCACGCCTTTAGTTGGCAATCCGGACTTCGGTCCGGGACTGGAGCCTGGTGCTTACGATCGCTGGCGGGCGGCCCGCTGTTGCACTTTGTATCACCTATATGGCCCCGAGGGTGTCATCCCCTTTCAGGATTTACGGCGGGACTATGGCCTCCCTGAGACGGAGCGCATGAGGTATATGCAGGCGCGCCACTGGGCACTACAACCCCAAGTGCGCGAATCGGCGGATCGGGAGATCACGGTGTACGAGCGCTGGTTAATCACTCGCACGTCGGACGCTAAACTTATGTCCGATTTCGCAAGATGCTGCAGCCCCCCCCTTTTACATTCACAACCCCGGTAGGGAGCGATGGGAACGGGAGCTCGGACGAGTGTTGAGCCACACAGAATGGGACCACATCTCCTACCGCTCACGCCACTCGGCCTATCACACGGGGCTCACGGAGACCTTCACTAAAATTTCGACCTACTGGTACCGCACTCCTGAGAAATTACATGAGATGGATAGATCACTGCCGGGGACGTGCTGGCGTAACTGTGGCCACACTGGCACGCTTACACACATACTGTGGGATTGTCCCCCCTTGGCTTCTTATTGGGAGGAGGTTCTTGGTGAGGTGGACAAATGTTTTGAGATAGAGCTGCCACGGTTCCCTGCCTATGTCCTACTGCGGTTGCCGAATGGGTTGATGTACCCCCTCAGGTCTAGAAGGGGCAGACAGATTGCGATAGCCTTAGGGTCAGCGGTGCAAAACATTCTCATACACTGGCGCTCCACCACACTTCCCACTGTTGTCGGCTGGCTGCATAGATTTTGGCATGTCCTTGGCATGGAAAAGATGTCCTTGGTGGCACTGGGGGATACAGATGCTTTTGAGGAGCTGTGGGCGCCTTTCCATGGCTTGTTGTGCTCTGAGTTCAGGGAGATCACCTGCCCCAGGTATCTTAGGTTGCTACGACTGACACCGCCACCGGATCCGCCTGTCTGATTGGTCGGAGTTGGCGTTGAGTAGCGGAGTCGACCGGAGGGTCGCTATGAGGGGAGAGCTGGAGGTCATTGGCACAGTACAGGGGGTGGGTTGGGGTGTGGTAGTTGGGGGGCTTTGTAGGTTGGGTAGGTTGTGGAGCAGGGTTGTTTCCCCACCCTTTCCCCCCCCCCTCTTTTTCCCCTCCATTCCTCCCCTTCCCTCCTCCCCTTCCCCCCTCTTCCCCCCCCCCCCCTCCTTTTTTTGTCCTTAACCACAGGCGCACAAGCTGTGTATCCATGCCGGAAGGAGCCTATTGCAGAGCCTGCACTGCTTTGATGTATCTAATATACTGTATGCATTTATTGTGGGGCACCTGTGGTTTTTCTTTTCTTGCCCTGTTGTTTCCTTCTTTACCCTGCTTCAATAAAATACTTTAAACCTAAAATGTTGCACTCCAGTGATGGTAGTCCCAGCAACAGAATGTAAACAAGAAGCATCTTTTTGGACCCACAAATCTTGGTATAAGATTTGGTGTGATTGATTTTCAAATTTAAGTCCTTCATAAAATCATAGAAAATATCCAGTAAGAGCTGGGCTGGGCTAAGAAGACCTCATCATCAGCATAAAGAAGCACTGGGATGGCGCGGCCCCAACCCATGGGAGATCCATACCCTTTAAAATCAGTTTTTTCTCTAGGGCATCAATGTAAAAAAGAAAAAGAAATGGAGCCAGGATACAGCCGTCTGACACCTTGATTGGGAAAGAAAAGGGGTTATAGTCACCGTTGCTGTCAAAACTGACCCATGTCTTTGTTCCTTTATGTAATCTGCCCATAAGGTTGATTAAAGCTGGCCTAGACGTATTTGCCAGAGATCATGAGGAGGTTAAAAGATTGTTTGACGTACCGACCCCAGGGAGGACACCGAATTGGGCCTCCGAGAAGAACTTTGTGTTCTCGAGAAGGTGGGATATTACCCTCCCCATGTTCTTAGCTGATAAGTCCAGAAGGGATCTGGGCCTGAAACAAGTGGGCAGATTTCGGTTGCCTTTTTAAAAACTTGGCACTATGGTTGAGTCCTTCCCGTAGGACAGGATCTGGCCTAATATTATACAATGAAAACGTTTGTTAAAAGAGGTGCCCAGAATGCAGAGTTTTGTTTAAAAACGTCATAGGGTACCTCATCTAACCCTAGTTCTTTTCCAGAGGAGGACTTGGAAATGAATTTTCATATCAAAAGTAAAAGCCAGCACTGCGTCAGTAGAAGGGTGGACCGTATATTTGCCTTTGGATAAGCTAGAGTCACGAAAGATTTCTGAAAATTGGTGCAACCATTCAGCAGCTGGAATATGACATTCAATCATAGGGGAGTTGGAGTCACTAAACTAGGGTCTGTTGACAACTACCCAGAAAGCTCTGGAATCATGAAATGCGCTTGCCCTGAGATCGTCCCAGGCTTGGTCCATCACTACCTGTTTCCTGGCCGTAACAATTGTTTTATACACGTTCCTAAGAAATTTAATTTGAGCAACATTACGTGGGAATTCCTTAAGTGCATCCTTAAGTGATTTTAGGACTGCTGTATATTTGGTGGAAAACCATTTAAAAGAGTGACTCTCTTTTAGTTTACTTTAGTCTGAATAAAAAATTGGTTTGCAGCTGGGTTGCAAATGGTCTTGAAACTCTGGACCACATCAGCAGGGTTTGCAACCTCTGCCAAGCAAACCATAAAGTCTTAATAACTCTCTGAAATAAGGTTGTTCCAAAAAAATATTTTGATCAATTTTGGCATGTTTAAGATGGATGTTCTTACAGGCTGAAAAATGTATTTCAGTGGGGCAGTTTGACCCTGATTGTTTAAAAGCTGGGCCTGAAAGTACCAAAAAGATGGAATTGTGGTCGCTCAAAACTGAGGACTTTATGTAAGAGTCTAAAACATATGGTACTAAGTGCAGGGAAAAGAACATTAAATCAATTATGGACCCTTTTCCTTTGCCCGTAAATGTGGGGGCAGAGGGATTCCATACGCTTTGAAAAATTGACGACATATCTCCGACTTGTGCCGCTCGGATCCGACACATCCCCTCCTCTGCTTCAGGCATGGTGCTCTCACCGATGACACAATAAGGTACTTTGCTGAGGAGCTAAGTTGGTCCCAGGATCTGACCCTCGCTCCATCGTAGCCCCTGAACTTTTGGATTCATGCGAAATATTTCAAACATTCCCAAATATTTCAAACACTCCTGAATGTTTTGTTCCAATTCTACCTTCAATTATGGTTCATCAAGATGTCTCACCCATTCTTGACTAGCAGATGGTCTCTCTGCATCTCCTGTTTCCTTAGTATCAGCAGTTTTCTCAAGCAATGGGGCAGAATCTCATTTTCAAATGGTCCTGTTTCCTCTTGTGCAATTGGAGTCAAAACAATCCTTTTCCCTTCACTTAAGGACTGGACATTTTGTGGAGGGGTCCAAGCTAAAATTTGTGAATTTTGTGATGTCAGGATAAACCTTGTTCAACTACTCCCCCTACGACTCCTGGCTCTAATGTTTATTTGTGCAGTTGTAACAAGTTTTGCCAATGTCTGAGCCAATACAACTTGTGACACTAGTGCACGAACAGTCACAATAGATGCTATAAAACCTGGAGTAATTAGTAATTACAGTATTGGCTGCTTCAGCAAATGCAGCTGCAATTGAAAGTTGTGGAACAGGGGCTGTTGCCACTATTCCACTTGAGTTTGTAGCATTTACTGGACCCGACAATGGAACAACATAAGGTGGTGGACGTGAGGACAACAGAGATTCTCTGTTGACCTCACATCCACCACCTTGTTGTAAAATGTCATCTCCAGAAGCACTGTCAGTAGCAGTTTTTCCTGCAGTGCCCTCATCTTCATTTCCCTGCTTTCGATTCTTTCTAGGCTTTTCTGTACATTCTAGCTCCCTCGATTACACATTCCTCCTTCTCTGCTGTTCTTCATCCCATTTAGCATTAGCATAATTATGCACTGTCCTCTTTGCTCAATTCTTTATTAATCCTTAGTATGAGCTGCATGCTTCCAGGAATTTAATGCTTCATACTGTGCAGGTCTAGGACCTGGTTACTCACAAATATTTTTTCTCTGAAATTTTCAATAACCTTTAAATCAAATGTACTATAATGTGGAAATCTTAATGCCTTCTCTTTTTCAGTGATCTTGCGCCACTGACGAAGCCACAAGCATGTGTGGAGCCCTACCTTTGTTGCCATATTGCAATCTGGTGTACCTTCTGGAGGAGCCTATTCTCCCTCATGGACATGGATTTACCCATCACTTCTCATTAAATTTTTAATGGCTTTAAAACATTTCATGATTACAATTTAACAATAAATGTACAAAAATAGATTCAATTGTTTTCAATGTTTTTGTTAAAATCACAGTTGAGTGCAAATTAATATTCACTTTCAATTCCAATGAAGTCCTTTTCCTCATAAATCTACCACAGAACGGCACCTGATGATTCACCAACTAATTCAAGTGCAACACTGCGCATCAATTGACCTATCCCAGTGTGGTACTCTTTGACATAATTATTACCCCTTGCAGTATTACACTCTCCTTCACAATCTCTTCTAAAACAATCACACCCATATTATGATCCCTATCTCAATTGTGCGGTAGATGGTAACTCACAAACCAACTCCAAGACCTTACTAGACAAGTAATACAACAATACCTCTTATCTATCCTCGACCCTTGGACTGCACCGAATATGATAACAACTTAAACTGCTCGTCTTCAAATGCTAATGCTCAACTAAACCACAGACATTATCAGAATGCAAAACACATAACTTCAACACAACAATGCAAGCTCAAAATAGACAATTACAATGCACAACCCTATGGATACTCATACGTCTACTACTGCAAACACCTTTGTAACCGCTAACTCCTTCAGTATTTATGGGCAGTCTATGGACTTATGAGACATCTGCAATTCTAAACTCAGACAATTCTTTACATTATTTGCTCCTTGTTGCCTATGACATTAACCTCTTAAGTGCTGCTGACGGCCAATGGTCGTCAGCAGCGCTACCTCCCCAGTGCTGCGCACGACCATTGAACGTCCATTCAGCACTAGTTCTAATGGACAGCGCAGCACTGGGGAGAAATGTTTACACGCAGCTAAGGTGTTAACTGTCAATCTGCTACCACCTATCTTAGTGGGATTCTTGTATCTTGATCGTCGAGTGCAATCATTAAATAAGTCCTGCCATTAATCGTATAGACCTTTGTTCGTCGACAAGAAGAAGTCAGAAGGAGCAATCATTTACATCAAATACCATGTACAGTGAAGACCATTTGGGGCATCATAGGAATCTTTGGAGAAAATTGATGTGAGCTTAATGGTTTATTAACAATTAATTCAGATCGATTTATCTATTCAGTAAGAATTAATATTTAACCACCATCATTACAGATTCAAATAACCCATTGGTCAGTGTTTCAAAACAAGATAAAATACCACATTAGGAAGGATCAAAAATAAAACAGAGAAGATACAGCAAGTTTGTTCCATAAAGGGATTCCCTAATCTGAGTTAACAGAAATGTAAGCATTTGAGTTCTTCAATGAGCACGGTATGCTGTTAGTTTCAGAAACACAAATGAAGGATTCTGATGAGAAAAATAGAAATGCAACAACTGAAACATTCCTGTACTCACCAACAAATGAATTCTCAGTAAACCCTGGGATCAGGTGAACTCCCTAGTTTCTTACATCTTAACAATAGGCTACAAAATCACGTCCTTGAAACAATACATCGTTCACATCTTGAAGTTCAGACAGTTCTTTCATGAGTTGCGTTTCCTGCCATCTCCTCTTCTCCTGGTGAGAACCTCACTATAAGTTGTCCAATACATAACAAATGCCTATTCACTAGCTAAAAAAGGTTTCTGTAAAGATACAGCATCTGCAGTCGAAGAAGGAAACATTTTGTGAAAAACAACAGTTTAATGCAAAACAGGTCTTTTAACCAGAGCTTATAAAATCCAAGTTAACATGAATGGTCAGACTAATTTAAGTCAGTACATTGTGGGCCCAATTTGGATATCGGGCGGAAAGCCATCCAAATTTTTGTCGGAGACTTTCTGCCTGACAAAGAGGATTTCCCTCAGACTGCCGTATTATGATGACGACGGTCGGAGGGAAACCCATAGTGGGATTCCGCTCCTCTTACGATGAGTTCACAGAGGCTGTCATAGGAGGTGCAGAATTGTAATACCTTGAATGACGAAAGAGCAAGCCTCGGCTCTGCCGTTGGAATAAAAATGTTGGTTTCCAACAGATTTTCCATGTTGGCCTTTTCGACATGGAAAGGCTGTCGGAAAGTAACCTTGTGGACCCTGCACCCTGGCCCTCCGCTGTTGGGCCTAGGAGCCCTGCACTGTATGGCGGGCACTGCATGGTGCCTGCCACACAGTACAGGGATGTTTGCAAACATCCATTTTTCAATGGAAGCTTGTGCTGTGGGCCTTTTAAGCCCACTGCACAAGCTTCCATTAAAAAATTGATGTTTGCTACCGACCTATGGCTGGTCGCATCCTAATCCTGCAGTCAGAACCACCGACCTACGGTCTGGCGGTTCCAAACTGTAAAAGTTCGCCCAACATTGTAATGAGAACATATGTTACTTCATTTGTGTACTTGCAAACAGCTAAATATGATTACTTACTACAAAAGTGTATTCATGATACGTGTGTTATTAAGCATACCATTTTGCACTTTCCAATTAAATGTGTTTCATTTGCAAAATGAGGAAACTTGCTGAATTACCTACCTGATCCAGCTCCTGATTTAATGATTAAGCTGAAGTTAAACAAATTATAGGAACATGAATTTCAATTGCAAATTCTTATATAAAATGGCGCTTTGTTCCTGATAAATGTTGAAGCGAATTGCTAATTAATAAAAAATTACTTGTGGCATGAATAATTTTCTAACGAATCAAACTAGCTGAACTCAACTGAGCTGTCTTTTCTTAAATTGGCCAGATTAGATCCTAACTCCATCTTGAAATTCAAAACATAACAGTGTTTTCATTCCCACACACAGTGAAATAGTCACTAAATATTGAATGCAATATGTATTGTGATTCAGTCATTTTCTTTCATAATAAGATGTTCTTGGTAAGCTCTAGAGGAAGCTCTCTTCTCAAATGTTCTTCCTGTTCTTCCTACCTGAAGCTCAGTGGGCCTATTCATCAGTCTGTCATTGTTTTACATGTAATAAGATTCACACTGTCACATATGGTCACATCTGGTGACATTAGGGCAGAAGATGACTAATTCTTTTGGGATAAAGATGGGTATTGTTGCACTATATTCTGTGTTGGGATTTTCGGATCCTATGTATCATTTTGCTCACCTCATGCTGACAGTATGGTTTTTGTTGTAAATTTTGCTATAAAGGAGGGCTTATTTTGGACTTGAGCCAGACTCGCTTGCCCTGATTCTTAGAACACAGACTAACCTTAGGTCAGACCTCTTTGTGCATTTAAGTGAGCTTTATTCTAATTCACTGTAGGTATGATCATTATGATTTTGATTGATTAATCACATTTTTGTATTGTGTCTGATTTTAATAACAAACCTTCATGGTTGCCTATTTATACCCTGTTTTAAAGGGTTATTTAACTGGCTATGCTATTTGTTGTATTCACAATCCTAATCTATTAAGGGGCTAATTTCATCATACTTTCTTGAGGACAACACTACCCCCGATTCTGCGTATGCGCAGATGTTGTCAACAGTTGCAGGTTTACCGATACACTTGGAAATAATACAGTGTTTTTGCAAAGGAATGGTTTTTATGTATCTGGTCGGCATGTATTTTCTGAGTCTTTGCAGTGTGTGCCCGTATAGTGTTTTGTAGCAATAATTTATCAGGTTTTCAATGAAGGCGAGACATGGGATTACATTCGAGTTGAATGTGTTTATGTTTACAGCTCTGCTCGGATGGATGGGTTACATTCTTTGTTCAAAGCATGTGTTACTGAAACCTCTCTGACGTTTGAACACACTGTACAACACTTGAACTTTCCTCTGCGTAATAGAGGAAATGCCACAAGCAGAGACCTTAAATAAACCCTGCATCTGCTTCCGCAGAGCCTACAGACTTACATTTCTGATCACAGGTGCAAACTAATTGTTCGATCTAAATTAAGCCCAGTGGTTTGGGGAAGAGGTGACCCCTTTGTGTCAAAAGTTTACGTTTTTTTGTGTGTTTGAAATGTTTATGAACTTTATAGGTATCGATCTTGTATTAATAATTGTGTCCACAAGGAGATTGATTACAATCACTCTCACAGTAATTGTTGTTTGGGTTAACCGTAGTAGAGTATTTAAATCTAAATATTTGGCATGTTAAAGATAGTAAATGGATGGTGCTCCCAACAGAGGACAACAAGTATTTGGATGTGACCTGTTTCGAAGGGAATTCTGGCAGGAATCCCTCCTACTTCGGATCTGTAGAGTCCCACCTTCCCTGCTGGACCTTCACCGAGATGGATCGGAAGCCAGTTTTGACAGCTCCGAAGTTATGTGTTTATGGTGTGTACATGTGTGTATGTTGGTGGGGTGCAATGCAGAATGTACAAACCATGCTCACTACACATAACCTACATACGCGTGTGTACACATACACAACATGTATGTGTTTTACAACATAAAATCCCATTTACCAGTCTCCCCACCACTACAGTCGCCCCCATCACCACTCTGCCAACACGACACCGCCAGCCTGAGGGGAACATCAAAATCTGCTCGGCGGGACCCCGCCATCCAGAAGGCGACAGTTTGCCAGAACTGAAGACCACAGCGGCAGCGGTCTTCTGTGTATTACATATGCATCTAAATACAGCAGACAGAAGACCATCTGCTCAATGGAGTACTTGGGCTCACTGCCGCAGTGGGCCAACGTCTAAATCAAGCACTAACATGCGGACTCTGCACCTTTAAGGCCTCTGTACGTCTCTCCAGAGACCAAACAGGAGCTACCAAAGAAACTATTACAAATAGTTCAGGCGAACTGAGTAGTTATGTTATGTTATGTTATGTTATAACATTTTATAAAGCGCACAGCTGCCCCAGCGAAGGGGCGTCCCAACGCTGAACTCCAGAACAGAAAAAGGACCATGAGTGAAGTAGTGAAAAAGCATCTCCCAAAAATTTTTTACAAGAAAAGATGAGTTTTTATAGCTTTCCTAAAAACGACAAACTTTGAATTCCTCTGATGTAGGATGGAAGGGCGTTCCAGGCTTTAGCCGCAAGAAGGCGAAAAGAACGTCCTCCCGCTCTACTACGTTTGACCCGAGGTACTTCGACCAAATTTTGGCCCGCAGAGCGTAATGTACGCAGAGGAGCATATAAGTTCAGAAGCGGGCAGAGCATCCTGGGAGTTGTCAGTCTTAAGATTTTAAACGAAATACAGAGAGTCTTAAACTGTATTCGTTGGGCTACAGGTAGCCAGTGGAGCCTTCGGATGGTCGCAGAAATCGGGCTGAATTTAGGCAAGCCTACTAGAACTCTAGCAGCCGCATTTTGAATGCGTTGCATTCGGACGATTTCTACCTGATTTGCGCCCAACAATAATGAGCAGGCGTAATCAAGTCTAGACATCACTGTGGCCTGGACTATCATCTGTCTGGTCTCAGAGTCAAAAAAATTTAAGACAGGTTTCAGACTACGCAGGATGTCAAAGCAAGTTGCGGCAACTTTCTTTGTATGGGTAGAAAAACTGAGAGTGAAGTAGTGTGGCTCACTGGTTAGAGGCGGCAGACCCGAGAGCAGAGGACGGCCCGGGACCAGGGTTCGATTCCCGGCGCGGCAGGTTTCTGGACCAGGGTCAGCGGACTCGATAATTCTCTCGCCTCGGTGCCCACTCTGATCAGCGATCACACTCGGCAACTCTGGGCATTAGCTTGCCTCATCTTCACTAACGGCCCCACCAGACCGCCGGGGATGCCTGGTCTCACCCTGGAGATACCCATTAAGGGACCATCTCTCAGGGAAGCCAGGAAGGGTTTCGCAGCGGTCGAAGCGCCTTGGGACCCTACGGGTAAGTAGTGCGCTATATAAATGCCTATACATTTACATACATTTACATTTACATTTACAGAGTTGAATCAAGCCAGACTCCGATTTTCTTCACTTCTATCTTCGGTTTCGGAGCTTTCCCCAAAGTAGCTGGCCACCAGTGGTCTCCCCATAAATAGGTGTTCCTACCAACCAGAACAACCTCAGTCTTGGCCGCATTAAGCTGTAAGCAGTTATCTGTCAACCAGTCAGCCACTGCAGACAGCCCAGCTCTGAATCTGACATAATCCCCGGTAGCACCCTCTGATAGGGCAACCACCAGCTGCGTGTCGTCCGCATATGAGACGATGTTAAGGTCCCACATCCCGGCGACCGCAGCGAGCGGCTGCACATAAAGGTTGAACAGGGTGAGGCTCAAGGCAGAGCCCTGAGGAACATCCTGCTCAATGGGATGTGCCCTAGAAAGAAAAGGAGGGGTAGAAACGCGGAAGGATCTTCCTGACAGGAAAGATCTAAACCATGCAAGTGCCAGATCAGTGACCCCTGCTTCTTCGAGCCGATGGAGCAGGATCTGATGTGAAACAGTGTCAAAGGCGACACTAAGGTCCAACAGGACCAGTGCCGCCGTTTGACCCTGATCAAGAGTTAGGCGGAGATGCTCAGTCATAGCAAGCAACGCTGTCCCAGTGCTATGGCCGGTGCGGAACCCATGTTGAGTATTATCCAGGATGTGTCACACTAATTAGAGCACTTCCTCTCTGCACTACAGAAGTTGATAAGCTTCTAAAAAAGTAGCAGAATATTCCACTTTCTATATACGGACCAGCAATCTTGTTTTTCAAAGGGTATTCAACTTCCCTGAATGAAGCTTAGGAAGGTGTTAGGCAAAGGGAGTCTGTGTTAGGTGTGACTTGGTGGGCCTTATGGGCCATCAACTGGCTTATTGGAGGGCGGAGCTAAGCACTGCCTCTCTTACACCTGAATAAGCTATGTCCTGTCAACACACAAAGGGCTGTATACCCCCTATAGTGAGTCTGGAGTCAGGGCAGGAAGGGTAGGGACTCTGTACACTTCAAAGGCCTCTCTTTGAAGTCTCCACCACATCAAAGGTACAACTGGTTATAAGTACTGGACCTCTGACATCACCAAGTCAATACATTTCTGGACCTGTGGATACTCTGTCAGGAAGAAGAACTGATGTGCTGTTACAGAAAAGTTGTCAGACCATCCACCCACAGCACTTGGACTCTGCCATCTGAGTCTTGCCCTGACAAGTGGTGCCAATCCAGTTCTGGGCCCACGGAAGTGGGTATAAAGTACTCCCTCAGTGAAAAACCATGCATCGCCGTTGTTGCGTGGCTCGGAACTGGCGCCTCTCCTTCGACGCATCACCGCTGCCACAATGACCGAAGACATCGTATTGCCGACTGAGCTGCAATCACCTCCAGTTTCTGATGCAGCCTCAACAACGGCATATCGCCTATATATTGTGGTTCGACTATGTCACTTCTCCGACTTGTGTGGCTTGGAACCGATGCATCTCCTTCTCTGCTCTAGCTATCTTGCCCTCGCCAACGACACAACAAGATACTTTGCGGCAGGACAAGGTTGGTCCCTGGACCTGACCCATGCTCCATCATGGTCAGCTGGAACTTTTTGATTTGATCCGGTCTAGCGGGACCAGATAGCCATGGGTGGTGCCTTATGCTTTTAAGCACTGCATTTCAGTCTATTCTTTAGAAATTCATAACTCCGGTTATACTTATTGGAGTTTTGTCACTTTGGTCTTGCTTTGTTCAATAAATTAGGCTCTACTGTTCGAATCAGGTGTGGTATCTTTTTGTGTGATGTTTTCACTGATTTACTGTTTGAAGTGTTGCACAAATACTTTACACATTGCTTCTTAAGTTAAGCCTGACTGCGCTGTGCCAAGATACCTGAGGGCGAACACCAGTTATTTTAGTGTGTGTTTCTGACTTACTCTGACTAGGATTGAGGTTCTTGTTTGGACAGGGTGCACACCTTTGCCAATCAGACACCCAATTTATAACACTATGCATGGGCAAAACGCGACAAAACATTAGAATCACATGCCATCTAGGAAATACATAATCCCTGAGAGACAAACACAGGAAGTTTAGCCCAGAAACATCATTCACTGGCTGTTTGGCAGCTTGACACCCTCTTCCTGCAGCAGACAGTGGTGAAGTAAACAGGTATTAAATTTCTCTTTCCTGGAGCAACGAAAAGTGTAAATATACAATCTATTGCCATCCTCTGACCATTAAAGACATACACAAAAATATTGTGCCCAACAAGCCACCATGGCAGCACAAACAAAGGAACCATGCATTTCTAAATGAGAACGTGAGGTGATGGCTGAAGAGGAGGTGATGGCGGAAGAGCACCTCAAGTGGACACCTCATGGTACACACACCACCAAAATTCAGACAGACAATCATTAATAAAGTAAATGTCGTCTCCATCCAGCCACGGATAGTGGAGGGCTGCAAAAGGATGTTAAATGACCTGAAAATCAAGATTCCAGACTTGCTTGCAAACGCCTCACCACTGGAGCAACACCATCACTAGTGCTGAAATTTCAGGCATGGGAGAGACAGTGTGTGGCATCAGAACGATTAGCACAGAGTTTTGTAGAATTGAAGAGCAAGATGAGGAAGTACATCATGTAAAGTTTGCAATAACTGAGTGTAATCTGGGAGATATAAGGGCACCTTTTAATAAACCCGTGCTTCTTGTATCAACTTATACGAAAATCCTGTCTTTTGTACTTAAATGTAAAGATATAGTAATGGCTGTTGTGACATGTTACTTAACATTCTATGCCCTTGTACCTAGATACCTTTTTAATAGTGCCTGTGAGGGCAAAAAAATGCTTACATAAACTCTGCCTCACTTACAAACACATATCCGGCTACAGGTTGGTGGAGGAAGGTTAATACTATCTATCAACACTGTATCTAATGAGAACATCAAATATTTTTAGAGAATTTGAAGTGTAGTACTGTACATGGTTTTATATGTGCATCTCACTCAGTCATTTGTGTCAGTTTAGGTATTTGAGTGGGCTTAGATATGGGTGGCCTGTGCCACCCTACATTCTCACTGCCCACTCACTACTCCTGACACATGGGTCAAGCCGTGCCTCGAGACAAATCTATGCCCAGCTAAAGTGGAGGCCCAAACAAGACAAGGTGACACCTTGGGCAGCATGCAGCACCGGTGTGTGATTTGACACCGCTTCTCTGCTGCGTAAGCTAGTGCTCGACCACTTTGGGGTGCATAGTCGAAATGATGCTTTAGCATTCTAGATGCATGCTGAATCACGCTTAGCTTTTCAGGACTGTAACTTATTGTATGCACGTTGTGATGCGTTGCAGGATCCTGACCTGATGTCATCAGCCAGTCATGCAATGTAAACCCGAACCATCTGAATGCGAAGAAGAGGTAAGGATTTTCTAATTTGTCTCATACCCACAATAGGAATGCCAATATATACGTTCAAATTTTCACGTGAGTCTCATATTAAGTAAATAGCCTTTGCAACATTGTGACATGACATTAGGAATTACATGAATATATTGAAGGACTATGTGTTCCACATAGCTATCTTTCCTCTGACAAGGCAACATTCCTGTGGTCCAGTACCATTTATAGGGAAGTGATTGTACTCACTTAGCAATCATGTCCTGTGCAAATTGTGTGTTGACATGGGATGTGGTACTGTGTTGTTTCAAAGGATTATTGCGTCGTTTATAGATGCTGGGAAATGGGCACATAATGTGCAGTTACTAGGTCCAGAGAACACACCATTTGAATACCAATACTATGCCGCAACTTCCTATTACATTATATCGGTTTAATTGCTGTGGGTGCTACAAGTGCCACATGTGCACCGAATGCATTGGGAATTGGACTAAGGACGTAAAACATAGCCTTTTTAGCATTAACTATTTGTGGGTCTGTTGGGAAAATGATGTTATAGTGGTGCACCCAATAGCACCCATAACACCTTTGAAAAGGTAGCCTTCCCACTGCGCCCAAAAATTGCAGGATAGCCAAAACACATACCATCCCCAACATTTGTATGGGGAGGTGGCAGCAGTTTGTATTTTGAATGTTGGCCTCTGGGGCATTTCATGTTGCATCCAGTGGGCTGTGGCTGGCAGCCATGTCAAGTCGATAGGTTGTTAGACTATGCACCCTGTTCACATTCAATGGATTCAGGCCTCTCCTGATCAATCCAAGCCTTCAGTAACAACTATTGAGGCCTCTAGCCATTGTTGTTGGAGCTAGTGCTACTCTTGTATTTGCAGTTTTAGCTCCATAAACAATAGATTTACTTCCTAAACTGTGAAGTTACTCAGGACCAGTGCTTTAGCCAGGGTGCTGTTTGCCAGAGAGTGAAAGAGAAACTGTGGTCTGCACTTACATATGGGTCCAATTGGCATATTGCCTTCAACTGTACTGGTTATGTCATCTTTATCTAGAGTTTGTTTATATTTCCATGGGTAAATGTGTTGGGGGTATTTGCTAATTTTCTTTTGCGGTGTGTAATTCATTACCCATGTAAAACTATGGGGCATATTATCAAGGGGGTTTATCTCCGCTTTTTTGGCTTTAAAAGCCAAGAAAGCGGAGACAAAATTCTCTCCCTATTACCTAGCTGTCGCTAACACCAGTTAGCGACAGCTAGTAGGAGATAGCGACCATCTTGGGCCCCACTTTGCATGTCAGTGATATTTATCACTAATGACATGCAAAGTGGGCGTACCAAGATGTTAGCGACTGGAAACGGTCGCTAACATCGCTATCTCCTATTACCAACTTTTGGAGATATTCGCGCTAAGCGCGAATATCTCCAAAAGCTAACACCGGCCCTGAGCAGTTCTTAGCCATGTTATCCAATGGGAGGTGGATAACATGGCTAAGAGCATTTGCTCGGTAATGCATGAATATCGCAGACTTTTCAGCGATATTCATGCATTTCGGCCGATTTTTATCGCTTAGGAGATAAACCTTGATAATATCAAGGCTCCTAAGCGATAAAAATCGCCGCAGCTCGGCGATAAAAATATTGCCGCTAAGCCAACCTAGCGATAATTATCGCTAGTTGTTGGTAATATGCCCCTATATTTTTTATTAGTCACTTTGGATATCCGTCGATATAATTTTGTCTCATTTGCCACTAGCTCAGATCTAGAAGTATTTTTCGTTTCTAAATCCCCACCTGAGGCAGTTTCCGTGGCTAGTGGTTATAGCATTTTCTATTTCTGTCTGCATTTGGTATTACCGAGTGTGATTTCACCACATCCAGTTTTAATTGGCGCAAAATAATTATACCCGGTAAATATGCAATTGTCTTGAGCAGATTTATCACTGAAAACGTGGTAAATCTACTTCGTGCAACTGATAATGAGGACTTGAGGGGCAAGGATAGCAATAGATGCAGAGGGAAAAAAACAGACACAGGCTGTGATGTTGGAGCATGTAGGAAGAAGAGTGCTTTTTTAGGTCGAGCATTAGAGACCTCTTGCATATAATTTAGTATATACTTATTCTATACTTAAATGTGTATGTACTTTGTGCGCTCTGGAGATCAGCCCAAGGACTTTTCGGCTTCCACTTTTTTCTGTTCAAGTGCCTCCATTTAACTGTATTGATAGAAAATAACCAGCAGCGGTCATTAAAATACCAGAATTTCTTTCTGCTGAGCGACTTTCTTTTTTAAAATATTTCTGGCACCTGCCTCTATTTAACTTTCTTGATAGAAAACGACCAGCAGATGTCAGTAAAATGCTAGAATCACTTTAGTATTCTCTAGAATCCAGTCCATAGAAATTGTCTTCTACGAGCACCCGTAGGCAATAATATTTTTTTCAAATCTTGAATTTTCAATTATATGACCACAGAAGGCCCTGTTCGTATAGTAAAAACAGAGCTATGGACTATACCATTTTCCGATGAAAGGCAATATTTCTCTCAATGTGTTTCCATACCTGGCATGTCATGCAGTTTGGTGCTTACTTTCCCTCCATGTTAAAGAACAGTAGCTGTTTCAGCACCCAGGCTAATGTGCTTCATAGCTAAATACATATAAGGTCCCAAAGGTGAGTTTCTCATGGTACCTGATTTATATTGAAGGGAAAAAGGCTCTCCCACAGGATTGCTTCTAATTTAGGGGAACATTTACAACACTTGGGAAGTTCACAAATAATTCCAGAATGCTCCTGGGAAGCTGTGACTGTCAAAACTCCCTATGGGTAATAACAGACTTAAACAATCATACCTCAGAAATGTAGCAAATCTATATCTCTGCATGAATACATAACATCCATCAGAAATGTATTGTTTGAGCCCGGATGTGGAATTTCTTTTTTCTCTAACAATATCTCTTTCTCTACACCGACGCCAATTTTGGTGATGTCCACATCCTTTATTCTTTTCTGTAAGGAGTAAATCTGTACCCATTTTCAGGATTAAAATGTTCCTGAAGAGAGATTGTGAATACTCATATATCTGCGGATCAGTGGGTACTCACCAACTTTTGCAGGTGTCCGCCCTACCAAACACTCAAAAGCCACATCTCAAAGGATATTTATTTACATTTCAAATTATGCTGTACTGGTGTAATTTTATGAGCGAGTAAATACAATTATGAGAGCAAATTGGCATCTTCTGAATCAATAACTACGTTTGTAACCCCTAAATTGTGCAATCTGGTCTCTTAATTTCCCATTAGGTGTGTAAATAGCTTTGCGTGTCTCTTTTCTGATTTATCCTATTCAGAGTATAATGCAACAGCAATATTGCACATCCTTAAGGAATTATGAAAGCATGTAACTATACAGCCAATATCACGAGGACATATGTTCCTTCCCAATGGCTCATGTGCATTACAGTTAGTACGAGGAGTGGTGGCTATGTCCAAAATTGGATTGCGAGCTCTACTGATTCAACATGTTGGCTTTTCTTTTCTTTTATGGTCAGGTTTCTCAGTATAACACACAAATGATGTGTATCATTCATTAAGAATGACACCTAACCACATGCGCGCTAGTGGAATTCCGCTCCTACGCTGAGATTTTCAAAAGCGCATGTTTCGTGACGAGCTGGGCTCGTCATCAGCGTGTGAGGAGGCTACGCCATGACGAGCCCAGCTCGTCATCAGCGTGGAAGGGGTTAATACTGTCGAAGGCTGATAGCTAACAGACAACCTTATCCTTGTCAGCAGCCACCTCTGCTATGACAATGCCCACTATGCCGGCATCACCACCCAGCTCCTCAAAAGACTCCAGATCATACAGAAAGCAGCAGCCAGACTCATCCTGGACCTTCCCAAATGAACCCACATCAACCCCACCTGAGAGACCTCCTGTGGCTCCCCGTCCAGAAGAGATGCCAGGTCAAGATTCCCATCCATGCCTAAAAAGCCGTCTACGACTTAGGACAGCCTACGTCTACAATTGAATGAACTTCCACCAACACACTAGACACCTGCGCTCCTCTTTACTCTTGCTTGCACCCCCCGCATCTGTCGCAGGCGCAGCAATGGCAGCTCCTTCTCCTACATCGCTGCCAAGACCTGGAACCACCATCCCCTCTAGCTCTGTATAGCCCCCTCGCTGGCAAAGTTTAGAAAGAGAGGCTCTTCGATGGAGACACACCACCCAGAAACCCCTAGGGGTGACAGTGATGCACTTTACAAATGCAGATTGATTGATTGATTGACTGATTCTGCTCAGTGGTCTCTGTCCGAGCCAATTGGGAGGTTTATGCATGAAGCTGTGATAATTGTATTGTTTGCAGACCACATACAATTATATGTTCATGCTGTCACTCAGGGCTGTCCTTACCTTGAGTGTCAATGGGGACACACAATAGCCACAACTCTGCAGTCGCATACTTTTCCACCCCCTCTGCTAGAACTCTTCCCCTGTAACTTCCACTAGCAGGAAATATGAAGATCTATGTAGCATCAGAGGCTTGAAATTGTAGTACATGAAGTTGTGAAGTTTTTAAACCTTTGTTCTACAGGACATGGGGACCTTGTCCATTATTACCATGGAAATATAACAGCACAATCCCCCTCCCCCCGAGACAGAGTGACCAAGAAGAGTCACATATGTAGAAGAGGGAGAGGGCAGGTTGAAACTGACAGAACTGCTAAAATAAAAGGGAGATATGAGTCATTGTCATGAATAATAGGAAGAGGACCGACGGACACATGATCATTGGCAATGTCTATCAAAGTCTATGTTCTTGCAATGACACAATGGCAGCCAGATCAGGACAGGCTGACAGGGGGTCAAAAGTGGGGCAAGAAAACATATGAAGTGGTACATTTTAGAAATAGTTTAGTTATGAGTGAGAGGAAGATATCTGTATGACCCCCCTCCCATCGGCTGCCAAATGTCCAGGATAGGGCAAGTTGGTCCCTGTCTGTATGAAAATTTGAGCTAAAAATGAGGGAATGGAGTGCTACAGAACAATGTCAGTGTTTTAGTTAAATTAAGCAATCCTTCCATCACATATTTTATGCTTCTCAGTTACTAAATCAGATTGACAGAGATTATTTCCAGAAATTGATCCTGCAAGTTTGATATGTCAAGATGACTCAAGCTACACACTGATGTCAAAAGAACATCAGAGAAGGCATGATCTTGCAGTGTGACCTAAAATGCCAATTATTGGCATGTCCAAGACTAACGTTTTTATAAATGCTACTGTGAAAAAGTCCAACGTTTGCTCCTGAAGGATTACTCCCATACATAGATGGTTTCTATGGGACATGCAAGCGTCAACAAATCAGGAATGCATAAGAAAACTACAAGAGTCATACATTTCTTTGAGTCTTTTGCTTAACATTCTCCCCTGCTCATTTTTACTAGCTGGAAATGCGATGCAGATAGAGGTGTGATTTTTTTTATGTTTGAATAAAACAAAATCCCAAGGAGAAACTGCTTTTTCCTACAACAGCATTAAATATGAAGGTTTTTCATTGCCACTGCCATGGGTAATGCTGCCGTTGACTGCAGCAAATTTGCTTTAGCCTTGAGTGTGGTAAACTATGAGGAAGAGGTATATGAATACCCATAAACGTATATGTTCACCTATATTTGCTGGAAGATTCACAAATAAACGAACACAAACTCATCCCGAACCCTAAATTTGTGATTGCACCTTACTGGCAAAATTTCTACATTCACAAATAAAACCTACAAGTTCAGATGATGGTTAGGATTATGGGAATCAATATTGGAAATTTACCCTCACAAAGCTGAGCTTGGGTGCACAATATGTTTTGACAATTGGTTACACAGTGAGAAAAAACTCTAGAGTACTGCCAGTGGCCATGGTTAATTCAGTCATCCCAGCCATTACATTTTTTGCTATGTGAAATTTGCAATCTTCATTTATAGTTGTCTGTCTCCTTTTTAAACACACCTAATGGTCGTTTTCCACTTGCAAACACAGCTACAGAAGGTGGAGTGCTGAACTATCCTGGGAACCCTGCATTACAATGCAATATTGTTTACACTGAGACCGAGTATTACTGAATGGGATTCTAGGCAACGTTGAGTTCCCCTTAAGGTTGACTGTAGTGTCTTAGTGTTGACTGTAGTGTTGATACTACCGTCAACACTGGGAGGTAGGGGGGAGAGATAAATTGTGTACCGCATGTACCATGATGCAAAGGAGCAAACTTTTATGGGATATGATGTAGTGTCCAGCCACACCCTTTTTCCTGCCCAAACTGATTTTCACCACCTCTACCATTTATCACATGTTCCTAATGCTCCTTTTTGTACAAATTGCATTCCGGCCCATTGATTACTCTTAATCTGGCCTGAGCCGGAGAATACGGCCCGGGTGCAGAGAGTACGGCCCAAGCTTGATATTCCCGCCCGACTGTGGACGTAAAGGTACAACTCCTAAATGACCTCTGTGAATACCAAAAGTCCTAAAGTTAGACTTTTGTCTCAGATTGCCTTTGTGAATCGGGCCCTTTGTGTTTATCTTGTCACATTTGCTGTATGTTTAAAGACAAAGATCACATGTAATTCTAAGTCTTCTGAGAACTCCCTGCCAATTTAGAAAATGGGGTGTACTTTTATTTTTCACTGCAAAGAGAGACAATTTTCCATAACTGAACCTGTTCCGGTAGGGAAAACGTATTGAAAGACTGTAAAATTACAGGTTTTTTCTAACACATTTATATTTCAAATTATACCAGCAATTAGAAAAGCACAAATTAAGCACTTTTTTGTAATTCTGAAGTGTGATGGAAGCAAAGATTTTAGTAGGATCAAGACACTTTACATGGTGATGTGTGATGCCCAAATGATAAATATTTAATGAAATCCAATTTCCAAATGTCGTTTTTGCACAAAACAGTTTTACTACCAAAACTGCATGTCCATGCATATTTAGTGGCAATTTCAATGGAAAATGTTCTGTCTGTTAATGAGTGTGCTACCTCACTATGCTTCAAATGCACCACCAGCTACTTACCACACACTCACCATTCGCCTACTGAATGGACATGACACATTTGATAGAGTTGGGAATCCTAACTTTACTACTCCTAAATGCCTTTTGTGAATACGGAAAGTTGTAAAGTTAGGATTTTGTCTCAGTTTAGGTGTAGTAAAGTTAGGAATCCTGGCCCTTATTTATGAGGCCTTGCGTCAGTTTTGCGCCGCCGGTGCATCACTTTTTGTGACGCACCAGCGGTGTACAAAATGCGCCTTGTTGCGCCATATTTAAAAAGTGACGCATCTAGGTAGATGCGTCACTTTTTAAACCCCTGCGCCACATTATACCTGCGTCAGGTATAATGTATGCAGAGGGGGCGTTCCCCCGCAAAAAGCCTCGTAATAGTGACGCAGTGAAATCTATGAGATTTCACTGCATCACTTTTATGATGCTGTTGCGTCAAAATCTTGCGCCTGCCTCACAGCAGGCGTAAGACTGATGCAAGCCCTTTCACATGGGGCTTTCCCCATGTGAAAGGACGCATTGCTGGAGTTGCGTCACTTTTGTGACACACTCCAGCAATGCGTCACTTTTGCGCTTAAAGATGCGCCAGAAATACTGGCGTATCTGTAAGTCCTTGCGACATGATGCGTCATACATTAAATATGACGCATCATTGGTGTCGCAAGGAGTGCGCAGTGAAAAGTGACGCATCGCTGTTTTCACGCAGCGATGCGTCACTTTTCATAAATGAGGCCCCCTAACTTTACTACTCCTAAATGCCTTTCGTGAATACTGAAAGTCAGAAAGTTAGGATTTTGTCTCAGATTACTTTTGTGAATCGGGTCCATTCATTTTGGGCACTGGGAGATTAGGTGATTTGCCCAGAATCACAGGACGTTTGAGCCTCCTGCCTGACTCGGACCTGGTTCCCCAGCTTCAAACTCAGCCGCTCTAGCTTATAAGCCACATTCTCTCCTATCATGAAGCAATTACCAATTTATAGTAATAATCTGTTATGTTTTGTTCAAACCACTGAAGCCATGCCAACTTGACAATCTTCAGTCCCCAGACGTGCTTAATTTGAGTCAGTGGTTTCTGGTGCTGGGCACCGGCTCTTAACTATCAACACCAACGTGGTGGTGTCTGGCTAATTTAGAAATGACCACAACAACAGTTAAATATTAAATAAAATATACATTTAAAATGACTATTACCTGCCACTCAAGTCATTTTTGTAGTTGGGCGGCAGCTGAAGCTAGGCAGCGTGTCTAATTAGACCAAAAGTCTAACTTTACTACTCTTCGGTATTCACAAAGGTAAGTTACTACTAGTAATTTTACTAGTATTAACTTTACCAGTACTAAATTTACTGCTAGTAAGTTTACTAGTAGTAATTTACCTTTGTGAACGGTAAAGCACCTTCACTCCGCAAATTTCACTCTGCATACCTTCACTCCTTATACCATCACAACGCAAGCACCATTACTCCGCAATACTTTTAAAATGCATTCCATTACATTTTATATGCTTTTACCACGCATGCTTTTACAACCAAATTCGCTGTAAAAGCATGAATGGTAAAAGTATATGTTTTTAATATTTAAGTTTAAGGTAAGTATATGGTTTTAGTTTGGGGGTGTTGGGGTATATGTTTTAGGGGTTCAGGGGTATTTTAAGGGTGGGTTTGGTTTATGTGGTGCACAGTGTATTTTTAGTGTATGATATTTTTAGATTATAGGGTTGATTTTGGGGGTGCTTGGGTATTTTTAGGGTTAAGGGTGTACGTTTAGGTTTTCGGGTGTAGGGTTTTTGTTAGGGTTCAGGGTGGGTTATGGGATTCAGGGGTATTTTTAGGGTTTATGGATAGGTTTGGGTTTTGGGGTACAAGGGTATTTTAGGGTTCAGGGCTAGGTTTGGGTTGTGGGGTACAGGGGTATTTTAAGGGTTCAGGCATGGTTTGGGTTTTGGGGCACAGGGGTAATTTAGGGTTTAGGGTTAGGTTTGGGTTTTGGGGTACAGGGGTATTTTTAGGGTTAAGGGCTAGGTTTGGGTTTTGGGGTACAGGGGTATTTTTAGGGTTCAGGGGTAGGTTTGGGTTTTGGGGTACAGGGGTATTTTTAGGGAACAGGGCTAGGTTTGGGGGTACAGGGGTATTAACAGGGAACAGGGCTAGGTTTGGGTTTTGGGGTACCGGGGTATTTTTAGGGTCAGGGTGGGTTAGTGTTTAAGGGTGCTGGGGTATTTAAAGGGACTAGGGTGGGATTCGTGTTTAGGGTGTAAAGGGTAAGTACTAATTTAAAAAAATTAATATATATGAAGAAAAAAAAAATATATATATATATATATATATATGTGTAATATTAATATAGATATACATATAATATAATCTAAAAGAAATAATGTTTCATTTTATTAAAAAAAAAAAATATATATATATATATATAAATCACAAGGTTCGGTAAACGCTGAACGGCGCCATGACTCCTCCACTGAACGACAGCGATTCGTGCTGAATGGCGAATCCTTAAATCAAACTCAAATCCACACTTCAAATTCCTTGTGTCACAAGGTAAGTATGAAAAGCACGAACTCCAACTTACATCAAGTAAGTTTATTTGGCAAACTTCAAAGGCAACAAAGTAATAACTCGACGCGTTTCGGGAAACCTCCCTTGGCCACGAGTCAAGGTGTGTGCATTCAATTGGCTTAAATAAACAAGACATGTGATCAAAACACAATAACATAAACAAAAACAACAGACTGCCATTCGCGCTTGCATTGCGCTAAGCAATCGGAATGTGTCTCTACAATTTTGTTCTGCATACAAATTTAACCAAAATATTTAAGTCGGGAGGTAACAACAGCCACTTAAATTCCAACTGAATTTATAAAGTTGATGTTTAAGCTTAAGCACAATGTATCCGTAGTAATGGTGCTAATAAAGTTGTTCAACATTTGCTTTTTTACATAATCGGTTTGTGCCCCAGTGGGCAGGAAACGCTTATACAGTAAAGAGTCAAAGATTCTCATTGTGCTGCCCCAGTGGGCTAAAGCGCTTCTAGTTTGTGTAGAATTTTCGAAGAAAACACCTATTACTAAAATAATGTAACAATAAATAATAAACATCAAAAACTTTTTTAGGTGGTGAGCAGCACCCAATCCTGCCCAAGTGGGCATGAATTTCCAAAGTTATTTTCACTCTCCTGAATATTCAATATGGCAATACTGCAGTATTGTGTCAAGAACACATTCCCTGAAATAAAACCAAAATAATACTTGTAAATCACACAAATTCCATATAACATCACATAAAAAACACACAAACATGATATTCATACAGAGTTAAAAGGGACTGCATAGGGGCACATCTATTTTTATCAAAATTAGGATTCTCAAAATGGGAACAACTGCGAGGCTCCAAAAGGCAAGACAAGTCAGATTTCATTATTTTCTAAAGTGTACATCCTGGGCTGTTCAACCTAAATGCACTTCCAATTCCTCATCGTTGTGGTGTCCTAACGGGGTCATTGTCCTGTATTGTATTATAGTTTTAGACTCTAATCTTCGCAAACACTGTAGTCTATTGCCACCTCTTTCATTGTGTTTGATGGTATCAAAGACACAAAAACTTAACAAGTCGGAATTCTGATCATGATGACTTTGGAAGCGTCTAGCGATTAAAACACTGAATATGCAGTTTATGCATTGTTCTGCCCATGTAAGAAGACATACATTGGCAGCACAATTAAAAAAGCTAAACTACGTATTCTTGAACACCTGAGAGCGATTAAAAATGTTGATAAAACCTACCCAATCGCTAGACCCTTCCAAAGTCATCATGATCAGAATTCCGACTTCTTAAGTTTTTGTGTCCTTGATACCATCAAACACAATGAAAGAGGTGTCAATAGACTACAGTGTTTGCGAAGATTAGAGTCTAAAATTATAATACAATACAGGACAATGACCCAGTTAGGACACAACAACGATGAGGAATTGGAAGTGCATTTAGGTTGAACAGCCCAGGATGTACACTTTAGAAAATATAATTAAATCTGACTTGTCTTCTCTCCTTTTGGAGCCTCGCAGTTGTTCCCATTTTGAGTATCCTAATTTTGATAAAAATAGATGTGACCATATGCAGTCCCTTTTAACTCTGTATGAATATCATGTTTGTGTGTTTTTTATGTGATTTTATTTGGAATTTGTGTGATTTACAAGTATTATTTTGGTTTTATTTCAGGGAATGTGTTCTTGACACAATACTGCAGTATTGCCATATTGAATATTCAGGAGAGTGAAAATAACTTTGGAAATTCATGCCCACTTGGGCAGGATTGAGTGCTGCTCACCACCTAAAAAAGTTTTTGATGTTTATTATTTATTGTTACATTATTTTAGTAATAGGTGTTTTCTTCGAAAATTCTACACGAACTAGAAGCACTTTAGCCCACTAGGGCAGCACAATGAGAATCTATGACTCTTTACTGTATAAGCGTTTCCTGCCCACTGGGGCACAAACCGATTATGTCAAAAAGAAAATGTTGAACAAATTTACTAACACCATTACTACGGATACATAGTGCTTAAGCTTAACCGCATCCGCGCTGGCAGAATTCTGCTCCTGCGCTGAGATATTCAAAAACGCACTTTACATGAGGAGCTGGGCTCGTCATCAGCCTGCGAGGAGGCTACGCCATGACAAGCCCAGCTCGTCATGAGCGTGGAAGGGGTTAAACATCAACTTTATAAATTCAGTTGGAATTTAAGTGGCTGTTGTTACCTCCCGACTTAAATATTTTGGTTAAATTTGGATGCAGAACAAAATTGTAGAGACACATTCCGACTACTTAGCGCAATGCAAGCGCGAATGACAGTCTGTTGTTTTTGTTTATGTTATTGTGTTTTGATCCCATGTCTTGTTTATTTAAGCCAATTGAATGCACACACCTTGACTCGTGACCAAGGGAGGTTTCCCCAAAACGCGTCGAGCTATTACTTTGTTGCCTTTGAAGTTTGCCAAATAAACTTACTTGATGCAAGTTGGAGTTCGTGCTTTTCATACTTACCTTGTGACACAAGGAATTTGAAGTGTGGATTTGAGTTTGATATATATATATATATATATATTTTCCCAATGTTTGCTCCGAAAGGCTGCAGATGGCCCCGTGGGAGGTGGTGAGTACTCCGGTCGAGCACGCCGGTATTTCATTCAGCAACCAAAAACAGTTATCCACGCTCTCAGAAAAGCACCACTCCACGCCAGCAAGTAAATCCAAGGGTGTTTAATCACACCTACGACATGTTTCGGCTTGTAACAAGCCTTGTTCACGTAAGTGAGTGTGTGTGCACATCTAGTTAATAAAGTTACAGGCGACAGTCATTGTCCGGTAAGCATAAACAAAGGACTACCGTATCAACATGAAAACGGCAGACATCTTAGAATGGTGGAGATGTCAGTTAAATGCATATAAAAGTGCAGCCAACCAAGAAAATAAACAGGTAGCATAAATATTCGACCACATGGTCGGATTAGAGACTGTCCAAATTCAAAGGATAATGCAAACCACACGCCCCATAAAGAAGACTTATGAAACACAGAACAAAAATTCTCTATGGTATACAAAACACTGTAATACTTGTATCTTGTAATTACCACTGGGTAGCAGAGACACAATGTCAAATAGCGAAAGAGTGTCTGGAAAAGAGACTAAATGTCAGGCCAGCTGCACAAATATATAGTGCCAAGGCCAAAACAAGGGGGGGGAGAATAATTGTCCCAACGTGGTTCCCAGGGGTTTAAGGATTTTCACTACTCCCACATATGATACACTAAATCCAGCAATGTTAGCCGAGTGGTCAGAAAACTCAGCCCTCAGCTCAAGAAGAATGCTGGATATACTAGTAAAATATGCTTTGATAGATAGGGATGCCTTACTCAAAGAAATTGAGGAACTGATGGTGGGCATTAGAAAACAATCAGAGGATGGCGCTGTATCCAATCTGGTGCTGGCAATGAAAGATCGTTTGAAACATTATGAGGAAGACATTAAGGCAAGAAAAGAGAGAAAACTGGACAGGGACTGTAATGACTATGAAAGCGGCAGAATATTAACTTTTAGCCGAAAGTATGATCATCTTTATAATGACACAAAAACATCAGCACAAACTGAGAACGAAGAAGATGAACTGCTATTACGACCGAATCTGATGTGTCCAATATATCCACTGAAGAGGTCAATCCAACTAGAGCAACAACTCGCAAAACTAATTTTTTAGACGAGTATTGTCATCTGCGCCGGAGCAGATGGACGAACAAGGAGACTCCGGCACCATCTCCCAACGCTCAACGAGGGCGAGGTCAAGCGAGAGGCCGAGGAAATGCAGGAACCGGGGAAAGAGGCTCATACAGAGGTGACAAAAGAGGCAACGCAAGGGGCAACATGGGAACCATGAAAACGCGCTCCAAAAGAGGACAATAATGGATCCAGTATTGGTAAATGAAACTATTATCAATCTATCAGCCAGGACAATGAATGACATTGAGAAAACCACACTAAGCCTAGGACTCTCTTTCTGTCCCGCCATGTCCTTTAACTACATTGAGGCTAGGATTGACCTTTTTAAATTCATCCGGAAGCTCAAACTAAAAAAGTGGCACAAACTGAAAAGATTGGGGGGAGGTTTTAAACCCAGAAATCGCCCCAGCAATTCAGCTGATAATGTTTTTACGATAAGTGAAGTGGATGCCCTTATCAATATAATTCAGCTAGAACAGGAAAGCGAGACAGGTTGTGAGAATGACTCGCCGTTGGAGGGAAAAGGCGAGGTTGTGGGTGACACTCAGCTCCTACATGATGCAGCATTTATAACTGACAGCAGTGCCGCATCAGGTTTTAAGCCCAGATCCACCTTTATTCCAGTTATACCCCATGATGCCTTAGACACCTTCCATGAGTGTGTCAGCAAAGAGCTGTGCAGATACAGACACAAAACTAGAAAATGTTACAGCAATAACAACTTATCCTCGGCCCAGAGAAATTCCTTTAAATCCCTCATAGAGGACGACAGCATTGTAATCCGCCCTGCGGACAAAGGCGGTAACATCGTCGTCCTCGACAGAGAACAATATATAGCAGAAGCCAATCGCCAGTTGAGTGACCCTAAGTTCTACTGCCCCACCACTTATGAACTATATAAAAATAGCATCACCACACTTTGGGAAAAACTTAACAACTGGAAAGACAAGGGCATTCTAGAATGGGAGGAATATAGATATCTAAAAAACGATCATCCCATCCTGCCTGTCCTATACCTTTTGCCCAAAGTGCATAAGAGCAGGGACAATCCACTGGGAAGACCTAATGTGTCTTCAAGGGGGAGTGTCTCAGAACATGTATCCAAGTACGTGGATCATTATCTGCGCGATTGGGTTCATGATCTGCCCAGCTACATAAAGGATACCAAGGATTTTCTTAAGAAGCTGCAAGATTTTAAATGGGAAGATGACTACCAGCTCATCACCATGGATGTTCAAGCCCTATATACCATCATTGACCATCAACAGGGCTTGGCAGCATTTAAACATTTTTTGGATGCGCGTCCCCTCCGTTTCAGAGATCATAGCACCATGTTGCTTGAGATGGTAGAACACTGTCTCCTGAATAATTTCTTCCTGTTTAATGGTACTCTTTATAAACAGGAAGTCGGGACTGCGATGGGTTCATGCTTTGCTCCCAGTTTTGCGAACCTCTTTATGGGGTACTGGGAGCAAAGCATCCTTACGGATCCAGCATTTTCAGAACATCTATGTCACGTCACCACCTGGTGGCGTTACATAGATGACCTTTTTGTAGTCTGGAAAGGATCGGAGAATGATGCCAGAGTTTTTATTGACCTCCTCAATACCAATGACAAGAACATTGTACTGACATACAACATCAGTCAGGCAATGGCAGAGTATCTGGATGTCAGAATTGAACAGAATCTGGTGGACACGGTAAATCCAGCCATAAATTACATCATAAACTCCTCTTTGGCCACTGCATCCATTCCGGCTGAATGGAAGCTCGCTGCAGTCAAACCTCTGCAGAAAAAACCCCTACCTGACCCCACTACGCTCTCCAACCTTCGCCCCATCTCGTTGCTCCCACTACTGTTCAAACTGACCGAAGCTGCAGTAAATAAACAGTTGACTAAACATCTAGAGGAAAACCACCTATTTCATCCTAACCAGGCTGGTTTCAGGGCCAAACACTCCACGGAGTCAGCCCTCCTACATACTGTAGAGACCCTCAAGATGGTACTGGACCAAGGGAAAAAGGCCGTCCTGATCCTGCTCGACCTGTCGGCGGCCTTTGACACGGTCTCACACCCCGTGTTGATAGGCCGCCTGACAGAGTCAGGGCTAGCAGGAACCGCCCTCGAATGGCTTAAAAACTTCCTGAGCCATAGGAGGCAAGTCACCATGCTAGGAAACCACTGCTCGGATGAAAAAAACATAAAAACAGGGGTACCACAAGGCTCAAGCCTAAGCCCGGTTTTGTTCAACCTTTATATGACCCCCCTGATTGAACTCATCACATCCTTTAACATCAGCACGATATCTTACGCTGACGACACCCAGCTCATCCTAGTACTGGATAACAACTCTTCTAAAGCAAAGGAAAATCTAAGAAACTGTCTGACGGCAACCTTTGAATGGATGCGAACGCACCGTCTCAAATGTAATTCAGGTAAAACTGAAATCCTCCCTTTTGGCCAAAACAACCTTTTTTCCCCCACCAATTGGTGGCCCCAAGACGCCGAAATCCCACCAAACACCATCACGTCGGCCCGCAATCTTGGGATAAGGTTTGATGAAGCCTTATCCTTTAAGCAACAAGCAGGTACAGTGGCAGGGTCCTGCTTCAATATCATCAAAGGTCTTAGAAGGTTCTTCGACCTCCTTCCCCTAACAGCTAGAAAGACTGTGGCAGTAGCCCTCATCACATCCCGCTTAGACTACTGCAATAGCATCTATGCAGGCTCAAACAGAGCCGTCCTGCACAAGCTGCAGATGGTTCAAAACGCCGCCGCCCGCCTGGTGCTAAGACTACCCAGGAAATCATCTGCCTCAAAAGCACTCAAAACCCTGCACTGGTTACCCATCCACAAAAGAGTGCTATTTAAAATCCTGCTCATCACGTTCAGAGCCTACCACCAGTCGGGACCGACATACCTGTCCCAAAGGTTTGGAAGATACACTCCCTCACGGTCACTCAGATCATCCAACCTAAACCTACTCGCAGTTCCCAAATTCAGACTAACCACAAAAGGTGGAAAATCCATCGGAGTACTTGGAGCCAAAGCCTGGAACAAGCTCCCACCACAAATGCGCTTGATCCATTCCGAAAAACTGTTTCGCAAAACGCTCAAAACATGGATCTTCAAAACCGAAGACTCACTCTGCTTGGCGTTAATCTAACCTTACACTTTATCCATAGACCAGGATCTATGAATATGATCTACCTTAAGCAGCATCCCCCCTTCTTCTTTTTCGGGACAGTGATGTCTAGCGCCAAGATGCTCCCTGGAGTGTAAGTGCGCTCTATAAAAGCCTATTCACTTTCACATTCACATTCACACCCAAGACGGGCGTATCTTGACATCGCTTCACAGAAAGGCCACTGCCGGCAACAGTATTCTCCATGCCCTTATCAGTCACCCTGAAACCTTAAAGTGGAGTATTCCATTTGGAGAGCTGTTAAGGGCATGGAGAAACTGTAACACAGAAGAGTCTTATCAACGTGAAAGCACAGTCATGCTTGCACGTTTTAAGAACAGAGGATATCTGACATGGGTACTTAATAGAGCCAAAGCTAGAGCGGCTACCATTCCTAGGGACACTACAATGGAGAACAAACCATCTGATGATGAAGACAACAATGAGAACACCACACGTCTCATTCTCACCTACAACACTGAGTCACGTCAGGTACATAAGATACTAGGAAAGAATTGGGATATCCTCAAGAGTGACAGTGTCATAGGTGAGACCATTCCCAACAGACCCAGCATTACGTACAGAAAAGGGAAGAACATCAGAGACCTTTGTGTACGCAGTGATATTACCATCTATCCCAACAATCAGGGACTGGGTCTGAAGGGATTCTTTCCATGTGGCCATTGCAAGGCTTGCAAAAACAGCACACATGTTTAGAAAATTAAATATAATGGTGTAGAAAGGGAGATCACTCAATTCCTTACATGCAGTACCATGTTCGTTGTCTATGTCATAGTGTGTCCATGCATGCTTTGGTACATTGGCAGTACGACCGCTTATGCTAAAAAGCGCGTGTTGGAACATTATTGTGCCATTGTACACAACGATGAAAAGTACCCTGTGGCGAGACACTTCCGTGACGTACATTTCTCTAACCCTGCACTATTGAGTTATTTCATTTTGGAGCAGATTGAGAGAAACCCCAGGGGCGGAAATAGAGTGTTAAAACTCAGACAGATTGAGTCCAAATATATCATCAATTTCCAATCTAAGGTGCCAGGAGGGCTGAACCAGGATGAAGAACTGTCAGTCCATATTAAAGAGAACTAATACCCTGGTTCACTGCCATTTCCTTTTATTAGTCTACTGTCTACTTCCCTGCAGGGTGGGGATCAACGAATTTGATGTAACCTTTCTGTGGAGATACCTTCTCTGCTGCGTCCAGTATCTCCCCATGTTTTTGCCATGCTGTAATCAGTTTTTTCATAGTGTGTACATATTATGATATGCTTTTCAACAACTGTAATGTATATTTATTCCTTGTATGTTTTGTTTGACAGGAGCACAGATGGGGATCAGGGCCACGTCACCTCACTCTTCTGCACGATCCACTCCAGTCCTCATCTTTTTCGTCACTTTATGCACTGGGCACGTTCATAAGGGCATCAGTTTCAGACATGGGACTCGACAGGATCCCATCAGGTCCGGCCAACCAGAGCCTGTCTCCAAGCTTGGCATTGTAAGGTATTTTACCTGTTAACTGGATTACACCAAGTTGGGACAATTATTCCCCCCCCCCTTGTTTTGGCCTTGGCACTATATATTTGTACAGCTGGCCTGACATTTAGTCTCTTTTCCAGACACTCTTTCGCTATTTGACATTGTGTCTCTGCTACCCAGTGGTAATTACAAGATACAAGTATTACAGTGTTTTGTATACCATAGAGAATTTTTGTTCTGTGTTTCATAAGTCTTCTTTATGGGGTGTGTGGTTTGCATTATCCTTTGAATTTGGAAAGACTCTAATCCGACCATGTGGTCAAATATTTATGTTACCTGTTTATTTTCTTGGTTGGCTGCACTTTTATATGCATTTAACTGACATCTCCACCATTCTAAGATGTCTGGCGTTTTCATGTTGACACGGTAGTCCTTTGTTTATGCTTACCGGACATTGACTGTCGCCTGTAACTTTATTAACTAGATGTGCACACACACTCACTTACGTGAACAAGGCTTGTTACAAGCCGAAACATGTCGTAGGTGTGATTAAACACCCTTGGATTTACTTGCTGGCGTGGATTGGTGCTTTTCTGAGAGCGTGGATAACTGTTTTTGGTTGATATATATATATATATATATATTCAATGAAAAAACCATAGGTTATAGGCCATATATAGTTAGGAATTAGCATTTACAAAACCTTATTTTACTCGCATAAAACCATTGAAATTCCATATATAGTTAGCTAACTATAAGCGCTAACTATATATCGCGCACCCGCAATCCACTGCTGATGATGTCACATATTACATCATTCATGACATGGTCAGTGACATCACTGATGACATCACTGATGACATCTCAAATGACATCACTGATGACATCACTGATCACAACATCCAGTGATTGTATGTGTCTGTAAAGTTTAAATATGTTTCACATATTGAAGAATGAGTGGATGTATAAGTGTCTGGATGAAGAATTTAGTAGGTGCATGACTGACTGTATGAGTGAGTGATTAAATGTGTCTCACTGAGTACATGGGTTAGTGACTAAACTGTCTTAATTCGTGCATCAGTATGTTTGTTGTTGTGTAAGCTGCTGCATGTGTTGATCAGTAGCTATAAGAGTGGCCATATGGGTTATTGATTGGTTGCCCAAGTATTTGAATGGGAGGCTGAGTGTGTGTGTGGGTGGCTGGGAGGTGCGTGACTCTGTGCATAGATGTGTAAGCAGTTGATTCACTAGGAGTATGAGTTCAAGAGTGCATGTGGAAACAGCTATATGGGCGGTTGACTGTGCATGGGTGTGTTGGTGAGTGGATGGATTTCTCATTGCTACATGTGCAAGTAAGTACGTATGTAAAACACAATACATGTGAGAGTTGAGATATATAAATAACTGAACATAAGAGCCAGTGAATGTGTGAGTGGCTGTATCGATCACTGTGAGCTTGTATCAGGGATTATATAAGAGAGTAAATATGTGTTATTATATGTTTGAATAAGTAAGATGTGTATAACTGTATAGTTGAGGAAATGGAGGTGTGATTGATTCTTTGCATGACTGACTAGGTGTGTGAGTAACTCCATGGATGAGTGACAGTCTGTGAGTGTCTGTTTATACTGAGTGTATGTAAGGTTATATTAGAGTCTGAAGAGGTTCATTGTATTATCACATGAGTGATGTGATCAGTGATGACAAATGAGATGTCATCAGTGATGTCATTTGAGTTGTCATCAGTGATGTCATCAGTGATGTCATTTGAGATGTCATCATTGATATCATTTGAGTTGTCATCAGTGATGTCATTTGAGATGTCATCAGTGATGTCATCAGTGATGTCACTGACCATGTCATGAATGATGTAATATGTGACATCATCAGCAGTGGATTGCGGGTGCGCGATATATAGTTAGCGCTTATAGTTAGCTAACTATATATGGAATTTCAATGGTTTTATGCGAGTAAAATAAGGTTTTGTAAATGCTAATTCCTAACTATATATGGCCTATAACCTATGGTTTTTTCATTGAATTTTCAAGGTTTTGTAAATGCAAATTCCTAACTATATATCCACTATAACCTATGGTTTTTTCTGTGAATTTCATTGGTTTTTTAATAGCAAATATGAAAAGCTTTAAAATGTCAAGTACGTGATAGATAAAAACATTTTCGTATTTATGCACGCTGATGTGCTTTGAACGCTGCCCCCCCCCTCCCCTCTTTTGCCTTAGTAGTACTCTCTCTTTGCAGATACTGAAGGGTAGTTAACGCAGGCCTTTACCCCCGTTGTAATCCGTCGTGCCTCCTTGTCTCTCCATTTGATTGATTGTTCTCCAAGCATTTACTGTTTTAGAATTGGTTCTCTTTGGATCATTCTCTATTTACAAACAAGCACAAAGTCGCAATACTCTGTTTAGTCTTTGCAGATAGTGAAAAATCGTGTAAAAAAATAAAAGTAATCGAACAAAATCAGTAGGCCACTAATTGGATCTCTTTTTGACCTCGCTAAAATAGAAATATTAGGAACAACCCTTCTTGAGAAATACGAAAATAGTGAGATGAACTGAGCTCCACACCATGAGGGCTGCAAGACAGCTCGGCTCCATCACCCATCCCGCACAAAATAACGACAAACCCTATGCAAATATTAAAAATATAGACAACACACCAGCAAAGAAACAGGGTAAAACATTTTATTAAAAAACTATTTACATAACGTTGGTCTATAAGATGATGTCAGTAGTGGACCGATGTGTGAATAGATCGAAAACAGCACAAGGCTCCAAGATCCGGATAGCAAGCTCCTGGATGTTGGGTGCCATAGTTTAGAGTTCTGAATTTCAGCCTTTTTCAATGCCTGTGCTTTGTTGAATCAAAATGGCGGCTTGACACAAAGCTGACTCAAACGTTGTTACTGATGCTATGCAGACCAAAACTGGTTTTCAGTTTGTACATTTTTCTAGATTTTTCAATCCAAGTTTGGTTGACTTTGTAGAACGATGGCTTCAGATTTTCAACATACGGTGTGGTGGCGCTGACTGGGAGGGGGCGCTTCGCTCCTGCCCCCTCCCCAAGTAAGATTTTCATACGTGAAAGTACGTTAATGGTTTTGATCCCTGAGATGCTTCGATGTCACTACCATTCTCAAATAGCATAAGTTCTGGATGTTGGGTGCCATAGTTAAGAGTTCTGAGCAGTGCTTGTAACACTGTCTGAAGCTTATTTCCACCTACTGCAGCTTCACTATTCTCAAAGTAAGTGAGTGTCGTTTGTGGACCTGACTGCATTAGAAAACAATGTGATATGTTACCTTCCTAAACAGCTTGACGGAGGCCCCTGAGGGGCGGTGTGATGGCCATGGACTCGGAGAAGACGCTTGGCTCCGACACCCTCCCCAAGTCTTATAGCACTGGTGTAGCCTGAGATCGCCCCCGACATAGGCGGCCGGCTCCCGGGGTCCGGCGGAACTTTTTGCCTTTTGATGACTCTTCAATTCTGGACCTTGTCCCACAATCCGTTTGACCTGAAGACAAGCTGTAGTGGGGCGCCCCTTTATCGTTTTAGTTGCCATTCCGCCCGCTTTTGCTACACTGTGCCTCTTCCGCCATTCAGCTGTTTTCCGCCCGCTCTTGCGACGACAGCGTCTCGCTCACCATGTAGTTGAGATGCGCCCGCTCTTGCGGTGCAGCGATAGGCGGCTGCCACAGGACTCTCAAAATGGCGGCCGGCTCTTCGGTTTTGGGCCTGGTCCACTAAAATGGCCCTGGGACACCTTGGAACTCGGACGCTTGTCTGCTAGGGCTTGGGCCCCATTCTCGAAAAGCGTCCCCTCAGCCGTGAAGATTCTACAAAAGTCTTGGGGGCCTCCGACTCCCGCAGGCTTCTGGTGGGGAGCGGCTGCCATGATTGCTCGTGGAATGGCCACGACGGAGCTACGAGATGGTAGTGGTCTCATGCTGACGCCAGCTTTAGTCTGAAACATCCAGAAACACTGTAGACTACCAATTCGATCAGTTCCGGTAGCGCCCCAACATGACCCGGAAGAGAAGAACTTGCCCTCCCCTCTTTGACTGATGGTTCTTGTTGCCTGTCCCCTCTGTTGTCATTTAACAGAACTTTTTGGACTGCTGAAAGGGGTTGTGTTCTGAACGCTGGTTGGTGGAGACATTTAGACTATATTCTTGACCTACGTTGTCGCGTAATGCGTTTTATGACACGCCGCGTTAGCGCACCCGGAAGTGATCCGAGGCGCGGCGCGCAGCGCGTAACGTAAGCATAACAGGTCATGTGACTTGTTAATAAAACTTTTCATTGGTTCATTTTACTTTTGTTAATTTAATGATGAAAAGCTTGATCATATGACCTAAAAATTACGCTTTTTATTATTTTCGAACAATATTTTTTTTTCAAACATATGTTATAATATTCCAGGCTAATGTACTTTCCCGGAAAATTTACAACTGTCTTGCAAGTAAAATATATTCCTTTTTCGAGAAAGAGGGCGTTTCTTCCTTCCATGAAGGAGCCGTTGAGTAAAAGAGATTCCGCCTGCTGTCTTAGTCGCCGATACGCCTGATTATCAGATTCTTATCGATCACTTTATGTTGCAGACATGAAAAACACAACTGCCCTTCACCATTTATCTTTACTGCGTTCCTACATATTATTTGGAGAACAAATAGGAGAGTAAGGAGTTGTGTCCGTGAACGTCGGACGGGAAATACTCCTGATTCCCTGGTCAAGGATCAAAAGAACAAAAAGGAGGAGTACTACCCGATGAGGGTATGTGAAGGCTCTTGTCTGAACTCAGGAAGTATTTTTCCTTTGTTAGGAAACCCCTCACTCACCACCTGGTGGTGACTTGCTTCATCATCGGGGCCCACCCAAGTGGCCTAGCGTCACTTGGGTGTGCTTCAACACCTGCAACTGCAGTGGAGCTGGTAGTGAAGTGTGGGGTGCAAAAAAAGAAATGTGAGTGTTAAAAATGTCCTGGTATTCTTTAGTATAGAGTTTTAATAAAAAAGATACTGGACAAAATTAAAAAAATCAGATTGAGATAGAAGTGGGGGAGTTACGGTCCACTTATCTCTAGTTTATGTGTTGGTCGACATGTTTCTACCTTTTGGGGAAAATCCCCGGTATTCCTCAGGACCAAAAACCAAGGAAGTGGGTGGTATGTGCCCCCTAAAAGACACACCCAGTCCTAAATCCTCGGACAACCAGAAGAAAAATCAACTTCTGGGATGCACACCTTAAGTGGAGGGTGCTTTAAAACCTGTTGGGAATGAAAAGAAATGAATAAAATAATTACTATCCTGTTACGTAGTGTAGTGCTAGAGTGCAGGATACGTGCAATTATTCTGGCTTCCCACAGTGGTGTTTTGCACAGTGCCTTCATCGGAGCTGAGCGTGTCTACATGTGTTTGTGCAAACGTGCTCTTAGCTGTTGAGATAGAATGTCTATGGAGTAAGGTCTGGTATTGGCCTTAGTGCGTGCTATCTAGGAAAAAGACATGCTGGCATCAAACTCAGGGGTGCACTATGTAGGAGTGCTCATATTGTGTACCGCCGTGAATTGAGTAATGTGCCAGCTAGGTAACATTAAATTACTTCTGTATGACCTGATCACAGTATGTGGTCAATTAAAAACAAAGAGACAAACTCGACTGACAATACACACACAACATGGAATGATACAAAACTTAAGGAATGGCAGGTAGGAACAGGGCTTACAATGCTAAAGCTCAACTCGAGCTGCATCAGGCAGGAGGGGGGCGCTACGCCGGTACCAACATAGTCTAACAAAAAAGAGAAGATATGTTGGAAGTGAGGAGGAGGTTCCTTGTTAGGTGCTGGCGTAGGCCTCCGTTGTTGGTCCTGTGTGGAAGAAAAGAATAACTTACAGTTTTCTGGGCGTGATCAGGAAGTTCACCTACTACCCCGTGCTCGCTGCTCGGTAGGAATGAGTCAGCGTGGGTGTGGTGTTTAAATGCGTGAAGTTGCTTCCGGTCCAGGCAGCGAAGGTACGGGTGCCTTGGACGGACAGCGGTAGGCAAGGTTACGGGCAGAAGCCGCGCATGCGTGGTAGCGCGGAAGCCGCGCATGCGTGGATGCGCGAGGTTAGGATGCTGGTGGTGGGCGGAGCGGTTGGCATGGCAACGGCCAAAAGGTGCGCCTGCGCACTTGGGATGTAAACAAGGATGGCCGGGGAGTAGCGGTGTGTGCCCCCCGGCGCCGTGTTATGGGAGAATCAGAGAGATCGAGGGGTACAAAATAGCTCTAAGTCTGGGCAAATGAGTATGAAAGTGCCCTGGAGTGGCGGGGTATGTCGCCCAGAGTATCAGATACAGACAGGAGTGGTTGCTACAGTCTGTGGGGGATATAAGCCTATGGCCTATTAGGTGGTGAAAGACGCACAAGGGGGGTATGCCATAAGTGTTATATTAGGAAAACACTAAAAAAGTGTTATATTAGGAAAACACTCGAAAGGAATGGGGAACAGGACAAGGTATATCCTGAGTCGCTTGCTGGAGATCTTGTCAATGGACTGAAGGGGTATCTTCTGTCAGTGGGGCATACTCCGCCCGAGTAGGGAGGAAGAGTGACCGACAGCCATTGGTGTAAGAGTAACTGTGGGAGATGATGATCCGACAGAAAAGAGGGGTTCATCTCAGCACAGAGTTCCAAGGGATATTGTCATTAAGCCCATGGATATGAGTGGAAAGTCTATATATCCATCTTTGTTCCTTTTCAAATAAGCGGGCCTGGATGTTGGGGCCAGCTTGCAGCTGTTCGATGACCGTCCACTTCATGTCGTTTGTAGTGTGGTGAGCCGTTAGAAAATGGTCTGTGAGTTTTGTTATGTTCTTTTTACATCTTATTGTACTTCTGTGTTCACAGATTCGTTGTTTGATCTTTCGCGTCGTCATGCCGATGTACGGTTTGCCACAGGTGCAGGTGATAAGGTAAATAACATTGGAGCTATTGCAGTTAGTGTGGGATCTCTGCTCCCATGTCTTTCCTGGTTCCAAACTGATGGTCTTAGTGTTTTCAGTGAGATGGCATACGCTACAGTCCCCACAACGTGAATGTCCAGTGACTGGTGGTAAACCCCAAATCTGAGTCAATGTTGGTTCGTTGGTGTTATGACTATTTTTGGGTCTAGTGTTCACCAAGGTATTTTTTAGACTGTTCGCCTTTTTGTACGAGAAGAGTGGTTTTTCCCAGTGGAATGATCCGGAGTTGATGATTGACCAATGTTTTTTAATACTTTTACTCACTTCATTTGAAATGATATTGTAGGTCGTGACACATGTCAAAGGTATGTTCTCAGTATCTTTTACAACTTCCTCAAGAAGAGCTTGCCGTGGTTGGTTCCTTGCCCGTTGTCGGCATTTTTTAGTGATCTTAGTCGGGTATCCACGCTGAGACAGTTTGGTGGTCAGGTCATCTGCTTGTTCTTTGAAATCCTGGAGATTGGTACAATTCCTCCGTAGTCTAAGGTATTGGCCATAAGGGAGGTTTTCCCGTAGGGGCCGCGGATGGAAACTTTCAAACCTAAGTAGGTTATTCTTGGCCGTAGGTTTGAAGTGAGTTTTAGTGGTCAAGGTGTCCTGTTTTTTTTGGATTTCAATGTCTAAAAAGATCATTTTCTCTTTATCTATGCTGTGGGTGAAGTGTAGATGTGCATCACGTGCATTGATCCAGGTGATAAAGGTTGTTAGTGTCTCCTGGGGGCCCTTCCAGATTGCCAACACGTCGTCAATGTAACGGCGCCAGAAGACCAGGTTTCCAAGGTAAGGGTTGTTGGGTGAGAGTATGTGTTGGGTTTCAAAATCAAACACATAAAGTCCGGCTATGCTGGGAGCAAAAACACTGCCCATTGATGTGCCCCCTATTTGGAGGTACAGGGAACCCTCAAATTCAAAGAAGTTCCTTTTGAGAGCCAGGGTGGCACAGTCGATGATGAAATTGACTGGTGTTCTGTGTTCCCATGTGGATTTTTCCAGAGTTTCCTTCAGTACTCTTATAGTGGCGTCTTGGGGAATGTTAGTATAGAGACTCTCTATGTCCAGACTGATCAATATCATGTCTTCCTCCATTTTTATGGTTTCTAAGATGGTGAGGAGGTTTTTAGTATCTTTCAAATAGGTTGCAGTCCCTTGCACTATAGGTTTCAAAAAGTGGTCGCAGAATCTCGACAATGGTTCGAGGAGTGAGCCTATTCCGGATACTATGGGTCTCCCAGGGGGAGGATTTTTGTTCTTGTGCATTTTAGGGACTATGTAGAAATATGGTATTTTCTCTTCCGTCTTAGTCAGATAGTCCGCTTCCTGTTTGGATATGTCGCCTCTGTATTCTGCTTCTTCCACCAAGTTAGTAATTTCCCTTTTTAAATCATCTGTGGGATCCTGGGTGAGGGGGAGGTAGTTGTTCCTGTCCTCTAATAATCGTCTGCATTCTTGTTGGTAATCGTTGGCATTCATGATCACTAACCCTCCGCCTTTATCGGCTGGTTTGATGACGATTGTCTCATCCCTTTTGAGGTCTGATAGAGCTCTTCTCTCTGCTCCACTGATGTTCTGGTAGCGTTTGGGGATTCTAGTGGACTCTATGTCTTTAAACACTGCTTGCTCAAATGTGTTTATCTCCACAGGAATAGTGTGTGGAGGTGGAACAAAAGTTGACTTGATTTTTAGGCCTGTTTCATTAGATATTTCCTCCGTGTTGTCTTTGTTGGTTTTCTCAAAGAACGCTTTGAGTTTTAGTTTTCTGAAGAATCCTGCTAGTTCGCAGTGTAATTTAAATCTATCAAGATTTGCAGTTGGAACAAATCCTAGTCCTTTGTTGAGGACCTTCTTTTCGATGTCTGTAAGGACATGTGATGATAGGTTGGTCACTAGGTCCTCATGTTGCTGGGGCCCGCTTTGTTGGATGCGGTTTTGTTCCTGGTGTTGCTGCTCACACTGTCCTCTTCCTCCCAGTGGACGGTGTTGCCCCTTCTGTTGCGTCCTCTCCCGCGCCTGCCTCTGCTCTGAAAAGGAGGGCGGTATTGGTTTTGTTGGAATGGATATTGCTGGAAGGGGGGTTGCCATCCGTACATTGGAAATTGTTGTGGTTGTTGGTATGGATTGAATGGGGGTTGATTATATTGTGGCCACTGGTAATTCCCTTGGTAGCCACCTCTCTTTCTCTGTCGTGGGGTGCTATTGTTTGAGCCACCACTGCTGTTGGAACTGTGGGAAGCATTACTGGATGCATCAGAGTCTTGGTCCTGTGCACTAGTTCCTTTGTAGTCTTTATCAGAGTATGGGTAGGCCTTGACAAAAGAGAATTTTTTTAGATCTTGGAGGATGAGGAATTTAGAAGGGATTGGGCACTAATTGCTTGGCACTGTACGCATGATTGGATCATGTTGATTTTAAAAACAGCCATAAGACTCTCAGAAAAAATCCAAATAGAAATCCAAAATGTAGAAGGCCAAATAAAAGCAACCATCACAGGGTACAAAAAGAGACTGGATGAAATAAATAAGGAGATCAACGAATATAAAGAAAACCTAACCCAACAGAAGGTCTCAAAATTCCAGAAAGATCTAAAAAAATTCTCTTTTGTCAAGGCCTACCCATACTCTGATAAAGACTACAAAGGAACTAGTGCACAGGACCAAGACTCTGATGCATCCAGTAATGCTTCCCACAGTTCCAACAGCAGTGGTGGCTCAAACAATAGCACCCCACGACAGAGAAAGAGAGGTGGCTACCAAGGGAATTACCAGTGGCCACAATATAATCAACCCCCATTCAATCCATACCAACAACCACAACAATTTCCAATGTACGGATGGCAACCCCCCTTCCAGCAATATCCATTCCAACAAAACCAATACCGCCCTCCTTTTCAGAGCAGAGGCAGGCGCGGGAGAGGACGCAACAGAAGGGGCAACACCGTCCACTGGGAGGAAGAGGACAGTGTGAGCAGCAACACCAGGAACAAAACCGCATCCAACAAAGCGGGCCCCAGCAACATGAGGACCTAGTGACCAACCTATCATCACATGTCCTTACAGACATCGAAAAGAAGGTCCTCAACAAAGGACTAGGATTTGTTCCAACTGCAAATCTTGATAGATTTAAATTACACTGCGAACTAGCAGGATTCTTCAGAAAACTAAAACTCAAAGCGTTCTTTGAGAAAACCAACAAAGACAACACGGAGGAAATATCTAATGAAACAGGCCTAAAAATCAAGTCAACTTTTGTTCCACCTCCACACACTATTCCTGTGGAGATAAACACATTTGAGCAAGCAGTGTTTAAAGACATAGAGTCCACTAGAATCCCCAAACGCTACCAGAACATCAGTGGAGCAGAGAGAAGAGCTCTATCAGACCTCAAAAGGGATGAGACAATCGTCATCAAACCAGCCGATAAAGGCGGAGGGTTAGTGATCATGAATGCCAACGATTACCAACAAGAATGCAGACGATTATTAGAGGACAGGAACAACTACCTCCCCCTCACCCAGGATCCCACAGATGATTTAAAAAGGGAAATTACTAACTTGGTGGAAGAAGCAGAATACAGAGGCGACATATCCAAACAGGAAGCGGACTATCTGACTAAGACGGAAGAGAAAATACCATATTTCTACATAGTCCCTAAAATGCACAAGAACAAAAATCCTCCCCCTGGGAGACCCATAGTATCCGGAATAGGCTCACTCCTCGAACCATTGTCGAGATTCTGCGACCACTTTTTGAAACCTATAGTGCAAGGGACTGCAACCTATTTGAAAGATACTAAAAACCTCCTCACCATCTTAGAAACCATAAAAATGGAGGAAGACATGATATTGATCAGTCTGGACATAGAGAGTCTCTATACTAACATTCCCCAAGACGCCACTATAAGAGTACTGAAGGAAACTCTGGAAAAATCCACATGGGAACACAGAACACCAGTCAATTTCATCATCGACTGTGCCACCCTGGCTCTCAAAAGGAACTTCTTTGAATTTGAGGGTTCCCTGTACCTCCAAATAGGGGGCACATCAATGGGCAGTGTTTTTGCTCCCAGCATAGCCGGACTTTATGTGTTTGATTTTGAAACCCAACACATACTCTCACCCAACAACCCTTACCTTGGAAACCTGGTCTTCTGGCGCCGTTACATTGACGACGTGTTGGCAATCTGGAAGGGCCCCCAGGAGACACTAACAACCTTTATCACCTGGATCAATGCACGTGATGCACATCTACACTTCACCCACAGCATAGATAAAGAGAAAATGATCTTTTTAGACATTGAAATCCAAAAAAAACAGGACACCTTGACCACTAAAACTCACTTCAAACCTACGGCCAAGAATAACCTACTTAGGTTTGAAAGTTTCCATCCGCGGCCCCTACGGGAAAACCTCCCTTATGGCCAATACCTTAGACTACGGAGGAATTGTACCAATCTCCAGGATTTCAAAGAACAAGCAGATGACCTGACCACCAAACTGTCTCAGCGTGGATACCCGACTAAGATCACTAAAAAATGCCGACAACGGGCAAGGAACCAACCACGGCAAGCTCTTCTTGAGGAAGTTGTAAAAGATACTGAGAACATACCTTTGACATGTGTCACGACCTACAATATCATTTCAAATGAAGTGAGTAAAAGTATTAAAAAACATTGGTCAATCATCAACTCCGGATCATTCCACTGGGAAAAACCACTCTTCTCGTACAAAAAGGCGAACAGTCTAAAAAATACCTTGGTGAACACTAGACCCAAAAATAGTCATAACACCAACGAACCAACATTGACTCAGATTTGGGGTTTACCACCAGTCACTGGACATTCACGTTGTGGGGACTGTAGCGTATGCCATCTCACTGAAAACACTAAGACCATCAGTTTGGAACCAGGAAAGACATGGGAGCAGAGATCCCACACTAACTGCAATAGCTCCAATGTTATTTACCTTATCACCTGCACCTGTGGCAAACCGTACATCGGCATGACGACGCGAAAGATCAAACAACGAATCTGTGAACACAGAAGTACAATAAGATGTAAAAAGAACATAACAAAACTCACAGACCATTTTCTAACGGCTCACCACACTACAAACGACATGAAGTGGACGGTCATCGAACAGCTGCAAGCTGGCCCCAACATCCAGGCCCGCTTATTTGAAAAGGAACAAAGATGGATATATAGACTTTCCACTCATATCCATGGGCTTAATGACAATATCCCTTGGAACTCTGTGCTGAGATGAACCCCTCTTTTCTGTCGGATCATCATCTCCCACAGTTACTCTTACACCAATGGCTGTCGGTCACTCTTCCTCCCTACTCGGGCGGAGTATGCCCCACTGACAGAAGATACCCCTTCAGTCCATTGACAAGATCTCCAGCAAGCGACTCAGGATATACCTTGTCCTGTTCCCCATTCCTTTCGAGTGTTTTCCTAATATAACACTTTTTTAGTGTTTTCCTAATATAACACTTATGGCATACCCCCCTTGTGCGTCTTTCACCACCTAATAGGCCATAGGCTTATATCCCCCACAGACTGTAGCAACCACTCCTGTCTGTATCTGATACTCTGGGCGACATACCCCGCCACTCCAGGGCACTTTCATACTCATTTGCCCAGACTTAGAGCTATTTTGTACCCCTCGATCTCTCTGATTCTCCCATAACACGGCGCCGGGGGGCACACACCGCTACTCCCCGGCCATCCTTGTTTACATCCCAAGTGCGCAGGCGCACCTTTTGGCCGTTGCCATGCCAACCGCTCCGCCCACCACCAGCATCCTAACCTCGCGCATCCACGCATGCGCGGCTTCCGCGCTACCACGCATGCGCGGCTTCTGCCCGTAACCTTGCCTACCGCTGTCCGTCCAAGGCACCCGTACCTTCGCTGCCTAGACCGGAAGCAACTTCACGCATTTAAACACCACACCCACGCTGACTCATTCCTACCGAGCAGCGAGCACGGGGTAGTAGGTGAACTTCCTGATCACGCCCAGAAAACTGTAAGTTATTCTTTTCTTCCACACAGGACCAACAACGGAGGCCTACGCCAGCACCTAACAAGGAACCTCCTCCTCACTTCCAACATATCTTCTCTTTTTTGTTAGACTATGTTGGTACCGGCGTAGCGCCCCCCTCCTGCCTGATGCAGCTCGAGTTGAGCTTTAGCATTGTAAGCCCTGTTCCTACCTGCCATTCCTTAAGTTTTGTATCATTCCATGTTGTGTGTGTATTGTCAGTCGAGTTTGTCTCTTTGTTTTTAATTGACCACATACTGTGATCAGGTCATACAGAAGTAATTTAATGTTACCTAGCTGGCACATTACTCAATTCACGGCGGTACACAATATGAGCACTCCTACATAGTGCACCCCTGAGTTTGATGCCAGCATGTCTTTTTCCTAGATAGCACGCACTAAGGCCAATACCAGACCTTACTCCATAGACATTCTATCTCAACAGCTAAGAGCACGTTTGCACAAACACATGTAGACACGCTCAGCTCCGATGAAGGCACTGTGCAAAACACCACTGTGGGAAGCCAGAATAATTGCACGTATCCTGCACTCTAGCACTACACTACGTAACAGGATAGTAATTATTTTATTCATTTCTTTTCATTCCCAACAGGTTTTAAAGCACCCTCCACTTAAGGTGTGCATCCCAGAAGTTGATTTTTCTTCTGGTTGTCCGAGGATTTAGGACTGGGTGTGTCTTTTAGGGGGCACATACCACCCACTTCCTTGGTTTTTGGTCCTGAGGAATACCGGGGATTTTCCCCAAAAGGTAGAAACATGTCGACCAACACATAAACTAGAGATAAGTGGACCGTAACTCCCCCACTTCTATCTCAATCTGATTTTTTTAATTTTGTCCAGTATCTTTTTTATTAAAACTCTATACTAAAGAATACCAGGACATTTTTAACACTCACATTTCTTTTTTTGCACCCCACACTTCACTACCAGCTCCACTGCAGTTGCAGGTGTTGAAGCACACCCAAGTGACGCTAGGCCACTTGGGTGGGCCCCGATGATGAAGCAAGTCACCACCAGGTGGTGAGTGAGGGGTTTCCTAACAAAGGAAAAATACTTCCTGAGTTCAGACAAGAGCCTTCCTACATATTATACCTTTTATCCGTCATGTAATTGGACTGCTTTATTTCACTTGCCTTTTACTGATTCGAAAACAGTCACTAAAAGTAAAAACTTTACAAATGAAAATACTACTACCGTGTTTTGTTTTAAAAACCTTTATTGTGAAAATGTCAGTATACAAATACGGGCCTATAACCACGTGGGCCGGCCACGGAGCAAACTGAAATCGTATATGATGAGGAGACATTTACACTGTAGAAGAACGTAACGAGCGGGCCATTAGGTGACAAGAACAAAGGTGTCTAACAGTTGCGGAATCGGTGGACGTACATTTTGTAATTAAAATACGACAGGGCCACTTACAATAACATTTTCTAGATATACATTTGCGGGCAAAGAGTTACGAGTCCCATTTATACCGGCGCCATTTTGGGCGAGGCCGGGCAGGTCCAAGATATAGTCAAAATGTCTCCACCAACCATCGGCCAGACCAGAACCCCTTTCGGCCCTTTATGCTACAAGATGGTGTCTTCCATTCAGAAAATATTGGTGGCAGCATTTTGAAAGGAAACAGAAACAGCCGTTCTCCTAGTGAGTTTCACATTGTTACATTTAGGAAGAATGTTGAAGAGTAGTATGTGGAAAATCTGAAGCCATTTTTCTACAAACTCTCAATCAGACTTGGATGGAAAAAAAAAACCTGAAGAATGTACAAACTGAAAACCAATTTTTGTCTGTATAGCACCAACAGTAACGCTTGAGTCAGCTTTGTGTCAAGCCGCCATTTTCATTCAATCAATAGCGTCCCCCTGCACACATTCAGGGACCTGGTCGTGTCTTCAGATGAAACGCATTGTAGGAAAAGAAGCAGAAAGGAAAAGGAAAAAAGTTCCGCCGGACCTAGTGAAGCTGCAGCAGGTGCAAATAAGCTTCAGACAGTCTTACAAGCACTGCTCAGAACTCTCAACTGAGGCACTCAACATCCAGGACTTGCCATTCGGATCTTGGCGCCTTGTATTTTTGTTTTGTTTTTGATGGAGGGGAAACAACAAAAAACAGACATTGAAAAAGGCTCAACAGTGCAGGGCGCCTTGTGCTGGTTCCGACCTATTCACACATCGGTCCACTACTGACATCACCTCATAAACCAACGGGGCACCCCACGCCGACTTTCGGCGCAACATTGTAGGATGGCCACACCAGTGCGGCAATTTGCTGGACACCACCTCGGTGCCATCCAGATCTCGGCGCGTTCATTCAATCAATAGCGTCCCCCTGCACACATTCAGGGACCTGGTCGTGTCTTCAGATGAAACGCATTGTAGGAAAAGAAGCAGAAAGGAAAAGGCAAAAAGTTTCGCCGGACCTAGTGAAGCTGCAACAGGTGCAAATAAGCTTCAGACAGTCCTACAAGCACTGCTCAGAAATCTCAACTGAGGCACTCAACATCCAGGACTTGCCATTCGGATCTTGGCGCCTTGTGCTGGTTCCGACCTATTCACACATCAGTCCACTACTGACATCACCTCATAAGCCAACGGGGCACCCCACGCCGACTTTCGGCGCAGCATTGTAGGATGGCCACACCAGTGCAGCCACTTGCTGGACACCACCTCGGTGCCATCCGGATCTCAGCGCGTTCGAGTCACTGTGCCGGAAGAGTGACCGGAACTCAGCTGAACACGCCGTCTTTCGGCGCAGCATTGTAGGATGGCCACACCAGTACGGCAATTTGCTGGACACCACCTCGGCGCCATCCGGATCTCGGCGCGTTCGAGTCACTGTACCGCAAGAGTGACCGCAACTCAGCTGGACACGCCGTCTTTCGGCGCAGCATTGTAGGATGGCCACACCAGTGCGGCAATTTGCTGGACACCACCTCGGTGCCATCCGGATCTCGGCGCGTTCGAGTCACTGTACCGCAACAGTGACCGCAACTCAGCTGGACACGCCGTCTTTCGGCGCAGCATTGTAGGATGGCCACACCAGTGCGGCAATTTGCTGGACACCACCTCGGTGCCATCCAGATCTCGGCGCGTTGTGCTGCCTTCGGCCTATTCGCACATCGGTCCGCTACTGACGCCGCCTCACGTGCCAACGGATTTTCTACGCTTTTTGTAGCCCTATGTCGCATAACAGGTCATGTGACTTGTTTTTAAAACTTTTCATTGGTTCATTTTACTTTTGGTTTCCTAAAGATGGAAGGCTTGGTCATATGACCTAAAAATAACACTTTTCATTGGTTTAGAACATTTTTTTTTCCCAAACGATGAAAGCCCCACCTTGTTTCTGGATCATTCAGACTGAAGCTGGCGTCAGCATGAGAGCACCACCATCTCGTGGCTCCGTCGTGGTCATTCCGCGAGCAATCATGGCAGCCGCTCCCCACCGGAAGCCTGCGGGAGTCGGGGGCCCCCAAGACTTTTATACAATCTTCACGGCTGAGGGGACGCTTTTCGAGAATGGAACCCAAGCCCTAGCAGGCAAGCGTCCGAGTTCCAAAGTGTCCCAGGACCATTTCAGTGGACCAGGCCTAAAACCGAGGAGCTGTCCGCCATTTTAAGAGCCATGTGGCAGCCGCCTATCGCTGCACTGCAAGAGTGGGAGCAACTCAACAACATGGTGAGCGAGACGCTGTGGCCGCAAGAGCGAGCGCAACTCAGCTAGATGGCCGCCACCTGGGGAGGCCCGTTCACGCCGGCTCCCCCACGCCCCCCCCCCGGGCCGCCGCACGCCAATTTTCGGAGCAGCATTGTAGGATACCAAAACCAGTGCGGCAGTTTACTGGACATCACCTGGGTGCCTGTCGTACATGTTGTGTCAGCCATGTGACACTGGACACAGACCGCTACTGACGAGGCCTCCCCCCGCACCACCCGGGACGCCCCACGCTGTTTTTCTGTGCTGCATTGTAGGATCCCTAAACCAGTGCGGCACCCAGGCGACATCACCTGGGTGCCGTCCAGAACTCTGCACGTTGTGCTGCCTTGGGACTATTCGCACAACAGACCGCTACTGACGAGGCCTCCCCCCGCCCCACCCGGGACGCCCCACGCCAATTTTCGGAGCAGCATTGTAGGATCCCTAAACCAGTGCGGCACCCAGGCGACATCACCTGGGTGCCGTCCAGAACTCTGCACGTTGTGCTGCCTTGGGACTATTCGCACAAAAGACAGCTTCTAACCATTGTTGCTTTTTGTGTTGAGAAATGTTTAAATGTTTTTAGTTTTTGTTCCGTTTGTTAAAGTTTGTAGTTAATAAAGTTTTATAACCTTACTTTGTTGGAGTGTTATCTATTTTTTTAAAAACGGGTGAATGGGGCCTTGAATCGGGTTATTGTCATGTGTGGGCTTTGGAAGTGTGCTGCTGCAGGATCGGACATTTCAAACTCAAATGCACGTTCTTTTTCTTACCTTTCCGAAGCATGGAGCGCAATAGCAGGCAGAGAAAGGGTGATGCACGTGTTGAACACTACCTGACCTGGCAAGTTGCTGGCAGTGCCCCCCCGCCCGCTCCTGAAAGAGGGCACACACACACCGCCGCCCCGAGTACTTCACAAATCTTTAAAAGACCATGCGCTTGTTCATGAGGCTTAAATGGTTTATCACCTCTTCTAGAACCCCTGCATCGACCCTCTGACGTTTCCTGGAAAAATTACCATGTAACACAATACCAAGCCCTGTCAGCTGAAACCCCCAAGGAATCGTGGGGCATATTATCAAGGGGGTTTATCTCTGCTTTTTTGGCTTTAAAAACAATGAAAGCGGAGATAAAATTATTTCCCTATTATCAAGCTGTCGCTAACACCAGTTAGTGACAGCTAAAAGGAGATAGCGACCATCTTGGGCCCCGCTTTGCATGTCAGTGATACTTATCACTAATGACATGCAAAGTGGCGTGCCAAGATGTTAGCGACTGGAAACAGTCCCTAACATCGCTACCTTCTATTACCAACTTTTGGAGATATTCGCGCTAAGCGCGAATATCTCCAAAATCTAACACCTGCCCTGAGCAGTTCTTAGCCATGTTATCCAATGGGAGGTGGATAACATGGCTAAGAGCATTAGGTCGATAATACATGAATATCGCTGACTTTTCTGCGATAATAGCAAGGTTTATCTGCGATAAAAATCGCCGATGTGCGGCGATAATTTTTGTCTCTAAACAAGTTAGAGACAAAAATTATCGCTAGTTGTTCGTAATATGCCCCCGGGTTTTTGCTTGCAGAAATCGGGAGGCGGGAGACTAGCACTGAAATCAGTACTCACACGCCTGAATCAGGAGGATTGGCATGTCTGAATTCTCTACAGCTGGGGCCATAAACTACATCCGCAGGGTTAGGTGATAGCCTGGAACCAGCCTGGCATCTAAAATGGCTGCCGTGCACGACAAAATTGTGGCATTCGAAAAAAGGCAAGATGGCGCAGCCGCTGGAAGAGATGTATCAACATATATCAGCCTCCTCAGCCACCCTCAGGAAACATAGGGGATTAGGATATGTCTCCCGCACCCCCTTATACCTAGTACTTTAATTAACGAAGCACAAAATGGCGAATTCCCGTTTCGCTACCAGTTTGCGGCCCAGTTCGCGGCCCGTGAAGCGCTTCTACCGTGAAAAATCATTTTTTTTTTTTTTCCCCACGGGACCCTTTAATAACCCCAACAACATTCCTAGGGGGTCAAGAGGGGGATACCTTGCCCCCTTTCATTAAATTCCCCCTTAGTTTTTCACCTTTTCTTCTCTCTCGATCCTACCGAGAGACAAGATGGCGGCCGCTCCGGACTGTCACGCAGCAAAAAAAAAAAAAAAGCTCACGCACAGCCGCTGGAAGAGATGTATCAACATATATCAGCCTCCTCACCCACCCTCAGGAAACATAGGGGATTAGGATACGTCTCCCGCACCCACTTATAACTAGTAATTTAATTTACGAAGCACAAAATGGCGAATTCCCGTTTCGCTACCAGTTCGCGGCCGCGCTTCTACCGTGAAAAATCATTTTTTTTTTATTTTCCCCACGGGACCCTTTAATAACCCCAACAACATTCCTAGGGGGTCAAGAGGGGGATACCTTGCCCCCTTTCATTAAATTCCCCCTTCGTTTTCCACCTCTTCTTCTCTCTCGATCCTACCGAGAGACAAGATGGCGTCCGCTCCGGACTGTTTAGAATGTTGACAGACACCGGAGAGCCAATCAGCTTTCTGCGCGCAAAGTTCCGATAAGCGAAAAGTAAGCGGACCGGATCGCTGCCCAGAGCGCTGTTACAGATATATATCTTGGTTTGAACGTTAATTTCTCAAAAACTACTGGAGCACATATATTGAGACCTAGCAAAGGCACATCGGGCTAACAGTCCCTACAATTTTGCCAAGTTTCGTGCAAATCCATTCAGCCGTTCGAGCTAAAAGTGAGTCCAACCGCCCTATGGAAAACTCAATGCAAAAAACGCGTTTTGGGACCCCCCTTTTTTCTCAGCCCCCCCTTGACGAAACCCCACCAAATTTTCAGGGGCTGCTCAGAAACAAAATGTGCCATTTTCCTGAAAATTTCAGCCGATTCCGTCCACAAACGCCAAAGTTATTAGACATAGAATTTTCAAAAGTCCCATAGGGAAAAAATTCTAACTATATATACCTACTGGCGATAGCCAGTAGGTAATATATATATATATATATATATATATATATATATATATATATATATATATATATATATATATATATATATATATATATAATATATATATGTATATATATATATTTTATAATAAAGTACTTTTACAAAGTATATGACTTCACCACACATGCATTTGCGTTGTAATGGCATGTGTAATAAAGTCATATGCGTTGTAAAAGTTTGAGGAATTATGGCTTGCGGAGTAATGGTACTTTCGTAGATAAAAATGCGGAGTGATGGTATGCGGGATGAAAGAGTGCGGGATATCGTCATATATTCTTGTGAACATTTGCGAATGGGACACTATTTCTGGTACTTGCAGCCTCTGTTTTGAGGTTCCGTGGATTCTGAACCCGTTTCATAAAGGTCGTCGTATCGTGACGATTTTGGTATCAGCGGACCGCAAATGACGAGTGCGGCATGTATGAGTGTTTTAGTCATGTTCGAGCGATGGATTCGCTACGTATTTAGGGATTACGTTCTGAACCCTTGGGTTCCATTTTGTATGTGGCAGCCATTTTGTGGTTGCCCTCACATAGGCTGATGACTACGGCAGAACGAGTCCTTGGGACACGTACACCTTCAGCTGACTTCTGTGTGACCTGAGCAAGCTGACTTCATTGCCCGAGGCTAACTTGTTAGGCCAGTTCCTTGTTCGGCAGCTGGTCAAGATAGAGATCAAAGAGCAGGACATTTCTGAGTTTATGGTACATGCACACACCCTTCTATCTTGCTTCTCATCTGTTTCTGTTCCTTCTTTTATGGTCCTTTTATTATGGGTTTCGTCCGGCCTGTCCGAGCAGGAATGTTGGATTTTGACTTGTCATCTCTGGTGGGCTGGACAACTGAAAGTGGGCTTGTCGTCATGCGATATGTTTTGAAATGTCATTACATGATTGGCCAGTTTGTATGTAGCTGATGCTAGCCAGGAATGTGATTTTTAGCATAAAAGACGATGTCTCGCTCTATGAATTTGTGCAGTCTCTAGCGAACCACCCGTGTTGTGTTTCGTAGACCTCTGTTCCTGGTTGCAGCCAATAAATTTGATCTGTGACGTCACCAAGAAGTATCCTGTGTCTCTGTTAGCCAAGACAGGTGAATCCGAAGACATTGGGCGTTTCCCCTGGCGCCGCTGGGTTCTAAAACCCGGTTCTTCAGTTTGTGTTTATAGGTATAGATCTTCTGAGGCATGGCATTAGGCAGTGGCATAGCTAGGCCTAAGTTTGCCACCCGGTGCAGGTAAGAGCGGGGTGGCGGCAGACTTTTTCCTGTGGGGGCGAGGATCAATAGACAGACGGATGACTTGTTCTTGGGGTTGGGTTGGTGGTATTCGACAGACACGACTTGCTCACCTCTGCTGCCCCCAAAAACAGTGCCGCCCAACCCCCAGCTCTCAAATTCCAGCTGAGGTTATCAAACAAACATTCTAGAACGCCTCTTGTTGGCGATTGATAGAGATACTGGACAGGGCAAAGAGATCTGTGCATTCCTTAACACTGGATGTGGCCTTTAACAGTAGTAACTGAGCAACGCGTGATTATGTTAGTTGAAGTGCGATTGTCTAGGGTTGTAGTGGAATTGTTTTATCTTCTTCAATCCACTTGAAAATTGCCTTGATTTTGTCGACAGACGATTGTGCGTTTCTTCCGTTGTGAAAGGTATGTAATAAAGTGGAAAATGTAAAATTGGCAAAACAAATTGCATTTTTCAAAAAAAGGGCTACAAATCTCATCGCTGTTATTTTTTGGAAGTGTGTGCTAAACATTTACCTTATCAGGTCAAATTGGTCAACACAAGTGTTTAAATAGTGTCCAAATGAAGGGCATTGTTATTTTTATTGGACAGACGTTCCCGGCATAGCTGAAAATCTGGCTTTGGGAACTACTTAGTAAAATAAAGTGCTTAACAAATGGCACAAAACTGAAACATATTTATTGGTGATTTTCAATTAAACTTGTCAGTGGCTTTGGAAAAACGCGGGCAGGAGCCCAAGTGCAAACATTTCTAATTAGACATAATGCAGAAAACTCGCTTGTGTTGCAAAATTCGCACTTGTGGAGATACACTTTGGTATATTGACTTGAGTAATTCAACACCAGACATATAGGTGCTATTTAACTCAAATGGGTAACAGTTGAATAAGGATGACTTGTGATTAGATCACATAATTTAAGTTGCAATTAGCCTTTGTGCTCTTAATATGGCAAAGCAACATTTAAAAAGGTGGTTTGTGGTCAAAATATGTAGTATGCTGCTGTTATGCTGTTACTATCAATATTAAGGTGTCGTATAGATTGTGTGATATATTGATGATAGATTGATGGCAGCATGTGAAACTGGGATAGGCTCCTGATGTTGTCTGTAAAAAGATTGTTGGTCCTCAAAGGTTTATAGCTGAGAGTAAAAAAATACGGGGCATATTTACTACAAAGTGGAGGAGCGCGGCGTTAACCTCCTTGTCTTAATGCCGGGCTCCGCCACTTGTGAAACGTAGGACTGTACCATATTTACAACCATATGGTACAGTCCTGCATTTCCCCCTGCGCTGATATCATAGACCCAATGCATTTCAGGCTATAGGTAGCCTTTCTTCAGGGGTTCACTAAAACAAATAAATAGTACGTGGCTGACTCCTCCCATCTGCTCTCGCCCAATTCCTCAACGATCTACCTAAATCATCTACTAGCCTACATATCCCATCCGCCACTTGGAAAACACTCATTCGAACTTAGAGGAAGGGAGGCTTAGTATGAAAGGATTCAGTAATGGCGCGTGCGAGAAGCAGAGACGACTAGGAGGAAGTAAATGAGGCAGTTTGATTAAGGTACGGAGGACTTCTTTATAGGGAAGGTATTGCATTACTAGACAGCATTTAGAGTTGGGTTAGGAGAGAACTACGAAAAGTGGGAGAAAGGGAGCACGAATATCATGGGGAAGGTGCTTTAGTACACGATGTGCTTTTGTGCAACACAGCGCGCTTAGAGGGAAAACGTCAGTTTGAAGTACTAACGTCACATAGAGGCATTTAGTTTTGAAATACAGGTATTACATACTAACTTGCATTGTATTATTGTGTTCAAATATACTAAAGTGAATATTTTATTGTTTTAGTGAACCCCTGAAGAAAGGCTACCTATAGCCTGAAATGCATTGGGTGTATGATATCCACTATTATTGATGATTCTTGTATACAGCATGGCTCGGAAAAAGGCCTGGATGGGCATATCCGATTCAAAAGAAGTTTCAGTATACAGATACCGCCTCACATGTGGCAGGAGTTGAAAGTGAAGAAATATAGAGAAAAACATGGACAAACTGTTTAAAATCAACGGAATAAAGATTAAGGAATTTTGATAAATTGCGGAATACATTGTGGAAATTCTTCACGTAGTTTGCTGTGCGTCCGGATAAAGTGGAATGCTTCTTCTGTTTTGTTGTAATGTTTTACACGAGGCAACCAGGCAGGCCACGTGACCGAGGCTGCACGCTTAAGGACAAACATGGTTTAAAAATGAGAACAGAACACTGTACAAGAAAGGTGTGCACATGGCAACCCCTTGTTGTGTACGACATCTCTAAAAGGCACGGTATTTGTAAATCTGTTTTTCTTTCAGATAACTTTGCAAATAGGTACATATGACTGGGCTGTTTTGTAAAAGTTTGGTCACACTGACAAGGCGTTTGAAAGCTCGAGACTTCATAAAGGACAGGCCTGGATTGACAAATAATGAACATATTTTTGACTGTTCACAGATCCTGATATGGTGAGTTTTTTACCATGAGATACCAATGCACAGATGTTAAAGCCAGGGTAACGTTTTACTTTGTGTTGAGTTCCTTCAATCTTACCCCTGAAATTCACACTCTCTGCCAGCCCCATCCACGTGGATTGGTCACTGGGTGCAGGGATGAATTGCACCTCAGCACTTTACAATAAGAGCATGCATTCCGGTTGGAATGCATGGTCCCATTGTAAAGAATATTAGAACATTGGAATGTTGGGAGCTCCATTGAAAACAATGGAGTGCTGGTCTTATAATGGCTGGTATAGGCCCGGAGCTCCAACATTCCAATGTTTCTTTGTTCACAGCTCTGGCTGTGAACAAAGGCTTCAGGGAACCTGAGGGGATTTCAATCCCCTCATGCTCCCAAAAGGCTTTGTTTTTTTGTTAGAACATTCTGTCCTCTAGTGACAGAATGTTCTAATAGCCTTATAGCCCTTCATAGATGGGCTATACCGCTGTTAAAGTCCCTCTCCCTTGTTAAAGGCCCTCCCCTTCGGCTCGGGCCTTTAACGCTGGAGAGGGCCTTTAATAGCAGGTATAGCCCTCTACCGTGGGCTAAAAGGCTATAGGAATGTGACCGACCAGTGTTCGGTCGCATCCAAATTGATGGTTTGGGATTGCCGACAGTCCCTTAATTAATGGCCCTCATTACAAGTTTCCTGGATTTAGATGCTGGGTTACTAGAGGGTCAGAATTTCAGATTTCTGCTGCTGTCCCTGCGGCTTATTTGTGCCAGAATGAGGAATAACATGCACCATATTTTCCTCTGGATAGGGAATACTGGATTCAGTTCTCGCACATTCAGGAAGTGGCTGGAGGGGAGAGCAGGATTCAACATCATTAAAACATCAAACAGAGTTAGACACCGAAACTGCTGTCAACAGCTTCACATTTGGCGGAATCCTGAACTGATACAGGGCCAGATTTTGTCAATCTTTGACATCAATCTCCTTCTTGAGATAAGTCAGGTATATGGTTAAACCAGTTTAAAATGTAACTATTCTACCACCACCTTTTCAAAGAGCTTTCATAGAAAAGACAAATTAGATATTGGTCAAGAAGTGCAAATGCCATTTGGGGGTCCAAAGAGGGCATCTTCTATAAAGTAATGACCCTGTTGCCCATAATCTTCATTACTGCGAGTCCAGGTCTTCCTTGTCACAGCGCCTACACTGCGAGGACTCCTTATGCCTCACAGATCTTGATTACTGAGCCCGAAAAATACGTTCCTCGAATATGGCCCCCATATCCCAGAATGCACAAAAGGAGAAACAACAGGTTTTAAAAACAGAAAATTATAGCTCATGAACAGAAGATAACACATGAGTACAGAAAACTGCACATGCCCTCCCACCCAACTGCAGATGGCAAGGTTACTTAAAAGTATTAGTATTAGGGGATGCCCAAATGGTAGTGCAGCAAATATCTTTAAGTGAAGTTCCCCTTAAAGGCTGCCCACGATGATGCCATTCCCCTAGTAAGTCTACTTTGGAAACCACCTGGCAATTCTACATCTGAGACCTCATAATAGCTCAAGATTGCCATCTATATCCATCGATGCAGGTTAGATGTAGTAGGGCAAAGCCCTCTACCTGAAAGGCCAAAGGTGACAAACGGAATCTGCCTTTTGTGAGGGAGCTGTCCAATCTAGATATATTTGTAGATAGACCTATTATGGTCCAGCGTGTGAGGCTTTTTCTTCTCTTACGGAGAAGGGATTGGGATAAAAATAGATATTCACAATGATATTTCGATTCTTTCTTGGTAAGAAAAAGAAGACTCAGTCTTAGAATTACCTGGTCCTCATAAAATATCAAGAAGGGATGGGACAAAAATGAGGCTCTGTTCTCCCCTATCCTTCATCCGGACCAGATGACCTGAAGAAGAAGACATTGGCAGAGAGCATTTCACTCCAAGATCTCTAAGGGCTCAGAAGGAGGGCTTATTAAGGTATGTATAACTAGTGGTAGAACCCAGGATGCAATAGGACAGTGAGTAACTGGTCAATGAAAAAAAATCTCAGCAGATGAGAAGCTAGAGGGGTGAATATAGAGATGTCAGCACTACTAAAACCAGACCACTGAACTCTAACAGGAGTGACCGCTAATCCCAACATGAAGCCATCTCTCATAAATAATGTAGAGCTGTGACTAGTTCACATGGATTGGGGGAATGCCCTCTGTTTCTGCACCAAGATTCAAAATTACGTCAATGGAGTTCTGCTACTTCTATAGAATATCCCTGGGCTATATCAGACTCAATGGAGGCAGCAAAATGGGAAATTGCAAATAAGGATACACTTCCATCTGTAGTAGGAGTGGAAACCATTGTCTCCTGGAATATTCCAGAACTACAAGAGGCAACTCTGCATGATCCTGCAGGATCTTCCCCAAAACTTTGGGGATCAACTGAAATTGGGCTAAACCATATGAGCCCTGATGGCCATGGTACAGAATGTCTATCACATATGCTGTCTTGGATGGAACCAGACTGCAAAAGTGGGGCAGTAGAGCATTGGTTTCAGTGGTGAATAGATCCAGTCAGGTTTGCACAAATCTCCTGCAAATCAGTGAATAGAAACACTGAGGGTGGGAATTTTAGGCTAAATGTAAATGTAAATGTAAATGTAAGGTCCATTTATACCGCGCTAGCAATCGCTCCAGGGAGCATCTCGGCGCCATTAAAGGGTCAACCAGGTGAAAAAAGTTGCCTTACTGCTTAAGAAGACTGAGACCGGAGTCATACTAGTGCTCTGGCCATTGAGTCTGGAAGGTTGTAAATCCAGGTTTTCAGTTGTTTACGGAAATCAGATTCCTTGTCCAGGGCTCTTAATGGGGTGGGGAGCGCATTCCATGCCTTGGCACCCAATACCGCTAAGGATTTACCCCCACGGGTCTTGAGTCTGAAACCTGGAATGGTCAAGAGATTAGCATTTGAAGACCGTAGTGTGCGGTTTGGACAGTATTTGACACATTTTTTTCTCAGGTACATTGGGCCTGAATTATGCACCGCGCGAAAGGTGATTGTCAATACTTTGTGGAGGACCCTTTTGGTTATAGGCAGCCAATGTAGTACATTGAGGGCTTTAGTTGCTGAAGATTTTCTTGGCCATTTCAGAACAAGCCTTGCCGCCGCATGCTGTACCATCTGGAGTTTATGGGTAACCACCTTATTGGTACCAGCATACAGGCTGTTGCAGTAGTCAATGCGGGATGTGACTAATGCAATCGTGACAGTTTTCCTAGCTTCGAGGGGCAGTAGGTCAAAGAACTTTCTGAGCATTTTTATTACCCCGAAGCAGGTGCCTGCCACTTTTGCCGCCTGATGTTTGAAAGATAAGTCGGCGTCAAACTGTACCCCAAGGTTACGAGCCGAGGAAGTAGTGTGAGGTGGTATTTCAGCATTCTCGGGCCACCACAGTCTGGGGATGAATTCGTTATTTGGGCCTATGGGCATGATCTCAGTCTTGCCTGTGTTACATTTTAAGTGGTTTTTCCGCATCCACTCAAAGGTCGCCGTCAGGCAACACTTAAGTTTTTCTTCCCAGACCTGGTTTTCTTTGTCCATGACCAGGATCAGTTGAGTATCGTCGGCATATGCTATTACATCTATGCCGTAGGACGATATCAGCTGTATCAGGGTTGCAGTATAGACATTAAACAATGTCGGGCTCAGACTAGAACCTTGAGGTACTCCCGTTGTCAGTGGCTTCTCACTGGAATGATAATCCCCCAAGGTCACCACTTGTCGCCTGTCACTAAGAAAGTTTCTTATCCACTCTAAGGCAATACCTTTGATGCCAGATGTTATTAGCCGGTCTATTAAGATAGCATGTGAGACCGTGTCGAAGGCCGCCGACAGATCTAATAATATCAGGACGGCCTTCTTGCCTTGGTCTAAAGCTGAGCGGATGGTTTCAGTGGTGAACAGGAGAGCCGATTCGGTGGAATGCTGAGTCCTAAAGCCAGCTTGATTAGGGTGCCATGCCTCATTCTCTTCCAAGAAGTGTGTCAGCTGTTTGTTCACTGTGGACTCAGTGATTTTGCACAATGCTGGGAGTAGTGAAATCGGACGTAGATTAGATAGTGTGGTGGGGTCGGGGAGTTGTTTTTTTTGTAGGGGTTTTACAGCTGCCAATTTCCACTCAGGGGGGACGTAAGCAGTGGACAGAGAGTTGTTGACGATAGTGTTTATGTCCGAGTTAACAATATCAGCAATAAGATGAAGGAGTCCTATAGGGCATGGGTCGAACGGCGATCCTGACTTAGTAGCTAGGATAGCCCGTTTTGACTCCTCCAGGCTGATTGTACGGAAAGCCGTAAGCTGAGGGACTTCCTGCCTAATATTTTCGTCCTCATGAATGTGTTCGAGGGTGGGAACCTCAAAGTCCTTCGTCAGACCCTTAACCTTTCCCTCAAAGAAGTCTGCGATGGAATCACAAAGTGATTGTGAAGGAGGGATGTCCTGCAAGAGACATTTAGGTTTACTGAAGTCTTTAACGATATTAAAGATTGTTTTCTGTTTACTATTAGCTGTTGCTATAGCTGATGTATAGTACTTTGTTTTGGCTTGTTTGATTAGTGCGTGGTATGCTTTCTTGGTCTTTTTATATTTACAGCGTTCTGTGCTTAGGTAGTTTTTCCGCCAGCTACGTTCGGCCCGTCTAAGTTCACCCTGTTTATTTTTGAGCTCTAGATCAAACCAGGGGGCGGATCTCTTTTTATTTCCGGGTTTACGCTTGCGTCTACCCTGTCCAGTCATGTTTTTTAGTTCCGTCATCCATTCCCTAAAGGTGTTTAAATTTGGGGGTCCTATTGACTTAGGTTTGCACTCTGTGGCTATAGATATTAATTCGGGGTGCTTCATGGTGGCTTTCCAGTCCTCTTGTGTGGGCTGATTATTTTTACCAATATGCTTATTGTTGGCATTTGATTCTGGTATGATTGAGAAAGATATCAGTACGTGGTCAGTCCATGTTTGGGGTTTCAGCAGACCTATTGATAAGGTATCTGAGTTGGTGGCAATACAATCGATCGTGTGTCCCGCCTCATGGGTGGCTGGGGTATCACATATTTTAAGGCCCAGCACTTCCATGGTTTCCCTAAAGGAGGCAGGGGATGCCTCAGTTATGGACTCCAGATGAATGTTCACATCCCCCAGCAGGGTAAAGTTTGAGTATCTGAGTATCAATGGACTTAACGCTTCTCCCAGGCTTCCCAAAAAGTCAGTACTAGTGCCGGGAGGGCGGTAGATGAGGGCCCCAGAAAAAGAGAAGTTGTCGTGGATTTTAAGACTGAAACCCATCCCTTCCGCATCCTTTATATCATGGAGTTCTGTCATTACACACCCAATGATATCTCTGTGTATAATGGCCACCCCCCCCCCCCCCCCCCGTTGCTCGTTACCTCTGTCCACCCTCTGGATACTATACCCTGAAGGTGGGGCATGTACCAGGTCAGGAGTGCACCAGGGTTTAAGCCAAGTCTCAGTAATAAAGAGACAATCTAGGTTATCATCTGTAAGGAGGTCATGTATGTGCAGAGCATGTTTCGGTAAGGACCTGGCATTAATTAAACCCGCCTTTATAGTATGGGTGGGAGCGGTAAGTGTTGTGAGGGTGGATACCTGAGACCATGAAAAAGCGTTATGACATTTATGGCAGCTCACCGGACCTGTCCAATCTGAAGGGTTTAAGTTGTGGCGCTCACAATCAGCGACTGGTTTTAATGCTAATAGTTGTTGCCTGCTGTAGTATCTATTATTGGTTCCAGCAGAATCCTTTGCCCTATGCCCGGCCCGTGCGCGGACGGGCGCAGACGGGCAGGACTCTGGCTTGACTCCGGCGCGAGTCCGGCGCGCCCGCTGATCGCGTCCGCTGCGCGGAGTCATGGCCGTCTCTTTTTATAGCGCTGCCTCTCTCCCTAAGTAAGGATCACCCTACTCAAGATGGCCGCCGCAATAGTTCCACCCTTTCCAGCACCTCAACAACCCTAAACTCGGCTGTATCGACTGTGGGGGGTAGCGCTATGCAGGAGGAGTGCACCAATCGATTTAAAAAAATTCAGTGATTATTAAAATTGTGACTCTGCCCGAAATCGGCAGAGACACCACAGCGTCGCGCTAAATCCGCGCGCTGGTGCAGGGGGGAGAGGACACAGAGGGGAAGTGAAAACAACAATCAGAAATGTTTTAAAATTAGCAGGAGAGCAGAATGACCGCCCGGCTCAAGCCTCAGGCGAGATAAGCAGAAATGGTATGCCAAAGTCCTTCTGCACGTCTATTCTTCCACCCCTTAGGTTTATTTAGTGGTGTTTGTGGTTCACCCTGAAAAGGATTGTGCTTATTACTTATGATGAGTACTCATTTCTCCCAACTAATTCCTTCCAGGAACAAACATGATCCACTGCTTTTAGAAAAGAAGAAAACACAATTAGCCAATCATCAAGGTAGGGGTACACCTGAATCCCTTATCGCTGAAGTGGGTGTGACACACATTACTCCTTGGTTCAAAAGAGATCTAACAGATGTGCCACCCACTCAAAATAGGGATGGCCACAACAACATTGCTATCTATGTCTGGATACGGGCTCTCTGCAGTTGGATTTGCACGAGGATTTGCCAGTCAAAATGTCATTCAAACAGGACAGTGGCTGGGTAAATCTTCCAATATGTATGCAGAATATTAACCTCTATACAATTTTCTATAATTGTTTGATGTTTCTTTTAGAACAGTGTGCCTGCATTTAAGTCCAATAAATTTACCCGGTAGAATACATTACAGCCAGCTGTGGGGATTGGCATTTTCTTGGCATATCACACTCTTTTATCGTCCTTATGGTGAAAATTGATGCTGGAGGGCTACTGATCTTCATTTATGACACATTCAGAAAGTGTTTATTTTGCTTGTGCCTCAGGATAACCCTGTAGTACTCGGGGAAGCTACAATGTGACAACTGACCCCGTAGCTCATTGGCAAGCAGTGCTACGTTTCTCCCCTGGGTTCTTTGATTTAGGAGATCTGGGTTGAGTCATTGAAGTTTAGCATGTGTTTGGTATTTAACCAGGGGGCAAAGGGAGGCCACCCAACTGCAAGGGGGGTGTTAGAGGAGCCAATCAATACCTGTCTGGGTGGTAAGTCTTGGTTGTGCTTCTTTTATAAATGTCTTTTTCCTTTAGAAACCCCCATGGCTCTGATGGATTGGAGGTGGTCACTTGTAATCCTCACAGGCATTGGAGGAATAGCTCCTCCCTCTCACGTTTTTATGAAGCGTCTGCACAGTTGATGGCAGCTGATTTATGATGTAGGATACAGGGGCATATTACCAAGCAATAGCGATAATTATCGCTATTGCTAGGTTAGAGACAAAAATTTGCCGCTGAGCTGCGGCGATTTTTACCGCAAATAAACCTTGGTATTACCAAGGTTTATCGCAAATGCGATAAAAATCGCCGCAATGCATGAATATCGCTGAAAAGTCAGCGATATTCATGCATTACCGAGCTAATGCTCTTAGCCATGTTATCCACCTCCCATTGGATAACATGGCTAAGAACTGCTCAGGGCAGGTGTTAGCTTTTGGAGATATTTGCGCTTAGCGCGAATATCTCCAAAAGTTGGTAATAGGAGATAGCGATGTTAGCGACTGTTTTCAGTCGCTAACATCTTGGCAGGCCCACTTTGCATGTCATTAGTGATAAATATCACTGACATGTAAAGTGGGTCCCAAGATGGTCGCTATCTCCTACTAGCTGTCGCTAACTGGTGTAAGCGACAGCTAGGTAATAGGGAGATAATTTTATCTCCGCTTTCTTAGCTTTTAAAGCCAAAAAAGCGGAGAATCTGCACAGTGAGACTACACGAACAAGGTGTCAGATCAAATGTTCCCCAGGCCAAAGAGAAAGGCCAAAAACTGATAGAAAAGTGCATCTCCAAAGAGAAGAGGGAGAGGTAAGGCATAAACAGGCCTTCTCCGACTGCTCAATCGAATAGAGACTTATGCCTTTCCACAAATAGGATCGAACCATAGTAACCTCGACTCAAAAATACATGTTTGAACAATTTTAGACCTTGCAGGACAAAACAATTATGGAATATTACCCTTCCTGAAATCCACTGATGCCATAGAAGTTTGACTGGAAGACAGGAGCAAAAACAGGAGTAGTTTTGGGGAGAGCTCCGTCGTATCACTCCCCTGGACGGTGGGAAAGTCTTTTAGTTTTACTAGTTAGAGCTTTTAGAAGCCGGCCATCGAACTGGAACACTCCACAAATTCTTGGACAGGGAGAGGAAGTATTACAAAGTGGAAATGTGGAAAGGCAGATTTACGAGTCAAATAGCTTCAAACTTGAACCAATAAAATATTTGACGGTTTAACAAAGCTCAAAATATCCAAAAATCTGGATAGTTTCAGTTGTCTCAGATTTGATTTGCTCAGGATTTCACATCACAGGTCCAATGTTCACATGGTGGAGAAATATTTGTACATATATCTCTCTGCTGACTGCAAAAGATGGACATGAGCTTTATGTTAATAACTTTTTTTTAGCATACAAGTCACCTGTCTGGTCTTTTGTCGTTGGGAAGGTGTCTCAAATATGTGTTGTCATAATATGTATAAAACGTATATCTGTTCTAGGAGTTAAAGCCAAACAACTATGACTTATATGCTAAGAAGTTTCCGAAAAGACATACCGTTACCTCTTTTCTGAAATGTATTTAATTTAAGTGCCTCTGATGTCTGCTGGCATGTCTTTCCATATTATAGTAGCCAATGCTGAAAAGGATATCAGGGTAAAGCCAGAGGGTTTACTGCTGAAGACCTCTGTCCCGGGCTCCATTTTCTGGTCTGCTGTATGGGAACGTGGCCGGGACGGGGTCGCACAGGCACCCAGAGGGCTCCTCTGCATGGCCGGGTTAGAAAGATCTGCCAGGCTCTTGTCAGCACTCTGGCTGGGAATAAGGAAGGATTCCCTTGGCCCAATTTTTTGAAATACACTGTTTACAAACAACAACTAATTTAGTCTAAAATACAATACCATAATTCAAATGAATTTTCTTGTATTATTAAAAAAAGGTTTCAAGTTCACATTCAATTATACAAAATATAAAATTATACTTAAAACTAACATATCATACTCATTAAAAGTCGTTCACATTTCATAAAAAACACATACAATATAATGTACACTAAATACCACTTTAACAGTTGAGGATTTTTTTGACCAGCAAAAAAAGAGACAGACAAACGTAAGACCTAAACCTTGTCAATAACGATTGCACATTCAATTGGACTCTAGGACACACAATCGCTAAAATGATACATCAATATTATGCTTATTCGTGACAGTCCTTAAATTGTGCTTTTGCAACAGTGTTGTCGCGTTTCGATGGTTTCGATTGGTTCACACCATCTTTATCAAGACAATATATTTTCTCTGTCTCTGAGTTTAATATCAATTTGTATTTCTGTAATTCCTTAGCTATTTGTGGAGTGGACGGTATCTTTTTAATTTGGATTCTCAATTGATCCTATTTGTAATCGTGTTATAGAGCTGTGAGGGTTCCTCTATAGTTGCCCATCTGTGCGCATCTTCATATGTATTTTCTGGCCCTTACCCATACGATTTTAGGGTCTTGCGATCGGCCTCATACGGTTGTTAAAAGAGATTGTTTCTCCGCTGTGTTTCCTCTCGTGGTTCACTTTAGAAGCGTCCCCCACTGTTTTGGTATTGTACGCTTCGGATACCAGCTTGTTCGTTTCCCCAATTCTCGGCTGCTTGTTTCTCTTGTTACAACGGCATATCTCATGTTCCCGAGTGTCCGGTATAGTTAGTTCCTCTGGTACTCGATTTGGGCTGATCTATTTAACTTTTTGTTACCCTCGCCGCAATTGACTCTTTTTGTCACGTGGTCTCACTACCCCTTATAGCACTCTGGCTGGCCCAGGGGTGAAAGTTTCCGGCCTTAGGCTCCGTTCTCCATCTGACCCTGTCTCAAAGTTCCCAAGGCAATGTCTTGTATGACTGAGGAGGTCTCCTCAGCTCAACTGGGATAAGAAGAGTTCAGTAGCTCTGATGTATCCCGGGTCAGAGCTATGGCTGGCTCTGGGGTGGAAGCCCCTGGCCCTGAAAACTGTTCTCCGGCCTGCTGTGTCTCAAAGTACCAGGGACAGGATCCTGCAGGCCCAAGGAAGTTTCCCCAGCTTGGCTGGGGTTAAAGCTCTCACTGTGCCCAAGGTAAGAGCTCCAGCTAGCTCTTGGGTGGAAACTCCTGGCCCTGCACTCTGTTCTCCACTCTAGGTGACTCAAAGTGCCTGTGATGGGAGTTCCCACAGACCCTGGGACGTCTTCCCTGTTGAGCCAGGTTAAGAAACTCTTATTAAGTTGGAGCTTTGACTGACCTCAGGTAAAATCACCCTGCCCTGGGCTTTGTTCTCCGTCCTGCTGTTTCACTTAGAGCCCAGGATAAGGTCCTGCAAGTCCGGGGAGGTCTGCCTTACATGGCTGGGTTAAGAAGCTCTGAAAGCCCCCAGGTCAGACTACAGCTGGCCCTGTGATGGAAACTCCCAGCCCTGAGCTCTATTCTCTGGCCCACCATGTCTCAAAGAGCCCGGGATGGGTACCAACAGGCACGGGAGGGCTCACCTGCTTGTCTCGCTTGCATTCAGTGTTTATGTCAGATTGTACACATCTGACATGAACGTGCACAATTTGCTGCTGCAACAGTCTAATGATACTTCTGTGTACTTGTCAATAAGTAATGAAGACAGTACAATAGTTTAGAACTAGCTATCAGAGTAATATAGAAGCATGGGCCTCATTTATAAGGTTTTGCCTTAGGGCAGCACTGCATGCCTTCCTGCTGCACTGCCCTGCAGCAAAAGAAAAGGGGAGGAATGCGCTGTATCTATCAGATATTTGCATTCCTGCCCTTTTTCTCTGTGCCAGTGCACAATGGGCTGCCGTGTGCCAACGCAGGCACCTGTGCACCATGGTGCATGGGTGCCTGTGTTGCGAGGGTGATTATTTTTGCACAGGAAGGGAAATCTTCCAGCACAAAAACAATCACAAGAGGCTTTTGTCTCTTTCTATGTGTGATGCAGAATGCAGCATGCATCACAGAAAGAAAAAGGAAAAACGAGGGAGAAAAGTTGTGTCTCCCTTACGCCTCCCCTGGGAGACGTACGTTTGTGGTGCTGCCTCAGATTTATGATTTCCCATAAATCTGGGGCAGTTTCAAAAAGCCATCAATGTTGCAGGAAACGCCACCAGCAACACCCGTTGCATGGCCTTTTAACACAGAAAACTGCGCTAAAAGGGAACACTATTTACGAGGCAGCATTAAGCCCAAAAAAGTGGCTTAGCGCTGCCTCGTAAGTATGAATCAAGCTCCTTCGCTGCAGAATGTCACAAAAATTGACGTTACGGTGGCGCAAAAGGGCCGCATTCATGTGTTTTTCTTGAAACAGAATCAGCAGCCAACAGTACCTTGCCAATTGTAATGTTATAAATGAAAAAAAACCTGTAGACAGCATTTGAAATGGTAGCTGGACAGTGGATACAAAGTTTCTCCGATTCTCTTTGATTTAAGCGCTGCTTTTGACAGTGTCATTAGTTTTACTTCAGAGGCTTGCTGACATTGGGATTCAGGACTCCACTTTAGCCTGGTTCAGTTCCTTTTTAAAAGATTACTGTTTCCAGATGTTCTCCAAGTCCCATGCATCCTAGGTGCTACAGTTGACATGCGGGGTGCCACAGGGCTCCTCCCTGTGCCCAACTCTGTTCAATATCTACGTTGGGTCCCTGGCCGAAATTGTAGTGTTGCATTGCCAAGCCCTCTTTTGTTATATTGATGATACACAAATCATTGTGTCTCTGCACACGAATGATGGATCGACGGAACCCATTCTCTGCCTATGCCTTACTGAGGAAGCTGGCTGAAGAGAAACACCTACTTCAAATTGGATGAAAAACAAAACAGAAGTGCTGGTGGTGGGCAATCAACCTCAATAATGGGGTCCTCAGTGATATCCAGCAGACCTAGGGCAGCGGCCCATTCCCGGTTTGGGGGTTAGGAATCTAGGCTTCGACTGGATGCCAGACTGACTGTGGATCATTACAACAATAAGACTGCGGCGTGCTGCTTTGGTCATCTCAAATGCATTAGGAAAATTATTTTTCTCCATTCTGTCTCCCCTCAAAGAATCATCATACAGTTCTTGATTATCTACATAGTATGAATTGTGGTAATATTATATGCTTAGGGGTCAATAAAACGTTAGCGAACAGGCTTCAAATCATGCAAAATGCAGCCGCTCATCTACTCTGCCATGCTCCCAAATCAGCTTTGGTCTCCCATCACCTACACGGTTTACACTGGCTGCCTCTTGCCAAGCGTATTCAGTTCAAACCACTGTGCTATAGGCATGACGCTTGCAGCAGTTATGGCCCCAGCCATTTGAGCTCATTGGTGCATCTTTATGCACATAACCGTGTCTTCCGCTGCAGCAGTTCACATCTTGCCATGATACCTCATGCGATAGAGCCAGGCTTGCTTGGTGGTAGGTCTTTCTCAATGCTTGGCCCCACTTTATGGAACACTTTGCCTTTAAACCTATATGGGGCACTTCCTTTTTGGAATTTCGTAAGCTGCTAAAGACAGGGGGCCTTATTTATGAAGGCCTTGCGCCACCGGTGCGTCACTTTTTCCCATTTTAAAAGGGACGCACCGGTGGCGCAAGGCCTTCATAAATAAGGCGCCTTGCGCCACTTTTGCGTATCTTTTAACATGGGAAAAGTGATGCAAAAGTGGTGCAAGGGGCTTGTAAATAAGCCCCTGGTTGTTCTAACTGTGCTGTCTGCCATCCAGCTCCTTACTTTGCACTGAGAAACCCCGTTGTCGTCGTACCCATGCGCTTTTCATATCCAAAGATAGATAGATATTTTCGGGAGACGCACAGAGCGGTGGTATTTTTGGTAAATAGATCTAATAATAATTAGTAGTTCTTTCACGTAGTTCACCCGACGGTACCTTGCCTTCAGGGTGACGAGAATGCTCCACGTGCTCCCTCCTCCACACCATAACAGAACTAGAGCTGGTACCGATGGCTAGCAGTGACATACGCCGCCTGATCTCCGCCTTTATTTCGGTAATGATAACCAGCGCGCAAGCATAACCTACTCTGCTTTGAGTGCGTTCTTGTGTACCCTAAATTATTTAGTTAGCCTTCTATTTAATAAATCCTGAGAACCCCTACCTCATCTCAGGAAATTCGAACCTTCAAATTCAACACTATTATTTCATGATCCTTCTGTTGGAGACTTTAAATTAAACAGTACCACAAGGCTGCTCTAGATGGCAGCAAACTACCACACATATTTTAGCAAAGTTAACCATTTCCGTTCTTAGTGAAGTAATTCAAATGTTGCTCTGCTTCAAATAGAGATTCATTTGTAACAGCTTGAAAACTGTTAATTGAGGGGCGCATGTTACCTTATTGTAATCAATTACAAAACAGTACCTGAACGATTTTCAGCTTGGAGCTCAGGGGCATCATGTTCACCATTAGCTGTTAATTCTCCTCTTCCAAAGCAGGTGAAAGTGAAGTAAACCGGTGCAAAGTGTTGCTTTGGGGTTGTGCTGGAAAGTGGCCTATAAGTAACTAACAGCCTGATTCATGAAGTGAAATTGCGCCCGCAATCGCTGCGAAAACGCAAATGCGGGCGCAATTTCCGTAATCGGCATTCAACAACAAAATAGCGAATTCGCTAACACATATTTGCGAAGTCGCTAATATAATCGCAGAATCCCTGCTGCTGAGCATTAGCGATTCGGAAATTGCGACACACCACGGAATCTGCGAAAATAATAGCGAATTCGCAATAGAAAATCGCTATCGGCATTCAAGAACAATCGCAATGTGCGAAAAACCCAAACATCGCTATTTGCACGGCGCAAAATAAGGACAACTCAAAGCAGGTGGTAACCATGAAAGGCATTGAAATTTTTTTTCAAAAAACCGTTGACCTATCACCAACAGGGCCAGGCCTGACCAATCACACATAAGGACATTCAGCAGCAGCATTAGGCTTTCCACAATGCCAGGGATGTACATGGTGGTGAGGCGGCGAAGGCTACAGCGAGCAGCACGGAGGAGACGCATGAGGCAGGCAAGGATTTACCGGCTGCGGGTCACCTTGCTGGGCCAAACCAGAGAACAGATTTATGCTAAATACAGGCTGAATGGGGAAATGATCACCTGGCTGATACAAGAACTCGACCCCATCATGCAGCACCCAACAAGGCGAAACAATTCTGTGCCCACACATGTGCAGGTATTGTGCAGCCTGCACCTCCTGGCCTCCGGCAGTTTCCAGGGCATAGTAGCCGCTGCTGGGGGGATATCCCAGCCCACCATGTCACGCTGCCTCCACACTTTTGTTGACGCCATGCTCAGCCAGCTCCACCGGTACATCACATTTCCCACGAGCCAACAGGAATTGGACCTGACTAAACTACAATTTTATAATGTTGCCCATTTACCCCATGTCCTCGGCTGCATAGACTGTACCCACGTCGCCATCTGCCCACCAGCTGGCACGGAGTATATGTACCGCAACAGAAAGTGCTACCACTCCCTCAACATACAGATGGTCTGCAATGCCAAGAGCATCATCACTGACATTGTGGCCCAGTACCCAGGGAGTACCCATGACTCCTTCATCTTCAGGCACAGCGGACTCCACACACGACTGATTGGGGGGGAGTTTGGGGAAGGACACCTACTTGGTAAGTACACTTTGCCGACAATGTCACATTGCTATGAAGTAACTGCGCTGCACAGGCAATCAACATCTGCTCCTCTCATTCAGGTGACAGTGGCTACGCCCTACGGGAATACCTCCTGACCCCTTACCTCAACCCTGCCACACCTCAGCAACGGCGCTACAATGTTGCGCACATCCGGACAAGGAACTGTATTGAAAGGACATTTGGCCTGCTCAAGAGCAGGTTCCGTATACTGCACAAGACAGGTGGGGCCATGTATTACAGTCCTGCAGCGTGCTGCCGCATTGTGGCTGTCTGTGCAATGCTTCATAACATTGCTACCAAGCGGCGGATACCAGTTGACATCTCAGGCAGTGAATCTGAGGGGGACGACCGGCCACCAGCAAATGCGCACCATGCACGCGGGGAGAACCCAGCTGAAGGCCACAGACGTCGCAACCAAATCACAGATAACTATTTCTAGCCCACCCCCTTCCCCCACCCCACATATCACAATTGCATGCTAAATATAATGATAACACAAGGCAAATGTATGCTTCAAAATAAATGTATTTCTTTGATTCACAACAGAAAAGGGACATGGAAATAACTATTTACAAAAAAAAGTACAGTATTCCAGCATACTGCATGTTATTTTGCTTGGCAGGCTTATCCTCAGCCTGTGCCTGTGTCCCTGACACAATGTCAATGCTGCTTCCTGCGCACATTTCCCAGCCGCCTTTGTGGCTCCTCATCCTCATCCTGGGCAGATGGACCAGGCGTAGCCCTGGTGCTGCGCCTAGGTGGGGGGGCCTGCGTGGCAGAGTTGCTGCTCACGCTGGAGGCAGCCTCACTCCCATCGTCTCCCCCAACGACAGCCGGTACCACAGGTTGGAGCAGTGGGACCACGGCGGTGGTCAGGTGCTCCAGCACTCGGGTGATCTCTTCGCAGCACTGGACCAGCTGGTGCTGCTGGGTCATTGAGCGTCGGGAGAGCTGTGTGGTGGCATTGGCTGCCACATAATTGGAGCGACTATAGGTTGCCATCTGGCTCACCAGATGGTGGTGGCGCCTGCGTGCAGCACTGCGCTGCTTCCCCAGCGCAGCAGTGTTGGCCTCCATAGCCACCGCCATGCGCTCAATGGCCGCCGTCATGCGGTCCACCCGCTGGCCCACTCCTGCCACATTGCGGCCGATCTTCTGCAGCTGGAGCTGGATGGCTCCTTGCTGCTGCGACTGCCTCTGGTGGAGACGGAGCATTCGCCTCTCCACGGACATGCAGGCATGGAGATGCCCTTTGCCCCTCCTGCTCTTTTGCCGCTGTGCTGCGGATGTGGCTGGGCCAGATCTTGGAGGACGAGCTGCAGGTGTTGTGGCAGCTGGCGTCGCAGGTGCGGCAGGCACTGGAGGCACATTGGTGGGGGGCCTGACCTTGGCTGGCGGTGGTCCTGCAGATTTTGCTGCAGGTAAGGTGGTGGGCCTGGCTGCTGGTGTTGCCGCAGCGGCAGGGGATGGTGGCAGGGTGGCGGGTAGGGATACCTCCTCCTGGGCCTCCTCGACGATCACCAGCCTCTCACTGTCACTGCTATCGTCTGCACCTGTGAGGGTAAGTGGATACTCATTAGGTGCATGTGACTGTCAGACGTGCAGATGTTACATGCATGCTGGGTGACATTCCCTGGATGGCTGTGGATATGTGCGCTTAGGAACCTTTCAGGCCGCATAGTGGTACAACTACATTGTGGACATACTACGGGGCAGATTTATGAAGGGCTTGCGCCACGTTTACGCCGCCGTTGCGTGACGCAACGGCACGGAAACGTGGCGCATCCCTGCGCCCTATTTACAACGTGACGCATCTAGGAGATGCGTCACGTTGTACAGCACTGCGCCATGAGGAGGCGTTCCTGCGCAGGGGGGGCGTTCCTGCGCAGGAACGTCTCCTGAAAGTGGCTGAGTGAAATCTATAAGATTTCACTCAGTCACTTTCAGGGCAATGCTGCGTCAAAACCCTGCACCTGCTTGAAGCAGGCGTAAGGCTTGAGGCAGCATTGAAAGAATAGGCCCCCCCAGAGCATTGCTGGAGCTGCGTCGCGCTTGCGACGCAACTCCAGCAATGCGCCACATTTCCGGCACAGATGCGTCACGCATCTGTGCCGTTTTTGCCCCATGGTGCGCCGCATCATAAATGCGGCGCACCATGGGTGGCGTAGCTGTGGCGCACTGTGGCGCATGTTAACTGGCGCATCCCTCGGGATGCGCCAGTTAACATAAATCTGCCCCTACATCTCCCACAATGCACAACATAGGCATGATTAAGGGCCAATGAGTGAGCCTATTTGGGCAGGGACGGTCATAAGGGACAGGGTCGCAGTCGCATGCCACTTACCTTGGGTGTTGTGGGTTGGGCGGGAGGAGTCCAGGGTGGTCACACCAACACAGGCCTCCGTCTCAAGGGTGTCCTCAATCCTGTCCTCCAGGGGGGTGTTGGGTGGGACAGTCGGTCCACCACCTCCGGTGCCTGATGACTCTCCGAGACGCGCCGCCACCTTCTCCTTGGCACGCCCTCGGAGGTCGTACCAGCGCTTCTTTATCTCTTCCACCGACCTTGCCGCAACGCCAACTGCGTTCACGCTGGAGGCAATCCCGACCCAGATCCTCCTCTTCTCTTGTTCGGGGACCCTCCTTGAGTTTGCACCGAACAGCTGGGCGTGGTGGGCCACCACCCCTTCAATGAGATTCTCCAACTCCGACTCGGAGAATTTCAGCTTGCGCTTTCGGCTAGCGCTGTTGCTGGGGCCGGGCAGTGGTTCTTCAGCCATGGCGGGCGCAATTTCTGCCGGGTCGGGAGTCGCTATCGGCGGTTTGGCGGCTGCTTTCCGTCGTGTCGAGTCGGATGTTTGCGTCACTGTGGTGTTTGCAGGTGGGATTTGGCAGCTTCCTGGTTGTGATGTCATCACGGTGCTCGGAATGCGTAATCCCGTATTTCCGGATCCCGCGATAATGCGACACGCAATCCCGATCGCACGGGATTGCGAGTCGCTATCCCGTGCGATCGGGATTGCGTGTCGCAATCCCGATCGCTGGTGGGCGGAAATTGCGATTTTTCTGCGTTTTTTGTAGGTCGCTAACGGCTTTTGCGCCCGCGTGCGAGTCGCTATTTTTTCCCAGAAAAATACATGAATGCCGTTTTGCGTTTTCTCAATAGCGAGTCGCTATTATTCGCTATTAGGGACACGCAAAACGGCCCGTACATGAATCAGGCTGTAACAGCCTTATTCATGAAGGCAAAATCGGCTCGCAAAGGGACGGATTCTGAGAATCCGGCCCTTTGCGAGTGCGATTTTTGCATTTGGGATTCATCATCCCAAATGCAAAAATCGCTAATTGCGATTTCGCAAATGTGCGGGGAATTACATTTAAGGAATCTCTATTTGAGATTCCTTAAATGCAATTCATCATACATTTTCAAATTGCGAATTCGCAATTCCTGGCCGCAATTTACCGCGAGGTCAAACCTCGCGGTAAATTGCGCGTAAATGCATTTTTCTGAGTTGCATGTTACACACACACATGTCCTTTGGACATGTGTGTGTGTAACACCTGTGTCAAATGTCATTTGAGGGGTGCTGCAGGGTGTCCTTTGGACACCCCTGGCACCCTTCAAATCGCAATCTTATTTGCGATTAGCAAATTGCTAATCGCAAATAAGGAATACTCCCCATTCACTCCTATGGGCCTTTTGGCCCATAGGAATGAATAGGGAGTTTTTCCTTATTTGCGATTAGCAATTTGCTAATCACAAATAAGGAATCATTAGGAATCGCAAAACATTTTGCTAATCCTAAATGAATCCCGTTTTGCGAGTCCTTAATAGCGATTCGCTATGAATCGCTATTAGGGCCTCGCAAAACGGGAGTATGATGAATCAGGCTGTAAGTAGCTATGTGCTGCTTTGTGTTACTTTGTATCAAGGTGGTGTCCAATAAGTGGTATCCAGGTGTTCCAAGGCTGCCATCCATGGGTTTTGACACAAAGCCTTATCTACTAACATTTGTAGAGAGGGCTTCGCACCAAAAAAATACAACTTGAAAGAACAGTAAATCTGCCCCTGCATGTCACAGATTTTAATTCCAGCAGTCTTAGCCTTTCAACCTTCCAAGGTTGATGAAAATAGCACTGCAAGTTGAATACAACTAACCCCCATATATCAAGCCTTGAGAAATGATCCTGTTTGTTGTCAGGGCTGTATCGATAAAATATATGGGGTAAAAAGGCAATGGGCCCGAGGTGGGATTTGCAGTTCAGAAAAAGAGACTACAACGGTGACACTCAGCTCTGTCTCCAGCATTACTGTCTCCCACAGTCGGATGGTGTTCAGTGCCCTCATAAAGATGTGCCTTTTCCTTAAGTCAAAGTGCGTAATCTGAAAGTGACAAATGCTAGAGCCCTGGGCCCTTATTTATGAGGCCTTGCGCCAGTTTTGCGCCGCCGGTGCGTCACTTTTTGTGACGCACCAGCGGTGTAATAAATGCGCCTTGTTGCGCCATATTTAAAAAGTGACGCATCTAGGTAGATGCGTCACTTTTTAAACCCCTGCGCCACATTATACCTGCGTCAGGTATAATGTATGCAGAGGGGGCGTTCCCCCGCAAAAAGCCTCGTAATAGTGATGAGATTTCACTGCGTCACTTTTAGGACACTGTTGCGTCAAAATCTTGCGCCTGCCTCACAGCAGGCGTAAGACTGACGCAAGCCCTTTCACATGGGGCTTTCCCCATGTGAAAGGACGCATTGCTGGAGTTGCGTCACTTTTGTGACACATTCCAGCAATGCGTCACTTTTGCGCTTACAGATACGTCAGAAATACTGACGTATCTGTAACTCCTTGCGACTTGATGCGTCATACATTAAATATGACGCATCAGGAATGTCGCAAGGAGTGCGCAGTGAAAAGTGACGCATCGCTGTTTTCACGCAGTGATGCGTCACTTTTCATAAATGAGGCCTCTGGATTTGCCTCCCAGGCCAGTCCATCTGACTTCCCCAGCCCATCAGTCAGCGGATCGCCTTCTTGTAGCACCAGCAGTGTGAGCTTTCACAGCACATAGGGGTTTGCACCTTGTACAGCTATTTGTTTAATGCTTCTGCAGATTTCCATCTCTGTGACAATCTTTGGTCCCAGACGTCCTGCTGACTCCAGCTTCCCTCCTTGGTCGGCATGACCATTTCACTATCTGGTTTTCAATTTGGGATTTTACAGCACTATTAGCAAACTCTTGTCATTTGCACTTATTTTTACATAGCACTTTATACGACACTTCAGAAGTTTGAACGTGCTGTAAATAACAAATGTTACTCCTACTTACTATAAAGGTACTTAATCAACCTTGGTGGATGGATGACTGAGTTGGACTTGCAGGGATTCAAAGGACCTCATTTATGAAAAATGACGCATCGCTGCGTGAAAAAAGCGATGCGTCACTTTTCACGGCACCCTCTTTGCGACACCAATGATGCGTCATATTTACAGTATGACGCATCATGGCGCAAGGAGTTACAGATACGTCAGTATTTCTGATGTATCTGTATGGCGCAAAAGTGACGCATTTCTGGAGTGTGTCAAAAAAGTGACGCAACTCCAGCAATGTGTCTTTTCACATGGGGCAAGTCCCATGTGAAAGGGCCTGCGTCAGTCTTACACCTGCTGTGTGGCAGGCGTAAGAAATTGACGCATCTGTGTCCTAGAAGTGGCGCGGTAAAATCTTATAGATTTCACTGCGTCACTTCTATGACCCCTTCTTGCGTCAGAACCCCCCCCCTGCATACATTATACCTGGCGTAGGTATAATGTAGCGCAGGGGTTTACAAAGTGACGCATCTACCTAGATGCGCCACTTTGTAAATATGGTGCAACAAGGCACATTTTTTACCCTGCTGGTGTGTCACAAAAAGTTACGCACCAGTGGCGTAAAAGAGACGCACAGCCGCATAAATGAGGCCCTAAGTATTGACTTTTAGTGCAGATTACAGTGGGGAATGTAACGTCAGTGTGGCAGCTTGCCAGCCAGCACTTGCATACTCAAGATTTAGAACCACTTGTAGAACACAGAAATGTCTAGTGTGAGGTGAGGAGGCGACATTTGATGAGGCAGAGCGTTCAATGCATGGGCGGCTCCTGCATGAAATGTTACAATATCAGAATAGTAAGAAAAAAACGCCATGCCTGCTCAAGTCTTGCCTCATGCACTGTGACAGACACCCTATCTAGAGTTCTTTTCATTATGGGATGGTGCGTATGCCGTCTGCTTCCGCACAGAGGACATCTTTGGTGATAAAACCAGTGGGTCATTTAATTTTACCTTCACTTTTCTACCATTTTGCTTTTGCCTGGACACCCCCAGACATACGCAATAAGTATTTGTAGAACTACGCATATTTGTGTACCTATAAGAAAATACTTCAGCTGATGTAGGCAGGAGCAGATGCAGAACCATTAGTGACGCAGCCTGGGTGCCATGGGTCCTAGTGCAAGGAAGGAACTGGGCCCCCTGGCCTCTATTTGAACTATAAAATACAGCAATAATCAGGTTTCAATGGTCCCCTCGGGCCTCTAGCCCACTGTACTTGCTGCACCAATGGAAGCTATGCCCCTGAGAATCGCCAGGTTTCCCAAGAGCCACAATAAAGGCAGGGCTCGAGTCACAGGTAGACATCGTCTCACGGGTAGACATTGTCTACCCACTATTTTCATAGGTAAGACGCCATCTACCCTGCTGCAAAGCTGCCCGCTTTCTGCAGAGTGCCGCATTCCTCTGGAATTCACAGAAATATGCTGAACTCATCACAGTGTCATTTTCTGACACGCGGAGAGCCTGCACGTTGTCTGCTTTTGTTCAGAGCAGCAACGTGCGGGGAGGGGCTTATCTGAAGCAAGCTGGGCCCATAATAAAGGTCGAAATTAAGAGGCCATTAGGCCTCTTTTTGCTGGAGTGTCCTGAGTGGGAACTTTGGAGAGCCTCACACCTAGCTGCAATGGAGGGGAAGCAAAGCCTCACATCTTATCACTTCACAGGTATTTAAAAGAGAAATGCTTCTGACTTTGTTCAGTCCCTCTATATAAGAGATATCCATGCATGCACTCTAGGAATAGCAGAAATGTGTTGGTCGCCCCAGTATTTACACAAGTAACAATTTAAATACAACTCTTTTGTTTTATTTCGTGTATAGCGCTTTGGCACTGCAGTAGGTGCTGTAAAAGAAATAAAACAAAATAGTGGTATTTGAATTGTCATTTGTATACTTGTGATATGAAGCCCTCCGACACCCTGCATTGGGAAGAGTAGGGCCACTAGTCATCCCAATGCAGGGTGTCAGAGCACTTTACACCACATGTGCAGATTATACATTGATCATAGATCATATGTATGTACATCAATATAAAGGATGTGTTACACAGGGCAGTGAGGGTTACAAGGTGTAGGAGCCACATGTCCTTCATACTCCAGTGTGCTATATTAGAGGGATTACAATTTATGAATGAATGAATCAATCAATCATCAGAATTTGTATAGCACGCTACTCACCCGTTAGGGTCTCAAGGTGCTGGGGGGGTCGCTACTGCTCGAACAGCCAGGTCTTGAGTTGTTTCCTGAAGGAGAGATGGTCCAGGGTCAGCCGTAGGTAATTGGGGAGGGAGTTCCATGTCTTGGCTGCCAGGTAGGAGAAGGATCTTCCTCCGACGGCGGATTTGCGGATTTGTGGGACGGAGGCGAGGGTGAGGCTGGCGGATCGGAGCTAGCGGGTGGGTGTGTAGAATGTGAGGCGGCTGTTGAGGTACTTCGGGCCTGTGTCGTGGAGAGCCTTGTGTGCGTGGGTGAGGAGTCTGAACATGATCCTCCTGCTGACGGGGAGCCAGTGAAGGTTTTTCAGGTGGGCAGAGATGTGGCTGTGGCGAGGGATGTCCAGGATGAGTCATGCTGAGGCGTTCTGAATGCGCTGGAGTCTTTTCTGGAGTTTGGCTGTGGTTCCAGCGTATAGGGTGTTCCCGTAGTCCAGACGGCTGGTGACAAGGGCCTGGGTGACCATCTTCCTGGTTTCGGTGGGGATCCAACGGTAGATCTTTCGGAGCATGCGCAGGGTGTTGAAGCAGGATGACGAGACGGCGTTGACTTTCTTGGCCGTCGTGAGGGAGGAGTACAGGATGAAGCCCAGGTTGCGTGCGTGGTCTGTTGAGGTTGCGTGCGTGGTCCGTTGGCTTGGGTGCGGTGCCCAGGGTAGGGGGCCACCAGGAGTCTTCCCAGGTGGAGGGAGAAGGTCCGAGGATGAGGACTTCCGTCTTGTCTGAGTTTAGTTTCAGACGGCTGATCTTCATCCATTCCGCGATGTCTATCATTCCTTCCTGGAGGTTGGCTTTGGCGGTGGCGAGGTCGTTGGTGAGGGAGAGGATCAGCTGGGTGTCCTCGGCGTAAGAGATGTTGTTGAGGTTGTTTTGGCGTGCGATGGCTGCGAGAGGGCTCATGTAGACGTTGAAGAGGGTGGGGCTGAGTGAGGAACCTTGCGGAACGCCGCAGATGACTTCGGTGGCCGTGGATCGGAACGGGGGAGGCGGACTCTCTGGGTTCTTCCACGGAGGAACGAGATGATCCACTCCAGGGCCGCTCCTCGGATTCCGGTGTTGCTGAGGCGCTGTATCAGGGTGCGGTGGCATACGGTGTCGAAGGCTGCTGAGAGGTCCAGGAGGATGAGTGAGAACTGCAAGTAACAAAAGAATCCTTATCTTAAAAGCAGTAACCCACTTGCCCATTTACATGAAATAAAATCTATCTGTGTGCTACTTAATGTGCTTTGCGGGAGACATATTACCCCTCTCTGCTACTTTGATTCAAAACTAGGACTAGGGAAAACGCAGATCTCTTCACCAAAAACATTATCCTCCAGAGTTTTCTTACAATTATTTTAATCTGAGATTTACCTTGTACACAAAGACCTCTGCAGAAGGTGAGTTTCTTTGTGGCAGGGTTTAAAAAATAAGTTTAAGTGAGGGACAGATTTTTCTCCCTGGTTGTGTCAATATTTTGGCACAACCCCAATGCAAAATCGAATGTGTTAAATATTGTAATTCGTTCAAATGTACTCATGATAGACCTGGTAAACATATGTGAGGTCTTAATATGTAATGTCACTTTCTGTGAGGTCATAAGTTGTGATACTGCTTCCTGTGATGCCACATGCGTGGCCGCGTGCCGTGATGTCACTTCCTGTGATGTCACACGCAGTGATGCCATGCGTGGTTATGTCACACCCATTCTGCCTAACTTGTTAAGTCGCCCCACTTCTTTTTTTTAGGACTTTAGCCCTGAATAAAGGGGTCACTAGGGGATTAGCACCCATGATCACCAAATGCATCAATCTTCACAGTGAAATGTTTTCATGGGTTATGAGTGCCACACTGAGTTTCCGTTCTGCGATGGGGCATAGAGACACAGCACACCTGTGCTTGACTTCAAGGGGGAGCCTAAGCGGATTTTTCTCTCAGTAGGGTGATAGGTTCTCAGGGGGGGTGAAGTGATATGCCTAAAGGCAGCAAAATGTTAAATCAAACCATGATATGAGGACACGTCGCCATCAGGCACCTGGTTCCAAATTGAATGGAAAGATAAAAAATGTTGTCATTATGATGTCATTAGTCGGGCCCGCGCATTTGAAAACTCGGGTGCTGAGTGGGGTAGTAGGCGAAGCATGGCGCGGCGCCCTTTGCCTTTCGCCAACACCGGAAAAACTCACGGCAGCTAAAAATGTATCTCAGGAAAAGTTCTTCATGCACCATACAAGCAATTTTGCCTGCGACCTGGGTGATTTGCAGACTGGCTCCATTCTGCTTAAAATTAAAGGCATCCGATTCAAGTCCCTGCTGAAACGCGTGAGCATAAGTGAGCTGTGGTGCTTTCACATGCGCGGCTGCACTTGAAAACAAATAAGAGAACAGGCAGCTTGCAAAAATGGTACAGATGGTCTGAAAGTCCTTCTGCACAATTTACTATCTTATTTTCTTCTAATACCTCAGGAGTGAGAGGGTGAATCCGGCCTCCAACTTCTTTGGAGAATGACTGCCAGTTCTGACATATTGAAGGTGCAGATACAAAGGATAAAAATATAAACTCAAGGGCAAAGCCTCTGTACCACAGGGGCAAGCCATTCAGGTGTAGGGGTGCACCCAGAAAGAAAAACATGCCAAGGGTGGTTTCTGCCCCTTTGGCCCCCTGCACCTGGACCCGTTTTCACAGTTATGATAATAAGATGCTTTACTTCACTTTGTCCAATGGAAGTTAACTAGGACTATATGTCCTAAAAAACATTAGATTCTGATCACAGGCACACTTAGCTTGTGATACAAATGTGCCTGCATTAGCGCTAGGCTTGTCACAAGTGTAGAGAGAGTTGAAGAGTCCCACATGTTAGTAGCTATCCAGCAGTTGAATAGATGTTCAACTTTACAGGCACCCCTGCTTTGCACGAACTTTTAGCAAATATGCCCAACGGTGTTTACAGACATAAAGAATAAAAGAACAATCTGAAGGGCAAAATTGGACACACTATACACAGTTAACAATTTGTTGCAAAAAAGATATAAGCAGCTAGAAGTATAAGTCAGAACAAATAAAATGTTGTTGTTCAGAATGTGCAGAAAGATGCACAGAAATGTTTCCAGGAAAGACCTAGAGCATCCAAAAAACATAAACATGTTGCCATACATAACTTCTTTCTGACTTCCACTGTTTATTTAGAAAAAAACACATCAAAAGAAGAAGTCAGTTCTTGTTTTTATTGTTTAACTTGCAAATTTAACTGTCTTCTTTGACCTGCCTTTTGCAGCATTATGATGTCTCAACTCAAGAGTAACCACTTATTACACTAGTGCAGCTGTGTCTGTCATTTTATTATTCAAAGTGACAAGAGACATTAAATCTCAACTGTAATATACAGGTTAAAGTACCCCCGCTGTTGTCAATGGGGGTCTCTGTTTGGCAATGGTTTGCACCGTTGTCCAAGTAAGGACCCTTCTTCCTAGTCAGGGTAAGGGGGATACACTTCTAAAATACCCCCTGCTCACCCCCTTGGTAGCTTGGCACGAGAAGACAGGCTTATCTCAGAGGCAGTGTTAAGCATTTGTGAACACATATAGTAATACAGTGAAAACACTACAAATGGACACCACACCAGTTTAGAAAAATAAGTAATCTTTATCTAAACCAAAACAAGACTAAAACGGCAAAAACTCACAGTACAGTATTAAAAATATAACTTTCAAATGGTAGAAATAGTTTTGTTCAAAGCAAATGGCAAATGCAACACTTTTCACACAACGTATCTTGGATGCGTCGCGCACACAAACAACAAAAAGGGTTGCAGGGAAGGTGATGCGTCAGTTCCTTACACGCTGGTAAGGTGATGCATTGGTTCCTTGCTTCGGGGGAGGTGATGAGTTAGTTCCCTACTGCTGCGCAGGGGAGGTGATGCGTCGGTTCCTTACCGGAGTGGAGGTGGTGTGTCGATTACTACGTTCGGGATTCACAGAATGAACTTACTACTTTCGGTATTCACAGAATGAATTTAAGACTACTAACTTTACGTCCGCTGCCGGGCCGTATTTTCCGCCTCCGGGCCGGAATTTACGGCACTCCGGCGGAATTTGCGAATACGGCCCGCAATTTACGAAATAGTGCCGCAATTTACGATTACGGGCCGGAAATTCTGATTACTGGCCGGAAGATACGGATTTTGGCAGTTGGTCATGTTATACAAGGGTAAACACCTGTTCAAGTGCCTACCATCCCCCACCAGGGATCAGCTGATACACTGCAGCCAATCCCAGCCCACTAACATAGATAAATGCAGAGCAGACACAAACAAACCTTATCAGGATGTCACTGAATGTGCTTGTAGCACTGCCCCTTGCTATGCGGCAAAACTACTTGAGGAGGAGGAGAGCTGAAAGGATTTTCAGGCAGAGGATCAACCTATTTGGAATGACCAGCCAAGATGTAAGAGCCAGGTACCGTTTCCCACCAGAAGTCATCTTGGATATGGTCTGTGAGTGTGAGCAGGAACTTGATTCTGTGACCTGCTGCTCACATGCAATACCAGCATATTTCAAGATCCTGTCTGCCCTACACTTCTTTGCCACTGGCTCATTCCAAAGGGTCACCAGTGACCTTGTGGGCATTTCCCAGGCGAACCAGTCGCGGTGCCTGCATCAGGTACTGAGATGCATCACTGCTAGAGCCCCCAACTACATACAAATGCCACATACACTGGCCATGAGACAAACCGCAGCAAGAGATTGTTATCTCCTTGCACAATTCCCACGTGTGCTGGGTGCAATTGACTGCACCCATGTGGCCCTCAGCCACCCCGCCACATTGCACACATCTTCTGCAACAGACACAGATGGCATTTCATCAATGTGCAAGCTGTCTGTGATGCCAGTGGGAGGTTCATCGACGTGCATGCAGTGTTCCCAGGCAGTACGCATGACAGCTTCATATTCCGCATGTCACCTCTTTCCCGGCGCATGGCTGCAGGAGAATTTGGCAACATGTGGCTACTGGGTAAGAACCAAGCACTGAAAATGAGTGATATGTGCCATTGAAATATCTGAATGCCCCCCAATATTAACCATTGTACAATGAGAATCAGGGCCCAACAGACATTGCATGTACGAACGTATAGATCATGTTCTGTGCAAGTTAAAAAGGGTAAATGTTAACAACTGCCCTTTCTTCCCTCCTCAGGTGATGCTGGCTATGCACTCTCCCCACATCTCCTCCCCACTTACAGGTGTGCAAACACTGTACCTCAGCGTAGGTACAATAGGGCACACATACGGACTCGAGCCATCATAGAGCACACTTTTGGGTTCTTGAAGTCGCGATTCAGATGTCTCCACCGTACAGAGGGTGTGCTGCAGTACTCGCCCGAGGTCGTGTGCAAGATTATTTTAGCCTGTTGTGTTGTGCACAACATTGCTCTAACGCATGGCTTACATATGCCTCTGGAACCTCGACTAGCTCTGAATCTGGGAAACCGGGTCAATGCACATGACCGACGGCAGGGCGTGCAAGTCCGTGATCAACTCGTTGCCAAGTTTTTCACATGTGCAACATGTAGTGTCACGGACAAAATGTGGTTTGCTGTCTGTTGTCAATGATGACACTTGGATAGACATGACAGTGTCAATAAATCCCACCCTGAGACGACTTTGCAAGCCACATGAACTGCATGCAAATCACAGCCGCTGACAGTAGTCAAAAGGTGTAGTGTGCCTCAGGTCATGTGCCCATGTCAGCGATCAGTGTAGTGGACATCCCTAAAACCAACTATTCACGCTGTTGACAAACAATACATGTCCTGAAAGACATACCTGGACCACATAAGGATGGGTCACCAATTCACAAAAGGTTGCATACTTAGGCCTGTGACCTCCACAGATTTGACTCCACCACAAACGATGGGCCTTGAATGTGAGTGATGATGTCATGGGAGAATCAGGCCCCATGTCCCAGACCTACAATAACTGGTGCATCCCAGCATATCAGCAGGGATGCCACAGTTATTGTGCCTCACAGCAGACACCCCCAGTGTCATCATGGATGTGCTGCATTTACAATGTGGCGCGCCATGGAGCAAGTATAAACAGAAGCGTGAAGGTGAAGCACTGCTGGAGTTGCGTTGCAAGCACAATGCAGCTCCAGCAAAGCAAGCGGTGACCCTATGCCTATGCCTAACATGCTGCATCAATCCTTACGCCTCCAACAAGCAGGTGCAGGGTTCTGACGCAGCGTGGCCATTAAAGTGACTGAGTGAAATGTTTTAGATTTCACTCTGCCACTTTTAGGAGGCGTTCCTGTGCTGGATACCCCCCTGCGCAGGAACGCTCAACTGTGGCGCAAGGCCTTACATGACACATTTCACAGATGCTTCACATTGAAAATAAGCCACAGCATGGCGTTGGCCTTGCGCTGCCGCTGCGTCACAAAATTGACACAACTGTTGCGCAAAAGTGGTATACAGGGCTCGTAAATCTACCCCCATGTGTCTGTGACATATCCACACTGCTCCACACTAATGTTACCTAACACATCACACAACTCTGATACTGAGCACTCAATGTGAACTACATGTCCCGTAATGCAAAGTATGAGAAAATGAAACTGGGCTCTGATGTTGTGTCAGCCCCCCCTGCCTGTGGAGAAATGTCATTAAATGATCTGTTCCCCCTTTAGAAACATATTCATGATTCACACCTGCACTGTCATTTCACTTTTTACTACAACAGAACAACAGGATGGCAGTGGATTTGATTATTGATTGTGGATGGACCATGATGAATTCAAAATGGCTGCCAATTACTTCCTGTGATGTATTTCCTGTCTGTATGACCTCTGTATGTATGTATTTCCTGTCTGTATGACCTCTCCTGTATGATATAATGTGTTCTGGGTCATTTTTGGAAGTTACGGCGCAAGCTCGTAACTTTCGGTGTCGTGTCATAATGCGCGTACGCATAATTTGCGACCCGGAACCGGAAACTACGATTTCGGGCCGCAAATTTAGAAAATAAACTGGAACACATAATTTCATACAGACAGTGTAATATTGGAAGTGGGAGACAGGAAATACATCACAGGAAGTAGTTGGCAGCCATATTGTGTTCATTCTGAGTCATCCTATATCACTGAACAGATCCTCAGGCATCCTGCTGCTCTCATAATACTTATTTCCCCATAATGGCTGAGGATTATGAGGAGAGAGCACCCCCTTTCTCAGAAAGGGAATTGAACATCTTGGTGGAGGGAGTGCTGGAGAAATTTCCTCAGCTATATGGGGACCCTGAGCACCAGCTGAGCACTGCAGCCCGGGGCAGGCTATGGGCCAACATTGCAGAGCGCTGCAGTACAGTGGGAGTGTACACCAGGAGTGCTAGGGCGTGATGCAAGCGCTCGGAGGACCTAAAGCGCTGGGCCCGTCACAATGCTACGGAGCTAGCTGGCCTGTCTTCCCAGCACCATGTGCATCGTCCTCACCTCTCCCCACTGTACAGGAGGGTCCTGCAAGCAGCCTGGCCAACCCTCCATGCTCAGCTGGAGGACCATGAGCAGCAGAGACCTAGTAAGTGCATCATATGCAATATGTGTCTGGGAGTATGATGTGAGTGAAACAGTGCTGTACCATTGTGTGTCCCATGCCTCCATTCACCAATTCCGTGTCCAAGCAGCAGTCACCAAGATTGAAGTAGCACACTATGGCATATGGACTGTACAGGGCAGAGTGCATTTTGGGAGTTGTAGTCTCTTTATGACAACTGGGTAAATGAGCCACACTCATGCATTCATATTGAATTCTGCTCTGCCTGCACCACTAACATTGAACCATGTAAATCATGACTGATGTGTGCATTGGATGAGCAATTGTACAGAGACTGTCCAGTGTACACATGGCAGGCCATAGATTATTGGATGTTGTGATTTCCATTGCACCTGTAGAGTTGGGTTCCAATTGAGACAGATCATCATGTGCCATGGAGTCAAGACAGACTTTGAGATCCTTGCACCACTCTTAAGTGTTCCTAAATTAGCAAGGTGTGTCCACTGACAGACGTCTCACCCTTAGTAGCCTGTATGACATTTCACATGTACAGGTAGCTGTCACAACCACCCACCACTGTTCACCAGTGCACTGCACTACAGTTTAAGTCAACAAAGCACTGGATTGTCCGTTGATGTGTGGGGAGGGCCAAAGGCTGAACTCACAATGTAGCTATAGAAGTAGTCCAGACCCAATGTGGATGTGTGACCCACATTCGCCTTGTCCCATGCAATGCTCCAAAGCAGATGACACTTGTCCAGACGTTAAATAGATGAAAATCCATACCAATGACAAGAATCTATTAAATCTGGACTCTTCATGTTCCCATTTGGTGGACTGGTTTTTGAACATGCACATGTAGCAGTGACAGGACACACAGATCACAAGAATGCCAAGGTTGAGGTTTCGCCAATAACGTTGCGTAAAGCACAATAATACACATGAGATGTCCAAGTCAAACTCAATTCTGTATATGACAGTGAACATACATGTAATGTAAGTTCATAAACAGAATGGGGGTTGGGAGCACACTGCCTCACAGTCCCAGTACAGTTCGCCCATTTGCATCCTGGTAAATGCAGTACACAGTTCAAACTTACTTCAAATTAATCTGGAATCATTCACCAAAGTTGGTGCAGACATTGCTGTATATCTCTAGACACATGTTTCTGTTTTGAGCGCTTCATCAGTAGAGAGCAGCTGTTTTAGAGAGGAAAGAAAAATCATCTGGGTTTGCTATGTGCCTGTGAGTGGTACTGTGACCTGGGAGGAACTTGGCAGCATTTGCAGCAACCACAGATGATTTTGAAGTAAGTTTGTACTGTGTACTGCATTTACCAGGATGCAAAGGGGCGAACTGTGCTGGGACTGTGAGGCAGTGTGCTCCCAACCCCCATTAAGTCCATAACGACAGAGGGGCAGATTTCCAAGGCACTTGCGCCACTTTTACACCACCATTGGGTCACTTTTGTGACGCAGCAGCGGAGCTGACAAAGCACCATGCTGCGGGGTAATTACAACGAGACACATCCGGTGCTGGAACGCCTCCTAAAAGTGGCTGAGTGAAATCTACAAGATTTCACTCAGTCACTTTTAGGGCCATGCTGCATCAGTTCTCTGAGCCTGCTTGAAGCAGGTGTAAGGATTGATGCAGCATGTCAGCGATCGTGCACCTCCGAGCCTTGCTGGAGTGGGGTCGCACTTGCCACGCCACTCCAGCAAAGCGCCGCTATTCCACCGGGGATGCATCACTCATCTGCCCACCCAAGCGCCACGGTGTGCCGCATTGTAAATGCTGTGCTTCAGGGGTGGCGCACGGGTGGGCAGATGCGTCGCAACTCTTCTGGCACACCTCTTCTGATTAGCAGAGATGCGCCAGAAGTAGTAAATCGGCCCCTGACAACTGTAGAGTGTGATCAGAGGAGAAATTAATTCTGGCCTTGGCTCATCTATGTATGTGCATCGTCCTGCATGAAACAACCACCAAATCAGGATTTTGATTACACTTCTGCAGGCATGGCTGATGAGACAGAAGATACACAGGAACAAGTCCGGAGCAGGAGGAAATCAGTTTGCCGGCGGCTACACCCTCTTTCCACCAGCGAGGAAGAGGAGGAGGAGGGGCCCTCTACATCTGCAGGCCAGGGGGTTGCGCCCACCCAGGATGAGGAAGAACAAGACTCTGGTGCTACATCCCAGGTGGAGGCTGTGGACATTGTAGGGGTGGGGGAAGGACCGGACACCTCGGACCATGATGTGGTGGAGAGCTACTCACCACCCACACACTCTTCATCAGTGGGTAACGAAGAGATGTCCCTGGGGCAGGCCAATATTCAATCTAGGAAAAAAGGGGAAGGCTTGGGTCCTGTCCCTGGCCGGCCTGGACCACTCTTATAGGGACTCTAGAGGTCGTGACGGGGTTGTCAGGCCTAGATTGAATATTGGATAAACAAACAAAGGAGCCGGACAGTGTAATATTTTTTAAAAAAACAATTACAGACCTAGTATAATGAATTGCTAGGCTGCACAACCATTTGTGTTGAATCACTTATTTTTTATGCAAAATTATGAAACAAGTATATACCGAAGTATAACCAACTGCTAGCTTTGACTTTTCAGTTGGTTATACTTCGGTGCCGGTTGCAGAGCCTCGATTCATCGCTCCTGAATTGCTTAATCCCCGCGGCGGCTGCCGCTCGCGTACGAGTACAAATAAGCCCGCATGCCTACACAGGAAGGCGCTCGAAAACCATAAACTCTCTACTTTAGGCGCACCGGCACCGTAATTACTTTCCAGTCTCTACCACATCGAGGGAGTATCCTGACACCCCGAGTATAAGTGACAATGACCCCCCCAATCCACGTCCTGAGGAGAACCCGCTAAATGTTTGATTGGGTTCGAAACGCGTCGGCGTCCAGTTCCACCAAGATACCAAACTATTAGGGCGTAATAGGAATAGAACTTACACATTTCTACACTGTCGTATAGTTTATGTGGTTTCCTATTTTGCGCACCATGTGATAAACTCACTGTGTATTCTGTGGTGGTTGTAACAAGTAGGCTAGTCTTTCAACTTGCCAGTCCACTTGTTCATGTTATATTCAGGATTGGTGCCTCAATGACATAATTTGTTGAGGCATTTTATAGTTGTCCACATTCACTTTTTCATCACAATTGTTTATATGTGTATTATTTGATTGTATGTACTGTTGGTGGTTTACTCAATGTATTTGTGAACCTTTGTAAATGTGGTAGTGTACCTTTAGATGCTTAAATACTTGTTTCATAATTTTGCATAAAAAATAAGTGATTCAACACAAATGGTTGTGCAGCCTAGCAATTCATTATACTAGGTCTGTAATTGTTTTTTTAAAAAATATTACACTGTCCGGCTCCTTTGTTTGTTTATCCAATATTCAATCTAGGCCTGACAACCCCGTCACGACCTCTAGAGTCCCCCATGCCATCGGGGGTTCCAGCTCGATCCCCTGAAACCTGTCCCCCTCCTCGTAGCCGCCAAGCCGAACAAATCAGCTCCGGACCAGAGGGACCACATCCCTTCTGCCCCCCCAACCCATCCCGGTGTTGTTCCTCGTGTGGCTGTGCCAGGGGACTTGGGTTGGATGGTCGAGGGTCAACCTGACAGGTACGCTTGCATGTTCCTACAAGTGTGTCTGGAGATACGGTCTATGCCAGCGGACCTTGTACGATCAATGGACAACTTCGGCACCCACAGGCAGTCAATGAGCACAGCCATGTCGTCTTTTGTCTCACAAATGCCCTCCCATACCACCGTCAATGTGTCCCCCTGTCCGTTGCCCCACACAGTTTCCCCCTGTACCCCTTGTGTGTCACGTCCCTATGTGGTGCCTGTTCCTCCACAAGCCAGCCGTGTGGATTTGTCAGACCCTGAGGATCTAGATATTGTGGTCCTGGAGGATGACCAGAAAGACACTTGAATTTTGGACTGAGACATTGTTCTTGACGAAGATTTCTTTTTTCCCTTGTAAATAGACAGGTTTCCCTGACGCTCCCTGAGGTATTATATTTGTTTTGCCCCACCCCAACCCAAGTTCCCTTCTCCTTCTGCATTAAGATCATCATTTGTTTTCCTTTCTCCCTTCCAAACGGACGGTCAGTTATTTTTGCCTACATAAATATCTTTGAGTAATTCTACTTTGTTTAACTTGTTTGACTTCATTTTGAATGTCTGTTTCCAAAGATGGACACATATTTATTGAGTCATATGCTATGCACATAATAACGTGTTGCTATGATGTGTTACACTTGTAACTGTCTCACACACACACACACACATGCTTACATCGTTAGACAGGACATGATAGACAACAGGATATTACTTTTGTAGATCTTTGTTTTCACGATACACCTAAGGACCCCAACACAAATTGCCCACGTGATTGTCACTGGTGATCGTGTTTGCGTTGCCGCAATAGTGGGGGCGATGAACGCGGTGAGGGGTGAGGTTGTGCTTGTTGCCTTCATGTATGTGGCTGTACTACAGGGTGATCAAGAGGTGCAGGTGGTGTCTGCACATTTGGTGTCTGTACCTGGACAAGGGCTGGTTGGTGGAAGTGACTGTCCAGAGGTTGGTGGTGTTTGTGCAGGTGGTGGGGGTCGTGGGGGTGCCTGTTCAGAGGTTGTTGGTGTTTGTGCAGGTGGTGGGGGTGGTGGGGGTGCCTGTTCAGAGGTTGTTGGTGTTTGTGCAGGTGGTGGGGGTGCCTGTTCAGAGGTTGCTGGTGTTTGTGCAGGTGGTGGGGGTGGTGGGGGTGCCTGTTCAGAGGTTGTTGGTGTTTGTGCAGGTGGTGGGGGTGGTGAGGGTGCCTGTTCAGAGGTTGTTGGTGTTTGTGCAAGTGGTGGGGGTGGCTGTTCAGGGTGCTGGTGTGTTTGTGTACCTTGGCTGTGGTGCTCTGCAGTTGGTGTTACAGGTGTGGGGATGTGCTATCCTGCAGGCCGATATGATGGTTCCCCTCCCTGCGTTGGCCATAAAGATAGACTTTGGATCACTCTCACCATGCCCTCCATCATCTTCATGGCCAAGGCATGGCGTCTTGCACTCTCTTCCCTTTGGATGGATATCAGGTCAGTCATATTCCTAGACATTTCCTGTCAAGTGCTATACATCCTATCCTAAGCTTGGCACACCCTGTCCACCCCTGAGGGATTTGGACCATGTCCTGCAGGGACCCTGACATGACTGACAGTGTAGCCCCTATGGCACGAATGTCCTGCCTCACATCTGCCTGCTGTCGGAAGAAGTCCTGCTCCCACTGGCCACCATCACCATGTGCAGGCCCTCTCTGCAGGTGTCTGCCAGGGATGAGATGAGCAGGTCGAACAACAGGGGGGGTGGCAGGTGGAAGACTGTGGGCAGGAGAAGGGTGCTCAGGGGATACCTGCACCACAACAGGACTGGTACTTCCCACAGATGGTGGAGAGGGTGTCAGGGATACACTGCGTAGGGAAGAGTGGGTAGGGGAAATATCATGTCGGTCCCGGATGTGAGGGCTGTGAAGGAGTGATGTCCGTGATTGGATGTGTGTGAGACGTGGCTGGTTTGATTTATGGCCAGTTTGTTTGAGAGGAGGCAGATGAGCGTTGCTTGGCAGAGGATGTGATGCCATGATGTCAGTACCGTCATTTTTGGAGTCAATGTATATGTGCTCCTCCTCCTCCTCCTTCAAGTCAACGTACTCTTGATCTTGAGCCCCCTCTTGGGCATGAGTTGCTGCCGACATCACTGCCTGGACGATCAGGGGATTCTCCCCTCTGATTCCCCGTCGGCCAGCACTGGTTGTCGGTCTGTCAACCTCTCCTTAAGCATCATCTGAAACACAGAGGTTGCAACCGTTTTAGTGATTGACCAGGTATTACATGTGCTGCGACACCAGGGTTGTTTTAACTGTACTTTGCATCAGCAGATGAGCATCATGTGATCTGGTCAGGGTACCACCACAAATGACCGCTCACACCATAGCACTGAGGTGTTACACAGAGATGTACATAATACTAGCAAACTCACTAGCTCCAGCCACAACTCTCTGTCCCTTCGCGCTTCCCCTGGTGTATCCTGCTGCACCTGTCTCCTCATAGTTGTTGTAGACAAAGCTGTAGAGGGTAGAAACTACATTTTCAATGATCTGAGCCACCAATTGACAGACAGGCATATGTGACTCTCCTGGTTAGTTTTTCACTTTGTAAACAACAACTGTTGATTCCATGCAGAATGGGATCTCGATCTCTGTCATGGCTAAGTAATCTAAGCTGGTGACACACCTCATGCCCGATTTACCTGAAGGACAGGTGCGCGACGGTTTCACAGCTGCAGCCAGGATGTCATGCATCCCCCAGGATGTTGTCCGCTGCAGTGGTCTCATCCTGTCAGCACCTGTGATGAGAAATACATGTCCCTATTTTAGTACAACAGATTGTAGCTATGAGCCAACATGTTATTCTCATTAACCATTTGCGGATAATCAAGGACGATGTGCAGCATGTTTACCTCATTGACTTTACATGTGGGCACCTGCTCACAAGCAGCATTTGACAGCTGTTACATCCATGCAGCACTGACATCAATAAGATGACACATCAACTGACAAACTTGAATGAGAAGGTTACTGATATTTCAAGGAAGGGGATAAATGACCCTGACTCATCTGCATCACACTGATTTCACCTTTACCATTGAGACTAACTTTTATCATGGGTGTAATGTTGTCTGTTGACAAGTCAGTAAGGAATTGATGTGTGAGATGTGCAGTTGTCAGGGACATGGTGTTGCCCATTTGTTCTTCCCTACCCATGAGGTCACACAGCTCATATTTGAATGAGAGAACACAGATTACTAATGTCCATCCTTTGAGTGTTCTCTGTTCCCATACTCCATTTCCAACATCATGGTACTACTTACATGACAACGGATGGTGTCTTGTGCAGCAGACATCCAAACCTCATATGTCAAACACTCACCTATACATGTGAATACGATAGAAGGGAAGCAAGCAGAAAACAAAATTTGGTTATGATCACACATTGCAGATGAGCTGAGAAGCTTTGAGGCTTCCCACCTGCACTGGATTATTCAGCCAATTCATTTTGCAGGTGTAACTGCATGAAGTCACCTTAGCAGCCCCTACACCCATCTGAAAGGTACACAACTGGCACCAGTGTGTGCCTCCGCCATACCAATTTAATTTTGATTTGACCATGTACAGTTTTCTACGGATTCATCCTATCATTGAATTGCAAGCCTGTTGTGTTTTGGTCAGTTCATATGACACATTGTTCTATTGTATGTCCATTCTGCACACACTTGGCATACATTTTGTGTCAGCCTCTCATTTGCCACCAGGGTCTGATTGGCCATGTGTTCAGATGTCCTATGTGAGCATATTGTGATGCAGGACAACAGTGTTATACAACACATTCGGTGGAGGTGAAAGGCACAATTGATGTGCATTCAGCCAGGTTGACTTACCTTGGCCCAGCACCGGAGCAGTGTGTGGTCAGTCAAAGTCAGTCAAAATATCTTTATTCGGCTCATTAAAAGCCATACAAAGAAATGAACAATAAAATACATTTCATACAAAATTTATCATAATACACATGATACAGAAGTCTAATACAATTTTAAAATTTATAAAAAAAAAAAAACAGTTTAAAGAGAAAGATGTGTTTAACATTGATAACTAATCTTGGCATGCAGCTTTCGCCCTGGAGGCGGCTACCAAGAATTTAGCAACGCAATAAGTAATGTGAGGGTTAGGTAATAGTTGTAAGTAGAGTAAAGCCGGTCTCACCTGTGTGAAGCCGGCCTCCTTAAGAGTTGGCAACAAGAGTTTTTTCCTAGGCTCTAGATACAAACCACAAAACATAACAAAATGCATTGTGTCCTGCACTGAAAACTGGTCACAGCAGCAGGGCGGAGCTAATTCTGGTTTCTGCCAGTTATTAAAAGAACCTAAATAATAATGCAGCAAATTAAATCTAAATTTAGTTAAAAGAAACCTGTGGAAAGGATGTGTAACATAACCAAGGTAAGGGGCAAGTGAAGGTGAAGTAAGCAGCAGGCAATGATCCCTCACTGCCGGCTTTGCTAGTTCACTCTCTTCACGGCACGTCTCCTTCCTTCCCATAAAAGACTTTTTAACTGAATCAAGGTCTTGAAACCTAATGGACTCCGGAGAAGTAAAGAGCTCCGGGCGACCTAGATCAGAGAAAGCTTTTGCTAGATAGGCCAGCCAAGGAATTTTGTTAGATTTATCAAGGGCCAGGACATCGGTCAGGATCTTGTGGTTTAATGTGAGTTCTTCGTTCATCCATATTTTTAACCATAGAATCAAAGGGGCCAGGCTCAACTTATCTGAGAGAAATTGAAGACCAACTTCTTTATGTATGGAATACGTTGGAGTGGACTGAGGTACAGAGAGCAGGGCTCTGATGAATCCATTCTCCGCTCTCTGTATTGGCTCCACATTTGCGTATCCCCACAGTGCTGAGCCATATAGGGCAATGGCCACAGATTTACTGTTGTAGATTTTTAAGATGGCTTCCATGGGCCTGGCTCCTAGCCTGCCAGCAAAACTCAAGATTGCTGAGGATGATCGTGTGACGGCCAGTCTCTTAGCTCTAACCTGTGGACCCCAGGTCCCTTTCTGATCGAACAAAATACCTAAATAGGGAAATGTGGATACCCTAGTGACCAAATCCCCCCTACAGGTGAATGTTTTAGTTCTCTTCCTGCGACACTCTGGGCCCACCACCATAGTGTGTGACTTGGCTACGTTTGTTTTGAGGTCTAGTTGGTCCATAAACGTGCCAAAAGCGTTCAATAGGCGCTGGAGGCCAACTCCCGTGCGGGCGATCAGCACGGCGTCATCCGCGTATAGGAGTGCCGGGATCTTAGTTGCTCCTACACGCGGGACGTCGGCTTCCTGCCCCCCCCAGGTGCGCGCCCAGGCCATTGATGTAGATGGTAAACAGTAAGGGGGCCAAAATGCAACCCTGCCGCACACCCCTTAGGGATCTAAAGAGGGCGGTGCACCTGCCCTCGTTAGTCACGCGTACACTCGAGAAGAGTTCTTGGTGCAGGGAGGACATAAAGGTAACCAATGCCTCATCTATGCCAATCTCCAACAGAATGGACCACAACTTAGTCCTATTGACCAAGTCGAAAGCAGAGGAGAGGTCCATGAATGCAAGATACAAAGACCCCTCCTTGGCTATAGTATATTTGGAAATGAGCAGATGTAAATTAATGCACTGTTCAATAGTGCCCTTTTTTTCCCTAAATCCATATTGGATTTCGGACAATCCACCACAGCCCTCAACATTCTCCCTTAGCCTAGATAAAAGGACTCTGCCTAAAATTTTTACCGAAGAATCTAGAAGGGATATAGGCCTATAACAGCCTGGGTCATCCCGCTGGCCTTTTTTAAAAATGGGGACAATGGTAGAGATGTTCCATGATGCAGGTACGAGATTATCATTCGCTGCATTAAACACATTTGTCAAGACTTCAGCCCACAATTTTGGGGAATACATGAAGAAGTCGTCAGGCACACCGTCCGGACCAGGTGCCTTGTGCTTTGTGGTGGACATAATGGCTTTCTCCACCTCATCTTGATTAAAGATAATGGGGCAGGTGGCTGATCTTGTCAACAGGGCATCTGTAGTTGCGTCAGCAATGTCCCCATAGACATTTTTAAAGTGGCATAACCATTTTTCATCAGGAATAACGCAGTCCATGATATCATTATCATCATCTGAGAAAAAAGGCTGTTTAATAATCTCCCAGAATTTTTTGCTGTTCTTCAGAACTGCCGCCGAAAGGAGATCTTCCCATGCTTCTTGTTTAATGGTGTCCTTTCGTTTTTTTATTGCTAATTTGTAGATTTTCCTGAGTCTGGTAATCTCATCATTTGCCCTAGGGATACCTTTTAGAGCTACCAATAATGATCTATGGGCTTTAGAGCATGCTGAGTCGAACCAGCGCTTATTTCCTGGAATTATGTTTTTAGTCTTTACCAAGAGGTCCTGTGACACCTGCACGCATATGGCCTCAAACGCCTCTACAATTTCTTGACCCTGCGCGCAAGGATTTTTGAAAACCTCAACCTGCCCCTTAATCTTTGAAAAGTTTTCTGCATAAAATTTTTCTGGGACCACCTTTGCCCATTTCATGCGTCTTCCTTGGCCAGTTGTCCTTAATGGATGGGTGGTTACTTTCAGTGGAGATGGTCCTATATTACCTCCCCAAGCCACTTCTAACTCTACAGGGTTATGGTCACTAAAGTGTGATTGTGTGGTGCGATAGGCATTAACCCGTGTAAGAGTGCTTAGGGATACGAATATATAGTCAATAATAGTGCCATGTGGGATACCAGTAAAAGTTGGCTGTCTAATGTCACCATCTGGTTCATAGAGGTCAAAATTGGCAAGAAAGTCCTCCAGTTCCTCTCCCTCAGTGGAATGTACAAAGTGGGGTCCCTCGGGCCCATCGTCCCCATCAGGACTACTTCCCCTGCAATTTAAATTGCACGGGTGAATGTTAAAATCGCCTAATAAAATATAATCTGTATCAAGCGTTTTATTTTGACTGACCGTGTTTAAAATCCTATCCAGGTCAATAATATTACGGCCTCTATAATCACTGTTCCCCGAGTTATAGAAATTTACAAAAATAGTCCTACTGGTGTTTTTAATCACTCTTTCGACCACCAGAATGTTAGGGGAGTCAGTGTCGATCTGCCTGCAACTACCCTTTAAGTCTAGAGAAAACAGAAATAAAAGGCCTCCCTTGGCCCTCCCCATACGACTATGGACAGCGGCTTTAGTAAAACTGATAAACCCGTCCCACCACAGGTTGTCAGAAGTGTCCCACGTTTCCTGAAGGGCAATAATGTGGTGGCCTAGGACAAAGCTTGACCAAGATTTATCCTCACGTTTACCATTTAACCCCGCAATATTCCAGCTCATTAGCCTACAGGAATCCCTGGAAGTCTCAGGTACTAGGCACGGAACTGATGCCACATCCAGTTGTTGGACTGCGACATCTATTGCCTGGTTTGTGACCTCTGTATGTCAGTCACAGTCGTTTAGGCCCGACAAGACCCCATATCTATTTCCCATTCCCAATCCCCAATCAAAGGGATTGGGTACCTGACCCCATCCGTTTGCTGCTGGATTCCACATAGGCTGGGGAGTATTTGGTCGCATTAAAAAATGTTCATTCCCTTGCCTAGACATAAACCCATTGCCCTGGCCTCTGTTGTCATAACCTGGAGTATGTGGTCCCCACCTATTTATATTGGGCCAAAGTGGCACTGGTGTTCTGGCCGTTGGCCCATACGGGAAGTTGTGTTGCCCTAACCCACGGCTACTCATGGGGCGAGAATGGTTGTTGTTAAATCTGGACCTAGTTTCCCCACCCCATTGAGCAATTCTATCGTTTCTTCTAGGCCTGGGGATATTGGAAGAAGTCGCCATCTGGGTCTCAGTGTAAAAGAATTTCAGGGTAAGGGGAATTTTGGATCCAGTTCTACGTTGCGGTGGGAGGATATTAGCTAGAATATTAGGGAGTACTTCTGCGCTAGCAAAATTTAATATAACGCAGTCCCCAGTGAATTTCTTAATCTTATTCCCAATCCATGGTACCCTCCTTGCCATGACAATTTCCCCAGCTAGCTGATCAGCTCCCTGGTCTGCCATGCGCACGTTGTTGGTAAGCCAATATAAAGCTTTGTCCTTAAGGCCTTGGGCAGATTCTTTTTGCTCCTGAGATAAAGCGGGGACATTCGCCAATACCAGAACTAATGGTGAGGCTTCCAAAATAAATTGTGGGGGGTCATCCCCTAGGAGCAATGGGGTTGGTGCCATAGGTTGTGACGTGGGGGCCTCTCTAGTTGCATCGTCGTGGGTGGGCACAGATGGTAGCAATTGGCCATCCAAGGTGGGCTGTTGTTGAATATCCGTAGTGCCTGGAACAACACCCTGATCTTCCTCCATGGCCACTACAGGTTTACAAACTTCGTTGGCTAAATTCTCCAAGTCATTCGCCAACTTATTTTGCAGCCCTCCCATCTTTTTTATTTCAGATGTTAATTTGTCGATCTTCCCGATAAGAGGCTTGATGATGGTTTTAATTTTGATGTCAATCATGTCTGAAATCCTATTAAATAGGTCATCATCGATAATTTGTCTAAGCTCATCCACGTCTTCGCGCTCCACATTTTTCCCTTTATGTCTAGGGGGTGAGTTGATTTTTTTCTTTCCTAGCTGTTTTCCCCCCCTTTTGGCTTGAGCTTTTCTACAGTTTCTCACAGGACGCGTAACAGGGGAAGAAGATGAGGGAATCTCCTCAACAGTGTTTTGCTGCTGCTCTAAGTCAGACACAACGTTTGTTGACTGATCAGCTAACAAATCAGAGTTTCCGTCATCTACTTCCAAATTAATTAAGTTAGCATCAGGTATGAGGATTGAAGGTTCAGGCAATTGGGTATCAGGGATTTGTGTGCTGGGATCAGGGCTCAATGGGGGCAGAATTGGAGATTGACTCAAGCCCAAGGATTCCCTTCTGTCATTGTTTAACTTTTTAACCACTTGTACTAGAAAGGAGTCAAGGGTTTTAAGTGGTGCTGGGGTGACAGAGGCCGATTTTGTAGACATAATTACAGGTGAGTGAGGATAGGTTCAAAGATCACAAACTACACAAGTAAATGCTATAGGGAAACAAAAACAGGTTACAGGTGTAACAAGACAAAAATTAAAGTGGTGTCATGCAACATGTACACTTTATAAATTAGATAAACTCAGGTCCTGAGTAAATTACAAGAAATGCCAAGGTTCGAATGTGTGGAAATCTTAGAAATAACCTAAGGTCAATCCCAAACGGTCTTAATGAACCACCTATGAGGCAAAATCAGTCAGCAGGGAAAACGTCTAGTAAAGACCAAGTATTCTAAATTTTAGTCCTATTACATAGCGTTTACCCCCCCCTACTAGACCTTATACCTGGGCGATTCAGTGTGGACTCATGAGAACCCCACTGACCCCCGTCTGGCAACAAGGAGAAGAATGGAGGAACGCTATAGGTAATGCTCCAGGCGACAGTGTTCATGGGCAAAGAATATCGGAAGTCCACAGATGTTAATTTTTAAATAAAACAGTACCTTGGCTATACCGTAATGTGGGATGTTAGGGAGTGGGCCCAGCCCGGCCTCCTTCGGCCCCGGACGGCCACAGACGGTCCCGCCCTTGTCCCGAGCTTCTCCCGGCGCTCTCCCGCGCGCTCCCGCGCTGCGGGATTAACACTACCCGTATATAGCTGTGTGATTGGTCGCTGAGAGGGCGGGGCCGGCAGGGAGAGCAGCCCAGCTGGATACGGGCGCGTGGGGACTCCTGGTCCTTGGAGTCCGCCGCTCAGGCTCGCAGCCCTGCCGGTCTGTGTGGAGCAAAGCCCTTGCAGGTAGTGATAGATCGCTGCACGCCGCGAAGCGGGACCCGCGAAGCGGGTCCGGCGAGGAGGGGCGGCTGCAGCGGGCTGACTCGGCGTTCTACGAGGTGCTCCTGTCCGCTAGGTCCTTGCTGCTTTCGGACGTCGTTTGGCTGATTAGGCACTCCGCTGACTGACCAGGTGAACGCAGCTTTAGCCTGAAGGTGAGGGCGGGGCCTGCAGGGAGAGCAGCCCAGCTGGATACGGGCGCGCGGGGACTCCTGGTCCTTGGAGTCCGCCGCTCAGGCTCGCAGCCCTGCCGGTCTGTGTGGAGCAAAGCCCTTGCAGGTAGTGATAGATCGCTGCACGCCGCGAAGCGGGACCCGCGAAGCGGGTCCGGCGAGGAGGGGCGGCTGCAGCGGGCTGACTCGGCGTTCTACGAGGTGCTCATGTCCGCTAGGTCCTTGCTGCTTTCGGACGTCGTTTGGCTGATTAGGCACTCCGCTGACTGACCAGGTGAACGCAGCTTTAGCCTGAAGGTGAGGGCGGGGCCGGCAGGGAGAGCAGCCCAGCTGGATACGGGCGCGCGGGGACTCCTGGTCCTTGGAGTCCGCCGCTCAGGCTCGCAGCCCTGCCGGTCTGTGTGGAGCAAAGCCCTTGCAGGTAGTGATAGATCGCTGCACGCCGCGAAGCGGGACCCGCGAAGATGGTCCGGCGAGGAGGGGCGGCTGCAGCGGGCTGACTCGGCGTTCTACGAGGTGCTCCTGTCCGCTAGGTCCTTGCTGCTTTCGGACGTCGTTTGGCTGATTAGGCAGTGTGTGGTCCCTGGACAGATGTCAAGTCCAACCTAGTAGCAGGAGTCAATATGCGTCTTTGTATCTGGGAGTACCACATTGTACCTACAATGATAAGTGTGTTTTGCAACTTTACATTCCTGCTGCCACATGTGATGCATTCAATTTCTGGCACAGAGGACAAGCACAAGCAGTTGTGGACACCACCATTGCAGAAGTGTGTAATACATAATGTAAGGAGTGCTCCCACATATCACTTGAAATGGGCCCACTACCTTGATGCTAACTATATCACAATGACATGCCTACGAATTCTGAGGTAAGGTCCACTATATTGTTTTGTTGATGCCCAGAAAATTATCCATCCAATGTACGCAGTAAATGAACAGCTGTGTGGACTGTGCAATTTAATGTAGGTTGTTAAGATTTGAAGTTGGACAGTGTATGCATTGTCAATACTACAGAGACTGATATCTCACTGTTTGTTTTTAATTTCCATATCTGTGCAAATAGACTTTCTTGATACGTTCTACAGACACTATGACAATATAGTAGCTACACCCTTTTGACTAGTTGTGGCCTTCAATTACAGGAATGGTTTCCCCGGTCTGGGTCTGTTGGTGAAATACATGTTGTGTACCACATTTACAAAGATATGATGAGCCAAGACATTTTACATTTTGTCTTTGGCTGTTCACAAATGTCATATGGTAAAGGTGAATGTCCATTGACAACTCCAATTGTAATGAAGCTAATTTAGCATCACTGGTTGACCTACATAGCTGTGCACTATTTGTCCCCCTGTTGTCTCCTGACAATGTATGCATTTTGACCATCTCCTGGCCAGCATGACTTATAAGTTAGTGTGGTTGTCATGCCTTCCTCTGTATGTTGCTGATTCCTCCCATTAGATGCGGTGACCTCTGCTACTGCAGTTGTCCGTGCTCTAGCTGGATGTGTCAATGGGTGAGAATAGAGAATAGTAAACAAATGGGAAATGTGCTTGTGGAACATTTTGGGGATTTGTCCATATCTTCTGCGTGCTAACAGTGTTGTGAAGTACTGCCGCAGACGGGGCAGGTAGGAGCAGTGGTGTGTTGGGGATGTAATGGTGTGGCAGAGTGGAAAATGGACAACAGAATATGTGAATGACATATTTACATCTGATGATACTCTCACCTTCTGCTTTGTGATTCAGGCTGGCACAGGGTGATGTACTTCTTAGAGATTTTGTGGCAGGTTTACAAGCCCCTTGAATAACATTTACACTGCTGTTGCATCACTTCTGTGACACAACAGTGGTGTACAACAGACAACACATTTAGAATAATTCACAAGGTGACGCTTCTATGATGAAGCATCACATTGTGAGGCCCTGCTCAACATTGAACCTGCGTCAGCTCTGGTGTAGCCAGGGTGGGCATTCTTTTGGGATAAGCAGTGTACAAGTGGTTCCGTGAAATCTACAAGGTTTCACAGAGTCACATTTTAGAGGCCGCTGCAACGCAACCTTACGCCTGCTTGAAGCAGACGTAAGGAGTGGCGCAGCACATTAGGTATGGGCAGTGCATGGACAATATTGGAGTTGCATCGCTCTTGCGACACGACTCCAGCAAAGCCCCCCTACACACCATCCGATTCAACACACATCTGTCTATCCCTGCGCCACAGTGCACCGCCATCTAAACACAACGCATCTGTGTATGCGCAAGGGTTGAATTGCATCTCACATTGGTACTGGCGCTTCCCTGCTAATAACTGTCAATTGCTACTTTATATTTGTAACTTTATTTAGCATTTCCATGTAGCATAGCACATTTTCAGTCAATATGAACAGTTATTAAATTAGCAGGGTTATGTATGTATGGTTGCAGTACTGTGTCCATGTTTTCAATAGGGGGGAAGGGAGTTGCCATTTCTAATGGAAAGGATTCTTGGACTTGTGGTGCTATATACAGAGGGTGACACATGAGTCTCTGACTGACTATATTTTTATTTACACTTTGGACAAGTTCCTTAATAACAATGACAATGTAACACAGACAATCTTTTCATGCACTTTTCCTTTTCATTCCACTTACCTGGTACCACGTGGCGGACGTCACTGACAGGCAGCCCATAGATTAAGTTGGGGTGTATTGTTGTCAGGATATCCTCCTCCAGTGGGGTGAGCTGGATGCAGGGTCCAGGGCATGCAGCAGGGAGGATCCTGCTTAACTCAATCCTTGAGTATTTCTGCTTCACCCTCTGCCTTTCGTCCTGCCACTTTTTTTTAATGTCCTGCACTGTGCGTCTCTCCACCCCCAAGGCTGAGACAGCAGTGGCTATCTTCTGCCATAGCTCTGCCTTCCATGCCCCACTGGTGCAGTAGGGTGGTAAGCCATAGAGGCGCTTGTGGTGCCTTACTATGAACTCCACAAGCATGGTGGTCTCTTCTGCTGTGAAGTTCCTTTTCCTCCTCATGTCCATTTTCAGGGTCACTGTGAGCGTTGCAGCCACAAACTCTCTGTTGAGAAACCGGTTTCTTCAATGTGTGCTGCTTTTATGTGTTTTCTAGTGCTGGTCAATTATTGCTAATTGGCTTCAGCTGGATTGTGGTGGGGGATGGTAGGCACTGGCAACATTCACCATGGCAAAATGGGACTGTTGGCTGGGATTGGCTGCAGTGTATCAGCTGATCCCTGGTGGGGGATGGTAGGCACTTTAACAGGTGTTTACCCTTGTATAACATGACCAACTGCCAAAATCCGTATCTTATGGCCGGTAATCGGAATTTCCGGCCCGTAATCGTAAATTACGGCACTATTTCGTAAATTGCGGGCCTTATTCGCAACAGCCTCCGGAGTGCCGTAAATTCCGTCCCGGAAGTGGAAAATACGGCCCGGCGGCGGGCGTAAAGTTAGTAGTCTTAAGTTCATTCTTTGAATACCGAAAGTAGTAAGTTCATTCTGTGAATCCCGAAAGTAGTAAGTTCATTCTGTGAATCCCGAAAGTAGTAAGTGCACTCTGTGAATGCCAAAAATAGTAAGTGCATTCAGTGAATACCAAAATAGTAGTACGTTTAGGATTTAGCCTTAAGTTCATTCTGTGAATCGGGCCCATAGTCTTTCACCGGGGTGTGCTTTGACACCTCCTCTGTTTGCTTTATTTGTATCCAAATTTAAACAAGCTATTCACAGAAAACCTTGTTAAAATACATTAACCAGTAATAGGGCTCCAGCACAAGATAGTGGCCGTGGAAACACACTACACATCAAATAAATTGGTGATCAATACCTAGAAGACCAAAACTCAGATTTTTGTCCTCAAGTGTTTAAAGATTACAAATTTGTTTTGTGGTTCAAAACCGAAGCAGGTTCCCTATTAGAATTATTGCAGTACTGTATTCTCATATAATTTGTGATTAAATTGTCGTATGGCAGCTTTAAAATTAACTCTAGAAGCTAGTGCCAATGCTCTTATTCCCTTTGATGAAAAATGTAGTATACTGTTCAGTGAAGTGCAGTTAAAAGCAAGGCCTCAGGCCGTGTACAGGACTGACCTGCTTTGTGTTGACCCTTTGGGTGGCCTGGAAGGGTTGGAAGAGCAATCAAGAAGATCTTAAAATTCTCAGCCCCTGCAATGCTGCAAGCCATAAGAATGGAACAAGTTCTAACTGGTTGGAACTGGTTAGCAAAGTTTTGGTTTTTAGGGTTTGTTTCACGATTTGCAACAGTGCTTTCAACTAATAATGTCCTCTTATTGCTTGCAAGCTATGTTAGAAAAGAGTAGTGAATTTGCCCAAAAAGAGATGCTCCCTTGTTGTGGGGTCTGGTTTCTATTGAGCCCAATAAGGAAAATATTGCTTTGTTTTTAATGAAAAAAATCATTGTTTTAAGTCCCAGTCCTTGTCATTGGTTATGGACTTACCTGCAGGACCATATTTCAATTTATTTAACCAGACAATTGTTAGCGATGAACTTTTCTTATCTCTTTTTAACAAACTTAACAACTGCAACATTGCACAATAAAAGTCTACGAATTGGGCTGGATACTAATCCAATTTGAACACTGTCTGATTTAGCCACTAATAATACAACTTCCAGCATTTTGTGTACATGGGGATTCAATGTAAAGTCTGTTCTTTGTAATGTTTTATAGAATTGTTTTATGTTTTTTTTGTTAGAGAAGAAATAGTAGTGTTGTCTTTTTAGCAAATATAATACTAACAATTGAGAAAATGCACAACATTTCTTAGCCGCTTAGAATCTCTTGCACTGGTAATAGTAGTGGGTAACATTTTAAGTGATTTAATGAAATTTCATGAGCACTGTAGAATGTAATTGTATTGTGTGATTTAAAAGATATCTTGTCTCAAGAATGTAATAACATTTAATCAATATTTTGCCATACAACGCTATGTGGCATGTGTTAATGTGAAAGCCCACTTGCAATAGATTGAGCTGGGGAGGATCATGACACTTAGAACATTAAAAATATGTTGAGAAGTGGTACAATTTGCCAGAATATTCTAGATGTCAATTGATATAAGGTGGGCATTTCAACATTTCTAAAAAATGGTAACTAAATAGATGTAATTTGTAAGTGACTGTCATAACCCTTCTGATTCTGCATTCCCAAAATTGCATATTTTTTGGTTTTTAACAGTATAAGCACCTTGCCTATCTGACTGGATCACATATAGGGACCTTTGGAAGTGCTGTTTTAAGGCAAGGTCGATGACATGGTTTTAGATGCTCTGATGTCATATAAAGTGCTAGGCCAGTGGCATATAACCATCCTCAGCTGTGCAAAAAAGGGTAACATGCAGTGTTTATTGTACCGAGGTTCCGTCACAAGGGTGTGATCCTAGGGTAAGTGACCCATCATTCATCATGGGAAAAGTAATGAACCTGTGCACAATACCTAGGCGGAAATGTGTCAATAACATCCGATCATAGGGTCTTGTTACATATGACAGATATGGCTGTATCCCTATACATGTCAACATAATGTGGTTGTCCATTACCGACTGTTTTTCTTTTTCCAGAGACCATCGCTTTTCCTCCAGATAGGACAAATAATCATTTTTTAGGACTTTTCTGGAGGTGATGTTCATACAGTCTGGGTTTGTAAAATATTCCGGGTGGCCAATCTCTTCTGTCAGTTCCTTAATGTGTCGTAACCATGGGATGCGATACACATTATCCAATTTTAAGCAGTCCGTGATCAGATCCTGGTTAAAAACTGCTTCGGGGGTGTTACATATCTTATGTCAAAGAAACAGGGTCAAGACTTTATAATATTAACAATGTGTCTCATGCCTACCTCGGAGTGACAAATGTATGTTGCAGTTGAACCAGGTACTGCTAATAAATAGCTCAGGAAGTTATTATCACAGTTTTGTATACATTGTGCGTTAGAAAACCCCCATATACCTGCGCCATATGTGGCTGTTGTGACACATTTAGATTTATAGATTTCAAGCAGCTCTGGGACCGGTCGACAGCCCAATTGTCTGGACAGACTGACAAGTGCCCCAGTGGCTCTGTGAAACATATTTTTCCTAGCTAGTATTGCGGATGACCAGCTGCCCTTCTGTTCGAAATTCATACCTAGGTAATCAAATTTGTCAAAACACTCAATTTTTTTGCACTTGATGAAGATGTCACATTTCTTAGCATTTATTTTCCCACACTTCATACTAAATGTTTTACTTATATTCACTTGCAACGCCCTCACCTGCATGTAATTGACAAAATGTGTTACTGTTTTCTGGAGGCCTATTTGTGTCCTTGACATTAAAACCACGTCGTCCACGCATAATAAAATTGGAACAAGGTTTTTATTTATTTTTGGATAATCATGGGGAAGCTCAGCCAACCGTTCTCCCAGACTATTAATGTATAGTGAAAAGAGGAATGGGGCAAGGACGCATCCTTGCCTCACTCCCTTTCCAATACCGAATCTGGCCGAGCATTCCCCATTTATTCCATATCTCATCCTTGCTCCTGCCTCCCGATAAAGTTCTCTAATAAATAACAATATGCCGTTTTCAACACCCAGCTCAGATAAAATTTCCCATAATTTGTTATGTATGACACAATCAAACGCGTAAGATAAATTAACGAAAGTTATAAACAAATTTCCGCTATTTGCCCTAGTATATTTATCGATTATTAGGCAAAGATTCAGACCTTGCTCGATTGTACCCAATCCTCTTCTGAAACCATACTGTAACCGTGATAAAACACCCATTTCCTCCACCCATAATTGTAACTTATTTAAAATTACCCTTCCTACCACCTTTAATAAAGAATCTAACAATGATATAGGGCGGTAGCATTTAGAGTCATCACGATTTCCCTTCTTAAAAATGGGTATTAAAATAGCATCTGACCAGGACTTTACTTTTGGGGTTCAGGGTCAGTTTTGAGTTTTTGGGTAAAGGGGTATTTTTGGGGTTCAGGGTCAGTTTTTAGTTTTTGGGTAAAGGGGTATTTTTAGGGTTCAGGGTCAGTTTTTAGTTTTTGGAGTACAGGGGTACAGGGTAAAAATAAATTAAAATTAAAATTAAATTAAATTAATTAATTGATATTAAATTACATTAAATATCATTAAATTATTTTTTTTTAAATTAATTTACGATTATTAAATTAATATATACTTACCAATACTTACGTTGTAATGGCATGCGTTGTAAAGGTACCTGCGTTGTAAAAAAATGCGTTGTAAATACATGCGTTGTAAAAGTTTTTGCGTTGTAAAAGTTGAGTTGTAATGGTAGGTAGTCGTAATAGTATGCGTTGTAACATGGTACATCCCTACCTGGTACGGATCGGTGACTTGTATTGACATTATGCCTCTGTAGGTTATTATTTTTTAACTGAGTCTCAATCACCTCAATTTTTTCAAAGAGTTTTTCCAGTGAGCCTGTTAGAAAAGTGTACAATTTATCCAGTGTTTTTGTTATATTGACCAAATCCTTTCTATAATTGCCCATAAGGTGTCCAGTTATATCGCACCCATCACCCACCTGTTTCTTATTCTGAGTTATCTTGTCTGTCTTGCTAATAGTTTTCCTTTTTTTACCCAATGTTTTTTTTGTTTTTAGCCATATTTATATTCAAGTCTTCGGTCACCTGTTGATTACCCTTATTCAGTGAGGGGTTTTCGGCCTTTTACATGGGGGCTCAATCTCTTGCTCGGAGTAGGTCACCTCAATCTGATCGGAGACAGCCAATACACATCCATTTATTGCACCTGTCTTAATTAGACCTGCCTTAATTAACTGACCTTGACTGTGTTGGGCATTTCCCCTAAACTTGAATCTAACGGCAGGGACAATCTGCCGTGTGACCATGTCTCTTCTACAGATAATATTTGTTCCTCAATCGCTCCCATAGCCACTTTTAAATACGTCATTAATGATTGTTGTCTGCCTCGGCCTCCTGTTTCTATGTAAGTACAGGTGGTAGAAACATTCTTTCTTTGTACCATGGTATATATTTATACAATGTAAAAAGGAATAAAGTGACAATGAGCGAACAACAAGGTGCCAAAATGTACAAAGAGGGCGTATACAAATTACGCTAGAATAGGGGATACTGGGCTAAAGTGCCAATTAGCAAGCAGCAAATACCAGAATGTGCAAAGAACGCTTAAATTACAACAGCACACTACACAAGCAATGTGAAAATTACGCTGGAATAGGGGATACTGGGCTAAAGAGCCAATTAGCAAGCAGCAAATACCAGAATGTGCAAAGAACACTTAAATTACAACAGCACACTACACAATCAATGTGCAAATTACGCTGGAATAGGGATAGTGAGCTAAAGTGCCAATTAGCAAGCAGCAAATACCAGAATGTTCAAAGAACGCTTAAATAACAACAGCACACTACACACGCAATGTGCAAATTACGCTGGAATAGGGGATACTGGGATAAAGTGCCAATTAGCAAGCAGCAATTACCAGTATGTGCAAAGAACGCTTAAATTACAACAGCACACTACACAAGCAATGTGTAAATTACGCTGGAATAGGGGATACTCGGCTAAAGTGCCAATTAGCAAGCAGCAAATACCAGAATGTGCAAAGAACGCTTAAATTACAACGGCAGACTACACAAGCAATGTGCAAATTACGCTGGAATAGGGGATACTGGGCCAAAGTGCCAATTCGCAAGCAGCAAATACCAGAATGTGCAAATAACGCTTAAATAACAACAGCAAACTACACGCGCAATGTGCAAATTACGCTGGAATAGGGGATGCTGGGCTAAAGTGCCAATTAGCAAGCAGCAATTACCAGAATGTGCAAAGGACACTTAAATTACAACAGTACACTACCCGAGCACTGCGCAAAATACGCTGGGGTAGGGAAGAGGGGTAAAATGCCACTAAACGAGCAGCAGAATGCCAAAATGTGCAAAAAACACTTGTAGCGCAACCATACACTACACAAACAATGTGCACGTTACGCTAAAATAGAGAACGGCGATAAAAACCCAATATGCCATCAGTAAAAAAAACACAATGTTCATTAAACATTTGTACTGAATTATAATGGGCCGGATCCCCTACCAGACCTAAATTGGGTGCTACGTAAAAATAAGCTCAAACTGGTCAGAAATGGTAACTAGAAATAATTATTTTAAAAAAAAAACAACAAAGAAAAAACGGTTACATACAAGTCAAACTAGAATACACATTAAAACAACAATCTTATATATCATATGTGGAGGTCGAGATAATATACACCAAGTTCTGGAGAGGGCAAAATATAAATATTTGGGATACGAGTCACTCACGGTCCTTGGGCGGTCTGACACAATACCTCTCACCTAGCAAGTTGTTAGAGCGGGAGGCCTACCCTGCCTCCTCCTGGCAATGACGGGTAAGGACGAGCCCGCCCTTGGTCCGGGATTCGCCCGGTCACGCCCGCACGCTTGCCGCGCCGTGGGAGCCCTGCTGTGTTCTTAAGGGCCTCCTGCCGCTTAGTGCTGACGCTACTGGGGTGCGCCGCCGAGGGGCTCTGGGAATTGGAGTCCGCGGCACCCAGCTCTTCCCCCTGGTCAGCGGCAGTGTTGGCATTGACAGTATCGGTGCAGTCCTCCCTTGGACTGTTTTGGCAGTTAGGTAAGGCTAGCGTTGCTGTGCAGGGAAGCAAATGGAAAATGGACCCACGCCGCGGGAGCCCTGCTGTGTTCTTAAGCGCCTCCTGGCACTTAGTGCTGATGCTACTGGGGTGCGCCGCCGAGGGACTCTGGGAATTGGAGTCCGTGGCGCCCAGCTCTTCCCCCTGGTCGGCGGCAGCGTTGGCGTTGACAGTATCGGTGCAGTCCTCCCTTGGACTGTTTAGGCAGTTATGTAAGGCTCGCGTTGCTGTGCAGGGAAGCAAATGGAAAAGGGACCCGTTTCAGTTCAGTCAATTGACCCTATGATGTAAGGAAACTCTGCTGTAACATAGCTTTGGTGGCATTAACTGTATGGGTGTCCAAGGGGAACTGTATATCCTGTTATTAAACTCTATGGAAGGCATTCACCACTTAGCAGAGTATTTTTGCTAAAGGTTGACTGAGAAATGCCATGCACCAATCCTACTGTTTGCTGTGTGGTGCTTGCTGCAAAGTATTATAGCTCTGCTAGCTTTTTCAGTAAAGAGGGATGGCAGTGGATGCCTATGTTGGGCTCCAAGGTATCCATGTAATAAAGAAAATATGATTTGCATGTTGCCTATATCAATCCTGTGTATCATTGGCTCCCAAGTTGACTTGTGTTTGGATCCAGCCTTATTAAGTCAATCCTGGATATTATACTGTATTGCTGCACAATTTTAGGTCATTTATTGGTGGTGGTCTGGTTTCCATTCTCATGCCGCATGGTTTGTTGAAGTAGAACATGGATCTGGCATAGCATAATATATTGGCTTAGCTGGGCAGCATGCATGATAGTGTACTGCAGAATGGAAGTGTGAGGTGCTGCAATCAAACTGTGAGAGCTTCACCTGTCCATGGCTATTTATGTAGGTCTGACCCTATGTGTACTGTGTGTGAGAGATTTAATTTTTGCCAGCTCAAACAGTACATGTACTACTTTATTTTGCATTACTGTGTTGGCTTTAATTTTTTAGTTTTCTTTTGCAGCTTTTCTTTCTTTCTTTCATTCTCTACACGTTCAGTAATTTTTACCACCTGCTTCTGAGTGGAGGTATTTTAAGGCTGTATTTTCCACTTGTTTTTAATGACCCCTTATACTTATAATTGGGTGTCATTTATAACATGCATTATTTTTCACATGCTGCAAATAACATATGTAGTAAATAGCTCATGCATTAAATAGTACACGTGGACTACAGACATGAGGTATTTAGCATATTTGCTAAATATGACATGCGTTTTTTAACTCATGATCAGACAATTTGTTAAAGTCAGGCGCTATTTACCAAGGCACGCAGTATTTACTTCTATGCCTAAGTCCTAATCAGGGTTTTGGATCCTGATTAAGAGTGTAGGTGCTTTTTATCACACATAATGAATATTGATACCTCAGGGTGCGTTATATATGGGGTGCAAAAAATGGCACCTATTACGAATTTCTGGAGAATAAAATTCAGATTTTGGTGTTTAATGGACCAAAATCCACATGGTATGGTAAATACTAGTACACATTTCCCCCTCTTAAATTTTGACAGCTTTCACCTGCTGAAATTTAACAAAACTTGGGGAATTTACTTCATCCAATAAAGTTTTGTTAATGAAGAACCTGTTTAGAGACTCAGGTAAATTCAATTATGTCTTACCTTCTCTGCTCCAAAATATTTTATTCTGATTTTTGACCTTCTCTCATCTTGATTACCATTGCAGTTTATCTTTAATTCAGTGTCTGACTTCTCTTTAACCTCACCTTTGTTGCCCACATCTCCCCATATGTTATTTATTTGCACTTGACTTTTTATTCAAGGTCTCACTACAGAAAGCTTTAGCTGTAACTAGATATTTTTAATCACTTTTTTAAAATAGCCAATAGAGCGAGTTTCAGTATTAAATTACTCTCAATGTATGTTATTTATTGTTTGGTGTTGGGTGCATCACTCTATCTCCGATGGAGCACTTGCACTCGCAATGCATAAAGGACTAGTTTACGTTTAAAAAATAATACACCCGATCATCGCATGTTTTGCCACATTCAATAATTGCATAACAGCATATCATACATGCCGCCATGAGTACCACCACCACAAATACCACTAATAGCATACCTTCAATATCACTATCACCATCACAATCACCATTACAAAGCATTAGAAAAATTTACAAACCAAATAGGTTTAGTTTTGAGATACTCTTGCATGCAAGAATAACTTCTGAATGCCTGTGTTTGAATGCATTGTTTATTTAACACCAGACCTTTATTATTAACTTTGATTTTGTTTCCTGTGTCTGGTACCTAAATACATCTATAACCCTTCTACTTACCTTTCTTTGGTTATGCAGTTTTATGTTCCTTCTCACCCTCTTCTCCCTGTGTCCCCTCTTGGTTAAAATATTATATTCTACTAGCACTAATCTTTGGACCTCAATACTACCTGTGGTCTCCCCGTCGTCTCCAATGAGTTCCTTTTGCACAGCTCCTAAGGCCCATCCTTGTCATGAGGAAATACGTGTATCTTTCCCATATCACTGGAAAATATGTAATTTCTTATGTCACTCTTTTAGGACGATTGTGATCGTAATTTCTTCATTTCCTTGATTGACTGAGCTATGTACAGCAGTTAGACTTGTCAACCCCTTTTTGCTTGGCCCTTGGTCAGTTTCTTTTGACTTGACCGCTGGTAATCTGGCTCTGTGCTTTGGGAACTTACTTATCTGGTTCTTCTTGCATGTGCGCCTCTTCAAACGTGAATAGAGATTGAAAGACCCATCATGCTTGTAGATGCATGTAAAGGCACCGCTTTTAGTTTCTAGGCAGCAGGTGCTGCAGCCTATCTTTGTACTGAGGCAGCATTCCCTTCCCGCAGAGAGAGGCCATGTCTGTTTCTTTAGCAAGGATCCTTTAAAGACCACAGGATATGTAGCATCTATTTCTCTAAATAGCCTGGTTTAATCGAAGATACAACTGAGCAGCGCTGTCCAACTTTTTACTGTTAAAAGTGATATTTTGAACGGCTTTGGACTGAACACTCAGTTTGCCAGGTTGTAGTGGCAAGTGAGCAAGTGGCTGGGCATGGAGGATGAGAGAAGTGGCAATCCCACATTTCTGCTAGCTTAACTATATCTCATGGTATTGAGCTTAAAGCCTAGGAACCGCACAAGCAATCTTTATGGTGTTCACATCCCTACTGAAGGACAAAAACTGGGAACAGAACTCAAGCAGCAAAGAGGTAGTGTATGGCATTTGTCTAATGGAGACCAGACTTCTGTGTGTGATGCCAAGAAACAGTGTGATAGGTCGATCAGCCTAATTGATGGTGTACAGAAGGTATTCTCCCGTGCTCTTCTTAACAAAATCACTAACTGGATGGGGGAAAATAATATACTATCCCCCTTCCAAGCGGGGTTCTGGAAGGAAAATCAGCACCCTTGATCAGGTCTTTTGTTTCACTTTGTTGGCCTGGAAGGCAGTGTTATTAGAACAGGGCAGTCTTTATACGGCCTTCATTGATCTAAAGTCAGGCTTTGATCTTATCCCCAAGCCCAAACTATGGCATGTCCTACGTGATCTGGGGCTTCCACCTGACATCTTGGCACTTTTAATTTGATTGCATGAGGATAACTATGCAAGGGTGCGCTGGGTGGACCAAGGGCAGCTATCAGACCCAATTAAAGTTGTTAGAGTGGTACGGCAGGACCACATTTTAGCCCCCACTCTATTGTTCCTTTTAATAAATGGAGTGATGAAATATTTAGCAGAGGTCTACGCAGGTGCCCCCTGAATGGGGAGAGTAAAAATAACAACTTTACTGTTTGCGGATGTCCTTCTGCTGGTTTCCAAGACCCCCTCAGGCCTTCAGTTGCTACTTGATCGTTTCATGGCCTTTTGTGGATTGAGAGGACTGGAGGTTGATACCACGAAAACAAAGCTCAAGCTCATGAACCCCCACAAATCGTTCAAAGGCAAATTGCTGCTGGTTCTGGAGTTTCGATAATTGAGAGGGCCTTCTCCGTACAGAAAATACATTCTTGAGGCCACTCTGTTCTCTCCTCCAGAGTACCCTGCTTGTTCCGCTAAGGTTTGACATGGGCAGAACCACCATAGTGGATCAAGCAGGGCTACGCCCCCTTCTTTTCTGGCTGCACTTAAAACAAACACTTGAGCTTAATCATTATGCGTCTGCCCTTGAAGAAGTCCTTAAGCTAGATCAGTTCAAAAAAATTGGGTGGTTTAGCAACATCCACTCATTGCTTTCCGCTATAGGCCTGGGAAATTTGTGGAATGAGTCTGACAGCAGCTTACTGCCTAGTAGAGACAATGTTAAGACCCACTATTGGAACTGGGTAGAACAGAGAAATGCCACACACGTAACAGGAGGCCATCTTACATTAGAATTCCTTGGGTTGAAGGTACTAGGCATGTACAAGCAGTACATGGAGGTCATCATCATTCTGTGTGGTAGAAAGCTGTAAATTCAATTTAGATTTGGTACCCTCCCTTTGAAATCATTTACAGAGGCATGGCCGCAGGGATCCTCGGCTGCATCATGCTGCTGTCCTTGTTGCCCAGGGGATGATTAAGCACGTTTTTTTTTGCATGCCCATTATATAAAACCCCAAGACTTAAAAGGTTAGCCCCTGTCTGCAGGCAGATGGGTACTGGATCCCACCAAGAGGCACTAAATATTTTATAATCAGATTCCAGGCCATTAATAGCTTGTGCAGTAGCCAAATTCTTGGGGAAAATGTGGTTTACCAGGAGGCTCACATTGCAGAATGGTTAAATCGCACTTATAGATTTTATATTGATCTTTATTTTAGCTAGTTTATAGTCATATTTCATGACTCACGTATTAAAAGCATTAGAAATTATGTCCATGCCACTGTGACCATGTATAAGGGTCATCTGTATAACATCTTTTGGACTCTCTCTGTACCATGGTACCATTAATTAACTGCTCTTTATATATATTGTTGCATTTCTTATTGGAGCTATTGCTTCATTTTTGATGGAGCTAAGTGACTAACAATGAAAGCTGTGCCCTCAATGATGTCTCCAACATGTATGTTACATTGTACCCTTGCACAAAACACACTTGCACTTCCTTCCATTTCCCCAAAAGCTCCAACTCGTGAGATCCTCCTCCCCAGTACATTCCTGTTCAGGTTTAATTCCACTTGTATGAAGATTTTCATCAATGTATCGTTCTAATAAATTGCTGTTTTTATCCGTCAGGCTTACTGTTTTAATTGATGGAGTTGCTTAACTGGAATGCGGACGTTCTTGTTTTGTAATAACACTACGCATCCAACAATGTATTTTTTGCACTATACACACTTGCACTTTTATGCAACCCTTTTAGGGTTCCAATGTGCGTGAGTTTCTTTTCTGGCATTCCCACCACTTTACGTCCCAATTGTAATTGTTTTTATGAAGTTGATATGCTTTAATCCGTCAGTTGACTTTGTCTGTATAAAGAATTATGGCAATGTATGCATTGGTGAATTGTACTGTACTTCTTTGAACCTTGATGGTCGTAAGACCGAATTTACAGCCTGATTCATCATTGTGAAGTTTTGCGAGTCTGAAATAGCGATTAATAAGGAATCGCTATTCCAGACTCGCAAAACGGGATTCATGTAGGAATCGCAATATTTTTTGCGATTCCTACAGGTTCCTTATTTGCAATTAGCTAATTGCTAATCGCAAATAAGGAATAACTCCCCATTCATTCATATGGGCCTAAGCCCATAGGAATGAATGGGGAGTTATTTCTCATTTGCGATTAGCAATTAGCTAATCGCAAATGAGATAGCGATTTCAAGGGTGCAGGGGTGTCCAAAGGACACCCTGTAACACCCCTGAAATGTAAATTCACACAGATGTTACACACACACATGTCTAAAGGACATTTGTGTGTGCAACATGCACCTTAGAAAAATGCATTTAAATGCATTTTTCTAGGTTTTCGCTATTTACCACGAGGTTTGACCTCGCGGTAAATAGCGGCCCAAAATTGCGAATTTGCAATTTTTCATTGTTTCATGAATAGCATTTAAGGAATCTCTAATAGAGATTCCTTAAATGCTATTCCTCGCAAATTTGCGAGTTCTTAAATAGCGAATTTTGCATTTGGGATGATGAATCCCAAATGCAATAATTGCACTCGCAAAGGGCCAGATTCTCAGAATCTGGCCCTTAGCGAGCGCAATTTCGCTTGATGAATCTGGCTGAAAGTTTCTGACTGAATATGGTGAAGGTGTGGACAGGTCAGGAGGTCAGGAGGTCAGCCAGACAAAAAATGCATGGAGAAGTGTTTTTACTATTCTGATCAAGAAAAACTGGTTAATAAAAAAGGATCAGAGAGAGCCGGTTCCTGGTGGCCTCCAGAGGCACAACACCAGGGCACAGAATATGACACATCTTGTGAAGCAGACCAGTTGACCAGTTATACCTAGCATGGCACAGGTTTTTGGGAAGGTTCTTGTTGGAATTTGGAAGTGAGCGACAATGCTAAATCCCACTCTGTGTTAGCTCAAGCCCAGAAGCAGCTCTGTGTAGTTTCTGATGCTATGAACGGTGCATGATTGCAGAAGAAGACTGACTCTCATCTGTCCCTTCATGCTTGACTGAAGGCAAAAGGCATTCTGGAGCTAAGAGTCATGCCATGCTCCTGCAGTGGGATGAAACCACATACGAGTACCGCACAGGTAGTTCCATGAAGAATATGGAAGAAGTGTTGCTTCAAAACTCCGTATCATTTTAGTGACTGACATCAGTTTGGTCTTATTTTAGTTATTACATATTTTTTTATTTTACTAAGTTGACATAGGAGTGGTATTAAGTGGTTTCTTGATTCAAGTATTGCAGTCGTACTACTGATCTGTAACACACATACTCTGAAGTATCTTTCCACCTAGGTCTCATGGAAGCAAGGGATAGCAAGGGTACCTGTAGCAAGTTCTTGCCTAACTAGGAGTTGCTTTTGCCAGGTGGCAGAAAAGTTTCACCCACTGAACAACCAGGCTTCTGACATTTGACGTTCAGTGCTGGAATAAGATCTGGGTCCAGTAGCATGTTAAAACCTTGAGGTAAAGAGCTAAAAATGTTTTTTTTTAATAGGAGGCAATTTTTGTTTGCTTTTATTTTTTTATCGGACATTTTGTGCCTTGCTTTCTTGGAAATTAAAGTGGATCTAACAACCTTGGATTGTTTGACCAAAAGGAAGATGCACAGCCAACTAATTTCAATGGCAAGGCTAACAAATGGCCAAAAACCATCAAGCATGGATTACTTCAGGAGAAACTGAAAATACAGGGAACCAACAAACAGTGCCTAAGGGAGTACAAGAGACAGAGGATACAGAACCTGTAATCTTGCAAGAAAGAGCTCCCTCACCATCAGCATCCCAAGTGGTGCATAGTAGTTCAGCCCAAGGTTCGACTCCTGCAGAATGGGAAGCGCGCCATTCGGATCTTCGAGGTAAAGAGTTATCCCTTGATGAGTGGAATGCAGAAACTGGTGGCTGAGGAGGGGAAAGCAGCTCTTGTATTGAAGCAGCATATATCAGTCCTTAAAAAAAGCAAGCTTCTGAAACCAGTGATGGTGGCAGTGGCAGCAAGGAAGAAATGAGTGAAGCACAAAGGGCCTATTTACGATGCGGTCGGAAACGGCTCTGACCGTCGGTCGGAGCCTTTCCGACTGCATCGCAATATGCCGGTCAGATTCCTTTCCGACTGACCCATTACAATGGAATCGGTCTGAAAGGAATGCATACAGTCATTCTGACTAGCTTCCAAAGGGCTCGGAGAGCCCGTCTGCCAGTCGGAATGCAGCCAGTAATTCCAAGGGCGGCTCTTTCCGCCCAAGGGATTACGATGTTGGGTTCACACAGCGTTTCTGTGCAGGCCTTTCGAACACAGAAAGGCTATCGGAACCTGAATTTTGGGTCCCCAGCAGAGCCCCATTTGGTGCACGGCCTCCGGTTGGAGGCTGAGGAGTCAACAAGGGTGCCCCCCTGTTGATCTCTGCACTTTGTGGCAGGCACCTTGAGGTGCCTTCCACGGGGTGCTGAGATGAACTGCACCTCGCATTTTACAATGGGAGCATGCATTCTGGCAGGAATGCATGCTCCCATTGTAAAGTATAGGAGTGCGACAGAACAGTGTTCAGTTGTTGGTCAGTCCCTTGACCGAGACGATGCCGCCTAACATAATAATGAGGCCCTTAGTGTGAGGAGGTCCCAAACTGATTTACCTAGAGACTAAGGCCCCGATATGGAGTTTGGAGGACAGGGTACTTTTTCCCAATTGCAATGAAGTGCCCTGTCTGCCAAACCCTCAGTCAGCCCACCTCATTTAGCGAGGCAGACCGTAAATATTCCATTGATGAACCAGCATATGGCTCCATTGATGGAATACTTCCTCTGGTGGCCCAATGGAGTAATGGCTGTGGAAATAAATACATTGCATGCAACAGCTAGTGGAAATCCACTAGTATACCAAACGCACAGCTGTGATTAAAGTATGATACTTTAGTACAGAGTAATATTAGAATTTGTGATATATTTATAACACCCAATTTGTTAAAGAAATCAAATCACTAGATGGATCAATTTGTAGTCATTTCATTATTGAAAATCATCATGAATGTTACATGGTGGTAATCATACAAAGAAACCACAGAAATATTATTCGATTTACACTTTGATAAGTCAAGTGAAAACAAGAAATATCTGTATACTTCCTAAAAAATTATATTAAATTTTCTTGGTTAAGCCCAATGCATTTCGGGATTATATCCCTTCTTCAGGGACACTAGTAATGAAAAGAAAAACATTCTATAAGAACAGCATCACTTTAACCCCTTCACTCCGGCGGCTATTCCGCCGCAGTGCTAAGGGGGCGGGGCGGAAATGCGGCGGGCGCATGCTGGTGATGGAACCGCTCTGTCACCAGCTTCGGTTGCGCTGTGCTTACGACGGAGTGGTTCCGTCATGGCCCCGCCCGCTCAATAGAACGCTCAGCGCAGGCGCGGAATCCGCCCCGCGCAGGAGCGTCGAGCGGGCCATGACGGTACCGCTCCGTCATCAGCACAGCGCCACCGTGGCTGATGATGGAGCGGTCCTGTCATCAGCTGGGGAGGGGTTAAGATAATCATGATAATATAAACAAAGTGTTGCACATGTACAATGACCAAGGATCAGCGGTGTACAGATCATAGAGATAAATCCTAATGTACCTACTGGTGGTCAAACCGGAATGGTGCTCAAAAGAAGTATATTGACCGTGTATCTCCTTAATAAAGTTAATGTGGATTGCCAACATTTTCTAGTGGTGTTAGTAGAGAATGTCAAGGAACAAACATGTTACGAGTGGTAAACAAAAGTGATGCAGAGACCTCAAAGATGTGCAGTAAGTTAAACACAAATGACCTAAAGTGCACTTACTGAAATCCAAAAGATAGAAACACAACCAGCTGATAAAAGCTCAACAGTTAGCGGTACCAAATTTGCATAAAAAACACAACCCAAGCGTCAATATCCAGAACAATAACCCAATATCTAATCCGAATATATAAGAGAGAATAGTGTACTCACTTATTCAACTACCTTAATGCTGCCACGTGCAAATAGAAGGGAAGTGAAGAAAATCTGCAATGTCAAGAGAATGCCTAATAACTCACGTGTACATTATGTGTAAAATGTATCAAAACATCTTAAACAAAAACCACAAAGTACCTCAAGGATGGAGGTCCTAAGGGCTCAATCTGAAAAGATGTTCAATGATACCAAAGCAGGGAACCCTTCACGATAAGTGGCAGAAAAAATATGAAAAACATGAAGACATGCGAATTCCCATGAGAAAAGAATAAGCTGTTCTTAATATAACCAAACCGCCTAATGCCGGACCAATACCAGCGTCTCACTACTCAACACTTACCGAGTTACTGAGTTTTCTCCTAACATTTTCACATAGAGGAAAGGTCTATGGTGTTTTGAAAAACACCGCGGCGTGTAAAAGCTGATAAAGCGTGCATTACGCTTTAATGAAAGTAAAAATTGGACTTACTACGGCGGACATCTTAAAGTGATGTATAACCCGATGGGCCGACCACTATTTGATACGATAATAAAGATTGGCTCGCATGAAAAGTCATATTGGAGAAAAACTACCTAAACTCTCTAAATCTATATTTGCTAACATGAACCCAAAAATACTGAGTAGCAAACCATGCGGGGTAACTGTTGTGATAAGCAAAGTTAAATGCCTTGCACTAAATACAAAAATCGTGTGTGTGTGGAAATGAAAACTACCAAAACAAAACCAAGTATGGAACGAAGAAACCAAGGATGTAAAAAAACGTATCTAGGTTGTAAACCAATCTAATACTCGCGAACATCACTAGAAGAAAAACTAGAAGAGCCCAGAAGTCTCTACCAAGTCCAACTGGCTATCTGAGGTGAATGGGTTTGTAAAATGTCAGAGCTGCAGCTGTACCGAAAGTCTTAAAATTAGGATTTTTCTCAGTTTCGGAGCAGTAAAGTTATGACTCCTAACTTTAGGACTCCTAAATGCCTACTGTGAATACCGAAAGTCTTAAAATTAGGATTTTTCTCCGTTTAGGAGTCCTAAAGTTTGGATTCCTAACTTTACGACTACTAAACTGAGCAAAATCCTAATTGAAGACTTTCGGTATTCACAGAAGGCATTTAGGAGTCCTAAAGTTAGGACTCCTAACTTCTGTGAATACCTAAATGAGTAAGTGCCTTCTGTGAATACCAAAATGGTAGTAAGTTTGAGGATTTTGTCTTAAGTTAGTTCCGTGAATAGGGGCCCCTAGTTCTTGGAATCGTTGAATCATGTTTTCTGTTTGGGTTTGTAAGTCTACTGGGTCAGAAACAATTCTTTTTACTCTTAACCCCTTGGGTGCGGCCGCGATTCTGCGCCTGTGCGGCGTTTTTCGAAGTGGGCGGGTTAATGACGGCCCCCAGCCGTCATCAGCACATGAGCACCGTGATGCATGGCGGCTGGGGGCCGTCATCAGCACCGAAGGGGTTAATAGCTGCAAGAAAGGTAGATGGCTTTTCATTGGGAGCTGATGAAAGCTCTGGAAATGTAACATGTTGTTTCTTTCAGTTGTCTTTCTGTGCATAGTGGTTTCCAGGGAGTTTCTGTGTCTCTTCAAAAGTACATCAAGGTTCGCAATCGGGGTGCTCTGTATGTTGAAAGTAAATTGAATGTGTTCATTGATCAGGTTGAGATTGTTCAATGCAGATGTCAAGGAGCTTTTGAACCTTTCCACAAGACAACTATGTCATCAACATAGCGCAGGAACATTATGGCGTGTTTTTTCCAGGTGTCATGAGATAAGATGAATTTGTTTTCACATGTGTGCATAAAGATATTCGCATATGAAGACGCTGCACAGTTGCCCATCGAAGTGCCTGTTAGGTGTAAATAAATCCTTCATTCCATTCAAAGTAACTTTGGTAAAGAGTGAAGCTAAAGAATTTCATTAGAAACACTTGAAAGCTATGATCTACTTCAAAATGTAGGAGTATTTCGGAGTATTTTTTCAATGGCTTCTTTCGGACTCTGCAATCATTAGCTGGACGCATTAACTCCAGCAAAGTACAATCGGGAAGTTTCTGGCAGTAATACATGCGGCATGTATTAGATTGCGGTGGCCCAGTTCTACCTGACAGCAGAGCCTCCAGTGTAGCGATACAACAGTTCCCCTACTCGAGCAGCTGTTCCTTGAGGGAAAACCCACCCATCCACTCACCAGAGATCCTTTAAGGTACCCATTTACTATTTGAGACAATTCATGCTGCACACCGATCGGAACCTCAATGCTGCCTGACCCTATGATGGCGAATGCTACCACACATGCGCTAATTAAGTCAGCGTCGTGACAGCGCCCAGCTCACCGTGCACACTGTCCTGCAAGGGAGCTTTTCCCATGCTTACCATGCCTGCTTATTATTGTACTGTTGATCCACAGCTAACTAAACACCCAAGCACATTAATCCATAGATCCACAGCAGGCCCGCTTCGGAGACGGTGAGTGGGGCAGCGGAGGGTGACGCTAGCGATCCCAATGTGAGTTTGGAGGACCTACTGGCACCTAGACTGGCCCCCTATGAAAGCTATGCTGGTGCTTTTGAAACAAAAATCACCAAGCCTGACCGTAAAATGGCACCTGCCAAGGCAATTCCATAAGAGAGGGAGGATGTCCCTTAAGACGAGGGGTCCCGATGTTTAATCTGGACAAAAGGCATAGCAGAGTAAAAGAAACACAGTACTACAGGCAAAGATCACAACCCCCTACCTGATCTCAAGATGGCCGCCTCAGTTTGTCTCTCCACAATAGTCCACCACTCCTGGACAATAGAACTGGGCATCGACCTGATCTTAACCACATCCCTAACCTGACCTTGATCCTGCTCTCCCTCAAGGACATGTACTCTTCAAACTCTCCCTCGACTGTGGAGACCCTTCCATTTGACCGATGCCCAGTGCAGCTAGCTGTTAACTGAAGAGGAGACGGGCAGTGGATCCCCCCTCGGCTGTCACCTACCCAGCTGGACTTTGGGCAGACGTTCCTTCGTCTCTCTGTCGTATCTCCCTCCTACCCCTTCACTCTACCCCCTTCCCCCTCTATGCTCCCTTCTTCTTGCCTTCTATCCCTTTAATGTTTTTCTGTTGAGACCTAGCTATTTGACCGATGCCCGGTGGAGCTACCGGATAGCTGAAGAGGAGATGGGCTGTGGTACTCTCCCTCGGACGTCACCTACCCAGCCGGACCTTGGGCAGACTTTCCCTTCGTCTCTCCGTTGTTATCTATACCCTACCTCGTTCTTCCCCACTCCCTTACCTTTCTCACTCCATTTTCCTTTGCTTCTATGCTCCTTAAATGTTTTTACTGGTATCATTGGTAACATGTAGCTGATGTACGTTTGCACTTATGTGGAACCTTATGTAAAGCACTCTGATACCTTCGGGTGTAGCCAGCGCTATATAAAACTCTTTAAATAAATAAAATAAATAAGCTGAGGAAACAGGTACGGCTTACACAGCTGTGCACAGATTTGCAAAGACATTGTCTGTTTTGCATCACTTTTGTAACACATAGAAAGAGGAAAACGCCTCAATGGATTGTTTTTGTGAACAAAGGTACCCTTCCTGCACAGAACCACCCTCCCTATAATGCAGGCACCCTTGCACCATGGTGCAAGGGTGCCTGCATTGGTGCTAGACTGCCGCAACGATTTAGAAAAGGGGGTGGTGATGAACAGAGTGTCTGAGTTAAACAGACCACTCTTACCCAGTCCAAAGATCAGGGCTTGATCCATCACCGTTATTTATCTCACTGCCCCATCCCAGCTCAGAACCTGGCTATATGCAAATCAGTCTGTCCCTGGCCCAGTGCATCATGGGAACAGGGCAGACTAAACTACCAAGCCAATTCTTCACCAGAAAGGAGACAAGCTACCGGGGACCGGTTTCTGGCATTTCAGCCTTCTTCGGCCCGGCTTGCTTGAATCCTGATGGAGCAGTGAGAAAGGGACTCATGTCTGAGTATACCCTGCCACACCTATAGTGGCCAAAAACGATTTAGAAAAGGGGGTGGTGATGAACAGAGTGTCTGAGTTAAACAGACCACTCTTACCCAGTCCAAAGATCAGGGCTTGATCCATCACCGTTATTTATCTCACTGCCCCATCCCAGCTCAGAACCTGGCTATATGCAAATCAGTCTGTCCCTGGCCCAGTGCATCATGGGAACAGGGCAGACTAAACTACCAAGCCAATTCTTCACCAGAAAGGAGACAAGCTACCGGGGACCGGTTTCTGGCATTTCAGCCTTCTTCGGCCCGGCTTGCTTGAATCCTGATGGAGCAGTGAGAAAGGGACTCATGTCTGAGTATACCCTGCCACACCTATAGTGTGGTTTGCCCTGTTCCCATCATGCACTGGGACAGGAACAGACTAATTTGCATACAGCCAGGTTCTGAAACTGGGATGGTGCAGTGAGCTAAAAAACGGTGTTGGATCTAGCCCTGATCTCTTGACTGGGTGAGAGCTTTCTGCTTAATTCAGAGACTCTGTCCCTCACCACCCCTTGTTGTAAAGACTGCCGCAACGGCACAAGCACAGGGGGAAAGGGCGGGAACACACCATATCTGATAAATACGATGCATTCCTGCCCTTTCCCTGTAGGGCAGAGCATTGCAGCAAGGTAACTTGCTGCACTGCCCTGCACCACCGTTTCCGCAAATATGCCCCACAGTCTGCTGGATTGTAACCAAAAGTTATGTAACGCAGCGCAATGTACTGCCTAACGTTACTTTGAGTCTTGGGGACGCGTCATGGGTGCTGCGTAGGCGTTTCCATGCAACCACCCATGAGTTTTGACGCTAATCCCTATCACCACAGAATTGTCGGCAAGAATGTGCGCCACAGTTCTGCACCTCCATTGGGAGGAATGCCTCCGTTAGGCTGCATTCTATAGCACACATCCAGATCACCCCACAAGCTGGGGGTTTGCTGGCCACACAGTTAGTAATTGAATTTGCATGCATTTATTGGGCGGGGCTTAGATAACGGTAAGTCTTTTTCGCTGTAAGACTGAGTATGAAAAGTAATTTCGAAAATTATTAGTCAGGGCCCAAGGTCCTACTGTGCCTGATACCTCCTGGGTATTAATGCTCGTTCGTTAAAGAATTTCCAATGCCTTTATCAAGCACTCACACTACCATGTCTGCAAAGTTGTGATTTTCCACCCTGATTGAATTACGCCTTTGACAGCAGCTGTCTACTAAAGAGGCCTTTCTAACCATGTTCCATTTTGGAAATCCCAAGAAGGAGTGCACTGCTGTTTCAGGCTCCCCAAAAGTAAACAGAAAAAACATTCGGCGCGTTGAGCAGTGTGGTTGCTAGGATATAAACGGGCCCTCTGCAGATGGCGTTTACAGTAATAATATTGAACAGGGACTAACGAAAATAGGGTTGCGTTTTAGCAGTGCGTGGAGAAAGTAGAGAATATATGCTCTTTGTAGGTACGTTGTTTCTGTGGAACCAGGTTGGGGAAAAAGTTAACTGGAGCATACGGATAGTGTTGATTTGCGTGAAAAAGACATAAACTGAGCCTAATCATTGGTTGACAGAGGAGCACAGGAAAATATGCGCTCTATTCATTCGCCACAAAATGGCTTCTCATCCTCTATCGAACGTTCTACGTTCTTTCCACCACTGACTAACGGGAAGGGAAAGGTCAGGCTATCCATTAAGTCTTTCTCCATTCAGACAACCTACCGCCAGTCTGCGGAGGAGAGGAGGAACCCTTTCATTCATCCGGATGCGCTGTCTCGCCCCTCGTGCCTCCGTCACTCTCGTATCATGTTTAAAATATTGAAGGTTATGTGGTTAATTCACTGAAAGTCCCGGTCTTGAGTGGCTAAACAAGAAGCAGGAAAACAATCAATTATCCACGTTTTATTTTGTTTTTATATTTTTGGTGTGAAGAGCACTACCGGCATAGGCTTTCTTGTCCTAAAGAGAAATGACAAAAATGAAAAACGCATGAAAGACAAAATCGGACAGAAAACTCAAAAGACAAATAGAGTGGTTACTTTGCTCCGTGACATTTATTGTGCTGATATGACCATCATGAAATGAGAGATGGTGTTGGCCCTGGCAGCGTTGCATTGGGCCAGAAAAAAGCCCCACGCACCAAAACAAAAGTATCCCGCATTAGTGAATTAAACAGCTAGCAAGTGGCACGTGTTTACAGATTGGCGCAGTTTTGAACAGGCATAGACACACTGTACAAACTGTTTTGCATGGTATGTGTAAAGAATCTGGGTATTAGTTGAGGGGGTGAGAGCCCCACTCAAGTAATAAACACAGTCCTTGTATGGATAAAAACCAAAAGTCACTAAATAAACCCGTGCTTAACCCTCTGGTAGCTTGGCACAAAAGCAGTCAGACTTAACTTAGGGGTAATGTGTAAATATTTTATGCAGCACACAAACAGAAATAAAGTGAAAAATGTAACACAAGAAAAATACCAAACCAATTTAGAAAAATGGAGTAAAACTTGATATTAAAAATAACACCAAAACAACAAAAATCCAATAAGAAAAACCAGAGTTATTTTTTAAAGTTTTAGGTCAAAATAGCACAAAAAAGCACACAGTGCCGCTCACTGTTGTCTGATTGCATTGTATTGAGTTAATGTCACAAGTTCAGGTCAAAAGCGATAGAGCACGGGTCTGAGACAGGGACCAGGCTCGTTACGGTGAAGAGTTTATCGTCTTTCTCTGAGTGAAAGTCCGCACGAGGAGCCTCAGCTGGAGCCTCGTATTGGAGGAGATTTTGTAGGTGTGATGAGCAGGTCACTTTCAGAAAATTATTTGGTGGGAGAAGCAGCGATCGTTGCTGATGTGAGGAGCAGGTCACAGTCTCGAAGAACCCCAAAGTTCAGAATTTTCACCTGTAGCTTGGCTTTGAAGCAAGAGGAGTAGTACACTCTGATGCCAAACCAAGGGTTCAGGACCTGGGGAGAACCTCTTGGAGATCAGGACTCCCTCCAGCAGAGACAAGCAGCAATGATCAGGAAGGTCCAATTGGTGTTGGTCAGCTGGGCAGTTGCAGAGAAGGCATCTGGAAGCTTGTGGTGTCCCTGGAGCTCAAATAGGGGGTCAGCCAGCTGACCTTTGTAGTCACTTCTGAGGATCCTCGGTTCAAGGTAAGCAGGTCCAGTCTTTCTTCTTCAGACATCAAGGCAGTCCATCTACTCAATCTTTCACAGATCCAGGAGTGTTTTGATGAGAAGTTGTGAGGGTGCCATTCCTATACCCAGTGCCAGCTTGTGGGTAAAGGACGCCCTCTGTCTGACCTTCCCACTTTCCTGGGTTTGGCTCCAATCATTTGAAGGGGATAAAGGCAGACAGGGAGGCCTAGGTGTGAGCTGCATTATTCAGTGGCAGGGCAGGCAGCCTTAGAAGTCAGGAAGGGGATGGGCACAGCCCTCAGGTTACCCTTTGAAGATCGGGAAGGGCTGAATACAACCCCCAGTTCATACTGCTCCAGAGAGGAACCCACTTCCAAGGCCCCTTTTTCTACTTGAGTGGAATGAATACACAGCCGATCACAGGAAAGCCATTCATAGGAATGCAATCCTGGACAGTGGTGGGAAAGCACATTTCGTTTAAGCAGAAAATTGCCAACTTTCTAACAAAAAGAACAAATTAAGGACAGAATGCTGAACAATGCAACCATTCACCCCCAGTCACAAAGCTCTGGGTTTAATCCTTTGTTTTTTTGCTCACAATGCCACCCTAGTTTAGACGCAGTCTTATGTAAATCAGTCTTGACCCTGCTCCTCATGGGAACAGTCCAGCCAGAAATGCCAAGCCAGGTCCTCGCTGGACTGGAAACAAGCATCCTGGGACAGGTTTCGGGTATCACTCCTCATCAGCCAGTCTAGCTTCAATCTAATGATGTGATGGCATTTCAGGCTGGACAGTTCCCATGAGGAGCAGAGTCAAGACTGATTTGCATATGGCTGGGTCCAAACTGGGGTGGCGTGGTGAGCAATAAAACAATGGATTAAGTCCAGATCTTTGACTGGAGGTGAATGTTTGCATTTTTCGGCATTCCATCCATTATCTGTTTTTTAACTTTTTTACTGCAGCATTTTAGGAATGGTAACCTAAAATTCAACTTTACCGTTATAGAGGATTTTAAATTACAGTAAAAATGAACAAAATAAATATTTCTCTATGTGTCCCCAAACTGAAGTTATCAATTATTAAGTGTAATAAGATAACTCATTGGTAGTTTATGGAAGAGATAGCTTTGGGACATTGAAAAATGACTTATAGCGTTTTCAATGTCAGGACATGTAAATCCTAAGTACACATGTCCTACTTTCTAAATATCATGCACCTTCTCTTTGTGCTGTTAGGACCTATCATAGGGGTGACATACATGTATTAAAAAGGGAGGCTAAGGCCTGTCAAATGGTTTGATTTGGCAGATTGAAATGTTAGTTTAAAACAGCTCTAGAGGCTGTAGTTGCAGGGATGTGTCATGTTTTACAGTGGGTGGCACAAGGAGTGCTGCAGATCACTAGCAGCTTTTAATTTAGAGGCCCTGGGTACATGCAGTACAATTTTCTAGGGACTTATAAGTGAGTTAAATGTATTAATCAGGTGTAGGCCAACTTACCACATTTAAGGGACAGAGCACAAGCACTTTACCACTGATAAGCAGGAGTAAAGCTCACAGAGTCATAAAAACCAACAAAACAGGTTCAGCAAGGGAAGGCAATTATCTGGGGTGACCCTGCAGATAGAACCAGGTTTAACAGCTTTGGAGACGGTATGGAATTCCTCTTGCTACACAGAATATTTGTTTTATTATCAGAGAAATTAACAGAAAAAACTGGCCCAGCAGACCATAAAACAGGCCCACAAACAACAACAAAAAGTCTCACACACTGACCTGCCAGACCAGCCTGTCCGACAATGCCTGATTGTCCTATAGGCTAGTCTCACCCCCGGTCCAGCTCACAGTTTTCAGTCTGCATAAACTTACAGGAAATGATGCAAGTGTGAGTGTGAGAATTAGTGAGTGAAGGTGAGAGTTAGGATAGTTTGAAATTTCACACTAAATCTAACGGACTCAAGGGGAAAGACGTAGCACAGTGTATCATGCTGATTCTCAAAGCACGTGTGTTGGGGAACATCCTTTACAACACAACTTTTACCATGCAGTGCCTTTACGACGCAACTTTTACAACGCAAACCATTACAACGCATTGCGCTAGGGGGCGCTCTAGGATAGGGAATAGGTTTAATGTACTATCCAACACCTTCCCTACTATCCACGGGGACTGGAGTTGGAATAGTAAATTAAACTATTCACTATCCAGTGCCCCAAAGCACTATGCGTTGTAAAGGCATGCGTTGTAAAAACCGCGTTGTAAAGGCATTCATGGTAAAAGCATGCGTTGTAACGTCATACATCCACATGTGTTACCTACACATGAATGTGGCGTGTTTTACAAGTGCAACTCCAGGTTGTTATTGATAAAACCTGAAATTGCATATGCAAACGGATTTACATGCACTTAATATCACCCCTCAGTGTGGTAATATTAAACACATGCAAATGCCACTCCTAGACGGGAGAGTGGAAGTTCCAGGGTAGGGTTTGCTTGGGACGTTTGGAGCACCCACAAACTCTTTAGTTTGAGTATTCACCAACTTTTTTCTGACTCAGTCCCTCCATGAAATCATCAGATATTTACTCCTATCAAGGGCAAAGGTAGATCCCTTTCATTGACGGAAAAGGGAAGTGAACCCCTTCTTACCTCATGGTGTTGTGAACGAAAGTATTTTGGCATGAAGGAAAAATTGCAATATAGAACATTTTAATGCAGTTCCATTCATGCGTAGGCATTTTTACATCCAAAGTTGTTCACTATACACAGTGTGCATGCAGCAAGCCCTTTGCTTGAAGGTCAGTAGGAATTCACAAAGTGTTGGAAAGCCTACTTAGGAAGTAAATGTGTCATGGACCACAATGTTTTATATAATTCAACTAGGAAGAGATTAATCTGTAGGCTTCAGTAGGACATATTTGCATCACTACTACATATAGACAAGGTGTACCAGATGAAACACATAACAAGTTGGATTTTGCTTTCAGATGGACACGTAGGTATTAATGTATGAACTAGCAAATTGGAAAGCTAGGTAGCATAGTGATCCCCTTTCAACCTAATGGAAGCTGGGGTTATTCATACTTAAATACCTATTCATTATAATATGAATTTAAAAACATTTTATCCATCATAGTTTTGGTATTGATTAGTGGTTTGAACTATACAAATAAATGTACATAGTTTTTAGAAGGCGAGATCAATGAGCAGTTGCTTGGTATCTAGCTGCCCAGAAGTCAGGTCTAACAGCTCCTGGCTTAATAGCAGTAAGGGTTTTATCAAATGCTCAGTTTGTAAAGCCTGCTGGAACGGGGTGAGCAAAACAGAATATAAGACTCCCTTCAATGATAAACCTGTCCGTATCCAAAGCAAACTGACATGTAAGATGGAGTACGCGGTGTATGTGCTGGAGTGTCCTTGTGGCCTGCGCTATGTGGGAAGCACTAAGCTGCAGGTGCACAAGAGGATACTCCAGCACATACGGGCCATTACCAACGGCGACACCGCATACCCAGTCACCAGATATTTTGAGGAATTACATGCCAAAAACCCTGCAGATCTCAGATACTTTGTGAATGATATAGTCCCTCCTTTGAGGAGAGGTGGTGACCGTGAGGCGCTACTACGCAAGTTAGAGACTAGACACATCATACTCCTGGATTGTAAGGCACCAAATGGATTGAATGTCAGTGAGGATTGTTTTACTTATCTGGAATGATTTTTTAATTATGAAATTGTACGCATTCTTTAGACCAACTTGGCCTTTTTTATTAATTCTGATTATTTTTATTCAATCACTTTTTAGCACATGGTTTGCACTTTATCCTATGACTGTGTTTATTTTGCGAAGTTTGCACTTTAGATCTGACAAGGATGGTTTTGGAATTCGCCCACTTGGGCTATATTCTTTCTGTTTTGTTTACTTAACAAAACAATACATGGTTGCATTCTTGGTGCCATCTCAACAACTCATATGAATTTTAAATGATGTAGATAGCTTATGGGAAACAAAGTTTTACATTGTTTTAACTGTTTCTGAGCATCTCTATATTTATAAATATGAGTATGGCACTATTGGCTTAAGTGATCAGATATTTTAGAGCTGAACAGCATATTATTGAGTATTTAGTCTGATATTTTAACATATATTTATTTATATGTTTATATATATATTTTTATTCAATGTGCTGCTATCTAGGTGATATTTATCACTGTGCTCTATTTATAATGTATTATACATTCATTGTATTATCTTTTCTGATAAGCCACGTAACATTTTATGTGAGGAAATACTGTAGTATGCTTTCCATGTCTACTAGCCAAAACTCTGCAGCTGATGCATATGAAATACGTCATGTGTTTTTCAGTTTAAATGAACACTCTGCCTTTTCAACGGTGTCATGTGATCAAGGCCCCACGCGGGCTGAAACGCGTCATGGCGGTGGTGGTGTTGGGCACTAAATAAAGAAAATCGCACCATCAACTGGGTTCGCTTCATCTGTTGTTTAGAGTACCTGAAGACGTTTCTTTGCCATAGCTTTTACCATATACACATATTGGGCCCGATTCACAGAACAAACTTAAGACAAAATCCTAAATTTACTACAATTTTGGTATTCACAGAAGGCACTTACTCATTTTGGTATTCACAGAAGGCACTTACTCATTTCAATATTCACAGAAGGCACTTACTCATTTCGGTATTCACAGAAGTTAGGACTCCTAACTTTAGGGCTCCTAAATGCCTTCTGTGAATACCGCAAGTCTTAAAGTTAGGATTTTTCTCATTTTAGATGTAGTAAAGTTAGGACTCCTAACTTTAGGACTCCTAAATGCTTTCTGTGAATACCGAAAGTCTTAAAGTTAGGATTTTTCTTAGTTTAGGAGTAGTAAAGTTAGGACTCCTAACTTTAGGACTCCTAAATGCCTTCTGTGAATACCGAAAGTCTTAAAGTTAGGATTGTTCTCAGTTTAGGAGTCCTAAAGTTAGGAGTCCTAACTTTACTACTCCTAAAACGTGAAAAATTCGAACTTTCAGACTTTCGGTATTCACAGAAGGCATTTAGGAGTCCAAAGTTAGGACTCCTAACTTCTGTGAATATCGAAATGAGTAAGTGCCTTCTGTGAATACCGAAATGAGTAAGTGCCTTCTGTGAATACCAAAATGGTAGTAAGTTTAGGATTTTGTCTTAAGTTAGTTCTGTGACTCAGGCAAATGCACTTTACTTTTACAACTGTTCTTATAAGAGCACACCATCATCCTAGAGCATATTAATCGAACATAAGAGAATGTTTTACAAAATAAGGGCTTATGTTCCGGCTATCTTCTGAATAACCATAGTGTTTATTCTAGTCAGTGAGAAATTGATTGAGGGGATGAAAACTCTTCTTAAGCAACAACTGCAATCTTTGTCACAGTGAACAACAAAAGTCATGAAATCAACCTGTGCTTAACCCTCTTGTAGCTTGAAACAAAAGCCGTCCATCTTAACTTAGAGGCAATATGTAAAGTATTTACGCAGCACACAAACTGAAAGAAAGTTAAAACACAACACAAGAAAAATTCCAAACCAATTTTAGAAAAATAGATCATATTTTAATAATTATTTAGAGGCCAAAATGACAAAAAAAACAATCAGTAGAACTGGATATATTGAATTTTAGAGGTATCATTACAAGTTGTGCCAAAAGGTGTAAACCACCAAATGAAGGCATCTGGTCCCACTGGACCGGGACAAACTCGCAAGTTCAGGCCACTACGAAGGAGCGCAGGTACGGCACACAACCAAGGTTAGCCATCTGGGGGAAGTACCTCATGTCCTAGGTGCAAGATTTGTGTGGCGTTGCTGTGCAATGCTTCATGTTGCCCGGGTTGGTTCTGATGAGGCTGTGCAGCAAGGCTTTCCAGGGCTTTGCGGCACTGAGCGTCAGTTCCTATGAAGCTTTCATCTGTGAGAAGAGGCTTTGTGTTGTTTGTGCTAGAATTGACAGTACCTTCAGTTAGGCCAGAAGGAGTTCTCTCTGATGCCAGCAAAGGATCCAGGACCTTGACAGGCAACTCTGGGGGATCAGGAACTTCCTCCAGCAGAGGCCAGCAGGGCTCAGTCAGGTGCATGCAGTAGATCATCTGGGCAGTTACAGAGAGGCCACTGGAGCTTGTTGTGTCCTTGTAGCTCAAAACAGGAGGTCAGTCAATTGACCCTTGGAGCCACTCTGGTAGTTCTGGGTTCAACTAGAGATTCCTCTCTCATTCAAGCAGCAAGGAAGGCCTTAAGTAGAGGGGCGTTCCTCTGAAGAATAAGGCAGACGTCTCGTCAAGCAGCAGGACAGTACTCTGACAAACAAGGCAGGACTGAAGCAGCAGGAATGTCATCTGAAGTACAAGGCAGTCCTGAAGTCTTCTGCAGATCCAGGAGTGAACTGAGGAGTTGGTCTCAGGGTCCAATATTTATCCCTGGTGTCATCCTCTGAAATGGGAGAAACTTCTAAACTTACCCGTAACTCCTCGTCCCTCTTTGTCTCAATGTCTGGGAGGAATACACAAAGGCCAGTTGCCAAATACACCCAGTCATGTGACCCAGGACACAAGCAACAGGTACAAAATGGTTTGGACAAGAAAATTGCACCTTTCTAAGAGTGACATTTTGAGAATTATTACTTAAAATTGGACTTTACCAGAAGAGGGCTTTAATTTACAATTTTTATGAGTGTAAACATCAGATTCCTACCTACTCCCAATCAAATGTTATCACCTTAAAAAACCATCAGTAGATCACACAGACTTAAGCAACTGCCCCCGATCTCCAATATTCCATCTCTGGTGAAGCTCCTTGAAAAATGTGTACACATGCAACTATTTGACCACATTGAACAATTCCGCCTTCTGGACCAATTCCAATCTGACTTCCACCCAGGGCACTGCACCAAATTGGTTCTTACACACAAGGTGGATGAGGCGCTAAAAATGTTGGATGAAAATAAATCTTGCCTCTTAATCCTCCTTGACCTATCTTTCGCATTCGATACGGTCAAGCATGACAACTTACAAGACTTACTGGGACATAGAATGGGCTTATCAGGATCTGTCCTAAACTGGTTTACCTCATTTCTCCAAAACAGAAATTCAAAGATTCAAGGCTAATCAATTACTATCTAATTCCACTTCGGTCACACTAGGAGTCGCACAAGGTTCTTCTGTCTCACCCTCTATCTTTAACCTGTTCATGGAGCCTCTAACCAAAATTCTGAGTTAATTGATCATCCACTATTACATGTACGCTAATGACACCCAACTGTACCTGAAAGTCTCCTCTCCTGTAGACATAATATCTCTCAATTTAACTCTTCACACATCCAAAGCTGGCTGGCAGACAACCACCTTAAATTAAACACTTCCAAAACTGAATTCCTACTAATTGCTCCACCCAATCAGTCGCCCATCCTTGAGGAATGGTTGATGAACTAACAGCCCTCAACTACCGGCCTCGAGTTATTGAATCAGCGAGATTGCTGGTAATTACTCTGGTCAAGAACCGTAACATGCAGAAGCACATCAGCACCTCCATCAAAGGAGCGAACCACCATATGCACATCCTGAGAACATTAAATCCCTTCCTCCCTCCCAATGATTTCAAATATGTAGTGGAAGCCCTAGTAATTCCTAAGTTAGACCATGGAAGTGCAACTCTCGGCTGCCTGCCTAAATCTATAACAGCACCTATAAGGGCCTCCATTAACTCATCAAGACTCATCAAGGGATCAAAAAGAAACAACCACATCACCCCTGACTTAAACGCTCTCAACCGGTTCCCTTATGAAGCAAGAATTCAACTAAAAATCACCTGCATGACCCATAAATACCTACACTTTAACACAGCGAGATACGTTGCTTAAAAGTTGTAACATTACGATGGCAGTAGATTCTCCAGAAGCCCCAGCACCTTACTGCTGAAACCCCAGAGATTCTCTAAAAAGAAAACCTACAACCGAGCTTTCTCAGGGACCACCCTGAGAATCTGGAATTCCCTGCCCCCCGAAGCCAAACTGAATTCCTCAACTGCTTCTTTCAAAAAAGAAGAAAATGTATTACTCATGAACAAATTTATGCCCTAGATCCCAGGATCTCATCTCTCCAATTCCCCTCTTGACGTACAAGTTATTACCTTAGTACTGTTAGATGTTATTGTTTTGATTTTATCTCACCTATAGTTTTTTTTGTATTATAGTATCCATTTGTTTCTATATCGTGTGGTCATATGCATTTGCTATCTGAACATACGTAAAGTGCTCTGATACCCTCATGAGTCATGAATGCGCTATATAAAACTTTTAAAATAAATGAATAAGGTAACTCAATATTATCATACGGAGGGGTAGACCTTGCAGTAGTGAAAAACTAATTTGAAATGTTTTTTACTACCAGAACATGTAAAACCTAAAAGTACACAGCCAACTTTTTGAATACACTTTATCCTTGCCTATGGGCTATCTAGGGGTTACCTTAGGGGTGATTTATATGTATAAAAAGAAATATTTTGGCTTGGCAAAAGATTTATTTTGCCACATTCAATCAGCAGTATAGAACTGCATACAGGCTGCAATGACCTACCAGAGACATGGTTTAAAGAGCTTGTTTAGTGAGTGGCACAATAAGTGTGATAGGCTCACAAGTAACCTTTAATTTACAGGCCCTGGGTACATGTAGCACCACTTTACTAGGGACGTATAAGTAAATTAAATGTACCAATCAGGTATAGGCTTATTTTACTGTGTTTCGAAGAGAGAGCACAAGCACTATAGTACTGGCTAGCAGTGGTACAGCACATAGAATACTAATTGCAACAAAAACTAAATTTAGAAAATAGGAAGGGTAAAAGCAAAACGAATGGGGTGACCCAGCGGAGATGGCCAAGTCTAACATGGGCCATTTAATTATTTTTCTTTAGGTATTATCAACATATTTTGCCTCAGATTGGATTAGTGGCTCTCATCATGGCAGTGAAGGGACTGTCACTATTAATAAATTGTTAGAGAATGAGGTGACAGAAACAATTATCCTTCAATCCTTCTGGTTAAGGAGACGAAGAAATGAGTGTATAGAAGACGAATCACTGACATATTATCGAAAGACACAATATCGTTCTACAAAAATATCGGCACAAAATTATCGAACACTATTATATCGACATCCTATACATAACTGAAAACATACAAAAATATTGGATACACAATATCGACGTACATAAACATCGATCTCACTAAAATCAACAACATACATATCGAAAGTTTTAAATATCGACTACATTAAAATGTATACCCTAAGTCAAAAATATCGTAAACACATTTAGCGACAACAATATTATTGTTATTTTATATATATCATAATTATTTATATATATATCACAATACTTTCCAACATATACAAATTAAATTAACACCAAAATACACATCTCTCATAACAAACTATAAGTATAATTACTTTTCAGATTTATTAAACATCTAATAAATTTACAAATTTTGATTAAAGTTTATAAATAAATTATATAAAATTAAGACGTTAAATTATTATTTTACGTTTGCCTTATATATATAAAAAAAACTAACATATATTCAAAAATACAAATTGACCAATGAAAACACTAAAAATATAAATTAACCAATAGCAAACTAATTACTAACTCCAAACCACTATACAAGCAATTACAAACTAATCACAAACCACCGGAAGAAAAAAACAACAGGAGAAAATACATTGGATACATTCGACTACACCTACAAGAACATCAAGATTAAACCTAAAATTCTATGGATTACATGTAAGTAACTAAAATAAACTAAATAAAAGTAATTGCTAAAATGTGAGAAATTAGAAACATGATCAAATTACTAATGCATATCTACTTTTTATTTTCTCCTACCACCACAGAATACTTTACTAACAAAGAACAGAGATCAGAATTCTGAAAACCAAGATACAACTAACAAAGTAAGTATGCTCAAACATTAAACTAACTGCTAAAATGTTAAAAATTACAAACATGTTCAAATTACTAATACATATCTACTATTTTTTTTCTCCTACCACTACAGAATACTCTACTGACAAAGAACAGAGAACAAAATTCAGAAAACCAAGATACAACTAACAAAGTAAGTATATTCTAACATTATCTGAAAAGCATAAAAGAAGTTAAGGCTAAATGTATCAAAAAAACTGTAATTGCAACCTAAAAAATATCTCTGAATTATTAACACAAATAAATGCATTTTTTCCTAACTGATCAAGAAAACACAGAAAATAAAGGCCACAACTAAACAGGCAAGTACATCAAAATCAAACACAGAATTTCTAAGAATGTAAGTATATACCATAGAAATGTTGGGGCTTCAAGATGGCGGATTGATGCCGCTGGTGTGAGGTCCTCCCACAGAGATTTCCCTCCTGTGCGATTAACAGCACACCAACCCAACCCGACTGATCGACCGTGAAAGAAATGAGAAAGCCGGGTACTGAGACCGACTGATGTGACAGCGGGCGCCCGAGTGATCCAGCGGAGTCTTTTGCTTACCGGGATTTGTTTGGCGTTTGTTTGGCGTTCTGTGTAGTTTGGCGTTTACCGCTACCTGCAGCCAACTCCTGCTCGACTCAGCTGAGCTCGGCTGGGCGGAATGCGGACTGCGGCTGCGGTTGCGGACCGCGGCTTGCGGCTTTTGGTTTACAGCTTACTGCTGCAACAAGATGCGGCGAGGACAGAGCTGAAAAACCGAGGCGCCGAAACTGAGGCACTGAGACCGAGACTGAGCGACTGAGACTGGGCAAGGCGAGGCGAACTGCAAGCTGAAAGAGGTGAGGAGCAGAGAAAGCAGCACTGTAGCCGGGGGGTGCTCTGAGCGGTTTTCACTGAGTTTACAGTACGACTATCGCAAAGCTCCAAAGCAACAAAACCAGTGATTTTTAATAGCACCGCTTCTCCTGAAAGCTCCTGAAAAGTTCCTGAATGAATGAAAGTTACCTGTACCTGTTAGTGTACTATCAGGGGGGTACTGGCTACTGATTACTGACTACTAGATCAGAGACCCGTGATTTGAGGAGTGCCGCGCTGCTCATTCTAGCTTCATTCAATCCCACCCAGCACCAGCATCAGCATCAGCACCAGCAACAGACTCCCGGCGAGGCTTGGCCTGGATTGATTGCCAAACTGATTTCTGTCTACACAACCAGGACTTGGCTAGATAAGACGAACGGGCACGAAGTCATACCCTTATGGCTCTCATGGCTCCAAAAAATACAAGGCAGAATAAAGCTCTGCTGAAAGGTACTCCTCTGAAGGAGGGATCAGAAGAGTCGAAGAGAGGAATAGATGAAGGGAGAGCACAGCTGATCAGACCCATTTCACTGCAGTGGTGGCACGTACATCTTGCCTCAGTCAACAGGAGCTCCAAGCTGGTAAACCACTGCTCAACCTCCCCCCTACTACTTTGAATGCAAAAGAGAAAATGACTTTGTCCAAATTAAAAACCAAAACCAAAATAAAAGAGGACGATATTACTACAGATAAGGCTAATAATAAGACCAAAAAGACTGGCAACATCAGTAGCAAGGCTATTCAACAAGGGGGACTAAATAATGATGTACCGTCAGGGGGAGAGTCAGATTGTAATTCATCAGCGGAGAGTAATTCAAACAAGGTAGTATCTGCGCAATCTTCGCAATCTATGCTGATTACTACAACCGGACCTCCTGAGGTCTCTGAGGCTTCCAATGGGGGAGCTGAACTAGAGCTGAATACTGATATTGACACTGACGTACCCGATATCAACGTACCTTTACAAACTGATATGTCTCCCATAGTCACTCCGCTAACTCCAAAACCTACATACATGCATCTACAAGCACAGATATCGGCGCCACCACCAAATACAACTATAGAAGAGAAAAGTTCCAATATGGATAATGACATAGGGAATACTGAGACTAACTCAATACAGGAACTTAACTCTAACGACGACGAGTATGAGGAGTTTGTCGAAGGAAAGGAGGGAATGAAGGAAGGAGTGGAGGAAGGGATAGGCAGACGAACTGTGAATGTCCGAGCCCAAACAAGAAAAGAGAAATCTGTTGTCACTAAAAGAAAGGGGAAAGGAAAAGGAAGAGCTAAGAAAGGGAAGACTAAAGAAACAGCAACACTGCTTACAACTTTACTCTCAACTGCTAGAGGAGCTATAGGACGGAACATAATCAAAGACCAAAGACCCTTACTTAAGTGGATGCAGGTTAAAGGGGGCTCTCAAAAGTTGTCTATTGTACTACCAGGAAACCACCCCATAGAAGCTGACAACTCGCAAGACTATACTTTTCAGACCCCTCCTTGCAAAGGGGACTTACCAACTTCAAACTCAGCTCCAAATTCAATATCCAATCTGGCACCTATCACTATGGTCTCTACGGACGTCACACCTGTAGTGCTTATACCTACTACTTTATGCAACCAGGCAACTGCATTACCGGTCACATCAGCTACTATGGCTACACCCATTACATCTCCCGTTACTTCTCTCATATTCTCTCCAACCCCTTCTCAAACTGAGACTTCTTCTCCTTCTCTGGATTTAATCTTAAAAACATTAATGGTCCATCACGAAGAGTCTCAACAACACTTTCGCTAACTAAAGGAAGACAATTGTAAGATGCATAACTGTCTACAGGAAGTCACTAACAAGCTAAGTGGAGTTACTGAAGATATTGAAGAATTACAGCAGAGAGTAGTTGATGTTGAGGAAACACTGGCCACTACTACTGCCTCTACAGTAGAACATAAGGAAGACATAGAGACCTTGAAGAACAAAGTCGAGGATCTTGAAAACTGACAGAGGCGCCAGAATCTAAGAATTTTTGGAATCCCCGAAGGGACTGAAGGCTCCGACGCAAGGGCCTACCTGATCCGACTTTTTTAAAATGCATTCCCAGACCTGGGCGACTGGGACTGGGATTGCCAACTCCAACGGGTACATAGAATAACGATTTTTTCCAAGAATAAAGAGAGCAAATACCCTTGACCAATTCTGGCTTACTTTGGCAACTACTTGCTTAGACAGGCAATTTCACTGAAAGCCCGACCGAATACACCGGTGACTTGTGATAATATAACTTTCTTTGCTAAATCAGACCTTAGTAAGGCTACTATGGACAAAAGATGGGGGCTGCGGAAACTGATAGACTCTTTCAAGTCTAGGGGGGCTACAGCAGACCTCCAAGAACCTGCACGTCTTAAAGTTATAAAGGCAGGGCACACTTATTTTTTTAACGATGTTAAAGACGCAGAGCAACTTTTGGCAAAATGGACACTTAAATCTAGGTAGTTAACCTTACAGAAACCTAGAATCTGAAAACTACGAGCAACCACTTTGTTCTTTAAACTTTTCTTTTGGGTCGGGATGGGTTGGGATCTTGTATACGAGTTTAATTCGGAGGGGGAGATTGTGGGGAGACCTCTCTGGCCAGCTGCCCTTTCAACGGCAGCAGAAGATAGTGGGAGGCTTCCGGGTAGGTACTTGGGGTGGGGCCTCTAGAGCAGGGGGAGAAGCTCAAGGGGAGAGGGAAGAGGGGGGAAGGGGTAGGGGTAACAAGGGTGAAAGCGACAGCACAAGCACAAGCACATGTACAGACTTGAATAATAAATGCAATAGGCACTGCTTACAGAGGTTAAAATCGAACAAATGTATTAAAGTAAATTATCTAGCATGGAACGTCTCTGGTCTCAACAATAGAATAAAAAACAGTTAGTCTCCGAAGAACTGAAAATGTATAACCCTCACTTTGCCCTTTTAAACGAGACTCACATTCGATTTCAGGATCGTAAGATGATGGAGCAAGGGGGATATGAACTGATTACTTGTACCTCTTTGAATGTACCAATTAGGGGTGTCGCTATACTTAAGAAGAAAACTTTCAAGATAGAGGTACTTAGAACTGCTGCAGACAAAGCCGGTAGATGGGCATTAGCACAATTTAATTTAATGAATGCAAAATATGTACTATGTGCCTTGTACGGATCAAACATTGATGATGCAGGGGTTTTTGATCGTCTTAATATTGAATTTTTGGACTTGGAAGGAGACATAATATTGATGGGAGACTTCAATTGCGTTATGAACTACACAAGGGACACGACCAAGACAAATCCATCACAGCGTATGCGTAAAACCAGGGCAGCCATTTTAGAGTTATCGCGCATTCATAATTTAAAAGACACTTGGAGGAACCTATATCCGACACTTGTAGGTTATACATACTACTCTGCCCCCCACCAAATGTGCTCCCGTATTGATATGGCCTGGACAACAGATCGGGTTTTAGAGGGCAGTAAAATGGAGATCTGCCCAAAAGTAACTTCGGACCACAATCCCATCATACTACGGTTTAATATACTATCTCCTAAACCGGCTGCCAGGGTTTTTTCTTTTGCAAGGTACTTGCTAATAGATCCTTTTTTTGTTTCTCAATTAAAGAAACAATTAAAGAATTCTTAGAACTTAACTTAGACTCAACACACCTCATTTATGTATGGGATGCATGTAAAGCGAGCATCAGAGGGTTTGCACAGCAATTTATTATGAGACAAAACAAAGAACGAAAAGATGAGACCTTGGAAATGACCTCTAGAATACGGGCACTGGAAGAACACCTGGCTGAGGCTATCATACAAGAGAACTTAGGGGGACGAATTTCGAAAAATAAATCTTTACTGGAACTAAAGCTGACTACCCTTCGGTCTAAAATTAAAACTTTTTTAAGAGAAAAAGCTAGCTCGTAACTACATAAATACAAACAGTCTCAATACGAAAGTGGTGACAGAGTCGGCAAAATTCTTGCTTATAAGGTTGCTGAAGACAGGGCCAATTCTATCATAAAAAAACATTAAAGGGGTGGACGGGATTAGCTACAACCAACCAGAACAGATACTACAACAATTTGTAACATACTATAGTAACCTCTGCACACCTGAAACTACCCCTACTGAAGAGAACATGCAAAGATACTTAACTAAGAATTGGTCACTAGACAGGGAACCTGACTTAATGGAACCACTTGAAGGACATTTTTCACTATCCGAAATACAAATGGCTATTTCTTCTGTCCCACAGTTGAAATCCGCTGGCGATGATACACTTCGAATGGAAATTTATAAATGCTGTAGCGAGGAACTGTTACCTACACTTTGCTCAGTGATTAATCAAATTGAAAACACAGGCAAAATAGCTAACTCCTGGAAAACTGCTAAAATAATCTTTTTTTTAAAGAAGGATAAATCACCTGTGGAGTGTGGGTTCTATCGGCCCATCTCCTTGATAAATGCTGATGCTAAGGTTTACTCAAAGTTACTAGGCATGAGATTAGCCCCACTAATGCCTAAATTAGTTAGTCAACACCAGCATGGCTTTGTGATGGGTAGAGACACGACAGCACATGTTAACACTGCTATTACTGCATTTGACGTTGCCAATACTAATTCCTCCCCACTCGGTATGGTGTTATTAGATGCAGAAAAAGCCTTCGACCGAGTGGGGTGGGATTATCTTTGGGCTTTATTAAGGAGGATGGGCTTTGGGAAACAGCTTCTTACCAGGATTCAAGCCCTGTATGATTCACCCAACGCAAAAATAGGTTATGCCAATTTAATTTCTAATAGTTTCCCGGTTTTAAGAGGCACACGTCAAGGGTGCCCCCTGTCACCCCTTTTGTTTGCTCTCGCAATGGAGCCTTTTATTAATTCAATACTGACCCAAGAATGTATTATCCCATTTACGCATGGTAATAACTCCCTCAAAATTACTGCTTACGCAGATGATCTGGCAATTTATACAACCGACGTACCTAAAGCCATAGCTGGGATCATTAAGGAAGCTGATGAATTCGGCTTGGTTTCGGGATACAAACTAAATTTAAACAAAACGCAAATCGTTGTTAACTATAAGCTTCCGGCCCCAGTTCTGGGGATTTGCCATACTGCGAATTACTTGAGTATCAAAATAACATCTAACTTAAAAGAAATTATGGCTCTAAATTACGATACTTTATTGAAGGAGACAACAGGGACCCTTAAAAAATGGCATAAGGATCCCTTAAATTTAATAGGACGAATCAACCTTATAAAAATGAACATTCTACCAAAATCTTTGTATTTGTTTAAGGCCATCCCGCTCTTTGTTAACAACTTATTCTTTAAAAAACTGGATGGTATTCTAGGAAGCTATATTTGGGGCTACAAAAAAAATCGTAGAGCTCTGTCTCTTCTCAAACTAACAGCTACTAAGGGTGGCCTCGATTTCCCCGACTTGAAATTTTACTGTTATGCTTCTTTCCTGGGTGGGATACGGAGCCTTATTTTTATCATCAATTTATGCTAGGAGCAAACTCTGTACAATTTTTAGCTACAAGCAATGACTCGAACTACTTCAAACGAGTGAAGTTTAAGACCGCTAAAGATGCAGTCCATATTTGGTATACCATTATGGCTATTAATAAAACTACGTTCTTTCACCCAAAGCTAAGCATGTAGTATAATCCGGGCTTACCCGAGATTTTTAGCGATCCAATAGTTAGAACATGGGCTAATCTCGGTATAAACCACCTCTCCGACTTATACGGATCATCAGGTTTTTTAACATTTGATACCTTAAGAACACTTTATAAACTACCTGTAAATGCTCTTTTCAAGTACACACAGATACGTGATTTCTTCCTGAATAAAATGAAACTAAGGGAAATTTTAGACTCAGAAATATAGATCTGCATTTACGGGGAAACAAATAGTGATATAATTAGCCTGGGGTACAAATGTCTTTGTCAATCTAAACCTGATGATTGTATTAAAATCGCACAGAAATGGACTACTACTTTAGGAATGCCCATCTCTCCAAATAACATTTCCACTTTTTTCATTAAAGTAACTTTTTAACTAACGCTTCTAGCTTAAAACTTCAATCTTACAAGACTGTATGCTAGCTATACTACACGCCGCTTCACTTCTTTAAGTGGTCAGGGAATAATGCATTATCCGAACGTACAAAATGCCCAAAATGCGATCTACTAGCAGCAGATATAGTACATATAATTTTTTCATGCCCGGCTCCGCAAACATTTTGGGATGAAATAGAAAAAATGCTGAAACTGAATAAAATGTTCTTTGGTAAATTCTCTCCCGAGATGATACTTTTGGGAATACAACCAAATACTGCTACTTACAAGGATCTAATGTTTATTCTAACTTCTTGTGCAAGACTGATAATCGCTAGGGCTTGAATTTCAGATAAACCACCATTGGTAACCGAATGGTGGCTTCTGGTAAATGAGATACATGATATGGAATTTTCAAGTGCCAAAATTCGATGGATTGGTTCTTTGAAGAAAGTTGATAAAATTTGGGGTAATTTGTTCCCTATTCACGATTGAATGACTTTATCTTTGCAGTACTAGATTTGTGAATAGTTCCTATTTCTTTCATGGTCAGAGCCTATTTGATGCAGAAGAAACTGATGTATTTTTCTTTAATATACTGTAAATTTCTTTGCCTATTTTCTATTTGATTAAGTTTTCAAGGCATTTATGTATTATAATTTTCTCCTTTTTTTTTCTTCTTGTTGAAAAATGCTTTATTTTTTAAATGTACGTCTGCTTTTGCTGTCAATAAAAAAGTTTTTTAAAAAAACCAAAAAAAGAAATGTTTTTTAAATTAACTTAAAATACATACATTATTTTTTTAATAACTACAACATATATTTCTTGTAGAATAACAAACAACAAAATGAGTGAAGGAGCTGAATTTGTTACCAGCCAGAAAGGAAAACTATTACTCTGCTACATGGGTTACACTTATACCCAAGAAAAACAATTTGGGATGAAAATTAATTGGAAATGTTGCAAATATTACTCCAACATATGTTACGGAAGGGCAACAACTAGAGAAGCAACAGTACTTTATACTAGGGAACACAACCACCCACCAAACGTAACAGAAATAGAAGTTAGAACAGCATTGGAAAACATAAAAAAGGCAAGCACAGGTTCCCAAAAAGCAACAAGCGCCATCTTAAAAGAAGAAATTCCCAAAATACCTAAAACAGCAACTACTCAGATGCCAAATATTATTTCCCTAAAAAGAATAGCCCGAACAAAAAGAACAACTACTTGTACCATTCCACCTCCTAGAACATATAGCGATATAAATTTAAATCCTAACCAAACTATAACTTTAAACAAATGACCATTTGTCATTTACGACAATGAAAGCAATGATAATGGGTTAGAATCTGCACCTATTATAGAGGAGGGGGTGAATAACCAGCAATTACTATGTGCTGAGGACCCTAATGCTGGTTTAACTGAGGTTGATACCCATGTATATGGTGCTAACCATAATATTGTCCAAGATAAACCCAAAAATTGTCCTACAGGGGGAACCTCTATTGTTAGTTGGAACATAACAGGCTGGGCATCAAAAGAGAATAAGTTGGGATGGGATGACATGATCAAGTCATATGATATTTTATGTCTCCAAGAGACTTGGTGCACCACAAAACCCAGCTTTGATGGATTTGTTTGTTACAGCTTAGATGCCTTAGAGTCCCGGCATGGAAGAGCAAAGGGAGGTTTGCTTTTCCTTTTATCTGTGGATTTATCGCTGATAGTTGTAAAACATGTAAAAGTCGGAACAGATGAAGGAATGCCCAGAAGTGCTTTTAATGAACTTCTATAACCATATTTTTTTTTGTTTAAATCTTTTTATTGGGTTTCAAGAAGGCAAACATAAGACAAGAGGACATTACAATAATTCGGGGGGGGGTCCCCCGTTGTTAGACTTCTTCCCCTCCCTCCCGCTGGGGCAAGTCTCACCGATGTTTCATGCAATGTGTCCTTGATTGCGGGTAAGGGCCCCGATTTGGTGAGCAATGTCTCGAAACAATCCCACAAACAACCAACCGTCCCCGTTCCCTCCACCCTCCTCCCCCTTCCCCTCCCGTGTTCCCCCCCTCACCCTATGTGGTAAATAAGCGTCTGCTAGGCAATCTGAGGCATGTAGACAGTATGATGTTCAGTCTGGGGCTCTTGCGTCCCTCTTAAATTCGTTCTGTAGTCTAAGTACCCTGAGGTATTTCAGGCATGTGATTTCAGCAAATTCCTCTGATAGCAGAGAGACCATGGGTTGCCATGTGTCTAGGAATGTGTCTCGTGTCTGGGTGAGGGAGGCTTGTATCTTTTCCATACCCATGATGTACGGATATATGATGTTACAACGCGTACTTTTAGCACGCATACCATTACAACGGATTTATTACAACGCAAGTCATTTTACAACGCATACCTTTACAACGCAAAACACTACAACGCACATACTATTACAACGCATACCATTACAACGTAAGTATAGGTAAGTATATAATAATAATAAATAATTTTAAAATATAATGTAAATATTTATTAATGTATTATTTAATTTAATTATTTCTTATTTATTTAATAAATAAAATTATTAATTAAATTAATTTTAATTTTATTATTTGTAAAAATAAGTTAAAAATACCCCTGTACCCCAAAACCCAAACCCAACCCTAAAACCTAAAAATACCACAGTACCCCAAAACCCAAACCCAGCCCTAAAACCTAAAAATTCCCCTGTACCCCAAAACCCAAACCCAGCCCTAAAACCTAAAAATACCCCTGTACCCCAAAACACAAACCCAGCCCAAAAACCTAAAAATACCCCTGTACCCCAAAACCCAAACCCAGCTCTAAAACCTAAAAATACCCCTGAACCCCAAAACCCAAACCCAACCCTAAAACCTAAAAATACCCCTGTACCCCAAAACCCAAACCCAACCCTAAAACCTAAAAATACCCCTGTACCCCAAAACCCAAACCCAACCCTAAAACCTAAAAATACCCCTGTACCCCAAAACCCAAACCCAACCCTAAAACCTAAAAATACCCCTGTACCCCAAAACCCAAACCCAACCCTAAAACCTAAAAATACCCCTGTACCCCAAAACCCAAACCCAACCCTAAAACCTAAAAATACCCCTGTACCCCAAAACCCAAACCCAACCCTAAAACCTAAAAATACCCCTGTACCCCAAAACCCAAACCCAACCCTAAAACCTAAAAATACCCCTGTACCCCAAAACCCAAACCCAGCCCTAAAACCTAAAAATACCCCTGTACCCCAAAACCCAATATTTATAAAAAAAAGATAAACTTACCAATAATCAAACTTACGATGTAATGGTATGCGTTGTAATAGTATGTGCGTTGTAGTGTAATGCGATGTAATGGAATGCGTTGTAAAATGACATGCGTTGTAATAGTATCCGTTGTAATGGTATGCGTTGTAAAAAATCTGTGGTAACAGTTACATACCATGATGTACCAGAGTCTATGGAGCCACCCCGTATGTGTGGGTTTCCTTTGAGTGCCCCATAGTGACAAGATATGTTGAGTAGCCGCCCCCATAGCCAGCCCCATCTGCTTCCCCCTGAGCGATTTAAGAGGAAAGGTGATGGCGTTGGGGAGACCGAGAAGCGTGTATGCTGGGAATCGGGGGATCTCAGTCTCAAAGTGTTTATCAATATCTGTTAGCACTCTTTCCCAGTATTCCTGCACCTCCGCACATTCCCATAGTATATGAGTGAGTGTCCCTGTGTGGCCACATCCCCTCCAACATGTCGGGTCCCTGCGCGGATTGCTCTGATGTAATCGTGATGGTGTAAGGTGCCAGTAGTATGCTATTTTCACCGCAGATTCCTTGCTGGCCACATTCCGGGCGGTGTGATGGGCCCTGAAGTATATGTCTTGCCATTCTTTGTCCGTGAAGGAGCGTCCCATTTCTCGTTCCCATCGAATCTGACCCGCCGACCACGCAACCGTGGGGGGTGGGCTGAGCATCTTGTAGATATCTGTGATCGCTTGTTTATCTGTCGTTTTCGTGTGTAGCCACTTCTTGTAGGTTGTAAGATGTCTGCTTACGTGAGGCAGCACTTCTTTTGCTGTAAGCCAATGTCTTATCTGAAAGTATTGGAAGCGATGGATCTGTGGGAGCGTATAATAATCTTGTAGGGTATGCATTTGCAGGAAGCCCTCAGGATCAAAGAGGTCGCCGGCCGCTTTGCACTCTGACGCCCGCCATTGCAGAAACGACCCGGGGGTCATTCCCGGTGGGAAGGCTGGCTTGTCAAATAGAGGTGACATCGGGAACGGAAATGTAGTGAGGCCCCTCGGGACTGCCACCTTGTCCCATACCTGCATCACTGTCCTCGTGATGGGCGATTTTTTTAGGTACGAAGGCCTGTCCGTCCGTTTCAAGAATGGTACCTTCCACAGTGACATCTGGCCCGTGGGACGGTCCTGGAATAACCACCTCTTTTCCGATTCGGGTCTGTTCCACTCTAAAAGATATCGGAGCTGTGTCGCTTAGAAGTATCGGAGTAGATTAGGGACCCCCCGGCCGCCCTCCGACGTAGCACGCGTGTTCAGGTCTCTACGCAGTCGCGGGCGCTTGCCGGCCCATACAAATCGTTTAATGCTATCTTGTAGTTTTTTGAGCATGCCTATAGGTGGGGTTACTGGAATGGTCTGGAACAGGTACAAGACCTTCGGTACGAGCGTCATTTTGACTGCAGCCACCCGCCCCAACCATGAGAGTGGTGGCCGGCGCCACCGTGCCAGGTCATTTTGTAGTACAAAAGGGGGTGGTGATGGACGGAGCATCTGAATCAATCAAACACTCACACCCAGTCAAAAGATCTGGGTTTAATCCATCACCGTTCTTTAGCCCACTCTGCCACCCCAGTTCAGACATGGCCATATGCAAATCAGTCTGACCCTGTGCCTCATGGGAACAGTCCAGCCCGAACTGCCAAGCCATGTCTTCCCTGGACCGGAAACAAGCTACCGAGGACCTGTTTCTGGCATTCCAGCCATCTTCAGCCCGGCTTGCTTGAATCCAGTGGCAAAGTGAGCAAGGTTGTAAAATGTGTGCTTACGTGAGGCAGCACTTCTTTCGCTGTAAGCCAATGTCTGATCTGAAAGTATTGGAAGCGATGGATCTGTGGGAGCGTATAATAATCTTGTAGGGTATGCATTTGCAGGAAGCCCTCAGGATCAAAGAGGTCGCCGGCCGCTTTGCACTCTGACGCCCGCCATTGCGGAAACGACCCGGGGGTCATTCCCGGTGGGAAGGCTGGATTGTCAAATAGAGGTGACATCGGGGTCGGAAATGTAGTGAGGCCCCTCGGGAACGCCACCTTGTCCCATACCTGCATCACTGTCCTCGTGATGGGCGATTTTTTAAGGTACGAAGGCCTGTCCGTCCGTTTCAGGAATGGGACCTTCCACAGTGACATCTGGCCCATGGGACGGTCCTGGAATAACCACCTCTTTTCCAATTCGGGTCTGTTCCACTCTAAAAGATATTGGAGCTGTGTCGCTTGGAAGTATCGGAGTAGATCAGGGACCCCCAGGCCGCTCTCCGACGTAGCCCGCGTGTTCAGGTCTCTACACAGTCGCGGGCGCTTGCCGGCCCATACAAATTGTTTAATGCTATCTTGTAGTTTTTTGAGCATGCCTATTGGTGGGGTTACTGGAATGGTCTGTAACAGGTACCAGACCTTTGGTAAGAGCGTAATTTTGACTGCAGCCACCCGCCCCAACCATGAGAGTGGTGGCCGGCGCCACCGTGCCAGGTCATTTTGTAGGGCAGCTAATAGAGTTGTGTAGTTTTGCTCGACTGTTTGGGTCGTACTCGGAGTCAGGGAGATGCCCAGGTAGGGCAGCCACATCTGGGACACAAGACCTTCATACCGTCGCTGGTCTCGCGCCGTCGCACGTGCATTGGGCCCCAAGGGCAAGATCAGTTCATTTTGAACCCCGATACTTTCCGGAAGTCCTCCACTTCCGAGAGGAAGGCCGGTACCGAAGTCGAGGGGTCTTCCAGAGCGGCAAGGACGTCATCTGCATAAAGACTTATGGTCTGCGGTTCTCCGTCAAATCGAACCCCTACAATGGTCTGATTATCTCGAACCCGTTGCGCTAGCGGTTCGATGTATAGTGCAACTAGTAGGGGCGAGAGTGGACACCCCTGTCTGGTGCCTCTCTGAATATCTAATGGCTTTGAACGCACCCCATTGACATTGATTGTGGCCTGCGGAGTAGCGTAGCAACTAGCGACCCACGTGCGAAACCGGTCGCCCATTCCGAACCATGCCAAGACAGCGTCAAGGTATCCCCGGTCCACCCTGTCAAACGCCTTTTCGGCATCCACCGACAGGAGGACTGCGTCAGAATCGTTGAAGTGGGCTTTGTCAATGACGTGGAGCAGGCGCTTGGTGTTGTCTGCGCATTGCCTGTGTGGGATGAATCCTGCTTGGTCCGGTTCTATGATGCCCGGCAAACATGGGCCCAGGCACGCCGCCAGCACGCCGGTGAATAGCTTCAGGTCAAGATTGAGTAATGAGATGGGCCTGTAAGCTTTGCATTGAGACGGGTCTTTGACCGACTTGGGGATGACCACAATGTCAGCTTCCAGCATGTCCTGGGGGATGGAGCCCCTGCCCTGGAAGGAATTAAATAGCCTAGTCAATAGTGGCGTTGGCAAAGGGCAGAAAGCCTTGTAAAAGCTCGCGGAGAAGCCATCTGGGCCCGGGGCTTTCAGCGGCTTGAGGTGTGCGATCGCGGAGATGACCTCATCGATCCTGATGGGCGCGTCGAGAGAGTCCCTAGTGGCTTCGTCGAGAGGTGTGATTGCCGTCTCGTTAAGGTAGGATACAGCCGTTGTTTGCCCGGTAGGCGGTTCCGTCGCGTACAAAGAGGCATAGAACGCCCGGAAGGCCTCTGCGATTTGGTCGTCCTCTTGAGTGACATGCCCCTCTCGGGTTTGAATGGAGGAGACCCTCGCACGCAGGATCTTAGCTTTGAGGCTGCTCGCCAGCAAGCGCCCCGTTTTATCGCGGCCTACGTAATAAGTGTGGCACAGTCGCAGGGCTGCATATTCGGCCCTGTCTAGGTATAAACTTGCGAGTTGGGCCCTAACCGCTTTGAGCTGGCGCCATACCCGGAGAGCCCCGGTTCGACTATGAGCCTGCTCTAGCTCAAGTGCTTGGTTGGACAGGGATTGCCGCTTGTCCCTCCTCTCTTTGGCTTCTGCGGCGGCCACCGCAATTAATTCCGCTCTCACTACCGCTTTAAGCGCTCCCCATACTGCAGTCAGGGCGACCTCCGGGGTATCGTTCACCTGTAGATACTCCGTAACGCAGTTGTGGAGTCGTTGCAGTACTCCCTTATGTTGCAAGAGCGCTTCATTAAGGCGCCATCTACCTTTCTGTTGCGCGACCCTAGGAACTCGCAAGTGTGTCATGAGTGCATCGTGATCAGACAGTGCTGCTGGAAGTACCTCTATGTCGTCCACCATGGGGGTTATGTCAGTGTTACGGAAAAAATTGTCAATTTGGACGTAGGTATGGTGAACGTGGGAGTAGAAGGTGTAGCCTGGTGTGGTGGGGTGGTGTTTTCGCCACAAGTTTACAAATCCCCTGTCTGATAACCACTGGTTCCCCTCCGCTGAGATAGCTCCTGCGAACCCATGGCGATGGCCTGATCTATCCATATTGGGGTCCATTACTAGATTTGTGTCTCCACCCACCAGCACTGATTTTGTATTAGGTTTTAACATGTCTGCCAGGGCCCCTTTGAGAAATGGTTCTTGTTTAGTGTTTGGAGCGTAAAGTGAGCCTACGACCATTACCATCCCACCGATTTGAATGTTGTAAGCCAAGAATCTCCCCTTAATTTCAGCCACCTTATCCCCAACTTTCCCTTTGAAATGACGTACCACCAGTAGGGCCACCCCCGCTTTTTTCTCTAGCGTGGAGGAATAGTACTGGAACGGGAAGGCCTTAGATCGCATTCTGTGCCAGTCTTTGGATAGCAAATGAGTTTCTTGGAGTAGGCACACTTCTGCGCTGGAGTTTTCTAAATAAGACAGGACAGCCCTGCGTTTAACGGGGTTATTAAGCCCTTTTACATTCAAGGTGAGAACCTTCAACATGGAGTCCGCCATAAGTAAGACATGTAAGGAATGCTGTGTGTGTCGGAGGTCCGCCGCCCCCTTGGACCAGTACATTCTGCCTCTCATGAACCACACTGGGAGGGTCCCAGAACCCTTGTAGTTAACCTCCCCTGAACACCCGTCCCCCATGCCCCCTCCCGCTCTCCCCCAAATCCAACTTTCCCAGCACCCTTCCCCCAACCCTCTTCCCCATTTGCAGTCGCCATCTCCCCAACTCCCTCACCCACCCCGCAATCCTCCCCTGAACAATCCCCCATAACTTTTCCCATAGTCTCGGGCCTATCGGGACAGAGTCCAGGTCCGTAGAATGTCAAAGTAAGTGAGGACATGGCGGCGGCCGATTCGTTGCCCCCCCGACCCCATCCCCCCCTATGAGGCAATTGCATGAGGGCAAACCCCTGTACAGGAGCACCTTACTGTTTAGCCGCAGTGTTGTCCGCCACCTCTTGCACAGCCGCCTCTCGTTCTTGGGCCATCACAAGAGGGTCCGGTTTCCGGAAGGATTTAGGGGAACGTGGTCTCCTCACGGTCTGCCAACCGTCTCCGGATTGTCTCGCAGGCCCCTCCGGCGATCCGTGTGGGGAAGTCCCCCTTGAGTCTGCTCCCTCCGGTAGGTCAATGTCCAGCACCGTGCACGTATCCCGAAGGGAACGGAGCTGGTGAAGTGTCCCCTTCCATTTAAAGATGAGGCGAAATAGGTGGCCCCATGTGTAAGGCACTCTTTTGTCTCTTAGGAAGTCCGTGGCTATCTTGAAGGCTCTTGGTTTCTGCATAGTGATGGCAGAGAGATTCTGAAAGAGGGCTACCGGGTCTACCCGGAAGGTGATCGGTTGTGGCACTCGGGCCTCTCTCAAGATGCGCTCCTTCAGAGGGAAGTCCGGGAGAAAGGCCACTTTATCTGGAGGAGGGGCCTGTGCCCGGCCGACCCTGTGTGCGCGATCAATTCAGGTTTCAAATTCACCTGATTCCCCGATGATCTCTCGGAAAAGCTCTTGTAGATATGTGACAACGCTGTTCCCCTCCGCCTTCAATGGAACTCCCCGGACCCTTATGTTGTTCCTTCGGGAACGATTCTCGAGATCCTCCGAGTGTGCTTGGAGATCCACCTGCTGGTCTTGGAGGCGGAGGATTTCTTGTTGGAGTCGTTCCACTTCCATGCTGCGGGTCTGGTCCGCCTCATCCACCGCCACCACGCGTTCCCCCAGGCTGTCCACGTCCCTTCGCAGTTCTCGCTGCTCACCCGCTAGCTCTTGCTTCAAGGTCTGAAAGTCGTCCCTCAAGGTGTTGAAGAGGGAGGCTAAGAAGGCCTTCGTGATGGGCGCAGATTCGTCATCCGGGCTCGTGGTGGCAACCGGTGTCTTAGGAGGCAACTGCGCCGGGGCTTTCTCTGCTTTCGTGGCATTTTTGTGGAGCATGTCTTCTATGTTGCGGGTGCCTTTGTGTCCCGAGTTGGCCATGTTGTTGGCACTTTAAAGTCAATGCCGGGAGGGGGGTCTCTCTCCAGGCCACAAGCGTCGCCCTCAACAATTTAGGAGCAGGTTACAAGTTTGCCTGGTTCCCGTCGCAGGAGCCTGGGAGTTCGTAGTCTTTTCCTGTCGACGGTCTAGAGCGGTGGCGGCCCCTCCGCAGAGCAGCCCTGTCCCCCCCGGGGGGGGTTCGCTTTGCGTGAGTCACAAATGCAATCCCCAGCTCTCTAGGCCTGTCGCTATGGTGGCCCAGTGCTGTAGTTGCTGGCGTTAGCCCCGGTCCTGTGGGCAACCAGACCGACTGCTACCGGTTCTCCCTCGGTGTCCCGGGCCCAGGGCCCAGCGCAGGCAGGGGGGCAGACTCCCAGCCCCCCGGCCCCAAGGACGCCTCCTCATCCGACAGGCGCAAGTACTCCCCCGGCCGGTCTGCCTTAGTCTCCATCTAGATCCTAGCTCTTCCTGCTGCCACTCCGCCGGTTAGCGTCTTTTGCCCTTGCCTTTGCCCCGGTGAGCACACCCGCTACAGGGGGTATTCGCCGCCACCCCTACTCAGGGCCGCGGTCCTCGGCATGTGCTCGCTCGCCCGCTCGGGCGTCAGACCCAGGGTCCGGTCGCTTCGCTCCACAGAGGGGGCCTAGGGTACAGCCCTGTTTGGCTTATCGCTGCGATGGTCCGGTGTGGCCTGTTGCCGGTGTCGTCCCTCTTCCGGTGGGCCCCGGAACGCCCCCCCACCGGCCCGCCCCCGGTGCTCCGGGCTCAGGACTTGGTGCTATCCAGGGGGCACGCCCTTCACCCCCTGGCCACAAGGATACCCTCTGCTGTCCCCCGGCGCAGGCACACAGCAGCCCGGGTGGCTGGGCCACCTAGCCGACCTCAGCGTTTCTTGCTGCTCCGCCGCCGGTTCGCCTCGCTTCCCCCGTCTCCTCACCAGTTAGCCTGCCGGCCGCGTGGGGTCTCTTCCGGTGCCCGCACCTCAGGCCTGTGTCCCCGATATGTGCTCGCCCGTCCGCTCTGGGCATGGGGGTCGGGGCCTGGTCACTGCCCTCCGCAGACCAGGCCCGAAGCCGGGGGCTCAGGTACTGCAGTAGCCCGCTCGGCCTTTCCTGCTGCTCCTCGCTTCCCTCGTCTCTTCACCATGTGGCCCGCCGGCTGTAGGGGGTCTCCTCCGGTGCTCGCAGCACAGGTCCGTGTCCCCGATATGCGTTCGCCCGTCCGCCATGGGCTTGGGGGTCGGGGCCTGGGTACCGCCCCTCGTGGACCAGGCCCAAAGCCGGGGGCTCAGGCACTGCGGTAGCCCACTTGGCTCCCTCCGGTCGCCGCCGCGACCTAGCCAGACCGCTCCTCCGCCGCGAGGGGCCGCACCCGCTTCGCCGCTGCTCTGGTGATCTTCAGCTGTAGCTCACTGTTCTCGGCTTCGTTGCGCATTTCAACTCGCCTGTCACACCCCGCTCTGGGGTTTGGAGAACTCCCCGGGCGCCACGCTCACACCGCCGCCATCCCGCGGTTTCGCGCCGGCGGGGGCTGGATCACGGCTTCTTCGATTTCCGCCGGCAGCGTTTGTCACATCAGCCCGCTGGTAGCGCCGGGATCACTGCTACTTTTTGGCTCTGCTATTTGGGGGATTTTGTGGTATTACCCGCTGTTAGAAAGGCGGTAAGGGGTTTAGGGCCGGGGAGCCTCGGAGAACGCGTCCAGTCAGGCCGCCATCTTAGCCACGCCCCCTATAACAATATTTTTAACAATTCTCGGCACAAAGTTATAGAGGAATTGGAAAGTGCCCTCATGAAGCTTGTAGCAGAAGCAAAATGTATTTTTAATTATATTTGGTTAGGCGATTTTAATTCTCCGATTTGTCCATTGTCTTTTTCAAGGGCATGTGGGGTACAAAATAATAGTGATGAGTACACACCACATTTCCCTCACAATACCTACGGGGAGGCAATTAATAGTATTTTGACAACCTATGATTTAGAAATGTGCAGCCTGTAAAAGACTCTAATAATCTCATTATCCCTATTTATACAGGGAGGAATACTAATTCCTGCATTGATCATATTATGGTCTCTTCTAGTATTGTACCACACTGTTTGACAATGGTAATAGAGGTACCCAGTTTAAGTGATCATAACTGTATTGTAATGAGGATAGAAATTTGGAAGTGCAGAAATCAGCGTGTGCCAAGAACCCTAGTTAATATTGAGCCCCATAGGGGAAATGGAATTAGGCTAAGGTGGAAAGGGGAAAAACCTGCAATAGTAATTTCTATAATTATATCTAAATCCTTAATAGATATTAATGCTATCTTGACATTAGGAATTGTGTCTGTCTCTACTGTGTATAATTGTGTTAATATTAACAGAACTATTGATACAATATTTACAGAAAACAGGCCAGGCAGGATTACCCATAGCAAGGGTTGGTTTGACCATGCTTGTACAACCCTTCTTTCCCAACTGAAACATGCTTTAGCCCTTAGACCTAGGGATAGGAATCAAGTTATACCCCTGAGACATGATTATAAAATGGCACTTTCTAAAAGGAAGAGGGAATTGCAGCAAGAGGCGTGGGGTAGTCTAACACAGGCGGCTGAAACATCTGATAGCTCCCTGTTTTGGTCTACAGTTAACTCCACCTTTCTTAAAGACGATAAAATTCTGCAACTTTTATCTAATGTCAGTAGCGATGCCTGGGTTTCCCATTTCTCAGCCATATTCCAAGCTAATGGACCAAATAATGTAGAGGAAAAGAACTGGCCTGTAGCCCCACTAAACATCACCTTAGAAGAGGTTGAGTGTAGTATAATAGCCAGTAAGGGGGGAAAGGCACAGGGGCCTGACGGAGTCCCCATCGATGTCTACAAGGCCCTTCCGCTGATGTGCGGTCCTATACTTACCCTAGTCCTCAATGCAGCAGTAACAGTCATGATCCCACCTACTTGGGGAAACTCGATTATTGTCCCAATTTATAAAAAGGGGGACAAGAGAGCAGCATGCAATTATCGGCCAATTAGCCTGCTCGACTCATCAGTGAAAATCATGATTAGAGTGCTGCTGTCTAGACTGGAAGATTGGGCCGATGAGAAGGGGATCCTTGTGAACTCCCAATACGGCTTTAGAAAGGGTCATGGGACACTAGATCAATGCCTGAATTTAGTAGGGGTGGGCGGCCAGCTACGCTCCGTGCGCGGAGTGTGCGTAGTGCCGTCTACTCCGCATTTTGCGTAGCGGGCGTAGCCAGGCGGCACTACGCACGCTCCGCAGACGGAGCGTAGCTGGCCGCCACCCGCCTTCCTCCCGCCCTCCCTAAATACTTTAAATTAAGAGGGTAAAATTATTAAAAGGCACTTACCTTGCCCGCCGCTGCCCGCCGCGTCCCCGGGGCTCGCTATCTTCATTCTGCCGTCTTGTGTACTAATGCGCATGCGCGGGCGGCCGCGCATGCGCATTTCTCACAAAAAAATGCGCATGCGCGGCCGCCCGCGCATGCGCATTAGTAAACAAGATGGCAGCAATGAAGATAGCGAGCCCCGGGGACGCGGCGGGCAGCGGCGGGCAAGGTAAGTGCCTTTTAATTATTTTACACTCTTAATTTAAAGTATTTAGGGAGGGCGGGAGGGAGGCCTGCGATGCGTAGTGGGGATACGCGGAGTGCGGAGGTGGGCGTAGTTTCTCGCCCACTTCACGTAGCTCCGCGAAGCCCCACTACGCCCACTACGCCCAGGGTTAGAATTTAGATCTATTAATTGGCAAGTATACCAAGGCGAAGCCTGGTAATTTATATCTCTGCTTTGCCGACCTAAGCAGTGCATTTGATCTGGTCGACCACTCCCTTCTATGGCCAGTTTTGTTAGAGCTTGGAGCAACAGAGGAAATTATCTTCTTCTTGGCAAGATTATATGATAAGATGCAGGCCTGTGTGCGCTATGGGACAAGTGGGTAGTGTACCCCAAATTTTAACGTAAAGCGCGGAAAAAGTCAGGGCTGTGTGCTCGCCCCATTGTTGTTTTCTCTTTTTATTAACGGCGTAGACTCCCCTTTGAAGACAGTTAATGAAATGAAATGGGTTTTATAGAGCGCACATAGCTGCCCTGAGGCGTCCAAGCGGTAAGATTACCACTGAGGAAGGATATCTACCCGACTACTGATTAATGAACAGGAGCGTTTTCAGCTGTTTGCGAAATTAGGTGAGATCGGGGTTGGACCTTAGATGCTGGGGAAGAGCATTCCACATCTTGGCCACATTATAGGAAAAAGAGCGGCCTCCCGATCTTGATTTCTTTATTTTAGGAACAATGGCCAAGTTGTCATCGGTTGAGTGCAGCTGTCTGGCAGGATGATAGGATGTAATGAGAGGTAGATTGATTACTGGGCCTAAAGACCAAAAGGCCTGATGTGCAATACAGAGGGATTTAAAGTTGACTCTTTCCCTAACGGGGAGCCAGTGCAGTCTCCTCAGGCCGGACTTTACTGATGATCTGCGGGGGATTTGTAAAAGAGTCCGTACGGCGCAGTTTTGTATCAATTGCAATTTGCGCAGAGTGAAGTCAGGGGCTCCCAGGTATAAAGCATTCCCGAAATCCAAACGAGATTGGATCAGGCCCAGAACCACGGTCTTTCTTGCTTCGAAGGGGAGTAGAGGGAATATCTTTCTGATGACTCTGAGGATGCCGAAACAGATGGCAGATAGTCTTATTGCCTGCTGGTCAAGTGACAGGGACCTATCCAGCCAGATACCAAGGCTCTTAATGGTATCTTTGGGTGCCGGGGCAGGTCCTAAGCAGGGTGGCCAAAGAGTATCGATGGAAGATGGTGCGAGCCGACCCAGGAGCATAAGCTCAGTCTTGTCTCCGTTGAGTTTGAGACAAGCCTTGGTCATCCAGCTCTTGACTATCTTCAGACAGCCTGCAAGATCCACACCCGCTAAGGAGCCCCATTCCTGCACCAGAGAGGCCACCAGGTGAGTATCGTCTGTGTAGGTAATGATCTTAATACCATACGGACGGACGATCTCAGCCAGTGGCCTCATGTAGACGTTAAATAACGTCGGGCTCAATGATGATCCCTGCGGGACTCCACATCCCAGAGGCTTACTGTTGGAAGTGGCATTGCACTCATATACTTGGAAGGATCTATCATTCAGGTAGGACCTGAACCACTCCAGGGCATTGTCAGATATTCCGGTATCCAGGAGACGCTGCAAAAGGATGTCGTGGTTAACGGTATCAAATGTAGCGCTCAGATCGAGGAGGATGACTGCCACCGATCCTCCCCGATCTAAGATCCTCCTGGACTCCTCTGTGACAGCCAGTAATGCAGTCTCGGTCCCATGCTTGGGCCGGAAACCTGTCTGGGAGGGATCGAGTAGCTGGTTTTGTTCAAGAAAGGCTGTTAATAGACCATTTATGTATTTCTCCAAAATTTTAGCTGCCCAGGGCAGCAAGGAGATCGGGCGAAAGTTGTTAGGATTCTTGGTGTCCAAGTTGGGTTTTTTAACAAGGGCCCTCACCATGGCCTGTTTCCAAGCCACTGGGACTGTGCTGGTGGAGATCGAGGTGTTAAGTACTACTAGCAGTGTAGGGAAGATGGTCTGTATAGCAGAGACTAAGATATGTGGAGGTGCTGGGTCCCTAGGGGAGCCTGATTTCACCTGACGCATGAGGGAGGTGATTTGGTCCGCATCCATCAGGGGAAATTCCGCCAGCACAGGGGGGCAGTTGGATTTGTTTTCTTGTGGGGGACATAAATGTGTCTTCTTCGATCTAGTCTGCTCTGAGGATGGAAAGGAGGAGTAGATGAGATTGATTTTTTGGAAGAAGAAATCAGCCAGATCTTCACAACGGAGCCGAGGATTTTCGTCAATAAGTGGAGGCGTTGGGAGGTTAATGAGACTTTTTACAATTTTGTAAATCTCCTTGGAGCTGGAGCTGGCCTCTACAATTTTTGTGAATAATATAGGGATTGCGCGCTCTTTATGTCTTTTTTATATGCTCTAATGGCCTCTCTATAAATGATTTTATCTGATCCGGCATATCCTAGTCGCCATTTACTTTCTAATCTCTTGCAGTAGCACTTTTTCTCCCGTAGCTCATTCGAGTACCAGGGAGTGGAGATCCTAGATCTTTTTAAGACAGTTTTCTTCATGGGGAGCGTGGCATTTAGAGAGTTTTTTATCCATTTTACCCATTCATTAAACATTTCATTGGCCAGTGATGGAGTCTGACCAACTGACCAACTGAACAACTTTAAGGCCGATGCTCCTCAGGTTGATGGGTCCAGTGTGCCAGTTCTGCTTTATGCAGATGACGCTGTGCTCCTCTCATGGACCCCCTTAGGTTTACAGCGCCTGATGGATCGGTTCTCTGATTTTATAGGGGAGAGGAAGTTGCTGATTAATAAGAGTAAAACCCATATCAGGATTTGTGGGGCTAGAACTAATAAAAAATCACGCCTTTTTTTATAGAAGGGGTGAAAGTCCAGCAGGTGGAAAAATGTTGCTATTTGGGTGTTATTTTTTCACATGATGGTAGTTGGTCCCAGGATTTAGTAAGTGTTAGGTCTAAGATGGTAAAAAGCGCCTATGGCATATTTAAATTCGCCTCCAAGATCGGTGATAGGTGCATCAGGGATATGATGCAGATCTATAAGGCAAGGGGTGTCTCTATTGAATTATACGAGGCAGGACTGCGGGGCTACACTAATGTAGGTTCTCTGCAAAGGAAAGAACATTTCTTCCTTAAAAAGCACCTTTGTTTACCTACCTCAGCCCCAACCGACCTGATCCACAGGGAAGTTGGGGTTGTTTATTTGGGTGATCTCATTTCATTAAGGCCCCTGATGCTTTGGCGAGCTATAGGTGTAAGGAAGAGACAGTTTTTAATCAACTTGCCATTAAGGACTGCCTAGACCTGGATAATTGGACCACAATACCTTAGCTTAAGTATGTTGTAGATAGTTTTCAGATCATCTATGGGCTCAACATATTGACAGACCCATGTTCTGATGGAAATATCCCTAAACAGGATATGAACAATATTTTTATGTTGTATAGAGCTCAAAAATGCCTAGTAGCTAATGGTTGCCTTACTACAGTTCATCTTTATAATAAATATATTGAAAGTGAAGGCTTCCAACAGTACTTGAGCCTGGTAACTAGACCAGCCCATAGATTTGTCTTAACGAGACTTAGATTTGGAACGGCCCATGTCCTGGTGGCCTTCCCCCACCCAAAGAAGCATCCTGTTGGCCCTTGCCCATGCGATGGGCACTCAAAACAAAGCACCCTGCACTTTATGCTAATTTGCACGCTATTTTTGAATCTCAGGGTTGTTTACTTAAAACCTTTGTTTGTAAAGTACGGTATTTTTAATGTGGTAGACGCAATGAAGTAGATTTATATTATGAACTCTGTGGACAAATGTTTTTATACTGCTACTTTTATATGTAAATCTATTCAGTCTAGGAAAAGTATGATATTTTAAACCATTCGTCTTTTTAACCTGTATTTGTTATATTGTAACACATTTTGTCTGTGTGCTTTTATGGTCATTGTTTTAATGTACCGAATAAAGCTTCATGAACTGAAAATGATAAAAGACTCATATTTTTTGGCACAAATATAAACCTCATAAAACTTCAGCAAAGCCAATATTGGATGATGGACGGGACATTTAACATCTGTCCCAAACCTTTTTTCCAATTATATACAATACATGACCTATATCAAAACTGCAACATACCTCTACTTTATGCACTACTACCAAATAAAACTAATTCCACATATATGAAATTATTAAACACAATCAAACAAAAAACTAATGACTACTCACGTGAAAAAATAATACTTGATTTTGAACTAGCAATGCTTTCAAGTATTTTAAAAATACACCCCCATACCTGTATTCAAGGCTGCTATTATCATTTTAACCAGTGTCTATGGAGACATTTACAAAAGACAACTTTAAGTATAGAATTTGCAACAAACTCATCTTTTGCATATCAAATAAAAAAACTCACAGCACTGGCTTACGTTCCAGAAACAGACGTAGTAGAACACTACAACCTTTTAGTTGATAGCACCTATTATAAACAAAATGAAGCTAAATTAAGTCAACTTTTAGACTACATGGAAGATACCTGGGTAGGCAGACTTCACAGATCTGGCCACAGAAGAAATCCTAAATTCCTAGTACCCTGGTGGAACGTTTACCAAAGCACCTTAATTGGTGAATCAAAAACAAACAACGCTGTTGAAGGTTGGCACAATTTTTTGTTTGAATGCATTTTATTAACATTTCTTGGTTATAACATCTCTATTCAGTACACGTCATTACAGCCTGCGATGGGATGGAGGAACATCACTTACAGTACACACGTTATTATGATTACAACATGTTTCAGTAATTACACAGGATAAGACAGTGTATTCCCAACATTGTTTGTCCAGGGAAAGTGTCTTGGTAATGTGTGTTGGAGTGTAAGGCCCGACAAGTGTAGTGCCTTCTGGCATTGACGATGTTGTGGTAGAGAACATGACGATGTGTTGGAGCATGGGGCGACATGTTTCCGCTAGGGCACATTAGACCCTGGTCGTTTCCCACAGTCGTTTTACGACGTGTCGTGTGATAGAGCTGCGCATGAAGAGTATTGAGCGCCAAACAGGGTACAGCATCCAATGTTATACATGCAAACTTAAAAAGGTTGTATCAACTGTGAAACAGAACCCTGTCTTCGTAACGTAACTATGGTAGAAGCGGGGGGTATAATAAAACCAAGGAGTGAATAGGGAGATAAGCGGAGAAAGTCCTTTCAGGTGCTCAAGCAGGTGTGGGGGGAGGGTCATGAAGAAAAATAGGGTTGGAGGACAATTAAAATGAGGTGTAGGTGCTAATGAGGTATGAAGGATACTCGTGCGAGGTCGAGAGGACAGGTCTTGTGGGCTGTGGCGAGGACACTGGTCAATGACTATATTGTGGGGGAGGATCTGTTGCAGGGGGGAAGGATAGTGTATCTACGTCTAGCACGCTTTAACATGTCAATGTTCGTGTTAGTGCTACTGGGTGTGAGGATTCCCCACGAGCTCCGTATTGCGTCTCCGCGGTGCTGCCTCATTGTAAGCTCATGTGTTGCGCCTTGTGTTCTGTTACTAGCTGGGCAGGGGACGGTGGATGAGCGGGGTTGTCTGTCTCATTTCACTACCATGGTCAGCTCTGAAAGGGGGGTGCATTTCAATTGATTCCCTGTTCCATGCTTGGTTGAAGGCTGGCACAATGCCTTCCTACAATCAACTGGCCGAACTAAACCAAGTTTAGAAAAATTTATAAAATGCCTACAAAAAGAACAAAGCTATCAAGAGTTCAGAATGGAACAATCCATTACTGAACTAACTCCAAAAACATCTAAACAAACCAAACAAATGCACAAATACCTAGAACAACAAATAAAGTTGTACCCTAGCACAAAAGGCACTGAATACGTCAACATAATAGCCAAAACACTACTCTAAATTACTGTGAAGAACAAACCAGTCCTAAAAAATGAATCCAATACAATATAAATAACAATAATATATTTTATTAAAAAAAATTAATGTGTGCAATATATGTAAAATGTTTTTAAATATATATACACACATTCATTACATTTTAACACCTTAGATGCGCGCAAACATCCCTCCCCAGTGCTGCGCTGTCCATTGCAACTAGTGCTAAATGGACGTCCAATGGTCGTGCTCAGCACTGGGGAGGTAGTGCTGCCGTCGGCCAACGCCCCGACGCAGCACTTAAGAGGTTAAATAAATGAAACATAACAATTATAATAATAACATTACCCACCCACAATAAATAAAACTTAAAAAACTTACCAAGCATATTCCAAGTGATGTAAAATCCATCTTCACCAAAACAATCCAGTTAGGAAAAAGTTTGCCCAAAAAAAAAATGAAAAAATATAACTGTCCCAAAACTGAATAATCCATTCAACGAATATCCTTCGAATAACCAATAAAAACCCCGAAAATTGTAAAATATAGAATAAATGCTCCAGGAAACCTGAAAAATTTAAAGAAGTGTTCAAAATCCATTAGTTAATAAAACTAACAAACACTTCTTTAAAAAAAAAACGACTGCTTCTGATATCACGAACACCTGCAACAAAAATATATAAAACATACATTCCCACCCACATAAAACAACACATAAACACCTACTAACATCACTAGTAACATTATATTTCACCTAAATATACTTTTAACATTGAACTACTAACTATACAAACAAGCCTAGAACAAGCTAAACATACGTACATCCACCATACGTAAATACAACCTATCAAACAGTTTAATATAACTAATTTACTTCTAACAACACTAAATAGTACCACACTACCATCAAAATTACTTTAAAAAACACTTAAAACATATATAACAAACCTTACCTTTAGCGACGTGAAGTGTTTCCCAACCGCGAGCTAGTCTTCATCCAAATGACACAAAACGACCTAAAGCGGTTACAAAATAAAAGACCTGAAACTAATAAAATAGATTAACCTTACAAACATATTATTTAATTTTCTAAAATGTTCCTTTACTAAAATAAAAATTAATAGTATTTAAAAAAAATCTATATTTGTTATTTTTATTAAAATACTTAACAAAATGTATATATTTTGTAAAATTATAAAAAGAAATATTATAAAATACATAATATTTATTATTATAATTATTAAAACATGGAAGAATTGTACAAAAATCAGTGAACCAAATGTTGAATTTGTATATAATTATACCTGTGTTAAAATATTTTTTTCATTTCAATATATTGAATTACAATATTAATATTATTTTTTTTTCATTTCAATATATTGAATTTCAATATTAATATTAATTTAAAAACCAACATGCATAACAATATAAAAATGTTATATATTATGTGAAAAAATTGTACTTTTTTGTTATCATTTTAAACCATACTTACATCTGTATTAAAAATGTATTTTTACTAGAATGTACAATTTCAAAGAAATATAAAAATGTAAATTGAACATAACATTTTTTGTCAAATATATGTAACAAAATTAATTAGTATGAAATAAAAATGTAATACTAATGTTTCCTGTAATTTTTTCATGTTATTAAAAAAATATAAGATTCCAACTGCACAGAAAATTGTATACATTTATTTATAATCATAAATGATTGACTATTCCCACTCCATTCTACATTAAATTATGGTAGGTGCTGGACACTATTTAAATACAATTTACTATTTCCACTCCAGTCTACATTAAATTGGGGTAGGTGCCGGACACTAATTAATTATAATTTACTATTCCCACTCCAGTCTACATTACATTGGGGTAGGTGCTGGACACTAATTAATTATATTTTACTATTCCCACTCCAGTCTACATTAAATAGGGGTAGGTGCTGGACACTATTTAAATACAATTTACTATTCCCACTCCAGTCTACATTAAATTGGGGTAGGTGCCGGACACTAATTAATTATAGTTTACTATTCCCACTCCAGTCTACATTACATCGGGGTAGGTGCTGGACACTAATTAATTCTAATTTACTATTCCCACTCCAGTCTACATTAAATAGGGGTAGGTGCTGTACACTAAATAATTATAATTTACTATTCCCACTCCAGTCTACATTAAATTGGGGTAGGTGCTGGACACTAATTAATTATAATTTACTATTCCTACTCCAGTCTACATTAAATTGTGTGAGGTGCTGTACACTAATTAAATATAATTTACTATTCCCACTCCAGTCTACATTAAATTGTGGTAGGTGCTGGACACTAATTAATTATAATTTACTATTCCCACTCCAGTCTACATTAAATTGTGGTAGGTGATGGACACTAATTACATATAATGTACTATTCCCACTCCAGTCTACATTAAATAGGGGTAGGTGCTGGACACTAATTAATTATAATTTACTATTCCCACTCCAGTCTACATTAAATTGTGGTAGGTGATGGACACTAATTACATATAATGTACTATTCCCACTCCAGTCTACATTAAATAGGGGTAGGTGCTGGACACTAATAATTAGAATTTACTATTCCCACTCCAGTCTACATTAAATTGTGGTAGGTGCTGGACACTAATTAATTAGAATTTACTATTCCCACTCCAGTCTACATTAAATTGGGGTAGGTGCTGGACACTAATTAATTATAATTTACTATTCCCACTCCAGTCTACATTAAATTGGGGTAGGTGCTGAGCACAAACTTTAAATTATTTACTATTCCCACTCCAGTCTACATTAAATTGGGGTAGGTGCTGGACACTATTTAAGTATAAATTGCTATTCTCATTCCAGTCTACATTAAATTGGGGTAAGTGCTGGACACTAATTAATTATAATTTACTATTCCCACTCCAGTCTACATTAAATTGTGGTAGGTGCTGGGCACTATTTAAATATAATGTACTATTCCCACTCCAGTCTACAATAAATTGGGGTAGGTGCTGGACACTAATTAAATATAATTTACTATTCCCACTCCAGTCTACATTTAATTGGAGTAAGTGCTGTACACCAATTAATTATAATTTAATATTCCCACTCCAGTCTACATTAAATTGGGGTAGGTGCTGGACACTAATTAATTATAAATCACTATTCCCACTCCAATGTACAATAAATTAGGTTAAGTGCTAGACACTAATTAATTATAATTTACTATTCCCACGCCAGTCTACATTAAATTGTGGTATGTGCTGGACACTATTTAAATATAATTTACTATTCCCACTCCAGTCTACATTAAATTGGGGTAGGTGCTGGACACTAATTATTTATAATGTACTATTCCTAATCCAGTGTACATCACAGTGGGGTAGGTGCTGGACACTAATTATTTATAATTTACTATTCCCACTCCAGTCTACCTAAAATTGAGATAGGTGTTGGACACTAATTAATTATAATTTACTATTCCCATTCCAATCTACATTAAATTGTGGTATGTGCTGGACACTAAAGAAATATAATTTACTATTCCCACTCCAGTCTACATTAAATTTGAGTAGTAGCTGTAAACCAATAAAATATTTATAATACATCAAACAAAATTTAAACAAACAAATTAAATAATATAGTAATATAATATGTGTTTTCTAAACATAAATATAATTTAAAAATTTTAAAATATATGCACAATTTTTTTTTATTTTACAAAAATATGATTTGTGAATTAAATTAAAAATAAAATTCCAATAAAAACTTTATATTGTAATTTCGAATATTTTAAATGTATTGTTTTTTATTTGTTTTTAAATAGTTATTGTTTTTTATAATTTTTAAAAACAATCCCCACCATTATCCCCTATAAACCCAACATCCCACTACTTTTTATTCATTTTTATTTTTATTATTTCATTTTTCTTTAATATATTACTTCTAATTTTTAAATTTAAAAAACACTCCCCACCCTTATCCCCTATAAACACAACATCCCGCTACAAATTGTTTTTTTTACATTTTTAAATTTTTAATATTTTATATTTTGTACAAAATTTTAACAAATAATACTTCAATTTTTTAAATTTTTGAAACACTCCCCACCCTTATCCCCTATAAACCCAACATCCCACTACTAAATATTTGTATTTTTTAATTTAATTTTAATTTTTTTAACATTTTTAATTTTTTTAAACAAATATTAATTCAAATGTACATTTTTTTGAAACACTCCCCACCCTTATCCCCTATAAATCCAACATCCCACTACCAAATATATATTTTTTTATACATTTTTAAAACATTTTAAAATTATTTTACAAATATTACTTGTAATACTTTAAATTTTAAAACACTCCCCACCCTTATCCCCTATAAACCCAACTTCCCACTACAAAATATTTGTATTTGTTAATTTTATTATATATTTTTTTAATTTAAATTTTTTTATAACAAATATTACTTCAAATTTTTACGTTTTTTGAAACACTCCCCACCCTTATCCCCTATAAACCCAACATCCAGCTACTAAATTTTCTTTTTTTTTAAATTTGTACAAATTTTAAACAAATATTACTTCTAATATTTAAAATTTTAAAACACTCCCCACCCTTATCCCCTATAAACCCAACATCCTGCTCCTAAAATTATATATTATTTTAAAAAAAATATATCAAAATAACATTTTAATAATACATTGAAATTACTATTATTAATAAACAATAAACATTTCTTAAAAATAAACAATTTTTAATAATAATGACTATATATCGATATTTTTATGCAATGGAATTTTGCCTTACTATATTTTTGCATCCGAAATTAAATTACACATACTTAAAACGATATTTTTGTAATCTATATTTTATAATTCGATATACTTTACCATCGATATAAAAACTTCGGTATTCTGTCACATCGATATTAAAAATTCGATATTATGTCTGCTTACCATAGAAGACAAACCACAGTGACACATTCCCCCCAGGGGAAAATAGGGAATGAAGACATCAGGAAGGAGAATCAGCTCTTCTTTCACAACCGTGGCCATGAAATATGTCCATCACTATGGTTGTGTTCGGTGGGTATTGTCTGCGAGGAATATACAAAGAATAACCATATGAGCACAGGCTCTGGAATTGTTTGAATCATTAACACCTCCTTTCCCAATTAGCAACAGCTTACCTGATGCTCCATGGTAAGAGCTATTAACACCCCTAACAGGTAAGGGAAACAAACCAAACCGAGGAGCACCAGAATGCCAAAGTAGAGAAACCTTTGAAATATCAGGACCTGGTGATTCCTTGGTCAGTTGAGTTGGCAGGAGAGCATAACAAGTATTGAGGAGTTGCAGAATGCCGAGGGTGGTAGACAAAATTTGCAGAGAGAGGAAGAGGAAAAGTTGACCAACTCCTAAGAGGAGTTGGCCTAACGGCTAGGGCGGTCCACCTCGAATCTGGGGAACTGTGATCGAGTCTCTGCAACAACAATGACCATCCTGTGATTCTGGGCAAATCACTTAATCTCCCAGTGCCTAACAAAAAAAAAGAATAAAACAATGAATGTCTCCTCATGTAACGCAACTGGTGCTATGTAAAGCGCTTTGATACCCAATACCTTCGGGTCAAGTTCGCGCTATATAAAACTCAGTAAAATAAATAAAAAAATAAAATAAAAAGAATAAATGTGCAGGACCCTAAACTGTGACCTAGCTAACAATAGTGGAAACCATACAACCAAGAAAGTTGTGAGGTAGCATGATTCTGTTACTGAAGCTTCTTATGGTTCCTGCGGAAGTGCTGACTCTCATGAGCCTGGTGTTCTGCCACATAAAGCTCTCCTCCTACCCAGCTTCCATTCACCAGCATTCCAGGCTATCCATGTCTTCCAACCGCATTGCTGTTTCTGAGTTATCCTGATTTTCCATTGACGTTCTCCTAAGTCTGCTCTTCCTATGGTGAATCCTGACAGTGGCATTCATCTTGTGGTTTAAAGCGTTGCATAGTGTAGGGCCTTGCAAACAAGTAGGCCTGGACACATCAGTGCAATTGCAGTTGAATGTTCAAAGTCTTTTTCGAGAATTAATTCAGGCAGAATATAATTTATCAGCACATGGGATCACAACATTACTGTTCTTAACTTCATAGCAAAAATGGGTTGTTTCACCTTCAAGAGCTGGTGTAATGGACATTTCTGACTCTTATAGTTTAGGGTGCCAAACTCAGGTCAGAAAGGAGCCTAGTCTTGGAGCACAACCTTACGCAGGGTTTCTGTTATTTTCTCATCAACTCTGTCTTGGTTCTTGTCATATTATTACAGCCTCAGAACTAACACTGAAGTGAATATGCTGAAGTGAACATCCAGAATGAGGGCACTCAGTTTGCATAGGATTAAATGTCATTGTATTATTTTGGTGGTATTTTACCTCTGCAAATGTTTTACATCAAGTGTCATCATATTGTCTGAGTTAATCAGGAGTCTTTATTTCACAGGTACATTTTCACTCTTTTACTTCACCAGTCTTCTTCACAGGTAAGTGTAGCATTAAGTGACTTATCCGTAACAGTATATTAATGGTGGCCACCACTGTGTAGTTATATTTAAATAAGAGTTTCATAGGTAAGGCCTTTTTTTGTTTCTTCAATAACGTCAGCACAGTTTGATGTATCTGCACAAAATGTTCCAAATAAAACATTCATCCACTTTGTTACCTTCATGGAGAAACTCCATGCTCATCTGTCAAGCAAACATAAGAAAATAAGGATGGTCACAGAAGTGTGATTTCCTATGTTAATACTCATGGGAAAGTTTGCTGAATGAAATTTCACTAAATTTGACAAAAGGTTAGAACAAAACTCAGAAGCTTTCTTGTGTAAAGAATACTTTTGAAGGGAACATTTGCAGCAAGTGCTGAAGTTAGGGCACAATCCTCAGAGGGGGGTTATATACCTCAAGTTGGACAATTGTAACATGACAGGTGGTGCCTAATTTGTGTAATATTCAAAAGGTTAAAAACAACTTCTGAAGCAGTACTTTTTAGGTCTCGGCTAGCGTGAGCTGTGCTTGTTTATACCTCAGGCACTTTTAGGAATGCGTGGATGACCAAAAGAAGAAGCATAGATAGGGCTTACACTGCCCAGGGGTGCGTTAGTAAAGTCCATGTTAATAACCAAAACGTCAGGACACACAACTAATAAAAGAGACTTCCTTAAATTATCTTTGTATGTATTACGTGAGCATGTGGTATTTGTGAGAACCTAGCAAGGCTATCAACTCACCATTCCCCAAATAAAGATGTGAAGTGTAAAGTTCATTAAAGGCGCCCAGTGCTCCTATTTTCTGCCCTCGTGTTGATGTGAAAAAAAAGGCAAATGCCTTAAGAGGAACAAAAAGAGACGAAAAAAATGTAAAAATGGAACAGTAATAAGGAAATGCCTCATCGTAATGTTGCTTTGTCTGTATGCAGCAGTGTGCGACAGATCTTGGTAGATGAGCAGACCACATAGAGTTGGACAGACAATGGAAACCTCTACGAGAACTAATCTGTGGTAATTAGATTAACTTCTGAGGTTTTATGGATTCCTATGGAATATTTGTCAAAATAATACCCGTTTTAGGGATTATAGTTTGTACGATAATAGGGTAGCCAGGTGAACTATTTGAATGTTCTTATCTTGATAATTGTTATAAATAAATATTAACAAGGAAGCCATCACTACAGCATGAGGCGTCTAGTAACTATTCAACTATAACAAAACTTTCAATGGTCAATTAATTCAATAAAGGCTAAGGATTCTGGAGAATCTGAGAAAATATATCAAAAATCAAAATCCAATTGGCATCCCAACAGGTGTGCCCAGGTCAAAAGCATGCATGCACCTGTGTGAACATCTACTTCTTTTTTTAGTTTAGAAAGCTTTATTAAATCAAAAATGCCAAGTAAAACATTAGTACATCATCACAATTCAAGAAGAAAGAAATTGGGGCGATGGCAAAGTACAATATATAAATGAATTGTAAAAAAAAAGAAACAAGAAATCCCAAAAAGGGAAAACCTAAGGAATATACTAAGAGAAAATGCCTTTTTTGTTTTGTAAATTAGAAAAGGAAGAAAGAGGGAAAGAGAGGAAAAGAAAGGAAGAAAGAGAGAAGAAAAGGAAGAATAAGAAGAGAAAAGGGAATAAAAAGTTAATATAGCTTAAAAAGAAAACATGTGAGGCATATTATGATATACGTCTGGAAAGAAAATCAGTTAAAGGTAACCATAACAAATCTCTTTTAATCAAAAGAGAAGTAGTTGAACCATGGCCACGATCGAGTCTGTGATGGTGATATAACAGATTCCACCATGCGGTAAAAGAAATCTTTGAAGTATCTTTCCAATTCGTGGTAATATTCGTGGTAATAAGTCATTAAATTTACGAACAATATTTGAAACATTCCAAATAGGAGAAGAACCACCTAGAAAAACATGAACAATATCAAAAGTGTGATTAGAGCTTAAAATATCATTCAGCTTGCACCAAATATGTTGCCAAAGGGAAAAAACCAAGGGGCATTGGAAAAACATATGAAATAAATCGCTATCAGGATGAGGACAAGACCAACACTGTCTAGAATCTGAGGTTTTAAACTTGAAAAGGTCAGAAGGGGTAATGAATTGTCAGTTATAAAAAAAAGAGGGTCTGAGTAGTGCTAGCTGAATAAGATACGGTGTGAAATTTAGACCAGATGAATTCCCAGGTAGGAAAGGAAAATTCCTGTGCTAGATCGTTTTACCAAGCAAGTTCGAGTTTGGATTTAGGGCGATCGGGGATAGAGCGGGAAAGGATCTTGTAAATAGTGGCAGCTTTGTGTGGGGTGGTAAAATCTAATGGAATTGAGTCCGGTGGAACAGTATCAGATAATGAATTGTGGTATGAGATGAGGGTATAGAAAGCTAGTTTAAAATTAGTGAACTAGGGAGAATATTTGCTAGATAATTAAAAGGATGGGCAAATATCTGAAAAATCCATTAAGGAACCATTAACAAGAAGCTTATCAACATACATAATGCCTTTGTCAATTCATTCCTTCCAAAAGAGGACCTTGTTATTAATCTTAAGGGAGTGATTATACCATAACGGTGTGAGGGAGTATAAATGAGCCTGAGAAAAAGAAGAGCGAAACAGTGAGAGTGAAAGCGCCCTGGAGAGTTTGAAAGTGGGTGAAAGAAAGCGTATAGGAGGTTGAGATAGATGGGTAGCAGCAAGGAAGGGGAAAGGTGAAAGTTGTGCTAGTTCCAAAGCACTCCATGCAGTGACGGGGGGAGAGGACGAATCGGATAGGAATGACCAGATTTGATTTAAAGCGAAGGAAGAATGAAAACCAACAAGGTTAGGAAAATTTACCCCACCCAAATGTTTAGGATGTTGAAGGTGAGACAAGGATATCCTGGATTTGCGGTTATTCCAGAGAAAACGGACAAGGATGCGGTTGATGAGTGTGAAAAAGTAAACTGGGAAGGAGATGGGCAGCATAGAGAGGTAGAAATTAATTATGGGGAGAAGCATCATTTTAATGGTTGCCAGTCTACCCCACCAGGATAAAAATAGGGGGGACCAACGTTCTACAAGAGTAGAGAGCTTTGAAAGTATATCTTTATGATTAATTTTAATGGTATCTTTAATGGAATTGGCATATAAGACACCCAAGGATTTGATACTCGTTGGATTCCATTCGAAACCGCAGTCTTGAAACATATGGGAAAGACAGTGCTTATTAAGAGGTAAAACCTCTAACTTATCAATATTCAACTTATATCCAGAAACTGAGGAATATTCCTTGAGTAAGGAAAAAAGGGCGGGTAAAGAGGTAGAAGGATTATAGATATAAAGTAAAATATCATCAGCATAAGCTGTGAATTTGATATCCAGAGATTTATAAACGAAACCTGAATATGAGGTGGATCGTCGAATCTTTTCAAGGAAAGGTTCTAAGGCTAAAATAAAGAGGAGGGGAGACAAAGGACAACCTTGTCTGGTACCCCTATGTAGAGGGAAATAAGACGACTGAGCACCGTTAACCCAAATAGAAGTAGAAGGAGCTGAATATAGTAACCGGATTAAATTAATGATATGAGGACTGAAGCCATGCCAACGTAGAGCCCCAAACATAAAGTCCCAATTGACCCTATTGAATGCTTGCTCAGCATCAAGGGTGATGGCAGCAAGGGGGGAATTCATCTTGGAAGCAAGATGAATAATATTAAGGAGGGTTCGGGAATTATCTGTAGTAGATCTACCTTTAACGAAGCCGGATTGATAAATATTAATGAGATCTGGAACAACAGTGTGCAATCGAGAAGCTAAAAGTTTTGCATATATTTTACAATCCATATTGATTAAAGAAATGGGCCGATAATTTTTGCAGAGAGAGGGATCTTTGTCTTTTTTAGGAAGTAAGCATAACATGGCTTGAGTAAAAGAACCTTTAGATTTTCCCATGGATAGAAATGAAGCAATCAAGGAGGATAAGTGAGGTATGAGATAGTTTTTAAATTGAAAATAAAAGCGAACGGTAAAACTGTCAGAGCCAGGAGACTTATCTTTAGGTAAAAGAGTGATTGCTTGCAAGATCTCTTTTTCAGAGATGGGGGCATCAAGTGAGGAAAAATCAATATCTATGGAGGACGATTTAGGTATGCTGAGAAAGAAAGAATCTATTTGAGAAGGGGATGGAGCCGATTCAGGTGTGTATAAGGAGGAATAATATTGAACAAAGCAGTCAAGAATTTTATCATCCGTGGTATGACTAATCCCTTGAGCATCAGTAATAACAGCTATGTTGGATTTTTGTTTCTTAATTTTAAGATAGTTAGCAAGAGATCTGCCGGCTTTATTACGCCCGCCATACATTTTAGAATTACATTTTAAAAGATGATTGCAAGCTGCCTCACAAGAGAACTTATTAAATTGAAATTTCGCTTTAATAAGGGAGGAAAGAGCTTCAGGAGAATTAGAGGTATAAAAATTATGCTCCAGGTCTGTTTAAGGATAAGGGAAAATTTGGAAAGGGCCAGTTTCTTTTTACGTGAAACAAAATCAATAATAAAACCTCTTGCTGAAGCTTTAAAAGCCTTCCAAACAAAATGAAACTGGGAAGTAGAGTTAAGATTATTGTGGAAAAATTCATCCATAAAAAGAACAAATTGATCAATAAATTGAGGGTCCAGAAGGAGAGAGTTATTGAAACGCCAACGGCGGGAACTGGGAATAGGTAAAGGCAGATCAATATCAAGAATACCGGGGGCATGGTCAGAAATAAGAATTGAGCCAATTTCAATATTTGTCATAAATTGAAAGGTATGTTGAGTGAGGAAAATAGAATCAATCCGGGAATGTGATGCATGGACAGGGGAAAAAAAGGAAATTTCCAGAGTATCTGGGTGAGACAATCTCCAGGGGTCAAGTAAACCTCTAGAAGAAATTGCTTTGGAAAAGGGCTTTTGCATTTTATTAGGAATATATCTGGCCTGAGATTTACCGTCCAAGAAAGGGTCTATTAACTGATTACAATCGCCCCCAACAATTAAATCAACACTGGAGCATAGACATTGCAGAAGGATAAGTCAGAGTTATTAACAGTAACATCTAAATACAACCATCTACCATTAGAATCTGAAATTTCATTTTTAAGCTGAATTGATAATGATTTGTGGAGCAAAATGACAACACCATTCTTAGTGTTAACAGAAGGCGAGCAAAATACATCACTCACCCATTGCTTGCATAGGGAGGAAAGGTCTTTTCTGAGAAAGGTGAGTTTCTTGTAACAAAGCAACTTGGCATTTCAATCTTGCTAAATGAGATAAAACCTGTTGTTTTTTAACCGGGTTACGAAGACCTTTAACATTCCAAGATATTACACAAAGACCTTTCATTTATGAAAAAGAAAGAAAGATATGTATGGAGATAGAAAAAAAACTAGGAGAATTTGAGATAACCCAAACAGAGAAAAAACAGCATAGGAGAAGAAGGAGAGACTGTTGAAAGATAGGAAAAGAAAAAAATCCCTGAAAAAATAAAATACACCAGTACCACAATACAGAAAAATAGAGTATGTAGAACATGAAGAAAATTGAAAAGATACAGGAGAATCTGAGCATGAAAAACTAAAAGAACAAGAAAGAGGTGCGCAGAAGTAAATACAGAATGCCATGAGAACAGAAAAAGATTGAGAGAAAAGAGAGAGGGACAAAGAAAGGGGTGGGAGATTATAACTCCCCTGAGATAAAGTGAAGAAAAAGAAGATGGCGAAAAACCAAAGAGTTTCAGCCATACAGGACAAAAGTGTAGAACATTAGAGTGAGAGCGGGAGCAGCAAAAGACAAAACGGCCACACAGCAAAAGAAAAAGTCAAATGCATGGTCTCAAAAACATTGAATACAGGAAGGGAAAAAAGAAAATACAATTGAATCTGGAGACCAAACACGACAATATAAAAACAAGTGAAGGAAACTTACCAGACAAATGAGAAAAGAAGGCAGCGTACTGGGATGAACATAACATACAATGGGACAGCACAAAGAGGGGAGGATGGAACCAAAACAATTGGAGAGGAGACCTAAAATGAGGAACAGCAAAACTAGAAGTTATTAAACGACAGACAAAAACACAGAAACATTAAGAGCTGCTGTGTTCCATGGAGTCATCTTTATGGGTGTTAATGAACTTCCGAAGGTCCGCGGGGTCATCAAAGCTCAATGTTCTTTCTTTATAAGTAACTTTGAAAAAGCAAGGGTGAATGAGGCCATTTCTAGCATTCATGGATCGTAGCGTAGGTCGTAAGTCCAGAAATTCCTTTCGACGTGCAGCAGTCAGCTTTGAAACATCCTGGGTGAAAAAGAGTTTGGGACCAAACCCCAATAACTGCTTATGCTGTTTGGCAGAGTTGAGAATATTCATTAGGTCAGAGTAGAGAGGAAAATAAGCAATGATGCCTCTAGGTTTAGAGGAAGTAGAAGAATGTTTCGGTCCAAGACGATGCGCCCTTTGGATATTCACATCCAGATGCTTAGGCAAGCCAGTGATTGGTAGGACTTGCGTCTTTAGAAATTGGATGACGTCCGACCCTTCAGAATTTTCCGGAATACCATAAATGCGTAGGTTGTTGCGCCTATTACGATTTTCCAAATCCTCAGAGGTTTTCTTAAGCAATTCAACCTCCTTAGTGAGACTAGCAACCTTGGTAACAACATCTCGGGCATCACTGATTTGTTGTTCAACCTCTGATACCCTCTTATCAAGATTGGACCATTTTTCGTCAAGTCTCTGTAAGGTGGTAGTGGTGTCTGCCATAAAGGGGTGTATGAGGCGTAGCTCCTCCATTATGTCTTCAAGAGTCACAGGAAGTGGAGACTTAGAAGGAGAAGGAGGGTCCTTTTTAAGGCGCTTACCAGAGACAGCAGGGTCCTTGCGTGTAGCTGGAGTGGTGCTTGAAGCATTTGAATTGTGAGCATGTTCCATGATGGCGAACACTGAGAGGACCAATGTAGAAGCAAAGAGAAAGCAAACCACCTGAGTGCGTAGATAATAAACTGACCCAAAAAACCACAGCAGCGAAATGAAAGTGCGCACAAAAAAGAGATTAGGCAGTCAAAAGTATAGCAAGCTGCGAAAGAATGGTGGCGGAGTCATTTGGGTCAAGGAATGAACCTCTGAAACCAGTGACGCAAATCAAAAAGAATGATGCTGAGGTAAAAAGGGATCCAGGAAACGACCATAAGTTAGTCATTAAAAGGCAGAAGTCTTGTAAATACAGCAATGGTGAAAAATAAGAGGTAACTGGAGGGTCATGTTCATGTGAAAGAGAAGAAAAAGCACTTAAAAAAAAAAAGCGAGTGAGAAAAATAAACAAAATGGCGGCCGTAGTCGAGGAAGAAGTGTTTTCACACTTTTCTACAGGAAAAAACGTATTTTAGGCGTGGAAAAGCATACCCAGCTGCAGAGGGGCATTTCCGATTCCAGAATCCGCTGTTAAAGGAGGAGAACGCTGACAGGAAACAAATCCCTCGTGAAGAAGCGCCGCCTGAAATCGCGACGCTCAAGTAGGAGCGGCCATCTTGTTTGCCGCGTCGCACACTCTCTGAACATCTACTTCTGCTGTGCTCTGATCCAATACATTTTATTACACCTAGGTGCAAATATGCTTATTGTGCTTAAGAACAGCTTCAGTTCCACTCCAACCTGGGGCCAGGCATCATTCCTGATATGCACTACAACTGAGTATGCACTTTCTGTTTGACCATCTGAAAAGGTTTTGCTAAACTTGGGCAGCCAATTTTTTTTATCTTACACCATTATGCTGACAAAAGCTGTATCGCTGATCCCCAACCTGGACAGCTGTCGGTCCTCCATGCACACCCACAAGTCATATATGGCTTTCCACAGGAACTGTGAAGAATCACACAATACAGGTGTTACAATGTAAGCAACGCCAATGGAAATCAGAGCGTCACCATGATGCACTATACCAGGACACCATTAGGGCATTGATTTTCCTTAGTTGGTTACCGGCTCCTGCAGGGCCCACCAACATGTCGTCTCATGAATCTCTAGTTCGAGGTGCTAAGATAGGGTTCACTGCCACCGCCTGGTAGATCGGTCACCCCAATCCAGATCTCACTGTTGTTAAGCCACTTCAGTGTCCAATTGATGGACTGGTCTGCTTCTTTTAGGGTCTCAAAAGCTCAGTCCCCATAACTTGGACTAGGCCTCAGGTTGCTTCCCTTCTCACTGCTGCCACTTTTCATGGCTCAGGACCCAGACCCATCAGGCACCTGACAGGTGCAACCTCCTGGTACATAACTCCTGCAGACTCAATTTGCAACTACCATCTAATATTCCCACGCAGATCCCAACAGGGATCTCATGACAGCTTTTCTACCTGCTAACAAGGGCTAGAGGCGCCAGTGATCATGCCCTCCCCAGTGTTTGCCCCATTTGCTTCTTCACCTTTAACTCAGGCCGCAAGGAGTTGCCTCCTGTGTACTCTGGCTCAGGCTGGGGACTCACAACAGCTGGACATGGAGGACCCACTCTCTGTCCCCTCTGGTTGGCATTGTCACAGAATACCAGCCTTAAGACCTTATTGAGGTCCAAAACAAGGCACGCGCACCTCCTCCCAGATGTCTCTTCAAGGGTGCACCTTGGGATGTGGGAAGGGGGTGCAGGGCTTTCAGCTAATCCTATAATTTTAGAGGTCTTGAGGCCCAGTCAATTTCTTAGTCTCTGGGGATGCATACCTGCCTTATTCACCTGGGATTTAGAGATTTGATGAATGTATACACAAGGAAAGGTAAAAGGGGTTGCTTATGGAAGAGCCATGCAGGAGACTATTTGGGCAATTTCTGTCCAGAAGACGCTCAGCCACGCCCTTCCATGAAAGAAACTGCTGCACTTTGCTTGTGGCCAAACACCTTATTTCCTGTGTCCTGCTACCTGGAAAGCACCCGTAGAAACAACACATTTTTTTTACCTCAGTTTTGTTGTTAATTCAGTGGCAACACTTTGTTGTTACTTCAGTGGCAACACATTCGTATTTTCTGTGTAAGAAAATGCACGTAATTTTTGCACTTCTGTACATTTCCAATATCTGTGAAATGTACTACGCTTTTATTGCTTTTGGATATTTTGTGTGGAGTTGGTAATCTGTGTGCAGTGTACTACACCTTATATTGTTATAGATTACTTTCTATGTAGGGGATTGTTGGAAGTAACGCTGGCACAGTTAGACTCGATCATGTGCAGAAGGAGCTAAAGAGGGTCTGAAAATATATCAAAGGCACCCTCCACTCAAAAAGTCATATAAACAACACAGCCCTTGACGTTTCACTTACAATATACATTTTTGTGTGGGCAACACCCTAAAGGCCTAAGTCTTTTTAGGGTAGAGGTCAAGCTCCAATATCCATTCAGAGTCAGACCCTATACCCAGGTTTGACACTTTTATCTAGCCCGGTGACAATGGACATTAAAATCACACTGTTCATAAAAATTTGTATTGAGCCTTGTACTCCAAAGACAGTTTGCCAGCACTGGCGGCAACCACAAATTTGAGTCCAGAAATGGCTTTCTACGGCCTACTGGTAGGAATTCACTTGGGGGTTATATGATCTAGCGCATTACTGGGTGAATACTGGTCCTCATGCCCTGATGAATTTTGCCAGAAAGTTTGTATGTGGCAATGAAACATGTCATTCATTCACAACAAAATGTTCTAAACGTGTGAGTTTGTTTTTAACCATGAGTATGGGTATAGATTAAAGATGTGTGCAATATGCTATATATGACTCATTTATAGAGTATTTATGCAAGGAAGACAGCATAGCCATATCTTCGTCAACAATAACCTACTAGAGGTTGATGTGTTGTTTGTTTAAAAGCAAAAATATACAGAGGAAAAAAATTATATATATATCTGTGTAGTCGAAACGCGTTTGGCAGCGGCGAAATAAAGAATTCTTGAAATCTCACACGGCGTGGTCGTTTAAATGATGGAGTAGCGAGACTCGATCCAAGGAGTCTTATGGTGACGACGCAACTCTCTGTATGGTGGAGGCAGTGAATGCTTGGATAATCGTAGCATATATATATATATATATATATACACACACACAGGAAGTACTATTAGCTTTAGTCAGTGTGTCAGTTACTCCCTTTTTTAGGTCGAGCCTAGACAGCGCTTGCACTGTCTGGAAGATCTGTTGTATGTAGTTTCTGGGATTTGGAGATCAGCCCCACTTGGATGCTTTCGCCTTTGCTTAGGGCCATTTTCTGTTTAACTGCCTCAATTTAACTGTCTTGATAGAAAACGACCAGTAAAGTTCAGTTAAAATACCAGAATTGCTTTTTGCTTAGGGCAGGTGTCTCCAACCAGTCGATCAAGAGCTACCAGTAGCTCACAAACACCTTCAGAGTACCTCACAGCCTTGAGTACATTTTTAAATAAGTACAGGGACACATTTTAGACACTGTGCCATATTTATAACTGAAAAATACTGTAATTTTTTGCAAATTGTAAAATGTAAAGTGGATAATATTTCTATGAAACACTGAGTCTATGTTTTTCTCCACTTTCAATTAATCAAATTAAGTATTAATATTTTACTAATCATATTTCTTCATTTCAAATTCCTCCTATTTAAACAAATGGCTGTATTCTTCTGTTATAAATATGGCACTATGTCTACAGGCCACCGGGTGCAACATTTCTGCTGTTTGTAAATGTGACACTTTGAAATGGGAGAACATTTAAATGATGAGTTTTATGGACTCTATATAAAAATAAAGGTAACTCTTCAGTTTAATTTTCTCCAATTTCAAAGTGTCACATTTACACACAGCAGGCTGGTAGACACACCATCATATGTATAACAAAAGAATACAGCCTTTTTTTAAGTAGGAGAAATTTAAAGTGCAGAAAAATGTTCGATAATATGAACAATTTCTGGCATTAAAAAAACTTGTATGTTTGTTTTATACATTTAACAGTGCCACATATTGTGAAAGGTATGTATTGTGCCACAAGTACACATGACACAGAATCTCATTCACACTTACACATATATCCCAATCATACACACACACATATGCATACACCCCAACGACCACACTCTCACTGACACACATGGCAGCCCTGCCAAAGTACTCCTGGTCAAAGTATTTTGTTCAGCCATAGACTCTGTATGGCCATTAGGCTTAAATTCAGTGAAACTAGAAGTGGGGGTATCTGGTAAAATTGCACAAGTGGCTTGGGCTTCAGTAACTAACAATTATTTTCACTGATCAGAAGTAGCTCCTACTACAGAAAGGGTTGGAGACTCTTTACTTAGGGATTGTATTTTTTAATTTTTCTGGCAACTGCCTTTATAGAAAAAGCCCAGCCGAGGTCAGTAAAATACCAGAACCCCTTTAGCATTCTCTAGATTTCAGGCCATAGAATCTTGTCTTCCATGAGCACCCGTAGACAAGAAAATGTTTTTCAAATGGCCTGACCAGATGGGCGCCTTTCCTACCCCGGTGACCCACGCTCGAAATCTAGGCTTTATTCTGGATAATTCCTTGTCCATGAACAAACAGGCCAGTAAGGTAACCGGCCTATGCCTCACCATAGTTAAATGGTTGAGGAAGATCCTCTGGATGCTGCCTGTGTCAACGCAAAAGACCGTAGTCAATGCCCTCATTACATCAAGGCTTGACTATGGCAACATTCTGTACTTGGGCGCAAACAAATCTGTAATCGGCCGACTGCAGGTGGTGCAAAACGTAGCGGTTCGGCTACTCTGCAATATTCCCAAGAACTCCGGAGTCTCGAACCATCGTCGGAATCTACATTGGCTCAGGATCGAAAACAGAATCCGCTTTAAAGCCCTGAACTATATGTTCAGAATTAAAGCAGGTACAGCGCCCAAATATCTTCAAACCCTCGCCCACCTCTATACTCCCAAGAGAAACCTTCGGTCGCAGACGGCAGCCTGTTTCTGCGTACCGAGATTCAAACGGGCGAGAACAGGTGGCAGATCCTTTGCCCATCTGGGACCCTCCCTTTGGAATACGCTCCCCCCTGCATCCGGAAGGAAGAAAATTATTTCAGGTTCAGAAAGCTTGTTAAGACCTGGCTGATTGAACAATAACACTCAACAGTCATTTCCCCCTTTTTCTGCCCTCAAACTAGCTGTGTCTAGGCGCCGGGAAACCCTTTTTGGGTAGCTGTTGCGCCCTATAAATTGAAAAAATAAAATAAAATAAAAATCTTGTATTTTCAGTGATATGACCACCGAAGGGGCTGATTTTATATCAAAAACAGACCATGGGACAGTTCAATTTCCCTCTGATAGGCAGTATTTCTCTCCATGTGTTCCCATACTGGTTCCACGGTTTGGTGCTTACTTTCCCTCCATGTTATAGAACAGTAGATGTTTCAGCCTAATGTGCTGCATGGCTAAATACATATAAGGTCGCAAAGGCGAGACCGATTGCATTGCAAATGCTTTTTATAGGAAAGTGGCCAATGATAATAAAGCGAGCAAGTTGGTGAGTAACAGCCAACTAGCTCATGGTGATCGCTTACGTGAGGCACTTCCTATATATGCATATACTTTTTTATGAACTGTTCTATTTTTATGTCCCTTGTCACCGGGCGTGATAAAAGTGCCATAGTGCATAGGGTCTGACTCTGAATAGATATTGGAGCTTGACCAGTCCCCTAAAATAGACTTAGGCTTTAAGGTGTTGCCCGTAGAGAAATATATATGGGTAGTGAAACATCAAGGGCTGTGTTGTTGATATGCCAGTTCGACTTGACACCATAACCCATTTAGCTACCGAACATATTTACAAGGCACCAACCTAAGACCTTACCTTGCTCTTTGCCAAGGGCTGATGGTTCATTATGTGCATCATTATTACGTGGAGGGGGAAGGTGAGGTTCAAACTAAACAACTTTCTGATGTTAGGAGAGGAGCAGGTCAACAACACCACTACGATCAGCAAATGTTATTTATTGTGCAATACAAAGTCAGCAACAGCTGTACGCCTGAGCTGTTTGGAATCGGCGGAGACGCATTTGTTGTCTCAGTGAAGCATTTCCAATGCTGAGTTGTGAGAATCTTTTCATAAATCGACTGTGCATTTTTCCAACAGTACTCAATGTGCCATGAAAATGTGCAATTGACTTCTATATTACAACAGATACAGTAGAGGACAGCCAGCTCTTACAGAATTGTGAGCAATGACCTGTTAGTTGCACAACATGTGAGACTTTAGGCTGATGCTCAATACCTGAGAGCACTTAAGGTTCAGAAGGGGACTTTGGAGACTGGCCTTTGGTGAGTGGGAACATTTCCTACAGACTAGTGCATCTGAGATACCAACAGACTGAGGTACAGCCAGTTATATGTCATACGCACCTCTGATAGGCCATCGGGGCTGAAGCAGAGTGAGTGACACGGCAGACACACAACTGTCTACCAGCACTGCCAGGGGAGAGTCAGCCACATGTGAAGCACACAGTTGACAGGCTAATTCGGCTGCGGTAATGTTAGCCACATTTAGATGCACCCCTAAAACGGTCAATAGGGCCGGAACAACGTCAGTCATATTGATTTTACCTCTAAATCGCCAGTTTGGCTGGAACAATGTGAGTCGCATGTCAGGTATGTCTCTGGAAATGTAACAGGGCGAGGGACAAGTAAGCACGTGCCAGGCACACCAATGAAGCCAGTTTTGCAGGAGACTAGTCATCAGGGCCGGACGCAGGCCGTTCAGTTGGAGGGCTTTGCCGCCCCCACCGCTTCTGTCTCCTGTGGGGTCCCTCAGGGTTCCTCTCTTTCTTCTCTTCTCTTCAATCTTTATATCTATCCCCTCATAATTTCCTTGCAAAACATGGAGGTCTCAGTTTTCAATTATGCCAATGACCTCCAGCTTGTCTTTAATCTTTCTTCCTCTCCCGATTCTATCCTCAAATTCCAGATTACACTTATTCATATCTACGACTGGATGAACTATAACCATTTAAAACTTAATCCAGATAAGACGGAGTTGGTCCTAACTGGCGGCTCTTCCAGCCCTTGGACCCCGCCTTTTGGCCACCTGCCCTTGGTCCCCCTCCAGCACCGTCTGCTTCTGTTAAAACCTTGGGCATTAAAGTTATTCAAGATCTCACCATGCGCCCCCAGATCAGCACCGTCGTTTCAGCCTGTTTCCTTTCCCTCAGAGTCATATGTAAGATCTCGCGTTTTTTTCCCATGAAGCCCTTAGGCTCATCATCCTGGCCATTATCATTTCTCGCTTCGATTATGGAAATGGCCTGTATGTAGGCATTCCTGCCTACGAACTTCGGCGCCTACAATTAATACAGAACTAAGCTGCGCGCCTTATTTACCGGCTCCCCAAGTTTCATCGCATCACTCCTTTGCTTAAGTCTCTTCACTGGCTACCCATCCTGCAGAGATCCTTATTTAAGATGGGCTGCCTGATTTTCATGGCCCTAGCTGGCACAGCCGCTGTCTTTATTAACTCCATGATCTGCCCCTACGTCCCAAACCGCACCCTTCGCTCCTCCACTCAGGTCCTCCTGAACGTCCCTCGTTTTTGGAGGAACAAACTGGGTGGCATGAGGTTCTCTGCCCTTGCCCCCCGTTTCTGGATCACTCTTCCTTCTTCTATTAGGTCCACCACTGTCTGTTTGGACTTTCGCAAAGTCTTGAAAGCTTACCTCTTCACTCAAGCCTACGCATTGCATTAACTCTTCGGTGCCCCCTCCCTGTTTTGTCATTCCAAAGCGCCAGGAAACCGCTTGGTGTCAGAGAGCTTTACAAAACTTTTCAACTTCAACTTCCACCAATCAGATGCCCTTCTGTCAGGCAGATAGAGGTGAGGAAGAGTTCCTCACGTTGTACTTGCAGCTCTGATAGTCCCGGAGGGCGGGATAAGAATTCGTTTTCACGCCTTTTGTATCTTTTATTGGCCGTATCGCTGCTAGTCAGTGACACGGAAATTGCTCTTCTGAGAAGAGAGTAGGCATGGTGCACCTGTGAAAGTGTGCTATGCACTTCTGAGAAGACAACACGACTCCCAAGACACTGCCAGATATCCATCTGGAATTGTCCTTCTTCTCCTGCTACGTGTTAACAAGCATTGGCCAAGATAAGAGGATTATAGCCACATGGGAAACAGCAGTGTAACAGTCCCATTGTGGGGGAAATAAGCTTCAGCAAATGTTATCCATTTGTTATTAAAGGGGTCATCCGGTGAATGATGTCATAATCTGCATAAAAAAACACTCGGCCTTCAGTATCTTTCCTCTATATGGCCATGGTGACTTGCAATATAATTTTAATGTAAGGCAACATATTTAATTCGGCGCACATTGTAGTTTGTTTTACATGCTGTGTCGTTTACATGGCATAAAAAACTCCAAAAGATATTTTATTAATGAAATGTTTCCATTTGCCTTGCACAGTGGCACCCCTGAGAGATTACTTTTAACTGCAGATTTATTGCTTGCTGTCACCTGATTTAATTCTTCATATTTTTAAATCAGCAAACTTACCAACGCAGCCTCAATTTACTGGCGTGGAGGGTAAGTAATAGGTGTCAGGGAAGCAGTTATAGCAGCCCAATCTGTGGTCACTCATCTAAATTTGAAAACTGTAAAAAATGTTCCATAATTTCATTTCAGAAATGCGAGGCATCTTCATTCCTTTGGAGGAGATGAATAAAGAACAGGGCTCTTTGTATTTGCTTCTGAAGCTCCTACACAGATCAGCATTATCTCCGAGGGTTGCATTTTAAAAGGCACACACTGCACATGTTTTTATTTTCCGGAAAAAAAGATACCTTTGTTTAGCGTTATACAATAAGTCAGTTGGAGGCAGACGCCCAATAGAGGAAGGGACGAGTTGTATTTTTGCCTGAACACACTACCATATAAAGTGAAATTCCATGTCACTCCGAATATAGAAGGTTTTACAACAATGTCAGAGCATTTCTAAAACAGCTGCACTCCTCAGGTCCCGGCCATAAATGGTTCATAAAACAGAACGGATCATTTCAACTACTTACCGACGTGGCATAGAATGGTGAGCTGTTGAATGATATGTGCATTTTCAAATGTATTAGTTTATGAAGAGTGCAATAAATTCTTTCCTGAAATCGTAAAAAAAGTACCAAGATGTTATGTTGTCATGGAATGCTTGCATGAACATTTAATTCCCAACTTGCTTAATTACGTGTAACTGTTTTGTTACGCTTGTTACTTTCATGCCTGAATATAGCAAGAGCTCAAGCTATCAACACCAGAAAATACATAGGGGCAGATTTACAAGCCCTTTGCGCCACGTTTGCGACACTTTTAACATGGGAAAAGTGACGCAAAAGTGGCGCAAGGGGCTTGTAAATCTGCCCAATAGTTTGCACATGAGCCAGTCCCCTTTAGCCATTGGCTGCTCTGGGTTAGCCCCCATCAACACATTGCTTCTTTGAAGTGTCTTTCATGTTGTGCATCAGCCCAGAGGAGTATTGCACAGGTTTGCACTTTTGCACTGGCATTGCCCGGGGAGTCCGTGTCCGGCTTCACAGGTGATGATGCTGCTGTCAGGTGGTGAAGGGTAGTTGCTTACAGTGGTCGAAGTGGGGAAAAAAAAGTAAGGGAACTGTGGGTGGAAAATCAGAGGGCGGGAATAAGCAAAGATTGGATCAGTGGGCGGAGTCAGGGGTGTGGCTAGAAATAGCAAAACATACAATTTTTAGTACGTTTAGCATTTCACTGACCAGTTACAGTTTATAACGTTATTTAATTCAAACAATGGATAAACATGTTTATTTGAGGTTTAATTCAGGAAAAAGCAAACACTCATAGGGAATACAGGTTTATGTAAAGCGTGTGAAATATAAGCAGGAACAACATGTTACCTTAATGCTTTTACTCTCCTTGTTCAGAAATCCATGAGAATTTTTTGTCTCAAACGTTGAGGACATGAATCCTGGGCTCCTCATGTACACATGTGTTAAGCAGGGCTCAGAAGAGAAAGGGACTCTTCAGGAGAATCTAGACTCACGGAAACCTACAAAGGCTCCTTCACATTCATGTCAGCCAGCTAGCTGCTCAAACATAATATAGCAAAAAGAACAACTGATGGACAGGATGCAGAACAATGTTATACATTCACCCCAGTACAGAGATCTGGGCCTAAATCCATTGTTTTTTGCTCACCATACCATTCCAGTTTGGACGCAGCCATATGCAAATCAGTCTTGAGCCTGCGCCCAATGGGAACAGTCGAGCCCGAACTGCCAGGCCAAATGTATTCAAGTGTCCTTTCATTCGGGAAGTGAACACAAAGCAGTACCCACTGAACTATGCACATAAAATATTGCTCTTTGATATGCATGGTACAAATTCTTTCCAGCAGGCATATTACCCCTCTGTGCTACCTTAGGTGAGTAAAACAGCCACTAGAAAAAACATGCTCCCATCTCTCTCCAGCAGGAACAATGATCACCAGAGTAATCTTGGCACTTGTATTGTTGACCGAAACCTGCTGAATATACAAAGAACTTTGCAGTGTTTTTAAAACTCCGGGCACTTGCACAAAACCGCCCCCCCAAACTAAACTGTCCCCCTACCCTTCCAGTCGCCCTGGGAAACGCCGGATGCCTGGAACGGCCAGTCCAGCATAGTTACCTTTTTCAATGCAATACTGCAGATATGTATGCTTATTAGATAAAAACGTCATGAATCACTGTGTTTCCAGTTTAGGGTGCACAGGTACCCCGATCAGTGTAGTCAGTTTGTTAAAATAAAGTAGTTTGTGTGCCTCCCTGCACCACAGCATCCTCTACACAGAGGATTTTACACTCCTTGTTCTGGAATCCACTGCTAATCAAGGGCCGATATTGCATTGTCAACAATCTGCTCTGCTCTGTTGTGTCACCAGTTAATTCAGGACCAAAATTCAGGGCAAAAGATATGCTTTGCAGACACATCAGTGGATGTCATGCAATAGTATATAAATAAATATGCAAGAAACGTAAGTACAAGTCACTTCTCCAGCCCTGTCACTTTCTCCTGCCCGGTCACTTCTCCTACCCCATCACCGCTCCTTCCCTGTCATTTCCCCTGCCCCATCACTGCTCCTTCCTGGTCACTGCTCCTGCCCCGTCACTGCTCCTGCCCGTTCACTACTCCTGCCCATTCATTACTCCTGCCCGTTATCTGCTCCTGCCTGTTATCTGCTCCTACCCATTCACTGCTCCTGTTATACCTAATCACTTCTCCTGCCCGCCACTACTCCTGCCCCGTCACTTCTCCTGCCCCATCAATTCTCCTGCCCCGTCACTTCTGCTCCTTCACTTCTCCTGCCCCGTCACTCCTCCTGCCCCGTCACTTTTCCTGCCCTGTCACTGCTCCTGCCCTTTCACTGCTCCTTCCCTTTCACTGCTCCTGTCTAGTCAGTACTCCTGCTCATGCACGATCAATGCTCTTGCCTCGTCAATTCAACTGCCCCTCCCTTCTCCTGCCTCGTCAATTCCCCTGGCCCGTAATTTCTCCTGTCCTGTTCACTTCTCCTGCCCTGTTCACTTCTCCTGCCCTGTTCACCGCTCCTGCCCTGTTCACCACTCCTGCCCTGTTCACCGCTCCTGCCCGGTCACCGCTCCTGCCCGGTCACTGCTCCTGCCCGGTCACTGCTCCTGTCATGCCTAATCACTGCTTCTGCCCGGTCACCTCTTCTGCCCGGTCACCTCTCCTGCCCTGTCGCCTCTCCTGTCCTGTCACTTCTCCTGTCCTGTCACTGCTCCTGTCCTGTCACTGCTCCTGCCCCGCTCACTGCTCCTGCCCCTTTCACGCTCCTGCCCCTTTTGCTGCTCCTGCCCCTTTCACTAGTCCTGCCCCTTTCACTGCTCCTGCCCCATCACTTCTCCTGCTTCGTCACTTCTCCTGGCCCGTCGCTTCACCTGCACCATCACTGCTCCTGCCCCGTCACTTCTCCTGCCCCGTCGCTTCTCCTGCCCCGTTCACCGCTCCTGTGCCGTTCACCGCTCCTTACCCGTTCCCCGCTCCTACCCCGTTCACTGCACCTGTTCTTTCACTGCTCCCGCACGGTTACCGCTCCTGCCTAATCACCACTCCTGCCCTGTCACCTCTCCTGCCCCATCATCTCTCCTGCCCTGTCACCTCTACTGCCTCGTCACCTCTCCTGCCTCGTCACTACTCCTGCCTCATCACCGCTCCTGCCCGGTCACCACTCCTGCCCACTCTCCTCTCCTTTCCTGTTGCCTCTCCTGCCCTGTCACTGCTCCTGCCCTTCACTGCTCCTGCCTAGTCACTGCTCCTGCCCCGTCACTTTTCCTGCCCTGTTCACCACTCCTGCCCGTTCACCGCTCCTGCCCATTCACTTCTCCTGTCCCATCACTTCTCCTGTCCCATCACTGCTCCTATCCATTCACTGCCCCTATCCATTCACTGCTCCCACCCGGTTACCGCTCCTGCTCATGCCTAATCACCGCTCCTGCCCCATCACTCCCCCTGCCCCATCATCTCTCCTTTCCCGTCGCCTCTCCTGTCCCTTCACTGCTCCTGTCCCGTCACTGCTCCTGCCCTGTCACCTCTCCTGCCTGTCACCTCTCCTGCCCCGTCACCTCTCCTACGCTGTCACCTATCCTACGTTCTCACTTCTCCTGCCCGTTACTTCTTCTGCAAGGTCACCTCTCCTGCCCCATTACCTTTCCTTTCCTGTCGCCTCTTCTGTCCCGTTACTGCTCCTGCCCAGTTCACTCTGTGTACAACATTGACAAATTACACAAGGAGGCAAATTCCCTAGAGTACTCTATTTGGGGAAAGCTCCTCTGTAATCACTAACTCTGATCTCACTGGCACATGATAGGCTAAAGGCAGGCGGCGGCGCATTGTCATTCAAAAGGGGATAATCGGCATCAATCGGAATGACAATGGGTCTGCCCACAGCCTGTGGGAGCTCAGGGAGGGGCTGCTCCAGCCCCTGGAAGCTGAATGAGAAAGTTATCGTTTTTAAGTAGGACTATTCTTGCCATCCTGGGACGATTTTTTGAAAGAAAGAAGTAGGGGAACGGACTGAAATATTTTTTTTAAAGTAGGGGCACGTTGTGCCCTTCCAATCCCGCCCACTTCTACCACTGAGTTGCTATTAATTGAGAATTCCAAGTACTCTATCCACGGCTCATTTACAAGAGATATGTAATATTCCCTCTCTTATTCTACATCAGGGCTTGTCTTTTCAGGACAGTGCTGGACCGCAAGAAGGTCACCAATGGCCACTGAGTCTACAAGAGTAACCGAACGATGCTGGTGAGGTGCCCCCAATTGCTGGCTCTTTGTCCTAGAGAACACCATCAATACTTAGCTGAAGCCAGAATCCGTGAAGCCCAGCCAAGAAGTGCCTTAGACACTAAATTTCCCACGGGCTGAAGGCATCTAGACCGCTTGGCACTGTGCAAGTGGGAGTCTTGTGAATGATTTAATGTGATGAAGATTAATGACAGCCTTTGATGAACAGGAGGTTAAAATAAGGCCCAGGTGAATTTTCCATTACTCTATCATGATCTTGCGTAATGTTGGTAGTTTTGCAATATGCTTCTTACGAGAAACTCCTGAAATTACGCCATTTTACCACATTGAGTAATATCACACCGTTCATGCCAAAAATGTAGCTTTTCTTTGTTTGTGTATAACGAATTTCTGTCTATTTCATTCTTGCATAGCAGGTTGGAACTAATTCCCGAAGAAGTGACAGAATGTAAAGTTCATATGGCAAAGAACAAAGGAAAGTTATGTTGTAACAGTCTTGCAAAAGATTTAACTTATTGGTAAGCAAGTGTGTACAATACACAGAGCAGCAGCAAATGCAGACACACGTCAAGATTTTATGATTACCACAATATCTGAATGATGCATTCATCACATGGCAGTCTAAAATCCATAAGGCGGTAACATTAAAAGGACCATTACACATATCCAGAGCTAAGTAGAGTTAATAGATTACCCCAAAATGTATAAGGTGTCATGTAGAATAAAGGAAGCAGGATGTATGGATTCATCAGTGTGATTATAAAGCATTAGGCAAGTCACGTCTGCTTCCTCCTTCAGTGAAATGTATATTCTAAACACCGACTATCTGTTGTTTGGTGTGTGCCAGCTTCCCAAATTGCTCTTAATATTCATTGCAAAAAGCCAGAGATTTCAACCAGATGGATAAACTTGGAGAACTCATATGCATCCAATGCCTGTGCAGTCTCTGCTTGCTCAGTAGAAGCGCCAACCCTAAGAACTTCTCCTTAGTGATTTCAGGCTTTTGGAATTGCTCTCACACTTCTTCTGCGGGTTTCGCCGATTTCATGAGATCCAAGAATCTAAGGGATCTCGTCACTCACATTGTGCCAGTATTCACATTTTACTGGCCATTACCACACTAAATAGGAGAACCACACAGCCATGTGACACCAATGAGTGCAGTTAGGAGAATACGTTGGACTCATCTTGCCATTTGCTACTGATGTGTGATGTGATATAGCTCTTAGTTCAATACTTATGTTGTTTCAGTTGGTATTTTGCATTCGGTGATACAGGCTTCGTGTGTGAGTAGTCGATCTTCCATTGCTTCTCCCATAGCCCAGGCCACTCTACATTTTCTCCTTAGTAAGATGTGAGGGGTCCTCGTGTCTTCATAAAGGAATAAATATAGGTTTGTAGTCGGTGGCGTAGATAGGCCTTGGTCGCCTGTGGCGGTCCCTAGGTTTGCTGCCCTGGGGGGGCCACATCGAAGAGCGGGGGTAGGGTAGGGGGGTGCTGGCAAGATGTGGCTCAGTTTGCTGCATTGGGGGTGTGGGCTTGCGATTGCAACCCCGAAATTGCAGGTAAGAGCGGGGGAGGGCGCTGCCCACAAAATTCTTGATGCATGGGACATACTGCCGCCCCCCCAGCCCCCCCTTGCAACGCCATTGTTTGTAATCAATTTCCCAGCTCCGCCAGCAGTTAAGATGTAGGACAAAATGGCAATGACAATTGGCTCAGCACTACCTTGGCCTCATATGGCAGCGATGGCTACTCTAATTAGTGCAAGAGTAATATTAAGTGTACTTGACCCTTCAAATTTCGGTTCCAATTTTCACATTCTGAACAATTGGTTATTACGAAAGGAGCCCCCATTGTATGTATGGCGTCTTCTAATAATTTGTTGAATTTTGTACCTCTCTGCGTTACAGATTTCAATGTATGGGCTGTATGACCTTGTATTTTCAGATGATGTGTGGTCTCCCTTCACACCTTCAGAGCACATTCTGGTGACGTGCCAATCCCCTTGTTAAATAAGTCGAGAAAACCAAGGATGCGAGCATTTCCTACTGGAAACACATAGAATCTGATTGTTTTTTTTAACCAAACCTTTTGCTTTGTCTGTCATTTTGCAATCTTGCATGACTTCCCTGGACCTCCATGAAATCCAAGGCACCATTCTGGAAATGAATATCCCTGAACCGTGGTGGGCAGGGTAGGCACACCTCACCAGCAGGGATGGTTGAAGTGACTCCTTAAGGGTTTAACCACTTGGCTGCTAAGGGGTTTTCCCCTCTTGCGCTGATTTATTGAAAACCCCATTATACATGACGAGTTATCCTTGTCATCAGCACAGGTCAACCAGTGCATCATGACGAGTTACCCTTGTCATTAGCATTGAAGAGGTTAAAAGCGACTTCTTCCCTAGAAATAATGGTTATCTTTATCCTACGAGTGTGCAAACAGAGCACATCTTTGCTCACAAAGCGAACTGGAAGATGGCTGTAGGGGAGCTCTCTGCCACATGACCCCATCCCTAGACCTATTTCACACCTTCTCCCTCTATTGTATGAAGTATTGTGTGCAGACAGAGAATAGGCCTTGTTGGGTTGTTACCAGGGGCGTAAGATTGGGGATTGGGGTGAGCTTCAAATTTCCCAACAATCTCGCTTGAACATAATATTAAAATGAAACACGCAGGGCACACAAGAGGAGCTTAAGAGGCAGAGGAAAGGGAGATGAATTTGGATTAGTAGGAGTACCAAGTGAGTGAAAGCATAGTATTTTGTGAAACGATCCAAAAAAATGTAAGTGTTTCCAAACAAAGAGAGGGAGAAAGTGTGTGTGTATTTTTTGTCTGTGTATATAAACATTCCTGGTGAAATCCGACAGACCTCACCATACCCAACTGAAGTCACCTGCACCCAACTATTTATCACAAAATGCATTTATCAGGGGGGGGTTTAACACCACAAACCTCTGCCCCCTGAAGCTACACCCCTGTTCTATCCTGGAGCTCCAGTGCCGGCTAAAGGCTCAGCACCTGCTCAGTACTGGCAAAGGGTGTACCAGAGCATATTGTGGGGAGAGAAAATTAGTTTTTGAGTGTAGCGCACCCTCTGCCTAGAAGATCCTGGGATAGATTACAGGTTACAGGGCATGGCCAGGCAGGTGCAATGGGTGAAAGCTGTGGCCAAAGGGCAGCAAGCTCTGGTGTTTGCGAGCACTGTGAGTCCTGGAGCCCAGGAGCCTGGTTGAATGGGGTTCTTAGATCACTAAGCAATGCCAAATCTCTGAGAGAATAGGTGTCAGGCAGACTGGGTGTAAGACATAACTGCAGGCCATGCCTACCTCATTGACTGAGATATGAAGACTCCGTGTGTGGAAGTCCCTCCCCACTGTAGTCCTGCTTTGCATGGATGAAGGTCATGACCTGTACACCCTGGAGGCAGATACACTGGACACATGGTGGTTCTGAAGGCTTAATTTTGCATTAACAACTTTTCTGACATGACCAAAGTGCATGCCTATGCACTCTAGGTGTTTAAAGAGAGGTCACCAAGTATGTGCGAAGATCACACCCTGGTCCTATGGACTTTGCCCAATGGCTATTTCTTGCGGCTCTGAGCATTCCATTTGACAGGATCCGAATATATCATAACAAAACTAAACACATTCACTGAAAAAAGGTTGTGGCTGCTATTTATCATTGCTTACTCAAATCAGTAAATAATATGCGTTTAAAAAAAACTTCAATATATATAAATTTTTAAAACATGCGCCAACACAACAAATATAAATTATATTTGTTGTGTTGGTGCAACAGATTATCTCTAACTTCTAAAGATGAGCATCTTACTTTTCCTAAAGAAATTAATCATCCAGGGTTCCTTTTTGATCTTGGCTTCCTCCCCTCATCAGTTCAAAAGGTGAACATTTTGTAGCTTCTACTTCAGTGTCTCTGTATGACCATAACATATTAAAAATTAATATTTCCTATGGAACATGTTCCTGCAGGCTAGTTGAATGGCAGCTTTCAACACTCTAGTGTAACATTCCATCATTCTGTTCCCACCGGGATCATACAATTAAGTCATTCTGTCCTAATCCCCCACTTATTCAAATAGTTTTTCATCTTGTCAGGTGTTTATTGCACTAATGAAGGGATACCTTTATTAAGAAAATGTATTCAAACATTTTAGTACTGTGTCTGTGTCGAACATTTTGATGATTTCATCCACAAATGTAATAATGTACATCTCTGAACTACCTACGGGCCCCAGGATATTCAATGCTACACATTTCCATGGAGATTCAGGATGCATAAAATCACTTATATGGGGCCTTAATGTGTTTAGTGTTTTATCAGCTCTCACACGGTAATCCCACCCTCGATTACCCCGTTTTCCACATCCACACCTATACATGACCACCAGCAGACACTTCTAACACAAGTTTTGGTCCTTACAATACCTAAATGCCCTTCGTGACATAAAGCAATAATTCTTCTCCTTAAAACTTCTGGGGGAACCATCCTTCCTCCTCTCAATACATTGGAATCATTGCAAGTTAATTCACTCCTTAACTCTTTCCATTCACCCTTTGATGGCCATCCCTTTTTTATAAATGCAGTTACTTTTTTAAGTGTTCATTCCTTTTCACACTTTTCCTCCCACTCTTCTTTTTTTGAAAGCATGCATCCCAATATTCCACACCAAGGCAACCTTGACCTCTTCTAAAAAAAATCCTGATTTGATCTGAATAGGCATTCGTGATACAAAATCCCCTACAGCATTTTTTCTCTACACTATTTCGTAGAGGAAATCCAACAGTCATATAGAAATCTGAGCCAATCTGGACGAAACATGGTTCATACCCACATAAATCAACACTTTCATTAGTGGCTTATGGCCACACTTGTTGGTAACTTCCTTTCCCCAAATGAATGAAAGAAAATGTTCTAGTGCCCGTGCACAGCACAATGCTTCTCTTCAATCACTGCATACTTTTCTTCCACTGGTGACAGAGATTTTGAAGTGTATGCAATGATTACCTCTTTTCGTTCTTCATTATACTATGACAATACTGCTCCACTACTAATGCTGCTGGCATCTTTGTAATCAATCTCTTACCCAAAGAGTCAAACTCCTGCAACATAGGAGTTGCACTAATTGCATTCTTCACATCCTCAAATTCCTGCTTACAATTCTCAGACCATGAAAACTTAACCTTGAACTTTAGTATTTGTGTAATGTGGAACATCCTCATAGAAAAGTTTCTAACGGACTTAGAGAAGAATTCAACTGACTCGAGAAAGCATTTGACCTCTTCCTTGTTTTTGGGACACAGGGCATCTTTTAGCGTTTCAACTAGTTTGCTCTTGGGTTGAATCACCACCACACTGATCTCATGCCCCAAATATGTCATTTGCCTTCCAGAGAATTTTGCACTTAGCATACTCCACAGTAAGACCATATTTGTCTAATAAAGATAAGACCTGTTTAAGTTTGAAATCATGGTCATTCCTGTCCTTCCCCATCACCAGAATGTCACCTGAAATACCAGCACCTGATCCAATTCCCCAAAAATATTAAACATTAGGCATAGAAATACCATGGATGCAGAGGCTAGACTGATAGGCATCCTTTTAAATTGATAGCACTCCATAAACAAATTAAACACAGTGTGCTTCTTGCTATCTTTACATAGAATAATCTGATGGTATGCTTGTGATAGGTCTATAGTAGAAAGAAGCTCAATATGCCTTGTTTTGACCAACATCTCATTGATTTTTGGTAAGGGAAACTGGTCAAATAAAATATTCCCTTTGAGATGACGAAGATCAATGCGTATTCTGATATTGCCGTTAGCTTTTCTAGCGATGACTAATGGAGCTACCCGCTCAGACAACTCAATTTCCACCTCCTCCCTAAGAGATATGGAAATATTCTTGAGTTTGTGTATCTTGAGTATTTCATTCCCATTCAGCACTGTCTTGGGTTCAGAACCTTCTATCCTTCCGATACTTCCTCTGAATACTCTGGGGAACTATTCACACATTCTTTTTACCAATAATCTCCCTCTCATCAAGCACTTGCTCAACACAATTGTGGTATAGTATAATGTTTAAATTTATTTTATCTTTTCATCCTAATACTGAAGGACCTTCTTCAAAATCATATACTTTACCTATTGTTTTCCTATTCTCGAACAAGAATACCAGGTTTCTATACCTCAACCTTTCTATAGTTTCATCTGTTTAACTTTCTGGAGCTATGTCTGCTTCCTCAAGATTAGAACCCAGATTTTTCTCAAACATTTCTTTCCATATAATTTTATTCAAAATTGTGAATGGCGAGCCAGAATCAGCAGTAATACAAATTCTGACAAGCCGATTTTCATAAAACACATAGGTTTACCTTTGTCATTACAATTTTCAATGTTTAGTACCACTCTCTTACATTCAGAACACTAGCAATATCATCCTCTTCATCCCCTCACTTGAAGATTCAGTAACCCCTTCCACAATACATTGGAGTCTCTAATTTTCGCATATTTTCATTTTACACACATGCTAAAAATGTCCACATTTCCCAGAAGCACTGAAATTTTGTTTTATAGCAGGACAACTCCTGTCATTTGGAAGGTGGCTCCAACTTTCACATATATACCATCTAGTAATCTCTCGTATTTTTTCTGTAATCTTTCTTAGGTAACCCTTTACTAGACTTGAACACTTTGGGCTTGTTCTCCATAACTCTAGTAACTGTTTCACGATCCACTTCTGTGTTTTCTTTCTTGAGAGCTTTGGCCCATCTTCCGAACAACTCAACCTTTCTTACAATTGACATTACATCTTTCAAAGGGCTAACCCCATTGGTCCACTACCTTTCCTGGACTTAGAGATCATAAGCATGCATTACCACCTGATCTCTAATTAGCCCATCTTTGTATAACCCCAAACTCACAATTCAGAGCATTTTTTTCAATGCATTTACATACTCATCAATCGACTCATTATTGTCTTGTTTACTGTGGAAAGATTTGTACCGTGTTATGCCAATGCACACTTTCATGGAAATATGTATCTAATTCTCTAATATCTTCGCTAAAGATATTCTCATCCCCTAAATTATTGTCTTTAGACAGTTGGTTATAGATCCTTAAACTCTCTGGACCTAAAGAGTGAAGTAATAATCATTTCTTCCTTTCGGCAGATGATTTGTTTGCATGGTCAATGGTGGAAATATAGTTTAAGAAATACTCCTTCTACTGTAACCAGGGAACTAGTGGCTCTCCTGGAACACACAAGAACTCTTTAGGTGGATTCATCATAATGCTCAGTGCAGGAGTTGCCATTTTTTAAAGTTGACTAGTACCAAGGATGGCCTTAGTCCAATCTTCACCACCACCCAATGTACTGCAGATAATTATGGAGTAAATTTGCAGAAAGTACAATAAGGACATTGCCAAATTTTAATTGAGAGCTATAATTTCAGGTAGAGAAAATTGGAACTTAGAGTACTCACTTTTGTTATTATATCATCCAGACAAGCTGAATAAACCCAGTAATTCAAAACAAATACCCTTTTAGCACTGGAGAGAACCAACTGATATTTCGCATGTACCTGTAGAATCTAATGTCCTGAGCCTCGACTAACTTACAACGCCGGTTCAAGAGGGCACTGCTTAACTGCCAACAGCGTTGATCACATGATGTTGAAATGCCTGATGTGTGCATCTCTGCTGAACAGCATTGATTGTAAACAACATAGAAATGCCTGATCTGCATGTTACATGCAAATGCGACTTGTTTGAAGTGCACACGTGTGGCAGGACACTGCTTCATGTTCAGGTATGCTGCTAGGCAACGCACAGCATGATGCTGCTCCGTGTTCAGGTATGCTGCTAGGCAATGTGCACGATTAATATATGCATGCACTTCCAAATAAAGTTGTCAGGCAAAGATGAGGCAAAACAAGGGAACACATGCATCAATAATAATTGCTCACGTGACTATGCCATTCAGCAACCCAAAGGTAATGAACCATGTGGCGCTTGAAGAGTTTCTAAATCCAGAATGGAGGTGGCTGTAAACGCCTCGCACGGGCACCACCAAATGCAGAACTGACAGCTCAGAAAAGGTAAAAGCAGATGCACAAGAAGGTTTTATAGCTTAGTCGATGTTGTAGCAGTCATCACCATTAATGTGTAGTGAGTATGCTACAAATGTTTAAGTAGAAAGGCACAGAAACTGGCCTCTCCAACTCCAAACCACCTGCAAACCAATGCAATCCCTGTCTCCAACACATTATGTCATGTTTACATTCCACAATTACATGTTTACATTCCGCAACTACCATACACTACAGACAGTCATTCTGTCATTCATTAACTGACAACCCAGTGACAACAGAAAAGGCTCTTTCTTCAGAAACTAGAGCGAGTTAACAGTGAGTTTGGTGGACAAGACATTCGCTGCATTTGATGGATGGCCTGCAATCACCAAACTCTAAATGAACCCAAAGTCTTCAACATTATAAATGAATCATCAGCTTCTTCTTCAAATTAACATGTTTTTTCCAATAGATGCAGGTGTGTAAGGGGGTAATTTATTGGATGATAGAAAAGGAGCATCCAACAGTAAAAGGTTAATGCTGCTTTTAGCCCACATTCAGCTTCCGCCCTCCTTTAGTGTTGGGAGAACCACTTTTTTTCACTGGTAAAGCCTCAGGATGCTGTTCCATTGTAAATTATCCGTCAGTGGTCCATCTGTCACAGAGCACATAGAGTGACAGCTTCAGAATCCCGCCTTTCTTGCACAGGAGCACCATGCTTGACTTTGCGGTCCTGTGCAGCAATGGCTTGTATTCTGAAGCTGTAAATGCTGGGCATAGCAGTCCCGAATGTAAAAATATTACTGATACAAATGGAGAAAGCTCCATGTGTGCCATGGAGTCCAGACAGCATTGCAATTTTTATAACAGTCTTCTACCATGTTGGCCTGACCTCTGTGAAAAATTCCCATCAGAGTGATGGGTTCTAAGGGTCTCATTTATGATATTTGCCTTGGGGCAGTGCCTCAGCCCTTCCTGCTGCGCTGCCCTAATGCAAAAGAAATGGGCAGGAATTCGCCATATCAATCAGAAAGCTGCATTGCAGTCCTTTTCCCCTGCGCCTGTGCAAAATGGGCTGCCATGCACCAATGCAGGCACCTTTGCACCATGATGCAAGGGTGCCTGCATTACTGGGATGATTATTTTCATGCAGGAAAGGGAAACCTTCCTGCACAAAAATATTCACTAGAGGCTTTTTTCCTCCTTCTGTGTGTGCTGCATTCTGCAGCAAACACAGAAAGAGGAAAAAGCCTCTTGTGATTAGAAAAAGGAAAAACGAGGGGAAATAAAGATATTTCTCCTCGTTGTGCCTCCCTTACGCCTCTGTAAGATTTTGGCACTGCCTTAGATTTAGGACTTCTTGTAAATCTGGGGCAATGTTAAAAAGCCATGGATGTTACTGGGAACGCCCCAGCAACACCCACTGCATGCCCCTTTAACGCAGAAAACGGTGTTAATGGGGAACAATATTTAGGAGGCAGCATTAAGCCAAAAAAAGGGGCTTAGTGCTACCTTGTAAATTTGGAACAGGCTCCTGCACCATGGAATGTCACAAAAAGTGATGTTTCAGCGGCGCAAGGGGCTTCATAAATGAGACTCTAGGTTTGGTAGGCTGGCCATCAGGGGGCTGACAGAGGTTCGGATTCTATCACACCAGCGCTTTGGCAGTCCATCCAGAAAACTGTGGATGGCCCTTTACGTACCTTAAATAATTAGAAACAGCACATCATTTTTTAAATTTGTGTCGTCTACAGTAAACTGCAAAAGGATAGGCGAGTGTGGCTTTCAGGCTGGAATTGTAGCTTAGTATGCAATTCGAGTGAGCTTTCCACACTAAGCAAGTCTTTTGTTGTTCAATAATGGGGTAGGTCGAAGGCAGTGTGGGAGGAGAAGTCTCATTTCTAAGAATATAATTCAATCGTTGATAGAATCAAACCAAGTTTGACAATCTCATAAATTTCAAATGCTGTCCATCTGTTTTACAATTTGTGATTCATGCACTACTAAATTGCATAATAATAGGTAGGCAACTGTTTAAGGGCAAAGAAAATGAGCTGCAAGCATACATTTCCAGCTATCAATTCAAACTAATGCAAATAGGCTAAAAAAGGTGCACAGACTAGTTAAACTTGAGGGGAAGTCTTAGCCAAAACATGATTTTGGCATTTTCCAGTCTACAAAATCTTAAAGTACTAATGTCAATTTAGTATTCCATGCAAGGCCCTCTATAAACGGGAGAATGGAATACTAAGTCCATTATTCTCTAGTTAGGCAGAAGTATATACAGCGTGTGTGGTGTGGTGGCACACACTGCAAAGCATAAGCTCTGTGCAAGCTGACTCACATTAATATCCCATTCATTTTTTATAGCATGTCTTACCGGCAGGGCCTATTATCACACTGAATTGAGCTAAAATGCAGCTGTTGAGTGCAAAAAACAAGAACGTGCAACTATTTTGTCCTTTTTTTTCTCAAGACATCCTTCTCCAGGAGTGCTGATGAATAAACCCCCATATCAATACCATTTTCTAGAAAAAGAAGGAAGGATTGATAATTTTCTGAAATCCTATTTTTTTCTTAATAATATTGCTGGCATTTGCACTGATTGCATTTAGGATGTGCAGAGTTGTGATTTATGTGATTCTGATTTAGCTAAACGAATTCCAGTGGTAAGTCAAGGTCACATATTTGGTTGTCTTTCTGAGCTATTCATGTAGGTAGCATTCAGGTAAATCCAAAGAGTAGTGCGTAGAATACACAGAGTGATCTTTCACAGCATTATTAATTGATAAGTGTAAATTAACCACTTGTGTGTGTGTCAGTGACTTTGTGTGCTGTATTTTTTTATAACACTGCAAAACCAGAAAGTACGTAACAAAAGTAGGTAAGATACGCAAATTGTCATCTTGCAATGTAGGACAGCTTCATAGGCGTAGGCGATGCACTCATTTGCAGAGGACCGTATCAGGTTTTAAAGTCTTTATTTCGAAGAAAAAATCATAAAAGACAGAATTAAAAACATTTTCGGACAGTTTTACCACTAGAATCATATTGTTGTATTACATTTCGATTACACTAGAATCACAGCTAAAAATGATTATTAAACATTCAAAAATTACAAAGACAAAGAGAAACCTGATCTTAAGAGAGCTAAAATATACAAATTGCACTTTACAGAATTAATAAAGTCATACACAGTACAGCTAATGCAAGTTCCTTCTGGCCCTTATTGCCCACGCCCAGCCTAAAAATTTGGCCAAGCATACCACAAATACTTCAGAGGTATTAGTTTTTAGGACCCAGATCGCCTCAGAAGACCTTCTACAAGCGTGGCGCTGAAACAGGGGTTTTAACCATTTAGTGCGAGGTTCTGAATACAGCGGGCAAGCAAACAAGAGATGACCCTTGGTTTCCTTATGGCCTGGACACCAACAACAGGAGCTTGTTGTTCCTTTAACCCAAGATGATGTAAATGAATTCAACGGTAGAGCACCTACTCGAAACTGATGATAAAGTTTCTTATCCAGTGGTCTGGTGATGATATCCCAGTAAGTCTCACGGGAGGGGTCCAGCTTAAAGCTTAGGAATCTTCCCGTAAGACTGCCGGAACTGGAAGCAGTTACCAAAGATTGGCGAACCGAGGCCCAATATAATTCTTTGAATTCCTTTTTCGACAGAAAGGTGTTGGTACCAGGAGATACCCACAGGTGTTCTAGTCCCATATCTAGCAAGCTCTTTTTTACAGAGCGGAGCCATGGGATTCTTTCAGAGCCCCCCATCGACCTCACTTCTGCTAATTCCTTTGCAAAAAGGGTAAGGTCTGGGGAGGTCCACAAACGCCTCCAGAGAGCCACTACTCTAAATCTAGCCATGTCATTAATTGGAAAACATCCCATATCTTGGCAGAGAGGTATCGTTGGGGAGGATTGTGGTAATCCTACCAAGTTCCGGAGGAATTTACACTGGGTTTTGTAGAGACTAGAGAGATCCATGAATCCCCATAGGTCAGCGCCATAAAGTATGGCAGCATTTATTTTGGTGTCATAAATTTTCATAGCAGGGATAACCCGTTTTGTTATGGATCTATTCTGCTCACGCAAAAGACAGCCGGTAAGTTGGGCAAATTTTAGCTGTTGAGCAGCAATTTGCTCTTTCCAGAGCAAACGGCGGTCCAAGGTAACCCCTAAATAAGTCATGGTTTCAACTTGTTCCAAGTTGACCCCACTCATTGTTACGTTACTACGGACACAGTTATTCCTAGTTAAAACCATGAACTTGGTTTTCCCCACGTTTACCTGGAGATCATTTTTCACACAAAACTCCTCAAAACAGTTTAAGGCCCGCTGTAAGCCTTTCCGTGTCTTGGATAGGAGTAGAGTGTCGTCAGCGAAGATAAGCATAGGAAATCTTGTCCCTGCCAACGAAGGGGCGTCGGTATGGGTAGCTGAGAAAAATTTAACTACCTGGTCAATGAAGAGCAGGAAGAGTGTGGGCGCAAGGACACACCCCTGGCGAACTCCACGAGTGACCGGGAAAGAATTTGTGTGTTGACCTTGGCCTCCCCACCTCACCCTCGCAAAGTTGTCTTCATGCATTTTAATGATTAACTCAAGGAGTTCTCCTGGTAACCCAAGGTCCCTCAATACCTGCCACACTTTGCCCCTAGGCACTAAATCGAAGGCTGACTTCAGGTCTATAAATGCGGCGAAGATAGTACCGCCGCCGAGCATAACCACCTTCCAGAAAATCAAACAAAATCGAAACACCTGGTCAATGGTGCTCCTCCCAGATCTAAAGCCTGCCTGCATAGGTGACAGTATATTCTCCGATTCCATCCACCCTTGCACTCTAGCCAAGATCATTCGAGCAATGACCTTTTGGAGGCAGTCAATTAAACTAATCGGGCGGTAATTGCCCGGATTTGACCTGTCTCCTTTTTTATATATTGGAAGGATCTCGGCCCCCTTCCATGATTTGGGGATGCTTGCACCTTTTGCTATCGCATTGGCTATGTTGGTTATATATGGCACCCAGAGGTCGGTATTTCCTTTAAACAAGTCTGCGGGTATTAGATCCAACCCCGGTGCTTTCCCCCGCTTGGTCAAACCGAGGGCAGACTCCGCCTCAGTATTAGTGAAGGTCAATTTTTCTCCATCTATGGGCGTTATGTACAACTTATCCAACGTAGGGGAAGAATCAGTGCCCACCATACTAAATTGGGACGAATAATGTTTTATCCAATCTTCCGGGGACACATGGTTTGATGGGGTACGGGAATCAACATCCTTCCCCCATTTTACTAAGTCCCAGAATTTGGTCTGGTTGTTCATCTTGGAAGCATCCAGGAGATCGGCCCCATAGCCGTCCTCCCACTCTCTTTTAGCTTCCCACTGTACTCTTTTATACCGTGCCCTAGCCTCCTTTACAGCACACATATTTCTAGATTTAACAGTGTTTACAAGATTACTGTGAGCCTCCCTACATTTCTTGTTGTACCACTTTTCCCGAATACCATGTGGACGTACTGTACCCTTCGGGCATGGTTTAGAGAGAAGAAGCTTGAGCTGGTCAAAACAGCGTTCATGCAAGTCCATGATGGTGTTGGGTTCTAAGGGGCCCCTCCCAGTATCCTCTAACATCATTTCGTTTAATGCATTCATAGCCACATTCTCAATATTAGTCTGTATGGTCTCATCTCCTGATATGTTTAACCATTTCAGCCTCCTGCAATCATTAGACAAGATTGCAACCCCTGGCCCTCGTGGAACTGGATCTTCCAGGTTTTCCAAACCATGCAACCTCAGTTTCAGTGACAGGGGGTTATGGTCGCTTTCTGGGCGAGGGATGACTTCCATATCGACCATCAGTGACCAGAATTCCATTTTCAAAAGGAAGTAGTCTATACGACTCTTCCTCAGTCCATTATCAAAGGTGAAGTTGGCACCAAGATCTGAAAGAGAGCGTCCATTTACTGCCCTTAACCCCCAAGTGAGGCATAGTGCAATCCAGTTCAAGGCAGCCTCCGTTGCTTTGACGGTTTTACTAGTCAATAGGTCCGGTATGTTCCAAGTTGCATCCTCTGCAGACTCCAGCTGTCCCCTGCAACATAGAGCGGCTCGATTGTACAGTTCAAATCCCCAGCCAAAAGGATTAAGGTATCTTTGCTCAATCCGGCTAACTGTCTATCCAGGACATCCACAATAGGAGGGCACCGATCACCAGGGAGGCCACGAGAATAAATGTTAATAATAATCATATCCTGTCCACCTCCCTTGCTCAATTTAACGGCCAGTAAATCAGGATTATCCTCATAAAGTTCGGTGATGTTATATCCCGATGCCTGTTTTACCCACGTTGTCAGTCCCCCTGAAGCTCGCCCTTTACTCCCCTTGACTGCGGGTTTAAAAAAGTTTACAAAGCCTGCCCTATGAATAGGTTCAGGTGCCCAGGTCTCTTGTAATGCCACGACATCAAATTTGTCAATAAACTCAAGCCAGTCCTCAGAGTCCATGCGGGCCTTCACTCCCGCAACGTTCCAGGACACTATATTAAATGTAATTGGTGTGGGTTCTGTTGTAATGCTTCCAAGGTTAGCAGGGGGCTGGGGGGTTCATTGGGGTGGTTAGTGTAGGCATATTTCTCTCCCCTATTTCTCCTATGTCAAATCTCTGCAGACTTTCCCCCTCTACCATAACCACTATTTTTTCCACTGCGTTAGGTATAATCTGATTGCTAGATTCAAGTGCCTTTGGAGCTTGATGTAGTGTATGTGCCTCATTCCCACTATCAACAATAGAGTTGTTCTTCAAAATTGGTGGATACAGTCAATCTATCTGCTCCAGGTCAGACAGCGGCCCAAAATGGTTGAAGAGTGGGGGGTACTGCTGTAAGTGAGATGTTCTTGGCCCTTTATACCTCCCATCTCTTGCTCTCAGCTGGTTTGGGCCTAAAGAATAGTTACAATATCTTTGTGGGTAAAAATACGCAAGATCCAAGGATTGAACATCACCCTGTCGAGCAAATCTGGCTTTCCGACGTATGAAATCAACCACCCAGGGGTCTTTAAATGAGATTAGAATGCAGTCCCCTTCTAAATCTTTGGTGCCATAACCCACCCAATCTACTCTCCTTACATAGAGGATTTCTGTTGGGGATGATGGTGGTAAGGGACGGTTCTTATTTAGCCAAAATATCGCTTTATTACGCAGTTCCCCGTGTGTCTCCTTAATACCGTCTCTTAAGGGAGCAACACCAGTTAAGACTATAGTGTATTGGGTCGCCTCCGGGGGTAGGTTTACTCGGGGAGCTAAGCGCTTGCTTTGTTTGCCCACAAACGGCGTCCTGGTAGGCTGGTGGTTAGTTTTTTGCCTACTAGGTATCTGGACTGGAGTACTATTGGATGGTTTTGTCATGCCATCTGACGTAGATGTTTTCACTTTATCTAACTTGGGTCTAGATGAGTCATTTTTCTTAGGGGCGTGTGTCAGAGAGCCACCACTTACGGTACTAGATGTATTAACTGACCTTGCCTCTGCTATAAGTTTATTAATTGCCACCCCAGTTGGTGTAGGCTTAGTTACCTGGTTTGCTGGGGGATTACTAGTTGGTTTAGATTTACATAGGGTCAGATTACGGGCCCCTGCAGCAGAACTAGGGGTGGATAATTTTTGCAAGATGCCCAGATTTGTGTTTACTACGGTTTCCAGAGCATCGATTTTGGAGGTCATCAACCTTGTTCGCTCCAGAACCGGAAGCAGGATAGTCTTTAACATGGCCGCAATTTTTATCAGAAGAATATCATCACTATTGAGGCAAGTTGGGCATGGATTGGATGACCCGAAGGGAGTGAAGGAGGGACAATACACATTGGGGAAACCCACGGGTGGGTGTGGGACAGGTGGGTTTGTACTCCGAGTATCATTTAATTTAGGTTGTTTTAAGTCTTTTGCCCCCTGGGGACTCGAGTCATGCTTTCTCTTACCAGATATCAATCTCGGGCTAGTAAGATCAACCTCAGGCGGGTTAGATAAAGTGGAATCAAAAGAAGAATCAACCAAATTAAGTTCATTATCCCCATTATTCTGACTTTCATCCCCCTCCCTTGGCTGACTGACGTTTGATTTCAAGATATTGGTGGCTGGAGATGTAGGTAGAGCCACCCCCTCTCCATCCACGTGGACTATTGCCTCAGTCTTCATAGAATAAATGCAGTTGGATGCTGCATGGGAAACAGGACTTTTGACTAGTGCCAGGCCACCCATTGAGGAGCGCTTGCCAGTGACCAAATCTAGGGACAACCTTTTTTCCACCATTTCTATTTCTTTCTCCAAAATCCCTGTGGCTCTAGTGATGAAAGCATCCAGCGGGCCTGAAACAACTCCTTTAGATGTTTGTAACTGGACTAAACGTTCTTTTCCTGATCTCAAAGGCATAATGATTTCCAACTTATTTGACCTTCTACGCTTAGGGTGCAGTATAACTCCCTCCCTGGTAAAGACAGTCTGTGTCAAAGTACCTTTTGGTCCCGAACAATGAGGGATGAACAACTATTGCTTGGGAAGCAATTTAGCCAGGGGTTCCGGCCCAACCCAACCTTGGCCGACCACGGACGGCCACAGACGGTCCCGCCCTTGTCCCGGGCTTCACCCGGCGCACTCCCGCGCGCTCCCGCGCTGCGGGTACACTGTAGACTTTTGTTAGCGTAGACGGTGATTGGCGGGGGGGGCGGAGCCAGCAGGGAGAGCAGCCCAGCTGGTGGTTTACAGGCACGCAGGGACTCCTGATCCACGGAGTCCCTGCCTTATGCTCGCAGCCCTGCCGGTCAGCCAACAACAACAGGCCCCACCTGCAGCAACACCCGCGGTCACAGCCGCGCTGCGGGACCCGCGAAGCGGGTCCGGCGAGTTGCTACCGTCAGCCCCGGTTGTAGAATCACATCGAATATGGCAGCAGCAGGGAGGTAGGTTCTGTAGCAGCGTCCTGATCAAAAGGGTCCCACTTGCTGATTGCCTCAACCCCCTTTAACTCCGTGGGCGGGAAGGGCGGAGCCGGCAGGGAGAGCAGCCCAGCTGGTGGTTTACAGGCACGCAGGGACTCCTGGTCCACGGAGTCCCTGCCTTATGCTCGCAGCCCTGCCGGTCAGCCAACAACAACAGGCCCCACCTGCAGCAACACCCGCGGTCACAGCCGCGCTGCGGGACCCACAAAGCGGGTCCGGCGAGTTGCTACCGTCAGCCCCGGTAGTAGAATCACCTCGAATATGGCAGCAGCAGGGAGGTAGGTTCTGTAGCAGCGTCCTGATCAAAAGGGTCCCACTTGTTGATTGCCTCAACCCCCTTTAACTCCGTGGGCGGGGGGGCGGAGCCGGCAGGGAGAGCAGCCCAGCTGGTGGTTTACAGGCACGCAGGGACTCCTGGTCCACGGAGTCCCTGCCTTATGCTCGCAGCCCTGCCGGTCAGCCAACAACAACAGGCCCCACCTGCAGCAACACCTGCGGTCACAGCCGCGCTGCGGGACCCACGAAGCGGGTCCGGCGAGTTGCTACCGTCAGCCCCGGTAGTAGAATCACCTCGAATATGGCAGCAGCAGGGAGGTAGGTTCTGTAGCAGCGTCCTGATCAAAAGGGTCCCACTTGCTGATTGCCTCAACCCCCTTTAACTCCGTGGGCGGGGGGGGGCGGAGCCGGCAGGGAGAGCAGCCCAGCTGGTGGTTTACAGGCACGCAGGGACTCCTGGTCCACGGAGTCCCTGCCTTATGCTCGCAGCCCTGCCGGTCAGCCAACAACAACAGGCCCCACCTGCAGCAACGCCCGCGGTCACAGCCGCGCTGCGGGTCCCGCGAAGCGGGTCCGGCGAGTTGCTACCGTCAGCCCCGGTAGTAGAATCACCTCGAATATGGCAGCAGCAGGGAGGTAGGTTCTGTAGCAGCGTCCGGTTCAAAAGGGTCCCACTTGCTGATTGCCTCAACCCCCTTTAACTCCGTGGGCGGGGGGGCGGAGCCGGCAGGGAGAGCAGCCCAGCTGGTGGTTTACAGGCACGCAGGGACTCCTGGTCCACGGAGTCCCTGCCTTATGCTCGCAGCCCTGCCGGTCAGCCAACAACAACAGGCCCCACCTGCAGCAACACCCGCGGTCACAGCTGCGCTGCGGGACCCGCGAAGCGGGTCCGGCGAGTTGCTACCGTCAGCCCCGGTAGTAGAATCACCTCGAATATGGCAGCAGCAGGGAGGTAGGTTCTGTAGCAGCGTCCTGATCAAAAGGGTCCCACTTGCTGATTGCCTCAACCCCCTTTAACTCCGTGGGCGGGGGGGGCGGAGCCGGCAGGGAGAGCAGCCCAGCTGGTGGTTTACAGGCACGCAGGGACTCCTGGTCCACGGAGTCCCTGCCTTATGCTCGCAGCCCTGCCGGTCAGCCAACAACAACAGGCCCCACCTGCAGCAACACCTGCGGTCACAGCCGCGCTGCGGGACCCACGAAGCGGGTCCGGCGAGTTGCTACCGTCAGCCCCGGTAGTAGAATCACCTCGAATATGGCAGCAGCAGGGAGGTAGGTTCTGTAGCAGCGTCCTGATCAAAAGGGTCCCACTTGCTGATTGCCTCAACCCCCTTTAACTCCGTGGGCGGGGGGGGGCGGAGCCGGCAGGGAGAGCAGCCCAGCTGGTGGTTTACAGGCACGCAGGGACTCCTGGTCCACGGAGTCCCTGCCTTATGCTCGCAGCCCTGCCGGTCAGCCAACAACAACAGGCCCCACCTGCAGCAACGCCCGCGGTCACAGCCGCGCTGCGGGTCCCGCGAAGCGGGTCCGGCGAGTTGCTACCGTCAGCCCCGGTAGTAGAATCACCTCGAATATGGCAGCAGCAGGGAGGTAGGTTCTGTAGCAGCGTCCGGTTCAAAAGGGTCCCACTTGCTGATTGCCTCAACCCCCTTTAACTCCGTGGGCGGGGGGGCGGAGCCGGCAGGGAGAGCAGCCCAGCTGGTGGTTTACAGGCACGCAGGGACTCCTGGTCCACGGAGTCCCTGCCTTATGCTCGCAGCCCTGCCGGTCAGCCAACAACAACAGGCCCCACCTGCAGCAACACCCGCGGTCACAGCTGCGCTGCGGGACCCGCGAAGCGGGTCCGGCGAGTTGCTACCGTCAGCCCCGGTAGTAGAATCACCTCGAATATGGCAGCAGCAGGGAGGTAGGTTCCGTAGCAGCGTCCTGATCAAGAGGACCGTATAACATAAAGTGATCAATAAAAGTGCTACAGGTGGAGCAACACTACTTTACCACCTCAGACAGTGGTAAATGGTTGCTTCTCACAGGAACTTTAATGGCCTGTGCTGCCTTTGGCTGGCAACATAGCACCGTTTGTTAACACAGCTAAAGTCAACAACAGCTTGAAGTGTGCCACAGTTTTGTCATAAGAAACACTGTTAGCGCTCTAGTTGTTCTTTAGAACACTCTGGGAGCTGCAGTAGAACACAAGGGTATCAACTGAGAGGCTGCTCCTGATGGAAGTACAAGATTTACTGAGAATGTCAGACTTAATTTTCATATGGCTGAGAAGGATAGTGTGAATTTACAGAATATATGCCCTGCATTTTAGCTTCTTGAGAACCTTCCATAACCTCTATGAGAAAATCATGAGAAAACAGTTTTCACTCAAACATGATTTAATTAAATCCCTGTAGAAGGCTTTTTCAAAATATAAAATCACCTTAGAACACACCACTATTCTTAAAATAAGTATGGTACCCTCAACACATAATGTACTTTGTAATAACCGTTTATACTTTCTCCTTTTTGTGACCCTCAAAACCTGCCATTCACTACAACGCTTTTCAATGGGGTGCGATCATGTGTATTGGTCCCAAGATGGCCGCAAATACTTCCTGGTTTAAGAGTTGGCAGCCAATCAAATGTCAGTAGCATTTCAGTAGGTTTTGGACTATTAGATTGCTTTATTTTTTAAACCTAAATATCTCTGAAACCACTGGATGGATTTTCCCCAAATCACAAAAAGCATGCTTTCAGGACCAACATCTTGCTTTCTGCCAAATTTGATGTAATTCCGTTCAGTGGTTTGAGCTATAGTCATGTTAAAAAAATGAAAAATCCCCATAGACTTAACATGGGGAAAACGTGTTTTGGGACCCTCCTTATTCTCCTTGAAAGCTGACGAGTCAACTTTCAACATAGCAGCTGAACCAAAAAGGGGAAGTGTTTTGTAAATGTTGTGAAGATTCATCAAGTGGCACCAAAGTTATTGGCAAAAAAAAAAGCCTTTGCTATGGAAACTTTGGTCCTAACTATCACTACCTACTGGCGACCGGAAAGACCGTCCACCGTGGTCCAGCAAAGCGGGCCTTTTCCGCCCGCCTTGCAGGACAAGGTACAATGGGGCACCGTGATTGCGGTGGTATGTATATATATATATGTATTCACTGACTAACTGATTAACTATAACTAACTATAACTACCTACTGGCAACCATCAGTAGGATATACACAGGTTAAAATAACGTTATAGTTGGGTGAATTTCTCAGTGACAGCACTGACAGTTTGAACAAAAAAAAGCAGAAACTCACCAGTTATAGTTAGCAGCACTAACTATACCTTGTACCCCCCATGCACTGCTCATGGCCTCACATATAAAACCACTCATAACATGTTCTATGCTATCATGACATCACTGATGACATCTCAAATTAAATTATTGATGAAATCATCCAAGTTAGGTTTCCGCCCATATTGCTTCAAGTTATGTAATGGCTGCCAGCACATGTTTCTCATGTTGCTAGCAGTCAATCAGAGCACTCATGGGATTGAAACTCCCTCAGGAGCGAGATGGCCCAAAGGAAAATAAACCTCCCTGAGCCAATCAGTATGCTCTATAGTTTACATCAACGCTCTTGCTAGTCTCAGTGACTATCGTGAGCTTAATTGCCAAAATATACAATTATTTTTGACCCTTAATATCTCAAAAACCACTCAACAGATTTACATTAATTATCAAAATCACAGTCTGTGGACCAAGATCTAGCTTACTGCTGAATTTGGTGCAAGCCTCTTCAGCCGTTTTTGATGTTGCAGTGTCTAAAGAAGTCTATGGAATTGCATAGAGATTTTATGTTTTGGGACCCCCTTTATTTCTCTGCCCCTGCTTGATGGATCACTCCAAAACTTTCCAGGAAAGGTGCTGAGGTGGATGTACTTTTGTGTAGGAAGCATTTGTTAAATGTGGCCAAAGTTATTAGCAAACAAAAAAACTCTACCAAAAAAAGTTCATCCACCTCATCTTCTTCCTGGAAACTTTCAACCTTATCCATCCAGCGGGGAGCTGAGAAAAAAGGGGGGTCCCAAAATGTAAAATCTTCATACATTTTCCATTAACTTGTTTAAGACAGTTTTTCGAAAACACTGCTGAACGGAATTACACTAAATTCGGGAGGAAGCTACATCCTGGTTCACCGATTGTGCTTTTTGCGATTTAGTGCAAATACGTTCAGTAGTTTTTGAGAAATTAAGAGTGAAAAATAATTGTATATTTTAGCAGTTGAGCATGCATGAGGCCTGCAGGAGGCCCACAGGAGCACACAATAAAAAATTGAGTCCTCTGATTGGTCAAGAGGCCAGTTTTTCCTGTGAGCCTTCAAGTTCTTGCAGGAGCGAGAGGGTCAAGCGAGTCTCGTGAGCACTCTGATTGACTGGCTGTTGTATTGTTACAAATTAAATGGCCACCATTACTGTGAACTGTGAAAAATTGGAGGTGTTGTGGAAATGAAATAAAAAGCTTTATATGGGGGCAGCAGAAAGGCATGCTCCCCCCTAGATTTGGAGAGGAGAAATGCATAACTACTGTGATGAAATAAAATGTATATTGGCTTAAAAAATGTATTATCTCAGAGGACTCTTGCGGGATCGTGAATATAAAAAAAGGAGTATATGAGTTCTCAATACATGCTGTTAATAGAAATGCATTTGTGGTCCTTGTATTTGAGAGGAAGTGTGTAAGAGATAAGTACTGTGATGATTAGAAGGTTAAAACTTTCTAAAATATTTTACGATCTTGCAAGACTCTCGCAGGATTATGATCAGTAGGAAGGACTGGGTGATGTTTGAAGGAGTCGTTTTGGAGATGCTGTTTATCAGTCTCTACTAGTTATGCTCATTGGTTTGAGAAGAGTTGTGAGTAGAGTTTAGGCTCATCCAAATAACCTACTATGCACACCTTGAGGAAAGTCTAAAAGGAGAGGTCACTCGTTCCACACACCCTACTATGCACACCCATCATCTGAGAAAGAGGTTTAAAGGAGAGGCCTGTCCCCCCACAGCCTACTACGCACATGCGTCATCTGAGAGAGAGATCTGAAAGGAGAGGCTAGTCCCTCTCCACACCCTACTACGCACACACATCATTACAGAGACAGGTCTCAGCAGAGGTGCAAGTCCCCCTACAGACCCTACTATGCACACTCATCATTATAGAAAGGTCTCAGCAGAGAGGACAGTCCCTCTACACATCCTTCTACACACATCCATCATCTGAAACAGAGGTCTGAAAGAAGAGCTCCATCCCTCCCCACACCCTACTATGCACACTTATCATTACAGAGAGAGGTCTCAGAGAGGCCAGTCCCTCACACACCCTACTACACACTCCTGTCATCTGAGAGAGAGGACTCATAGGATACAGTAATCCATGCATACCCCCTTACTATGCACACACATTATTACAGAGAGAGGTCTCAACAGAGAGGCCAGTCCTTCTCCATACCCTATAACGCACACCCATCTACATACCCTTCTATGCACACCCATCATCTGAGAGAGAGATCTGAAGGGAGAGCCCGGTCCTTTCCCACACTCTACTAGACACATTACTCATTATAGAGAGGTCCCAGCAAAGAGAGGCTGGTTTCTCCTTTTTGAGGTCTAAAAGGAGAAACCAGTCCCTCGACACCCCCTACTATGTATACCTATCATTACAGAGAGAGGTGTCAGCAGAGAGGCCACTCCTTCCTCACAACCTACTATAAATAGGCTGTAGGTAAGACTACTCTCAATGCTTATACCTCTCTTCATGATAATGAATGTTATTAGTATAGTATAAAATGTAGTATCCTCTCTGTTGACAACTGTGTCTTGGACAACTAGTGGGCATATTTGAATGTAAGGACACACTCAGCTCTCTCTCAGACATTTCCTATGGGGACAGGCATGTACGGTAAGGTGCCACAAAGATACATGTCTGTACTGAAACATCTCTCCAGAGTTACAAGCATATATAATAAGATGTTTTCAAAAAACTGCCCTCTCCAGAAGCTGACAGCAGTGTGTAGTATATTATGAGAATGCATTTGCCTCTGTGCCAAAATCTGTCTCTTGTACACAAAACTTCATACTACAGTGGGGAGCACTAATCTCTCTATAGTACCTGAAACATACACATACATGCAGCAGCACAGTTACAGTTCTGTATTTAAAAAGAAAATTAACAAAATTGCAAAAAATAACTACATCAACAAAAAACAACTGTAAAAAAAAGTTATCAATTTTTTATATTTTCTGATCACCAGGCACCAACAGCTCCTTCCCTTTTTCGTCATTTGCCTAGTGGATTTTGATGTACATAGATCTTCTTTTCCTGTGTTTAAGCCACCTTAGCCTGCTAAACAATATCTGCTTTAATAGTATTTTTCTGGCAGGCTAGGTGGCAAAAGAGTCACTTGAAATAAAATACAATTTACAAAAGGAGTTCAGAGGGGAAATTAGAAACAACCAGTGTGTTACATCCTGTACATGAATCTAGACCTGCTCAAGCAGATACCTATCCTCCTTTTGTAAATAAAATAATTGTTTTGATGTTTAAGTAAGCAGATCATTTTATCATTAAAAACAAGTAGAGCTCCACAGAACAAGCTTCTTCAAAAGCACAAATGTCCCCATAGGCAGTAACAACCATTTCAATTGTGCATTGAATTTCTTTTCCTGACTTTCATCACAGTTACTGTTGCCTCTGTCTTCCAAAGTGAACAATTATTTTCCTCCACCATATACTCTTTTACAAAACATCTATTTTAACATTACACCTAAAAAAAGAAAAGATAACCCAAAAATGTAGTTACATACTTATAAATAAATGATAACAATGATAGTGATACATCAGTATATACTCTAAAGATACATCACTATATACTCTAAAGTTTAATTTACATTTTTCATCCAGAATCAAATAGTTATATGTACTGTACGACTAACTTCATATTCCTTTCTCTTGAAGAATTCAACACCCTCAACCAGTGCTTTTGTTTCACACTTAAATTACAATATGTCATCAAGCATGGTTCCATAACAGTTTATAAAGTAACACATTCACCTAACACACCTTTCCTAACAGTGAGCATAGTGTCTTACTCTAGAAATAGCAATATCTCCACTCAAACATCTCATAGGGGTTAAAAATGTGTACAGTAAGGTTCATAAATCACTTGGCCTTTTATTAACAGATTGCAGATTCTTTGTTTTATAATTTGTGAAACACTGTGTATTTTACTTATAACTACATACAGATGGAATATTTAATTTTTTAATACAACGTACAAAATGTTTGTGATATCACTCTACATTCTAAACTCTACCTCTCAAAACCTATATTACAAAACAGGCACCGCTACAAACAACTTTTGACTCACTACACCTTGTATAGAATAAAGTTACCAACAGTAGTTCGCTTACTGACACTTCTCAACAAAGTTCATAAAGTATATTTTTAATTACCTAAACTTAGAGCAGTTTCTTATATGCAGCTGAAGAAATCAGTCTGTCTCGTTTCCAAATTCAGTCACTTCTGTTGGGCACAGGCTTCCTTCTCCTCCAAATCACCAAGAACAATGTGAACTACTCTAGTTCTGCCCTCAATCAAGAATAGCTACTATTGGTTGAGCCTTGGCCCTTTTTTTCTACTTTTCCACATTACGATATGGCAAGACTCTCGCGGGATGTTAAATACCTTGTGGCATGCTCATTCATTTTCCATCAGGGTCTCGTGAGCCTCTTGTGAGATTGCACATGTCCATGCTGCAAACTTCACTCCCTGTTGCTTCTGAGCTACTCTCGTGAGATTCTTGCCAGATCACAACAAATTTGTAGGGAAATAGTAGTATGCGTAGTAGGGTGTGGAAAGAGATTGGCCTCTCCTTCAGACCTCTCGCTAAGATCATGGGTGTGCGTAGCATGGTGTGTAGACGGACTGGTCTCTAATTTAGGACCTCTCTCTCCGATGGTGGGTGTGCAGCGTACAGTGTGTAATAGGACTGGCCTCTCTACTGAGACCTCTCTCTGTAATGATGAGTGAGCATAGGCGGGTATGGGATGGATTGGGCTCCTCTTTCAGACCTCTCTCTCAGATGACAGGTGTGCATAGGAGGGTGTGGGAAGGGGTTGGGCTTCCTTTCTGACCTCTCTATCAGATGAAGGGTGTGCTTAATAGGCTGTGAGGAGGGACTGGCCTCTCGGTTGCAACCTCTCTCTATGATAGATGTGCAAAACAGGGTATGGGGAGGGACTGCCCTCTCCTTTTAGACCTCTCTCAGATGAGAGGTGTGCCTTGAAGGGTTTGTGGAGGGTCTGGCCATCCTGCTGAGACATCTCTCTGTAATGATAGGCGTGTCTAGTAGGGTGTGGAGAGGGACTAGGTACTGCTTTAAGACCTCTCTCACAAATGATGGGTGTGCGTAGTAGGGTGAGTGGAGGAACTGGCCTCTCTTTTGAGACCTTTCTCAGATGATGGGTGTGCGTAGTAGGGTGTGTGGAGGGACTGGCCTCTCTGCTGAGACCACTCTCTGTAATGATAGGTGTTCATAGTAGGGTGTGTGCATGAACAGCCCTCTCCTTCGAGATCTCTCTCCCAGATGACGGGTGTGCATAGTAGAGTGTGTGAAGGGACTAGCCTCTATGCTGAGACCTCTCTCTGTAACGATAGGTGTGCATTGTGGGTTGTGGGGAGGGACTTGCCCCTTCTTTCAGACTTCTTTCTCAGATGATAAGTGTGTGTAGTAGGGTGTTTGAAGGGACTAGCCTCTCTGCTGAGACTTCTCTCTTTAATGATAAGTGCATGTAGTATGGTGTGGGAGGGACTAGGCTCTCCTTTCAGACCTCCCTCTCAGATGTCAGGTGTGCGTAGTGGGGTATATAGAGAGACTGGCCTCTCTGCTGAGACCTCTCTCTGTAATGATGATATGCGCAGTAGGGTGTGGAGAGGGACTAGCCTCTCCTTTCAGGCATCTCTCTCAGATGACGGATGTGTGTAGTAGGCTGTGGGGAGGGACTGCCCTCTCCTTTTAGACCTCTCTCTAAGAAGAAGGGTGTGCATAGTAGGGTGTGTGGAGGGATTGGCCTCTCCTTTCATACCTCTCTCAGATGAAGGGTGCACGTAGCACAGTGTGGGCAGGGAGTACCCACTCCTTTTAGACCTTTTTAAAATAATGGGTGTGCATAGTAGGGTGTTTGGATGAGCCTTAGCTCTACTCACAGCTCTTCTCAAACCAATTAGCATAAATAGTAGAGTCTGATAAACAGCTTCCCCAGTAAGACTCCTTCATACAGAAGCAAGTTGCATAGCAGAGTGTATTCAAACATTGCCCAGTCCTTCATACTTTTAACGATCCTGCAAGAGTTTCTTGAGATTGTAACATTAAAAAAAAAGAATTTTTCTTCTAATCATCACACCGCTTATCTCTTACACACTTCCTCTCAAATATATGGACCACAATATGCACTCTTACTAATAAAGGTTATTGAGAATGTTGCTTGAACATGCCTTGGAAAAAACAAGAGACAAGAGGTGCTTTGCAAAACATGAACAGTTTGTTTAATTAAACTGGGCGGCAAGGAGATCAGCCACAGGCATAGGGTCTGAGGACTGTCTCGATTTGCAGTTGGTCTAACATGGGTTTTCTACAGTTTATTGAATGCAATAAAATAGTTCCACCAATCCCATTTTGTTAAGGAATGTGAACCTCTGCCTTTAGAGTCATAAATTAATGTATTGGGTGAGGAATCCAGGTGGGCCTCGACCTTGCCTGGACACAATGCGGCCAGTGGGTAATGTGTCCAGATGTCCGGCATGGGGGGCATTGTGATCACTGCTAGGGGTGAGCGGGAAATCCGTTACGCCCGCGGATTTTGCGGATTTTTGGGAAATCCGCAATCCACGAATTTTGCGGATTTCCCGCAAAATCCGCAAAAAAAAATCCGCGGACGTAACGGGTTCAAAAGTTGAACCCCCACTCATGTAACTATTTTACAATGGCGCCAGCAAGCTGCCAGCGCCGTTGTAAAATAGTTACAAAGTTAGCTTGCACAGGAACCACTAGATAAAACGAAGCAGGTGCTGCTTTATTTTATCTAAGTGCCCTTCGGGGCGATTGCATAGTAACACACACATGGTCGCTCGAACTAGTTGATGCTCAAATTCAGTGACTCATTCATTAGCCCAAAAACAATCGTGAGCGTCGTCGAGGCTGGACAGGTGTGCCTTCTTCCCAAATCTACCGTGGAAAATCAGCTGTGATGCTGGATAGACTTTGCATCCTTGACTTTCACGAGCGCAATACCCGTGCTGTTCCTGTGACCAGGAGCTTCTTTCTCTTCATCTGCTGAACTGATCTTTCTCTGACCTTTTATACACACAAGAGGCACATACATGAGTAGGCACATTGTGTTCGCACGGGTTTCTGCAAGTTCGCGAGCTTTTTGTACAATTTCGCAATTTGCGAAATTGTACAAAACCCTCGCGAACTTGCAGAAACCTGTGCGAACACACAAAAAAAAAATCCGCGAGGATTCGCGGATTTTGCGGATTTTCGCAATCTGCAAATTCGCAAATCCGCAAATTCGCGGATTGCCAATCCGCAAAATCCGCCCATGCCTAATCACTGCATGTACTGTGTGTGCTCTGTTCTGATTGGCTATGTGTTCCGAACTTCATGTGGCATCTGACTTTATGATGTTTTGGGAACACGCGCACCCCTCTGGCCATCTGTGCATTATTGGGGCCAACCTCCCTGGACCATTGTGAAGTAGCTTTGCCAATAGTAAGTAAGTAATATTTATTGCATATGGTTAATTAAAACCTTTACAAAGTTGAGTACAAAACAGTATTCGAACTAGCCTTGGTTAAAATGCATTTACACTCTTTAAAAAACAAGTTCTTTTAAAAAACAGTATTAAATCGTCTTCGGCCTGAGCCTCTCCTTCCATGTCAGTCCTTCGGACTAGGTCCGCACCATTTTTTCAGTTTTCTGGATTAGGAGGCTCGCCTTCTGTAAGAATTTGGAGGCCCTATAGGCCGTTTGCAACTGGAAGCTGTTCAGTGCTAACATAACGGCAGGCCTGTATGTTCTGATTTGATAAAAACGAAATATTTGTAATAGGTAGTAACATCCCAGACTGGTCAGTGATGGACAAATGCACAGAATGTGAGTCAGTGTTTCTTCAGAACGGCCACATACTATAGTCTGCATAGCGCTGTTGGCCATGTTTGCTTCCATACTGGGGTCTGATCCTTTGTAATGTAGGTGCCCAGGCGTATGCATAGTAGCATTTGTTGTGTGGACGGAGTTATATAGTTGACTAGGTACTGTTGTGGGGCATTTCTCTCATACGTGGCTAGCACCGTCCAGCCATGTTTTTTCTTTGCGAGGGCAGCTTTGTCGACGATCATGGATTTTTGTTTTGCTGTACTGTTGGCTATTTTTTTGAAGGCCATGAAAGGGTGGTTTGTATTCCATGCCTCTCGCATGTTAAGTTGTGTCAGTGCGTCTTCCAAAGATGTTTTCCATACGCTTTTTGCATTTTTTCGGTTATTTATTTCGCACCAACAATGGCCCATCAGCGTGTCCTCACTTGCTGCCCTTAGTTTCCAGCACATTTTTAGTATCCCGGCTTGCCTGACTTGGTGCTGGTTTGAAAGCCTGAATTCCAGGCGTACTTGCGCTTGTGATACAAACCTTGGTATGTGAAAGATGTATTTGAACAGATTTGACTGTTGTGAGTTCAAGAAGGTTGCATCTTTGCCTCTGAATAGCTCCAAACCGTACGTGAGGGATGGTAAAAACTTTGCCTCAATCACTTTCATGAGGTAAAGGTTGGATGGGCATTTCAATTTTGTTTTCAGTAACTTTAGAGCAAACCGTAGTTTATTAGACTGCGCTTTTCTATGCAGTTGGTGAGTATTGGGGCCAACCTCTCTGGACCATTGTGAAGTCGCTTCGCCTATCCATGGGATTGATGTGGGATTTTTGCATTGGGGTTGACGCTGAGTTCACAACAGGTGAATTCATCAATAAAGATGTGATTTTGTTTTTATACATCAATGTATTGTTATTCATATTGACTTTTTCTATATTAATAACAACTCATCAACTCCTTTTCACTACTCACAATCCCCTGAGAGTCCAGTGAGATTGTATTTTCTTTTTTTAAAGCAATATACATTTATTTTCATCTCAATAGCTATGCCTTAGAGACCTCCTCGTCAAATTTAGGGGGACAGCATGCCTTTCTGCTACCCTGTATATAGCTGTTGTATTTTATTTCCACAACACCTCCAGTTTTTCACTGTAAACAGTAATGTAATGGTCGCCATTTCATTTCTAATATTCCAGCAGTCAGCCAATCAGAGTGCTTATTCTTGGGAGACTTGGGGGTGCCTCTCGGACCTGTGTACTGGGGTGAATGTATGACATTGTTCTACATTCTGTCCATCAACTGAGTTTTTTGCAATTTTCACCCCGAGTGTGCTGGGTATACTCAGACGTGAGTCCCAGGCTCTCCACACCACTGGAGTCAAGCTATCCAGGCTGATGAAGGCTGATAGCCAGAAACTGGTCCTTGGATGCTTGTTTCCGGTCTGGGAAAGACAAGGCTTGGTAGTTCGGACTGGACTGTTCCCATGAGGCACAGGGTCAGAGCTGATTTGCATATAGCCAGTGTCTAACCCAGGGTGGTGTGGAGTGCAAAAAAACGATGGATTTAGGCCCAGATCCTTGTACTGGGGTGAATGTATGACATTGTTCTACATTCTGTCCATCAACTGTGTTTTTTGCAATTTTCACCCTGAGTGTGCTGGGTATACTCAGACGTGAGTCCCAGGCTCTCCACACCACTGGAGTCCAGCTATCCAGGCTGATGAAGGCTGATAGCCAGAAACCGGTCCTTGGATGCTTGATTCCGGTCTGTAAAAGACATGGCTTGGTAGTTCGGACTGGACTGTTCCCATGAGGCACAGGGTCAGAGCTGATTTGCATATAGCCAGTGTCTAACCCAGGGTGGTGTGGAGTGCCAAAAAACGATGGATTTAGGCCCAGATCCTTGTACTGGGTGAATGTATGACATTGTTCTACATTCTGTCCATCAACTGTGTTTTTTGCAATTTTCACCTCAAGTGTGCTGGGTATACTCAGACGTGAGTCCCAGGCTCTCCACACCACTGGAGTCAAGCTATCCAGGCTGATGAAGGCTGATAGCCAGAAACCGGTCCTTGGATGCTTGATTCCGGTCTGGGAAAGACATGGCTTGGTAGTTCGGACTGGACTGTTCCCATGAGGCACAGGGTCAGAGCTGATTTGCATATAGCCAGTGTCTAACCCAGGGTGGTGTGGAGTGCAAAAAAATGATGGATTCAGGCCCAGATCCTTGTACTGGGGTGCATGTATGACATTGTTCTACATTCTGTCCATCAACTGTGTTTTTTGCAATTTTCACCCCGAGTGTGCTGGGTATACTCAGACGTGAGTCCAAGGCTCTCCACACCACTGGAGTCAAGCTATCCAGGCTGATGAAGGCTGATAGCCAGAAACCGGTCCTTGGATGCTTGATTCCGGTCTGGGAAAGACATGGCTTGGTAGTTCGGACTGGACTGTTCCCATGAGGCACAGGGTCAGAGCTGATTTGCATATAGCCAGTGTCTAACCCAGGGTGGTGTGGAGTGCACAAAAACGATGGATTTAGGCCCAGATCCTTGTACTGGGGTGAATGTATGACATTGTTCTACATTCTGTCCATCAACTGTGCTTTTTGCAATTTTCACCCCGAGTGTGCTGGGTATACTCAGACGTGAGTCCCAGGCTCTCCACACCACTGGAGTCAAGCTATCCAGGCTGATGAAGGCTGATAGCCAGAAACCGGTCCTTGGATGCTTGATTCCGGTCTGGGAAAGACATGGCTTGGTAGTTCGGACTGGATGGTTCCCATGAGGCACAGGGTCAGAGCTGATTTGCATATAGCCAGTGTCTAACCCAGGGTGGTGTGGAGTGCAAACAAACGATGGATTTAGGCCCAGATCCTTGTACTGGGGTGAATGTATGACATTGTTTTACATTCTGTCCATCAACTGTGTTTTTTGCAATTTTCACCCGAGTGTGCTGGGTATACTCAGACGTGAGTCCCAGGCTCTCCACACCACTGGAGTCAAGCTATCCAGGCTGATGAAGGCTGATAGCCAGAAACCGGTCCTTGGATGCTTGATTCCGGTCTGGGAAAGACATGGCTTGGTAGTTCGGACTGGACTGTTCCCATGAGGCACAGGGTCGGAGCTGATTTGCATATAGCCAGTGTCTAACCCAGGGTGGTGTGGAGTGCAAAAAAACGATGGATTTAGGCCCAGATCCTTGTACTGGGGTGAATGTATGACATTGTTCTACATTCTGTCCATGAACTGTGTTTTTTGCAATTTTCACCCCGAGTGTGCTGGGTATACTCAGACGTGAGTCCCAGGCTCTCCACACGACTGGAGTCAAGCTATCCAGGCTGATGACGGCTGATAGCCAGAAACCGGTCCTTGGATGCTTGATTCCGGTCTGGGAAAGACATGGCTTGGTAGTTCGGACTGGACTGTTCCCATGAGGCACAGGGTCAGAGCTGATTTGCATATAGCCAGTGTCTAACCCAGGGTGGTGTGGAGTGCAAAAAAACGATGGATTTAGGCCCAGATCCTTGTACTGGGGTGAATGTATGACATTGTTCTACATTCTGTCCATCAACTGTATTTTTTGCAATTTTCACCCCGAGTGTGCTGGGCATACTCAGACGTGAGTCCCAGGCTCTCCACACCACTGGAGTCAAGCTATCCAGGCTGATGAAGGCTGATAGCCAGAAACCGGTCCTTGGATGCTTGATTCCGGTCTGGGAAAGACATGGCTTGGTAGTTCGGACTGGACTGTTCCCATGAGGCACAGGGTCAGAGCTGATTTGCATATAGCCAGTGTCTAACCCAGGGTGGTGTGGAGTGCAAAAAAACGATGGATTTAGGCCCAGATCCTTGTACTGGGGTGAATGTATGACATTGTTCTACATTCTGTCCATCAACTGTGTTTTTTGCAATTTTCACCCCGAGTGTGCTTGGTATACTCAGACGTGAGTCCCAGGCTCTCCACACCACTGGAGTCAAGCTATTCAGGCTGATGAAGGCTGATAGCCAGAAACCGGTCCTTGGATGCTTAATTCCGGTCTGGGAAAGACATGGCTTGGTAGTTCGGACTGGACTGTTCCCATGAGGCACAGGGTCAGAGCTGATTTGCATATAGCCAGCGTCTAACCCAGGGTGGTGTGGAGTGCAAAAAAAAGATGGATTTAGGTCCAGATCCTTGTACTGGGGTGAATGTATGACATTGTTCTACATTCTGTCCATCAACTGTGTTTTTTGCAATTTTCACCCCGAGTGTGCAGGGTATACTCAGACGTGAGTCCTAGGCTCTCCACACCACTGGAGTCAAGCTATCCAGGCTGATGAAGGCTGATAGCCAGAAACCGGTCCTTGGATGCTTGATTCCGGTATGGGAAAGACATGGCTTGGTAGTTCGGACTGGACTGTTCCCATGAGGCACAGGGTCAGAGCTGATTTGCATATAGCCAGTGTCTAACCCAGGGTGGTGTGGAGTGCAAAAAAACGATGGATTTAGGCCCAGATCCTTGTACTGGGGTGAATGTATGACATTGTTCTACATTCTGTCCACCAACTGTGTTTTTTGCAATTTTCACCCCGAGTGTGCTGGGTATACTCAGACGTGAGTCCCAGGCTCTCCACACCACTGGAGTCAAGCTATCCAGGCTGATGAAGGCTGATAGCCAGAAACCGGTCCTTGGATGCCTAATTCCGGTCTGGGAAAGACATGGCTTGGTAGTTCGGACTGGACTGTTCCCATGAGGCACAGGGTCAGAGCTGATTTGCATATAGCCAGTGTCTAACCCAGGGTGGTGTGGAGTGCAAAAAAATGATGGATTTAGGCCCAGATCCTTGTACTGGGGTGAATGTATGACATTGTTCTACATTCTGTCCATCAACTGTGTTTTTTGCAATTTTCACCCCAAATGTGCTGGGTATACTCAGACGTGAGTCCCAGGCTCTCCACACCACTGGAGTCCAGCTATCCAGGCTGATGAAGGCTGATAGCCAGAAACCGGTCCTTGGATGCTTGATTCCGGTCTGGGAAAGACATGGCTTGGTAGTTCGGACTGGACTGTTCCCATGAGGCACAGGGTCAGAGCTGATTTGCATATAGCCAGTGTCTAACCCAGGGTGGTGTGGAGTGCAAAAAAACAATGGATTTAGGCCCAGATCCTTGTACTGGGGTGAATGTATGACATTGTTCTACATTCTGTCCATCAACTGTGTTTTTTGCAATTTTCACCCCGAGTGTGCTGGGTATACTCAGACGTGAGTCCCAGGCTCTCCACACCACTGGAGTCAAGCTATCCAGGCTGATGAAGGCTGATAGCCAGAAACCGGTCCTTGGATGCTTGATTCCGGTCTGGGAAAGACATGGCTTGGTAGTTCGGACTGGACTGTTCCCATGAGACACAGGGTCAGAGCTGATTTGCATATAGCCATTGTCTAACCCAGGGTGGTGTGGAGTGCAAAAAAACGATGGATTTAGGCCCAGATCCTTGTACTGGGGTGAATGTATGACATTGTTCTACATTCTGTCCATCAACTGTGTTTTTTGCAATTTTCACCCCGAGTGTAAGCATGAGCGAATTTTGCGGATCTCGCGTTCGCGAATTTTGCGGATTTGCGGATTCGCAATCCGCAAAATCCGCGAATTTCCGCGAATTTCCGGATTTTTTTTTTTTTTGTGTTTGCGCGGGTTTCTGCCAGTTCGCGAGGGTTTTGTACAATGTCGCAAATTGCGAACTTACCTGTCGGGTCGCAAGTTTCGCGAACTTGTTGTTTCTACGTGTCCAGCCTGTTTGGGACACTCTTCTTCATCACTGCCACTCTCTGTCACCACTGCCACTCTCTGACTACTCATGCCACCCTCTGGCCCACCCATGCCACCCTCTGTTTCATCACAGCACCCTCTGGTTGTCCAGTCAGTGTACATTATTGTGGCAACAAGCACACCTTCCCTGCCTCAAGTGACCTGAATTAATTTGGGGCTGATTAATGTGTCACAGAATATTTTTTTAGCTGGCACCTGCTTCCTTAGTGCTTCCTGATTAGTGATCTTTTGAACTTGCTAAGTGCTTTCATTGTTGCAAAATTAGTTACAACACCTGCCCTGCCCCAACTGACAATAATGAATTAGGGGCTGAATAATGGATTTGAACCTCCAGCCTGGCTCCTGCTTGTCTCCCTTAGCTGTAATTCAGGACCTTTGTGGCATATATGTAACTATTCTGAGGTTCAGAGCAGGGTCACATAATAGTTGCAACCTGCAACTGAACTCTGGAGGGGCCCCTCAGGAAGCACTACAGAAAATGGCTACTAATGATGAGCCTGAACTTTTGAACCTGGTAAGTAGTTACTTTCAGTTTTGCTAAGAGCGTATTTCTGCAATTTTGCACTTATTCGCACTTATTCGCGGGGCGCGAACTCACGCGAACAGTGCGAGCAGTGCGAGCCAAATCCGCTGCTCGCGGATTTGCGGATTTTGCAGGAAATTCGCAAATCTCGCGGATTGCGGATTTCCCGAAAATCCGCAAAATCCGCGAGCGGAACGGATTTTCCGCCCACCCCTACCCGAGTGTGCTGGGTATACTCAGACGTGAGTTCCAGGCTCTCCACACCACTGGAGTCAAGCTATCCAGGCTGATGAAGGCTGATAGCCAGAAACCGGTCCTTGGATGCTTGCTTCCGGTCTGGGAAAGACATGGCTTGGTAGTTCGGACTGGACTGTTCCCATGAGGCACAGGGTCAGAGCTGATTTGCATATAGCCAGTGTCTAACCCAGGGTGGTGTGGAGTACAAAAAAACGATGGATTTAGGCCCAGATCCTTGTACTGGGGTGAATGTATGACATTGTTCTACATTCTGTCCATCAACTGTGTTTTTTGCAATTTTCACCCTGAGTGTGCTGGGTATACTCAGACGTGAGTCCCAGGCTCTCCACACCACTGGAGTCAAGCTATCCAGGCTGATGAAGGCTGATAGCCTGAAACCGGTGCTTGGATGCTTGATTCCGGTCTGGGAAAGACATGGCTTGGTAGTTCGGACTGGACTGTTCCCATGAGGCACAGGGTCAGAGCTGATTTGCATATAGCCAGTGTCTAACCCAGGGTGGTGGGGAGTGCAAAAAAACGATGGATTTAGGCCCAGATCCTTGTACTGGGGTGAATGTATGACATTGTTCTACATTCTGTCCATCAACTGTGTTTTTTGTAATTTTCACCCCGAGTGTGCTGGGTATACTCAGACGTGAGTCCCAGGCTCTCCACACCACTGGAGTCAAGCTATCCAGGCTGATGAAGGCTGATAGCCAGAAACCGGTCCTTGGATGCTTGATTCCGGTCTGGGAAAGACATGGCTTGGTAGTTCGGACTGGACTGTTCCCATGAGGCACAGGGTCAGAGCTGATTTGCATATAGCCAGTGTCTAACCCAGGGTGGTGTGGAGTGCAAAAAAACGATGGATTTAGGCCCACATCCTTGTACTAGAGTGAATGTATGACATTGTTCTACATTCTGTCCATCAACTGTGTTTTTTGCAATTTTCACCCCGAGTGTGCTGGGTATACTCAGACGTGAGTCCCAGGCTCTCCACACCACTGGAGTCAAGCTATCCAGGCTGATGAAGGCTGATAGCCAGAAACCGGTCCTTGGATGCTTGATTCCGGTCTGGGAAAGACATGGCTTGGTAGTTCGGCCTGGACTGTTCCAATGAGGCACAGGGTCAGAGCTGATTTGCATATAGCCAGTGTCTAACCCAGGGTGGTGTGGAGTGCAAAAAAACGATGGATTTAGGCCCAGATCCTTGTACTGGGGTGAATGTATGACATTGTTGTACATTCTGTCCATCAACTGTGTTTTTTGCAATTTTCACCCCGAGTGTGCTGGGTATACTCAGACGTGAGTCCCAGGCTCTCCACACCACTGGAGTCAAGCTATCCAGGCTGATGAAGGCTGATAGCCAGAAACCGGTCCTTGGATGCTTGATTCCGGTCTGGGAAAGACATGGCTTGGTAGTTCGGACTGGACTGTTCCCATGAGGCACAGGGTCAGAGCTGATTCGCATATAGCCAGTGTCTAACCCAGGGTGGTGTGGAGTGCAAATAAATAATGGATTTAGGCCCAGATCCTTGTACTGGGGTGAATGTATGACATTGTTCTACATTCTGTCCATCAACTGTGTTTTTTGCAATTTTCACCCCGAGTGTGCTGGGTATACTCAGACGTGAGTCCCAGGCTCTCCACACCACTGGAGTCAAGCTATCCAGGCTGATGAAGGCTGATAGCCAGAAACCGATCCTTGGATGCTTGATTCCGGTCTGGGAAAGACATGGCTTGGTAGTTCGGACTGGACTGTCCCCATGAGGCACAGGGTCAGAGCTGATTTGCATACAGCCAGTGTCTAACCCAGGGTGGTGTGGAGTGCAAAAAAACGATGGATTTAGGCCCAGATCCTTGTACTGGGGTGAATGTATGGCATTGTTCTACATTCTGTCCATCAACTGTGTTTTTTGCAATTTTCACCCCGAGTGTGCTGGGTATACTCAGACGTGAGTCCCAGGCTCTCCACACCACTGGAGTCAAGCTATCCAGGCTGATGAAGGCTGATAGCCAGAAACCGGTCCTTGGATGCTTGATTCCGGTCTGGGAAAGACATGGCTTGGTAGTTCGGACTGGACTGTTCCCATTAGGCACAGGGTCAGAGGTGATTTGCATATAGCCAATGTCTAACCCAGGGTGGTGTGGAGTGCAAAAAAACGATGGATTTAGGCCCAGATCCTTGTACTGGGGTGAATGTATGACATTGTTCTACATTCTGTCCATCAACTGTGTTTTTTGCAATTTTCACCCCGAGTGTGCTGGGTATACTCAGACGTGAGTCCCAGGCTCTCCACACCACTGGAGTCAAGCTATCCAGGCTAATGAAGGCTGATAGCCAGAAACCGGTCCTTGGATGCTTGATTCCGGTCTGGGAAAGACATGGCTTGGTAGTTCGGACTGGACTGTTCCCATGAGGCACAGGGTCAGAGCTGATTTGCATATAGCCAGTGTCTAACCCAGGGTGGTGTGGAGTGCAAACAAATGATGGATTTAGGCCCAGATCCTTGTACTGGGGTGAATGTATGACATTGTTCTACATTCTGTCCATCAACTGTGTTTTTTGCAATTTTCACCCCGAGTGTGCTGGGTATACTCAGACGTGAGTCCCAGGCTCTCCACACCACTGGAGTCAAGCTATCCAGGCTGATGAAGGCTGATAGCCAGAAACCAGTCCTTGGATGCTTGATTCCGGTCTGGGAAAGACATGGCTTGGTAGTTCGGACTGGACTGTTCCCATGAGGCACAGGGTCAGAGCTGATTTGCATATAGCCAGTGTCTAACCCAGGGTGGTGTGGAGTGCAAAAAAACGATGGATTTAGGCCCAGGACCTTGTACTGGGGTGAATGTATGACATTGTTCTACATTCTGTCCATCAACTGTGTTTTTTGCAATTTTCACCCCGAGTGTGCGGGGTATACTCAGACGTGAGTCCCAGGCTCTCCACACCACTGGAGTCAAGCTATCCAGGCTGATGAAGGCTGATAGCCAGAAACCGGTCCTTGGATGCTTGATTCCGGTCTGGGAAAGACATGGCTTGGTAGTTCGGACTGGACTGTTCCCATGAGGCACAGGGTCAGAGCTGATTTGCATATAGCCAGTGTCTAACCGAGGGTGGTATGGAGTGCAAAAAAACGATGGATTTAGGCCCAGATCCTTGTACTGGGGTGAATGTATGACATTGTTCTACATTCTGTCCATCAACTGTGTTTTTTTCAATTTTCACCCCGAGTGTGCTGGGTATACTTTGACGTGAGTCCCAGGCTCTCCACACCACTGGAGTCAAGCTATCCAGGCTGATGAAGGCTGATAGCCAGAAACCGGTCCTTGGATGCTTGATTCCGGTCTGGGAAAGACATGGCTTGGTACTACGGACTGGACTGTTCCTATGAGGCACAGGGTCAGAGCTGATTTGCATATAGCCAGTGTCTAACCCAGGGTGGTGTGGAGTGCAAAAAAACGATGGATTTAGGCCCAGATCCTTGTACTGGGGTGAATGTATGACATTGTTCTACATTCTGTCCATCAACTGTGTTTTTTGCAATTTTCACCCCGAGTGTGTTGGGTATACTCAGACGTGAGTCCCAGGCTCTCCACACCACTGGAGTCAAGCTATCCAGGCTGATGAAGGCTGATAGCCAGAAACCGGTCCTTGGATGCTTGATTCCGGTCTGGGAAAGACATGGCTTGGTAGTTCGGACTGGACTGTTCCCATGAGGCACAGGGTCAGAGCTGATTCGCATATAGCCAGTGTCTAACCCAGGGTGGTGTGGAGTGCAAATAAACAATGGATTTAGGCCCAGATCCTTGTACTGGGGTGAATGTATGAAATTGTTCTACATTCTGTCCATCAACTGTGTTTTTTGCAATTTTCACCCCGAGTGTGCTGGGTATACTCAGACGTGAGTCCCAGGCTCTCCACACCACTGGAGTCAAGCTATCCAGGCTGATGAAGGCTGATAGCCAGAAACCGATCCTTGGATGCTTGATTCCGGTCTGGGAAAGACATGGCTTGGTAGTGCGGACTGGACTGTTCCCATTAGGCACAGGGTCAGAGCTGATTTCCATATAGCCAATGTCTAACCCAGGGTGGTGTGGAGTGCAAAAAAACGATGGATTTAGGCCCAGATCCTTATACTGGGGTGAATGTATGACATTAATCTACATTATGTCCATCAACTGTGTTTTTTGCAATTTTCACCCCGAGTGTGCTGGGTATACTCAGACGTGAGTCCCAGGCTCTCCACACCACTGGAGTCAAGCTATCCAGGCTAATGAAGGCTGATAGCCGGAAACCGGTCCTTGGATGCTTGATTCCGGTCTGGGAAAGACATGGCTTGGTAGTTCGGACTGGACTGTTCCCATGAGGCACAGGGTCAGAGCTGATTTGCATATAGCCAGTGTCTAACCCAGGGTGGTGTGGAGTGCAAAAAAATGATGGATTTAGGCCCAGATCCTTGTACTGGGGTGAATGTATGACATTGTTCTACATTCTGTCCATCAACTGTGTTTTTTGCAATTTTCACCCCGAGTGTGCTGGGTATACTCAGACGTGAGTCCCAGGCTCTCCACACCACTGGAGTCAAGCTATCCAGGCTGATGAAGGCTGATAGCCAGAAACCGGTCCTTGGATGCTTGATTCGGGTCTGGGAAAGACATGGCTTGGTAGTTCGGACTGGACTGTTCCCATGAGGCACAGGGTCAGAGCTGATTTGCATATAGCCAGTGTCTAACCCAGGGTGGTGTGGAGTGCAAACAAACGATGGATTTAGGCCCAGATCCTTGTACTGGGGTGAATGTATGACATTGTTCTACATTCTGTCCATCAACTGTGTTTTTTGCAATTTTCACCCCGAGTGTGCTGGGTATACTCAGACGTGAGTCCCAGGCTCTCCACACCACTGGAGTCAAGCTATCCAGGCTGATGAAGGCTGATAGCCAGAAACCGGTCCTTGGATGCTTGATTCCGGTCTGGGAAAGACATGGCTTGGTAGTTCGGACTGGACTGTTCCCATGAGGCACAGGGTCAGAGCTGATTTGCATATAGCCAGTGTCTAACCCAGGGTGGTATGGAGTGCAAAAAAACGATGGATTTAGGCCCAGATCCTTGTACTGGGGTGAATGTATGACATTGTTCTACATTCTGTCCATCAACTGTGTTTTTTTCAATTTTCACCCCGAGTGTGCTGGGTATACTTTGACGTGAGTCCCAGGGTCTCCACACCACTGGAGTCAAGCTATCCAGGCTGATGAAGGCTGATAGCCAGAAACCGGTCCTTGGATGCTTGATTCCGGTCTGGGAAAGACATGGCTTGGTACTACGGACTGGACTGTTCCTATGAGGCACAGGGTCAGAGCTGATTTGCATATAGCCAGTGTCTAACCCAGGGTGGTGTGGAGTGCAAAAAAACGATGGATTTAGGCCCAGATCCTTGTACTGGGGTGAATGTATGACATTGTTCTACATTCTGTCCATCAACTGTGTTTTTTTGCAATTTTCACCCCGAGTGTGCTGGGTATACTCAGACGTGAGTCCCAGGCTCTCCACACCACTGGAGTCAAGCTATCCAGGCTGATGAAGGCTGATAGCCAGAAACCAGTCCTTGGATGCTTGATTCCGGTCTGGGAAAGACATGGCTTGGTAGTTCGGACTGGACTGTTCCCATGAGGCACAGGGTCAGAGCTGATTTGCATATAGCCAGTGTCTGACCCAGGGTGGTGTGGAGTGCAAGAAAACGATGGATTTAGGCCCAGATCCTTGTACTGGGGTGAATGTATGACATTGTTCTACATTCTGTCCATCAACTGTGTTTTTTGCAATTTTCACCCCGAGTGTGCTGGGTATACTCAGACGTGAGTCCCAGGCTCTCCACACCACTGGAGTCAAGCTATCCAGGCTGATGAAGGCTGATAGCCAGAAACCGATCCTTGGATGCTTGATTCCGGTCTGGGAAAGACATGGCTTGGTAGTTCGGACTGGACTGTTCCCATGAGGCACAGGGTCAGAGCTGATTTGCATAAAGCCAGTGTCTAACCCAGGGTGGTGTGGAGTGCAAAAAAACGATGGATTTAGGCCCAGATCTTTGTACTGTCCATCAACTGTGTTTTTTTGCAATTCTCGGACCTGTGAGTGCATGCAGTCTCACGGAAAAACTGGCCTCTCGACCAATTAAAGGGCTCCGTTTTTGATTTGGGCCTCTTGCAACCCAACTGCCTAAAGATACAATTATTTTTTAACCTAAATTTATCAAAAACTTCTGAAAGGATTTACACCAAAACACAAAAAGCACAATCCAAGGCCCAAGATCTACCTTCCTGCTGAATTTGGTGAAATTCCGTTCAGCAGTTTTTACTAAAACCTGTCTTAAAGAAGTCTATGGAAAATGCACAGATATTTTAAGTTTTGAGGCCCCCTTTTTTCTCGCCCCCACCCCGCTGGATGGATCACCCAGAAACGTTCAAGGAAGCAGCTGAGGGGGATGAACTTTTTTTGGGGGGAAAGTTTTTTGAAAGTTCATCAAACGAGACCAAAGTTCTTAGCAAATCAAAAAATGCTCCATCTATTGAAAAGCAGACCTAACTATAACTACTTTCTGGTGGCTGCCAGTAGGTAATATTAGTGTTAGATTGCAATAAGTAATGCAAAATTGTGTAATTTTACCCGCAATTTGTATTTAAATAAATCTGCAATTCTCATTTCTCGTTATTTATGTTTATTTTGTTCATCTTGGATCTTCCATCATGGCAGTCATACTTTTTATTAGAAAAGAATTATTATATACAGTACAGATATAGTGAAGGCAATACAGTAGTCGTTATACGTCGTTGGGGTTACAGTAGGCATATTTTAGCAAGATTGGGCCAGCTTATATTTGAGTATGTAATCACGATATTGGCGTATGTTGCCCTTGGTGGTCTTATCTATAGCCCTCAAAGGTAGGAAAAGAAAGGGGGAAAAGAGAGAAAGGAAAAAGCGGACAGGGTGGGTAGTGCCTTAGTTAGCCGCCATGTTTCTATAGTTTGCGGTGTGAGGAGGCTGGGGGTGCGGTACTGAGCTCTTTTCTTGGCTATGGAGGCTTGAGCAAAGAAATCCTTACAGTATCAATCTTGTTAATGAACCCAAAGAAATCACGTAATGTGCCTGGTTCACAATGATATTGAAATTGCTAGTTTGAGGTCATTCTTTAAGGTTTCTTCTGACAGCCACATGAGGAAAGAGGATTGGAGAATTAGGGACCATTATTCGTCATTTTAACGTACCTTTTTATCCTCTACACAGAGACAGGTTTTCAGTCATATATTTCCTTTACATTTACAACAGGACAAAATCATTATTTTTCACTTTCCTCTCCCATGATGCCCATCAGACTTTCTCAACCTCTCTGGTTATGACTATTATTTTGATCCCCTGACTTTCTTTTTTTAAATTTGGGCCTTCTGTAAATATTCAGAAGCCAATAGTACTTACACTCAGTAAACTTAGTTTGCTATCTCTGAAATGAACGTGACAGCTGGGTGTTATCTCCCAGTGCCTATACATGGACTATCGACACAGTGCTATGTGTCAGGAAGAACAGACTCTAAGGGAAAAATGTGGGTGTACTTGGGCTACTCTCACACCTTCATCCAGCACTACTGATTAGTACAGGTATGTCTTAAACGTGTGTTTGTATGATTTTCTTAAACTTCTGAAACATGATGTCCATCTGTTTTTATTGGTTAGTCATCTGTGTGTTGCAACCCTTCTTTGTGTGGTGTTTTCCTTGTTAGAGTTTGCCTCTGCTTGGTACATCATCATGTAGATAAGGATTGTGTAGAAAAGATGGATGAGGTGGGTGTTGAACATTTTTATTTCTCCAAGTTTGAGGTTCGTCCTCACAATCTTTAGAGTCAAGCCCTTTCTAGTATAGTAGCTTTTGCCACTTGGACTGCCATTGTTCTACTTAGTGATTATTTAGGATTACTGTTAGGAGGTAAATCCCTTAGAATCAGGCGAAGTGGAATAAGTTAAAAGGGGGATTTCACAAGGAAGTGGCGGAGAGAGGCGTTAGCCTTCTTGGCTTAACTCCTCTCTCCTTCAGTTCAGAACACAAGGCTGCACCATATTCACAAGGATATGGTACAGCCTTGCATTTCCCCATGCAATGGCACTAAGTTTAAAAACTTTGCGCCAACGCAGGCACCCTTGCACCAGAGTGCAAGGGTGTCTGTGTGCAGGGGAGGATTGTTTATGTGTAGGAAGGTGTCCCTTCCTGCATAAACAATCATAAATGCAATTCTCTCACAATCATGTATGCTGCTTTATGCATCACACATGAAAGTGACAGAATGGCATTTTTAAAAAAAGGTGTGTTTATGTACATGAAGGAACACCTTCCTGTACAAATACAAACCATGGCAATTTGGTTTTTCCATGAGTGCTGCACAAGGCAGCACACATGGAAAAAGCAAAAACAGGGAAAAAAAACATTTCTCCTCGCTTCGCCATGATTTTCCAGGTCTTAATTTTGGCGCTGCCTCCTATTTACGCTGCCCTTGTGAATAGGGAGCAGCATCAAAATCAATGGATGCTGCGGTGGAACGTCCATGGCAACGACCACTCATGCCCCTTTCAAGGTAAATACAGCGTGAAAGGGTGCCTTATTCACAAGGGAGCGTTAAGCCACGTTAAGTGGCTTAACACTGCCTTGTGAATAAGGCGAAGCCCGTATCACCATCACAACATCACTAAAAGTGGCGTTGTGGTGGCGATAGGGGCTTGTGAATATGCCCCTAAGTATTTTGTGTTAACTATTAGGATTAAACTACAAATAGAATATTTGTGTTTCGAAGATTTTGTTTCTAGATTGCTCATCTCTAGGATGGAGCACAAATCTGAAGATGTGAGTGACCCGTGCTTAATTTCTGCAGGTGGCTGCAGGTGATCGCTAATTTTTGGTGAAAAATACATATATTTCATCATCATCCTTTGCACCATAGTAAAGAGAGGCATAAAACAGAGAGAAAGGAGGTTGAGAAAGATAGGAAAACAGCGACAAAGGAAGAAATCAGGAATTAAACTGCACACACCGGATCGAAGTAAAGAGACTCACAGTGTGGTGTAGAAGAAGTAAGAGGCATTAAGTGGAGTCAATGTAGGCAGCTCTAGAATTCAGAAACCCTGGCTTTCAGCTCTAAAGGTGGTGTTCTCCAATGTAAATGGTGGGCTCTGCATTTATTTTACAAATTAAGCATGATAGGTGGCCCATCTCTGGTATGGTATCTGATGTGAAATCGCAAGTAAGTCACAAGTAAGTCATGTCTGTAATAAGATAATGTAGAATGTGGGGGAATAAAGGTTATTGGTAAGCAATAGAGTCATCTCTGAAAAGAAATTCATAATCACTGGGTATGTTCTCTGAATTCAAGAACAGCCTACAACTCTAGTTAGAAAGGTCAATGTAAAGATAAAGATAAGAACAGCGAGTCTATGACTTTCCTTCATCTTGTTTGTCATTCCCCTGGATCATAGCATATTTACTATCCTTTTAATTGGATGACTTACATATTTCCAATTCTCACTTTCATGGAGCAATTATTTTTCTTTTTGTTTCAGCAATCCATACAGGGCACAAATCGGGGGTACACACTGGTACACGGCGTCCACTCACTATTTTTCACCGGGTGGACATCGTCCACCCTGGAAGAATTGGGCCCCACTGAAATATACTGAACTTGTCCCAGTGTAATTTTCAGACACCAGGACACGTTCAGCCACACCTGTAGGTTGTCTGCTTTCATTTTGAACAGCACGGTGCATGCGGGGAGGGGGCTTTTCATATTTCAAATTCCAGCTCGGCACATAACAAAGGCTGATTTGAGGGGCCATCAGGCCTCCTTTTGTACAAGTATCCTGACTAGGAGCTACCTGAGCCTCACACCTAGATGCAAATACAGGGGAGGTGAAACAAAGGCACACAGCTTGTTGTTATCACTTTAGAGGTACTTAAGAGCGACATGCTTTTTGCTGTGATCAATCCTTGTATATAAGGGATATTCATGCACTATAAGAATGCCAGATGTGTTGGTCTGTTCCAAAAATTTATAAAACTAACAATTTAAATACCACCTTTTTGTTTTATCTCTTTTATAGCGCTGCTCATCCCAATACAGGGCGCCAGAGTGCTTCACATCACATGTACACATTATACATTTACAATAAATCCCATAAATATGTTAATCAATATACAAGATGTGCTACATAAGCCAGTGAAAGTTACAAGGTGTAGGAGTCTGTTGTATCTTACATCTTCCTGCTGCTCAGCTTGTATGTATGACTTGTGGAATGTTGGATGATTGGAATGTTGGTGGGCTGTGAATGTGAGTTGGGTGAGGGCTGAGCAGCAGGACAGCTGCTCCTGATGGGGTTGTCGTTATAACTTATGACTTAACAACCCTGTTGTGGTGAAGTCCTGAGACCTTTGTCCCTAACATGTACTTTTTGACACAATTTTTGTGTGTTTTCCGTTGTGTTTCAAGTTCTGGGACATTTTCCTTTTTCAGTCACTTCTGGGTTCACAGGCCCACTACTATTCCTTTGACCTTTGTCCTTACAGCTTCTTCTTTTTTCACAGACTCGCTGCACAGCACACCAACATTCCAATCATCCAACATTCCACAAGTCATACATACAAGCTGAGCAGCAGGAAGATGTAAGATACAACAGAGTCACATGTCCTTCATAGCTTGCTGTGCTAAATTAGCAGGATTACAATGTATGAACTGCGAGTAACAAAATGATCTTTTTGCTAAAAGCAGTAACTCACCTAGCTACATACAATAAAAATCTGTTATCTGCATTTTAGATTATGTGCTTTGCAGGAGACACACAACCCTCTATGCTACTTTAATTCAAAACTGGAACTAGATAAAACACAGGTATCTCCAGCAAATGCATTACCCTTCAAAGCTATCATACCATTATTATTGTTCCCTGAGATTTACTGGCTACACAAAGATCTCTGCAGCAGGTGCCTTAACCCCAAGATATGTTAAAATGCAGACTTTGCCACCAACTAAGCAGAATCGATGTGCTGCTACGTTTCTCCTTGTCGCTCATTTCTTTGTGGCAGATTATAAGAAAATGCATGAATTCAGACCCCCATTTTGCGTCCGATTTAATCACTTTTTAGGCACAACCAAGATGCAAAATCGAATTTGTTAAATCTTATAATGCGCTCAAATGTATGTACCTGTGAAATGTGTGTGAAGTGTTAAGATCTGATGTCCCTTCTTGTGACATTGCTTATTGTGAGGTCACTTGCTGTGATGCCGTGCAGTGATGTCAAACACCATGAGGTAATTTGCAAACTGCCTAACTTGGTTAGTCCCCCCAATTTTTTTTTTAAGACTGGTACGGCCTGCCCTGAATCCATAGGAATACATGTGTGTTCTTGCTCTCTCACTCGGGTGCTCCTTAACCCCTCAAATGCCGGTCCCACATGTACTCTCTGTTTCAACCTCTTCCATTCACCAGCTCGTCCGTTATTTCTCCCACCCCTCCCTTCTTGGCTTTTCTGCTTTAATGTGCTCTATTGTTATCCTTCCTCTTCTCCTCAAACCCTTCTGTTGCTCGCTTGCCCCGTCCCTTCCGCGTTGCTCGCCCCTTGCTCTTCCTCCCCAGCCTCTTCCATTGTGATTTGTGCAAAATAATGCTTTCTAAACCTTTGTTGAAGAGGGCTCACAGATGCTGCTTCTGAACAGCTTCTGGACCACTTCGTTTTCATTTCACGCACATTTAATATTCTTTTTTAATTTACAGATCCAAGATTGGTGTAAACTATCTAGGAAAAGTAAAAAAAAAATGGCTGCCGCGTGATGTCATATACATTTGCATTCCTTGTCACACACGCACGCATATGCATCATCACGCCACTCTACCACAGCGCCAAGACACATATGCCTCGAAGCGTGACAATACATGCAGGCAAACATGTCATCACGCTTTTTTCAAAAATCTTTTTTTCTTTCTCTTTTTGAAGATGCTGAAAAGCATTGGCAAAACATATTGGCAAAGCAAATAGGTCTTCATTCAGACCCAAATGCTGAGGTTTAATAGCTTGCCTATGCTTGTTTATTTTGAGTTATAGCTTGTAACGACTCTCTTTCTTGATGCCCAGATGCGTACGTTTTTATTGCTGTTCATTTAACATTTTCTATAATATCTTCAGCAGCAAATGGATATTATTTGTAAATAATTTTCTCCTATTTTGGTTTGTCGTAATTTTGCAGGCTCTTAACCCATATCTGGTAGACAGACTGCGCAATCACTATAGAGTAAGGTTCATTGTAGAAACGGGTAAAATAACATTCTGTGATACTTCTGCCTAACATGTGTGAATGTTCAATTTGAAGTGAAAATTGTACTACCACCGATGACGCTAGCTGTTGAAAGCCAGCAGTAGAAAATTAGCCATCACGCTGAAGTTTTCCTAGTTTCAGGCAAATTTAAACTGATGCCAAAGCATTCTTCTGGCCCCTTAATATGTTATTTTACTTTGAATCCTTGAACTATGTCTTGCCGTATACATTATATAGAATGTATAGTTGCAGCAAACTGAGCCTTTTAAAAAAAATAGTAATGTATCTGAGCAGTAACAGAATCATTGTCAAATGAAGATGGTAAAGAAAATAAAGCATTTAGGGCCAGATGTAGGAAGCCTAATACCGGTAGGTAACGGCCGAAATTACCGAATTTCGGCCGACCAGTATTAGGCTTTTCAGATGTAGGAGGCCACATTTCAGGAATATTTACCAAATCGGTAATTTAACATCTTCAGCGCGGCGCGAATTCTCACGCGGTGCTGAAGGTTCTAATGAGCTCATGATGGAACGGTTCCGTCATGAGCTCAGGCCAACCGACGCTCATGACGGAACCGTTCCGTCATGAGCATCGAAGGGGTTAAGAAATCCGTAAATTACCAAATTCTTAAAATACCGATTCGGTAAATTACCGAATCCTGAAATGTAGGGAGCACTCAAGTGAGTGCTTCTTACATTTAAGGATTTGTTATTTACCATCAACTATTAGTTGGTGGTAAATACGAATTCCTATTAAAAAGAAATTTTCTGCTTTTTATTCAGTGCCATGTGGCAGACATACATGCCTTTAGGGCATGTATGTGTGCCACATGTGCACCCATGCACTATTCAGGGGTGCAACAGGGTGTCAATGTGAAACCTGCCACCCTTGAAAGGGTTCCCCCTATTACCGAATCGGTATTTACTGATTCGGTATTTACCGAATCGGTAATTACCGAATCGGTAATTTCCATTCATTCCTATGGGCCTCCAGGCCCATAGGGAAGAATGGAAATTACTGATTTGGTATTCACAGATTCGGTAAATACCAAATTGGTAAATACCGATTCTTAATTACCGAATCTTACAGATTCAGTAATTTTTACCGAAAAATTATCTACATCCCATTTACCTACTCTTAAATACAGAATCGGTAAAATTCGGTATTTAAGAATAGGTAAATTGAGATTACCTACATCTGGCTCTTGATTTCTAAGGGGAATAGTCCAGTAAAAATGTTATGGCATGGGTAAATCAGGCAGTTGCCCAGGCCCCCACCTGCCAAGTGGCCTCCTTGTAAAGTGAGTGGGACAGTTGAAATTCCATTCATAAGATCCAGGTTATTTTTCTAGTTTGACATTAGCATGCTTAACAGAAGCATATGAGCAAATGTACTATTATTTCACAAAATGCCAAGCAGCGACCTACACTGTTGTGTAGCCTTGTGTGAAAGGGAGAGAGCAGGACAGCACCACGGTTAGTAAAATATCGCACTGCTGCTCTTTTCCGAAGAACCAATGCACAATTTGTCTGACCTGAACCATGCACATACCTTTTCACCTTAGTGAAAATGAGAGTCCCTGAGTCTAGCAAAAGTTTAGTACTGGAATTTGTATTCTAGTATAAAACGCTATGCTCAGACAAACTTTAAAACTTTTCTCACTTTGTGTGTGTGCTGTACAGTGCAGCGTACATGCACATCTGGTAAAGTTTGTAGAAAACATAGAGTTTCTCCTCAAGGAGGTGTAGTTGTTTGGCACTAAGTCCTGACTACATATGTTAGTATATTGGACTTTGCACCAAAAGCCATTGGTGTTAGCATGGAAATGCCTATGTACAGACCATGAGATGCCACTTGACGCAGCGTAATGCAAGGTATAACAGACCTTTTTTTGTGCTACTTTTAGGTAACTTTCCAGCACAAAATAAGATTTGTGATGGAAAGTAACTGCCCAACACTTTGCACCGGTTTACATTACCTTTGACAACTTCACACCAGCATAATGTGTGGAAAGATATATCCCATAGTGTACACACGCGGCCTGCCCAACCATAACCTCACTCTGTCAGGCAGCTGGTAACCATTACATTGAAAAGTAATGTTTCTGTGTTATCTCTCTCAACTGCACTCTTTATCTTTACATATCTATGTATCTACATCCTCTCTTTCAATCTGAGCTCTCTCTAACCCTCCTTTGACTAACTCAGCTCTCTCTTAATGTACCTCACTTAACTTCATCCACCTCTGTCTCATTAGTTTGCCTCTCTATCACTCTTAGTGCCTACCTCTATATCTATCACTTCCAATTCTATTTCTGTACTTCACATCTCTGTACCTCATCCCTCTCTCTATATCACACTGCTCTTTTTCCATCTGCCCTTCCTATATCCCACCTCCATGTACTTCACTTCTCTCCCAACCACATCTCTATATTTCCTTCACTTTTCTTTTTCTCTCACTCTCTCTCTCTCTCTCTCTCTCTCTCTCTCTCTCTCTCTCTCTCTCTCTCTCTCTCTCTCTCTCTCAATCTCTCTCCCTCTCCATGCCTCTACTACTTTAACCCTCTCTACCTCTCCCTCAACTCTCTCTTTACCTCCCCACTTCCCACCACCACTCTATCTAATTTTTCTCTGTACCTCCATACAACCTCCCCTTTCTCTACCCCATAGCTCAATCTCTCACAGACTGCCTAACCTCTACAATTACCTCACATCAGTCCACAATCTCCCTTTTCGGTCTTCCCTTCATCTCATTTCTGTCCCCTTCCTTCTCTAAAACTCTTACTCCTTTCTTGCTATTTCTATTCAGCCACCTCTACCTCATTTTCTCTATGATCAACATCTCTCTCTCTCTCTCTCTCTCTCTCTCTCTCTCTCTCTCTCTCACACACACACACACGCACACCCAATCACATGCACATGCACGCACACACACTCACACACACACACACACACTCTCCACCTCAACTAGCTCTCTCCCTCTTTATAGATTTCTTTAACTCTCTTCCTCATTCACTGTCTCACAATTTTGTCCACCTCTGTATAAACCTGGTCTAAGGCGAACCACACATTGGGGTACTGTTTTCACCAGGAAAGTGTGGGAGCACCGGAGAAGTTTCTCTCACAGAAGTTTATGGAAATTTAGGATTTTAGGCAAAGTTTGAGATTTTCAGGGCATTATGGATAAGAAAAGATAATAGGATCGATGCAAGGCACAGCACCCTGGACTCCCCTAGGCTTCTAGTTTTAACAATGTCTGTTCTTGGCAGATTCCTGAACCCAGGCCCGCATTTCGCAGCCACCCCATCACTAAAACAAGTTTTGTTTTTTTACAGGAAATGATGATGTTTCTACATGTTTGATATTTAAAAGTGAGATGTAGAAACATGTAATGTTGCATATTAGGGATTTTTGTGTCACCAGCGTTAATTCCACAAAAGTGGGATAGCATTTTATTGTTAGAAATGTGGGAGCACATAATAGTATACATTTTTTGATTATAAATTGATTTTCTCTCCTTTATTGGCTTTCAAATGTAAGCCAATATGGAACAAAGATTAAAAAAAAATCTAATTGCCCTCTGAATCACACCATAGTGCAGGTGACCGGAAGTTCAGAGGGGGACACGTTGCTAGTATTCCTAAACTCAGTAACTTGTACCCATTTAAAAAATACATAGGTTTCCGTTATACCTATTTTTCATTCATTAGATTTTACCATATGAATTTCTGCATGGTCTGTACACAATGAAAAATCCTTACTGGCTGCAGCTCAGTTGCTGGCATTGCGCACCTCATGTTTTTGAACAACCAACAAACACAATACATCCCTGCAATCAAAAGGGTCTGACAGAAAATGTCTTCACTTTTCCGATTCACAATGGGGTTCACAACTGTTTCTACCATAAAGTGCAGGTAGGTTGAAACTGGAAAAAATTGAATAAATTGTCCAGCAGCTACAAAAATGTAAAAATAATGGTAACACAATTGTTTTGTTTTACAACACTATTTACTACCGAGAGTTGGAAAGATGGTGATCTTATTACAGCAAGCATATTGTTGATGCTATTTTTAAAACACAATTTTGGAAACATGCCCTTTTTTGTGTTTTTTGCAGAATGTTATGGCTGGTTTTTAGACTTTGTACTGTTGCCCAGGGCCAAGGGTTTCGAGGCCTAAAACATGCAGAAAACAGCTAATCCCTAATAGCTTATTTATTTTCTATAATGCAATAGTATCTGAAGTAAAAACATCATCCATGACATAAGAAGTTAAAGGTCACTTGTGTTCTACAGCATTTATTGCACCATGCACTGGTGCAACCAGCCAAATATGAGCCCATGCCTATCTTAGCAGTTTAATTGCTGTGGTCTAGAACCTGCACCCCGACCTCCCAAAATAACCCTTTATGTCAGGAGAAAAACTTCCTTTTCAACATTGCAGCCCACATGGCAAGATGCCTGATATTTAAAAGTAATACATATAGTAATGTAAAGGTAGCAATTCTGGCTGGCCCACACTGGGAAGTGATATTAAATAATAGGTCTGCTATCTCCAGTAAGGGATCATCTGGAAAAATGATTATACAGTGATTTTTTATATTTATTTTTTATTTTTACTAAAATCCCAACTTAATGCTGAGCTTAGATTTTTTTAATAAAAGTTACATTGTCCCTGCCTGAAGTACGTGGAGGATAATTTGCATTAGCTCTCTGTAGAGCAGCCAGTGAAAAGCCCCTGATGTGGGTGTGAAAACTGCTCCCAGAGCTGAAGACAAAGGCTTGGGTGTAGGGATGTGTTTTTGTTCCCCTGGCAGAAACACCAGTTGAGGTAGGCTTCAGGAACGTAATTTACTTCAAATGGGCCTTCCCTGTGACACACAAATGTTAGACAACACCTGGAAAGACCCCACCTTTTGTACCCCCATTCAGGCAGACACCAAACACAGGGGCATATTATCAAGGGGGTTTATCTCCGCTTTTTTGGCTTTAAAAGCCAAGAAAGCGGAGATAAAATTATCTCCCTATTACCTAGCTGCCGCTAACACCAGTTAGCGACAGCTAGTAGGAGATAGCGACCATCTTGGGCCCCACTTTGCATGTCAGTGATATTTATCACTAATGACATGCAAAGTGGGCGTGCCAAGATGTTAGCAACTGAAAACAGTTGCTAACATCGCTATCTCCTATTACCAACTTTTGGAGATAATCGCGCTAAGCGCGAATATCTCCAAAAGCTAACACCTGCCCTGAGCAGTTCTTAGCCATGTAATCCAATGGGAGGTGGATAACATGGCTAAGAGCATTAGCTCGGTAATGCATGAATATCGCTGACTTTTCAGCGATATTCATGCTTTGCGGCGATTTTTATCGCATTTGCGATAAACCTTGTGAATACCAAGGTTTATTTGCGGTAAAAATCGCCGCAGCTCAGCGGTAAATTTTTGTCTCTAACCAAGCAATAGCTATAATTATCGCTATTGCTTGGTAATATGCCCCATAGTGCCTTCAAACTAAATTTTTTTGATGTGACCAAGTAGGTGGGGACTGCTCATTACCCTGTCCACACCTCTGGGTGGTCATACAGCCTCTGCACACGTGATATTAAATATGAATTCTGCTATCTCCAGTAAGGTATCAGCTAGAAAAATGCTTATCCACCTATTTTTTTTATATTTACTAAAAGCCCAAATACATTGTGAAGTGAGATTTGATTTAAATAAATATGAAGGAAAAGTAACTTTTAGTAAGGTACCTTGTCCCTGCCTGAAGCATGTGGGGGCTAATTTGCAATAGCTCTCCAACTGTAAAGCAGCCAGTTAATAGCCCTTGCTGATGTGAGAAAACTGTTCCCAAAGCAGAGACAAAGGCTTCGGTGCAGGGATGTGTTTTCTCCTGGTAGGAATAACAGTTGAGGTGGGTCCAGGTACTTAATTTGCTTCAAATGGGCCTTTCCTGTGAACTGCAAATGTTAGGTAATACTTGGAAAGTCCCCAGCTTTTGTCCTCCTAGTCAGGCAGGCACCAAACACGGTAGGAACAAAGCTTCCCTAAAATTTGTTTGACCTGACCAAGGAAGAGGGGATTGTTCATGACCTTGTCCACACCTCTGGGGATCACACAGGCTCCCCCAAAGGGATGCCAAGCTGATGAGGGGTGACACTCTCAAAACCGTCCCACTTGTTTCTGCTACAGGGAGGACCTGGTCTGGCAGTTCGTGCTGGACTGTTCTCATGGAAAGCAGGGTTAAGACTGATTTGTATATGGCTGGGTTTAAACTGGAATGCATGGGGAGCAAAACAACATTGGATTTGTACCCAAATCTCTGTAGTGGGGTGAATGTTTAACATTCTTTAACATATTGTCCATCAATTGTTCTTTTTGCATTTGTCACCCCCCAGTCAGGCAAGCAATGAACACAGTGGGAGGAAAGCTGCCCCCAACTTAGTTTGAACCGAACAAGGAAGAGAGGACTGCTCTTAATGCTGTCCACCCCTCTGGGTGGGAACACAGGCTCTGCACAAGGGGAGAGGGGTTTCTCCAGCTTGAATTTTGAGCATGAGAGGCAGTGTTGGATTGGTTGCAGTACTTCAAACAGGAACTGGTGTAAAGGTGGGTAGATTACCCATGGAAAGTTTATCCCATTGGCTGCAGAGGGTCCACCCACTAGCTAAAGCCAGGAGTAAATGTGGCATCCTCAAACACCCTTTTCAGAGCACTGCTGGACTTGCAAATGGATATTTTATCGCCTGAGTCTGCAGCACTTGCCATCTGTGACCTCTGAGAAAGACCTGAGGAGGTTGAGCCCTCTCCACCTGAAATTCAAGGACACAAAAGTCTCAAAGAGCCATACTGCTGATCCCTTTGGGCATGATGTAGAGTTTGGAAGATGGGATACTCTGTCACAAATGCAATGGATATCCCATCCACCATATTACAAGCGCATTATATCCCATGGCTCTTGTAATACGGCAGACAGGAAATCCTGTCATGTTTGTGACAAGGTATCCCATCTGCCTTACTCTAAATCGAGTTTGACAGTGTGATGGCCCTGCATCCGCACCTCCAAACCTGTGTGAAGTCCACCCCCCCTATAATGAATTTTTTAGTAATAGGCTGGTATTACCTTTGACGTACCTATAGCTGTGCCTATAAAATAGGCACCGCCATGGGAACATCAAAGGAAGTTCCAGCACGACATGGACTCAAAAGTCTATGCTGTACTGGAGCTTCTGTGCATGAACACAGGCGGGGCACATGAGCAGAAGGCACAACGGGGCCCTACGGGACCCCTTTTCTTTCCTCATCCACCACTGTTTTCATGGAAGAAAGACTTCCTTGAAATCAGTGGCTGTCATGAAAGTCGTTATATGCTTGGTGGGGTCGTGGTACTCCCACTAAGCATATAGATACCTCTAGACTGCCGCGCCACCATCAGGGAACGAGAGTACCATGTGGAGTCAGAGGTCCCAGGGTGGCATGACTAATAGGGTGGTAATGTGGAGGTCGCAAGACCACCACCACGCCACTACGAGTCTGGCTGTCTTCGGACCTCCAGAACCATAATTGGGGCATATGCATCAACCAATTTTGCGTTCGCAAACGGTCCGATTCGCATAATAGTCCTGTGTGCGAATGCAAAAAAGGCTTTTTACATGTATCAAACCATATTTTGCGATTTGATAACCTGTTAGCGAATCGCAAAATGGTTTTGTGATTCGGTATTTGGAAGGGGTGTGATGAGGACGTCCCTTCCAATTAACGAATCCTAATGGTATGTAAGAATGCTTTGTGACCATGAATGCGGTTGCAAGACATTCACATTTTACCACCGACTGCAAGTAGGTAGTAACCCATTCTCATAATGGGAGGGAACCGTTCATTTTTTTTTCTTTCAGGAAAACGAGCAGCATTTAAAAAAAAAATGTGCTTTATTAAAAAGCAATTACAGACATGATGGTCTACTGACCCCAGCTATCCACCATCCCCTTGATTTTAGCGTTCCTAGGGGGTCGCAAATTGCGATCTACTCATTAATATTAATGAGGTTGTTAGATTTGTGACCCACTAGGAATGGGTCTATGAAACTCATGGAGTTTCATACATTGGAAATAGCGATTGCCTAATTGCGATATTCAGGAAATTGCAATTACGTAATCGCAATTTCCAAATTTGATACATGTGGCCCTAAGTGGTTTTTTTTCCATGGGGAAAATGGTCTTCCTCTATTGAAACACTTTCCCTTAGACCTCCATGTATTTTTAGTGTCCTCTGACCCTATTCCCAAACTATACATTTATATTTGCTTGTCCTTGAATGGACTACATGTTACAATGTTTTTACAGAGGGCAAATACCTGCAAAAAGATTGTGAACATAGACCAGCTTGCGAGTTTTAGGTGTTTGCAGCCTTTGGTGCGCAGATCCATCCTGAAAAGCTGCGCTGAGCGGATTTGGTAACCCCAAACCCCGCCAAACCGGCGCATCTTCCCTGCGCTAATATCCTATTTTTGTTTGCAAATCTGTATCATGCTTGATATATCGACTGACATGAATTGTTAGTGGAGTAATTAGCCAAATATCCACGTGGTCGCAAATTTGATGTCGAAAGGTAGTACGTTGGTATCGCTAAAGTTCCCCGCCTTCACAGCACTATAGAGGCTGTGCAATTTCATTGTCGATAAATAAATGAATGAATGCCTGTCTGTATGATATTCTGGAGCCTTTATTTCTAAAATGCCCGTGAATATGCTTCTGGAATGATGTGGCAGTCTGGCAAGTTTTTTTTTTTACAGTGACAGCTGTTATTGACGTCAAAGGCAATTGCTAATAAAATGTTTCCAATGACAAATCGGAAATATTAAACAATTAGTTCAGCTTGTTTTGGCATAGTTAAGTGTGGTTTAATATTTTCAAACTACTGTGCACGCACTATATTCCCGAAATCAATGGTTTGCCTTGTGAGTTTCCAGTAGAAGCAGAGCACAGTCCAACATCTCGAAAAAAAGGAACTGGGTTTCGGCTACAGCTTAACATTTGTTCACAACCCAAAAGTAACCCATTCCGTCCTTATCCTTTTAATTATAAATTGTCTTCTTTTTTGTCACAGCATATGTACACTTTTACCGTTTTTATGCAATACTACTCACAATATTAACGGCAAATGCAAAAAATATAAATACAAAAGTGAAAAGTAAATAAGAACAAAAATTGATTTAATTGATTGATCGTTGCCTGAGTTAAGTGACATTGCAACTTAAACTAATTATCACTTCACATGATATACAGCAGTCTAGCAATACGTGTATTTATTTATTCCAATATTACCAGTAAACCCTGCTCCATGTTTAAAAAAAAAAAATAGAATTCTTGGTTTAAGCTAAGCATTGATAGTTATGTTGTCTATCTCCCAGATAGAAGTGGTGGCAGATTCATGAAACTGAAAATCAAATCAACGTTGGTGCAACCAGCATGGCCTCTCTTTCCCCCTACATTACCAGTCAGTCATAAAGGAATGAGTTTCATTGTCAGGTGGTAGTCACAGACTGCTTGGGCCAATGCAGTGCACATCTCTTTATCCTTTCTTACAGACCTCCGTTTGCTGAGCAAATAAGCATACCAATAGGTATCCCCCTTTAGATCTTATAAGTGTTTAGCCATGCAGCATATTATCCTGGGTGTTCTAGATTTATTAACCTCTTAAGGGTCTTTACTACAGTGGCAGCAATTCATCTGGGCAAGTTGACCCCAGACAAACAAGCAGAGCAAGAGCATGCATGCCCGGATTCGGAAGAGCTCCTGGCTGAAAGGAAGCACGCATGCGCACAGGGACTTCTGAAGGGCTTTCGGGTCACTAGGCCTAACGTATTTTGGGGGCCCCTGTTTGGAAAAACTGTACATTTATGATCCAGTTTCAGCTGTTTGATGCTCTCTTTGACCAGGTCACTGACAGTGCACAGCCTCACTCATCCACATTCTAAACTCGTTTACATCTAATATTCAGGGATAGTGATATGTGTTTTCATTATTTTAACACAGCAGCAGTTCACTAATATTACTGCTATAACCTCTTTCACGCCCTCCCACTTAGCTTATGTGAGGTCCTGTGTTGATGTAAAAGAAACTTTTTTATGTATGTTGCATGAAACATAAACACATTTCTCTGCAAAAAGTCTGTAATAGACTTTTACACATAACCCACCTTAAAAATAGATTAAAGGAAAACAGCATGTAAAGTAATCTGTTTAGGAATTGTTAAAGATCATTGGGGCAAGACTCTCTGCACAGCAGAGGTGGCTCTATCAGAGGGCCCCTGAAAGGCTGGAGCCCTGGGTCAAAGCACACTTTGCCCATGCCTTAAAACATCTCTACATGCGCACTTCAGAACTACAAGGAGTGTCGAGACAGGGGTAAACAAAGCGATGTACTCAGTGAAATTTGAGCTCTTCCCCTTGCAGGTAACATTCAAGGTGGACTTTGAAATGTAAATTAAAGGCCTGATGATTTGAGGTTGAATACAGTAGTGATGGGACTCCACTAACTGTTAAACAATGGACATTATTAAAAGTATTCAACCTGTACCTAATGAGCTTCTCATTGCCCAAAAGGGTATGCTTTTTGTATGGTTTACACTTTTGCTTTTTTGGTTGGTTGTACTCTTTAGAAAGGGTCCCTCTGTCACACATTACGCAGTTGAATGTCATGGAGATGGAAACCATGGGCATGTCACACATAAGAAATCTTAAAACTTGGCAGCTATGCATTGTCAAGTATGAAACAGGAACCTTAATGTCTGTTAAGTAACCAATAGGAGACGATTCACTTTATGATGAACGCAAATATTATTTGTTCCAAGCACAAAACGAGGCCATTATTCCCTTCTTACACTTCGTCATAAGTAAACTGTTTTAATTTCCCCCAATTGCAATATGAGTTTTGTAATAAGATGTTCCTATTGTACAGCAACAACAGTTCTACAACAGTTCAGTTGGCCATCACAGCACTGCAAGAAACAGAACACCCATCCCATCCTAATCTGCAGTGCACTTAAGAACACAATACTACATCACTATTGTGCAGATAATGCTCATCACACCAGTAGAGTGACACAAAGCACCGGAGCCACAAAGCACCCAAGAAGTAGTCTCCACCTACACCAAAATGTGGTGGGCGGTGTAGCGTTGGGGGTGGGGGGTTGGACTATCTTTTCAAAATCAGACCTCGGCTGACAAACCCCCACTGCCTCCAAAACATTATTCATAGTCTATTTGACTTGAAATGGATCGTCCAGGATCCAAGAGAACATTTATTGGACACTTAACAATGCGAGCAGTAAGGAGGTAACCTATTCCCAAGCAGTCAACATAATTTACTTAAAGCGCAACAACCGTGTTGTTTGGTCACAAACAAGCTGCATTCAACATGCAACTTTATTACAATCCACTGCCGAACATAACTTGTCTAAAATGAAAAGCAGCACCAATAAGCAGTGGGTAATTAGCAGTTGATGTTCATCAGTCATGAAAAGAAAGCATATACTTTCATGTCCAAACATGAAATGCACATCTGAGGATGGAGAAGGGAATCTACACATAGTAGGCCAGCTTTACAAATGTAAACTTAAACCTAAGTTTAGACATGCAGTCTAGGTTTAGACCTAGAGTCTAACTTTAGACTTCAGGTCTAAAGTTGGCCTCGAAGTTTAAGTTTAGACTTCAGATCTAAACTTAGACTTCAGGTCTAAACTTAGACTTCAGGTTTAAACTTAGACTTCAGGTCTAAGTTTACCTTTGTGAATTGGACCCTAAGTTTAGACTTCAGGTCTAATCCTAGACTTCAGGTCTAAACTTAGAATTCAGGTCTAAACTTAGAATTCAGGTCTAAAGTTAGACTTCAGGTCTAAACTTAGACTGCAGGTCTAAATTCAGACTTCAGGTCTAAACGTAAGGCCCACTTCACAAAGGTAAACTTAGACCTAAAGTCTAACTTTAGACCAAAAGTTTAACTTTATACCTAAACTCTAACTTTAGACCTAAAGTCTTTCTTTAGACCTAAAGCCTAACATTGGACCAGAAGCCTAAGTTTAGAAGTAAAGTCTAACTTTACACCAACGGTTTACATTTAAAACTAAAGTCTAAGTTTAGACCTGAAGTCTATCTTTACACCTGAAGTATAAGTTTAGACTTGAAGTCTAAGTTTAGATTTCAGGTCTAAAGTTAGACTTCAGGCCTAAAGTTAGACTTTAGGTCTAAATTTAGACTTTAGGTTCAAACTTAGACTTTAGGTCTAAATTTTCGTTTGTGAACCGGGCCCTGTGATTGGGACACATGTGCAGTCTGCTCTTTCCTGCAAGTAAGACATGTGCTAACCAACTGAATGTCATTTAAATGCCCATGTGTCTCTCGTACCTGCTGCCACCTCTGCAGTTTTGCTGTCCTGTTGCCCAGCCACAAATTTCTCCACCATTAGCAAACCCAGCTCTCCATCCCTGCCATCAATCAATCAATCAGTGACACTTATAAAGCGCGCTACATACCCGTAGGGTCTCAAGGCGCTGGGTGGACATAAAGCAACATCAGGTGCAGGTGCAACTGCATCAGAGGGCTGGCAGAGGGGCGTGGCTTGGACGCCGATGGCGATGGTCGCCTGAGAGCTCGGCTCCGGGACTGAGCCCACATTGATCCTGCAGATCGGAGTCCGCGGGGCACCCCGGCCCCCGCAAACCGATGATCGGACCAATGGGGACCTGCTGGGGCGCCCGGTGATACTCGACAACCGGTTGTTCCGACGAAAAACCGAAGTTCAGGGGTCCGCGGAGTGGGACCCAAGATGGCGCTCGGACCTTCTCGATTCCTTGGCCGGGACCCTAGACCCATGGGAGCATAGCAGGGCACAGCGCATCCTCTCTACATCCTATCTCCCCGTGACACGTTAGTCTGGGTGACGATTTGGAAGGGTCCGAGCACGGTGGCCGTCCCCAGATGGACTGTTGGCCGAATTCTCGTCGAACTTAGAACACGGACGACCGGCGGCCTGTGAGTGAAGACGGTCCCACGAGCCGCACCCAGCTGCCCCCCACCGAGTGACTGTACTTCATGGGCAGCACAGCGCCCTGGCGCCATAGAGTCTCCGGCGGCACTGGTGACTCTCATTCCAGATCCTCATCGGCCAGGCGGGCCTGTCCGACCTGGCGCCGATCGTCCCCGCCTCCTCCTCATTGGCCTCCAACGACACGGCGGTGGCACGGCCCGAGGTTTCGGAAGAGCAGCGGGCCCTGGCGACGGCGATCGGCGACCCTCAGCACAACGACTGCGTGCCAGGAGCGACATAGTCGACGCCCGCACTCGGTGGTGCCTCTGACGAACTTTCCTCCACAGGACTCAACCGCCATGGGAAAACCGAGGGGGCCCAAAGGGACCACCCCAGCCGCCTCGGATACGGAGGCGCCGGATAAGGATGAACGAGGAGACCCGGAGAGCTCTGGTGGTCCCCACTTACAACAACAATTTGACCGGGTCCTGGAGGCGATCGCAACCACGCGCTCGGCCCTACAGCAGGACATCGCCCAGGTTGCGACGAGCTTGGGCCTCCTCAGGGCAGACCACGGTAAGCTCTCGGATAGAGTTAAGGAGGTGGAGAGCTCAGTGAAGGTCTTGGAGCCGGCACAGAAGACTCTGGCCGCGACAATGAAGGATGCCCTGTCCCGGATTGAGGCCTTGGAGAGACGGGCGGAGGATGCTGAAGGACGCAATAGGCGGAACAATATTCGGGTGGTGGGCCTGCCGGAAAAGATTGAAGATGGCGACATGGTGGCCTACTTGGAAGCTTGGCTCCGGGACACAGTAGCCCCAGAGGGTCTGTCCTCCTTCTACACCCTGGAACGGGCACACAGAGTGCCGGCGAGGCCGCCGCAACAGGGCCGCGCCCCGCGACCGGTGGTGGCGCGTTTTCTGCACTTTCGGGACAGAGACCTCATCCTCAATGCCGCCAGGCACAACGGCTCTTATCAGGTGGAGAATAGCCAGGTGAACATTTTCCCGGACTACACATATGAGACCCAGCGCAGACGGGCTTCTTTCCTGGCGATCAAGCGCGAACTCCGGAGCGCGGGCATCCAATATTCGCTCCTTTTTCCTGCAAGGCTCCGCATTATCATTGACGACTAGACCCAGTTCTTCGATTCCCCGGAGGAAGTCTGCAACTGTCTCGAACTCTATAGGGCTGGCAAAGATGGTTTCGGCTCGTCGTCTCAGATGGCCGTGGAACCTGGGCAACAACGTAGTTCCAAAAGACTTCGCAGCCGCCGCGGCAAGCCAGGCAGGCCTTCGACTGTGGAGACATTGGCGGAGCGGAGGGGAGTGCTGGAGATGGTGTCTACTCTATCTGGTTCACAAAGTGGCCCTATTATCGAGGAATCAGACCCTGGAGGCGAGGGGGCACAAACAGACATGGAGGAATCAGAGACCGATAGTAGCCACTTGCCGGTGGTTACTCCAGACTCGGCTGAGGGCATGCTGGATGGACAGGGATGACGGGGTGAGCTACTTCCATCTGGGTGGGGGTTTGAGGCGGATATGGTAAAGGAAGGCGATTGATTGTAGACTCCGGTGGAGGGGGGGGGGCCCGATCGTGCTGTAGCTTTTTGTTTTGGGCTCAATTTGGTCTCGGCAGTCCGAGAATCGAGGGCCCATTACCGGCGCCCAGCCCGCACCTAGCCCTTAAGGCCTTCCTGCGGTGGCGACCGCAGGATTAGTCGGGGATTGTGGGATTGTTGGGGGTATGGTTTGGATGGGAACTAGATGGCACTATTTGGGTCCTGTTCTGGGGAGGGTGGGTAGGGGTTTGTTTCAAACGGGAGTTGTTGTTTTTTTGTTGGGGAAAATGGCCGCCATCAGTGTTGAATTGACTGTCGCTCGTTCTTTGTTGGGGCCTTGGTGGGGAGGCCCGGAACGGACAGTATGGGACAATGGTTGATATTGCTAATGTGAAATGTATCACTTGGAATGTACGTGTCATGGACTGGCAGCAGCGCAAGCTCACACACGCCACTAACCTTTGCTCAGGGTGTCCGGCAGAAACAACTTCGGATGCTAAGCTCTCCTCCCCCCGCCAGTCACGGAACCCACAGTGGAAGTGAAACACACTGTGCGCCCACGTACCCGGCCGGGAAAGGGGAAGTGGATAAAATAATAAATGGGTAGCGATGATTCCTTGGGATCCCCGGGAGTCTGGTCACCAGAAATGCGTAGGAATAGCAGGAGAGGGCCCACCTGAGTAGGGAAGAGTAATGAACACCATTAACACTACACTTCATGTGTTTAGGACAATATACTATTCCACTCTTAGGCACCTCACTCACCGGAATCATACAAAACCCAGGCAGTGAAGAAAAGCACCACCGCAATCCTGCAAGATCAATGATACGCTCTGTTCAGGTTTTCAGGAATGCGGCAGGCAATATACCAAAGGATATCAAGGATACGGTTGTTAGAAATGCACAACCCGCTCTCAAGTCTCAGCCATGAAAGGAAGTCAAATAACCAACTAGGAAGATCAAGGGAATAATGTCTCTGTCCCGTATGGTAGGAGAGTCCCGTTGAAACAAAAAACAATTCTGGAACTACGTCTCCCAGAAACCCTCTCGGGAGAACGTACAAGAAATTCAGCACAGCGCGTCTTTAAGCAGAACGCTCCCTCTACAGAGTCTCCCTGGTATGAGGTAATAGAACAGGCGATGCGTCCCGGGACTCTGCTAAGCTAACTAGCTAGGGACGATCAAAAAACAATTAAGCAAACAACGAAAGCGAGCCCGCTTTCGTGCCTAGTGTACTTATCCGAAAAGCGACGGGTATGCCACAACACGGGGTGAACAAACAGCGTCTCACTCCTGGAATCTTCTTGCTTCTCGCTGGAATCCGGCGGGGAACACCTTCCGCCACTCCGACCTACTCTGGATCCAAATTGACAAGCACCGTCCGTGAGGATGGGAGGTGCTAATATGCTTTAGGTCCCATGACTCTTCCTGCTTGCCCCTTGGAATGCTGGTCTATGTAGTTCACTCGTCCTCTCCTACACACATCCCCACACGCATACCATCTCCAGGATCTAGACAGTAGAACCATCCCTCGTCCCCCGGGCACCGCAATCGCTACAGAACCCCCTCTCGAGGACTGCCGACTCGGCGGTCGACCCGGTTTACCCGGATGCAGGGCATGGAAACGGTCAACCAGCTCTGGACAGTGTAAATTCCCCAGAGGTTCCCAGGATCGGTCTTCCGGGCCATAACCTTTCCACTCCACCAAATACTGGATCCTGCCCCTTATCATAGGGGAATCTAGAATGGACTGCACTTCATATTCCTCCTGACCATCCACATCAATAGGAAGTGGAGCTACCGGGAGTCTCATACTGGGAGGGCAAGGAACTAGGAGGGAGACATGGAACACTGGATGTATCTTCCAACCCACCGGGAGCAGAAGTTTCACAGCAACAGGGTTAATCACTTCTACTATACTGTAGGGCCCCACGTATTTGGGCGTCAATTTGGTATTCCCTTTAATGTGGAGATTCTTGGTGGAGAGCCACACCTTGTCACCCACCCCATATGTCGGTTCAACCCTCCTTTTCTTGTCAGCGAAGCGTTTCTGCGCGGACTGGGCATCGGCCAGGTTGTTTCGTGCGTCCAACAACACCGCCTTGAGATGGGCGTGGTGTTCGTGGATGCTAGGTACAGGGGAATGGACAGGCCACTCAAAGGGAAGGATGTGTGGATGATACCCATGGAGGCAAAAAAAAGGTGAACAACCCAGTGTTTAGTGCACAGCATTGTTGTATGCGAATTCGGCCAGCCAAAGTAACATAGTCCAGTCCATATCATTCCTCAGAGAGAAACAACGAAGATATTGCTCTAGGGTCTGGTTCAGGCGTTCCGTCTTGCCATCCGTCTGAGGGTGGTAGCTGGAGGATAGACGGGCATCGATGTTCAGTGTGGTACATAACGCTTTCCAGAACCGAGAAGTGAACTGAGAACCTCTGTCGGTGATCAAGACACAAGGAAGACCATGGGCCCTGACTATATGTTGAAGAAACACTTTTGCTAGTTCCATGGACGTGGGTACTTCCTCCAGTGGTATGAAATGGCCCATCTTCGTCAAGTGATCAACGACAACCAAGACCACAGTCATTCCATTACACGGGGGCATCTCAACGATAAAATCCATGGAGAGAGTGTGCCAAGGTTGAGGAGGTATGGGCAAGGGTCTCAGCAGTCCCACCGGTCGAGCATGCACAGCTTTTCCTTGCGTACAGATGGCACAATTTCTCACATAAGACCGGACCTCATCTCTTAGTTGGGGCCACCAGAAGGAACGTTCCACAATAGCTATGGTCTTGTACATTCCCATATGTCCCCCCAAAACCGAATCATGAGACCAAACCAATACTCGTCGCCGTAGGGCTTCGGTGGGGATAAATAACGCGGTACCCTGGTAGGCGAGATCCTCCTTTTCTGTGCGATGCTCTGGATCCTCTTGTATCCATTCAGGTATGTTCATATCTGCAAGGGCTATCTTCACATCCTCAAGAAAGTTGTCTGACGACAGGAGAGCTACAGATCCTACGCTTGCAGTTGCTTCCTGAAGAATCAAGGGTGTTTCCGATTCTTCGGTCTTTCTCTGTTCTCCATCCTCCAAACGCGACAGTGCATCTGCCTTCCCATTTTGGGGTCCGGGTTTGTATTTAATGATGAAATCGTAGTCAGAGAAGAACAGAGACCACCGTAACTGTCTGGGTGTGAGGGCCTTAGCTGTCTTTAAGAATAACAAATTCCGGTGATCATTTGCGGCAAACAACCCAAGACAGAGACCTCTTCCTGGTTTGGGTTCTTCAGTTTTCCGTCGGTTGATCGGACTGTACTAGGGCTTGCACCCTCGGAACTGGGTTTCTGACTGGGACTGTATTCCTGGCTCTACAATCCTTAATGAAATGACCTCCTTTCCCACAATAGAGGCATTGCTTCAGACGACGTCTTTTCTCCTTCTCTTCTTGTGTCAGAGGTCCACGGATACCACCGATTTGCATAGGTTCAGGGCCTTCGGAGGATTTGGCACGTTCTTCGATAGGTCCCCTAAAGCGAGGGTAGAAAGGGCGATTGTCTCCTCTTGATCTGTCCCCTCTTCTCTCTAGGAGCCTGTGGTCCAACTGGACTGTCAACTCAATGAATTCTTCACAGGTATCGGGTAACTGTACCACTTGAGCAAGGACGTCCTTTAACTCTCCTCGAAGGCCTTGATAAAACAAGGAGATGCGTTTTGCAGGGGGCCAATCTGTCTCTACCACCAACCTGTTGAATGAGGTGATATAAGACAATAAGTCCTGAGAACCTTGACGTATGGTGAGCAGTTCCCTATCCAGGGTCAACATATGGGATTTGCGATCAAACAGCTTGCGCAACTCAACACAAAAAGCAGAAAAATCGTGCAGCACTGGGTCGTTCCTCTCCAACAATGGGATATTCCAGCTGGCAGCATTTCCCCCCATATAAGACATCATAAATGCTGTCTTCGCTGAATCTTCTTGGAAAACCCCGGGTTTACATAAAAAATGTAACCTGCACTGATTCAAGAATGTTTCGAATTTGCGGGGGTCTCCGTAAAAGCGTTCAGGGGAAGCTAAAGGAACGCCTATGGTCTGTACCACATGAACGGTATGAGCAGCTTCAGCCGAGGGGGCACTAGAGGTGGCTATTTGAGGGGGAACAGAGAACCCACCCCCTTCTGCTTCCAAGGGTTTTCTAGGGCCAGGGGGAGGTAATGTAGCTGGTTTAATATAAGGGCTCCCTCCGGTTCCCTTCTGAACTAATCCTGCGACTTCCCTTCTTAAGGTACCCACTTCCTTATACAGGGTCTGGTTTTCTGCTCTAGAAGTGGCTACTTCCTGTTGTAAAGAAGCCATGCCTTCCACCAGGGAAGCCAAGACTGCCTCAACATTCATCGTTCGGGCCGGTGTGTCAACTTGGGCTTGTCAATCTGTCATGGACTGGCAGCAGCGCAAGCTCACACACGCCACTAACCTTTGCTCAGGGTGTCCGGCAGAAACGACTTCGGATGCTAAGCTCTCCTCCCCCTGCCAGTCACGGAACCCACAGTGGAAGTGAAACACACTGTGCGCCCACGTACCCGGCCGGGAAAGGGGAAGTGGATAAAATAATAAATGGGTAGCGATGATTCCTTGGGATCCCCGGGAGTCTGGTCACCAGAAATGCGTAGGAATAGCAGGAGAGGGCCCACCTGAGTAGGGAAGAGTAATGAACACCATTAACACTACACTTCATGTGTTTAGGACAATATACTATTCCACTCTTAGGCACCTCACTCACCGGAATCATACAAAACCCAGGCAGTGAAGAAAAGCACCACCGCAATCCTGCAAGATCAATGATACGCTCTGTTCAGGTTTTCAGGAATGCGGCAGGCAATATACCAAAGGATATCAAGGATACGGTTGTTAGAAATGCACAACCCGCTCTCAAGTCTCAGCCATGAAAGGAAGTCAAATAACCAACTAGGAAGATCAAGGGAATAATGTCTCTGTCCCGTATGGTAGGAGAGTCCCGTTGAAACAAAAAACAATTCTGGAACTACGTCTCCCAGAAACCCTCTCGGGAGAACGTACAAGAAATTCAGCACAGCGCGTCTTTAAGCAGAACGCTCCCTCTACAGAGTCTCCCTGGTATGAGGTAATAGAACAGGCGATGCGTCCCGGGACTCTGCTAAGCTAACTAGCTAGGGACGATCAAAAAACAATAAAGCAAACAACAAAAGCGAGCCCGCTTTCGTGCCTAGTGTACTTATCCGAAAAGCGACGGGTATGCCACAACACGGGGTGAACAAACAGCGTCTCACTCCTGGAATCTTCTTGCTTCTCGCTGGAATCCGGCGGGGAACACCTTCCGCCACTCCGACCTACTCTGGATCCAAATTGACAAGCACCGTCCGTGAGGATGGGAGGTGCTAATATGCTTTAGGTCCCATGACTCTTCCTGCTTGCCCCTTGGAATGCTGGTCTATGTAGTTCACTCGTCCTCTCCTACACACATCCCCACACGCATACCATCTCCGGGATCTAGACAGTAGAACCATCCCTCGTCCCCCGGGCACCGCAATCACTACAGTACGGGGGCTTCACACTATGTCTAGACGACACAAAGTTCACGCTTATCTAGTGCGTAGAGGGGTGCAGATAGCGCTGCTGCAGGAGACTCATCTCAACAAGACGGAAGGTGCAGCGCTACAGCGTAGATGGAGAGGGCAGGTCTTCTATACCTCGTACTCAGAGTATGCAAGGGGGGCGCTAATATGGATCAGGGCTGGGGTTCCCTTTCAGGTTACGAAATCAGTGGTGGATCCGTAGGGTCGCTACGTGGCTCTCTCAGGCACGCTGGGGGGTAGGGACTTGAACATTTGCTGTATTTACGCGCCTAATGTGGACCAGTTTGCCTTCCTCTCCGGGTTATCGGGTTCGTTGGCCCACTTCTTCTCGGGAACCCTCCTACTCGGTGGTGATTTTAATTCAGTAGTGGACGTAGAGGCCGACCGCTCGCACCCCCCCCTCCCAGACTCCCCAGTTCGCCGGGTGGCAAAAGGGAGGAAGGAATGGCAGGCGCACTGGGGGCTCACGGATATCTGGAGGGCACAGCACCCCGACACTAGAGACTACTCCTATTTCTCTGGCCTACATGAGTTACACGTGCGACTGGATGGGTTTCTGGGATCGGCGGAGTTAGTATCCGCAGCGGTCGGCTTTGACCAGGACCATCTCAGACCACAACCCCCTCCTGATGGACCTTCGTTGACTTCCCGGGGTTTCTAATGTGCCCACCTGGAAAATGCGCCCGGAGATCTTAGAGGACATAGTCTTTAAGGCGGACCTGGAGGACCAAATCTCGGAGTATTTCGCGTCCAATGGGGGTACTGCGGGATCGAGAGAGTTGGAGTGGGACGCCTTTAAGGTGGTGGTCAGGGGCTACTGCATTTCTAAAAAAGTGGGCATGCGGCGAGTCATCCTTGATGACTTGGCTGCGGCTGATCGGAAGCTCCGCGAGATGGAACTTCGCCGCCCCGGGCATCCTGAACTCCAGGAGCGCACGGCGGCGGCGAGGGAGACAGTGGCGGCGGAGGTTGAACGGCTGCGCTGCTTCGACTATAAGGCCTACACTACTAGGTCGCTCACGGAGGGGGATAGGTCGGGCGCGTTATTAGCGTGGCTAGCCAATCCTATGCTCCGGACCTCTCTGACGACGTCTATGCGCACGGCGGAAGGGGCTGAAGTGCACACTCAGCCGGAGATTTTGGGCTGCTACCTGCGCTACTATGAACAACTGTACCGCAGTAGCTCTGCCAGGGACCCCGACCTGATTGAGGCATACCTGCAACCCCTAGAGTTGCCAACGCTGGAGCCGGAAGTAGCGAAGGCTCTGGGCTCCGACATCGAACTAGGTGAGATTCGTAGTGCCATTAAAGGGATGGCGAGGAATAAGACCCCGGGCCTGGATGGCCTCCCGGTTGAATTCTACTCTGCCTACGCTGATCTCTTGGCGCCTCGGCTGCTGATAGTTTACAGAGAGGCGAAGCGGTTGGGTCGCCTCCCCGGCTCGATGTGTGAGGCCTTAGTGGTTCCCCTCCTCAAGCCTGGAAGAGAATCGACCGACCCGGCGTCCTACCGACCTTTATCAATGCTGACGGTCGATTATAAGATCCTGAGCAGCATATTGGCATCGAGGCTGCTGGGGCACATGCGCTCTTTGGTACACGAGGACCAGGCTGGATTCATTCCCAAGCGAAACACAACCATGAATATTCGCAGGCTGTTTCGCTTGCTGGGGGAACAGCACTTGGAAGCCCCATGCCCGGTGGTTCTCTAGGTGGATTTCGAAAAGGCCTTTGATAGTCTGGAATGGGATTACCTGCGCAGTGTATTGCTGCGATTCGGTCTGGGAGAGGGCTTTGTCAGGTGGACCACGGTATTATATGCCTCGGCGTCGGCCAGAGTAAGGGCAGGCCCGCTGATCTCCTCACAATACCCGGTGGAGAGAGGCACGAGACAGGGTTGCTCACTATCCCCGCTACTCTTCGCGCTAGCGGTGGAGCCACTGGCGCTGCTGCTCCGGTCCGGGGTCTACTTTAACGGTTTGCGGACACCATCTGGCCCGCATCATGTCTCGCTGTACGCTGATGATCTGTTGCTCTTCCTTGAGGACCCGGTTGCGGCCTTGAATGGGGCCGCGTCGGCGCTAACGGCTTTTGGGGAGGTCTCGGGCCTTCGGGTAAATTGGGCCAAGACTTGTCTGTTCCCGGTTCGCAGGGGAACGCCCAGACCTGGCATCAGTGGGGGGATTAGGTGGGAACCTGACTGTTTCAAGTACCTGGGGGTATACATATACCACGACCCAACTGACCTCCTGGATGGGAACATAGCCCGCTGTACTCGCGCGTTGCATGGTAGCATGGACTTTTGGGCTACCTTGCCGCTCTCGGTGGCAGGGCAGATCGCTCTGTTGAAAATGGTGGCACTCTTCCGGCTGCTCTACTACTTTCGTGCGCTGCCGATTTGGATCCCGCCGGCCACCTTTCGGCTATTGCGATCCATGGTGGTGGGATTCCTCTGGGGTTCGGGCCGCCGGAGAGTGGCCCTCAAGACCCTGATGAGGCCGAAATCTGAGGGTGGCCTCGCGGTGCCGGATTTTGAGAAGTACTATTTGGCGGCGCAACTACAGACCTTCACCCAGGAGGTCGCGAGGGAGTTTCGTGGCCCGGAGACCGGGAGGGGCACGGGGATGCCTAGGCATGTCATCTCCTTCATCACATTGCGACAACGTCTGGCCTTGCAGGACCTGACGCTCGAAGAAAAGACCATTCGATTATGTTGGAATCGCGCCCACGCCCGGGGACAGCTGAAGTTACCATATGCACCTGAAATACCACTGGGTATGTTGACGGCCCTGCCTCACGGGGGAGATTGGTCACGCCTGGGGCACTGGGAGGATGCGGGACTGCAGCTGGTGGGGGACCTTTATGAGGACGGGGCGTTATTGCCCTTTCCAGAGATCATAGACCGCTTCGACGTTCCTCGAGGCGATTTCCTTTTGCACACGGCTCTGGTCCGAGCGATCCAGGCGCACTGGAAAAGCGGGCTGGAGGAACCGCCTACGTCCCCGGTGTGCCAGTATGTTATGATGTCTGCGGGGACGGTTAAAACGGTCACGTGCCTGTATAGCAGATTGGTTAACGAGGGGTTGACTCCCCTCACCACTTTACGAACCCGCTGGGAGGCAGACATAGAGAAGGAGATACCGGAGACGACCTGGTCACAACTCATGAGACGGGCCTGGAAGGGCGCACGCCACGCCTGCTTCCAACTGGTCCACTTCTACGTACTCCACAGGGCCTATTTGACCCCGGCGAAGATCCAACAGTACTTTGCCGCGGATTCTGCAGAGTGCCCCAGATGCCGGGCGCCTGAGGCGGACTTCCTCCATATGTTGTGGTCTTGCCCGGCGCTGTCCTCCTATTGGCTTGGAGTAGGAGACACCCTGAATAGGGTAACGGGGAGGTCCTTATCGGTCGACGCGGCGGTGGGGCTCCTACACTGGTTCCCGCATACCCCCAAGAATAAAATCTCAAGTAAATTTATTGATCTAGGGCTTCTCCTCGCTAAACGGGAGGTGACCAGGAATTGGAAGGCAAGAGTTGGTCCAACGGAGGTTAGGTGGCACAGCGAACTTTTGAAATGGGCGGCGGGGGAGAGCACGCTGCGATACCAATTAGCTAGGCGGCGAGAGAGCGCTAGAATCACCACTAGAATGGGAGACGTTAGTGCAGGCCCTCAGGGATTATTGCGCTTCCAGCGATTCCGAGAGTGAAGATGCGGCACATCCCGAGTCCCGATAGCCAACTATACTTCAGATACCTATAGAATCCTCTGGGGTATTTCCCATAGGCTTTCCTACACGCACTACAACACACACTGATGGCGGGGTTGGGGGGGGAACTAGTCAAATCATTGGGTTGTTGGGAGGGGTTTCTTTTGCTCTTTTTTGTAGGATGAGTTAGAAAAGCAGATGAAGACCTTTGGATCATCCGGACCAGCTTCGACCTTATATCGGATCCCCTTTGGTGTTCGCCGCCCGACCCTTGGGTTGTGGGCTGAATGGCTGTGTACACATGTCGTTTGCCAAAGGGAGATGGGATATGTTCAATTTTTTTTGGTTGTACCTATATTGCTGGTCCGATATGTAATTTTGACTAATTCCTGCAATACAAATATATTTAAAAAAAAAATCAAAAAAAAAATCAGAGGGCTGGCAGAAGCCGATCGTCACAGTCACATGACAAGAAAGCACCCAGTTTTTTCTTTGCTTCCATGGGTCACATAGATACATTTTTTGCTGCTCCGTTAGAGAGGACTTCCTGTAGAATGCGATGTCAGATCTCTATGTATAATGGCGCTCTCATAAATGCGGAGGCCAAATTTGAAATAGAACACTATTTTTATCAGAACTATATAGTCTAAGACTAAATACTGGTGCACCATATTTTTTCCAGAATATTAAACAAAATTACAGATAAAGTGTACATTATTTTTTTTAAACTTGCTAATGGACAAGAATGAGATGTGTTTTCAATAACATTGGACTTTGTATCTTGTTCCACTTTAGTCCAAGATATTTTTTTCCAATTGATACATGCTTTAAGAATGTTCTTTGCAATATGGCTGCTTTATTCTTATATAGTGTGAGGTGGAAGTCTAGTGTCTGACTCCTTCCTATTTTAGCTCAATAGATCTTACAAGTAACAGTGAATGAAACCCAGGAACCGGAGCAGTGGTTAAACATGTGATAAGTTCTATACCAACACTATGTTACAAAAAAAACACATCACAATCAGGCACCACAGTGTGATAAATGTGTCCAATGTTACTCTAACAAACATGAAGTGCGGCACCCGTGCCTACCGTCTACCTCCTGTTCACAACAGCAGGCACAGACTGGTGGACTATGTCACTGGGATTCTGCAGAGTCACAGAATTATGTTTGGGACCATAGAACCTTAGTAGGCAGGGACCGAGTTATCCTACCACCTTAGTACCCATGAGCCCGGGACCGACTAGCTATAGCGTCTCACTCTCTCAGGAATCGTGGTGACGGGACAAATCTCTCTCCAAGTGTGTATTTGCATGTCTGTGCTTACTTATATGACAATGAGTATGTGATAGAGCCTGACCAAAACAGAATAACAAGGGGCACTGTTGTTTGACCTTGTCTACCGTGTTCAGACTAAATCCCAAGAAAAAAACAGTGGCATCAATCCCTTATCCTTTTTCCCCGCAACGAGACATACCTGCTGCATCCTCTTTTGGATATGAAGACTCTAGCATGAGGATCACTCCTAGGTCAACAATGGTACCACCTCTACCAAAACATAAGTAGAGCTCTGTTAATACTGCAATGACTGTTGTCATGGCTGAGAGCATTGGAAATAGCTGGTACATGGCATTTTTTCACATCATACAGAGATTGGTAAGAGCCTCTTATGCATTGCAGATTACAAAACAAAATGTAACTTATCAGTTGTCTTTTGATTACTATATTCAGCAAGATTCTAATATCACTTTGTTTTAAAGGTAACTAGTACCTGGTTCACAAATACTTCTATCTCAATTGCTCTCCTTAATTTTCTTATAGCGTGTACGTGTATCTATACAAAAAATATCACAGTGATTACTTTTTATGCTGACATCCTCTATAGAGAGAATAATGAAAATGCATTTTAAAGAACTCACTCTGCTACTAACATGCCCTAGAAAAACAAACAAAGGTCACAGTATCAGATGAGGTGAATTAACAGCACTCACAATCCAGTAAAGTAAAAGAAAAATGCAGAAAATTCAACAAGGTAAGAATAATGATGTAAGTTAGTGGGAGTGGGTAACAAAATTCATGATGCAGAATGTTTCAGTTAATGGTTACACTCTGATGAATGCAGATGTGTGATACCGAGCTCTGTATGTGGCGTAATCATTTACATGCTCCAGGGCTGCGAGGACACAACAACTGGTGACGAGATAGGGGATGCGTAACTCGAGGACTCAAGAGTGCTCTCCCAGAGAGCTTGCTGAAGTACAGCAACCTGCTTGTGCATGCCACACATGTCTCAATCAAAGTGAAGATGGACAGTTGGCATATGTGGAGTCAAAGAGTCACTCGAGCCAATACAACGTTTTTGAAGAAGACGAAGGCTCTATAGAGAAACTTCTTCATCGTCAGCCAGAAACCTGCTGGTATGGCCGTGAAAGAGGTACTTTGCCACAATGCCACATTGAGCCATTATCCTTAAGGTAGCGACAGCCAGATACACAGAAATTCTAAAGGCAGTGAAAACCAGGTACAGAGAGCTCATTCGTGCCTACCACAACCAGAGTAAAGGGAGTTATCCGACCTGAGCATCCGGCGAAGTGACCCAAGCGAACGCCCAGAGGTTGTGCTTACAGAGCTGTCGTTACTTGAAGCGGCAAACCACCAAAGCTGCTGGGTCACAACTCGAAAGGTCTTCAAGAATTTGAAAGGCTCGAATTGCCTTGGGGAAAAAAGTCCACACACCATCAACTTGGCTGCGTCGACCATGATGAAGCACGTCATTGGGGTTTAGAGATGGTGTGAATGGAGCAGGTCCTAGTGGGCAGCAGATGGTACTGAAGAGGGCTTCACTTTCAACGTCACTAAGTAAGTGTCACAACTCGTTATGACACCAAGACGTTCCTGAAACCACCTCTTCGATTTAATGCCACCAAGAAGCAGAATATTGGTGCCGGGTGCACTGCATGGAACAAAACCTTTCATGATTTTATTGATGCACTGGAAGAAGTTGATAACTGAAAGATCATCAAATATCTCAAGAGTCATGCATTTGAAGGGGTAAAAGAAGTAATAAAGAAAATATCACAAGCTGATGAAGTCTCATGCCGTCAAATCAAAGAGGCGCTAAATATCAAGTTCAATCCAATGCCGAATGTCTATTATGAAAAATACATTTTCAACAAAGAAAGGCAAAAAGCTGGTGAAACAATCGATGTGTTTGTTGAAAGATTGGATATGCTCATCAAAGATTGTAAGTTCAACAAAGTCAGTGATAAAGAAGCCATATGTCTCAGAGTGATAGAAGGTTGCCTTTCCAATTCATTCAGATGACAAATGCTGAGAGAGGCGCTCAGTCTGGACTGAGTGCTCATGGCTACAAGAGCAGAGGAACGTGCTGATCGACAAGCTGCTGACATGGAGGCCGGAATAGCCCAGAGTGAATAAGCACTAGACATGAAAAGTAAGCAGAGACACAAGTTCTTGGGCCACAAGGTGATGATTCTGAAGAAAAAGAAACTGTGCTTCAGATGTAGATTTTCCTTTCCACATGAAAGAAGATTCCCTTCCATTGGATAAGTATGTAAAGGTTGTATGAAAGAGAACACATTTTTTTTGCTTTGAAGCAGTGGGGCGACACTCCTCCACCTTAGTGGAGGAGCCGCCACTGTGCCCTTTTCATAAACACAAGTGTGAGAAGTCTTCTTTACGGTTACTGGCACAGCACTGAAGGGCACTTTCATGTTAGAGATTATTGTTGGTCTCTCGCCATAATTTTCCACGAGGCTTCTTTTGTTAAACTGCAAAGAATTTCTATTTTTATACTATGCTGTTTTCTTCTCGAAAGCTAGAATAGGTAAAATGCTGCAAAGCGTGTGTATGAAAGTTAACGTCAGAAGTCACCGATTGTAAGTTATTACAAGCAACCGTGTATGTTTTTTTATTGCAGGCATGGTCTAAAGTCAGAATGTGCCTGTTACGAGGAAATACAGCTGTTCTCATTATAAAGATATTTCAGTATCCTTATTGTTGTAAGAGGCAAAATATATTCATTATGAAAATATACTAAGAAATCTTCTTATATGCTAATAGATGTACACATTCTTTTGTCCATTTAAGCTACAAATATTTAAAAAATATGTGGAATCTGTATGATAACAATAACTGTGAGTAATCTTCAAAATTCTACTTTAGAACTAATTTTGCAATCTCTTTTACATGATAAAGCATGTGTCTTTGTTGCCAAACCTTTCTGTATACTTTCTGTCCATTTTCTTTTCTTTTTCATTTATGCAGATTCAGAAACTGCTCCTAATATTCTCCAGACTTAGAATGACAACTTGGAGACAGAACAGATCACCTTGCCCTCCTTGGATAAAGAAACATAAAATGATCTCCTAGATATGTTTGGACAATACAATACTCCACCTATCTTGGCATGGGACAACAATTTTAGAGTGTCTCTAGAATATCATCAGCCTGCTTGTTCACCATCAAGAGCATGAAAATGTGAAACATAATATATCTCAAATATATTAGTGTAATCATTACCTGATGTGAAGGATATTGTAGGTCATCTCCCAATCTTTAAACAATATACGGTGCTCTGTTGCTTGAGAGCTAGGTTTGCACTATATAAAATACCAATACAAATGTACAACACATACATGCTTCTATGGATGAGGAAGATCCAAAAGTAATATTTGAAATGTGTATCCCCAGGACATATGAAGAGTGTTGAGCAAGTGAACAACGGAGGAGACACTCATGAACACTCTGGTAGGAGTCCGAAGTGCCTAAGCCTAAATAAGAATTTGGCTGAGACCGTGACTAGCATATATTTTGGGCTCTAAAGAATTGATGCTTCATTTGCAGACATTGACGAAGAAGTAAATAAAAAAGAGCCATAATTAGTATCCAACTTGGAAAAATAGAGCTACAGCTAAAGAATATCAATTCCTCAATTAATCAATTCTAAAACGAACTAGAGCACAAGATGGACTCCTTCCTTAACATGATAAGCGTTCACAAGTAAAACATTGTTGCTGTTTTAACAACACAACAGACCCTTGCCAGGGACTTCAATGCAGTCATCAATATACTCACTAATGTTTTAGAGGCCATATGGACTACAATATCTTCCCATGGTGTCTTCTCACTCGACACTGGTACACCAGTGTCAGCTCCTTCTAAATTCAGGAAGGACCTTATGGACGCATCAAAGAATTAAGATTTTGGTATAGATATTGTGTGCTACAATGTTACTAAATCGACATCTGTGAGCATATCTCCCACAATTCCTGGGTTGGTGTAACTGTATTTAAACTTTGTCAACTTTTAATTACCATGAAGCTTCTTTCTTTGATTAAAATAAAGTTTCTATTTTTAAAAAGCAAGACCCTGGGCACACAGCTGGTTGTGCTTTCAATATTTATGAGTAAAACAATTTGACAGACATTTCAAAAAGACTTGAATGGACTCATTAAGAAGATATTGTGCGATTTCTGGAGAATTTTGCCACTTAGCACAGTCATCCTAATAACGTGTGCCCAGGGTCTTGCTTTTGTCGTTTAGTGTGTCTTTCTCCCACACACACATATGGGTTTATAGGGTATTTCCCCTACACTGGCTGCACCGTGTTACACACATCTCAAATCACACATTACGCAAACATAGCAGGCACCACACTTCCTGGCTTATCACAAACGCTCTCTCCCAGACAAAAGTTTCTATTTTTGCCTGTTGATATTTCTAATGTGTAAAGTTATTTTCCTGGCACTTAAATTGAATGTATGCCACACCAGCGCTCCGTCGGAGGACCGCCACGCCCAGAGTGAGACCGCCCTCTGGAATACAATAGTAATCCTTGGCTCGCGGGCGGTGATGCGACAGTATCACTGCAGTGCCTGTCTAAGGCTTATATGAGAGCTTTAGACAGGCACTGCAATGACACCACCATAGCATGTTCCAACACACTGCTGCATGCACCATGTGGTGCAAGCTGCACCATGCAGGAACTGGGGTACAAATCTACATGGGGGCACAATATGTGCCCACCTGCATACACCTCCAGGCCCAGAGACTTGGCCCCCTTTGTTGCCTCACCACTTTTCTTTTCATGGTAGTCTACTCACCATGAAAAGGGTGGTGGTGAGGCAACTCAAAATATGCTCAGCTGTGCAGCTGCAGGACCGGCCGCATTTTTTGCCTCAGACCACTGCGAGACTGCCACAGGATACTTGATACACGGTGGTCGCAGTGGTTCAGTAGCAGTCTGACCACCACACTCGTAATGAGGTGCACAGTGCCACAGTGTGGCAGTGGTCTGACTGCCACCACAACTACGATGGTCCTATGGACCACCATAGTCGTAACAAGGCCCTAAGTAAACAAGCACTTATTTCAAAAGAATTGCTTAGAAAAATCTTGTTTAATAATAGTGTTAATAAATCATTTATTTTGGGTTTTTTATTTATATTTGTTTTATTAAACTCTCTTGAAATTGAAATGAATTAACATTTTTATAGATATTACATTTGATATGGAGATGTAAAGTTTATACAATGACGGATACTATATCAATGTTAAGTGTCAGTTCTTATTATTACATTTTAAGAGTGTTCACTTGATATCAAATCCCTGAGTGCACATAGAGATGAAATACCTATTGCTCTTAAAATATTCAGCAGGATATTCATTTAAAAATTAAAACATACAATAACACTTACAACACCTAACCAAAATACATTCTGTCTTGCATCTACACCTTCATCATTACCATTGCACACAAACCATGTGTCAGGGGGATATTGTAATTTTGTTAAATTTCTTTTTTTTTCTTAGCGTAGAAAGAATCCTGAGTATTGAGGCATACAAGTGTAAAACACATCATGCAGAATATTGCATAATCATGTTTACAAATATTTATCAAGATGATTTCTAAAAGAATATGTTTATTTTAAATAGCACACATATCCATATGGCCATATGCCTGTTATACACTACACACTTGAGGATGTCTGACTTTGTCAGTATTTGTTGGTCCATGGCAAACATATATGTGTTTCACAAGTCCTTTAAAAAAAATATTATACAGTGTTAGGTATTGTGTTGGACTTGGCCCTTTATGCAGAGTCACCCCCAGATTTTTTGCTTCCACTCCTTTCAACTTTTCTGAATTTATTGTGTTGGCCTTAGGGCTCTGTGCACTTTACCACTGCTAACCATTGCTAAAGTGGTTACGTTCGCTCCTTAAAACATTTTAGAATTGACATATACCCAATCAACAAATTGCATTAACTTATACGTCCATAGTAAAATGGCACTACATATGCTCAGAACCTGTAAATAAATGCTATAGTGATCCTGAAGTACTGTTTGTGCCACCCACTTAAGTAGAACTTTAAACATGTCTCATGTTTGCCATTTCAGCCTGTGTATCCAGTTTCAAACTGCCATTTCAACTTGGCAAAATAAACCTTTTGCCAGGCCCAAACCTTCCTTTTGACTACATATACGTCACACCTAGGATAGTCCCTGGACGTCCAGAGAGCAGGGTGCAATGTATTTAAAACATTGGACATGTACTTTTAGGCTTTACCTGCCCTGGTAGTGAAAAACAGCTAAAGTCTTTTTTCACTGCTGCGAGGCCTTCCTTTCCTATGGGATGACATTGGAATTACCTTATTACATTTGTAATTGTCATTTTCAAATGGGAACAGGCCACCATTTGATGTTTGGTGTCTTTGGAATTGTAATGAAAAATCCTAACTTATCATGAAGTCAGATTTTAAATTACGATTTTCAAAATACCACTTTTAAAAGTTGGATTTTTCTGCCTTAGCTGTTTAGTGCGTGCAGCCTGTCTCTGGGTCACATGACTGGATGTAGTTGACAGTTGGGCTTTGTGTATCCCTCCTAGACAGCCACACACAATATGGAGCGTAGGTGTGTCTGGATGGGTAATCAATGGCAGGATAGGTGGGAGGAGGTAGACCCATCCCCACTTACACTTTAATAGGCTGTATTCTGCCTCCACACAAAGGGATGAGTACCAGCTAGTATGTAGCCAGGACCAGGAAGACAGGGCACCTGTGCACTTCCAAAGCATGCCTCTAGAACCTTCTCCCCACTTCAAAGGCACAACTGGGCATAAATACTGGACCTTAAACACCAACTCTTCCGTACACTACTACACCTGTGGATACTCTACCAGGAAAAAGGACTACTGTGCTGCTGAAAGGACTTCCACTCTGCTGGACTGCTGCTCTGAAGGATTTCTGTCCTGTTGTGCTGACCTGCTGCCTGCCGGCCTCTTGCCTGGGTTAGAAGGACTGGACCTGCATCTCTTCAATCCAGAACTCAGAGTTACTCCGAGGGCTAGTTGGCTGGCCTCCTGATATGAAGCCTCAGGGACACAACAGGCATCCACCTTGACCTACACCTGGACTCCACCATCTGTGAGTCTGCCCTGCCAAGTGCTGTCACCCTAGTCCTGGACCCTTGGAAGTAGGGTTAAAGTGCTCTGCTAGCCTCTGTGGATCCAGCGGATCTGACTCCTCTCCTCTGGTGTGCGGTGCAACCCTGAGTAGAAACAATACATATCTGCTGCTGCATGGATTGGACCTGTCGCAAAGACTCACATCGCCTCGGCAGCCCGCAACACCTTTGGAACCACTGCTGAGTGAAACAACTTCTGTGCATGTTCTTGCATCTCCCGCCAACAGCGTGCTTGATGACGGCACCAGACTCTGCATCGCAGCCCCACAGTTCATCTAATTTGACGCATCCCCCAACTGCACACCGCGTCCTTGACACAGGACTGCACCACAAGCCCTGTTGATGGAATCCTCGACGACGATGCAGCGCCTTGCATCACAGCCTCACCACTTTTTGGAACTGATGCATCAGTTTGGCTGCGTGATGCATCTTCAACGTTGATCCTCGCAATGCTCAGCAAACCAGGATTTAAGGTACTCTGTTCAGCTGGCCTACCTGGGTCCCTGTAGCTGGTCCATGCTCCAACGCAGCTGGCCCAAACTTGTGACTTTGTCCTGGTCTAAATCGCCCTGATTTTTTGCCAACATCTTTAAAATTGCATATCTCCAGTTCTATTACCTGGATTTTTTTGTTTCGGCCTAGTTCTATTTTTATAACTTCGTGTGGGATCCTTTTTGTGTGGTGCTTTCACTTTATGACTGTTTGAAGTGTTGCACAAATACTTTACACATCACATTTAAGTTAAGCGTGACAGCTCTGTGCCAAGCTACCAGAGAGTTGAGCACAGGTTTATTTAGAGTTGGCTTGTGCCTCACCCTGACAATATTTGTGGTTGCTGCTTGACCAGGGCTCACACCCCAGTCAACCAACAACCTACTTTCCTATAGTATTCAAAAATCTCCACATGGCAATCATCACTATTTGACACTCTAATATTTGTCTACATTGAGAATGTAAATATATGTGACAGGTTAATCTTTCTCTCTCATAGGAACTGATTGATACCAAAAATAGGTTAATTTTGCTTTCAAAATAATATGAAATTTGTTTTAAACATGCAGCTTTACTGGCCATAACATCATTTTTGATTAAATGAAAGCACACACAAAGTAATTTTCACGATTTTCATGATTAGCAGGGTAAATGCTATGCTTGTTTCTTGATGTGCTTAAACATTGGTAGATGGATATTAGCTCAAAATAAAGATTATAGTAAATGTTCTTGAAGCACTGCATAACATTAGGGGTGGATGAATCTTTCCAGCACCGTTTACCAATTACAACCCGGGCCTGAAGATGATCCCAACCAAAGAGGATCGCAACGTTGTCGACCGTTCAGCGCAATAAATGGTGCAGCCCCCAGTGTGGCTCATCCAAATCAATCTAGCACAACTGAGAAACTTTCGCTTAGTTATTCATTTGTAGCCACATTGTTTTCCTTTATTCACTGTACATATTCACGCCCCATTCACTATGCACCATATATGCTGACTACAATTGTCACTTGCGTCGCCACCTTTTGTGTCACCTGCACATGCTGAGCACCAAGTCCAATTCAGGTTGTGTTGTTATTCATTTACTCACAGTGCTGCTACAACTGTATTTCTCTAAACATTTCTTTAATTATACGATGCCATGAGCACGTTTGAAAAACGTATTGTGTCTCCTTGTTTCTGGTCTCGTAATGCTTTATGCAAACATGTTTAATTGCCTTTTTAATAATACCAGTTGGGATACTGTTTGTTTATTCTGATTACCTACCCCAATCTCAATGTGGTTGACGGGTCATACTCCTGTAGTAGTTTACCACCTGGATCTAGGGCCTTCATCAGTACTATAAGTGTCCCAGTCATAGGGCCTGATTATGAGTTTGATTGTGTGGGAGCACGTGTGGTGGACGGTCCTTTGGCATTCTCACGATGATGCCTATTAAAAAGGCACTGCAATGCTGTGCATGAAAGGGGTGCATGCAGACAGGGGGGCACAACATGTGCCCCCCTGAATGCATCCCATGGCCCTAAGTCAAGAGGGGGTCCCGTAGGGTCCCCTCTGTTTCCACACCACTACAGTTTTCAAAGCGGCCTCACGGCCATGAAAACTGTGGCAGTGAGGAAACTCCAAATATTCTTGGTGGTGCAACAGCGTCACCGGCAAGCATATTGGAGCCTCTGACCATGGTGCCACGGCCAGGGATCCCAGATCCCTGGCAGTTGCGGCGGTCCTATGGCCGGCTGACTGCCGTAGTTGTAATACGGTGGTCGGACTGCCAATGCGAGGTCCCAAACCGCCACAGCCCCTCCACTGCAAGTTTGGCGGTCCGATGGACCACTAAAACTTGCAATTAGGCCCATAGTGTAAGCAGTCATACCATGCATAAAAATTAGGCCTAGGGCTCTCAACTTGAGTAAGGATACTTTACTTCAAGAATGTAAAAACATAATGGGTGCACCACAAGGTTAATAGGTTCAGGACTGTGACTGTCAATAACAGTATTTTTATCAAATAACAAATTCGAAATCCCATTGAGCCAATGGGCGGAATCAGTGGGCGCCACCGACTTGCAAGTTAGCCCCTGTACTATATTAGACTGGTATTTTTTTATAAAATCAAATGGTTATTATACATATATAGTCATGCCACACACCAAAGCTATAAAGTGGGGTACATCAAACCACGGCAAAATGACACATGAGTACATGAACAGAAAGCAGTAAAGGAGAGCATGCGGAAAAACACACTGTCACATTTTTGACCCTATATTGGGTGGTTCAGGGGTCATGCGCATCTGGTGGGAAGAACACTGTTGTAGTCACACACTTAATTGGTAGAGGCGTAGTAAAATTAGCCAGATGGCACTGTGCTGGTTGCAGGACAATGTGAATAGTGGCACTAGTATATATTGAATACAGCTCCCTCTAGTAGTAAGGTCTCGTAAGTATCGTGATTGACGTAGATACATTCAAATTTGAAGAGTGCTCGCCAAGCATACATCTTGACATGTTTGCAAATGCTTTGGAAACAAAAGTCATCTCGCTTAGGTTTTGCCTTTAGGATATTCAATATGTGAAGGTAGAATCACTGGGCCCGATTCACAGAATGAACTTAAGACTAAATCCTAAACTTACTACTATTTGGTATTCACAGAACGCGCATACTACTTTCGGAATTCACAGAGTGAACTTACTACTTTCGGGATTCACAGAATGAACTTACTACTTTCGGTATTCACAGAATAGATTTAAGACTACTAACTTTACGTCCGCACTGAGGCCATAAATTCCGGCCCAGAGGCGGAGCTTGCGGCCCGGAGGCGGAGCTTCAGGCCTGGAGGCGGAGCTTGCGGTCCAGAGGTGGAGATTTCAGCCATGGCTAAATCCCCACCTTTGAGCCGGAAGCTCCTCCTCCAAGCCACAAGCTCCGCCTCCGGGCCATGAGCTCTACCCCCAAGCAGGAAGCTCTGCCTCCGGGCCGGAATTTACGGCCCGAGTGCGGATGTAAAGTTAGTAGTCTTAAATCTATTCTGTGAATACCGAAAGTAGTAAGTTCATTCTGTGAATCCCGGAAGTAGTAAGTGCATTCTGTGAATCCCGAAAGTAGTAAGTGCATTCTGTGAATACCAAATAGTAGTAAGTTTAGGATTTAGTCTTAAGTTCATTCTGTGAATCGGGCCCACTGAGCCAGCCCTTCACCCATGCCCTCTGAGGGGGAAACGATTCTGTAAAGTAGCCCTGCCGTGGGAATGCATTGAGACTTTGCATATGCATTTGAGAGCCAGAGTTGTGCGATAACTACTTGGGAGAGAGAGAGGTAAAGAGGTGAGGCTTCATGAGATTGTTAAATATAGATGAGGTAGAGAAAGGTAAGCGAAATCAACAGGCAATACTAGATTTTGCTTGTGAAATTAGTATTTGTGTTCAGAAAAGAATGTAAAAGACACAAACAGTTAAATACCATAGCAGTGAATATATTTAGATAGATAAAGGTATATAGAGTAAAAGAGAAAGAGTATTCAGATTATATAGGTGTAATAAAGTCTATGATAATATATGTGAAACGTTAAATTTCAAGTCCTACAACTCTTAGAGAGTATGAGGATGCATTTTTGCTACTCTACTCATGTTGTGAAGCATGACCAGCAGACTCATAGTGAAAATATTTAAGCTTTTGTTCTAAAAAAATTTAAAATTTTATGCGGGTACCCCTTAGACGATGTGTTGTCAATTGCCCACTTTGGAAAAAGGCTTAACATTTCATTTGTCATTTTAGATCTAATTGGAAGCTGGCAATGCAAAGGAGGTTATAGCAACATTGTTGTTAGTTACATTGTCACCCTGGCAGACAGCTTACCCTCTGCAACACTATAAGTAAGTAAATAACTGGATCTTTATTGCTTGCTTGTTAAAAACTGTTGCAATACAGTACACAATAAAATACATTTTAAAAAAAACATAAAACGTGCACTTAGTGCCATCATCATTATCACAAAAGGGCATAAAGCCCTCTTGAAAAGTTCTTTGAAACAAAATAAGAAAGGGATCTTACTTCCTGCCCTATAACTTAAAACAGATTGGCCCCACAGCTTCGTGTGCCAAGTGGGTTGGCGGCAGAGATACATTAATAAAATGCACTGGTGAGATGGGCCCATATCTAAGCATACCCGCCCTTCCTCAACAGGCCATAGACTTACGCTACTAAGGATTGTTATAGTTTATGTCAGCGTGCAAGTGTGGCAAATGAAGTGCAATGAGCGTTATTGATGTAAAGTGCAAGTGCAGACGTTTTGACGCATTGGTACTTTTCCGGCTAGTAATACCTGGTACTGCAGTCAGCATGTGCAACAAATTAAGAGCCCTAGGCTTTATCCAGCTAGTAATGCTTGTATACCATTGTATGGTGGGAGGTGGGATAAAATGCAGCATACTGGGACAGGCGCCAGCTACCTTAAAGGTTTTACCATCAACCCCCTTGATCGTGAAGCCCCCTTGTGTTGAATGGTACAGGATTGGAAGGATAGGAAGGATTGCTGATGGTTCAAGGACTGCAACTCTGCTGGTCTTAATGCAGATGTAATACTTTGAGTTGTACTATTTAAGCTGTTTTACCTATATTTGAGCTATCCTGTCTGTTCCATACAGGATAGTAACTTAGGATCTGTAGCATCCCCAGCCTGTGTTTCAGGAACTGTAACTCAATCAAATCACTATAGGATTCACTTAAGTAGCCCTGTGGTTTCAGCCTGGTATCAATATGAAGAGTCATCCAGCCATGTTTGAATCGAAACAGGCAGTCCTTGTCCTCAAGCAATGATAACAACTGTGTGCTTGCTTTAGCCAGGTTTTTATACTCCAGATGACTAATGGGTAAGTCCCAGGCACTGGTTAAACCTAGAGTACTCAAGGCCTGTAACCGGTAAATCTGTGCCAGGGAGCTATACTTTACTTCCGATTTGGACCGGAGGCAATGGCCCAGGGAGCCTTCCTCTGCCTGCTTTAGTTTGCGGCAACACAACATAAAGGCCGCCTTCCGAGACAGTGACTGTTTAGTAATACCAAACTCCACCCTTATCTGGGCTGGAGATGAGTGCAAGGGTAGCTGGAAAATTGACCTGTACACCTAGAGTATCATTTTGTCCAGTATTGCACTGTCATGCCCCCTAACAGCCTTTCTCCTGTAGGTCAAAGTTGGAAGAACCTTTGCTTGGGCCACCTGCAGAATTGGCATGAGCATTGGGCCTTTCAGTTTGGTGTAAAGAAGCCTGAGGCCAAAGGCAGAGCGTTACCCTTCTTTTGGATTTCTTCTAGCTGTTCACTGTAGCTTCCATTCTTGTTGAAATAGACTCCTAGATATTTGGAGCTTTTTGTTGACTGTAATTTTTCTTGGTCCAAAAATCATGTGGGCTTTTGAGATCTGATGCCTTGGACTGTTAATATTTTTTTCTTTCTGCTGAATGTCAGTCCATTCCTTGATGAGCAGGCCAAGGTTGTGATGGAGCGAGGCGGATAAACAAAATTTTGTACACCCCTCGTGAAGTCATTTCCTCATAACTGTAACCTTTATTAATTGTGTAGTTTGAAAAACTAATCAACGTAGTATTGAATGCACACACAAATACACGTGGGAATATTAATCTGCTTGCATGGAAAACTATAACTGACTAATTTAGTAATGTTGTCATGTTGTTTATTGATGCAAAGCTTTAAATTAATCAAAAAGCGGCATAAATGTGTTTTCTGTTTATGTATTTTGTGGCAAAAACATGGAGTTAGATGAGTATATCATGCATATGTGTTGCATATTTGCTAGGTGGTATGCAGACTAAATATCGATATTTAAATATCGATATACAATAATATCGAAGTTTACATATCGAAGGGACATAATATAGAAGGTAAGTAATATCGATAGATTTAATATCGATATTAATAATATCGAAGTTTTAAATATCGATGTTAGTAATATCGATTTTTAAATTATTTTTGTGTATAATATTATGTATGTATTATGTTTTTAATTTAAATTTATGTAATTTAATTAAATTTAGCATTTTAGTACTGTAGCGGGTTGTGGGTTTATAGGGGAATAGGGTGGGAAGTAATTTAACTATGTTAAATTAATTAATTAATAATTAGTAGGAATTATACATTAATTTTAATTAATTGATAATTATTTTTAATTAATTGGTAATTTATTTTAATGAATTGATTAATTGATCATTATGTTCTGTAGCGGGTTGTGGGTTTATAGGGGAATAGGGTGGGAAGTAATTTAATTATGTTACACTAATTATTAATTAGTAGGAATTATAAATTAATTTTAAATAATTGATAATTATTTTTAATTAATTGGTAATTAATTTTAAATAATTGATTAATTGATAATTATGTTCTGTAGCGGATTGTGGGTTTATAGGGGAATAGGGTGGTAAGTAATTTAAATGTAATTAAGTAAAATGTTTTTTAATTAATTGTTTTGTTAATTATATAATTGTTAATTAATTATTAATTGGTAATTAAATATTATTAAATGGTATTTTTTATTAATTTGTTTAGTTAAATATATTTTGCTAATCATGTTTTTAATAATTATGTATTGGTATTTGTAAATGGTTTATATTTATTTAATAGTTACGTTTTTTATTATTTAAAAAAATACATTTATTTATAAGTATGTTATTTTTACCCCTACGCTATCCAACACTTTCCCTACTGTTGCACTCTCCGGAGTTGGAATAGTAATTGTTACCCCTACGCTATCCAACACTTTCCCTACTGTTGCACTCTCTGGAGTTGGAATAGTAATTGTTACGCCTACGCCATCCAACACTTTCCCTACTGTTGCACTCTTTGGAGTTGGAATAGTAATTGTTACCCCTACGCTATCCAACACTTTCCCTACTGTTGCACTCTCTGGAGTTGGAATAGTAATTGTTACCCGTACGCTATCCAACACTCTCCCTACTGTTCCACTCTCTGGAGTTGGAATAGTAATTTTTACCCCTAGGCTATCCAACACTTTCCCTACTGTTGCACTCTCTGGAGTGGGAATAGTAATTGTTACCCCTATGCTATCCAACACTTTCCCTACTGTTGCACTCTTTGGAGTGGGAATAGTAATTGTTACCCCTACACTATCCAACACTTTCCCTACTGTTGCACTCTCTGGAGTTGGAATAGTAATTGTTACCCCTACGCTATCCAACACTTTCCCTACTGTTGCACTCTCTGGAGTGGGAATAGTAATCGTCACCCCTACGCTATCCAACACTTTCCCTACTGTTGCACTCTCTGGAGTTGGAGTAGTAATTGTTACCCTTACGCTATCCAACACTTTCCCTACTGTTGCACTCTCTGGAGTTGGAATAGTAATTGTTACCCCTACGCTATCCAACACTTTCCCTACTGTTGCACTCAATTGAGTGGGAATAGTAATTGTTACCCCTACGCTATCCAACACTTTCCCTACTGTTGCACTCTCTGGAGTTGGAATAGTAATTGTTACCCGTACGCTATCCAACACTTTCCCTACTGTTCCACTCTCTGGAGTTGGAATAGTAATTTTTACCCCTACGCTATCCAACACTTTCCATACTGTTGCACTCTCTGGAGTGGGAATAGTAATTGTTACCCCTATGCTATCCAACACTTTCCCTACTGTTGCACTCTTTGGAGTGGGAATAGTAATTGTTACCCCTACACTATCCAACACTTTCCCTACTGTTGCACTCTCTGGAGTTGGAATAGTAATTGTTACCCCTACGCTATCCAACACTTTCCCTACTATTGCACTCTCTGGAGTGGGAATAGTAATCGTCACCCCTACGCTATCCAACACTTTCCCTACTGTTGCACTCTCTGGAGTTGGAATAGTAATTGTTACCCCTACGCTATCCAACACTTTCCCTACTATTGTACTCTCTGGAGTTGGAATAGTAATTGTTACCCCTACGCTATCCAACACTTTCCCTACTGTTGCACTCAATTGAGTGGGAATAGTAATTGTTACCCCTACGCTATCCAACACTTTCCCTACTGTTGCACTCTCTGAGTTGGAATAGTAATTGTTACCCCTATGCTATCCAACACTTTCCCTACTGTTGCACTCTCTGGAGTGGGAATAGTAATTTTTACCCGTACGCTATCCAAAATGTATTTAATTCTTTTTGATTTGTTTTACATTTTTATTAATTGTTATTTATATTATTATTTGATGTATATACATTTATTTGTAATTTATTATATTTTCATTTATTTATAAGTTATTAAAATAATGTATTAGAGGTATTATTAATGAAGCATATACTATGTATTATATCTTTATTATTATTAGTTTTTATTACATTATTTATTCATTTTAAATAATATAATATATTTTTAACTATGTTTATTACATTTATAAGTATTATTGTGTTAATATTAAATTTTTTAAATAAAAAAACGATATTTTTCAAAAAACAATATTTTTGACATGGATATTTTTTTTTCTATATTTTTGTACTTACCTTGTTAGAGATAGGACCTCGATATTAATGTAATCGATATTTTTGTTGAAATATTTTTGTTATCGATATTTTGTCATAGATTCTTGCTAGGTAACAACTTACAGGGAAAACCTTAGTATGGGGGAGGTAAACAGAAGGGCTATATTTCAATGATTAACATTTATTTGTGTTTGTTTCTATGATAGTTCCCGTTCTGGCCCGTGAGGCCTAGTAAAAAGATGGCCGCTTTATTAACTGTGAATGGAAGATAAACTGAGCATGCGCAGCCCAAGACCAAGATTGAATGTGAGCTGCTTGTGCCTGAACGAGAGCGGTTCAAGGACAATTTGCCCTGGAAGTCCAGATGACTGCCAACAGGATGAACATTTGAGTTACTGATTGTGGGAAAGGAACCTGTAGTAACTAGTTGAGGATGTGACTAGGCTAAACATTTTCTCAAACAATGAACTCTTTAATTTTCGCTGTTGCTACAGAAATTGAATATTATTTTATTTATTTATTTATTTATTTTTTTGCAATTTGTATCGCGCAAACTAAACCCGAAGGTGTCAAGGCGCCTATCAAAAACAGATCAAAAAGTATGCAGAGCACCACTACAGGTATGCGCGTGTGAAGAGGTGGGTCTTTAAGGCAGATCTAAAGGCTTGAAGAGTGGGACGGGACCTTACTTCCAGAGGGAGAGCATTCCACCATTTAGGGGCCAGATAGGAGAAGGCCTTGCCTCCCCATCTTGTCTTCCTGACACGAGGCACAGAAAGTAGAAGTTTATGTGAGGAACGAAGATTCCTGCCGGGGTTGTACTGAGACAAGATAGATCCAATGCCCTTGGGGCTAGTTTTAGCCAGGGCTTTGTACACCATACACATGGATTTAAAAAGGATGCGATCCCCGACGGGGAGCCAGTGAAGCTGCTTCCGAGCATCGGTGGCAGAGGCACGTTTGGGCAAGTCGAGAACAAATCTCGCTGCCGCGTTCTGGACTACCTGCAAGCGCTGCAGCTGACTCTTATTCAGTCCAACATACAGTGCATTGCAGTAGTCCAGACGAGAGCCCAAAAGTGCGACGGCTAGTTGTTTTCTTGCCTGAAGGGACAGATAGTGCCTGATTTTTCTTAGAATGTGAATAATCCCCCAACAGGTCGAGATAGTCCTGTTGACCTGTTGGCACATACTCAGGATGGGATCAATCATAACCCCCAGATTTTTTGCAGAGGAGGTAGGATTGGGGCAGGCACCCAGTGAGTTCGGCCACCACTCAGCAGACCAGATTTCTTCCTTTCCTCCAAAAACCATCACCTCCGTCTTCTCCCCATTCAGTTTCAATGAATTGTGAATCATCCATTGGCCGACTGCCTCCATACAAGATCTAAAATTGGCGGCAGTCGACGTAACTGACTGGGAGAGAGAGACGAGGATCTGGGTGTCATCCGCATAGGAAACTACCTCCATCCCAAAAGATCTAATAAGTCTGGCAAGGGGGGTAACATAAATGTTAAAAAGGGTAGGGCTAAGCGCTGACCCTTGAGGGACCCCACATTGCACAGACAGGGATGGAGATAGAAACGGGCCCAGCATTACCCTTTTCTCTCTATGATCGAGAAAAGAGGAAAGGAGTCTCAGGGCCGACCCCCGGACCCCAATCTCCCTCAGTCGAGATGTTAACACCGAGGGAGATAGGGTATCGAAAGCCGCTGTGAGATCTAAGAGGATCAGGAGGGAGGTCTGTCCCCCATCGACCCTAGTGCGGATGTTATCGAGCACTATGATGAGGGCAGACTCGGTGCTATGATCCCTCTTGAATCCATGCTGGGAGAGATCCAGACAGCCCGAGCTCTCCACGAATGCAGACAGATGTTTGTTGAGATGGGCTTCTAACATCTTCGCGGGAGCCGGGAGCAGTGAGATGGGGCGAAAGTTTTTTAATACCCCAGGGTCAAGAGAGGACTTCTTGAGCAAAGGTTTTACCACAGCGTGTTTCCACTGCTGGGGAAAAATGCCCTCCTTCATCGCCCTGTTCATGATGTCAACCAGTGGGGGAAGGAGGGATTTTCTGCACTGCTTAAGGATCTTTAACGGGCACACATCTAGCGGAGAGCCAGATTTGGTTTTGTTAAGCAGGATCTCAAGATCCTGACAAAAGAGAGGAGGAAAGGATTCCAGATCCTGAGCACGGGGTGATTCAACATCATCAGGCTCCGAGGGAGCGGGCACCGAAGGCAAAGCGGTAGAGGATCTTTGGGCTTCCAGGGTAATGTAAATGTCCGCGATTTTGGACTGAAAAAAGGAAGCAATATTGTTACACAGTTCCTGAGAGGCAACCACAGGGTCAGGGATCTGGAGGGAAGTGAGAGAGTCAGCGATCCTGAAAAGCTCCCTAGGAGACGAAAGTGAGGAAGTGAGGGCCGTGAAATATTCTTGCTTAGTCTTGATCACTTCCAATTTGTAGTTTTTAAGCAAGACCTTATGAGCTACTTATCCTTAGAGGCCCAGCTAGAGTGCCATAGGCGTTCCTGTCTCCTTACTTCCTGTCTACGAAGCCTAAGCTGTTCTGAGAACCAGGGAGCTGAGGGTCTTTTCCTGGCTGAGTAGCAAGACCTAGCTGGAGCTATTAGAATGATGAGGTGATGCTCATCCACCCTCAAACTGTCCAATCAGGACTTGAGTTTGTACTGATAGTTACTTTTGTAGATAGATAAAGTTAGTGAAATAGGGTATAAAAAGACATCACATTTCTTAAGAAAAAAACTCTCTTTTCGATTTTCTCCTGAGATGCTTTCGGAATGCTGATTTTTCCTGAGATGTAAGACTTTGAATACATTTCTATTTTCTTTGAATGAAAATTGAGTTTTTGATGAGGATGTTAGTTAGGGAGTTAGTAGAAAATGAACTTTGGGAACGATCTATCTTTTGCTAATACTTGTGACCTGAAAACTAAATAATAATGTCTATTTATGAATCTCTGAAATGAATGAATATAACTGTTTGAGATAAAAAAAATTACTCTTTTAAGGTTATCTTTTTGAATACAGAAATAAATAAAGCGAATTAATTGTTAGACATGCTAAACCTTGCTTGTAATAAAAATTATATAAATGGAGAAGTAAGCTGGTCTTGTATTTTACTTAGCCTAATTTTTACTAGCAGATCCATTGACCATAGTAGTGTTGTGTCTGAATAAAATGTCTCATTAATAAAAAACCCATGGTAAAATTCCTTTAAACTGCAGGTGTATGTAGTATAAATATTTAGTTTTGATTTAGACACTCCGCTATGATCCAGCAGCTCTCCTTTGAATCACACCGATCCATGAAGTAGGGTGAAAGTGTTTGTGAGTAACTCGCAGTGTCATGGGCTCCACTGATGAGTAATGTATGATTTGGTACTTCAGGGAAAGGTGATTTGGCTTTAGAAAACATTTCCGGAGTAGCGCTGAATCAGTTGCATCAAAAGGCGCTGCACGCCAGAATTGATTCTGCTAATCAGGGCTTAATCATCCTCATACAACAGATTCAAAAGCTGAGAGCCCCCTAGTTTGGGTGGATGGGAATTAACTGCGTTTAGTATGGGAGTAAGATCTGATAGGAACAGGTTGAATAATGTTGACGCAAGTATGCAGCCCTGCATTAGGCCTTGCATAGTTTTGATTGGCCTAGATAAACGAGAGCCATCTCCAATTTTAATTCTGGCCCATGTATTTATATGTACCTGCAACTCTGTAAATTTGACCCTGTTAGACTTGGCCCTTTTGCAGGGTCCTCCCTCCCCAGATCTTTGCCTTCTGTTGCTGAGCCTTTTATTCTCGGCTTTAGAATTGTGCAGTTTACCATTTGTGCTTGTGCTCTCTTCTTCAAACATGGTAACATTGGACTACATCTAATTGGCACTTTTAGTTTACTTGTAAGTCCCTAGTAAATAGTCCTACATGTACCCATGGCCTGTAAATTAAATGCTACTAGTGAGCCTGAAGTGAGCAGTGTGCCATCCACTAAAATAGACTTTTGAAACATGTCTCAGGCCTGCCACGGTGGCCTGTAGCGCAGTTTCAACCTGGCAAAATAACCTCTTGCCAGGCCCAAAACTTCCCTTTTAATACATATATGTCACCCCTAAGGTGGGCCTTACCACCCAAAGGGCATAGTATTTATTAAATAGGATATTTGGCTTATGTTTTACATGTTTGGGCAGCGAAAAAACCCTGAGGTAATTTTTCACAGTTTTTCCCTGTTGTAAAGCCAATTTTTCCTATTCATTAACACTGGGTGACTTAAATGAATTGTAATATGAACCAGTTTGCTGGGTCACATGACAATGAATGGCTTTGCTATTGGGGCTAGTGTGTTTCTTCCAGACAGTGACACAAAGTGGAGTAGCTGTTGGCAGGATCGGCCACCCTACCGCAATGGCTGGAAGTGAGGCTGTGCTTACACTTCAAAGGGCTTTGCCTCCTACGCACACACACACACGCACACACACACACACACGCACGCATGCATGCACACACCCACACACACACACACACACACACACACACACACACACATCTGACCCCAGGACAGCCCTGTCTTTTGTCACCCCAGACAGGTAGGAGCCTTGACAGGGGAAAGGGAAGAACCTTTCAGAACCAGTTGAGGGTGTAGTATAAGGAATACCCCTACACAAAGGCTAGCAACAGCTATAAATATTGGACCTTCAGAGCCACGCATCAGAACGCTCCTGGAACTGTAGACATTACAGAAGAAGGACTGCCCTGCTGCTTGATGACTGTATTGATGTCTCAGAAGGAAGACTGGACCTGCTTACCTTCATCGCAGGCCAAGATGAATGACTCCTAGGGTCAGTTGACGGACCTTCTTTTTTAGCAACTGGCACAGAACAAGCTCCAGAGGCCTCCCTGCAAATAAGTGTTCAGCCTACCTGTGTCATCTGGACCTGTCTAGACCTACAACTGGACCTGTCTGAGCCCTACTGGTCTCTGGTGGAGTGGGTTCCTGATAGTCAAGAGGTGCCTCCCCAGGTCCTAGAACCTTGGCTGGCATCTGCCTGGGGTCCTCCCAAGAAGAAAAGGTAAAAACCTGAAGGTTGGGTTCTTCATGACCATTAATGGGTCCCTATGCACATAGGCTCTGTCAGCAGCATCAGCTGCCAATGTGAAGCTCAGGCTACAGTGACAGCTTCGACAACAAGCAACGCGAGACATGCACCTCGTGCTACTGCAATGACAATCTGTGGTGACCGCCTTCGTGAAGCTCAAGCAATGACTGTACGCAACGTTCAACCTGCTCTTCATGCTACAGTGATGACAGTCTGCGCTGCCTGACCTGCACTACAATGTCGACCATCCACAATGCACTCCCTTCTCTCAGCATCCTCCACTGCAAACAGAACTCTTTGTGCCAGACTATGAGAAGGTAACTCTTTCAGGAGGACTAGCCTTGCCCCTGTCTCTGACCTACACTCCACTACAGTTAGCCTGAACTTTGCCCTGGTCTAGCATGACAAGATGATCTTGAGTAGCGCTTAGTGCTTTTATGTTCTATTCTTACTTAAACCTTTAAAATTGAATATCCCCATTTCTCCTGATTAGAGTTTGTTTTTTCTGGTATCGTTTTATTTATTAAAATGTACTCTATTTTTTAAATTGGTTTGGTATTTTTGTTGTGGGTTTTTTCACTGTATAACTGCTTGTGTGCTGCATAAATAATTTACACTTTGCCTTTAAATTAAGCATTACTGCTTTGTGGCAATCTACCAGAGCGTTAAGCACAGATTAAGTTTGTGATTTGTTGTGGTTCATCCTGACAGTGACTGTGATTGTTGCCTGAGAGGAACTTACACCCCTTCAAACAACAGTCCAATGTCTTACAGGCCCTACGTTTATGCATTTTTGTTTTCAACACTTTAATAAGATATTCCATGGTGCTCAGAAAAAATATTCTGTAAGACATTTTTGTAAACTGTATACCTTGTTCACAGAATCCCAACACCACCTCTTTTGCAGGAGCTAAGACAGTTGTGTTTGTGACAAACGTCCCTTTGAAATGAAGTAACAACAATTAGGGGCAGATTTATGAGGCCCTTGTGCCACGTTTACGCCGCTGTTGCGTCACGCAAGGTGGCGTAAACGTGGCGCATCCCTACGAACCATTTACAACGTGACGCATCTAGGCAGATGCATCACGTTGTAAAGCCCTGCGCCGCTTGTGGGCGTTCCGGCGCAGGGTGGGCGTTCCAGGGCAGGTGCGCCTCGCAAAAGTGGCTGAGTGAAATCTATGAGATTTCACTCAGTCACTTTTAAGCCAATGCTGCGTCAAAAGCCTGCGCCTACTTGAAGCAGACGTAGGTCTTGACGCAGCATTGTTAAAATGGGGCACCCCCGAGACTTGCTGGAGCTGCGTCGCGCTTGCGACGCAACTCCAGCAATGCGACACATTTCCGGCACAGATGCGTCACGCATCTGTGCCGTTTTTGCACCATGGTGCGCCGCATTATAAATGCGGCGCACCATGGCTGGCGGAGCTGTGGCGCACTGTGGCGCATGTTAACTGGCGCATCCCTGGGGATGCGCCAGTTAACATAAATCTGCCCCTTAGTGTAGCTTTACTGCGCCTTAAATGATTAAGTGTCCCGTTTGTTTTACGATCGTTAAGTATTTAGATATGTTATCGCCAGATTAATAAGGTAGAATCATTGTGACAGTAACTGTTTTTTGCTTTCTGCAGTGTGTTCCATCAATTCGACATAAGTTGATTTTTTTGAAGAAAAAAAAATTAGGAATTGCAATCATTTTATTGTCTTCTGTTTTACTACATTATTTATTATTTATTATTTTTCTTGTTATCATAATAGTGGCTTTTAGCTGGAAAATAAATATATATTACAATACTGCTAGCTTAATAAGAGGGACGAGAGATTGACAGTTCTATGATACAGGAAACACGTTTCAGTTAATAGTTAGGTGCCCTCAGTCACTTTCATCATTAAGTACAAATAGGGAGTGATTTATTGCATGTGTTTTTTCACTTGTGAATAAACAGCAAAATGTTAGAAACCAAGAGTAATGTGCATTTGTTAATCATATGTTCATATACACATCTTGCCAACCTCAAAATGTATTGTGACATCCCCACGAGCCTCCCCTCTGCAGTTCTCTCTTCATCCTATCCACAGAAGAGAAAACATCAACATCAAAGTCATTATCTTCAATGTTATTGTCCATACCTTTCCTGGTAGTGTTCTGTAACATTACACATGTAGCTGTTAGTATGTAGCGTGGACCATAGAGCATTTGAGTATATTTTGTGTAAGCAGCTTAATAAAAAGCCTAAAAGTGCTGTCTGACGCTTATCATGTTTGTGTTCTGCATTGTGCTTTTGTTTCCTTTGGGTCCATGGAGTAACTAATAATGATGTCATTATCCGTGGTCATTTTTCATATGGCTGTCACCTACCCGTGGGATGTGACCGATTAATGCTGTGCACACTTTTTGTAAATTACTGATATTGCTGTTTTGTGGTCCCATCTAATTACCAGAAACCTCCTAACTTCTACACTGCAAGTTGGTGGTATAGCATCAAATGACAAAATATGTTGGAGTTCATGTGTACACCTTTGGATAATATGCCACTGGGTTGATAATCGAATGAATTGGAGTGCACACCACTTGAATGTTGATGTAGTACACTTTCTGAGATGTTTTACAGCAAAATGTGTGTTCCATTCATCCATGCTATGACATTAGGGAAATAGTAGATCCTATAAAATGTAATCCTTGTGCACTGCACTTCTTTAGGGTGGTGGGAAATAGATGAATGTTTTAAATTGGTTAACAATCCATCTAGTAAATGTCTAATTAGATAGTGTCCTCTAGGATGTGCTTTTAGCCACATCTATTGTGAATGGTACAAGTGAGTGGGTGTAGTACCACACATGTGGAAGAATTTCCTGGCTGCACTGTAATTATCTGCTAGCAGGCCTAAAATGACCTAATTTCTGTGTCTTTAACCACATATATTTCCTCCTCACAATGACCAGAGATGGTTAAGCATTCTACAATCTCTTCCTTCTCCTCTAAAGTGGCCCTTTTTGCTGAGTTATCCCCAAAAGCCTACAGTACTGATTGTGCCACCCTCATGAGTAGCCCTGCAAACATGCCTCAGACCTGCCACTGTGTCAGCAACTGCCCCTTTACTACATGCAAAGCAACCCTAGGGTAGGCCCAAGGTAGCTCCCTGGGCAGTGCGCAATGTGTGTGAAAGATAGGACATGTACTGGTGAATTTACATGTACTTATAGTGAAATACTGTTTTTCACTATTGCAAAGGATGTCTCTCCCATAGGTTATCTTTGGAGCTGCCTTGTAAAATCTTACAAGTGTAACTTTCAATTGGGAAGAGATAGAGATTTTGAGTTTGGGCTCCCTGAACTCAGAATTTCAAAATACATCTTATAGTAAAGTTGGTTATTAGATTGTGGGGTTGAAAATGCCACTTTTAGAAAGTGGTAATTTTCTTGCTTTACCATTCTGGGTCTCTGCCTGCCGGTGGAATCAATGTCTGGTTTAGACTGACAAGTGCATTCACTCTACACAGTCACACAAAGGGAGCTGAGGTGTGCCCCGCATAGCGTGACGGCCCATCACCAGCCGGATGGGTCTTCCTGAGCTAGAGTGGTCGGAGGTGTTGGCACTGACACCTGAATAGGGCTGTGCCTGTCTTCACACAATGCTGTCTCAACTCCCCTGTAGTGTGTCTGGAGCCAAGGCAGAGCAAGGCATGATCATGTGAACAACAAAGACTTCCCTTTGAAGTATGCCTACTTCAAAGACCAAAAGGGGTATATGTATTGTACCTGTAACCCCACACTTTTAGAACACTTCTGGACTGAGGACTCTGCAACGAAGAGCTGTCAGAAGTAGTACTGCCCTTTTGCGATGTGTTGATTTGCTGGGTTGACCTGCAGTTGGGCATTGAAAGAACTGGACTTTTGCTTTCTGAAACTTGCTGTTACAAGGTTCTCGAAGGGCTTGTGTGTGCTTGCCTCCTGTTGGGAGTCTCAGGGCCATCAAAGACTTCCCCTGCAGCTTCTCTGAATTCCACTGTTGGAAGGTCTAACCTGACTTGTGGTGCCAACTCCAGTTCTGGGCCCTTGGAGGTTGTTTGCTCCTTCAAGAATCGAAAATTGACTCATATCCCTTCCAGAACCTGCTTTTCTGATGTAGCACCGCTGTGCGGCAGACGTTTCCATGCCCCACCGCCGAGCAGCCAAAGAAATCGACGCAGTGCCTGTTGGCGACTGAAAGAACCACCATAGCCCGAGTCCAGTGCCAAGTTTTCCACCATATCACCCACAGCTCAGAACTGTCTTTGGATTTCGACGCATCGCTTCTTCGCATAGACTGGAACGAACACCTTGCTTCCCCAAGGACTCAAGAATAACCCTGGGCATAGTGGGTGTAGTGGGGCGACGCGAAGCACCTCGAAGTGGGGGGGAAATTTACGCCCACCCACACACTTCGCGTAGCCCCACTACGCGCCGCCCGCCTCCCTCTTGTAAATGCCCTCTAAATGATTTAAAACATTCTAAAATTAATTAAAACCACTTACCTGACATGCAGCGTCCCGGGGCTCCCTCTTCCTAGTTTCGCTCCGATTTCTTCCTGACAAATATGCATGCGCGGGCGCCCGAGCATGCGCATTTCTCGTGAGGAATGCGCATGCACGGGCGCCCACGCATGGGCATTTGTCAGGAAGAAGCCGGCAAGAAACTAGGAAGAGGGTGCCCGGGACGCCGCATGTCAGGTACGTCGTTTTAATTAATTTTACAATGTTGTAAATCATTTGGAGGGCATTTACAAGAGGGCGGGAGGGAGGCGGGTGGCAGGCAACTTCGCTCCGCCATGGCTTGTCCGTTGTTTTTCCTATCGCGAATCGCGAAGTAGGCAATACTACGCACACTCCGTGGACGGAGCGGAGCACCTCACCCACCCTTCCTCAAGAACCGGCGCATCCCTGCGTTTTCCGACACTCCTGGCTTCTGCGGTTGTTTCTTGACTTGGATTTTACAGCATCAAAGTTACTTTGCACTGAAATCAATGTACCCATAGAGTTCTATGGAAACAATTGCTTAAACTTTTAAAAGTGATATTTTGAGGTCTGTATGTTGGAGTTTTGACATTTTGCACTTGTTTGGTTTAGATAAAGAATGTCTGTGTTTCTAAACTGGTGTGGTGTCCATTTGTAATGTTTTCACTGTGTTACTTTGTGTATGGTACAAATACTTTACACATTGCCTTTGAGATAAGCCTGACTGCTTGTGCCAAGCTACCAAGGGGTGAGAAGGGGTTTTCTGGTTGTATATCTTGCTTATCCTGACTAGAAGGAAGGGTCCCCACTTGGGCAGGGATTAAGCCACGGCCAACTAGAGACTACATTTCTAATAATGAACTCTAGAGTATAGCCATTGTGAAGGTTTTTGTTCCCTTTTGGGTCTTTTTTATGGTTTGTACCGGTTTACCATTTGCTTTACATTCATGGTATTTTGTGACGGCCTTTCACCATTTTTCAACCGTTTGCAAGTGATGAATGCTTTGTACAAGCGTTTAGTGAATCGATATTTAATATATGCAAATTGCAGCTTTTGCTACACAATACTGTTTCTGCAAACACACACACAAGCACACACACAGACACAGCTATACTTGAACTGACAGAATGTACACCTCATTGCACTCTAATTGGAACAATCAACATGTGTTTCTGTGCTGAATAAATATATTTCATGGGGGAGGAAGTAATTGAAAAATATTTTAAATACACTTGTATCAACGACAAGGCTGCAAAAATAATGACGATCATGTATAAACTTGTTACGGCAAATGATAGCAGCATACTACATTCCACTGAAACAGCAAGTATTAGAAACCATTATAATAAACTATTAAAAAACATACATTATCAATGGGGAATTCTTGCTAAGGTGCATGGTATGTATGACACATACATTGACTGCAAAATAAATGCATTCTGGCTCAAATTGGAAAAATCTTGCACATTTTTATTGAAAAGTAACAGTCATTCAATTAAAATCTGGTTTGTAGGGTTTCAGAAAGGCAATCGCTTCCTTTATTTATGCTAATAAAGCAACGCATGAAAAAATACATTTGGAACGGTACTGCTGAGTCTGCCATAACCACAAGCTTTTACACTCAGTAATATACATCAGCAAAGTATTGCCCGTAGGACAAACATGTGTGAAACACATGTGCTTCAGGGACCAGTTTACAAGAACCTGACAGCCGAGTCTTACGGTCACTGGCCCAATTATCCTTTCACAAACTCTTCTCGGTACATGTAGCACAGTATACAGAGTTATTCCCAAGGATGAACAAAAGGTTCATTTTCTTCCTGAAAATAAATATTTTTCTTTAGATTAATTATCTCTTCCTATTAGGTTATCTGTTATCAATTAGATGATTTTTGGTGAGTTTTGAAATCTGTTAGGCTGCTAGTGTGACTCTTTCGCTCTGTGGCACTCTAAAAATCACTCCCCATAGAATACATATATTTTACCACAGGTTTCAGGGTTTTATAGCATTTATGTTTTTAATAGTTCCGTCTGCATTTCTATTTTTCTCATTTTTTTGGTATTCATCCGCATTTTTGTGGACATTAAAAATATAAAGTTGCACCTGGTATTTTTTCACGTATATTTATATGAAAAAATTAAACTCTCACACACCTTTATTTTTGGTTCGACAATACAGGTTTTATCGCAATAAATACACATTGCGATGATTATTAAATCAATATGCCACTTAAATGCAAATGCAAGCACTGCAAATGTTGGTGCTCAAGCGAAAGTTTCCAGATTAAAAGTAAAGTAAAATGAAGCCTCCTACAGCAGCGAAAACTTCTCACTGCACACCTGAATACAAAGAACTGGTCATGGGAGACAGAAGGTAGGTGAATCCTGTGCAAAACCATTGATATATCCAGTACATTTTAGGATCACAAGTAGGTACTATTAGGGAGATTACGTTCGGCGATACACATAACTCTGCCCTTGATGTTTGTATTAACTTGTGCCTGATGGTACGAATGCTGGATCTCTTTACAATTTACACCACTGCCTGATTCAGTCTCCTCACGGACTTATTAACTGCCTTCGGAGGTACTCCCTCCGCACATACTTGACGCGTTATCACTTCGGACCATAGTAGTATCGTGTTAGGCAACGTGTTCCTGACCACTGCCAGAACTGAGAACAGGGCCTCCTTTACGCCCCTCCTTCCTGCTGGGATCATATCACTGCCCCCTGAGAGGATCACCAATAGATCGGGAATAGGCATACCGCTGGCCATGGCGCCACGCAGGTCGTTAGGGACCCCCGCTAAACGTTGTCCGCCTATCCCCACCCAATGGTGGTCAATTCCCTTTGCATTCTGTACTCTCTCCTCACGTGAATCCTTGAAGGCGAGCCCTGCCCTGCGAATAAAAGAGAGGCCACACCAGCATATTTGGGCCCTCTGGGACGTTGCACCTAGAGCAAATTGAAGATGGAAACAATCAACGTGAGGCGGCACAAGCGGGACAGAAAGACTGATTACTTATGCGAACTGGGGGCGTACATACCGCTCAAAGCACGTCGATTTCCAATTACCCACCCTCTTAATAGTTTCCTCAGGTAGGCCTAAGGCAGCCGCTGTCGTGGCTGCGCCGATGCGGAATGAATGGGATGTGAAATGAGTTGTGTCTACCCCCAGGCCTTCCAGAGTAAGCTTACATACCCTAGTGTACTGAAATCTGGTGAGAGGAATGCCGTCAACATTCAGTAGTACTCTGTTGTCGCCCCCCTTTGGCCTGATCTGTAGAAAATTCTTGGCCAGGCTTACCGGGCAATATATCACCCCCTCCATTGATCCTAACTGGACCCAGGTCCCTTTACCCAAATGGTCTGTTTTTGATCTCCGCACCCTGACCTGAAGGAATTCCCCGGTCAGGATTAAGTCTTCACATCGTAGAACCCCTTCTTTGTCTGACTTTGACGCTGGTAGAAATTCTGAGATCCTAAATGCCCCGAAAAAAGCTAGTGAGTATGCTACTCTAAATAACTGCATCTCGTAAAGCGTGAAGCAAATTCTGGGCAATATTTCCAGGATACTTGTTAGCCTGCTCGCATCTATGGGTCTCCTATTGTCCTTCACCCCTGGTGCCAGTCGCTCCCAACCCTTCATAGCTCTTTTCACCCTTGGGTCTTTTGTGGGGTCTGCTAACCCCCCTAAACCCAACAGTTTTTTCCCACCATCGCTGATGACCTTCCGCTCGCCTTCTGATGAACTATAAATTCTAGGACACTTAAAGGTGAGAACCTCTCTACTATCCCTGCCCTCCTTAAACTAGCCTGGTATGCTTGCCATGACCTCTCATACATACTCTTGGTCTTGGGGGCCAGGGACGCTGTTATCAACTCAGGGGCTGTGGGGCACCAAGCTTCCATAGTCCCACCGGGAAGTTCGTCATCTCTCTGTCTGCTTGCGGCCATCGGATGCAAAAGTCTGCCAACTTAAAATGGGACAAAGCATCAGTGACTGTGTTGTCTACTCTCGGCATGTGTCTGGCAGTAAAATGTACACTTGGATCACGCGGTCGCTCCTCTCCAGAGCGACGATGCCGCACACGGTCCCACGATAACTCCTACGCGACCTCCGACCCTCGTTGCTTTCCATTTGCCTTCATGCCTTAATGTGTAAAAACAGTTTACCTATAAAACTGTGAGCTTTCATTTGTTCCACTGATTTTAATTTCAGCTTTCAATATACTCATTTTCAAAAGCAAAGTGACTAAATCGACATATTCTACAGAAAGCATCTATGATAAATACATTGATAAATGTGCCACAGCAGGGTCCACTTCCTTGTAGTGTGTAGCTCACCTGAACTCCCTCTTCACTAAAATCCTAAACATGCTAAACTCATAGACATGAGTGCATTCCAAGGCAGATTAGAGTAGTTTAGGATGGGATGGGTAAAAGGATGGACACCCCTTCCAGGTCAATATAAACACTATGTCCAGTTCTGGGCTTTTGTGTCATTGCCGAATGCATTCTGGGCTTTGTAGTCTTGCATTGCTTCGATTGAAGTAGCTACACTAACACAACAGAAATAAATGCTTTATAGGTGAACATTTCAGGGCTGGAGGCTGTTTATGTAATGTCATGAAGTTTAGTTGTCCCTCTAATAGGTAGGAAATTGCATTGGTAGGCTAAGACACAGTGCTCTACCATTTCCATCACAAAAACAGCTAAATGTGAATGCTCTTAAAGAAGAGCTGACTTGACTTCCTATCAAGAAGTTAAACTTTTCTTTGTCGCCCGGAAACTTTCAGATCTGTTTTCTAACAGAATGCTTTGATTATTAAAGGTAAACCTCTTTTACCATTGACATTGGAAGTAATCTGATAGGGGTAGAAGGGACAGTACAATGGTGATTGAGATATATAATCAAAGCATTAACACCTCATGATCCTCCACTTCATAACACCTATTTTTCAGTGCAAATCCAAGTATAAGGTACAGAGATAAGCCACCAGTTATTCAATGCAACACCAATGTGTTTAATGGGAAGGTTATGATCACAGTACCTCAATGTGACTGCCAAAAAGCCAACCCCACCAAAACCACAGAACGTCCACACCTACAGTCGTAGGGTGCCTAATGTTGATGATGATTCCCATGATGTTGCCTCTAAATGTCTACAACAAATATGCCCGCTGCCTCTGCCCATGATGCAATCCTGTGCATGTAGATGAACAAATCTGAACAATAGAAGAAGGATTTTCCCCGCTCTGCTCGGAGACATTCACATGTCAGTATCTAAATCCATCCATCTGGTTTCAAGCTGGCCAATCTAAAATTCAGAAAGTGATTATTCCATTTCCTGAAAGAAGGTCAATGAAAACATAAACTAATGCATCCCTACCGACATTCAATCGAAACAGATCCATGTTACCCTCATAGGAAGCCCCCAAACAGCAGGGAGGAAGAGCAATTAAAAGGTCTAATTACAAGAGGAGCACACTTTGGGAAGAAAATATGGACCATGCCAGAGAGTAAAAGACTCTAAATGTATGTTGAGGTAGGAAAACCTGGAAGTTAGTGCGTCACGTCCTCTCATATAAATACCATAGGCAATTGCTAGCATAAACGGAATCTTAGAGGTCAAGTGATCTACCGAATCTACTCCAGAGCATTAGATTGAATATCTTTCAGAACCTTAAAAACAATGCCAAGGAGAGGAGACAACCTTCTGAGAAACATTTCAGGAGAAGATCCTCTTCAGGTAATAGGTTTCTAATGTTTGAAGCGCCGCCAAACACCCCTCTCCCATGCCTCAATTACGCTCATGGTTTCTTAATTGCTATTATCAAGCCTTTCTGGAAGAGTTTACGATGTTACGAGGGATACATGCTGCAAGGTGAAGGGCCTTCTGCCCCATCTGAATTTTGCATAATTCCTATGGCACTAAAAGTTGAAAATTGATGTTAACTTAAAATTTTAGATGGGTCTTCCTCCCAGGATTCACATAGGTATGCATTAGGCATGCGTGCTAGGGGACTTCAATTACTGGCCCTCAGACCCACATGAGTGCTCAGCCTCAAAAGAATTCACAGATTGCCTATCGTCCCTCAATTTCGTGTCACACATATCCGTCCCCACTCATTCCCATGGGCACACACTGGACCAGGTCTGGTCCCTCAACCTCCCTGTGGCCTCGGCTGCTGTCTCGCCGTGCCCATGGTCTGACCATGCCCTCATCTCCTTCTCCATCCTCCGAAACCTGATGCCCAAAACTCCGCATACCAAAAACACCTGGGCGCGGAATTGGAATAGACTGGATTATCCCTCCTTAACCTCCCTGCTCTGCAACTCCACTCCCACTCTTGCTGGCTTATCATCTGCCTCTCAAGCCAAGGCCATCAACACCTGGCTGGCTGGAGGCTGCGACTCAGTGGCGCCCCTTCGCCGCATTTCCATCCGCCGACCAAAGGACTCCAATAGATGGTTCAATGACCACCTAAAAGATCTCAAACTGAGCGCCCGACGAGCGGAGAGGCAATGGAGGAAAAACTACAGTCCCTTATCAAAAACCCACTTTTTGTCAGCACTGGCCAAATACAAAACAGCAATCCTGGCTGCAAAAACCACCTACTTCTCGTCAAAAATAACTTCTGCAGAAAACAAACCCAGGGAAATCTTCGGCATAGTGAATGACCTGGCATTCTCAGACCGAACCTCGCCCCAAATCCCTCCTTCCCAGCCCCTCTGCGACCATCTCAACACCTACTTCTTAGACAAAATTGCTACCATCAAGACCAACATCCCACCACCCTCGTCTGCCTTCATCGATCCCTCCCCCCCTTCCGTTCAATGCCCTCTTACCTCCATTCCCCCCCTCACTCAGGACTCTTTTCTGGAGATACTCCCCAAAGTGAAGTCGGGGTCTCCCGCGGACGTCTGCCCGGCACGAGTCCTGCAGCAAATTTACTCCGGCTGCCCTGACCCCCCCATTGCCTTCCTCAACAGCTCCCTGGCACAGGGCGTAGTGTCCTCTGCGCTAAAGGCAGCTACCATAGTGCCCATCTTGAAAAAACCTGGCGCGGACCCTTCCATCTCGGCCAATCTACCGCCCTATCTCCCTGTTACCCTTTCTGGGCAAGGTGATGGAACGCCACGTCACCGCGGCACTTAGCGCCCATGTTGAGGCAAATGGGGGACTGGCATCCCACCAAGCCGGGTTCCGTCCCAGGCATTCGACCGAATCAGTCGTGGTCTCAGTCTTAGACAAACTCAGAAAGGGCATGGATGAGAACAAACACCAGGCACTGGTCCTCCTTGATCTCTCCGCCGCCTTTGACACGGTGGACCATACCATCTTACTTACCCGTGTCAAGGCGGCCGGTATCGGGGGATCAGCTCTGGTCTGGCTCTCCTCCTTTCTGAGGGACCGCACTCAGGCGGTCCGGCTAGGCGACTTCACGGCCACTCCTCTCCCTGTCATCTGCGGTGTTCCCCAGGGATCCTCTCTCTCCCCCTTACTTTTCAATCTTTATATCTTTCCTCTCATTTTCGCACTCCAGCAGCTGGAGGTCACCGTTTATAATTACGCGGATGACCTCCAGCTCATCTTTGATCTGTCCCCTTCTCCTCTCTCTGTCTCTAACTTCCAGTCAACTATGACATTCATCAGGGACTGGATGAATCACAACAACCTTAAGCAGAACCCGGATAAAACCGAGCTGGTTCTCACTGGTGGTTCATCCAGCCCCTGGAACTCTCTCTTCTGGCCCCCTCTCTTGGTCCCGCACCTACCCCTTCCACCACGGTCAAAACACTTGGTGTCAAAATAAACAACCAGCTCACTCTCCATTCACAAATTAGTTCCGTGGTATCCTCCTGCTTCCTCACTCTCCGCACTATCCGCACTGTCTCCCGCTTCTTTTCCCCCCAGGCACTCAAGATCATAATGGCCGCGCTAGTGATATCGCGACTGGACTACGCAAACGCTCTCTACCATGGCATCCCCGCGTACAGCTTGCGTAGACTCCAGACTATCCAGAACCAGGCAGCCCGGCTGGTGTATGGCCTCCCTCGTTATCACCACTCCACCCCCCTTCTCAGGGAGCTTCACTGGCTCCCTGTAAAAGAACGTTCCCTTTTTAAGATCGGCTGCATGGCCTTCCAGGCCCGCCAGGGCACTGCCCCCGCTTTTATCTCTTCATTAATCAATCCTTATGTACCTGCAAGAGATCTTCGGTCTTCCTCCAAGTCCCTTCTTCAGATCCCTCGCTTCACACGTAAAAAGTGGGGCGGGGCCAGCTTCTCCACCCTGGCTCCAACATTCTGGAACTCACTCCCTGACCACCTCCGCTCTGCCACTCAGTATCTCCCCTTTCGTAGAGATCTGAAAACGTTCCTCTTCAGCCAAGCCTTCCCCACTTAAAATCTCTTCATTTCTCCTCGTATCTTCTCTTCTGGTCATTTTCCCTCAGTTGCTGAACCTCCTAGCGCCAAGAAACCGCAAGGTGTATGCTGCGCTCTAGAAATATTTTAAATTAGAAATTAGAAATTAGCATGCAGTGAAACTCCACTACAAGCATAATACTTATTGGTACTATGGGATTGTAATCTGAAGGAGGGTCTTGTTCACTATTAGGCATGATATCATTATTACATAGGTATATTATTCATTGATGTCCAAGGCATTTAATTGAAATTACAAATGTATTACTGAATTTGTTGTTTGGTCTCAGATAAGTTGCAAAAAACATTAAATATAATAAATTTCGCTTAAAAAAACAAATCACTACTTTTTATTTAACATATATTTCTTCCACTACACCACTGGTCGTCCCTTAATGGGTTTACAACCACCTTAGTTTGTGACCTGGTAGTAATGTTCTAAATGTATTAAGGGGCAATAGTTTTTGGTTATATCACTTATATCTTCCAATCTACAGATTCCCAAATATTTCATCCGTTGTGCAACTCATTGAAACTGGTCCTCTCGATTTATGGTCTTGTTATGACACAAAACTCTGCCATTACCTCACATTAGTCCCAACTCACTTTGTTACCCAAAAATTGGGAAAACCTATCCAAGAGGTCAATGAAGGCAGACTGAGATGCCTCTGGTCTTGTGAGTGTCAGAAGGACATCACCTGTGTATAAAAGGGTAATTCCATTATGAGAAGACTTTGCGTGGATGGGGTGCCGTATTTTTCTGCTTAACCTGGCAGGTCCCACTGGGGATACAGATATTCAGCCTACTTCCTTCTCTGGTTTACACTTATCCAGGAAGAATCAATAAGGAATTTTTAATGAACCTTGGGGGATCCCACAATTTAGCCCCCTCTTCTTCTGTGTGGCTTCCACTTGCCCACAAGGAAACACTAAGAAATCTCTAAACCCTGATGAAGTCCCTTGTCGGGCTGAAACGCATTGGCTGGGCTGCATTTTGATATTGTAAAGAATAAAGAAATTCTTTTTGCGAATCTCATATCATGGCTCCTGCATCATATTAGATCAATATGAAGAATTCATATGTTTGATTAGCCTGAAGTAATATATGATTAAGTGAACTTTCAGCAAAAACACTGGACTTCCTAAGCACTTAACTGTAGTTGACTGATACGAGATACAATGGGTGAAGAACTGTATAGCCCTCGACCAATGGCTCCAAGACAAGAAGAAAGGGAAGGAGGGATAGGGGTCATCCCTGTCTCGTATCCAGCCATATCTGAATAGTGGGTGAGAGGAACCCGCTGCAGTTTATCTGAGCATCTGGCAACTGATATTGCCACTGTACCTTGGTGACAAACTGTTGCCACAAACACCAAACCTGTCCATAACCTTCCTCAGGTAGAACCAGTTGACCCGGTCGCAGGCCTTTTCCACATCCACGAAGATGGCTAGCGTTTCCCAGTCCGAGTCCTTGGAAGACAGCAGCAGATGTGCCAGTATGTCCATGTGGTTGCTTGATGTTCGTCCCAGAAGCGATTCGACCTGGGAGGAGCATATCAGAGATGATATAACTTTATAACTTTATTAAACCGAGCTGCCAGGATTTTGGCTAGGATTCTATTACCTACGTTGATTAGGGATATGGGCCTGTAATTTACACATTCAATTGAGTTCTTACCCTCCCTCAGTGATAAAGTGATAATTGCCTTGTTGGAGATGGCTCCATTGGTGTGTAATATCTCTGGTTCTTTGAAGGCTGAATTAAGCGTTAGCGCAACTTGGGGTATGCATGTTTTATAAAACTCCTGAGAGAAACCATCTTCCCAGGGTGATCTGCATGTTGGTCAGCTGGTTATGACATTCTATATTTCCTCCAAAGTAATGCAGCCCTCGGAGGGGCACCTATCTTTGGCCGACAAGGAAGGAAGCAGACCCAATCTGAGGAATCTATCCTCCGCTACGTTAATGATGGTGCCTGAGGCTGTGTAGAGAGATTCATAATAACAGGCAAATGCCTCTTCAATGTCCTCAGGATGCATAAGAAAGCCTTCCTGTGCATCATGTTTAATTAAGGATCACCAACTGGCCTCTCGCCCTGAGAGAGTTGATATCTAAGAAGCTGTCCCACCTTTTCCCTATGTTCATAGTGGCACCATTTCATTTTAATGAGTGACTTTTCTGCTATATTCGCATAGTCTGTGCTAAGGGCAGATTTCTCCACCTCTAGACATAGCAATGGGGAGGGGCTGCGTTATATATTGCACCAAGACTTTTGTTCAAGCAGCCTCAATGCGCTCGGACTGGGACCGTTTCCTTTTGAATCGCAGTGTCCCTCATCACTAAGCCCCTCAGGTTGCCTTCCCCACCATCCACAATATTTGGGATGACGTTACTGTTTGCCTATTCACTGCATTACATGTCTTTGTATGTATGAGAAGCTGACACTATTCCTTCTGTGATTTGTAGATGGAACTCTGCATTATCCAAAGTTTGAAAGAGTGTCACGGGGTGCCCCAACTGGAGAATGAGGGAAACTGGACAATACTCAGAAAGTCCCCCCAGGCAGTATATGGTAGCCACACTGCTGGTACAGCAGTGACCGATGCATAATGAAGAAATCAATCCTGGAGGACATATCATGCTTGTGGGAATTAAAGGTATACTCCTTATCATTTGTGTGCATTAGGCACTATGCTTTTATGAGGCCATGGGCCGAGATTTCATCTGCCAGGAGCGCTCTGCAGTGTGCATTGTCCAAATTGGGTGGTCCCTGGGACACAATGATCGGATCGATTACCAGATTCCAATTCCTGCCAACCACCACTCTTGTGTTCCCAAACTCAGTCAGTGTCCATGACAGGTGGGACAGGAAGGGGCCACAGGTGTAGTTAGGGGCATAAGCTTGCTGCAATTTTCAGTGACTGATCAACCTACTTTATTTTATCAAAGTCATATCACGTCTTGACATATAACCAGGTTTGGCTCACTCTACGCGCGAGGGATCTGTGTATTATGACCACTCCACCTTTCTTGGATGCCAATTCTCTGATGGAATCCCGCACTTGTAGTGCCACTGAGCGGAGAGTTAGTGCATGGCATAAACCTGTGCTGTAAGCGGATTTATATAATTACCTTTTGTGAACTAATCTGCTTTTCACTCTATCTCAGAGAGACCCAGCATTACCGTACGTAGACGAGGATTTCTGTTTTCCAAAACTATATCGATTTAAAGGTTTGTAAGAAATCCAATTTCCCCTTGAAAAAGGCAGATTTAACGTATGAAGTATTGTCACGGCTCTTGTTGCTCAACTAATTCTGACCTCTTGTAAAATATAAACCTGGGAAACTCTGGTATCCTATTTAAATGGGGCAGGTGCGGGTGGATGAAGTACAGGACATTCCCTCTGACACTCAACAGCTGCTCGCACATTCACTCGTCTTGTGCTGGGTCGCATTCATGGTGTGCCTCAAATGCTTCAGTGTTGATAACCTGCTTGCTCGCCTATTTTTAAATTAAATTTACAATTTTCTCAATACATTGTATAATAATTAGCCGATGCTGTTGTGCGATGCTGCTTCACTAACATATTTTTGCACAGTCTGCTATCTTTGCACCTATCACATCGCACTCGGTCACAGCAATCATAAATACTTCCTTAATCATTACATGTATTTATCATAATTTCATAAAAATTATCCTTTTCATCAAATTGTTTAATTAATCCATTACATTTTTCAATGTGTTGCTGAGCACGATTAAAACATTCCTTCAGGCCGCCATATGTTCTTCGAGTTGTGTTCTTCTCTTGCCATTACCTGTTAACAAATTAATAATAGACTTGTTCTGAAAAATTGCAAGAAAAAAAAAACACAACTTCAATGCTTTAATCATCAGCATATTTGTCACCATATCAAATGCTGCTGGTTTCGTGGACATTATCAAAAGACTGATAGCCATGATGCGGGTCAGGATGACATAGGCAGATGGTTTTATCTGCTTTAGACATGTGTGAAGCACAGTGGTGGATTGTTGTGTTCAGAGGGCCCTATGCACAGGGAAGCTAAAGAAAATACAGTTCAGCACCCCAATGGCACAACTTTCTCCTAACTAATTTACAGCTCTCCCTCCCACAGCACCATTTCCCCGACAACCTGCTGGGGCTCATTTGTACTCTCACCATAAGCCATCCCAATCTGAATATCTAGGGTGACTTCAACACAAAGCTCCAAAATCGGATTGACAGTTCATGAGAGTCCTATTCTCAAGTCTTTTTGGGTTCAGAAATGCAAACTATACCAGCCCCAACCCAATCTAACCGACACGCCTTGAACAGAATCTTTACTCATCACCAGCAACAGAATGACGTCCGAACCTGTGTCCTTTCCATGGAGTGACCGCCTTGCAATCTCCTTCAAAATCACAGTAACCAAAAGCCACCGGACCAACTTTACACCTGTTCCAAGAATACAAGTCTGAGCTTAGAAGGAGAATACCCTGGATACCATCTTCACTCTGTTAATACCACCTTCAGGGAGCAACATATGACTGGAATCAACAGTTCTACATGGTTTGTCAAAATAACCCTCGCATGTGCCTACTCAGTGGGTCAACCGTCTATACTTACTTGCCGGTCGGCATCTGCATACATCCTCCCTGTCCTCAAACACTCTTAACAAATAATGTCAGCCAACAATCTCAGTTCTTGGTGGTGGTCATTGTTGGCCGCAGATTTATTAATATCAATAATGATTATTAATAGCAATATTAATAACATATTAATAACATACTGGTTGTACAATCTTCATTTGCGAACTTTAACCATAAATCATGCACATCACATTACAGTTTATGACACCTTCCCCTGGTACAGGTGTCTGTCTCTCGTGCACCCTCAGTTCGTAAATGGCACTTGTGTACAACCAGTTCTTAATCATTTTCTTGGTGTTCCGGTAGTTGGTTGGCCACACCCCCTTTTTGGGTGTCATGGAGGGGAGCTTCTTTGCGTGGAGTTAGGTCCCCAGCTCGCTACCATTTGCGCCCTGCCGTCCGGCCGGGTCTGGGCCGCGAGTGCCGTCTCCGTCTTTTCCTCCCCTCCTTTGTGCGGCCACGTCACCCTGCCGTGCGGCATTGAAAAGTGAGTGGCCCTCCTCCTACACACCGCCCACCGGTGTGTTTGGTTAGCCAACGATTGTAGGATTTCCGCCAACGCCTTCCCCACTGTCCAGCACTGCGACTCTGCTGTTCCTCAGGTGTGGGTGGGTGGGCTTCAAACGATGTCGTTGTCGCGCCGCTCTCCCAGCTCCTTCGAAGACGTTGTGCTTCTGGTTGGGGAGCGGCGGTGTTTAAATCCCCTTGAGCCCCCTACGGGCTTCAGGTGAACCCCCTTTGATTGGGGGGTTCAAAGGTAGCAAGGTTGGCCATTGGTCGCCCCCCATGGGCGCCAAGGTCACAAGGTCACTTCCTGTCGGGGTGGCTGGTGCGCACCCCGTTTCCGCTGGTCCTGGCCGCTTCGGGGCGCCCAGGACCAGTTCCATCTCCCCCTGTTGGCACCGCGTGGGTTATGGCGCCGGCCCTCGAGCCTCCCCCACCCTGCGGGTGGGTGCGGCGGCCTCTGCAATAACCCTCGCATGTGCCTACTCAGTGGGTCAACCGTCTATACTTACTTGCCGGTCGGCATCTGCATACATCCTCCCTGTCCTCAAACACTCTTAACAAATAATGTCAGCCAACAATCTCAGTTCTTGGTGGTGGTCATTGTTGGCCGCAGATTTATTAATATCAATAATGATTATTAATAGCAATATTAATAACATATTAATAACATACTGGTTGTACAATCTTCATTTGCGAACTTTAACCATAAATCATGCACATCACATTACAGTTTATGACACCTTCCCCTGGTACAGGTGTCTGTCTCTCGTGCACCCTCAGTTCGTAAATGGCACTTGTGTACAACCAGTTCTTAATCATTTTCTTGGTGTTCCGGTAGTTGGTTGGCCACACCCCCTTTTTGGGTGTCATGGAGGGGAGCTTCTTTGCGTGGAGTTAGGTCCCCAGCTCGCTACCATTTGCGCCCTGCCGTCCGGCCGGGTCTGGGCCGCGAGTGCCGTCTCCGTCTTTTCCTCCCCTCCTTTGTGCGGCCACGTCACCCTGCCGTGCGGCATTGAAAAGTGAGTGGCCCTCCTCCTACACACCGCCCACCGGTGTGTTTGGTTAGCCAACGATTGTAGGATTTCCGCCACGCCGCAGGGAGGCTCACGTCTTTCTGCGGCTCCCCCCTCTGCCCCTTGGTTCGTGGCTACCTACCTTCCCCCTTCTTTTGCTCCTTTTTTTTTTTTTTTTTTTTTTTTAACAACAACCCGCGAGCGTCATTGCGCCCCACAAGTTGCCCCAGAACACCTCCATTCCCTTGTCGGACAGATGCACCCCATCTTGTCCATATAGCTCTGGGCGGCCTGGGTGTATGAGGCCGTGCCGGATTGATTCCAGGCCGTTGGTCGAGCAAAACTTGTGCATGGCGATATTTAACTTGCGCCTCGCGTTATCCACCGCTTTGTTGGAGTCGGCACCCCTCCAGTGCCTCCTGCTGATCATCTCAGACCACACCACTGTCGTGGTCCCCAGCCATGCCGCCGCTTTGGCGATGTCCTTCTGGATGGCTTGGCCCACCGCCTTGCGGCCCAACCGCGTTAGGTCGTTTCCTCCTAGATGTATGATCAGCACATCCGGCAGCCACGCTGAGTCTGCCATGAGGCCGTCCAGGGTCGGTAGCAGCTGCTCCCATCTCATGCCGGGCCGTCCGATCCAGCGGATGTATGTCGCCTTGGGTCTGTTTTCCTTGTGCCCCACTCGCCTCCACCAGGACTCCATTCTGGATACGAATGAGTGTCCTACGACCCATACCAGTTGTGGGCGTCCTCCTGCCGAGAGAAAATGCTCCGTTAAGGTGGCTTTCTGCGCACCGGGTGTGGACGAGGAAGGGGCAAGAAACCCTGCCGTACGGCATCCCAAGGTGGCTGCTCCCCCCCCCCCACTACCCCTCTCCCCTTTCTGCTTCTCCTTTTCCTTTTTTTTTTTTGTTTTTTTTTATATGAGATGCGGGCGTATGTAGGACTTGTAGGCCCTGGACCGCCATCTGCCCACGGCCTGTATCCTGTCCTCTGGCATGCCATACTGCGATGCCGAGGTCGCCGCCCCGATCCTGAAAGAGTGCGGGGCAAATGATGTTGCCTGGAGCCCCGCCTTATTGAGGCCCTGGCGCATTACGGCCGTGAACTGGAACCTGCTCAAGTTCCTTCCGTCTTGGTGTACAAAGAGGGGGCCATCCCCCGCCGGGCGAACCGCCATGTATTGATACAGCCAGCACACTGCGCAGCGCCCCACCTCTGGAATACAATGTAGGCGAATCGTCGCCCCTTTCCCGGCCCTATCCGTTTTGGATTGCCTGAGCGTGAGCTCCACAGCTTTTACCATCGGCTTGATGTCCCTTGCCTGTAAGCAGCGCTGCGCCGGGCCTGACCTGTTGGGGGCCACTATTTCGCTTACCCGAAATGCCCCAAAGAAAGCCGTGGTGAACGCGGCCCCAAAGAGTAGCCGCTCATACCTGTCTGCAATGATGCTGGTTAGGGCGCTAAGTAACTGACCCAGCTTGTCATAATCAATGGGGCGTCTGGCGTCCTTCTTGGTCCCCTCAATTTTCCGCCAGCCTTTCATGGCTGCTTTCAGGTAGACAGTTGCCGTGGGGTCCTCGCCTGTGTGGAGCCTGGCAAAGTATGCTATGGCGGCCAGGTGCGCCTGTGCCCAGGACCTTGTTTTCTTAGCGTCGAATGCCCATTGTACGAATTTCTCCACCGCTGTGCGCACTTTCGCTTTGTCTTCCAGTGACTCTATGCCCCCGATTCTCATTACTGTGGCCGCGTATTTCCTGTATCTCCTGTGTGCCTCAGAGGTGAGCGAGTGCCCTATTAATCTGGACAAGTCAACCCCCCCAGGTCCCACAGGTATGGTGGAAAGGGGGTCATCACCTCGTCCGCACCGGGCAGCAGTTGTTTGAACCGTGTCATCTGGGACCGGGATAGCGCATCGGCGACCGTGTTCTCTGTCCCCGGCACGTGTCGAGCCTTCAGCTCCAGGTTCCCCTCGAGCTGTAATTTAACCAACTCTCGCATTAGCCTCAACATGCCCGGGCATCTTGCTGCACCTCTGTTAATGGCCTGCACTACCCCCAAGTTATCCGACCACAGGGTGAGCTTTAGGTTCCTTATCTCTTTTTTCCATACCGTCAGAGCCACTACTATTGGGAATAGTTCGAGGAACGTGATGTTTTTCGTGAGCCCCTGCGCATGCCACCTGTCTGGCCACTGGCTGGCACACCATCTGGTCCCCAGGACTGCCCCAAATCCCAGGCTCCCGGCTGCGTCTGTGTATAGGGATAGCTGATCCGCTGTTACCCAACCCTCTTTCCATATCAGCACGCCATTGAAATCCTGCAGGAATTCGTCCCATACCTGTAGGTCCTGCCTCACACCCGTGCTCAGCCGGATGTGGTGGTGCTTGTGGGTGACGCCCGCCGTTAGCGCAGTGAGGCGCCTTGAAAAGACCCTGGCGGGCGGGATGACCCTCGCCGCAAAGTTCAGCCTGCCTATCACCCCCTGGATATCCCTGAGGGTGGCTTTGCGCCGGCCCCGTAGTTTGGCTATTTCTTCCCTGAAATCCTGCACTTTCTCCGGGGGTAGCCTGGCGGTCCCCGCCGTGGAGTCCAGCTCAATGCCCAAGAACGTCAGTCTAGTCGTTGGGCCTGTCGTCTTCTCCTTCGCTAAGGGGACTCCGAGTGTTTCGGTCAGGTCCTCGAACGCCGCCAATGTACTGGCGCACGTCGGGGCTCCCGCCGGTCCTGTGAACAGGAAATCGTCCAGGTAGTGCAGCTTCCCGCCCCCCTGATGCCTGTCGTGGAGGGCCCATTCCAGAAAGGTAGCGAATTGTTCAAAATAGGCGCAAGATATGGCACATCCCATGGGCATGGCTTTGTCGACGTACACGCCCCCATCCCATTGGAAACCGAGTAGGTGGAAGCTGGTCGGATGTACCGGTAGTAAGCGAAAGGCAGATTCGATGTCCGCCTTGGCCATGAGGGCCCCCTTCCCTGCCGCTTTGACTAGTGCGATCGCGTCGTCCACCGACGCGTAGCCCACAGAGCATGCTTCCTGGTCGATGCCATCATTTACAGACCCCCCCTCAGGGTATGACAAGTGGTGTATCAGCCTGAATTGGCCCTTTTCCTTTTTTGGAACTACTCCTAGTGGGGAGATGACTATTCCTTCGCACAATTCCTGAGGGAGGGGGCCCTCGATTCTACCCAGGCTCTTCTCCTTTTCTACCTTCGCGCTCACCACCCGGGGATGCTGCCTCGCTGATTGTAAGTTATTCGCTCCCGTTAATGGCAGTGGGCCTTGAAACGGGATAATGAAGCCTTTTTCAAAACCCTCTACTAGCGCCCTGGCGTCTGTTTTGTTTGGGTACCTGTTTGCCAAAATGCGCAGCTGTTGTGTATTAATGGGGGACCTAGCCAGCTGGCACTGTTGAACGTTTACTAGTGTCCTGCCCCCACTGGCCTTCGGGCTAGTGCTTCTTGTGTTTCTCTTTCTTTTCGCTCTTTGCTTCCCGCTTGGAGCCTTTGCATGTCGCTGCAGCGTGTTTTCCCCCGCAGCTTGAGCATGCATGTTGGAATTTGCACGAGGAGCCCCATGAACAGTCCCCCGCATCGTATCTCCAGCATATGGCCTTGGTCGCGGGGGGGGAGCTGGACCGCCCAGAGGAATGCTTCTGGTAATTTCTGTTCTTCCCCTTGTGGGACGAACTCCGAAAGGACTGGTCGTATTTCCCCGTCCAGGCTCTCACTTCTTTGGCAGCGAGCATTTTATGAATAAAGCCTGAAACGTCCTCCTCGTTCCACTCCATCTCTGGGTGCCTCTGCATCTTTAACCTGAAACCCTTATCATATTCCAACCATGCATCCCCGGGGAATTGCCTCTGCGCAGAATGTATGTTAGCCTCATACAGCCATAGGTCAGCTGCGCAATGGGGGAACCTCTCTACTATGATGCACGCCATGATCCTAAAAGCGTCTAGCCAATTCTCGAAGTTCCGCTCCTTTCTAGCCCCTCGCCTCTCCCTTTTTTCATCCTCTCTCCTGTCACATGTGGTCAGGTCGAGGCCCTCTAGCTGTATTTCTAGGAGCGAGAATATATCGATGAACTCCTTGCGCCATATCCTCTCTTTTTACTGCGAGAGGAATAAGGCACGCCAGCCCCGTGGCTTTCGTCGTCAAGGAGGCAGGGCCGGGGGATGGTCTGGCGTACAGGTCACTGCCTAGCCCCCCCGACCCCGGGCTCCCGGACCCAGTATTGTACCCCCACCCGGGTAATGGGGAAACTTGATCCCCCTGCGGGGATAGGCCCACCTGCTCCTGCACCCTTGACTGCTGGGCCCACCCCGGATCCATCATGTGCCACGTTAAGCCCCCTGTCTCGTCAGTGCGTTGTTCCCTGGGCCCCGCCGCCCCCTGCCCCGAGCTGTTCAGTAACGTCGGAGCGAGCGATTTCAAACATTCTTTTACAATGGTACTAATATGCTCACCATTAACCGTTCCGCCGTTCGTCTCACCCTTCTTGCTGTCGTCCGACCTCAGCGGCGGGAGCTTCTGGCGCACTTTCCTTGGGGGATTCCTCTTGTACGTCTTCTTCCTCGGCGTGGTCTTAGGCTTCTTGGGTGCTGACGGGCCTGCATCCTCCTCTGCCTGGCCGTCCGGCCTATTCTCCTTCCCTTTGGCCAAATGGGGCTGGAGCCATTCGTCGCCGTGTACTGCCGATATCTCGCGGATTTTCTTCAGCACTTCCGCCATGTCTCCAGGCTGATCTTCCGCCATGTTGTCCCCAAGGCCTAGGTCTGTTTTCTGCGGGCTGGTCTGCGCCGCTGGGTCGGAAGGAATTCCGGACCCGCCTTTGAACTTCCTTACCCGTGTGTGCTGTCCGTCCGATGAAAGCGGCTCACTGCGCGCTCCAAACCGGCCAGTTGCTTACCGAGCTGGAGCTTGGCCAGGCCGCCGAGCTCGTCGTCTTCTTCCGTCGCTTCGGATTCCCGGGGAGCTGGGTGGAGAACTTGACCGGCGCACCGCTCTGTGTGGTCGTCCTTCTGCTTCGGCCGTCCTTCGCCGCCTCCTGCCGCAGTCGGTCTTCTTCAAACGATGTCGTTGTCGCGCCGCTCTCCCAGCTCCTTCGAAGACGTTGTGCTTCTGGTTGGGGAGCGGCGGTGTTTAAATCCCCTTGAGCCCCCTACGGGCTTCAGGTGAACCCCCTTTGATTGGGGGGTTCAAAGGTAGCAAGGTTGGCCATTGGTCGCCCCCCATGGGCGCCAAGGTCACAAGGTCACTTCCTGTCGGGGTGGCTGGTGCGCACCCCGTTTCCGCTGGTCCTGGCCGCTTCGGGGCGCCCAGGACCAGTTCCATCTCCCCCTGTTGGCACCGCGTGGGTTATGGCGCCGGCCCTCGAGCCTGCGGGTGGGTGCGGCGGCCTCTGCAAAATTGCATTCCTGCAACCCATCAACAGAGCACTTGAGTGCGGCGCTGCGGCCAGGGCGACTGTCGTGTATTCTGGGGATCACGTTTCGATCCCCAGCGCCGGCGGCAGATTAGCCCAGCACCATGTGCCTCTGGGCAATAGCTTGCTTAATCTTCCCGACGGCCCCCAGCGCCTAGAGACCCTAGGGTTTGCGCTTTACAAATGTGGATTATTATTATGGTATGAAAAAAATAAAACTAAAAGATCAAATTCAAAGCACACACCAGGATATATCTTCAGAGGTAAAAAGTCCTCAAGAAAAACAATTAGTACTCACCTGTTTTTTCTTTTCCTTTGCATCATGATTAGCAAAGGAGGTTTTCAGAATGATGTTTTTAAAAAAATGACTACATTTTATAAAGTGCTCGTTCACCGGAGAGGTCCCATGACACTGAGCAACAGAGGACAACATACAGTTTAGGATGGCTTAATCATAAGCTTGTCTGAATAGTCGTGTCTTCAGGAGTTTCTGAAAATACATATCATTAAAGGTGGATCTAATCTTTGGAGGGAGGGAGTTCCAGATGCGAGGAGACAGAACGGAAAATCTGGAGCCACCTAACCTCCTCTTCTTGAATGAGGGAATTGCAAGCAAGTTCCTATGAATAGACCTAAGACTAGAAGGACAGATTGTGAGAAATCCTTTAAAAAGGATGTGACCCAGACCAGCTCTGAGTCCTGAAGACCTGCGGCTTTGGCACAGTCGATCGAAAGCTTGAGAAGGACTAATGCTTGAGGTGCCTCTGTCAGACTCCACCCACATATCATCAATAACTGAAAGGATGACTGCTTGCATTGAGTGAGTTGCCCGAAGAGGGTAAAAAAAAGTTGGACACCTCTAAGAAAGAGCAGAGGCACCTGGCAACATGTGCCAACTTAGGTAAAGGTCTATAGACAAGTTATAGCACACTAATGGAAATTAACTGGAGAACCACTTAAAAACCCACATGTAAAGGACTAATCACCACATTAAATCCAAAATATTTATTATATTTTTATTTATTGATCAAAAAATTGTTTTGCAATTATTGCTTGTATTTCATACTATTGTGTTTCCAAAATCTGATTCATTATTTACACAGCAACAACATGAATCTTCATTAAAACCACATGACATTCGCCAAAAAAGGTAAACATTAAATTGGCCAATACATTTTAAATATAAGTCAGTCTTCACCCATTTTCTTTTGGAGTGGCACCACTATATCCTCCTTGAAAGTATTAAGTACTGTGCCTTGAGTAAGGCAGTGATAGAGAAGGGAAGTAGCTATCTCAGGGCAATGTAAAAAGACCATTTTAAAAATATTCTGTGGGCAGGTATTATTGTGGGAGCCCGACTTAACTTTAGATAGTATGTGCAAAGGTCATCCTTAGGGATGTCGGTGAATGTAGTGTTAGTTACCATTTCCCTAATAGGCTCTGCGCATTGGAATAATAGACACTATAGTTTTGGCCTAGGACTGAGGTCAGAATGCCCCTATCGAGTATATTAAACTTAATTACTTTGTGTGCAAGCTAACTCAGAGGCCACTGGAAACTCCTTGTCAAACAAGAAAGGAGTAGTTCTGGCAACCGCATAAACATGACAACTTTGTTTCCCTTTAGAATCGGAACACTCTCAGAATCGTGGAAGCAATAGATAACAGTTTCACTCAGCTAATCGTGCATGCTTAGTTTCTGCAGAGTTACACAGAAAGAGTAGACAGGAGATTCAATAAAAAGGGATTTATTGAACAGTCTTATTTCTCGTGTAGGAGATATGTGCTGTTACAATCATAAGCCAGAATGCAAGATATATAATGTACATCGAAAGCAGTAGAAAGAAATAATACTGTAATAGCATTGTCTTTTAGCTATGATACATATTCCAATACATAAACAACACAGGCTAAAGTGCGAGTACTCATACAATGCATTCTCTAACCAGTTCTACCCCAATGTACCTAACCTAAGTGTAGTACAAGGTAAGAGTAGGTGCTGTATTCTATAGCACAGTATGTTATAGTTTGTTATGCCAAGAGTCCCTCTAGGTTCTAGTCAGCTCCATACCTTGAGAATGAGAGAGGTTGGAATCTCTTTCCGGGTCTCGAACTCTAACACCCCGCGAAGGGAGTCAGAACACTGGAAGAGGGATTCTCAGCGAGCAGGGATGACAGCGTCTTGTTAGTGCGTCAGGCTGGGACACGGGCTCCTCTAATTCGAGGTCACCTCCTTACTTGCCGTGGTGAGTGCAGCCAAATCGAGGCGTCGTTTGTCATGGTAAGAGAAGGTATATTTATACTTGGAAGGTGCTTAGGAATGCTTGCATTGAGGTAAAGTCGGGCAGAGGAAGACGGCTAGGGAAAATCCCAACAGCTTAAGGGACTGGTTTCTAAGAACTCGTTGTGACGTTGGGGTGGACAGATGTAGGGGACCATGCCTGTATTTGGAAAGCATTGCTAATGCCTAAATAAGGACTGGGATCTTATGCCTAAATAAGGGCAATGCGAATTGTGTCTCTGTAAGGACATGTATAAGGAAAACCTATACATGGACATCTAAATCAATACACAACAGGAAGACAGATAGTTTAACATCATGCCTAGCAAAGGAGGTGTTCAGAATGATTTCAGTGTTAAGAACCTCTCTGTTTGCTTACGTGAAACTGCCTCCTTTTAAGATTTTTGTAATGTATTGACCTCTCACTTCCTGCACAGAACTAACACTATTACGAACTCAAAGAAACCTTCGAACCAAAGCATCAAATATCAGGAAGCACCGAAAAGGCCAACTTTCCTTTTCTGGTACAAACCTTTAAATACCTAATATCATCCATGAACTGGAAAGGGAAAATCCTAGCAGCAGCAAACTAAAAAGTAGTAATGTTATGAATTAATCTTATATCCCTCTCCAGTAAGAGGTCCCCCATGGAGGTAAATAAAGCACTGTTATCTATTGGAGTGGTGGCGTTGGTGAGTTGGTGGAAGAGGTGTGGCGCAGCGGCCAGGGTGCCTGACTCCGAACTATGAGGTTCACGGTTCGGGCACCGGCGGCAGATTAGCCCAGCACCATGTAACTCTGGGCAATAGCTCGCCTAATCTTCCCGAGGGCCCCCAGCGCCGGGACACCACTTTGGAGGTAGCTGTGCCCTTTACAAATACTGGTATTTCATTTCATTTAATTTTCATTTCATGCAAGATAATTGTGGAGCACAAAGGAAAGAAGTAAATGTTTATGCAAGTGGATACTGCTTAGGCTTTTCCTGAGAAGTAGGACTTTGTCGATGGATAATACCAATGTTGCCAAGTTTTTGGGAGTGGATGAGTTTTTAGATGAATGGAGAGTTGAGGTGGCCAAGGCGAGTCGTGGCTTCTTCTCCGGGTTAGATAGCTTACTGATGATACCTTACAAGAGGTAATCCTTTAGTTGTTGATTTGCTGACTATCTTTCTTGAATCTGTGTCTCCCTTCTCCTTCCTCCTTTATTCTCCCTGTTAGGCTCCCTTTAGCAATAATTGGTTCGATTTTGTGTTTGTAATGCAAAGGGAAGATTTTTATCACAATAAAGAGTTTCCAAATTATGGGTCATGCTAATAGAATTGCTGGTGATCTATTTAATTTGGTGTATCTTAGAAGGCTTTTCCACATTACCTGTTTGTGCCTAAACCAAAATAGGCAAACAAGCAAAAAGTCTGGATCCACACCTAACCCAGTAGCTTAACCCTTTCGATGCTCATGACGAGCTCAGCTCGTCATGATGCACAGTTGAGCTGTGCTGATGACGAGCTGAGCTCGTCATGACACCAGCAAAATGGCAATTTTCAGCACAGGAGGGGGAAAACGCCTAGCAGCCAAGGTGTTAAGGCACTTTTCAAGGAAATCTGCTTACCAAACTCCTCTCAGAGGCCAAAAGGACAATAACCAGCAACTCACTTACTACTGATACCAAGAACTTAGGATAATATTTTAAGGCGGGCGATATGATATTATCGCTGCTTTAGCTGCCGTTTTCGGCCGTTAAGCTGCAATAATTCCATCGCCCTATTAGCAAGCTGTCGCTAACAGCAGTTAGCGACAGCTTGTAGGCGATAGCGAGCTGTTTGGAGCTCGATTTGCATGTCAGCGATATTTATCGCTAATGACATGCAAAGTGGGCGTACCCAACCTGTTAGCCACTGAAAGCAGTCGCTAACATCGCTATCGCATATTATCAACGTAGGCGTAGCGATGGAAATATTCACACTAAGCGCAAATATCTCCAAAACCTAATGCCTGTTCAGACCAGTTCTTGGCCTGTATATCCAATGGGAGGTGGATATTCAGGCTAAGTCCCTGTTAGCGAAAATGCCTGAATATCACTGGATTTACAGCGATATTCACGCATTTCGCCGCTATCGCCGGAAATGCTATCGCTTCAGAGATAAACTTTGCTAATAGCACGTTCTCTCTGCGATAAAATCCGGCAATGCTCTGCGATAAAAATAATGTTGCTAAGCCTAATATGCGATAAATATTGCTAGTTGTTGATAATATGCCCCCAAATTGCTCATTCCTTAAGCCTGTTCTGTAAATGAGTCGTCAGGGTGCACATGACCATATGAACTGCAGACCAATAGCAAGTGCATCTTTCTTGGCCAAATTCATAGAAAACTTGGCACACACTCAGTTGTTATATTTTTTTTAACATAATAACACGCACTTCAAGGAAGATGCTTGCTTTTGCCCTTAGAAAGGGAAAGAATCTATCATAAGCTCAAAAACTGATAAGTTTGGAAAACAGGCTAACTCCAATGGGACAAATGTATTAGTTCTACTAGATCTAACTGCAGCATTCAACATATTGCATGACCCTACAACGTGGGCATTCAGGACGAAGCTTTGAAATGGACTGAGGCGTTCTCACCAACCACAATACACATTCTATCTGCCAACATACACCTTTGAACCCTGCCAGCTGAACACTAGGGTTCCACTAGTTTTAACCATATCACTGCCTCTCTTCAAAATCTATCTTAACCCTCTGCCTTGGTCTTACCTGTTTATATAAGCACAGCTAACAGAGTGGTTGACTCGGGTGCAACTTAAATTTACTTAATGCGTAGTGGGTTTTTAGATATCACGTAATGGTGGGATATGAAGGGGCAGTAAGCAAACACCAAGTAAAGATTGTTATTTGACTGAGACTGAAATCGTGGTTGGGATGGGTGTATGATTCAAGATGAAAGGTGCCTTTCTAAAGCTGCATGTGACTGTCATCAATGACTAATCTTCATTTTCACCAAACATCTGTGCAATGTATTGAAAATTGCTTTCATACAGGAGAGCTTTGGTAGCAGCTGGTGTATGGTCTCTACAAATTCTGGGAAAATCAAAGTCAGTGAAAATCGGAGGACGGAAGGCAAAATGTTGGGGGAACACCCCACCAAGGATGTCAAATCCAACGAGTTATATAATAAGGGTCCAGAAAAAGTAAGGCAAGCACCAGATTTCTCATCAGGTGGTTAGTGAAGTCACTTCACTGAAATTGTTGCATATCTGGTGCTCACTCTTGACATACGTCATAAAGGAATCCTATTATCTGAAAGTGGTCATCAAACACCATGTTTTCCATTGAAATCAAAAGATGAAGACATCTCTCCCTGCTGATTACATAACTGAATGGTGCACGATCCAGTGCTGCTAATTTGTGAGGAGTGGTGCCAGTCTCAGGGACAAAACTGTTAGTAATGTAACAGATACAGCGACACAGTAATACAGAAATGTGAGGGGCCCACTGTGCATCAGACTTGACTTTCTTTTCCTGCCCAACCACAGGGCTAGTGGACCATGCTCTTTGTTTGCATTAAGGCCCTTTACACCCTTCCTACACTCATGGCCAGTCCTTAGTCAAATGCAAAAAGAACAATTGATGCACAGAATGATGGGCAATGTCAAACATTCACCCAAGTATAGAGATCTGCCCCAACATCCATTGTTTGTTTGCTCCCCCTGCCATTCCAGTTTAAATCCAGCCATATACAAATCAGTCTAGACCCGGTTTCCCCCGGGAATAGTATAGCACGAACTGCCAGGCCCGGTTCTCCCTGGACTGGAAACAAGCATCCTGAACCAGTTTCAGGGTATCACCCCTCATCAGCCAGGCTACTTTGACTCCAGTGGCACGGGGAGCACGTACTCAGTCAAACATTCATACAATGCTCTGTTATGTCCTGGCTAATTCGTACAGTCACATGCTGCGTACAGAAATTGTTACACAACTCTATCTTACTACTAAAAAATCTCTGTACTCTAAGTTGTAACAAGGAACCTGACCATAGGCTTGTGACACCTTGGCATGTTGCTTGCCATGGATGATAAACCTTTTTCTTTCTCTGCCATATACTCATGATCATTGGAAGTGGATTTGTAAAGTGACCCTGGAAATGGGCAGATTTTGAGCATTCCCCTAACGAGGTACCAAACAGAATATACATTTCAAAATAAGATTTGACTGCAGAGCTCAGGCAAAAGCTATACGCCCCATTGGAAAGTGTTGATCGAAGGCATGACAACATGTACACAATATTAAACAATCTGAGTCGTTTTTTCATCATGCAGTCATGGATCAGAGGAAATCTGCTAAATACTGCCAACATGAGGAGAAGCCTTTCAGTTAGAGTTGTTTTTATGTTGGAATACTTCATTATTTATTGCTATAATGAGATGTCTGTTGATTGTTTTTCTCCACTTCCATGGGGCCTGTTGCTGTGATTTCATCATGACACGTGATCACACAGTATCACTTGTAGGCTAAAGCACACATAAAGTCACTTCCGCTATCCCTGGCATTTTGGTGAATCAACGTCTATGGGATAACCGCTAATTATCATAAACTGAACCCAGACAAAACAGATGTTCTCAGTTGCATGAAGTGTCCAACCATAAAAAAAGTCTCTGAAAGGCCTGCAAAATTAGGACATGAGCCTCATCGACAACAGGCCGATCTCCCCTTTACCATTTCTGGCCAAAGTTGTTGAGAAGGAGTCAATCAGAAATTGATGACTTATAAATAACAATCAGATTTTGGACCCAGCATAGTTTGCGTTTCATATTCATCATAGCACGGAGCTTGCATTTAATACTGCCACTGAAGAAATCAGGCAGACCATAGACTGTCGCCACAACGTGGCCTGATTTCATTAGACCGCTCAGCCAAGTTTGACATGTTCAACCATGACTTTCTGGTTGACCGGTTTTCCTAAATAAGAATTGAAGACAGAGCCTTGGCTCTCTTAAAATCTTTTCTAATTGATCGAGGTCAAACAGCGACCTTAGGAGATTTTTCATCATCTTCTTTCTCTTTGCCATGCAGGGTGCCTCAGGGGTCTTCCTTAAGCCCCACTTTCTTCAATCGGTATGTTACTCCGATGGTGGGTCTGATTAAATCTAATGGCTTTGCTCTAATCTCCTATGCTGACAATACTCAGATGGTCGTGTCAGTAGCTGGTAATCAAGATGCCACTGCGGTTACATTTCATGACTTTGTGCTTCTTACAGGCATTTGGATGCGGACAATTGTATAAAGTTAAACTCTTCAAAAACTAAGGTTCTGTTGTTTGGCAACAGTTCTTCCTCCTGGTCTCCCAATTGGTGGCCTTAAGATCTTGGAACCCTTCCAATCCCAATCGTCAAGGTGAAAAACCTGAGGGTTAGTTTTGACACCAAATTTACTTTTGAAGGCCAGATTAACCATATCACTTCTTCATATTTTTCAGCTTGAAACTTCTTAGGAAGGTTCTGCCCTGCATTCCATTGGCCATACAAAAAACAGTATTGGACTATTGTAATGTGCTGTTTACCAACATTCAAAAACGCTTCCTGAACAAGCCACAGACGCTTTAAAACGCAGCAACATGTCTGCGTCTCAAGCCTTGGTTCAGTTACATTGGATCCCTTTTGGAAAGCGCATCCAGTTCAAGGCACTCTGTATAGTTTTCAAGTCCTACATGGCCTGGGCCCAGCCTATCTGGCACAACACTTTCGACGTTACACCCTGAAGAAGATTTCTCTGTTCCTCATCTAGTGGAATCTTATAGTCCCCTAATTCAAAAGAGCCAAATGGGGCGGGAAGAGTTTTGTAACCTGCACAGTGTGGCTCTGGGACTCTCTACCTCTAGAACTCAATAAAAAATCAAACCTGTCTGAATTTAGGAAAAGCTGAATAACTTTGATATTCAACCAATACGTCTTCTTGTTCTTCTTAATGCCCTCACATGCTGCGTTATTCAGTACGCTTAGCGCCTAGACACCTCCGGGTTGTTGTTGTGCTCTAGAAATCTAATTTTCATTTCATTCCATCAATTGACTCAGCAAGAAACCTATGAATCATCATACAAGCATATATTACCCTGCACCTAAATAAATGCTGTGGTGAAACATCCTACGAATTTGCTCAGAATATTAACATGTTTTTTCCTTTACAGAAGTTTCTGTCAAAGAGCCCAACACTTCTGTCACACTGGTAGTTGTTCGTTTGGAAAAACCGAAATATCTTTACCTAGGAGCACTGACACTCCTCTTTAACAAATTCCAGAGGTTGGACAATTCTGTGACTAGGCTACTCTTTTAAACTAGAAAATAACGGTTTTGTCGGGTTCGAACAACAGATGATTTATCCAAACTGTTTTTTTCAATGCTACTAATAGAACCAACAGAACACCTCTGAGATACTGTGACAAATCCTTATAGTAAATAAAGAAGGAGGACCTAACTAAGCAGCAGCCGGTTTGAGACACAAAGCAGATCTTCTATTGCGACTAAATCCCGACTAAAGAAAAATCTTCCCTTCCATGTGACTAATGCACCTGGTTGATAGGACTGTCGAGCTGAGTATATATTATTGTTTTGATAAAGACCCGCTGAGACTGAAAACATTGGCGCTTTAAGGGTCGAAACGTCGACATCTATTCACAGGCCACATAAACTTGGAGCCTCAACAAACTTGAAAGAAGTGATAGGGTTCCTAGATTGTATTAGTTGATGGTCTTATGAAATAATATTTTGTATAGTTTTTCTATATGAAATTTGGATATAATTTGTTTATCCCAATTTCACTATTCACTAATGTCACTTGGTTTTGCACTGTATTTGATATAATGACAGTTAATGTATTTAATGTACAGAAATGACTTTTTTGACTCAGAAAATGATATAAAGATACTATAAAGTAATAGTTAGGTCCTCCTTCTTTATTTACTATAAGGATTTGTCACAGTATCTCAGAGGTGTTCTGTTGGTTCTATTAGTAGCATTGAAAAAAACTGTTTGGATAAACCATCTGTTGTTCGAACCCGACAGAACCGTTATTTTCTAAAATACATATTACCCAGGTTCTGAGGGACACAGGGTCAACCCCGTTGTTTTTTATAAAACTCTTTTAAACTAGGCCTGGTTAAAATGTAAATTACGACGGCATAATTCATGTAACTTTGGAAACTTTGCTTTACGATTGTTATGCGAACTTTCCAAAAGACTGCCATTATGCCACTTAACTTAATTAAGTGCTATTTAAGGTAACATTTACATTGAACGTGCCATTGACAGTAAGCCCAAGCAACTGTCGAACTGTTACTTTTGTTTTCTTCACTTTCTTTTAGCATAAAATAAGCTATTTCATCAAAAATTGAAATAAGGACCCATTTTGACATAAAAGGTAGCACTAAATGATGGATTTATACATGTAATTTTGAATATATTTAGCATAATTACACGAATTTCGCACAATCCTACTTTAAACCCTGGGGTCACATTACCCTACCCCTTTTGTCACTGCACTGTCTTTCATTTCCTCACAGGGCCGCTTTGAAGCCACTGTGCTAAATTCACCGAGCAGTCCAAGTAATAATCCTTCAACAAAGATTGCAGACCCACTGCCCTGACACAGCCTTCGTTCAAAGACAGAACTCATTCCTACATATCACAGTTCCATGCTTCAACAAAACCCAGCTCGGAGGCTATTCTCAGTCGGGGCCAGCAGCAAACTTTGGCACACACTCCTCCTCTTTCAGATAAGGAAACGCCTCCTCTTCCAGAAGGCATTAAAACATGGCGCTACAGCTTTTAGATTCAGAGTTAACCCTCTAATACCATAAATGAGTGCACTGACTTCCTATCGGCCACTGGCCTTTGGCCTGACCTCGCCCAGCTTGGCGCAATGACATGGCTCTACTTCATGATCACCATCTTTAAGTGTGGTGTTGTTGTCCGTCAGAGACATCCTAAGGCTTTTCACTTACTCCTGGTGCATCAACAATTGATGCACAATGAGCTATGTGCAAATGGTAAAGTGCTTGATGGGGCTACATTTCTTTTAAACACCTTTTTATTTGTTTTGGTTGCAAAATCCTCAAACTTGAAATACTATGCAAATCCTTAGTGGCTTGTTTCACCAGTGGAAGTGTATTTGTCATGCTGTTGCATTTTTATGGTTCAGACAGGTCCCTTTTCCTGATGCCTGTCTACCTTTTGTTTTCCTGCTGGTTTCATTATTTCTTCCCTATTCCATTTGGTGTTGCCTTCTCTGCGGAGGCCAGATTCCATTGTGGCCAAACTGCTCAGGAGGCAAAATGGCCATACAACTATGCCATTGCCAGATCTTCCTCCTCTAGCGCACTGCTCCTTTGCCTATAGTCATTTCCTATTTATGCCTGTTAGGGCACAGAAGGACTTACGCCCATGAACCCTGTTTTTCTTGCCCTCATGTCTTTCCCTTCAACCTGGCCCTCACTGCCTCCCTCCCTTGTTCTGTTAACCTAAATGCATTTCTTCCAGAGGTTGCCCTGAATCTCACTTACACACATGGACTCCCTTACCACTTCTGGGTGGAACTCTTAGACCTTGGAAGGAGGGTTGTCTGTAGCTTTTCTTGGGTTGCACCATCACTGCCTCTGGTTGGATCACAACAGCCATCTGTTGATGACGTAGTGTTTGCCTTAGGCTGTGCCTCTTTCCACCTCTGTATCAGCTGCATGGATTATCTACTGAGTTTCGGTGTTTTTGTTGATTCTATGAAACCATCTTCTGATGGTATGTGTGGATTTCCATGAGTTGTGCCTCCTCCCTCTTGGGTTTCATAGTCGTGTGCTGTTGCTGGTTCTTGGTGGACGCCATAGACCCTGTAGTAAAGTTTACCACAGGTTCGCGTGGTGTGTGCCTTCAATACTACTGAATGGACTCTTTAGGTCAGAACTATTGGCTTTGTCAAACCTACAGCCTCTGGCCCTCTAGAAGTCGCTCCGTCTATCCCTTTAGTATCACAAACCTAATGCGACTCATGACACACATTCAGTAGTGCACATTGTGCCTGCATTGGGAGAAGCCTATCTCTCTCCTTCTCCAAGTGCTCTCATTAAACACATGCCTTGCTGTGACTGCAGGTCACAACCCTCATTACCCAAGACTTTGAGAGTCCCCCGCTGTTTTCTTAACTTCCAGTAAAATCCCATAAGTCATTTTGTTTGCTGTTACTATATATGCCTCTTGCAGTTATTAAATCGATGTGACCTCACTCTTTATGGCTACAGTGAGAGACATTTGCTGCCCCCTGATCTGAAAACTCAATCCGGGTCAACTGTTAAATTGATTTTCACAGTGTGTGGCTCTTTGGGGTATTTGTTGCAGGCCTGGCAAGCCAAAGGCAACAGCTTGATCTTAATCTACAGGCGCTTTTGTTGTTCTATTACATCTTTGATTCATGTGTGCCTTTTGAAGTGATTCAGTGTGGCACACGCACATTACTGCGTTTGGAAAAAGCAGCTTAGCAGCTGCATGAAGAACAGCGAGGCTTCTCAATGCCCCAGTGTAGGGCCCACAGACCCAGCTCCAGAACAAATATACACTTTGACAGGTGCAGGGGGGGACCCCCGCAGGTGCTGCAATTACCGTAATAGATTTCACCTTTTACACATGAAGTCATCCAATGAATGAATTATTTTCTGGAATATTTTTAAATTTGTGACAATATATTACATAGCTACATAAAGCTTACACCTGTTATTCGGCCTCACGTGATGGTTCTGTACTCAAAGGTTAACACGGATCTTTCTGTTGACGTGTACATTATACTACACAGACTGTGCAGCTTGTCGAGTATTTATTTACTTTTTGCCGTTTGAAATGTGCTGTGAGCGGCCATTTGTTCTCTCTTTGCAGTTATAAAGGTACTGATATACAGATCTGTGAAAAAAGAGTCCAATTCTTTCACTCACTAACAAATATTAGACCAGTATTAGGGGTTCAGTGAATCATTTTCATGGCTAAATATGCACTGTGAAGTCAACCAAGGGTCGTCGAGGGTAGATTTTAGGTGAGATCTGGATTTATCCCTGTTTTGGGGGATCCACTTCTGATCTGTGCCTCTGAATTTCTCTCCTCGATGTGGACCGCTGAGTAGTTCCTGGTCGGTTTTGTTTCTCTCACCATTCACCAGGCCACGCAGGGGCAGAATCAGCAGCCGGGAGAGTCGCGGGTGGTGATATCTACTCCATTGCACCGACACCTGTGGGCTCCAGGAACCCTTCCAGAGCATGTGCATTATAATAGCAGCATGTATGACCTTCAATCATTTCCAGCATCATGGAGAGTTTTAGGAGTCCAAACCTGACGTCCCTCTGTTTGAGAGCTGGTTGCAATACTAGGAATGTCTTGTGAGTGTTGTTGGTTTCATTGGAGAACATGCTGCAAATGGAATCCTTTGTCTGCCTCACTAGTATGAGCTATGATTCTTGGCTTCTATAACAATTTGTCTCTCCTGGCTGTGATGATGTAAGCTTACCATGATCAGGCTGAGTGAGTTTGTATGTTTTGAATGCAGAGTTGTGCCCTATGGACCTGTTAAAACTCAAGTGGCAGAGAGAATGTCATTACCAGGATATCCGGATTCAGCCTGGCCAGGGATGAACACATATTGGCTGCCTCTTCCTTCTCGGGATACCAAAGATTTCAACACCGGAGCATGTACTGCGGTTTTCTAAGCCCAGCATTCTCCTATCTAGATTCCACATTTCATTGATTGCCAGCAGTTTCCCAAATAGCTTTTTAGTGTTAGCTTTAAATCTAATAAGGTCAGAAGGGATGGATTGACAGCCCATTGAGTTTCCATTGTGGCTTGCTCGACTTTACCCATGTAGAGCTGTATTGCTTGCAGTTTCTGAAAGGAGCAAGTCCAAGGTATCATTTAGGACAGCCATCGTCAATGATTAGTCTTGTTGGATAGGGCGCCAGAGAGAAGAAACTGATGTGTTGCTTTGGAGCCCAGCAATGGTGTAGACTGCAGCAAAATCCAATCAGGGTTAACAGTAGGAAATCGGCCTTGTCATATTCAATCAATCAATCACACCATTTATAAAGCGCGCTACTCACCCGGGAGGGTCTCAAGGCGCTGGGGGGTGTGCTACTGCTCGAACAGCCAGGTCTTGAGCTGTTTCCTGAAGGAGAGGTGGTCCTGGGTTCGCCGAAATGGGTGGGGAGGGAGTTCCAGATCTTGGCTGCCAGGTAGGAGAAGGATCTTCCTCCGGCGGTGGCTCTGCGGATGCGTGGTACAGTGGCGAGGGCGTGGCTGGTTGATCGTAGCTGGCGGGTGGGCGTGTAGAAGGTCATGCCGTCGTTGAGGTACTTGGGGCCCAGGTCGTGGAGAGCCTTGTGTGCGTGGGTCAGGAGTCTGAATGTGATTCTCTTGCTGACGGGGAGCCAGTGCAGGTCTCTCAGGTGTCCGGTGATGTGGCTGTGTCGGGGGATGTCTAGGATGAGTCGTGCGGAGGCGTTCTGGATAAGCTGGAGTCTTTTTTGAAGTTTGGCTGTGGTTCCGGCGAAGAGGGTGTTCCCGTAGTCCAGTCGGCTGGTGACGAGTGCCTGGGTGACGGTCTTCCTGGTTTCGGTGGGGATCCATCTGAAGATCTTGCGGAGCATGCGCAGGGTGTTAAAGCACGAAGATGAGACGGCGTTGACTTGTCTGGTCATCGACAGGGAGGAGTCCAGGATGAAGCCCAGGTTGCGTGCGTGGTCCGTTGGCTTGGGAGCGGTGCCCCGGGCCGGGGGCCACCAGGAGTCGTCCCAGGCGGAGGGTGATGATCTCAGGATGAGGACTTCCATCTTGTCTGAGTTCAGTTTAAGGCGGCTGCTCCTCATCCAGTCGGCGACATCTTTCATCCCTTCGTGTAGGTTGGCTCTGGCGGTGGTGAGTTCGCTGGTGAGGGAGAGGATCAGCTGGGTGTCGTCAGCGTAGGAGATGATGTTGAGGTCATGTTGGCGTGCGATGGCTGAGAGGGGGCTCATGTAGACGTTGAAGAAGGTTGGACTGAGTGAAGATCCTTGTGGTATGCCGCAGATGACTTCGGTGGCCTCGGATCTGAACGGGGGGAGGCGGACTCTCGGGGTTCTTCCGGCGAGGAACGAGATGATCCACTCCAGTGCTTTCTCTCGGATTCCGATGTTGCTGAGGCGCCTCACTAGGGTGCGGTGGCAGACTGTGTCGAACGCCGCAGAGAGGTCCAAGAGGATGAGGGCCGCTGTTTCCCCGGTGTCGATCAGGGTTCTGATGTCGTCGGTGGCTGCGATTAGGGCTGTCTCGGTGCTGTGGTTGGCCCGAAACCCGGACTGCGAGGGGTCGAGGGATCCATTTGTCTCGAGGAAGGCGGCCAGCTGTCTGTTGACGGTCTTCTCGATGACTTTTGCCGGAAAGGGAAGGAGCGAGATGGGACGGTAGTTCTTGAGGTCGGTGGGGTCCGCCGTTGGTTTCTTCAGGAGGGCGGTAAGCTCGGCGTGCTTCCAGCTCTCCGGGAAGGTGGCGGTGTGGAAGGAGGAGTTGATGATGTCCCGGAGATGGGGTGCGATGATGGCGTCGGCTTTGTTGAAGACGTGGTGTGGGCAGGGGTCGGTTGGTGATCCGGAGTGGATGGAGTTCATCGTGCGGGTGGTGTCTTCGGTGTTGGTCGGGGTCCAGTTGCAGAGGGTGGTGGTGGCGGGCGTTGGTTCGGCGGTAGGGTGCGTGGTCTGTGCATCGAAGCTGTTGTGTATGTCTGCGATCTTGCTGTGGAAGAACGAGGCTAGTGAGTCGCAGAGGTCTTGTGAGGGAGTGATGTCGTTGTTTCCGGCGCTGGGGTTGGAGAACTCTTTGACGACGCTGAAGAGTTCCTTGCTGTCATGGGCGTTGTTGTCCAGTCGTTCTTTGAGTGCCGATTTCTTGGTGGCGCGGATCAGCTGGTGGTGTTTGCGGGTGGCGTGCTTGAGGGCGGTCCTATTGTCTGTGGTCTGGTCGAGCCGCCAGGCTTTCTCAAGGGTGCGGCAGTTCTTCTTGGATTCCTTGAGTTCGTTGGTGAACCAGGGGGTTTTCTTGCTGCCGGTTCTGCTGGGAGGGTTCTTTAGTGGTGCCAGGTCGTTGACGCAGGCGGTCAGCCACTTGGCGAGGTTGCTGGCTGCTTCATTTGGGTCCGCTGTGTTGGTGGGTGTGTTCTGGCTGAGGGAGGCGGTGAGCTGCTCGGCGGTGATCTTTCTCCAGCTCCGGCGGGGAACCTGTTGCGGGTGGTGGTGGGTCGCAGTTTTCCTGAAGCTGAAGTGGATGCAGCTGTGGTCGGTCCAGTGGTGCCCGGTGGCGTGGCAGAAGGAGATGCGCTTGCTGGATGAGAAAACGGGGTCAAACGTGTTGGCGGCGTAGTGGGTTGGAGTGTTCACCAGTTGCTTGAGTCCGAGGTTGGCGAGGTTGTCCAGCAGGGCGGTGGTGTTTCTGTCGTTGTTGTTTTCCAGGTGGAAGTTGAGGTCCCCTAGGAGTATGTAGTCGGTGGGGGGCAGGGCGTGCGGGCTGATGAAGTCTGCGATGTCTTCGCTGAATTGTGTGCGTGGTCTTGGTGGTCTGTAGATGAGGGTGCCTCGGAGGGTGGTCTTGGGGTCAGTGTGTATCTGGAAGTGTAGGTGTTCGGCGGCGGTGAAGGTTTCGTCGGCGTTAGTCGAGATGCGGATGGTGTTCTTGTGTACGACGTCGATGCCTCCTCCCGTCTGGTTGACGCGGTCCTTCCGGGTGATCTTGTATCCGTCCGGGATGGCTATGGTGATGTCGGGCGCTGAGGAGGCGTTCATCCAGGTTTCGGTGAGGAAGGCGACGTCCGGTGCTGTTGCGTCGAGCAGGTCCCAGAGTTCTACGGCGTGCCTGTGGACGGACGGGTGTTCAGCAGGATGCACTTGAGGTGGTTGCTGCTGGTGCTGGTGCTCGACTTGGTGGGGCAGGTCCGGAGGCAGGTGAATCGGCAGGCTTGGCAGGCGAAGGGTCCGTGGGTGCGTCTCGGGGTGGCTCAGCAGCAGGCAGGGTTCCGGCCGGTGTTGAGTGCGTAGAGGGTGGCGGCGTCGTAGGTCCGACTCTGCTCTCGTTCATTAATTGACCACATGCTTTTTTTGTGTTATAACAATATAATTAAGAGTCGGTGCTTGGGGAACTTGCAATCATTCACACCCCCCTCGTGTTTGTTGTAACTCACTAGATCTACATATAGAAAATCTATCACAATGACACATTGCCAAAAATAATTTTTTGTCCCACTAGTGTAGGTTCTGTATGGACAAATGGTGTGATTATAAAAAGGGTTTCATTCATAATCCTCTACTCAGTCTCAAATGATACCCTCAAAGGGAGATCCTCACAACAGCCTTCTGCTCGGTGGAATCATGGCATGATGCCATTCATAAAATCAAGGAGAAGGCATAAATGTTTCAGACAAATAACCACTCAGGCACTGTGCTGTGAAAATGTATGAAGTGATCTACCTTTAAATTAGCCCTGCTACATTCTATTGAATCAGTTCAATAGCCTGCAAAATATGTTCCAATAATTGACATAAAGGAATTGCGCTAAGCAAACTTCATAATGCAAAGCACAAATGTAAATAGTAAACATAAAAATCTGCCGAATAGCTTCTAAAAGAACCAAGCACAGATCAGGAATTGTCCTAAAGAAAGTGTTCTAAAAGTTTCAGGTAGATAAACCAGTACGATGACAATAATGCACTTTCAGGGCTGCTGACCCAAGAGCTTTTTATGAAATAGATGTGGATGATGAACTGTATTATACATAACTACAAGCTAGACAACCAAAGCAAGATTAGAAAGAGTAAAAGGGCAATTCCAGCAAGTGTAAGTGATCTGCTGATTAAATGGAATCTGCTTTGATGCAGTCCATGGTCGGCTTTTTCTATTCAAATATACACTTTCTAGTAACATTTGACAAGCCCAGTGACGTGGTACTCTTTAACACACCTCTAATGATAACAAATTGTTTTAAAGTAGTACTTCATATCGACCTTCTGCCCCTTTTAAAATCTTTAAGGAATATATAATTCTTAGGATTTTTATATTGCCATACATAGATATTCTATGTTATATTCATTTTGTAAAGTGCAACAAATCACACTTTAAGGTGTTGCTCGGTGCTCAGCCTCTTCAAATATCACATCTCCTCAAAAAAATAACCACGTTTTTAGAAATTTCTTAAATTTTACAGATAAAGATACAGAACATCTTAAATTTATGGTACAGAGGTAAATTGACAAAAATGGTGTCCCCGCCAAGTGTAGATATGCATGTACATATGCGTGATTATCAAACCGATCTCATTGATCACCTATTTTAACATACCAAATGAATTGATGTCTTCCAAAGAGTGATCCTCACATCACTGTTTCTTTTTTCCTAAAACTCAGTCCGTCATCAGTCCAGTTAGAAAATCAAAAAGCTTATGTATACTTTTTGATCAAATTACTGCCACTCATGAACTAAGTGAATGACTCCTTGAAACCTTTTACTGCACACCTTTAAAAAGTCACTATAGGGAGCGTGGCCAAGATGGCGAGCGGGTAAGACGTGCTTTATATAGTCTCCCTACTCCCGAGCACCCAACTTCGCCCATTCCGGCACTGTGCAGCCCCCGAGGGTCTGAGATTGAACGGGGGACATGTCTCCAGCCCAACAGTGCTAGCTAATGCGGTGAAAGTGGGGCTGGTTTGCTGAAAGAATTGCACCCGGATGGGCCGTGCCGCGTAGCACCAAAAATGGCGGCTGGGCCTGGCTGGTGAAGTACGGACCTCTAACAGGGCAGGGCTGCGGAGATTGAGCACTACCACCTGTCCCAAGAGAGTGAATAAGAAACCGCTGTGAGTGGCAGCCCAAGGTGAAGGGATCGGCGGGGAGCCCCGTGCACCCACAGCTGCAGCAGTGTGGAGCGGCCTGGAGGAGTGCGGCCTAGCCCTACGGAGCATCGACCAGGGACATCGGCTGGTACTCGCGGGGGTGGGATCTCGCAAACAGGCTGCGTAGAGGCCTAGCCAGGTGAATGAAGAGCGCACAGATCTAAGCAGCAAATACGAGGGCAAATACGAGGGCGGAGCAGGTGACGTGCCCGCCGCCAGAGGGAAGTAATCCACACAAGCATCCAAATTTCTACTGTGGGAGACACATGCCTTCCCAAAAGACATCCAACAAAAAGGAAAAGAGAGGCGCATGGGGGGCTGGAGGCTAGATTGCAGCTTCAATCGCACCTGGTGAAGCCGTGAAGTGGAGTGCTGAAAATGGTGGAATGACCTGGCTGGTGAGGCAAGGACCATTAGCAGTGCTGCATGGTAGAGTCTGAGCCATACCGCTAACCCCAGGGGGAGTGAACGAGAGACTACTGCAAACTGCAGCCCAAGGTGAGGAGAGCGGTGGGATCACCTGTGGTAGAGGCGGGTGAGGCCCAGGGACAAGCACAAGGCCCGACACAGCGTGGCAGAGACTGACCTGGGCGGCATGGGAACGCGATAGGCGGCGGGGCAGAGGCATCGGCCAGGCAATCGACTGGCACCCGGAATACTTCACAGTGGCACCACGATCCGTACAGAAGCAGACATTGGTGAACAGCAGGCGAAAGCATCGGCCTAAGGCCTGGTATCTCGCAACATCACTCCTGCTGAAGGGCCAGCGGGCGAGCATTGTAGTGGACCGGCAAAAGTGAGGTTCAAGTGGAGGTGGCTGGAGCAGTGCAGCGGCCAGCTAATGGTTCGGCCTAAGAGACAGTGCGCAGCTCAGGCGGAGGAGGTGGGAGCTGCACTGCGACACAGGAAGGCCCTGGCTGGCTCAGAGTAATTTCAGCCGGGCGGTTCGGCTGGTGCCCCTGGACCTGAGTAGTGGAGGGAAGACCGTGCGGCGCCTTGGTTCGTTACCCCCAGACAGGCCATTTCTGAACCAGGGGGGTGTGGCGAAATAGGGCGCACATCGCAACTTAAGACTTAGCTAACTGGCAGCTAGATGGGGACATGGCAGGCACTGATGGGGGTCTCCCACCCGGGGTAGAGGGGCGTCGGACAGGTCCATCGCTTGGCGCCCACAAACATTGGATGCTCCAGCGAGGTACAATAGCCAGAAGGAAGGGTAGCTAACTTCCTCCTGAGGTGAACTGCCCGCATACCATTGCAAGTGCTCCAGACTACAGGATACAGGGCCCTGGGGAGCCTCAGAACCCCCGCAAGCTCGAGATCCACCACAACAGCCACACAACATTGAACCCCAGTGCCCACAACACCGTGCGGGCCCACCCAGAGATAAGGATAACCACAGGTTTAGTTTTGAGGAGGAGGGCCTACACCGTGGGGCATCTGAGAGAGATACCAGCCTGAACAACGTAGCAGCTCCGGAAAGACCCATAGCACACCACCCACGAGCAGGACACAGTGGCGAGAAGGGTCACATGACAATTTGCACAGACCCCTACGCTGAGCCCTGGGCTGCCCGTCACCGGCTGACCTCACATCGGGCAAAGAAGGACAGATCACTGAAGGACATGTTCACCAAACCCCCACAACAGGGACTCAAGTCGGATGAGGCGGAAGCCCAGATCACCCGATCCTTCCTAGAGACATTGTTTAATACCCTCTGTGATGACTTCCACACTCTGAAGGGCAAAGTGGCTGAGTAGGTGAAAGAGATCCGTCGGGACGTGGACGCGATCGAAGATCAAGAGCAGTCCAGGGTAGACGAGGTAACGCAGCTCCAAGGAAGTGATCAGATTAAAGGAACAACACATAGACCTCCAGGCCCATACAAAGGATCTTGAAAACTGCGCTCGGCGGAACAACATCCGCTTGCGGGAGTCCCTTCGAACGCAGAAGGGTCAGACATGGCCTGCTATTTGCAAGACATGTTTCTGGATATCCTTGGAGCCCCGCTGGACTTGGAGATCCACATTGACAGGGCCACAGAGTGGAACTGAGACGGAGAGTCTTGGCATTGCCACCAGACATCCTAGGGTTTCTGCCAGACTACCCCCTCAAGGAACGCATCCTCTGAGAGGCTGGAACAAAACAACTGATCCAATACCAGGGTCATTCTATAGCTCTTTACCAGGACTTAGCGGCCATCACACTACAGAAAAGGCAGGAATTTCGAGAAGTGACCTCACACCTGAGAGACAAGGGTGTGCCATACTCCTGGGGCTATCCATTTCATTTAATCTTCAAATGGGAAGGCAAGCTACAACAGTTTAGCTCACTGCAAGAGGCCTGCACATTACTGGGCCTATCACTCCACAGCCCCAAAGAGAAGGTCAGTTCGAGTCAACAGCCGTCACAAGAACGATGGCAGAGAGTCAGACGAAGACGTCTCTTTAGCATTTCGCTTGGGACCGACCCTACAACCATGGTTCAGGAACGGCAGGTAGCACTGGAGAGGGTCCTCAAAGACACAGCCTCGCAGGACAGCTCCTGATCACCGGGGGACTGCTGCAAGCAAGCGTAATATGAGGGGCGGGGGTGTTATGGAGCGGGAGACATGAGGATCTTGTTCTTCTCTTAGGCCACAACATGTCCCTGTTTTACTCTTTTGCCAGCTGCACACGATCACGTTCTGCAGGCACTGTATATTATGAGGGGTTGGGGATACTGAGTTGGGGTTAGGGAGGGGGGGGGGGACTGTTGTGCTAAACATAGGGATCCTACTATGCAGGCGAGAGGCAGGGTTACTTAAAGGTGAGGGGATGGAGGGCGCAACCATGCCGGATGGGAGGATCGGTACACAGAAACATCAATCTGCCCTCCACTATACCCCATGACACACTCAGCTCTTCATATTCTCACATTCAATGTGAGAGGCCTGAACAATCCTAATAAACGGAAATCTATACTGTCCTACCTAGAGCACTCTAGGGCAGATGTGTGTCTCCTACAGGGGACTCACCTCCTATCCAAGGATTGGCACCGGATGAAGTCAGGAGCGTTCCCTCAACAGTTTTTCTTGTGCACACAGGATAAGAAAGCAAGGGTGGACATACTGGTGGCTAAGCGCTTTGCGGGGAAAGTGGGGGAGAAAGTGGCAGAAGTCAAGGGGCATCTCTTAGCCTACAAGCTGTGGGTGGGGAGCTCTCCCCTGGTTGTGGGGTCCCTAAACATGCCCAACCAGGGCCAAGAAAAATTTCTGAAAGCAGCCCTATCAAAAAGTCTTGAGTGCGCAGGAGCAGTGGCTGATTGTGAGGGGGGGGTCTGAACTTAGTAATGGACACAGCAGTTGACAGGTCCAGCCATAGATATAACCAGTTAGTGGCACTATCTCTGGAGGGGTGACAATGGTTGCAGAGCAGAGGGCTCATAGATCTATGGCGGGTGACCCATCTCCACACCTCTCAATTTTCTTTCTAATCACACGCTCATCACACATATGCTCGTCTTGATTACTTGTTAGGCACAACGGAACTGAAAACACTGGTGAGGGACGTAGATATCAAGCCAGTGGCATTATCAGACCATAATGCGGTAACGGCGACCCTATGGGTGCATCAGACGAGCAGAAATTTATGGGGGCTAGAGACTGCGAGAGGGTATGTTGCATAAAGCAGCGGTCCAGAAACAGATCCTCAAATGCATCACAGACGATCTCGCCATGAACGACTCCCCCAACATATCCTTGGTCACCTTGTGGGGGGACTCATAAAGCTGTGGAGAGGGGGAATTGATAGCGATATCTGCATCTGAAAATAAGGATCATAAAACCAATAGAGAGCAGATTACTGCACAGATTCTCGAAATGGAAAGGGTACACAGCAGGCCTGGGGTGCCCCGAGTTTTGCGCCAGTTAAAGGTGGCGCGGGCCCAACTAGTGGGGCTTGATCTGGATATAGCAGAGTATGCGGCGCTCAGGCTCATACTGTCCTACTACATTGGGGGGATAAAACAGGGCGCATGGTAGCAAGCAATCTGAGCGCTTGCACCCTACCGTCGAAAGTCCAATCCCTCAAATCGCACTCAGAGTCAATGGTAGAAAGTTATGACGATATAGCGCAGGTCTTTCAAACATTCCATGCCGAGCTTTACCTAACTGAAACCCCTCCACCCTCCCACATCATGGCCTACCCTCAGAGCGCACATGTAACAGCACTAACCCCAGGGCAAGTGGACACACTAGAATCACCTATACGGGTAGAAGAAGTAATAGAGGTGATTTCGCACCTCAAACCACTGAAATCACCGGGACCCGACGGCTTTTTAGCAGGGTTCTACAAAGCATTCTGCCAAGTTCTAGCTCCGCTGTTGACAAGACTTTTTAACTCCTTTTCTGGACAAGGAGTGATCCCTATGGATATGCTAGCGGCCTCTAATGTAGTACTACAGAAACTGGGGAAGGATAAAACCCTATGCGGCTCTTATAGGCCGGTGTCGCTGCTCAGCGTGAATTTGAATTTGTTTAAAGGAGTGCTGGCAGCTCGGTTGAGCCCGCTCATGCCGGGCATCATTGAACCTGACCAGACAGGCTTCATCCACAATAGACAAAGCAAGGACAATACCAAACGCATTTTACATTTAATCAATAAAGCACATCGCACTGACATGGATGCACTTCTCTTATCGGTGGATGCCGAGAAGGCATTCAATTGCGTGGCCTGGGACTTTTTAGATGGGTCTCTGATCCATTTTGGCCTGGGGGAACGGTTCCGGGCTTGGGTATCGAGCTGTTACAGTAGGCCCACGGCTACTATAAGAGTGAATGGGGTAACATCTAGCCCCTTTGATCCAGGGGCATCTAGTTTGGAGGGGAGCGTCATGCAATTAGTCTATATGTGGAAGACATCATTGCCTCACTCGAATAACCAGCACGTTCGGTCCCAGCATTTCTACAGGAGCTAGAATCCTTCGGACAGGTCTCGGGTTTCCAGGTCATTGTTGGGAAATCGATGAGGTAATGCGCCCGTCCCAGGAAGAGCCCCATACACTGGAATACAGACTATGTCTTCCATCCCCTACTTGGTAATTGAGCTGGCATCATCGGTTTCACAAACGGTTACGCTCAACTACACCAAGTTAGCGGCCCAGATTCTTAGAGACCCTCTGGGAAGGGTAGCTGCAATCAAATTGTCCATCCTTCCTAAAGCAGTCTACCTTTTTCAAACAGTTCCAATTTGGCCCCCACCAGGCACCATCCAGAAACTGCAGCGAGCAATACAACAGTTTGTCTGGGCAGGGGCAAGACCCCAGATGCGGAAAGAACTGGGCTGCTTACGACCCGACGAGGGGGGTTTGGGGATTCCGAATATACTGGAATATCTTAGGGCTGCGATATCTTGTACAATGGAGCCGACCAGAGTCTGAAAAGAGATGGCTGTTCCAGGATAGGGCGCTGGCGAAACTCTTGCTGAGGAAATGGTCCCATTCCTCAAAAGCACAGACTGGCCCCTGAATCTCCGGGGCTCACCCATCACACACACACTGCTCAGGGTCTGGGACGGGGTCGCCGTCAAATGGGGATTGTCATCCATTCCCTCTCCTTTGACTCCCATTCTAGACAACAACGAGTTCTCCCCGGCGGCGGATGAAAGGGCATATTCGAGGTGGAGGGAGACAGAGTGTAAATCAGCAGGACACTTCTTTGACTTAGATGGGATCCTTTCCTTCTCTGACTTAAGATCTGAATATAGCCTCCCAGAATCAGAGCGGTTTCACTATCTACAACTCCGCTATTGGCTCCTCCAGGTGGAGGTGCAGCTAAAGGTGTCCCGGAAGCTGACAAAATATGAGCGATGGCTTCTTACAAAATCCACAGACAAGAAAATGATCTCTGATTTGTATGACATGTTACGACCCCAAGCTCCATCGGGGCTCACAGCGGGCCAGAAATGATGGGCAAGGGAACTGGGGAGGGACCTTACAGCAAAGAAATGGAGGGACATATATTATCGAGCTAACCACTCTGCGTGCAACACTGATAGTAGAGAGACTGCAGTCAAGAGAGCTATGTACTGGTACTTGACCCCGGTCCGCCTTAAAAGGGCGAATCCTGACCGTAGCCCAAATTGCTGGCGAAGTTGCGGATAAGACGGCATGCTAGTACACCTGTTGTGGGAGTGCAGAGACCTACCGGGCTACTGGATTGCGATTGTAGATGACGTCAATCGACAATTTGAGACACAAATCCCAAGGTTCCCGGCTTATGTAGTGCCCGGCCTGCCCAACCCCTTTACGTATCCGTTAAGATCTAGGAGGGGGAACAAATGGGTTGGTTTCAGGAGTGGCACTCCAAAACATCTTAGCGCATTGGGGGACACAGGTGAAATTGACATACTTAGGGTGGCTGCACAGTTATGGTACATTCTAGGGATGGTACGGATAAAGGCCTCTCTCACCAACTCGATGACAAGCTTTAACAACATCTGGCACCCGACAGTTTCTTTACTGGTATCGGAAATGAATGAGATTACATGCCCTAGGTACCTGGGCCTCCCCGTCTCATGAGCCCTGGCATATCATCTCAGTCAAACTGAGCTACACCTTTGCTTACACCGCACACAGCGTTCAAACGAGTTAGACTTCAGGCACACCAGTTCGAGGTAGGGAGGGAGTGGGGGATGGGTTTGTTTTCCTCTTTTTACTGTATTTTTCTCTTTCCTTCTTATCTGGCATTACAGAACAAACTGTTGGTATACGACCTCAGAACACACAGAAACTTTATGGACTAAAACGTAGGCTCTATTGGGGCCAAGTGGGTGGCGCCTACACACAGTCCACCAGGGAGGGCACATATGCTAGATAAGGGGCCGAATTGCGGAAGCATTGCACAAGTTTCTGGAAATGAATGTCATTACGATTTTGCAGAATGTCAATAAAAATAAAGTTAAACCTAAAAAGTCACTATAACTGAGATTGCATTAAGTGACATTCTTGTAGAGACTTTCATCAAGTATTCAACTGTCTATACCTTATAATCCTCCAATACCAGCATGTGTGGATCCAAAGTGCTGCAGCATAACAAATCATCACAGTTAAAAATCATAGTATATTTTTCCATGTCACAGCAAGTATCTTCATTAGTTAACAGTTATGGTAAGGTTCAAGTTTAACGTGGATTTCCTAATACCTTGTGTACATGTCTGTACAAAAATACACACCTGCAAGGTATGGTCGTCATTACCATCCTTCTTTAACGCTTTGCTCTGGCCGTTGTGTTCTTCTCGATGTCCTGAGTGTCTGCTGTTTGGTCAAAGTTAGATATCACTTGTGTGTCACCAGCCACTCTCTCATTAAACACTTCAACTCCCTCCGTTAACCACTTGCACTAGTACTGTTTTCTAATATTTGAGTAACAGTTACACTGTTGCTTCTATTCTACATTATAAACCATGTCTCACAGTGTGCTCTCCGGTGGCTTGTTATTTTTTTGTTATGAGAATAACTTGGATCTGTTTCAGTGCTCAGCATTTGATGCACAGAATCTGAAATTATTTAGAAAATAGGCATCATGAGCATCATATTCAGATGCAATTCTATCAAACACATACAGTTCCTTTGATTCACTTTAATCACATTATTTTCCATGATTATATGCAATGGTAGAGTTTACTACCCCAGGACAGTATGAACTTGTGAAATGGATAATGCCACATGTTCAAAGACTATAACAATGCACGTGGTCCCCTAACCCCATTTGACTGCCAACCAGAGTTGTCAACTCAGAAAGGCCCTTAAATCGGGAAAGGCAGGACCTGAGGTTCAAAGAAGAATCACTGTGGCCTTAGTGACTCTAAGGGAACAGTCAGTTGAAGGCTTTGCTTTAGATGCTACCCGTAGGGTCGGTACTTCAAACTCTTCTGCAGCCTGGAGAAGGACTATTTAGTCCATGTGATGTAGTGCATTTTCACATGAAAAGTCTACCAGGATCGCTATATCTGCCCAGGCCTCAGCATTAAAAATTGGTTTGGATTCTAGCCTTTCTTTAATCGCGGACAAGCACAAATCATGAATTCAACTTTTCAGTGTGCCAAGGGATTGTGAAACATGTAGTTCATGTTTCAAAATGACTGCTCTGTTCAGGCAAAAACAGACTGGGAAGGTGTCCCTCTTACAAGAGTTGTTCAACGGAGACATCATGAAATGCAATCCCTTTGCATAGGCAGGATATTGGGAAGAGTAAGTATTATCTCTGACTACAGATGTCATCTCCCCTACTCAACCGTCACACATTTCAAAAGGTTAAAAGCTTCACACCTAAAGAAGCTTAAAATGAGGATAGTGCTACAGATGAAACAACAGTCATCCACATTTGAGGTAGAACTGTGGCTATTACAGTGACTTGTAAAAATAACCAGAGAACCTTTGAACAAACACACAGGATGTCCTCACAATGTACTATCAGTTGAATCTTAACCTCATAGAGAAATACTTGTTTCCAAGTGTTTATATGGCACAAGAATCTATAAAGTTCTATAATGTCAGGATGAGAGAAAAAATGACCCCCGCCTCATCTGTTTTGGTCTGCCACCCTCTCTTGTCCATGTTACTTGCCCCATCCATTGTTGTCCGTGTTGCCACTTACCAAAAAACCCGCCCTCCCTCCTTCTGTTGTTATCTCTGTTGTTTCTTGCCCCCAGTCCCTCTGACCGTCTGTTGTCTTCCGTCTATCCTCTAGTGTCTGTGGGCTTACTTCCAGTCCTTACCTTCCTTCTTGATTGTTCATGTTTCCCCACTTGCTCTCCCTCCCTCTCTACAGCTTACCACCCACTCCTCCTGTGTTGCCTTTTGCCCCCTCCCAGAATGTTGCCTTCCACCGCCCCTCCTTCCACTCCCTGTGTTGCCTCCTGCCTGCCACCCCGCAAAAACAAAAAGTGTTCTACCCTGGCAAGATTGTCCACGTCATAGCACTTTTTCTAACACCCTCTGTTGTTTGTGTTGCCCCCCCCCCCCCCCCCCCCCCCCCGAGACCCTTTCTCCCTCCATGCTGACCCCGTCCATCCACCAATGAAAAAAAAGCACTGTGATGCAGCCAGCACTGACCATGTCATGGTGCTTTTATTTTATTTTTTTACTTTCAGCCATGACACGCAGCTGGTGCGATGCTGTACAACATGGCTAAAAGACATTGACAAAGCCAATAGCTATTTTATATGCAAGACCTTTTGGCTTTGCAAATGCTTGTTGTAATTGAGTGTTGGACCCGTGCTTCTCAGACGGACAATGTAGCAGATGTTTCTTGGTTGTTTCTCCTTAGATGACTGAGATTTTTTTCGTTGTTATTTAGAAGCTCGTGAACTATCTGATTAAATATGTGCACATCTATTCTCAGTGTAAAGTGCCATGACATGTTTTAGTAACATTTATCTGAGAACACTGCCAGTCTTCAAACCTTGCCCTGGCTCCTAATGATATGAGTGTGCTTTTGCTCTTCAAGTAATCTACACACGACGTGATAAAATGGGAAAGATAACATGCCAAGGAGGCAGAGAATGTTGGCCAGTATATAAAAGGATGATTGGTACATTTAATGTCTGCCGAGTTCGTACATGCCACTTTACCTGCGTCAAAGATAGGGGTCTATTTCACTAAATTAGAATCACATGTGCTGCCTGGAATACATTACGGCCTCTTAATGTAGTGAGGGTGAAAATGTAGCAAGGCCGAGGGCCTCCAGGCTCTGGTTACAATGATTTGTGTTATTTTATGGAATGGAAAAGTATGGGATATGTATGTTTAAGGGAACAAGGCCAAATTCTTGCTGGCAACAGGTACAGCACGCGCAATTATTTTCTGCATGATTTAAGAACGCATTATGTGAAAGCAATATAAATGGAGGTGAAATGGTGAAACACTTCCACAAAAGAATGCTTAAATGCATAGTTTCATTGTAAAAAGCAAATCTGTCAAAGGTCAAGCTTCATTGCTGATTCGAAACTTTCAGGGGATACATGAATGGGGTGGAGAGGCAGGCACGTTGAAAAACAATATGTTATGCTTAAAATAAAGACAGGGAATTGCCCAGTGTAGTTAATGCAACAATTCAATTTCACCAGGAATATTAAATATGTCTAGAAATTACATATTGAGTCCTCAGGTGTGGAGGGGCTGGGGATAGTGCACTGACAGCAGGCCACCAAACGTGAAATGGTTATTAAATTTGGTTGGATCTGCAGTAAATGAAAAATATGTTCATACTTTATTTTTTTTAGCCATATTGTAGTTTGATTTATAAGAGTAGTCACAACTGAATTCTCCATGGGCTTGGAAATATGTTCTAGTAATCATCCATGCAACACTCATGCACTCAATCAATCATCCATGCTCCACTCATACACTCATTCAATCAATCATGTACCACTCATGCACTCATTCAATCATTCATCCACCACTTATGACTCATACTAACATCTGTGCACCACTCATGAACTCATTCAGTCACCCATGCACCACTCATGCAGTTATTCAATCATCCATGCACCACTCATGCACTTATTCAATCATCCATGAACAACTCATGCACTCAATCATCCATGCACCACTCATGACTTCAATCAATCATCCATGCTCCACTCATGCACTCATTCAATCATTCATGTACCATTCATGCACTCATTCGATCGACCATGCACCACTAATGCACTCTTTGAATCATTCATCCACCACGTATGACTCATACTAATATCCATACACCACTCATGAACTAATTCAGTCATCCACGCACCACTCATGCACTCATTCAATCATCCATGCACCCCTCATGCACTCATTCAATCATCCACGCACCATTTATGCACTCCTAACATCCATCCAACACCCATGCTCTTATTGTAATATACATGCACCACTCATGCACTCATTTAATCATCCATGCATGCACCAGTCATGCTCTCATTCAGTCATCTACACACCACGTAGTCACTTATTCAGTCACCTATACAGCACACATGGACTCATTGAATCACCCATGCACCCCTCATGCATTCATTCAGTCAAACATGCACCACTCTTGCACTCATTCAATCATGCATACTTCACTCATCCAGTCATTCAATCACCATGAACCACTTAAAATCCATTCTATATTCCAAACACGCCTTCTTTCACTGACACAGCATACTTTATCTTTTCTTAACTGTAATTTGTAGTTCTAAATAGATCCCTTTTTTTACGTCTGCTTGTTTGATATTAAAAAAAAGGGGGGGTTTGCTGAAAAACAAACAGCAGCAAGGGGTGCAAAAAAGAAATTAACAGTTGTGGTGGCTTGCTAAGTTAAGCATAGCTGTAATGGATTGCTTGCCAAAACATATTATCGTCCCACAACCCATGCAGTAGAGTACCATGCATTGAAACTCCACTGCAAGATCTTCTATATTTGTCTGCACCTTTGGTGGCATCTTTTGTCCAGGGACTGTCACTAGAGCAATCGAAAAAGATGTTCCTCCAGCTTCTCTTTCTTTTCTTGCTGGCCTTAGTTGCTGCACATGATAAGTTTTCAAATGATACAGCATTGAAGTTGTTCCACACCTGTTTTTTGCATTTGCACCTCATGACAAGGTTCTTTTTGCAAATAGAGCATTTCACAAGTTTTGCAACAGTTTTGGACTCACTGGATGGAATTGTAAAGAAGTCCCATGCAATACTGGATTTTCTTTCAGCAGGTTCTTCATCCTAAGAGTCTTCCTCTACTGCTTCCTGGACGTCCTCGTCCACCTTATGTGTCACTTAGCCCTCCTCTGGTGCTCCTGTAGCCATTTTGCAGTTCAAAAATAGCAAACAACAAACTCTGTAGCTTGAAAGAACAGCCACCTCCTGCGATTCTCAGTAAAATGAATAGAAGCTGAAGAAAATACATAAGGGTGGGGTCTTCCTTTTAGGATACTTGAAAGATATTTTATTTAATCAAATCGCCTTGTGTCCTGTTCACATGACATTTGCAATGATCAACGTCATCGCGAATACCGGATATCCCAATACCTTTTCTCTCAGGTTACAACCAGCCACAGCACTGATTTTTGTGTGCGGATTCTAATCACTAGATATACATAACTCTTTTTTCTTCTATACTTCAAAACTACTGAACAGATTTATGCTAAATTGAAAAGCACTCTTTCTGGACCAAGATCTAGCTTTCTGCCAAATATGGTGTAATTCTGTTCAGTGGTTCGGGCTGTAGTCATATATAAAACTCTTTCAGTAGGTCTCACACTGCAGGAGTGCTGAGAGGTCTTTGTGACCCCTTCCCTTTCTCTAGATCTCTAGAAACATGCCTTCTGGTGCACTAATAGTTGGAGGAAGAAGTGCCCTTGGCTGCTGAGGGTCCTTGGGGGCAAGCAACCCCTTCTGTTACCTCTTTAAGTCCCACACAGCAGGATTGCTATTATGTCTTCAGAGGCCACCCCCCCCCTTTCTCCACCACTCTGCAAACGTGTCTCCTGGTGAACTACTGGTTGGGGAAAGAAGAGTTCTTGGATGCTGAGGTACCTTGGGGCCGAGAAGCCCTCCTGATACTTTCTGTAAGCCCTACACAGCAGGATTCCTAAGAGCTGATCAGAGGTGCCGCCCCCTTTCTCCACCATTCTGCAAACACCATTACTACTTAAAAAACCACAGAATTTCGCTGAAAAAACACAGGTTACAGGGACCTTATAGTTAGGAAATAGAATCTAAAAAAAACCTTAGAAACTCACTGACAAAAAGAAAGCTTAGAGGGACGATATAGTTAGGCTCAGATTTTACACACACAAAACCATAGAAATTCAGCAGCTATAGTTACCCGAGCTAGCTATAACTTACGCCTCTTAAATGCACTGCTTGTGATCTCACATATTACATCATTCATGACATGGTCAGTGACATCACTGATGATATCACACATGGCATCTCAAATGACATCACTTCGACCAGACCTTCCGGCCAACCATCCTTGTGCGCAGCGTGTGATTGAATGCTTGCGTGGAGGTGGCTGCAGGCCCAGTGGCCAAACCCCTGCTGTGCACAGCCAAAGGCCGTGTCTGTCATGGGGTTGGTTGCATGCACGGGTCTGGCTGCAGGGCCTGACCATGGACCAGGCCCTACTTCGGCTGTGCGCAGCTGCAGTTGGATTAACGTATGGTAATTAAATATTACTTTACATTTAAAAAACACCTCGAAATTCATGGAAAAAAACAAAGGTTGCAGGGACATTATAGTTAGGAAATATGCCTCTTCAAGCTCCTCCTCATGCCTACAAAACCCTCCACAAGTCCAGACCCACCTACATCAACGATCGCCTAACATTCCACCGACCGCCTAGGACTCTCAGATCCAACCATCCTCGCCTTGATCCACATCCCCCACATCTGCTGCAGCCACTTTGGAGGCCGTTCATTCTACCTCGCTGCCAGGTCCGGGAATGACCTCCCCCTCCACCTTCACACCGCCCATTCTCTGAAGGACTTCAAAAAGCAGCTAAAAACCTAGCTCTTCGAGGTTTGCACAGTACTCCAGCACCTGAGAGCACCCGGGATGACAAGCTGCGCTATACAAGATTGATCAATTGATTGAAAAAACGTTAGGAATTCACTAAAAAAACAAAGGTTACAGGGACGTTATGTTTAGGTTCATATTTTACACAGAGAAAACCCTAGAAATTCAGCAGTTATGATTACAACTAACTCAAGTAGTTCATGCCCTAAGGTACCTATAACTCATGCTCCTGCCAGGCACTGCTAATTACCCAACATATTACCTCACTCATGACATATTCAGTGACATCATTGATACTATTACTGCAACATTTGCTATAAAATTATTAATGAGAAAACTGTGCATTGCAGGGGGGGAGTTTCTCAAGCTGAACAGAAGCCAGTTGTATTCTAATTGAGCTCCGTCGATAAGTCTGATTATGTCAATGGAGGTGGGCCTTTTGTTAAGACACAGCAATTGGATTAATCTAGAGTTAAAACATATGAATAGTATGTTTCTCCTGTAGTAACTTAAGATGTGCCTATTTTGGCATAAGTGGTAACCTCTTAGAAAGGTGATGAGGCTTCAGAGACAACTGCATTAATTAAAATACATAAGGTACCCCAATGACAAATAATTTTATATATGAGGTATCTTGTGTTTGGTGAAAGATAACTGTGGGTTAAAGCCAATGATGAGACAAGCTCAGCAAGGGTAATTTCCTCAAATTTTCTGCAAGGTCAAGCTGATTATGGGAACACAATTCACTTCAACATATAGGACGCCCCCAGAGATCTTGCTTGGGATACCAAACGGAATAATTGACTGACGCTCTAGCTTAAGCAGTCAACAGTATATCAGGGGTAAGCTGCTGAGACAGGAAAATGAAAGTAATGAAGACACTGTATAGCGACAGAAGAAGAAGTTCAGAGACAATACTTCTTGATAGAGAAGACATGGCGCTAATCGCCAACCTCAACACAAGACATGAGATCCAAGAACTCAATGTGGTTTTGAACAAAATCACTGTAGGGAATGAGGAACTTGGAATGGGCATAGCATTTATGATAGAGTGCAGGGTAATGCCGTAAAAGTGTCTGCATGGACCATAAGATTGAGAATATGAATACTTTACCTATGCATTAAGCTTCACGGACGCGATTGTCCCCAAAAGCTATCCGTGAAAGGTGAATCGAGTGGGTGCTGTGGCTCACCCCAAAAAAGATTTTTCAATTTGTAAAGTTGTGATGGGAGGTAAACTTTATCTCTCACAGCATTGAACACCCAAATAGATTTCAGTCGCTGGCACCAGCTGGCAAGCATGATCACTCTCAGAAAGGGATGGAGCAGGCTGTGGGTCGTTAGAGTGGGTGTTACAGTGCTGGTCAATGATTCTCTCACAGATTTGAGGGCAATGAATTAAATTTGTTTCGGTACAATTATCAACATGGCGCTATGCGTTTTGCAATCCTTAAAAGGAGTAAGTAGCTGCTCAGTAAATAAAACAAAGGGAAGAACACAGAAAGAGACGAGAGCAGTTATTTCAGTGATATTCCCATTAATAAGACAAAGAGTAGTTTTACTCAAATATTTTTAAACTATTGAAGTTTTAAAATTCCTACTGCTATGGTAACCGACTGGCACTGATGCTTAAAATGCTGGTAGCTAATGACAGCAAGCTGGGCTATGACTTATTGCTTCCTGAAGAACACGCCCCAGCCATCAGCCGGACACAGATCGCCATTTTAAAATGCTCTCAGATGGCCCCTTGCTTTTTGGCCTCATTTATCATTATTTGCCCCTCAAAGGGATGCAGAAGTCGCCATGATACACTCGTGTTGTATACCAAATCTCCATATTTTTATAGGCGTGTTTCCTGCAGCCTGCTTAATACAATCTGATGTCTGAACGTCGACGGCATCGAGGCAAGCATTAAACATCTGTAGTCTTTGAAATAATGCTGCGGTTTTATACCACACATCCATTCTCCCCTTCAGGGTGAATTTGTGTTAATGGGACGCTCGTGAACTGAAAAATAAAAACATATTTTTTTAATGCATTTGTAACAACATTTGCTTACGTATATGTTTTCATAATGTTGACAGTGTCTCCCTTCTGTGCAAAGAAACAAAATTGGCGAAACAATGGGCCTCATTTATGAGGCTGTGTGTCACTTTTACGCCGCCGGTGCGTCACTTTTTGTGACACACCAGTGGCGTAAAATATGCGCCTTATTGCGCCATATTTACAGAGTGACGCATCTAGGTAGATGCGTTACTTTGTAAACCCCTGCGCCACATTATACCTGCGCCAGGTATAATGTATGCAAGGGGGGCGTTTTGACGCAAGAAAGGGTCATGGAAGTGACGCAGTGAAATCTATGAGATTTCCTTGCGCCACTTCTAGGACTCAAATGAGTCAAAATCTTATGCCTACCTCACAGCAGGCGTAAGACTGACGCAGGCCTTTTCACATGGGGCTTGCCCCATGTGAAAGGACACATTGCTGGAGTCACTTTTTTGACACACTCCAGTGATGCGTCACTTTTGCGCCATACAATTACGTCAGAAATACTGATGTATCTGTAACTCCTTGCACAATGATGCGTCATACTGTAAATATGACGTATCATTGGTGTCGAAAGGAGGGCGCAATGAAACGTGACGGATCGCTTTTTTCACGCAGCCATGCGTCACTTTTCATAAATGAGGCCCAATGCTTATAAGGGCTTTTTTTTGAAGAATTTAAGTGACTAGGGACCAGATTTATTGAGGGCTTGTGTTGCCCTTTCATCACGCAAGCCCTTAAGTGAGATTTACTATGCCACACCGAGCCCCCTTGTGTGGCTCTGCGTGGCATAGTAAATCTGGAGTAAAGCAAGGAAGCACAAGTAGCTGCCCTGCGTTACTCTGCCATGGAAATGCGTTCCATGGGTGGAGCATGGGTGTTCCCACGCATCCACCCATGGTTTTTGGCAAAGTCCCAGATTTACTAACACTAGTAAGACTGGGAATGGGTCAAAATGTTATGCTATCCCAGGGGAAGTACAAGTAGAAATATACTTGTTTTCCTCTTTTTCTCTTTCCATGTGTGCTGCATTCTTCAGCACATGTTAAAAGAGAATTAGCCTCAGAGGATTTTTTTTTTTGCAGGAAGGTGACTTTTTTGCAGAAAGGCGTCCCTTTCTGCACAAAAACAATTCTGGCTGTAACAGAGGAGGTTGTCTGCATTGGCACTTGGCAGCCACAAGTGCACCAGAGCAGAAATAGAGCAGAAATGCGCCATATCTTAGATGATGAGGCATATTCCTGCCCTCTCCATTTGATACAGTGCAGGTCAGCACAGTGCAGCATGTTGTCCTGGAGCGTTGCACCAAATATTAGTAAATTTGCCCCTAGGTGTGTAGCACAGAAGGTAGGAAGGGCATAGTCTGAGACAGTGTAAGAGATGGGATGTGTATAGAGGAATGAAGAAAAGAAGACCACACACTGTGTGCAAAAGTGTAAAAGGAAAAGTGTGTATGGGAAAAAGGAAAGACATTGTGTGAGGGAGCAAGAGAAAAGAGGTGTTCATGAGAGAAGGAAAGAAAGGGAGATAGGAAGGAAGAACATTGTGTCAGTGTAGATGTTATCATGAAAGAAGAAGGAAAGCAGGGAAAGAGAGATAGTGGAAGAACATTGTGTGAGATGGTGTAAGAAAAGAGGAAGAAAGGACATTGTGTGAGCGATGGGATGTGCTTAAGAGAAGGAAGGGAGAATGGAATGGAAGGAAGGACATTGTGTAAGAGTGGAAGAGAACGTGTGTTCGTGAGTAAACCAAGGTAGTGTGGGAGCGAGGAATGATAGGAGAAAGGGACAACATTACATGAAGATAAAGGAAAATGGGTGTTTCCAAGAGAATGATGGAAGGGAAAAGAAAGAAGTGCATTGAGTGGGAGAGCATAAAAAAACAGAACAGGTGTGCGTGAAAAAGAAAAGAAGGAAGGGACTGAAGAAGGAAGTAATGAAAGAGGAGCAGCATTGTGAGCAAGTGCCAGAAAAGGGTTGTGGGTAAACGGAAAAAAGTAACAAAAAGAAAGAAGGACATTGTGTGAGAGTGTAGGAGAAGTGGTGTATTAGAGAAGAGAAAGGAAGGGAGTGGAGCAGGGAGAAAGGCCATTGTCTATGAGAGTGTGAGAGGAGATGTGAATGAGCGAACAAGGCAAGTAATGGAGGAGTAAAAAGACATTAAGAAAATATAAGACGAGGAAGCATGAGGTGGATTGAAGAATGTAATAAAGAAAGAACAGGCATTGTGTGAGTTATTGACAGAGTAAGGGGCCCATCAGAATGAAAGGGAGGGAGTAAGGAAGGTAGGCAGGAAGGACATTGCATGAGAAGGTGTAAGAGAAGGGGTGTGCATTGGAGAAGGCAGAAGGGGTAGGACAACCCACAAAGACATGAGGACAGGAAGACAGGAGGCCCACACAGATGGGAACAATACAGGAAAAGTTAAGCACTAGCAGAGGAATTATGTGAATAATAAAGTTGAAAATAAGGAAGCCCGATTGGTTTTGACAATAATGTGGTAAGCAGCAGCGGCTCCACGTTAAGGTGGAGGAACATCAGCCCACTGCTCTCTGAGCAATGTAAAAAAGGAAACATAAAATGATAATAACACAATGTTATTATCATTGTATTTTTACAACGGGTTACAGGGCTAGGTTAGGGCTGGGGTCACAAGGAGGAGGAGTGGTTGGTGCACTATAAGTGTGCATGACATTTTGGCCAGCCGTCTTGGGCCGGCCAAACAGACATGCACACTTAGGGGCCCATTAGGATGGCGGGGGGACTTTGCGCCCCCACCATCCTGTCGGTGAAAGGGACCGCCCGCCATAAGGGCGGGGGTCCCGTGGGCAGCATTAGGATGCGCCTGCCACAGTGGCGGGTGCATTCTGCATTCCTACCATTGTGGCGGGTGGTGCACTCAGCACCGCCCCCCACAATCGCAGGAATGCATGCTGTGCACTTCCATGCACAGCATGGCAGGCACTGTGCGGTGCCTGCCATGCTGTTCATGGAACTGCTTGGGGGTACCATAGGTACCCCCCATGTGCACCCCCCACCCCCCTGACTCCCTGGGAGCCCGCAACGGGCCCCTGCAGGGAGTCTCCGCATGCCTTTCCGTGGCGGCATTCCCAGGCAAAACCTATTTTGATGAAAACAGGGCAGGTAAGAAGGACATTGGAACTGTAACTGGTGTATGAGCAACTGTGACATATTACTTTTCCCGTTCTAGCCATAACCATGGCAGACGTGATGAAGTGACAAGCGTGATACTCCTCGAATGACCAACTTTGTGTCAACTTTTCTTCATTGCAGCCTATCAGATTGAAGGCCAACAAAGACAGAAAGCCCACCTCGAACCACACTGCAGCTAACAAGTGCTCACAGAGTGAGTGGGCAGTGGCAGAAAAGAGGACCACAGAAAAAAAATAATGCTCTGCCTCCACTGTTTACACAAAAAACACAGTTGATGGACAGAATGCAGAACAATGTCTTACATTCACCCCAGTACAAAGATCTGGGCCTAAATCCATCGTTTTTTTGCACTCCACACCACCCTAGGTCAGACAATGGCTATATGCAAATCAGCCTTGACCCTGTGCCTCATGGGAACAGTCCAGCCCGAACTACCAAGCCATGTCTTTCCTAGACCGGAATCAAGCATCCAAGGACTGGTTTCTGGCTATCAGCCTTCTTCAGCCTGGATAGCTTGACTCCAGTGATGTGGAGAGCCTGGGACTCACGTCTGAGCATACCCAGCCCACTCGGGGTGAAAATTGCAAAAAACACAGTTTTTTGCAATTTCCACTGTTTACACAGTCAGAACCCAGGAGCTGACAGACATTTTATCTAATTGCCATACCTGCTGCTAAATGGTGCAGAGACTAAGGGCCCCATTAGGATGACGGGCGGACATTGTCCGCCCGCCACCCTATCGTAGAACGGGACCGCCCGCCATAAGGGCGGGGGTCCCGTGGGGGGAATTAGGATGTGCCCGCCACAGTGGCGGGCACATCCTGTAGTTTTTGCATTGTGGCGGGCGGTGCACTCTGCACCGCCCGCCACAATGTAAAAAATGCTGTTTTGCATTTGCATATGCAAAGCGGCAGGCACCGCGCGGTGCCTGCCGCTTTGCATATGCAAATGTGCGGGGGTACCATAGGTACCCCCCATGTGCCCCCCAGACAGTGGCGCCAACCTGGGGGCCCTGCAGGGGGCCCCCGCAGCAATCACCGCATGCCTTTCCGTGGCGGCATTGCCGCCGCGGAAAGGCCCCTGCTTTTTGGCATTGTAATATGGCTGGCGGTGTCCATTGGACACCGCCACTATATTAATCTATTACCGCCACGGTCGCAAGCCGACCGCGGCGGTAAAGTGGCGGACGGTCTTTCCGTCCGCCGCTGTCCCCTCCGCCATCCTAATCAGGCGGAGGGGAACACGAGAGTGGTTGTCGGGCGGATTGCCTCCGCCTGTGTGGCGGTGGCCACCGCCACCCTGGCGGAGGCAATCCGCCCGATATCGTAATGGGGCCCTAAATATTGAATCCCAAATATCGACAAGCTTGAATATCGTTGCGAAATATCGTGTCTCAAGAATATCATCAGAAAAAATATCGTGGTGAAGAATATCGACTTTGGGTAAGTAATATCGATGTAAAAAATATTGAAGTGTTTAATATCGTTTTCAAAAATATAGATGTTAAAAACCTAAATTTTGTATTAATGTTATGTATGTTAGTTTATATTTTATATGTGTGTGATGCATGTATTTTTAGTATAAGATTTGTTTGTATTTTTATTATATGTGTAAAAATGTTAGTAGTTAATAGAAGAAAAAGGTTTGAACTTTACGTTTTTAGTTCCATAGCGTGTTGTGGGTTTATGGGGGAATAGGGTGGGAAGTAATTTAATTATATACCATTTATTGAATGTTTTGAGTAGTTATTCAATTTTTTTTATTTGAATTTTGTGTTTTTAGTACCGAAGCGGGTTGTGGGGTTATAGGGTTATAGGGGATCAGGGTGGGAAGTAATTAAAGTATATAACATTTATAGAATAATTTTCATTTCTTAACACCATCGCTGCTGGTCTTATTCCTCTCCTGTGCTGGGCCATAATAAAAATGGGTGTGGTCATGACGAGCTCAGCTCGTCATGAACACAGGAGCACTGTACTGCATGACGAGCTGAGCTCGTCATGAGCACCGAAGGGGTTAATAATTGTTGAATTGAGATGTTATAGTGTTACATTTGTAAATGATTATTTTATCAATTATGTAATAATTAGTTGTTAAATAATTAATTGTGTAATTATTTTATGTGTGTGTTGTGTTGTTTATATGTGAACATAGTGGGAGTGTGGTATGTCATTTAGTTTTTAATTGATGATTTAATAATTAGTTGGTAATTAATTTTTGGTTAATTATTGGCAATTAATTATGTTAATTTTATAAATATTTTTATGTGTGTGTTGTGCTGTTTATAGGTGAACATGGTGGGAATGGTGGGAAGTAATTTATTTTTTAATTGATGATTTAATAATTAGTTGTTAATTATTTTTCATTAATTAATTGGAAATTAATTACTTTAATTGTGTAACATGTTTAGGTGTGTTGTGGTGTTTCTAGGGGGAAATGGTGGGAAGTAATTTATTAATAAATATTAGTTAATTAAAAATTATTAATTAGTAATTAATGATGGTATTTGTGTACCTAATTTTAGTTGTGTCTGTGAGTATTATAGTGTTAAAGAGTGCATATTAAATCAATGTTTATTAATTATTTTTTATTAATAATAATTTGTCCAATGATTAATAATTATGTTAGTTATAGAAACAAATTAAAACAAAAAAGTAGAAGTTTTTTTAGTGGTGTGGTGTTATAGGCTAGGAAATTAAATAAAAACATTACTGTTTTTAAAAAAATGTGTTTGTTAATATTTGCTTATTTTAAATACATATTGTTTATGTATTTTAGATAATAGTTCTACCCTTTTGCTATATGTAATTATTACATTTAATGTTAATGTTTAATATATTTAATCTGCTGTTTTTTAAATATTGTTTACTTATTTTTTATATTGTTTACATTTTTAAATTATTTAAATGTTAGTATACATTCTTGTTTCTCTGCTATCCAACACTTTCCTTGCTGTTGCACTCACTGGAGTGGGAATAGTAATTGTACCCCTCCGCTATCCTGCACTTTCCCTACTGTTGCACTCACTGGAGTGGGAACAGTAATTTTTACCCCTCCGCTATCCAGCACTTTCCCTACTGTTGCACTCACTGGAGTGGGAATAGTAATTTTTACACCTCTGCCATCCAGCACTTCCCCTACTGTTGCACTCACTGGAGTGAGAATAGAAATTTTTACTCATCCACTATACAGCACTTTTCCTACTGTTGCACTCACTAGAGTGGGAATAGTCATTTTTACCCATTTGCTATCCAACACTTTCCCTACTGTTGAACTCACTGGGGTGGGAATAGTAATTTTTACTCAACCGCTATTCAGCTCTTTCCCTACTATTGCACTCACATGAGAGCAGCCCCATGCAGGCCTGGGCTCGATATAACTCCCGGGTCCAGGTTTATTGGAACTTCGTGCACTGCAGCCTCTGAACTGTTCTCATACCCTGCGCTCAATTGCAGGGTTAAAACGCTGGTCTCACAACTTATGGGTTTGTACCCACCTCTGGGCTCATTTGGAGTGGGCTTGTCGGCGCATCCACGCTGGTGCCTCCCACGCCATGCTCAGCATCACTGCGGCCTAGTCTTCTGCAGATTTCTGCACAATCAGCGGGCTCTTTCTTGTGTGGGCCTTGGCTCTATACATTGCCCCCGAGTCCTCGCACCACAACCACTAGCACGTCTCTGTATAGCAATGACTCCGTTTTCGCAGGGCAACAGTGCAGCAATGGCCGCATCGGGTGTCACAGCTTCTAAGGCGGGTCAGACGCTAGTTTAGCTTCTGCTCTGAACTGCGTCCCCGCTCCCCTCTCCACGTTGAGTTGGCTGGCAAACACTCACTTTTTCTGCCCACAACAGAGCCTGGGCTCAGTCTATCCCATGGGCCTCTCTCTCAAATACTTCTGCGGCTGCGGCTCGTGCCAAATATGCCTGTGTCACCCTCTAGCCTGTGTCATGTGTGGCTCACGCTACTGTATTCACTTCTTACCGCTATCATCGGCAGCCACGCGGCTGGTCTGTTGTCGCACCACTGCTGGTCTCGGCGTCTCGTGGCCTCTGGAATAAAGGGTTCTCACCAGGGAGTCCGCACCACTCCCCCAAGATGGCCGCGGATCCCCAAATGTGCTGGCCCAAGGCAAAAAGCTCCCGATCTGACCTGGTTACTCCCTGGCACTTTGCGTGTCCCTGAAACGGAGCACACCGATGTTCATTGGGTTGGGTCAGATAGCCCGATGGCTAGCTGCTACAATATAATTGCGGATAATGGGGCCACAACGAGGAGCCTCCTCAGAGTACAACTGCCATCTTGGATGGCTAGCCACGCCCCCACAAAAATATCACATCAACGTCATTGTTTACCACTGCATAGTCAAGGTAAGTGTATATTTAGTATGTTTAACTCTCCATCTATTTACCTTGGTTTGTCTTGTGGTGCATGGTTGGGTCAAGTGATGAATGTGATGTTTTCATGTTGTGCAATATATTGCATGGAAGATTTTGGTAGCTTATACTTTTCTATCTTTTCTTATGTAATAGTTTTTATCTTAAATGTGCATTCCAATTCACATATACCTTACATAGGATTTTATTTTGGGTATGTATCTCAACATAGATGTCTGCAGCATGCATCGGCCAAAAGGTATCTGTGTTGCTTGACAATTTCTTGGGCATGTTGCCGTCATCGCAAGAAATCTGCACGGACTCGCACTGTGAAAGCCTGGCATCCTTTTTCGTGGAGAAGGTGCAGAAAATCTACCGAGGTTTTATTCCATCTGCTCCCGGGGATGCTCTGAGTGATGTGAAGGTCTCGGTGTCCGAAACTTTGTCCACCTTGCCGGCCATGTCTAATGGGGTATTCAACACTCTGAGCCTTAACATTAAATCTGGCTCCCCCTTAGACCCACTGAAGCCGGAGCTTTTCACCCGTCTCCCGCCTCTCTGTCGTGAGCCCATTCTGGATTTGATCAATCTCTCCCTCAGTGAGGGCGTGGTTCCGCTTTCCTGGAAGCAAGCTGTGGTCAGTCCTATTTTGAAGAAACCCAACTCTGACCCCTTGCTCCCGGAGAATTATCGACCCATTTCCCTCTTACCTTGGACCGCCAAGGTCACTGAGGCGCACGTGAATTCCATCCTGTCTGCCCACCTCTCTCGTAATAACATTCTTGACGAGAGCCAAAATGGGTTTCGCGCTCAACACAGCACTGAAACTGCTTTGCTCTTTATGATCGAACATTTGCGGTCGGTGCTGGATGCGGGGCAGACTGCGGCGCTCCTATTGTTAGACCTGAGCGCCGCGTTTGACACGGTGTCTCATGACATTTTGATGCGGCGATTGGAGGAAGTGGGTATTGCGGGGAAGGCTCTTCAGTGGTTCCGCTCCTTCCTCTCGGACCGGTTTTTCAAAGTAGCCATTCCACCTGGCCAGTCCTCGTTCCATCCTCTGGAACTGGGAGTCCCTCAGGGCTCTGCCCTTAGCCCCACTTTATTTAACTTGTATGTGAAGCCGCTGGCTGCTGTCGTCAGGCAATATGGCCTTACCATGACATCGTATGCCGACGACACGCAGCTAGCGGTGACACTCAGTGGGGACCCTGAGGTGACTGCGCCCAGATTCCGGGCAGGACTCATAGCTGTGGCTAGCTGGATGCGTAATAACTGCCTACAGCTTAATGCCAAGAAAACCGAGGTCCTGATTGTAGGGAAGCAGGCGGATCTCTGGGGAGATCAGTGGTGGCCTTCCGAACTAGGGGCGTCCCCCATCCCAGCGGCCGAAGTTAAAAATCTGGGGGGTTGGCTGGATTCTAATCTATCTTTCACCAGCCACACGAAGAAGACAGCAGCTACCTGTTATGGTATTCTGCGAGGACTGAGACCAGTCCTCAAATTCTTCGACCCTCCCACTCGGCAACTGGTGGTTCAGGCCTCTATCCTTTCCCGGATTGATTACGGGAGTGCCTTGCTGCTTGGAGTCAACCAGGCTGAGGCCACTAGGCTTCAGAGGGTGCAGAACGCTGCTGCACGAGCCATTGTTGGCCTTCCGAGACGTTGTTCGGTCTCGACTGTTCTGACCTCTCTTCACTGGCTTCCGGTCAGACAGAGAATCCAATTCAAGGCTCTCTGTCTGACATTTAAAATTCTGAAGCTTTCTTCTCCCCCTGCCTTGACGGGCCTCATTTCTTCGTACGTCCCCACGCGGTCCCTCAGATCTGAATCACTCCATCTGGCGAGTAAGCCTAGGTTCAGGCTGAGCAGGATGGGAGGACGTTCCTTCCGTGTTCTGGCGGCGGACTTATGGAATTCCCTTCCTGTCCATATTCGCGCTCTTAATAGCCTGACTCTTTTTAGACGCGCCATCAAAACCCATTTGTTTTCCCCTGTTATCTGATCTCTTTTCCTTTCAGTTTTGATCTGTTGTGTTGTGTACATGATCTGGCGCCAGGACGCCCCTTTGCTGGGGCAGCTGTTTGCGCCTAATAAATGTTATTAACATAACATAACATAACATCTTGGGCCCTGTGTGCAAACTGGCTTCACATTTGTTAAGTGCAGACGCAATCCTATTGCCATGTGAGCCGCCAATTTTTCATGCGGCGGTAGCTCCCTAGATTCAGTTCAATAAATCTTCACACCTTTCAAATATCTTTCAACATGTGCAACTTTTTCTCATTTATTATGTTAAAAAATTATGTTTGCTTTGCACATCACATCAATAATCAAATAACATAGGCTCAGAGCATAAAAACAATAATTGCAAATTTCAAGCTTAAACTTTTTAAGAGATTCTTCTGATCATTAACATCCTTCAAGAACAAATTAGTTCCACTCGTTGCTATGTTTATGTGATCGTTGAGCAGGTCTCATTTTGAACAGGAGGTTTCCTTAAAAGATCACCTGTGGTACACTTATATGAGGGTAATTAAAAATAAGAGTCCTACTAGTTTCAGGACAGTAAATAATCCTACTTTTCCAATTTCCTCCAGCGTCCATAACAGTCCCTATGACCTTTTTTTCTGTACTTCACTTATCTCTGACTTCACTTCCTTTTTTCTCCCTGATGGCAACACAGGATATTTTAAACTAGCCTTGTGGAGGGATCATCATGCCAAATGACCCAGAAACTATTTTCTACTGTTACAATGACACAGTTAATTTATTTCCAAATTATGTTTATGGGGTTTATAAATAGGAAACAATATTTAACAACAGGTCACCCGCTCATAAAAACACAACCAGAAAGGGCATCGTATTCCACATTAGGCAATGTATACTAGCAGCGCTCAGAGCACATTATTAATTTAACCTAGAAGAGAACATGTAATGCTTCATTCCGCGGCTTCCCATCTCTAAGTAATGTATGAGCCAGTAAGTCAGAAAAGCTTTATTCGCCGCCAAATATGTGAACCATAAAAGCAACAAGATAATACATTAAATTATTTACAGTATAGATAAAAACATGGGGGGCATATTTTCAAGGACCGGTGTTAAAATTATTGCAGTTTTATCGGCAGGAAACTGCCGATAAAACGGCGATCATGGGCCTGATAATACACCCTTGTTAATTCCCATAGAAGCCCATGTTAACATCAGAACATGGGCTTCTATGGGAATTAACAAGGGCATATTATCAAGCCCATTATCGCCGTTTTATCAGCAGTTTTCTGCCGATAAAACGGCGATAATTTTACCACTGGTCCTTGATAATATGCCCCAGAGATCTCCTAAAACCAATGTCCACACAGTGCCAAGACATTTAAAATAAAACGTAAAATAGGTTAAAAAAGCAATAAAATACAAGTCAGACATTAGCCCTACAGTTAAAATTGAGTTCTTCTAACACTATTTGCATATAAACATAAAACCCGGGGCATCGACAGCAAAATGGGGCTTGGGATAAAATTTAGGCGCATATTACCATCGCTAAATACGCTTAGCGACAATTTTTCTATTGTCAAGCATCGCCGGATTTTATCGCTGAGATATTGTGCTATTAGCAACGTTTATCTCAAAAGCGATAAAATTCCCGGCGACAGCGGCGAAATCCGTGAATATCGCTGAGAATACAGCGATATTCACGAATTATCGCTAAGAGGGTCTTAGCCATAATATCCACCTCCAATTGGATATAATGGCAAAGAACTGGTCTGAGCAGGCGTTAGTTTTTGGAGATATTCGCGCTTAGCGCGAATATTTCCATCGCTACACCTGCCTTGCTAATAGGCGATAGCGATTTTAGCGACTGTTTTCAGTTGCTAATAGTTTGGGTACTCACACTTTGCATGTCATTAGCGATAATTATCGCTGACATGCAAAGCGGGCCCCAAACCGCTCGCTATCGCCTTAAAGCTGTCGCTAACATCAGTTAGCAACAGCTTGCTAATAGGGCGATATAATTATCGCCGCTTAGCGGCTGAAAACGGCCGCTAAAGCGGCGATAATGTGATTTCGTCAGGCTTGGTAATATGCCCCATAGTGCATTAACCCTTATCAAGTGATCAGATTTCCTGAATTATCTAATAGAGCTCTGATACGTATTACTCTAGAAAGAAAGAGGGCATTCCTATATCATACTCTCACATCCCCAAATTCATACAGAAATGTTTTGAAAAGCAGCCAGATAATAAATAATTCTTTCTTGTATGAATGGGGGTGGGGGGGGGGTTAAGAAGAGATTTCCTGAGGATTGGGAGGATCAGATCATATTTACAAAAAAGTACTACGTGCTGAGTCGTCTGCTCCGATCGGTTATCACAGGGGCATTTTTCGGGTAATTGTACCTCAGCTCTCATTTTTTGGGAGTGTAGTCAAATACTGAAAAATAAGAAGGTGAAAATGAGTTAAAAGGTAACTGTCTTGTGCATTGTTGGTTATCATAGGTACTTTTTGCATTCAGTCTGCTCATTCCATCATGTGTTCCGCCCCTCCATTACTTTGGGGAGGTCTACCCGTTCCCTCTTCCCACGGCAGTCCTCAAGCACATGCTCTTTAATTTATTTTTTGGAATGCCTTAAAATATTCTCTGGATGAGACCATAAATCTCTCTCTGTCTGGCCCAAACCCAACAGGGCCTGTTGTATTTTCCATAACATGGGATTCTGTTTATCATGTCTAGGCCCATACACTCCTTAAGAATTGACTTAGTGAACTAGGTTTCCTGTTTGGACCAAACAGATCGCCACAGTAGTAAGGGTTTGGTTTCAAGGGTGTCCGAGAGAAAATAAACATCCAATACCCAGTGAACAATGGATTCCGGAGTAGAGCGGGGTACTGACAGGAGTCTCCATAGAAATGCATTTTCTATTTTTTGTAGCGCACTCTTTTCTCCTATAGATCAGATCCCTCTGGCAAACACTGCTGTTGAAATTGTTTTATCGTGATAAAGGGTAAGCATCTGGGCAATAGGTTTACTGCCTGACTTAGAGGCAAACCTCATCAACCCTTCGCTATTCCTGATCATATTAGAAATGCGGGTCTCCTTAGGGCGCTTCCAGTCCAGTTTAGATGAAAACTGGATTTCCAGGTAACTAGCTGGTGTTTTGCAACTTGCTCCATTTAATAAAACATGTGTGCTGTTTCCCTCCTGCACAACCACAGCTCATTGTGTAAGCTTTAGCAATATTAATTTTCATACTCCTCTTACCCATAAAATCTATAAATGATTTTATTAAAATCTGCAGACTGTTTGGGGTATGTGCTGCTAAGACGGCTGTGTCGTCGGCATACAGGAGTTTTGGGACCTGCTGCCTGCGTAGCCTGGGTGTATCGACAGCCACTGCTTGAAGTGTTTCCTCCACATCATTTATGTCCAATGAGAAGAAGAAGGGCCCCAATACACACCCCTGTTGAACCCCTCTCCTTACACCAAAAGGTTCAGTCAGTTTACCCTGTAAACCAAATCGAACTTTTGCCTTTAAATGATTATACAAATGAGCTAAAAATGAAATAATCTCCTTGGGATGGGGAAGGGGGGCCTTATTGTCTAACATTCCTGAGCTTCCTAGGTCGAAAGCACTGCTTGAATCAATTAAACAGATGTACAATGACCCGCGTCCATAGCTTGGGTGTACTTCCCAATGAATAGGGTCACATTGAGCGATTGCTCGACTGCCCCCAATTCTTTTCTAAACCAATACTGGGCGCTAGAGAGAATTCTGTTTTCTCCTTCCCATAGTTCCAATCTCTGTAGCAGGACTCTCCCCATTAATTTGTCATAAGAGTCAAGTAGTGCGATAGGCCGGTACCATTTCGGATAATTTCTAGAACCCTTCTTGAAAATGAGTACGATGAGGGAGGTTGATAAAGTAGAAGGGAAAAATAGCTGGCTCCTGCTGCATTAAAGACCTTGGTTAGAAAAGTGGCCCATAAGTTGGGATCAGCTCTATTTTTATCCATTTGGACCCCATCAGGCCCTGGAGCATTCCCTTAGCGGTTGTTATTAATGGCCCTCACCACCTTATTCATGGGGAATGATATTCCAATTGGTTGATCAGCAGTCCAAATGCAAAGATCTCCCTCATCTAAATTAGACTTGGAGAACATCGAGCCAAAATGGTCCGCCCATTGGGAAGGAGTGAGCGCAGCTTCCAAATCAGGGTCTATTCCTTTGGTGAGCAGTTCTACAGAATAGAGCAGTTTCTTTGGTGTCAGCGACCTGCAAAAGGTTCACTCAAGCCCCCCCTCATATGGATTTCTTCCTAGATTTTATAACATTATTATAGTTTGCTATAGCTTCCTGGACTGCCTAAGTATGCTGGTTTAAAATTGTAATCATTTTTGTGCTTTTAGTTGGGTTGTGCATTCGCCACCAAACCAGCCATACCTTTCCTTCCCATGAGATTCAGACGTCTTTGTCAATGATTGATTGACGGCATTTGATATTATTATATGGGCATCCTGTGTCTCCCTATAGTTAGTTTCTGGCACTAGCCCTATTGGCATTTGGTCCAGGTTATTTGCCACCAAATTCTTTAGCAAGGTAACTGGGTTAACACCTGCCTATTTAATTTTAACACTATTCTGACCTACAGTGGTGATATTTGCAATTTTCCTTGAATCCGGGAACTTTGGAAGTTTAAAATCTAAATTTCAGATCCGTGGGTTATGATCACTAATACAGTTAGACCTTACCTGTGGTTCTAGGATGGTTCCCCTATTTGAATATGTAATTAAAATATGGTCACTATGACTACTGTTGCTTCTCCCTGTAAATATAGGTAAGCAAAGTTAATCACTAGTACCATCGTGTTTAGCTAATTTCAAAATCAATTTTAACATCAAATTATTAAGCACTAAACCATATGGGCAATGTAAAAAATGTAATAAGGTATTCCCCCAAGATCACGGTACCCAAATAATTGTTTGGATGCACTAGGACATTCCAAGATATTGAAATCCCCTGCCCAAATTATAAGAGATTTCAGATCAATAAAAAGCTCTAAATCTGTTTCAAGTATGCTGATCACCTCCACCTTTGATGAATCAAAAACATTATTGTAGAAGTTTGTAACCGTGATGCCCCGGTTAGTGCCCAATGTGAAACCGACAAACTAATAATAAAGTGACTTTCTTCATAATTCGTGGGGCTAAACTTTTTGATGCAAAAGTTATCAAACTCCCCCTTAGACCTACCACTATTCAAAGGGATGGCGCGGGAGTTAAAAGCTACAAGTCATCCTAATCTATAATATTTTGTGATCATGTTTCTTGTAGGCACATGATGTGCGCAGGTTCCAAAATTGTTGCCCAATCCTCTAACTCCATTTTGTTGGTAATGCCAGTAATATTCCATGTAGCAACTATTGTCCACCAAGGCTCCTTCTGCTCTTTAACTATAGTTAATCTGGAGTTTTGATGGTATGACTATTGTTGCATTGCAAAAATTGGCAGGGGGGAAGAGCTTGGCTAGGGAATCAATCTTGAGAGTCCAGGTGCGAGAGGGCATGGGACCTATTATGTGTTGCACCTGTTGGAGAAAAGTGGCAGAGGTAATAGACACTGTACTCTGTGGCCTCTGAAAGTAACTCAGTGGTAAGGCACCAATAGGCGTGGGTGGTCATCTTGAGAAATAAATCTTAGACAATATATCCTTATTAACTAATCTATCCTTAAAGTTGATGATAATACAATCCTTATGATCAGGTTTTGGGGAAGGGCCCACCCAACCAACCCTCTGAACAAGGTTGATCTGCTGTTGCGAAAGCACCTGATCCTCAGTTCTACCGTGACCTCAGTGTACAACTTTGTTCATAAATTGGCCTTTATCTTCTCTTATGTCTTGACTCAGTGGGGATACATCCTTTAAGATAATCACAGACAGGTTAGCTTATGGAGGGAGCTGCAAGGTTGGTAATGAAGGTAAAAAACAGAGTTCGCCCATTTGGTTTGGGGGTACACTTGACCCCTGCAGACGGACGTGGACATTTGGGATTATTAGGTGGGCATCTTTACCTTTTGCTATCCATGCATTGCCCAACCATAGTGAGATAAATGAATTTCTCCAAAACATTAAATGTGACCACCCTGAGTGAGCAGGACCTCCTTGATGTTGACTCGTTCGGTGCTTGCTCCCCTGATTTAACCCTACCACAACACTCCCCTCTTGAGGCTGATTCTGTCACAGTGTTCCTCCCTTCCTCCTCCTCCAATGATTGCCGCATTGCAGTAATAGCATCTTTAATTATGGCCAATCTAGTTACTATGAGACCCAAGGCTGTGGTGAGTATTGAGAGCAGAACTGTAGACATTTCATCAACTGGGAAGGCATATGAACCTCCACCGATCCGCAAAGCATCTATATCCATGTCTGTATCCTTTCTCAAGGTACACTCTCATTGGGGTGAATTAGGGTGGAGTCCTTTAGATTTCGCATTCCCCTCCCCTTTTACTCTTTCCTACTTGGGGTGTCTTCCTTAGCTCCCTTGCCACCGGTCCGACCCATGGGATGTGTGTCTTCTTCCTGATCCCTTAAGACCAACGTCAGGATGGGACCTGGATTAACAGTCTTTGATTCAGGGTCATAGTTCTAGTTGTCAACACTGGTAACAGACACTGTATCACCTCCCGGATCAGCTTGAGTGTCAGAGGGTAAGGGACACGAGGTAGATGACAGGGAGAGCCTCCTCTTGGCCAATTCAATTTCTTTACTTATCACGCTTCACAATATTGCTCTATTCAGCAAGGAAGATTGGCTTTCTTGGGTCCAAGGAAGTAGAATTTTAGGAATTCAGGGTATTCGCAGGAGCAGGGTGCAGGCAATAATAGGAAAAGAGTAGTGCAAGAGTAAAAGTCCCAAACAACAATGTCAAGGTCAGTGGGACACTTGGACACCGTAGTGATGCAGCAAAACCATCAATGCAGCACAGCAACAGCAACCACAGTTGTCCACTTACCTCCTCCCCCTGGGCTTGCTGGCGGCCACCTCCACTCACACCCACTAAAAGTGATAAAAATGGCAAATAGTGACTGAAAGAATAGAGACACTGACCTCAGTGCTATTGGCCTGCTCATTTGTAGCAAACTTCCTTGGTTTACTTTTCTTTAGTTGGACTTGTAGGGCTGCAAACTTCGTTATCAGCAGCTGATACCATTATGAGACTGTGCGGCTCCCCTGCAACTAAAAGGATTGCTGCAGTGAGCCCAAGATAGCAGCACCACTGCTTGACGTAACACAGCACCTGCACCGGCACCTGCAGCACCAGCCTACTGCCCTAACAGCCCATCGCCACGACTAGGCCTTGTACCGGGATGGTGGTCGGGAGCAGCTACACCGTCTGTGGCTGGTGCGGTAGGAGGGCTCAATCACCAACCTTGTGGAAAAATCAGGGGCCATAGGGAAAAACAACAGTGTCTACCAGCAGAGTGTTCCAGGGCGCACTCACAGAGCTTAGAGGGCTTCTCTGCAGGGTAAATTGATTGAGCAACAATGCAGCTGCAACCTTCCCTCACAGCTCTCTCTCCGTGTGTGGCGTGTGGGAAGACACAAGCATGGCATCAGGGGGATGAATGAGTCATTATTATAACTCAATTAAATGGTTCTCAATGTATCAATCTCAGAAGATTAAAATACCTTTTAATAACAGATTGTACATTTAACCTTTGTGGCTGGTGCACAGTTTACCAACCTTGGAGAGACAGATGCTGATTTAGCCATACTGGCATTCACACCGGTGATTTATATGACATAGCAGATACCCAGTGATAAGGTTTTAACTCACCTTGTCATCTTATTGGCAGGCGGTAAAGCTCAATACAATCGTAACAGTATTAAAGATCTTAGTTGATCAATTATAGTTTGATGAGATGGGAGTAATGGTCTGAATTAGCAATTCTCTAACCCCTCAAAGTTGTGGCTCCTTGTCTTATTTAGAGTCAGATGCATTGCAGTTTGACCACCAGTGGAGAATGCAGAAGTGGCCATCAATCAATTATTGTCCAACTGTCCATCCATGAAAGTGACAGTGCCATGTGGTCCCTTTGTATTTAGGGCTGTCGTCCTCATGCCACTGATGCAGGCCCATGTCAGTTAAAATAATCAGCTTTCTGCAGATTGGAAATTTCCTGTTCGTCAGGGCCATTGGGTTTTTTGTTTTCCATAAACAAGATTTTGCTTTGGAGTATGCTTGTGAAAAAGAAACTTTTAAGAGGCGCAGACAATAGTTTTGGGAAGAAGAGCTTTATTAAGATAGAAGGAACAACTCCAGGACACATCCTTACGGCAGCAACTGGCTTCCCCTATGGTCCACCTTTCAGAATGTAGGAAAGCTGGTAGTAGGAACGCTGGTAACCATGAAAAGAATGCATGACCATTTGCTAGGACACAACACATCTTCCTTCCCATCAACAATAAATAAAAAACAATTATACATAAAAATCGCAGAGAACATAAAAGAAAACAAAATTAACATTACATTACATTAACTACACTGGTAATTGTTTTGCCACTTAGGACTCTTCCTGACTCGTCTGCACAGCAGACTTGCCATAGCTGTTAAACACCTACTCCTCCTGATGTATACTGTTCTCCACCTTTTCCACTTGGTCACCAGCCACCCAACTTTTTCAGCCACACATCTCGTTCCACAACGTTGCACAAAGTAACACTTCGGATATTCAATTTTTTGCCATCAGTCAACCATACATTGTTACCAGCAACCTTAGTAATACATTTGGGCACCAACCATTTTGACAATCCCCTCTTTTGAACACCTATACTGTTAGTTCTTACCCAATCTCCAACTGCAAGCACTCGTCTTCCTCTTTTCAACTTGTCATTATGCCTACATACATATGTATTCTGGTGCTTTTTGACCTTGCGCTCTAAACTCCTCTTACACCCATGCCATGAAGAACCTTTAAAGCGGTACACAAGGGGGTGGTGATGGACGGAGCATCTGAACCAATCAAACACTCACACCCAATAAACAGATCTGGGTTTAATCCATCACCGTTCATTAGCCCACTCTGCCAACCCAGTTCAGACATGGCCATATGCAAATCAGTCTGACCCTGTGCCTCATAGGAACAGTCCATCCCGAACTACCAAGCCATGCCTTCCCTGGATGGGAAACAAGCTTCCTAGGACCGGTTTCTGGCATTACAGCCGTCTTCAGCCAGGCCTGCTTGAAGCCAGTGGCAAAGTGAGCGAGGGGCTCTTGTAGGAATGGGTAAGGTTTTTAACTCCTTTCTACCCTGCACCCCGAAATTGTGCTTCAGCTACTTTCCGGGAAGCTACGAAATCCTCTCTGCCTATTGCCTCCAAGTAGGTCTCAAAAGACTCCAACCAATCGTCCCATGACATTGTAGGTTTCCCGGGACTCTGCAAGAACTTTCGGGGTGCTAATATTGATAACATATCCATGTTGGTCAGTGACGTGCCTTATCAATAGTGCTTATTGCCACTAAATGGTACCCTGAAAACAGTGGTATCAGTTGAATCAAACTGAGACAAAATGTTGCTTAAAGTCAGAGTACTATAGCTCTTAAGAAACAAAAATGTGAACAATTTTTTTTAAATAATTAAGGTGGTCACTGTGGTCGCTGTTGTTGGTAGCTGTTGTTCAATTCAGCAGCCACTTCCCTCCTCGCTAAACGCTGCCAGTTTCCTTTACATTAATCTTCGTTGGAGCTTGACACACGACGCACAATCTTTTCAGCGCTCATCAATACACTGCTTCGCTGCATCGTTATGCTGAGTGTCAAGTGTTGTGCTTACGCTGGTTGCACTACTTTCCTGTGTGCATCCCTTACAAGGACGTGCACCAGAATGGAGAGGACAACAACACACCAGAGCATCACTCGCCACCGAACGCTGGTAAGCTCCTGCCAGTAAGCTGCCTTTCAAATAATAACTAGTAGTTCACTCACCAGTAGCTTGGTTCACCAGTGCTAAACGCGCAGTTGGCTGACAGGTGCAATCGACAACAGTGTAGCGGCTACTCACCGGTCGATACAGTTGGCTCACCGGTACAAATCATGCAGATGCACCACTTCAATTGGCTCCCCGGAACTTTACAGTTGACTGTGAGTCACCGCCCTCACTCACAGCTGAGCAATGATAAGTTCCTCTGCGGCGCACAACATAGATGGCCCACTGATCTCCTTAACCGCTACAGTCCTGCCACTGCTCTCCAGGATTGATCACCGCTGTACGGCCTCACCGCTAGCTCACAGTTTTGCCAGTTCACAGCACACCAAGATGTGCCTGGCCAGCCACAATAACGCCCACAGAACCACCTCTGAGAATTCAAGAAGATTTTAATCTACCAAGTGATCATAATCACCTGAATATAAATATGGTTGAGACACACTTGAGATGTTTTTGGGCGTTCCACAGCAATACGTGATACACTGGCTACAATAAGCTCAAGTAGATCTCAAGTTATCATTCCTTAGGGTTATTGGTTGATTACAAATTAGCGTGGCAGTCAGGGCTGGAAAGTTATCTGTGAGCTAGAGATTTTCCATCCTGAGATCCTTCTAAATCCCATTTCAGTACTGAAATGTAATAACAATACCTTCATACTTTGGAAAGAATCCTTAATACATATTTTGGATAAAATATCAAACAAGACATATTCATTTTTATGAATCTGATACATTTCCAGAATAACCCATTGGTTCACTTTTATTTGTAGCAAGGTTTGTAAATTCCAGAGTTTTGACATCCAGATTAGACCACAATTCATTACTCCCAAACATGTTGAAAGGTCTATTCAAACTTCAATCAAACACTGGTGTTATACACCTCCAGTGTTTTTTGCTGTCATTGTGAATATATCTAAGTTGAGCGTTGTGGAAAGGACTGATGTTGATTTTCCTAGTCAAATGTGTGTCTTGAGTCCCTCTCTTTAAACAGTATCTCTACCATGTTCTCCTATATAAAAGCAATGTCCACAGGTTAGTGGACTAAGTGAACAATGTTGGCATTGTATTAAGTTATTAGGCTACGGGAAACCCTTCCTAGATCTTGTGACATTTATTGAGCCCATCAATAGCTCTTGAATCTATCCTTCCATTAAGCGAAAATGAAAGTCTGCTATAATACTAAATCTTGATTAAATTGATTTAAGGAATGGTACTCGTGCACCAGCTCTATGCGACTTTGACCCTATTATTTGTGAAAACTAAAATACAATATTACATTAAGCAGGAGAAGCCTTTAACTTAAATTTTCTCACAGCACTGGAAGAGGATGTACACGATTCTTTGTAAACCATGAGTTGGCATCTAACTGAAAAGGTGTACGGTTTTGTCGTAATCTTCCAATCATCATCTTTTTTGATTTTATTTTCTGGTGCCACCCAGAGCCTCTATTCAAACTTGAATCCTCTTGACAATATGGAAAGTAATAACCAGTTCTAGGATACAACTGGGACCAACTGTCAGCAGTTTAATTTTGAAAAAACAAATATACAAGCAACTAGATCTTTTTGAAACCATTTGTAACTGGACAGCTGTTTTTACACAAAGGGGGTGTACAGTCTGAGCAGACGTAGATGTGGAATTATGATGTGGAATTATGTGATCAAATGCTGTTCGGCAATCCATGAAACATGCATTTAGTTACCTAATGATATTCTAGATGGAAAAGCACTTAACACATATGTTTTATTTCCTAACTGTTTCAGAAACCTACTTGACCCACAAGCATTGCATTTCTATACTCAGACAATGGTTGTAATTCTTCTAAACAGTTTTACAAATAACAAACTAATTGAAGATTTAATCGATAAGTGCCCTCAAGGACTCTACAAAACTCCAGACTATGCAATTCCATTCTACACACGCCACAACACTCCAATGTATGTCACTACACTCTACAACATTTCCTACGCCGCACTCCTTGACCCTCCACTTAATAATACTCCACTCAACAACACTTCACTCGACAATTCCAAACACTTTTTTTAATTAAAAAATGGAAACCATTCAAATTCAATGAAAAAACAATGTTTAAAGCTAAGTTATAGCTAGGAAAACTTAGTTATACCTTAAAATGTGGTTTATATATGAAGAATAAATAAAGCTGTAGTAATTTAAAGGTGGTGCGTAAATTATAACTGTATGGCTGTATTTACATTAGTCATACCTCAAGTTTCTGTATGTCATGAATAACTTCAAAATTTCGTTCTTACATCTACTAATACAGGCAAATAAATGCATTTTAAATACAAAACTTTACACCAAACCTCCTGAGAGAAACAAAATATTACACTTTGAAAGTAGACACAACTGATCACTCAGGGAGAACTTACCATTTGACTGGCTCTTGTGGATCAGGTGCGATTGTACTAATTTGCAAGACTATGGAACTGAAACTAATAATCTATCAATAGGACTGTCTGCATGATACTGTCCACAAAATATAGTTGAAAAGGTAAAAAAAAGGGCACAGAACAATCAGAGAGGAAGTTTGCTTAAGAACATGACAAAGGGAGAGCCTACCCAACTACATACAACAAATCTAATGAAGTGAAGGAAATGATTAATAAACATTGCCAAATATTTAATTCTAATGAATTATCTTTTGAAAAACGATGTTTTCTCTCAGGGGTACCACAAATCTCAAAGATATATTTGTTCAAAAAGACCTCCGTGGACGAAAACACCCTTTGGGGTCACCCTCCAGGACAGTGACATTTTCTATGTGGTTTGTATTTAATGTGCAGATTCACGACAACATCTAAAATATTGGATCTAGATCTCCAAAGACCCTGATAATTGATAAATCACACACATTTCAATTCCACAAATGTTGTATATTTGAACACATTTCCATGTAGTTTACATATGTTGACATGATTTGAAGGAAATTAGGGGCTTACTTTTGTGAGCATTGTAGCGATATTAGGTGTCACCGAAATAAAAAAAAATGGTTTATTATATAAGTCGTAGGCAAATGGGTGAATCATATCCAACAAGCGGCCGCATCGAAGACAGGACCCAATTTGTGTTTGGTACATCCTCTTCAAGGAGCTGCACCCATGAGCTCCTGGTTCAACATGCTTGCTAGGGTTTTTTGAGGGTGAAACATACACTCATATTTGTAGTGTTCAAAATGATGTCGTCCAAAATGCATTTCTTGGTTTGTTATCCTTTTATTTAGTGTGAGTGATTAGGTTCACAAACAAAGGAAGAAGACAAACAACTGACACGTGTTTTGCCCGTGGCGCCTAATTGGCAGAGGGCTTTCTCAAGACAGTGATTAATCCATATGTAACATATCACATATCTGTTCACGTCTGATGCTGTCACTGCGGTCCCGGTGAATGGAGCGCCAATTAGGCACCCCCGGCGAAACACGTGTCGGCTGTTTGTCTTCTTCCTTTGTTTGTCACTACAAACTATATGTACGGTCACGAAAAACCTAGAGCACATCCTCTTTGGTGTACTGCAAGATGACATATGCCTCAAATGCTACATTAAATGTAGCTACATTTGTGTGTCTGTAAGGAAGTTGTAAGCATCTTACATTGATGATCTTTATGCCCTACTCATAGATACAGTGTGGTTATAATATATGGATGAACAGTACAAAAGCATTCAGAAATGACATAGTTTTTCCATCTGCTAAAAGACAATCTATGTGTTCAAGTATATTTTGGGCCCATGCAGTACAGATTCTCTTTACTTTCGTTTTTTTACCATTTTACAAAGACAATTGAGTCAGAGGTACTCTGTTTAAAAACAGTCGACAAACCCAGTGTTCAACTGTTACATTTTTTTATTTGGATGTGCTTCCAACTGGGAATGCTGGATGAGGGAAAGTGTGACCTGTGCTATGAATGTCTGACCACATTACCCAGGAATCTGGGGGATACAGAATACGCTGAGAGCAAGCAGCTAGAAATCAAGATGTCATTAAGTAGGTTACAAATTGCCATTGCACACTTGGCAAAGTAAGTAACATTGCACAGACTATAGAGCACACAATAATAGGAATAAGTGCCCTACATGTTGAAATTGACATAATCTGGTATTTTTCCCTTCCTGTGTACCTTTTAATATGTGACTACAGGGCATGTCACTATCCATTTCTGATATCATATGACAATACAAACATAGGGTGAGATATAACTTTGATATAAGACAATCACCATTGTATTACTTTAACACTGCTGCTGTGTGATGCACCATTTTTATTGGACGCACTGTGAGTATTGCACAACTCCTTTTTTGCACAAGACATAACAAGGAGGTAAAGGAAATGTTTGGAATGATACTCAAAATAAGTGTATATGTATGTAGTTAGCAGACACTGCCAAGTGCAACAAGTCTTCTAAGCTAAGTAAGCCTGCATGTTTTACATTTAAACCTACAAATAAACCCGACTGGTAGGGAAAGGGCTGTATTCATGAAACGATAGGGGTTATCTTTTTTCCTGCTGAAAACCGTAAACCCTAAAGGACTTTGATAACGTCTGAAACATGTTGACGACTGTTGGGATGCATGGATAATTGTATCCATAGGTATCCACGTTTTATTTTTTAATCATACATGGGGCACCAAAAATAAAGGCATACTGTGGTAGTCCTCAGACATTTCAATTATTCCCCTGAGAAGAAATAGCCAAAGTGCTCCCTCCTCTAAGGCTGAGCACATCCTGATTTATAGGGAACAGGAGGAGACCTGATGATGACGCATGCCACTAACAGAGTGGTAAATAGTCTACACACAAAAGAATAAATATGTTCTATGGTTCTCCCATTCCATTAGGGTTTGGTTAAAGGTTACCTTATGTGAATATGATTGACTTCAGCTCAGCCATGAAGCATTCAATCGGCATAAACAATTGTAAAGTCGATCTTAGACTGCACACTTCTATATGTTTTTTTAACTTAAGTTACACCAGACGGTATTCCCAGGGGTGTCTCGGAGTATTGTTGAGATAAATTCTATGAAATGTGGATAAACACTCATGGGGATATTTACAAGAAGCTATTGCCAAATTAACTGCACTTTTGCGCAGCGAAATTTGTGATAAATGTACCTCATCATTCACAAGCTGGTTTAAACAGCAGACATCATTATTTTTCCCGTGATAACTGCCCCAAAACCTAACACCAAGGCGGACACCCGCAATCAACTCTAATGAGATGCAGAGTAGGCGTTCCTGTGCAAAAACACACGAAAAAAGAACAACACCACTTTCACAACGAACTGACAGATCTGTGATGTGAACCAAAAAAAGGCTATAAGGCACGGTAGCCGCAGGTACTTAACACCTGCCTCAAGCAGGTGTAAAGACGTAGGACTACCTGCAGTAGGAAACGGAGCCCTACACACAGCCACACCGGAAGAACTAATGACAGCATGGAGCTACTCATCATGCAGCTCGGAGCCCCAACAGGGGCACTACGCCCACCGCCACCACCCCCTGGACTGCCACCACCCCAGGACCCGGACCCGTGCCCCTCCCAGACCACCACAGAGGCAGTGCAGAGCAAGACAGCAGACCTACCGAAAACGCATCACTCTCACAGACCTAATGCCTAAGGAAGTAATTGCCCACCACAGGCTCAAGCGAACAACCATCATCCGCATCATGACCCACATTGCCCACAGGCTGACGGTCCCAAGCCAGCGGAGAACATGCACATGTTGGCCTCTGGTACCTTCCAACCAACAACTGCCAGAGTCAGAGGGGTCTCACAGCCAGTCTTATCAAAGTTCACCACACCTATCCTGGATGCCATCCTCAGCTTCATACCCCAGTACCTTCACTTCCCCAACACTGCGCAGGAACAGCTGGAGACCAAGCAAAGCTTCTACGCCATAGCCGGATTCCCGGCCATGTTGGGGGCAATCAACTGCACACATGTCTCACTTGTGCCCCCTGCGGATACCGCACAACACTACCGCAACAGAAAGCACACGCATTCCATCAATGTGCAGGCAATAGTTGACAACAGGGGACTAAGCACCAATGACGTCCCCAACTACCCAGGCAGTGTGCATGATTCCTTCATCTTCCGACAGTCCATCATCAACCAGCGCTTCCAGGATGGCACTTATAGAACGGGACTGCTCGTCGGTAAGTACTTAATCAACACCTGATACCTCCCAAAGCCTTCAATGCACAAAGCACAACTGTGGGGATGCAAACGTGACCAAACCACAGTCAACAAGTCAAACTACACATCCACCTACCAGACATAACCACACCACTGCATGGACATCCTGGGCTACCCCTGCACCCGAAACAGACATTTCAAGGTACTACAGCCACATAACAGCTGAACGTGTGGAGATGCGGAATGCAGCCATAAACACATTTGAGGTACTGCTCTGCCCTCATGACCCTACCCCAGTCTCCCACTGCTCAGCGTCCTGTGGAGGTGGGCCCGTGTTGGCCGCTGTGCATCCGGGGCCACTGGCCCTGTGCAACGTGAGTCTTCCACCCTTGTTGTACTGACATTGCGTTTCTGAGTGCCTGATGACTGTTGGTGTTCTTGCCAGCACCAGCTACTCCATGAGGGCTGGCTTACACTCACCCCAAACACAGCCAGCACAAGCGTCACTGGTTTAGTGGGCCTGCCATAACAACCTGCCGAATCTAGTATTGACTTTTGTCTCCCTGCACTGTCACAGGTGATCAAGGATATGCACTCTGCCCATGGATGATGACACCCCTCGAGACCCGAACACACCCACCCAGAGGCAGTACAATGCAGCCCACATACACACCAGGGGCATAGTGGAGCACACATTTTTGGCATGTTGAAGTCACGTTTCCGGTGCCTGGACGGCACAGGTGGGATGCTCCTGTACAGCCCGAACATCGTGTGCAAGATGATCGTTGCATGTTTTGTGTTGCACAACATCTGTGTTTGCATCAGGGCCCCATGGATCCCAGTTCCAGATGTACCGGCCAATGATGGTGGTGTTGGGGCAGGTGGCCCACATCCCACTGCAGCTGTGGCAGGAATGGCCCATAGGAATGCCATCATTGACACTTACTTCCCATGAGCACGTCTCATTGTGACCGTCCATGGCAATCATGCGACTGTAGAAGATGTCCAACTGCACTGGATGTGTGATTAAAACATCTTTATGTTAACAGGTTGTACTTGTATATTCATCAATAACAAAAAGGAGCCTAGAGGGAAACAAAAGGAACCAGGGTTGCCCTCCACTCAAACTATCAATACGAAAATAACCCTGCACCTTTAGGCAAACACACATGTAGATCTTGTTATCTTTGTATATATACTGCTTTTTCAGCATGAGACATTTACTATCTATTTTCTCTGTTGCACCAAGACCCTTTGTCTTATTTCATCCTACATATGAATATTTACTATTTTTTGCTCCTTCTGAAATAAAACAACTTTTTCAATCGACAGACAGAACAGAGCTGAATACATGTCTGAAAAACAGTTATTCAGTACATCACTAATGGTGAAAAAATGTGTAAGGGACAAAAGGACCCCTCACTGGCGCACCACCATCGGGGTAACTGGTAGGTGCTCACCAGATAAAGCCCCTTTTCTCATCATAGGCAGTCCTTTATTGTCCCAGAAAAGAAGAGAAAGTGTCCAAAGTAAAAAGAAAAAAGAAAAATTAACGTGAAGTGCAGTAGAGAGATAAAAAATCCCCCTCTACTTGTGACAAGAAGTGATTAAAATCAACAGGCACACCTCTCTCAAACTTTTACTCTTAATTACCGAATGTGTTCTGTTGAATTAAAAAAGGGAATGGTAACTACCAGTGTATACCACAACCCACTGCCAACATGTTTCTCTGCCACAGTTCTTTCGGCAAATTCTTCAGGGCTAGACACTCTGCCACAGCACCAATGTTGGACACTTTTGCTCTGAGTGACTGTCAATTGAAAAAGCAGACTGAAAACACACTCTGTCAGGAGCACCGCCTCCCATTATACCTCCAAGCCAAACCTATCATTGTAAAAGATAAATTGCTATTACCCTTCAACAGCTCTTGGTTCTCGTACCAGCTAAAAAAGGCAATCTGTTCCCAGTAAAGGTCTCTTCTTTATAGCTATTGGGTTTATCAATCTGAAACAGCCATATATATTTTAAAATCATAAGGACCAATCTTAAAAGTGTTCACTATCAAAGCTCTGATTAGACCATCATATTTACCCTCAATCAGCTCATGTCAGTCGTACCGGCTGAAGAGGAGAATATTGTGGTCGTGAAATCCTTATGTAGGTCTTCTCATTCATGGACCATATGATTGTGTTTATCAATCTATAATGTGCCCAGTAAAAAAATGAAAGAAGCATTCCAAATAATTAGAACGAAGGAGAAACCTCTGTCAAATTATCTTTTCATGCCGGTCATAATCCCTTTATCTGTCTAGTTTTCTAAGAATCATAGCACGCGTTCACCAATCTCCATATTTATCGTGCAATAAACAGACCACGCAGTGTCAGCGTAAAAGGCCATTTATTAGACCAGAATACACCATGTGGGTATCCAGTATCGAATTCAGACCCGGTATCCATTGCACCATATGGGTCAATACGATTAGCTTAAAAGCCCCTCAAATATGCCAATAGCGTCTGTCCTAATTCAGTAACCTGATTTAACTGAGACAAAAAAGGCCCCCTTCCATTTACTTGTCTCCTACTCCCCGGTTCTCACTCTCCTCACTGTCCGGAGCTACACGGAGCTCCTCATTTCCTCATGACACTTCCTGTTCTGGAACAGCGTGTATACTCAGCTCCGTGTACACCTGACAAGCGTGCACTGCGTGACCACACGCCATCTTTGATTGGAGTTCGTTTACCATGTGTACTCCTGTTTCTTACAATTCTACACGGAATGATTATTGGAAAGCCCACGAAATTACGAAGGCTTTTGAGATGCAACGTCTTTATTTTATAATTGCAACACGCAGTTCGAAGTGCGCAATGCCATATTTCCTTTTATTCTGAAGAAACAAGGGGCAATCTGAGACTATTTGTTTTAGTCTCCATTTTGATGTAAACCCTGTCCTAAATTTTTGTGATAAATTCTAAGTCATATCACAGCCTTCATACCTGGTAAAAGCTCAACAGTACTTTCTTAAACAAGGGATAATGTCAGTTTTTTGTCACCAGGTAGATGTAAATTCTGTGGTGCATTATGAATCATAGCCCCCATACCTGACGGAGGAACTACAACCTTGCCTCCATATTTTGTGCATATGCCATGTTTCGACCTCACTATGGGCTATATATAGACCCACCTGAAACAGGGCAATGCTTAACCAAAAGCCTACACTCCGGCCTGTCCACTGGAAAACTTTCACGCTTATCCATATGGGTGTTAAACACTCTAGCGTGAGCTTCTGCACAAACAGAAAAAAGGGGGCATGTTTGCAAAAGACACAAGTTTCTGACAGACACCAAAGAGCAGAAGATCTAACTGATCCTGTTCCATTCTATAACTTCATTAAGTCCATCTTGATCACTTCTCTCCTGATAAATACACTGCGCCTCCTTCGATAACAACACCTGTTCTATACTATGTGTGATACCCATGACTCTTTCTAAAACTACCCAAGTGAAACTGTGTTTCTCTGTAAAGCAATGCTGCACTAATTTGGTGGTAAGTTTCCCAGATCTCATTGTACTCAGATGCTCTTGTATTCTAACCTTGATCTTGCGAGTTGTAAACCCTATGTATTGCAGGCCACATTCACACTCTATTCTATACACTACATTGGTAGTGTTACAGTTACTAAAGCGGTTCAAGAAACACTGTTTTGCCTATTTCAAGGTCACGCTCGCAGTTTTTTTAGTCAAGGGACACACAGAGCACCCACCACATGGAAAATGCCCCTTTGGCATTGTAGTGTAATTAGATTGTACTGCATTGTATTCACAGGTATGCACCAACTTATCTTATAAGCTACTTGATCTCTTAAAAGCGAACCTGGGAGGTGGCATTTGGAAATCATTGCTTGAAAGAAGAGACCAATGTTTTCGGATCGATTGTCTGATCCTGGTTGCTACTGGGTCGAAAGTCATCACAACCGGGACGCAATCATCTCTTTTTCTCTCATTCTTCTCCAAAAGGACACTCCGTGGGGTATTCAGGGCCCTTTTCTTGGCATGTTTGACCACTTTGGATGGATAATGTCTCTGTTTTAATTTAGCCACTAAGTCTTGTAACTGTTCAAGAAATGTTTCTGTTGTAGAGCAATTCCTTCTGTAACGAAGAAACTGCCCCACTGGGAGGTTATCCCTTAATGCCCTGGGATGATAGGAATTATTTAGAAGTAAAGAATTCCTATCCGTGGGTTTTTGATGGACCGGTATAGTTATTACATCATCCTTGACTTCGATCACAAGGTCCAAATATACTGCCTTGTTGTGGCTATATGACCACGTGAACTTAAGGTTCGGGTCCTGTACATTGAGCCAGTTGAGAAATTCCAAAAGGAGCTCCTCAGCTACTGACCAAATGCATAGCACGTCATCTATATACCTCTTCCAGAGGCGAAGATTCCTCTGGAAGGGGTTGGTGGATTGGTAGACGACGTGCGCTTCAAATTGTATGACATAAATACATGCCAGACTGGGGGCCATAGTGTCCCCCATGGAAGTCCTTGAGGTTTGCAGGTATAGTTGGTCCTTATAGCAAAAGTAGTTTCTGGTTAGGGCAAGTTCAACACACTGCATCACAAAGGATTGTGGAGCATCATAGAACAATTCCTGTTCCCCCAGGGCGTGAGCTGCTGCCACCAGCGTCGTGTCCTGGGGGATACAGGTGTACAATGATTCGATATCGATAGTCACGAGGAAATCGTTGACTGAATCGATCCGTATATTATCTAGGAGGTTGAGAACCTCAGTGGTATCTTTGATGAAAGACTGCTGATTGATAACTGATTCCCGAAGGAAATAGTCAGCATACTGAGACAAAGGTTCTAAAACCGATTGGATGCCCGAAACAATCGGGCTTCTGGGTGGTGGTCGGGCGGCCTTGTGTATCTTTGGGTGTATATAGAATGCAGGAGTTCTGGGGGTGTTATTAACCAGAAACTCCCCCTCCTTCACCAAAATCTAATTATTCTGCTTGGCCCTTCCCACCATTTCCCGTATGATCTTCAACAGTTCTGGAGCCGGATCACGACTGAGGGGCTGGTAATTAGTGCGTACTCCCAAGAGTCACATGACTTCATCTGTGATGTCACTGACCATGTCATGACTGATGTAATATGTGACATCGTCACCAGTGCATTGCGGCCGCGCAAGTTATAGTTAGCTCAAATAACTATACCTGGCGAATTCTCTGTTTTATATGAGTCAAATCTCCAACTAACTATAACGTCCCTGAAACCTATGGCTTTTTAGTAAATTTCAAAGGTTTTTTTAAATGCTAATTCCTAACTATAACATCTGTAAAACCTATGTTTTTTTCAGTGAATTTCAATGGTTTTTTAAATGTTAATTGCATATTTTAAAATTTATAAAACCAATATTTTTTCTATTTTTTTGTAATATTTTGGAACTCTATTATCATTTTCTTTTACTTAAAAAAATGTCATATTTTATATCTTCCCCAAAACAATGTATATCTTATTATTATTTTTTCTTTAAACTTGAGTCCCGTACCGGTAGTGTAACAAGCTCCATCAGCACGCAAATCCTATCCGTCATATTGCTAAACTCATAAAGGATGCGCATTTCGTATCCAACAGGTTCATGGCAGCGCCTCCCGCTAAACATCATATACGTATAAGATCCCGCCACCTGCTACTTTGGTATGCAACGGGTACGCAGTACCAAGCCGCGTGTTACATCATGTAAGTATGGGGACGCGCCCGCTGCGTGTTGCATATGCGACGAGTGCACACTGCCAGGCCCTGTGTTACATCATAGTGTGTCGCGCCTGTAACGCTGTTTCCTCATTTTTAGGTTTTGCCTTGGCAGCGCATGCACTGTTTAGTTACAGAATCCAGTAGACAACTAACTACAATGTCTATTGAAATATACACAATATCCTTTTAGTATACTTGCTTGAAGAACTTTTTTTTGAAGAGTTATAGGTTTAGTACAATGACCAAATTCTTCTTGGTAGTGGAAAAGAACACTGAATAACAGTCTACACTGGGGACAGCAGAGATTGCAATTCAAATTGTTTTGATTTATTTATTGCAGAGTTTTTTGTAATTTATGTCGCCACACCCTCGGGGCTCCCGTCCTCTGGTGCATCTGCTCCAATTCACGGACCTGTTGCATGAGTTCCTCCCTCTTGCCCTGGCGCTCCCTATTGTAAGCAGTCGAGAGAGCAATAAATTCCCCTCTAACCACAGCTTTCATTTCTGCCCATTGGGTTGCGAGGGTTGTGTCCGAGTTCGCATTATGAGAGAGGTAGTCTGTGATGGTGCCATGTATGTGTTTCACTACTTCAGCCCTGTGTAAGAGAGTGTCCCTGAGACGCCAAACCCTGGAGGGCTGCAATATGGGTGGGAGGGTGAGAGTGGCGAACACTGGAGCGCGGTCTGACAACGAGGCCACCCCTATCTCAACTGTAGTCGTGAGTGCGTGCAATGGTGCGGAGACCAGCAAATGGTCCAATCTGGCGTAGGTCTTATGTGTGTTGGAGTAGTAAGAGTATTCCCTGTCTAGGGGATGGAAACTGCGCTAAAGATCGTGAAGTCCCAAGTCATTTAAGCGACCACGTCCCTCTACCGAGTGAGCGCCTACCTGGCGTGAGTGTTGGCAGTATCTGTCCAAAAGGTAGTCAAAAACCAGATTCAGGTCACCCCCAGAATGATGTTGCGGTCTGATGTGGCTGTGGCTTCAGTAAGTGCAGAATGCAGGAACTTCTCCTGGCCGTCTTTCGGGGCATACAGAGAGCCAATAGTAACCGTCAAGCCCCCTAAGGCGAAGAGGTAGGTCAAAAGTCTCCCCTTAATCTCAGCACCTTTGTGTAATACCTCCCCTTTAAACCGCTGTGCTACCAAGATCACCACCCCAGCCGTTTTAGTGGAACAGGAGGAGATAAACTGAGTAGGAAACCTGTGAGACCGCAACCTATATTAGTCTTGTGCCAGCAGATGAGTCTCCGGAAGTAAACATAGATCTGCATGTGTGTTCTCCAAACATGACAATACCGCTCTGCGTTTCACCGGGTTGTTAAGCCCCCTCACATTGAGAGTTAAAATCTTAAGTGTGGTGTCAGGCATTACTACTGTCTAGCGGGGTTAGGCTTGTATGTAGGGGACCATGGGTGGCGTCCCTCATGTTCCTGACTGCTAGGCGGGGACGGCCTGCACGGACATGTGAAGCTCTACTGGCTCTAGAAGAAAGTCAGACGTGGAGCACTGGAAACCCGCCCTCAACCCCCCCAACAATTCCAAAACTGAGCAACCTTCTAAGGAAATAAATAGAAGCAAAAACACATAGTCCATCAACCATGGTTGATCAGAAAAAGAGGTATCGGGGTAGATTACTAACAGGAAAAGCATCCCCCTACCGCCATCGACCCAAATCTTAGGAAATGAGACAGTCTGTGTGAAACATTATCCAGAGTCAGCCCGGTTGGGTGCTAGGGAGGTCCACGGATACAGCCTCCAAAGTTGACCTCCTGCCCTCCATGACCTCTGCAGCTCGGGGTTTCTTGAGGCAGCGCCTGCGACCCTGTATGCGCCATCTAGGTCTGGAATCGTCCACTTCCTCCTTGGGGTCTTCATCTCCACCCTCCGACTCCGGAAGTTCCACCCCCAGCAACTGGCATGCCTCGGTCAAAGAACGTAGCTGGTACAATTTGTTGTTCATGCGAAACACCAGTTTGAATGGGTGGCCCCAGCTGTAGCTGATATTGCGCTGCTGGAGGTGCATAGTGATGGGCTTGAAGGTTCTCCTCTTCTGTAAGGTGAGGGTCGACAAGTCCTGATAAAGCACTAGAGTGTGATATCGGAACTGCAGGGGGTGCATTTGACGTGCTTTCTGAAGGATAGCCTCTTTGGTGTGAAAGTCCTGGACGCAGACTAATATATCTGGTGGCAGGGCTGATGGCGCCCTCGGGGGACCCAATCTGTGCGCCCAGTCCAGTCGCAGCTCCATCTCCATTGGCCTACCCAATATGTGAATCTGCGACTCTCTCTCCAATACTATCCATATCCCGTCTGACCTCCCTAATTTATGATGTGAACTCTTGCTTGAGGGTATGGATGTCACCTCTTAGAGAGGCAAACATAGATTCAAGGAACGCCTTGGTGATGATAGGTTCAGATCCGTCTTCTTTCCCCAGTTTGGGGCCCAAGGACCCAGCCGCCGCATCAGAGGTCATTTGATCTCGTGGCGCCGTTCCGAATAAGTCTTTTATGGTCTTGTCCTTACGATTTCTGGAGGAGGACATAGCACTGCCCGGCAAGGCCCAAGAGAGCCACGTGGTGTCCTCATCCTCGATCGCCGCGATCAGCACTTCCTCAGCAGGTGGCGTCACACAATGTCTCAAAATGTGAAATGGAGGCTGGGCACACCTTCTCTCTAGGTTTATATAACTCAGTTTCACAGTTCTAGTTATGTGTGCTGCTTAGGTTAGCACAATGTCCATCTTGTGCTTATCTACAATACTAACAAAAACCAAGCGAAACCGCTTGACCTAATGCGCACTGTTGCACTTCCTGCTGGAGTGCTACTGTTCAATTTATCAACATAAGTCTTTACATTTGTTGGACAACAGAACCATTACATAATTCAAACAGACATTGCACGATTTCCTTCATTATTGTTTACTTGTTTTTTCAAAAAATATATATCATTTGTTAACCAATTGTAAGCATCATTGGATTACATTATTAACAATCCTAGTTATAGCATTGACATTTTTAAACTTGCTTTCGACGCCCTATGCATTTCGGGCCCCTTGGCCCTTCCTCAGGGGTTGTATCTAGAAAAAATCAGAATAATTCATAATGTTTGTTGAGGTCCTTCAACTATGTAGAGTATGCAGTCAAAGAATATCAAACAGAATAAATCTGTGTGCAACTACTTATATGCATGCCATTAATGTGAGAAATAACTGAAGTGGAGAAATAGAAAGGTTGAAAATGGCGGAAAGTGAACAACTTTCTACGTTGTATTTTAATGTGACTAGTGAAAAAGAAGGAAAGAAGGAAAACCTTATGCCATACACTGTGCCCTCGTGGCCCAAGGGGATATGTATGCTACCCGTGTCACACATTCATGACTAGGTGTATACCCTTGCACTCTAATTACTAACCTTTGCTCTATGTAAACCTGGAGTCAATAGTACTTCACTGGGCGCGTTCTAGTATCCGAGCTGGTGCTGAAATGCATATATAATACCACTAAGTTGTCACTTCACGGTTATTTATGTTTCTTGCTACCGAGATGCTTCAAACCAATCGTACCTGGGTGTTTGCGTGTTGCTCTTAGTCAATCTTAATGGAAATGCCGTGATACATCTAAGGACGCTTCGTCGGATTAATCCTCGTGCTAAAAAATACAGAGGATAACGTTGAGTGACGGCTCTGTAGATGGATACAAGCTCTACCGTCTAAAGGGATGTGGTTTACCTTTCACTATCCGGAACACTACGCGGAACTCCGCCGGGAGACGCCGGAGTTCGTACTGGCTTCTTGGTGAAGGCTCACGCATGCGTATGCGGTATATTATAATCCGATACTAAAAACGGACTTCAAATAGACTCAGGCTGATGCTTAGGGGTTCTAGTGTGTGTACGCCCGCCATATGTAAGCAGGCGAGATAGCTACAGAGATAGTATGTAACTGCTATGAAATGGACAAGGGTTAAAAATAGAAATGGAAAGAAAAGTAGTTTTAAAGGTGTGTGTTGTTTATTACAATTTACTTAAATTATAAGTCAACATTCAATACCATGCATAAAAATATTTCGGAGCTCATGACATTTCAGCATAATTACATTCTTGTAATTTCCTTTACATGTAGAACACAGGTCGCACGCAGGCGACTTAGGAGCAATTATTAGAGATAACATCCTAAATCTACTCGATAGTTGATCCCTTTTGGATCCTGAGAATCTAGTTTCCTTATCCAAAAAACTTCCCTTTGAAGTAATAATTTTGTCAAATCCTTGCCAGGGGTGGAATTAACTACCTCGAGCACCTGGAATTTAAGCTGTGCTATAGTGTGCCTATTTTTGGTCCAATGTACTGCTAAACTGCTGTTGGGATTGTTATTACGTATAGTACTTTTGTGTTCTGATATACGTGTTTTTATCTTTCGTTCTGTTTTGCCTATATACAGAAGCCCGCAGGGGCATTTTATGGCATATATCAGATTCATTGAATTGCAGTCTGCATTGTGTCTTGTTTTTATAGTTTCCCCTGTGTAGGGGTGCTTTACAGTGTCGCTTACTATTACGTTATTGCACTGTACACAGTTGTGACATTTCCTTGTGCCTCGATAGGTTTCTTGGAGGTTCTTTGTTGGTGGTTTTAACATTTCTTTGATGTTTCTGGACCTTTTATATGCAAAAATAGGTCTTTCTTTGAATTGTCCTTGAAAACCACTTTCATTGCTGAGCAAGTCCCAGTGCTGATTAATGCTCTTTTTAATTTCTCGAGAACTGGTAGAATATTTTGATTCAAAGACTTGGCGTTTTTTCTCAGGTTTAGTTGTAGATGTTAATAGTGATTCCCTGGTTTTTTCTGCTACTTTGTGTTTAGTATCCTCCAAGAGTGTTTCAGGGTATTTTTTATCCAGATATTTATCTGTAATAATTTCCAAGTTTTGCTCAAGTGATTGCGTGTCCGTGCAAATCCTTTTGGCTCTTAGGATCTGTGAATACGGCAAATTTTCGATTAAATTCCTAGGATGAAAACTGTTGTACATCAAAGCTATATTTTTATCTGTCACTTTATGGTGTACCTCAGTCTGAATTTCCATATCTTCTATTTTTACTAAAACGTCCAAGAAGGGAATTTTCGTGTTTTCTATGCTCTTAGTAAACTGCAAATTTTCATCCTGTGTGTTGAGTTGAAATATTTTCTGTTCGAGCATCTCTTTACTGTTGTGCCATATTAAAAAGATGTCGTCAATATAACGACAGTACAAGGTTGTGTTGTCCATCCATTCTGGGTCTGCCAATAAAAATGTTTCTTCAAATTTCGCCATGTAGGTGTTGGCATACGCTGGTGCTCCAGAAAATCCCATGGATGTTCCTTTATTCTGTAAAAAGAACTCGTTCTCGTATTTGAAATACCCATGGTGGAGGCAGAAGTGTAAAAGTTCCAATAGGAATACTTTGTCGGCTCTAAGTTCATCTTGTTTTAAAAGAGCCCATTCAACCGCTTCAATTCCTCCAATGTGCGGAATAGAGGTGTACAACGCTCTAACATCCAAAGTGCACATTAACATGCCTTCTTTGAATTGAACAGTAGCTAGTCTTTGTAGAAAATGAGTTGTATCTTTGGTGTACGAGTACCAGGTCTGTACAAAGGGTTGCAGAAAATGATCAAGGTACTTGCCCAGGGGTTCGAAGATAGTGCCACACCCGGCAACTATGGGACGAAAAGGTGGTTTCTGAAGGTCTTTATGGATCTTAGGCAGCATGTATATGCTTGGTTGTTTGGGGTGCTGCACTGTTAAGAAATGTCTGGTTTTGGCTGAAATCTATTTAATATTTTCGGCTTGGTTTAATAGTTGGTTAAGGGTTATTTTAAGGTCTTCTATAGGATCTTTGTCCTTTTTCAAATAGATTTCTGTGTCATTGATGTGCTCTTTGATTCTATTTTCGTAGAACTTTTGATCCATAATAACAATGGCTCCTCCTTTGTCAGCTCTCTCAATCCGTATATTGGAATTTTCAGCTAGTTCTTTCAAAATTTGTCTCTCTTCTTTAGAAAGGTTCATGGGTCTCTTTTTCCATGTGTTGATTTTCTTTATGTCGTTCAATACTAGGCTTTCAAAAGCATCTAGTATCTTGCATGATGTCGGGGCTATGAAGGAAGATTTAGGTTTGAATTCTTCGAATTCAGGGCCTCCATGAATTGTTCCAGGATCCGGAATATTCATAAAGAAAAATTTCAGGCGTAATACTCTCATAAATTTAAAGAAATCGATTTCAGTTTCAAGTTGATTTGTATGATAAGTGGGTACAAAATTAAAACCTTTGTTGAGTACTTTAATTTGTTGATTATTGATGACCTGAGTGGAGATATTCACCACTATGTTTGTTTTGTGCTCCTCAAGTTTGGTTTTGATATTTCTTTTCCCTCGCCTGGTTTTCCTTTTAATTTTCCTGGTGGTTGGCTTGTATCCCCATCCTGTGGAGAAAAAGACGTTTTGCTGCCTGATGCTCCTCCTGTGCTGGATTCTCCTACGGCTCCAGTGGTTTTTTCTGTTGTTTGTACGGTTGGGGGTGCTCTGTTAGTGTGAGTTTCACTCTCCGAAGTCACACTTTCTTGGGATGAAGTATTGGTTGTTTTTTTGAAGTATGTTCTTCTTTGGGCGTAAACATCTGACCACGTATACACCTCGTTCAACTTGTAATCAAGGGTGTCGCGTTTATACTTCCTCAGTTTACCTTCTTGTATGTCTTTGGTGTATAGGTCGAGTCTTGTGTTCATGTCCTCTAGAAATTTTGCCCAGTCTGAAGGATCCATCCGACTTTCTAAATCGGTTTCTATCAGAGCTATCTCTTCCGTAATTTCTTTAATCACCACTGCTAGTTCTTCAATTAATAGGAGTAACAAATCTAAGGAGCACTTGTTTAGTACAGCGTACCATTTGTCCATAAAGTCCTTTTTCATATGAAACCTAAATAACATTGGCTTAATGGGCATCCTCAGTCCTCTCGGGATCCTTTTAGCTCAGTGGTATTGCACCAAGGTCGATGCGTGCAATCGTTGGTTCAGTTGTCTTTTTGTCAAGAATTCTAATTGTTTAAGCTGTTGCGGGAGACTGCTTCCCTGCACGTTGAAGGAACGTATATCATGAATTAATGAGTATATTTCTGTGGCCTGTTCATTAGTATATGCCAAGGCATTGGCTCTATTTTCTGTTAACCCTGTAATAGCGTCAAATGACATTTTGTAGTATGGGTGCTCCTGCCCTTAGGACTATTATTCAAAATGTGAAATGGAGGCTGGGCACACCTTCTCTCTAGGTTTATATAACTCAGTTTCACAGTTCTAGTTATGCGTGCTGCTTAGGTTAGCACAATTTCCATCTTATGCTTATCTACAATACTAACAAAAACCAAGCGAAACCACTTGACCTAATGCGCACTGTTGCACTTCCTGCTGGAGTGCTACTGTTCAATTTATCAACATAAGTCTTTACATTTGTTGGACAACAGAACCATTACATAATTCAAACAGACATTGCATGATTTCCTTCATTATTGTTTACTTGTGTTTTTCAAAAAATATATATCATTTGTTAACCAATTGTAAGCATCATTGGATTACATTATTAACAATCCTAGTTATAGCATTGACATTTTTTAAACTTGCTTTCGACGCCCTATGCATTTCGAGTCCCTTGGCCCTTCCTCAGGGGCTGTATCTTGAAAAAATCAGAATAATTCATAATGTTTGTTGAGGTCCTTCAACTATGTAGAGTATGCAGTCAAAGAATATCAAACAAAATAAATCTGTGTGCAACTACTTATATGCATGCCATTAATGTGAGAAATAACTGAAGTGGAGAAATAGAAAGGTTGAAAATGGCAGAAAGTGAACAACTTTCTACGTCGTATTTTAATGTGACTAGTGAAAAAGAAGGAAAGAAGGAAAACCTTATGCCATACACTGTGCCCTCATGGCCCAAGGGGATATGTATGCTACCCGTGTCACACATTCATGACTAGGTGTATACCCTTGCACTCTAATTACTAACCTTTGCTCTATGTAAACCTGGAGTCAATAGTACTTCACTGGGCGCGTTCTAGTATCCGAGCTGGTGCTGAAATGCATATATAATACCACTAAGTTGTCACTTCACGGTTATTTATGCTTCTTGCTACCGAGATGCTTCAAACCAATCGTACCTGGGTGTTTGCGTGTTGCTCTTAGTCAATCTTAATGGAAATGCTGTGATACATCTAAGGACGCTTCGTCGGATTAATCCTCGTGCTAAAAAATACAGAGGATAACGTTGAGTGACGGCTCTGTAGATGGATACGAGCTCTACCGTCTAAAGGGATGTGGCTTACCTTTCACTAGCCGGAACACTACGCGGAACTCCGCCGGGAGACGCCGGAGTTCGTACTGGCTTCTTGGTGAAGGCTCACGCATGCGTATGCGGTATATTATAATCCGATACTAAAAACGGACTTCAAATAGACTCAGGCTGATGCTGCGGGGTTCTAATTATTACAGATAAATATCTGGATAAAAAATACCCTGAAACACTCTTGGAGGATACTAAACACAAAGTAGCAGAAAAAACCAGGGAATCACTATTAACATCTACAACTAAACCTGAGAAAAAACGCCAAGTCTTTGTATCAAAATATTCTACCAGTTCTCGAGAAATTAAAAAGAGCATTAATCAGCACTGGGACTTGCTCAGCAATGAAAGTGATTTTCAAGGACAATTCAAAGAAAGACCTATTTTTGCATATAAAAGGTCCAGAAACATCAAAGAAATGTTAAAACCACCAACGAAGAACCTCCAAGAAACCTATTGAGGCACAAGGAAATGTCACAACTGTGTACAGTGCAATAACGTAATAGTAAGCGACACTGTAAAGCACCCCTACACAGGGGAAACTACAAAAACAAGACAAATTGCAGACTGCAATTCAATGAATCTGATATATGCCATAAAATGCCCCTGCGGGCTTCTGTATATAGGCAAAACAGAACGAAAGATAAAAACACGTATATCAGAACACAGAAGTACTATATACCTATATGAGGGGTATCCAAGGGGGAAAATGTTCTCCTGCTGCTTTGATGTTGGACGGATTCCTAAGCTCATTACCGGTGAATACAAACAGGGTGGTATTGGGGGATTTTAATACCTGTTTCGAACCTATGGGGTTGGATGATGGTATGCTCACCGAGGACGAGGATTCTTTGTGGGGCATCCCGGGTCTGGAACTACAACCCATCAAGAAATGGTCCCAATCAGCCATATTTTTGAAGGGTCTTTGTTTGAACCAGGGAATGCGTGCAGTAACTGGGCGTCTGAAGTCCGATAGGATGGGGGCAATGACTTTTGATAATGGTAGATCTGGCTCTCGCATTGACTATATCCTGGTGAATGTGGAAATGTGGCCTAGTTTGCTGGATATGGTGGTAGTAAATAGAGTCGAGAGTGACCATAATCCCTTGGTTCTATCGATTAAAGAAGGAGCTTTTGCAGTGCACACGGTGGCAGAGGCGTCCCTGCCACAGGTCTTATTGACCAACAATGAAAGAAGGGTTAGTTGGCCCAAAATAGCCCTGGATGAGAGGTTCTGTTAAGGATTAGAACCATGCTGAGCGATACAATGACCCAAATCAGCGGGTTCAGTCAGGAGTCGGCCCTTCTGGATAATATTACATCACTACATAGGGATCTTTTTTTAAATCTCAAAACCTTCTTTATTAAATCTATTGGCCCTAGTAGGAACAAGCTGAAGCCCCTAGCTTGGTATGACAGCGCCTGCAGGGAATCACAAAGGGCGCTACACGCAGCCTTAAGATCAAGTGATCAGTCCTTAATTCGCTGTTGCAGGGCCACTTATAAAGTTGTGCAGGCCACTGCTAAGAAGAATTGAGACGAGACCCGTTGGAAGGAATTGTTGGAGGCTTGCCAGAGTAATAACATGACCAAATTCTGGTGGCAGCTTAAATGGGGCAATCGCCCACAGGACAGATCCCCCCACAAATAGTGTAGAGCCAAGGGAATGGGTTGAGTACTATGGGAATCAATTCAAAGAGAATGTTACAAGTCCCGCAAATTTGATGCACATTACTACCAACGAAGCCTTGGTTTTTACACCTACTGAAGTTAGGGCAGTGCTAAGGGTTATCCCGGGGGGTAAAGCACCAGGTCCTGACTGCATACCAGCTGACATGTTTAAGCAGGAACAGGACCTTTGGGTCCCATATATTGTTCCCCTGGCCAATGCATTGGCAAGGGGTGCGAAAGTCCCTGAATCATGGCTTGGGGCAGAGATCCTCCCCATTTATAAGAAGGGTGACCGTTCAGTAATTGCTAATTATCGACCCATAAGCCTCATTGATGCTGTACAAAAGATTGTGGCCCGCCTTCTTTTAGGTTAGGATCCAGACTTGGATTTCTGACCATGATGTTTTAAGTCCTCTCCAGGCGGGTTTTCGGCAACATATGGGGACCTTAGAGCAAGTTTTTAGATTTATGCTAATATATTGGAAGGTGGTCCATCTTGGGGGAGGCCTGTTGTTTGCGGCATTCGTGGACCTCAGGTCAGCCTTCGACCTTGTACCCAGGATTAAGCTCTGGGAAGTTTTGCTGGATCTAGGCATGCCCAAAAAGTTGGTGGTGCTCCTGATCAATCTGCACACAAACACCTACGCCAAAGTAAGATGTGGGTGTCCAGGGGAAGTCACTGATAGCTTTAAAGTTGCTAAGGAGGTTAGACAAGGGTGCATGTTGGCACCCACCCTTTTTTCTTTGTTTATTAATGGAGTGACCAAGTATTTCTCTAACTACCCAACGGACGCGCCCACCCTTGCTGGAAGGAAAATTCCCCTCCTCATGTTCGCGGACGACACGCTTATTATTTCTAAAACGAGGCAGGGATTTCAGTCCGCCCTGGCCCGTTTTGAGTGTTTCTGCAGTGAGCACGAGTTAGAGGTGAATGTCAATAAGACCAAATTCATGGTTCTGCGAGGCCCCAAGGCTGTGAAGGCCAAGGTGTCAATGAGCGGCGCCATTTTGGATCAAACGGAGGTTTTTACATACCTGGGTTTCACATTAAGTGAGAATTTGAGCTGGAAACCTCAAATGGATCTTATGACCCTGAAACATGCGCAACTTGGGGGAGCCTTATTGATGGAGAATGCAAAATCTCTCACCAAACCCATGGCACCGTTGGTTAAAATGTATGGTTCCAAGGTAATTCCTGCAACTATCTCCGGTGCCGAACTGTGGCGGTATAGTGATTTATCCTCTTTGAGGGTGGCTCAGAATAGGTTCCTGAGAATGGCAACTGGCCTCCCACAATCGACACCCTGCTTACCCTTGCGGCTAGACCTAGGTGTCAAATCCATAGAGGATGAGGTACGGTATAGACCACTGGCGTTTTGGCGGCGTCTGTGGACTACACCGGAATTATCCTTGTTCGCTGAGGCCATTGATGATGTGAGGGGTCTTGAAGGGTCTCACAGGGTACCCTGGTTCTGTCACCTCAGGATGCTCTTGAAAAATCTAAACCTGGAGGCACTATGGGTAGATCCAGCATGCGCGACCTTTCCTTCAAAGAAGGCACTTAAAGATATTTACTGGCATTGGATCACTGAGAGGAGATCCGCTATGGTTGATGGTCCTAACATGACACTGGAATTTTTGGTTGTAAAAGATGTCCCTAAATATGAAGCCTATTGGGACTTAATCACCAAGCCAAATGATTGCAAACTGTACCACCAACTACGAGTAGGCTCGTTACCTGTGCGGGGGCTTACGCACTCTTGGACTACTGGTGGTAGTGATAAGTGTCCCTTCTGTGTAACAGCAGTAGAGAATACTGAACATCTTTTTTTCTGCTGCCCCATGTATTTGTTACCCAGGAAAGTTTGGCTTTTACCAGTTTGTCGGTTACTAGGCACCAGATCTGCTGTTGCAGCGTCTAGGATACTTAAAACTGATACTTCTCCCTCCATCGCTATTGGTGTAGCAAAATTTGTGAGCTGGGCGTGGTCAATTCGAACCCGTAACCTTGGCAAATGATGTTCCTATTATACAGTTTTTATGACTATTTTTTTAAAGTAGCGCTGTTTTTATGTAGCAAGGGGTCTTCTCGTTCATCAACGTCTAAAAATGTAATACCTTTTTTAACATGTTTTTAAATGTAATGTATTTATTATCTTATATGTAAAATGAATCGTTTTTTTTTTTTAAAATATTTATGTATTGTCTTTTATGATGTGAATCGAATGAAGACCTCTTGACTTGAACTATACATAATAAGAATCCCAACAGCAGTTTAGCAGTACATTGGACCAAAAATAGGCACACTATAGCACAGCTTAAATTCCAGGTGCTCGAGGTAGTTCATTCCACCCCTGGCAAGGATTTGACAAAGTTATTACTTCAAAGGGAAGTTTTTTGGATAAGGAAACTAGATTCTCGGGATCCAAAAGGGATCAACAATCGAGTACATTTAGGATGTTATCTCTAATAATTGCTCCTAAGTCGCCTGCGTGCGACCTGTGTTCTACATGTAAAGGAAATTACTAGAATGTAATTATGCTGAAATGTCATGAGCTCCGAAATATTTTTATGCATGGTATTGAATGTTGACTTATAATTTATGTAAATTGTAACAAACAACACACACCTTTAAAACTACTTTTCTTTCCATTTCTATTTTCAACCCTTGTCCATTTCATAGCAGTTACATACTATCTCTGTAGCTATCTCGCCTGCTTACATATGGCGTGGGTACACACACTAGAACCCCGCAGCATCAGCCTGAGTCTATTTGAAGTCCGTTTTTAGTATCGGATTATAATATACGCATGCATGAGCCTTCACCAAGAAGCTAGTACGAACTCCGGCGTCTCCCGGTGGAGTTCCGCGTAGTGTTCCGGCTAGTGAAAGGTAAGCCACATCCCTTTAGACGGTAGAGCTTGTATCCATCTACAGAGCCGTCACTCAACGTTATCCTCTGTATTTTTTAGCACGAGGATTAATCCGACGAAGCGTCCTTAGATGTATCACGGCATTTCCATTAAGATTGACTAAGAGCAACACGCAAACACCCAGGTACGATTGGTTTGAAGCATCTCGGTAGCAAGAAGCATAAATAACCGTGAAGTGACAACTTAGTGGTATTATATATGCATTTCAGCACCAGCTCGGATACTAGAACGCGCCCAGTGAAGTACTATTGACTCCAGGTTTACATAGAGCAAAGGTTAGTAATTAGAGTGCAAGGGTATACACCTAGTCATGAATGTGTGACATGGGTAGCATACATATCCCCTTAGGCCACGAGGGCACAGTGTATGGCATAAGGTTTCCTTCTTTCCTTCTTTTTCACTAGTCACATTAAAATACGACGTAGAAAGTTGTTAACTTTCCGCCATTTTCAACCTTTCTATTTCTCCACTTCAGTTATTTCTCACATTAATGGCATGCATATAAGTAGTTGCACACAGATTTATTCTGTTTGATATTCTTTGACTGCATAGTCTACATAGTTGAAGGACCTCAACAAACATTATGAATTATTCTGATTTTTTCTAGATACAGCCCCTGAGGAAGGGCCAAGGGGCCCGAAATGCATAGGGCGTCGAAAGCAAGTTTAAAAATGTCAATGCTATAACTAGGATTGTTAATAATGTAATCCAATGATGCTTACAATTGCTTAACAAATGATATATATTTTTTGAAAAAACAAGTAAACAATAATGAAGGAAATCATGCAATGTCTGTTTGAATTATGTAATGGTTCTGTTGTCCAACAAACGTAAAGACTTATGTTGATAAATTGAACAGTAGCACTTCAGCAGGAAGTGCAACAGTGCGCATTAGGTCAAGCGGTTTCGCTTGGTTTTTGTTAGTGTCACACAATGTCTCCCACCGATCGGCCAGGGAGGCAGGACTCTCGGGCGCTCCTGAAGGTGCCGTGTGAGGCGGCACCTCCACCACTTACTCTACGTGTAGGGCTCCTTGCTCCGCCAGAGCACTTTGGGCCCCACGGGCCGAGATCCGTCCACTCTTCTTCGTGGCACCCTGTCACTCTCAGCTTGCCTGGACCTTGGCCCCCTTGCCTGCTTCCGTCTAATATCGCCGCCTCAGGTCACTATGAATGCACTCCACCGTCAGCCCCTGCCTCCAAAGCTCCGACCCGGTGGTCTCCGGTAGTCCTCAAGCCACAGTGGACCTCACCCTCTCCTTCCTCTGCTTCAAGTGCATTGCCAGTCTGCCCAGAGCTATGAGTGCACAGACCTGCAGCTACCCGCCGACCCTCTAACCCCGGGGTGATCTCTCAGGCACAATCCAAGCTGTCTCCGCCAACACTGTCACCGTCAGCCGCAGCACACCCCCCAGGAGAGGCTCACGGGCCGGTCCTCCAACAACACGGCACTGTCATCCAGCTTAAAGCTAACAGGGTCCCCTGCAGCAACTCCGCTCTCCTCTGTGGTGCTCAGTCCAGCAAGCGGCGGCTCCCCAATCCCTGCCACTGCCGAAGGCCTCCAGCCAAACTCCGCTCGACTCACCGGTATCTGCCGCGGGCCTCTGCGGTCGGCCTCCTCTGCTATTTCCGGACCCCGCTAAGCAGTCCACGCGGTAGGCCTCCGCAAATCGGCGCTCGGGGCCTCGCTCATGCCCTGATTCCAGCCGGGTAGTCTGTTCTTGGGGTGGTATCTGGCCACTTCCCATGCGCTGCGAGCCCAGATCCCCCGCTCACCGGCAACTCCACCAGGGCTTGTGCTTGCCTCTGCTTCTGTGCGGCGAGTTGCCCCGCAGGCCCCCTCAGTCTCCAGCCCAAATGCTCCAGGTGTCCGCGCAAGATGGCGGCCGGGCTCGACCCTGATGAGGGTCCCCAGTGTCCGGCCGCTTGGGAGGGGGCACCAGCTCGCCCCTGCCAGGATCGCCACAATCCTGTCCGACGCTCCGTCTGCAGTACACGGGCTCTTCAGCCCAGGAAGGCACGGAGCAGTGTGGCAGGGCTCACAGCCGCCCACCATGGTCCCAGACCGCACAAGTCCTCCGCCAGCCACCGCAATGCTCAGCTCACCTCTCCGGGCTAAAACCGCCCTCCAGGAGCCGCTCACTGGCTCTCAGCTGCACCTGTCGGACCCCAGTCAGATTCCGCACTGGGATATGGACCGACTCTAGCGATTACAGCCCGAAAGCCGGTGCTGATGTAGGCCGTCGGCAGGAGCTCCGGAGCAGTGCGTCTGCTCACGCGGCCATCTTAGCCACGCCCTTATGTATACTTTTATAATCGAGAATCACTTGCCACCTTCACACATACTTTGCTCCCATCTCTCCCCACATTCTGCATTCTGTGGCATAGGTGCAATGCCATGTTTGGTTTGTGTACATGGCAAGCCACGGTTCCCACAGTACGTAGTGTTGTTGTGTCTGCTAGGTGTTTTTTTGTCATGTTGTATGTGATTATTCCCATCCACACAAGTAACTCCCAAAGTTCAACTTGGCCTTCAGTACCTACTTTGAAAACAGATTTCATTAAACTGAGCAAACTGAAAGCGCTTTTGTTTCAAACAGAATTGTCCCTCACTTCTGCAAAAGAAATGTATCGACTGCAGCTAGCACGAACTTCAAGTAAAATACAGTCCCTTTTAAATACGAACCTCCCATTACAATTTGTGAATTGTAAGGACGGCTACATGTCGAACGGGTAAATGGATTTACCCCAAATTTGGTGGGGAGAAGGGTTACAATGCTCCTACCCTCCTCTTTCCTACTTTTTTGGGCCTTTTTTCCCCTTACTCGCTTCAAAAGAATCACAAAATGGCTCCCAACACTTCCTAGTTGCAACCGCTTGCACCGCTCACAGCCAATAAGCAGCAAGCTTGTGCTCGTACCGCCTCAGCCAATCAGATGGCAGAATTCCCAAATATCGATATCTGTAGATTTCGTTATTTCTCCTTACTACTGAACGGATTTACACCAAATAAACAAAAGCGTGCTTTCTAGACCAAGACCCTTCTCCCTGCCAAATTTGGGGTAATTCCGTTCACCCGTTCGACCTGTAGCCTTGTTTAAAGTTTCCTATGCAAATTGTATGGAGAAAACACATTTGGGACCTCCCTTTTTTCTCCCCCCCTTGATGAATCACCCCCAAACTTCCAACACAGGAGCTGATATGAACAAAGAATTTGTCTGGAAAATTCATGAAGATTCATCGAACAACGCCAAAGTTATAAGCAAAACAACCAATGCTCTTCCAATGGAAACTTGGTCCTAACTGCCGCTCCGTCTTCATCCCAGGTGCTCACTCCAGAGGTGGTGTGCCGCTAGTAAATCGAAAAACCAGGCAAACCCTTTTGTAGCCAAACAGAAATCACACACAGAAATTAATTCAAGCAAAGTGCTTTATTGTGCAGAACCCCCTGCACTGACAGACGCGTTTCGCCTTGCAGCTTTTTCAATGTCAGTTTCTTTGTGCTAGCACGAAAGTATTTAAAATAACAATGCATCACGTGTTGTTCTTAAACATCAAAGCCGGACTCATGCAACATTAAAAATCCAATTCATGGCGGCTATCTTTGAATGTGCTAATTACAATAAGTGCTATCTGCAAAGGGCAAATGTGCATAATTAAAAACATCATTACAATTTTTAGGGGAGGAAAAGTTCATGTATATTCACTTATTGGTGGTATTCCAATCTGAAATTATAAAGCATTCTTTGAATTAAAAAAATATGCTAAAAACATATCCAAATGAAATAAATATTTGAATTCGTAAATGTAGCAAACACTGTAGAATCTTTCAACATCAAATTAGTATCTACGCACGGGCACTTCACCTTAGCTATGATGTGTACGGTATACAATGTGTTTTCATGTTGTTCGTGATGACCATCTAGGTGCAGTTATCATGTTATCAGAAGTGGAACATAGTTGTGTGAAGTTTTGGTGTATGTGAGAGACAAATGTACAAATGATAATTGTAATAAACTAAACAGCTACAGGCACATGAGCAGCGAGAAGCTGTGTCCCTATACACAAAAATGGTGGGTAACCCAAGAGGGCCCGGTTATTAATAGGGAGATATTCACTAGACAGAGATGCTGTCAAAATGAGTAAATTCAGTGTTTAATTTGAGCCTTTGACCTCACCAATGCTCATTTTTAGGGACTAGCACTTATCTTTTCACATCAGACTGTTGTGTTTCTATCTGGGACCCTAATTCGATATTCCCGATTCATGCCCTTGTGTGGTTATAACAAATAATATCCTTATAAAGGCATAGGAATCATATCCATATTTAGTAATAGCCCATGCAGTCCAAACACGGCAAGGCTACTCACATAGACTCCTAGAAAGCACAACGCGGAATTCCCCATGCTTTTGTTTTGATTTGCACAAGAACTCCTGGAGTCCAGAAAGAAATGTTAGTTCTTAGTGACGTTTTATGTCCAACCTTACGTCAAACCCGGCACCTTTCAGGTATAAATATACCAACGTTGCCTTAAGCAAACACTTGGTGGTGGGAGCAGAGCGACGTTCTACTTGACCGGGAGCCCAGCTGTTGCTAGAGCCGAAGGAAACCGCCCCTCCCTTTGACGCACTGAGAGAGACGCTGTCTTTTTCTCCAGCCGAGAAAATCCAGCTCCGGTGTTCCCACGTCACCCTCGCGGGTTGCTGGGAGATCAAGTCCTGAGAAACGAGATACAAGACCTCCTTCATTCTATAACCAAGGTACGGAGATTAAAACCTTAGAGAGAATTCTTGATTAAGATTCTTGGCAAAAACCTAACTTAACTTAAAACTGCAACTTACTTACTCCTTCCCACGTATTAGGCTTAGGTCAGGTACACTGGGGTAGGTGTATCTTAGAAGCACCAGTTGGGTTCGTTAGTCAATGTTTTTATGTATGTATATATTTTATTCATTTTAAAGTATCATATGGCTAAGAAACCATATCAATGCTTTTAGAGTACTATTTCATAATACTACTTTTACTGTATGCACTTTACTTTATAATAAGTATTGCAATTGTGGCAATTCATTTCTCTTGCATGAGAAAGAAGACTGCTCAATAAAATAAAACCTTTTATTGAAAACGCCCGTCTCTCTATTTCTCTGCACTCTGGTGAAAATAAGCATGCACGATTGACTGAGTGAAATAGTTGTCTATTGTTTTCACACGAATCTAGAGATATAGGGCCTGATTCACAGAATGAACTTAATACTCAATCCTAAACTTACTACTATTTTGGTATTCACAGAATGTACTTACTACTTTTGGCATTCACAGAATGAACTTACTACTTTTGGTATTCACAGAAGTTAGGATTTTGTCTTAAGTTTGTCTTAAGACAAACTTAAGACAAACTTAAGACAGACTTAAGACAAAATCCTAACTTCTGTGAATACCAAAAGTAGTAAGTTCATTCTGTGAATGCCAAAAGTAGTAAGTGCATTCTGTGAATACCAAAATAGTAGTAAGTTTAGGATTGAGTCTTAATTTTTTTCTGTGAATCGGGCCCATACTCTTTATTCTGAGGGAGCAAAGCCTTCATGTTTATGTGGTTGTCAGAAACTAATCCCTTCTTGTCTAAATCAGGACGGTTAACCCTTTCCTGAACATTCGAGAAAGTTTCTAGTGACCTCTGAGCTAGCTGGCAAAACTAATTAAGTCTAACATAGTCAGTAGAGACCTAGATGACCTCAGTCCTACGTCTACACTGATGTTATTCCAATGCGCAGAGCCTATTGGGAATAGAGGAACTACACTACATGGCGCCCAACAATTGGTAAGACGATAATCTAACGCAAGAAAACTAGAGTAACTCAGTCGTGCTTTTCACACAGACCCCTTTTTCCGTGAAAACTCCAAAAGACGTCTGGAGTAGATAAAAGGTTAATATCCGCCGGAACTTAGTAGGATGAGAATCCTATGTATTCGTTTTTAGTTTAGTCAACATTGAAGGATACAGTGCTCCAAAATATTGTGCACCTAATATTTGTTTCCTTGAAACTTGCTCTGCAACAAAAAAAATTTTAGTCAATAAAATGACGGAAAGTGAAGAAGAAAGAGAAAGAGAAGCCTTAGCAACTCAACTCTTAGCGGAAGACACAAGTCTCCGGCAAGATGACCCGAATGCTATAATCATTCCGGTCAATATAAGAAAAACTATAACTCTTAAACTTATAGAAAATGGACTATCACCAAGAGGTGGTACGGTCATATTCGTGATAGAGGCACATGAGTATCGGCAGACAGAGGTATTCTATTCATGGATACATTTTCCAGCAGCACACGCTGTGACAAAAGATTTCCACTATAACAAAATAGAGGAACCTCCGGATGTATACACTCCTTTCGAGGATGTTGAAATCCCACTAACTTACCAAGAGCACCTGTTCTGGTTTAATGACGCCCTAAAACATCAAAATCACATCACCAGGCACGGTCCACTAGCTAGACCAGGAGCCACGTGGCCGGTTCTAGCCAGCTACACACCACATCCCGACATTGAAAAAATGTCAAGCGAAGAACTCCTAGTTAAACTAAAAGAATTACCAAAGGCATAGAGAGAATTAGTTCAATTGGCAAGGGACAATATAACGTACCTGCAAAAATTGAAGGAGACGGATATAACAGACCAACGATTTAAACTTGCCAGAATTATAGAAAAATCCTATGAAGAACTAGGAAGAGATAGTTTGGGTGGGAAACCAATAAAACCCCAACTAACTGAAAATCCTGAAAAAACATTTATTACAAATAATCTAAACACTCCAAAAAAGAGTTGGGATGGTAATAAACAATCCACTCCCAAGGAAAAACGATTCCAGTCCAGAGGAAGGTCTCCTCAACGGAGAGAAAGATCTCCTGGCCGAGGAGGCAAGTCTCCCCAAAGGGAACCCTCTGAGAAAAGATACAACCTTAGAGATAGGGATAAATTGAGAAAACCTGACAGATATCAAGATATTGATACACGTCCCTCTCGATCTTTTCAGACTTCCTGACAGAAATCGGAAAGAAGAGGACGTTCAGAACACAAAGAAGAGCACGTCAAGTCCAAAGACCAGGAACCTGCTCATCAAAGTAAAAAATTACATTATCCAAAGAAGAAGGTAGCCAATATTAAAATTAAACATGCCGAGGATTCTGAGGACAAAACGGAAAAACGGAGAGTGGACCCAGACAATGCTAGACAGCGCAGGGGAGTTGACCATAGCTCGCAAGATCCTGATGAATATTCTGGAGACAGTGGACACGAATGAATACATTCAAGTGGAAACTGCAGACACCAGAGTTAGCAAACCCCATAAATTATACGAAATAACATTAGGCATAGAGGGGGACAAGACTAGGAAAGTGAGGGGTCTCTTTTGGGATAACCTTTCGAAAGGCTATGACATCCTGTTAGCTGAAAAAGACTGGCCACCAGAATTTGTCAGGGAGTGCACTCATGGCGAAGAAATGATTATGCCGTCCTTCTCAAATCATATTCCAATTCCTAAAAAATACACATTTGCAAGAAAATGGGCAGTGGCCTAAGCTCCTGCTTTATATAAAAATCATGTAGGATGGGATGAGGACTCTCCTCACCACAAAATCCAATTAAAAAATCAACCCAGTGCACAAAGGCAGTACACAGTTAAACAAGAAGCTAAAAAGCAAGTCAGGGAGATTTTAGATCAACTTGAATATCAGGGGGTGATTGAAACATGCACCTCACAAATGAACAATCCTTTGTTTCCTGTCTCCAAGCCAGACGATTCATATCGTCTAGTTTTGGACTACAGACACCTAAACTCCTGCTGTAAAACATTTGCAGTACAAAACTCACACAGTGCAGCACTAATGAACAACATCGTGTGCAAAAAATATAAAACGACATTAGATAGCTCTAATGAATTCTTCTGTCAAAACATTGCACCTGAAAGCAGGTATTTGACCGCTTTTTCAATAATGGGGTCGCAAAAACAATTTTGTCGACTCCCACAGGGACTCAAGAATAGGCCAGGATTATTCTCAGCAAGGGTAACAGAGTTACTACAAATATATGATGATGAGGCATTATCCGATGTTGATGACATCTATCTTACAGACGATGACCTGGAGACTCACTTAAAAACAGTGAACACCATAATACTTGGGTTCGCATCAGAGGGTTACAAATTCAACTTTAAAAAGTCAAGAATTGCCCATCTAACTGTCCTACTTTTAGGATATGAATTATCAAGTGAAGGCAAAAGCCTGGCAGACAACTTCTTAGAGAAGTGTGCAGTACTCCAAGCACCAAAAACGCTGAAAAATTTACAATCAATACTAGGTTTCCTGAATTTCGGAAGAACATACATTCTAAATTTTGCACAGAGGGTTAAACCTCTCTATGAATTAATAAAACCTGATTTCAAACCAATAAATTGGACTCAGAAACACACAGAAATTTTAAGATCATTACAAACAGACATGTTAGCTAAAACAAAATTGCAAACACGCGAAAACGTACGCAACATTTTAATCCGAGTCATCCCAGGAAGATGCGGATTCACGTACCTGGCCTCTAAAGAGGGGGAAACGGTACCAATAGCTTACAAATCACACTTGTACACACAAGCTGAAATGAAATTCAGTTCAACTGAAAAACGTTTGACCGCGGTTCAAACTGCTGTAGCAAAAGAAAGAGCCATGGCACAAGGTAAACGAATAATAATCGTTACACCAGTACCTGCCCTAGAAGCAGTAACAAGGGCAAGCATTCCAAACGCTAAAGCTCTACATCCGAGTTGGATACAATGGGTTAATTCTCTTGCTGCAACAGACGTAGTGTATGAATTCGATCCTAATTTAAAAACACAAGAATTCCTCCAATATGAATACGAACGTCCTCTGCCAACCGAAATCCTGCCTCTGGAACATTACAGCTGTATAATATATACAAACGGATCAGCACAACCCGCAGTTGGGGGTAAACAAGCATATAATGCTGCGTGCACGATCATTAAAGGTCATTGGCACGAAGGAAAATTTAGACCACTGGTCACTAAAACCCAATCTCTAGGAGATTGTACAACTCAGCGAGCTGACCTTCTGGCATTTAAGATGGCGCTTGAAAATACCGATTGCAAATTCCCCACACTAATAGTGTGCGATTCATATTACTGCGTTCAATCTTACAATGAATACTTGCAGAACTGGGTTCAAAACGGCTTCAAAGATGCAAAAAGTGGCACAATCAAGCATAAAACGCTTTGGGAACAAGTAGTTCTTTTACAGAAAGAACTACAAAAGACTCACGTGATACATACACTGAGTCATCAACGTGATGGTGTTCACGTTGCGGGGAATTCATTGGCTGATGAAGCTGCGAAGGCAGCTGTGCAAACGGCTTCCGTAGCTGCTATCACCCGGTCAAAAACAAAAATAGACAGCGATATAATGCAAGCTGTCAGTGTTTCAGTAAAAGATGATAGAAAAACACTCCCGAAAGGCTTTCCAGTAAAGTATTCATACATAACTGATGCAAATAATGTTCCATTTGCTCGAATCCCTGGAGTGGGGGATAGGGCAATTACAAACATGGAACACAGATTAGGACTTATTTTAGCGGCACACGAAGGGCTAGCTTCTGCACATGCTGGTATTTCTGCCACAATATTGTTATTAAAACAGAGATATTGGTGGCCACGCATGAGAAAACAAACTAGGAACTATGTTCTAGAGTGTGAAATATGCCAAAGAATGAAAGTATCAACGGTGAAACGACCAGCGCAGACGCCCCTTCTAATCTCAGATAAACCATTAGCATGTGTTTACCTGGACCACTGTGGTCCCTTACAAAGGGATGGCAACTATAAATATATCATGGTCATAGTGAATTCCTTCACGAGATTCATTTGGATGTGGCCCCTGCGCTCGGCTGACGCTGGAACTGTTATAAAAGATTTGCAAGTCTTTATCGGCACATACGCAATTGGCATGCTACATTCTGACCAGGGTCCTGCGTTTAGCTCTCGAGCTTACAAAGAGGCCATGACCAGCATGGGCATTGCATTGCGGTACTCTTCTCCCTTCCATCCTGAGAGAAATTTGGTAGTGGAAAGAAAAAAACGTGAAATAAAGCAATCTATAACAGCGAGGGTATTAGGTTTGGGTGACGGGTGGATCAAACATCTAATAAGTGTCCAACGTAGTCTTAATAACATGCCAATAAATTCTCTAGGAGGTATCAGTCCGTATGAACTTTTGTTTGGTACTAGAATGATTATCCAAGATTTGGATTGTCAAACTTCAGTGGTAGAAGAAAAAACCTTTGATATCAAAGATCGTTTGGCTATTTTACAGGACTTGAATGAAACAAGAAAGAGTCTAAGTAACATAAAGTTTAAGCCAACAACCACTGAAGAACCACCTGTCCCAGCAAGACCTGTCTGGATTCCAAAGATTGGGAATCTGGTCAGAGAAAAGATCACGGTGAAGAAGAACAATTTGGGCCTTCTTACAGAAAAGCAGTACCTGTCTTAGCTGTCAGCGGAACAAGATCAGTAGTACTACCGCCACTTGCTGGTAAAAAGGAAAACAGAATTTTTTCCATCGACCTGGTGAAACCACAAACATGTGGCCGATAATAAATAGCTGGCCCAGTGGACTCCCAAGAAATAGCAGAAGACCAAACTTTGCTACAATCCAAGAGGTTCAAACTGAGAGACTAATCATATTTGATAAACCTGCAGTAAATAAAAAAGTTAAATATTTGTGAGGATATCCACCATTTCTTGTAGAATCATTGGTCCTAATCCTACAATTCAGCTATATCTCTTTAGATCTTTTCTTCTTGTTTGCTCCATAACATACTGCAGTATTCCTCTGTAAATGGTATATTTTTGTATACACAAATTCGCTACATATATGGTATGATTGATCATAGTGGTTCTGCCGCCAGATATATTCCCTGAAGCCTGACTTTTCTTGAACAACATCAACTGTTAATATTCTTATAATGGCTGCCCACCTTGTGAGTTGTGTCTAAATTTGAAACCCTCTGCTCTTAGTAGACACATTTAGCGCTTCATTGGATCGATAGATATTCACCACAGTAATAATAATCTCTTTAAGTTTATGGGTGAAATCTATAATCCTTTAAATAGTTTTATTCTATGCTGATCCTTTTCAACCAGTTCACCTTAGTGTTTGTCAAACACTCACTGGTTAAGTATGATGTTCATTAGAACAACCTTTTACTACACAAAACATTATTTGCACTTTAGTATCACTGTACACTTACTACTTTTTTGCTGCGAATACAGTGTGGGGTCATAGGCGTTCATTTCTTTTTTTGATAACCAATTGGTAAGGTCTGCACAGATAAGTTCATCTTAAGCTGTTTTAGGCTTTTCACTACGTGACAATCATATTTATGCATTTGGGCATTGGATCTGTGATTAGTGTCATGTATTTAGAACTCTTCTTAAAAGCATTTATGAACTTTAATGTTTGAAACACAAGTGTATAATGCTATGATTCTAGTACCTACAATGTTTTATTGTATGATCATATGCTTTAACAGAACACTAATATTTGTACATATATGCTTTTTTGTTTTGGAATAAGGCTTTATTACCAGATTTGGGATCGTAGAATTAATGTGCTGGTATGGACAATCCTACAACTTCAAGGACAATTGTATTGGTACAAACAATCACTCTTGACGCCACTCATTAGACAATAACATCTGTCGTTTTCCAAATTGTCACAATTGTATTAGGACCGTTAATATTTGCAAATCAATTGACATAATGTAAATATCTAATACAATATTATGATGTATATAAATGCATTTGTGCAGGTATTATTTTTTGGAAAACAGACTCGTAATTTATATTGCAGTATGTTTTCACTTTTTACCATTTGTGTAGTTCAAGCAATCACCTTAGCACTGTCACCAATGTATTTAAATTCAGTTGTTTGAGCAGCGAGGTTATGTGAGCAAGGCTACACGTTAGCCGAAACGCGTCATCCTGCCCGACATCTCGCACCATTTATAATTAAATAAAGTCACTGCAGCCAGCAGTGTATGCTGATTTTGGAGTCCGTCTCTTTCTCCGTTTGGTGGTTACAGGCGCCGGAGCGGTAATTGTAAATAAAAAAGGACTATGCAACAAAGCCATGGAACTTGTTCCTCTTGAAACCCAAATTGCAACAGTTCATGAAGATACACCAATCTACAACGATGTAGCCTCGGACTATACAAATGTAACAAAAGAAAATGCAAAGATCAATGGAAATCTGGAAGCAATCCCACCAATTGACAGAACTGCATCTGGCTACTTTATCAACTTTGATGACTTTTCCGATGATCCAAGTGAACATGGAGACAAGCCAGCAACAAAAATTTTCAAAGAAAAAACTGACCGAACTTTTTCACCAACTAAAAGAAACATATCTGATTTCACAATGGATTGAATTTTGGACTGTGTTAGGTGTACTTTTCCTCCTGCTTTGGCTCATCATGATTTTATGCTTGGGTAAGTTCATTGATGGAAAATATAGTACAATGGACACAGCAAGTCAGAACATCAATTTGGTCCTAAAGTCTCACAGATCCTCTCACATCGAGAAAAGTGAACTATCATCAGTGAACATCACAGCCAATCCAATACCCGGTGGGATAGCATGGGACAGAACTGATTATGAAATCTATGGCCCGATTGAGCTCTTGAACTATCCACACCAGTTAAAGGTTTCGTTAGGTGACTTTGTGATACCAAGTTCTTTCTCTGATGATTAGGACTTTGAAAATATGAATAATATGATGTCAGATTTAGTAATGTCAGCTAAATTCACAGAACATGATTATTTGCAGGGTTCATCAAATTATAAAAGAATTATACTGTTACAATCACTATGGTCATCACTATTTGCATAAATCTGCTCAACCTTGAAATATTTTTACTTATAATCAATGGGAACATTGTCCAACTCCACCAAAAGGAAGTTCGAAGACATTTTATGAGAAATGTCCATACTTCTCAGGGTTTAACAACAGTGATCCAGAAACGTTTTATTTTAAAATGTTAAATAAGACAGGAATGAAAATAATGTTGACAAATACTAAATTGATTTAATCTGAAAAATTGTAAGACAAAATGTGTACATTTGATTTTGAATTTTGGAAAAATAACATTGAAACAAAAACCATCTGGAGTACAAAATACTGGCAGGTACAAGGTCTAGAATCATTATTTAGAGCCTGCATGATCCCAGAACAAATAATATTCCTGAATGATACCATTCAACAAACTAGTTGTCTTGGTTTAGCTAAGATAAAAGATTTAAATAAACCGTCTATTCCGAAGCCCATACCTGATAGTGATAGTACTGCAGATGTGGAAATAGACGTATCCCATATTTTTCATCAAAACAGAACAAATCCTGATTGGAAAAAATGGTTGATCTGCCCCAGAGACACAAATAACTGTCAAGATAGATTCCTGAACAAAACACAGGGGTTCAAACCGACCAGACCAGACCCAAGATATTCCCAGAGACAACATCCAGGGATAGTTACAACATACAGTGTAGGGAAACTATGCCTTGAGTGGCTACAGAAATCCACACTGGCTGAAATTAAGCAACACTCACTTAAAGAAGGTGCTGGCTTGCGAGATTTCATAATGGAACAGCATCAACAACGTTTCATAGCGGCCGGTATATACACTGCATGCAATGAAGCTTGGAAAGTAATGCAAATTGAAACAGCAGAAAAGATATGAGAATTTGATTGTATACATTTGGAAAAATCACTTTCTGTAGTGGACAATGGGATAACGACTCTGTCCTCCAGAATATATTCACTGGACAGCATTGTATCAACTGCCTTTTATATAATAGAGAAAGACTTGCTAATGTTACAACATGGTCAGTCCCAATTGCGTTCTATTGTACAGCTTGGCTGGACATTGCAAAACCTACGTTCAGGCTACGTGCCATGGCGTCTAATCAACATAACGTCATTATTTTCTATCTTTAACCTTACTGATAAACAAATCAGTTTGGCACAAAAGGAGCAGACTATACGATTCTGAGCATTGAAAAACTTGAGAGATTACCATTGACAATGTCAGAGAGACCTGTCATTGAATAGATAATACACGGAACAATTACAATTCGGATAACAACTTTCCAGTTTAAATATTGCCAAGAATATATACCAGCAGGCCAGTATGTAAAGTTGGGTAAAGGATACATCAAATCAACCTGGGATTTACCTTACACACACAAATGTTATAGTGAAGGGAAAAAGGAGGTATTCCTTAGTGGTAATAATTGTAAAAAATCACTAAGAGGTACACTTCTGTGTCAAGGTATTAACTTGCTTGGAACCTGCGAAGGGTCTTCAAATAACCTTTCATGTCACCTGCAAGGCACTCCTACAACACAGATAGAGCCATTTTTCAGACAGCTATCCAACGGCAGCTACGTTCTAATAAATGACCACAGCTGTTGTGGAATGGTGCCAGGAGAATCCTATCTCGTAACCGTTACTTCCAGGGTCATTTGCTGTATGCAAGTATTGTATCCAAACAGCAATCCAGACATGGAGGCGGCAATATGGCCTTATGTGAATATCTCTTCTATTCGAATTGATACTTTAAGCAGAATGAAGTCGAATCTTTTACAGAGTACTGTGCCTTTGACATCGTCAAAAAGAAACCTATGATCTGCAAGTTGCAAGGACAGCGGCAGAGATACACACCCTTTTCTCGACAAATTGCGCCGAGCATTTCGTAGAAATTTTAAGTCAAATTTTAAACATGTCTGATACCAGTGGCATCGCACATGTATTTAAGACAATTTTTTCGGGACTGTTAACACCACAGTTCTGGGCATCTTCCCGAATTTTGTCCATTCTGTCTTTGGCGGCCTACCTTTAATTTTGGGACTCGTTGCAGGAATTTTATTTTTGTTCCTTCTGCTACGATATTGCAAACCAAGCCACAGACAAGACTCCAGCAACGATGGAAGAAACGATCCTAGCAATACGCTACCGAGACAAAATCACTAAGGTCCTCGGATTAGCCCGGCTAAGAGATCTGAGTACAACTTGGTTTCTTTCATTCAACCAATCTGGCAAGATTGCATCTTACCTGTGCTTCGATGTCTGCTATGCGGAGAAGAATGCGTGTTGGACGTCTGTCTTACACTATCATCAGCAGTACCAATGGATACCGATACTTTACTTTGTCCGGTAACGACTCATGCAACGTGTTGTCCCCAGCGGCTACCTATTCTGATGACGGCATTCGTTGAGACTTCACCATTACGAGTAGGTGGTGGTGAAGTATGAGAGGAAAACAGCACCAAACAGGTACAACCTTCTGTGAGCATTGCTGATCCAAACATCGATGATAGCAATCACGCTCACAACTGCACAGTTACAGCATTTTAAAACTTGGTCGAACTTTCACCTGATGTTGTAGACCAATTTTTTGCAAACCTGTCTGATATGATGTTCTCCCCTGAACAACGAGAATAACTTTTAAAAACAACAAGCACACAGCGTTCCCTGAACTCTGAATTCGGCCTTCAGTTTTGTTACATCAAATATTTACCCTTTTTTCTGGCACATGGTACTCTGCTTAAAGTAGAACTATTCTTAGAGAACGGAGCTTCTATTTTTAGAGACATTAGAGACAATATTTTACCTCAGCCTCTAGCACATGTACAGTATCGTATAAATATGTGATAAAATGGTCTCGACCTTCTTTTCTGTGTACAGAGCCATTTCATGTATAATTTTCACAATTCATTCAGCTGATATATAGATGCATTTAACTGAATGATAACCCTGCTTGAAAAGCGTACAGTACCAATACTCATTTTCGTGTATAAACCATACACCATTTCAAATGCAATCTATGTATTTTGGGGTGGGTTGGAAAACACACATGCATCGTTATATGTTTAATATTGCTTATTTAGTAATGATGGACATTAAAACGTGGAGTGGGTGTTGTGTTTCTATCTAGGACCCTAATTCGATATTCCCGATTTATGCCCTTGTGTGGTTATGACAAATAATATCCTTGTAAAGGCATAGGAATCATATCCATATTTAGTAATAGCCCATGCACTCCAAACACAGCAAGGCTACTCCCATAGACTCCTAGAAAGCACAACGCGTTCTTTAACCCCTTCACTGCGGCGGCTATTCCGCCGCAGTGCTATGGGGGCGGGGTGGAAATGCGGCGGGCGCATGCTGGTGACGGAACCGCTCCGTCACCAGCGTCGGTTGCGCTGCGCTTATGACGGAGCGGTTCCGTCATGGCCCCGCCCGCTCAATAGAACGCTCAGTGCAGGCACGGAATTCGCGCCGCGCAAGAGCATCGGGCGGGCCATGACGGAACCGCTCCGTCATCAGCACAGCGCCACCGCGGCTGACGACGGAGCGGTTCCGTCATCAGCAGGGGAGGGGTTAAACAAACCAAGCCTCCAGCAGCCCGGGAATTCCCCCTGCTTTTGTTTTGATTTGCACAGGAACTCCTGGAGTCGAGAAAGAACTGTTAGTTCTTAGCGACGTCTTATGTCCAACCTTACGTCAAACCTGGCACCTTTGAGGTATAAAGGTACCAACGTTGCCTTAAGCAAACACACGGTGGTGGGAGCAGAGCGACGTTCTACTTGCCCTGGAGCCCAGCAGTTGCTAGAGCCGAAGGAAACCGCCCCTCCCTTTGACGCACTGAGAGAGACGCTGTCTTTTTCTCCAGTCGAGAAAATCCAGCTCCGGTGTTCCCAAGTCACCCTCGCGGGTTGGTGGGAGATCGAGTCCTGAGAAACGAGATACAAGACGTCCTTCATTCAATAACCAAGGTACGGAACTGATTAAAACCTTAGAGAGAATTCTTGATTCAGATTCTTGGCAAAAACCTAACCTAACTTAAAACTGCAACTTACTTACTCCTTTCCACGTATTAGGCTTAGCTCAGGTACTCCAGGGGAGGTGTATCTTAGAAGCACCAGTTGAGTTCGTTAGTCAATGTTTTTATGTATGTATATATTTTATCCATTTTAAAGTATCATATGGCTAAGAAACCATATCAATGCTTTTACAGTATTATTTCATAATACTACTTTTACTGTACGCACTTTACTTTATAATAAGTATTGCAATTGTGGCAATTCATTTCTCTTGCATGAGAAAGAAGACTGCTGAATAAAATAACACCTTTTATTGAAAACGCCTGTCTCTCTATTTCTCTGCACTCTGGTGAAATTAAGCATGCACAATTGACTGAGTGAAATAGTTGTCTATTGTTTTCACACGAATCTAGAGATATACTCTTTATTCTGAGGGAGCAAAGTTGTCATGTTTATGCGGTTGTCAGAAACTAATCTCTTCTTGTCTAAATCAGGACGGTTAACCCTTTCCTGACAATTCGAGAAAGTTTCTAGTGACCTCTGAACTAGCTGGCAAATCTAATTAAGTCTAACATAGTCACTAGAGACCTAGATGACCTCAGTCCTATGTCTACACTGCTGTTTATGTTATTCCAATGCGCAGAGCCTTTTGGGAATAGAGGAACTACACTACAAAACATTTACGGAGAGCAAGAGAGGGAAACCACACAAGGAGTAACTAGGCGGAAGACAGAAAAGCTGTGACAAAGAGAAAAAGCAGGAACCTGAAAGAATGAGATAGAGAGGCAGGGATTGTCTGTTAGTGGATTAAAGAGTGGCCGAATACGCAGGATGCATATTCAGTGCCCGGACACTTAATAGCTCCTGCGCCCAGCAATGTATTTATTTTTTACAAATTAAGCGCTTAGCAAAAGGAAGCTAAAAGGTCAAGAGCGGAAATTGGTGCTATAAGCAGTAGTCATGCACCATTTTAATTTATATTTGTTTATTTAATAAACTATTTGTTTGAAGGCAGGAATATTGCCTACTGCTGAATAAATACACGCCATGAAGAAGAAAGGAAGTTATGTGTTGCCTTAGTATCATAACATCTGTTGACACAAATATACTGTCAAATATCTTGTGTTGTCAAAAAGTAACGTGCTACAGAATACTGCAGGTAAAAATATTGTTTTAGATTCAGCATATGTTTTTTTAAATTCAGTTGAATTTTATATAGCGTTTTACATTATTTTGTTGGGTTTTATAGTTTTTTTTGTTATAGCTTATTATTATTATGAATAGTAAATATGAGCCTTCCAAAGTCCAACATTTTCCATACAGTTGCTTACGCTGGGTTGGAAATAGTGAACTGGCCCCTCAAAAGTCTAATCCTTTCCCTACTGTTGCTAAAAATTGAGTGGGACAATTAAATTTGACCCCTTCAATTTCCAACATTCTCCCTACTGTTGATTACATTGGAGCAGGAATGGAAAATCTGACCTCTCTGATGGACACTTTCAGTACTGTGACCTATGCTGGGATTGGAATAGTAGATCAGACTTCTCCAAAGCTTAACACTTCCTTTACTGTTGCTCAGGTTGGAGTAGGAACAGAAAAGTTGATACCTCCAAAGTCCAACACTTTCCCTACTGTTTATTAGTTTGGAATGGGAATGGTAAAACCTGAGTTGTCCAAAATCCAACACTTTCCCTAAGATTATCTAGTTTTGGGTCGGAACAGTAATCTGACCCCTACAAAGTCCAACAGTTGTCCTACTGCTGATTATTTTGGAGTGTGAATGGTAGATTGCTGGGAATGTTTCTCTCCCCTCACCCCAGATGCAGTTGGTTAAATACATAACTTGGAATATTAGAGAGCTCAACGTTTGGCGGAAGGCAAAACATGCTAGCGCACTTACAACGTCTTAAGGTTCACATCTGCCTGCTACAGGAGCTGCATCCGGTGGAGGCGGCTCAGGCAAGTCTGCGGTCAGGCTGGATTGCACAGTAACATGTGGCATATTACTTTAACCATGTGCATGGGTTGCAGTGTTTAAGGCATCCCGTGGCATACATGTCACGCACTGTGCGATAAGCAGGGACAATATGTAATATTGGCAGGCACACCACAGAAACACCCCTTGATTATTATATTGGTTTATGGCCCCACTGTCGATGATCCACATTTTTTTGAGGAGGTTTGGAGACTGCCTTGGATGGTTAGGCTGGAGGCGATTCTTTGGAGGAGATTTTAATGCGATCCTAGATGCAAATGAGGACAGATAAAGCACCTTTCGACACCCACACCAGAAAGCCACTGCACAACTGAGCGTCATAATGACAGATAACAATCTTACTGATGTTTGGTGATTTCATCATTGCAGCTCAGAGGGCACATGCATAGCACCTACTCACAATACGTGTTCGAGTATCAATTATCAGTTGGCGACTAGAGATGTGTAAATGCTTGGGCCATCAATGTTATACACCTCCGACGGACATTGTCCGATCATGCCCGGGTGCTGCTGGAAATGCACCCCCCCCCGAGTATGTAACACACACTTTCTCCTGCTGTGTGAAGTGCAGATGGCCATACTTGAATACTTCGAACACAAATGTACACTTGTTCTCCTCTCTGCCCACTCTGTGGGAGGCATTCAAGGTGGTGATCTGTGGGGTCTCAATATCTTAGCAAGCTGGACTACTCCAATGGCTGCAGGGAGAGCTGATGCAGTTAGAGGTGAAGATTCGAACCTTGGAGCTCCAATACTTTGATACCTGCAGCAAAACTATTCTGGCATCCATTAGCAGCAACCTCTCAGAATATGACAAGGTAGCACACAGGGAAAGACACTACCTGGATAAAGATGCCCTTGCACAGCCATATGATGAGGGGATAGAGTGGGTAAGTCCTTGGCAAATCTGCTGGGCAAACCCTGGGCGAATGATTATATAGCTGAGCTGATAGGGTATCAGCAGAATGTTCATGCTGGGGTGGACTCTTAACAATCTGCTATTATCTCCTTCTTTCCTGACTTAGGTACGTCCTTATAGCAACAGCCCCCTTGACTTCACCCCCTATTTGTACTCCATGCAACCGTTCTAACTGGAGGAGGACCACTGGCACTACCTTGAGGAGACATCATGGCAGAAGAGATTGTCCAGGTTATTAGTGCACTTCCACAGTCAATGCCCCATCCCTGGATGGCCTCACGGCCGCCATTCTAATGATGTATGATGAATCCTTATCGAGTTGAGTGCTCCCCCCTTTCTTTCATGTATCTCTATTTGTCACCATTTTAATACCTGATAAAGACCCCTGGTGATACAAATCATACAAGCCCCTTCTCCATGGCAAACATGGATAATACAATCTAGCAAAATGTATAGCCTTACTGCTCCTCCAGCTTCTGCTGAGAATAGTGTGATCTGTTCAGCCTGGGTTTGTACCCGGCCATTCTGCATACTTTATTTGCTCTCCTGCACACAGTCTTTTTATACACAACTAAGGCATTTGATTCGCTCAAATGGCCCTACCTATTCAAGCTACTAATGCGACTTTGGGGTGGGAGGCATCTTCACAAGACTGACATGCCTTCCCTGCTTCCAGCGTACTACCAAATTGTGGGTCAATGGAATGATAACTCCTCTTTCCGAGATGTCTCGTGGCACACAGCAGGAACGCCCACTTTTGCCCATATTATTCTCGAATGCAATGGAAATTTTGGTAGCTAAGCGGCAGCAACACCACTTGCATCGAGGGTTAGGTTTACCCACTAACAGAGTTTTGGTTTCCATGTACATGGATGATGTCACTTTGTACATAAGGGATCCTAACAACAATCTAGATCTGCCTATTAGAGAGTTTATTCGATTCGGCAGCATTGCAGGCATAATTATAAATTGGGCTAAATCTATTCTGTTCCCCCTTATGACGGCGACCCGGCAGTTTGAGTCCAGATTACTCCTGACATCGGCACAGGACATGGTCCTTTGCATGGGGATCTGGCTTAGCTAGGACCTTGATGAGCTCTGGTGGGCTATGATTGATGTCCTAGCTTGGGGATCGTGTAGAAAGATGGATGAAGCTCCCATTGTCCCTCGCTGGGAGAATATCTCCAAAATGGTGGTCCACCCTACATTTTTTGTATTAGTTCATTAATTGACCAATACTGTTGGTGTGCTGCTTCCTCATGTGGCTTATTTCTCATATCATAACACTGGCATGTGCAGGCCAGCAACCCCGGGTGGCTTCGGAAATATCGACAATTGCCTTTGAACAGGGCGGACGTGGAGCCCCCGATATGGACCTATACTTCTTTAGTGCACAAGCACAATTTGCCCATTACTGTCTCTATCCAGCACAGTTATAACTGGACACAGCACCTGAACGTGATCATGCTGCTCCTTGTTCATTGCAGACAGCTCTATACCTTCCCCGTGAGCGGTCATATAGACATGGTGGCATGCACAGTGGGAACATGTATCAAATTAAGATGAATTTTGTGGCAGGATCATTTATTTGTCCTGTTGGTGCTAATTATTGGCCATCCTTCCATTCTGATCATTATGGATACTGGCACTCATGACCTGCTGTGCTGAGCAGCATACCTGGGCGCACAGCAAGATGCCAGCAAGGCCAACCCTGCTCCCAGGTCTCCTGACCTTGTTAAACATGATCTGGAGCTGCCCTCCCCTACATGGAGCCCTGTCCCCCAGGCTGATTAGTACTGTACACATTTTCTAAAGTCTGTTGTACAGAGAGATGTCATAATAGCTGCAGGTACCACATCTATGGTTTAGTCCTCGCTGCGTGGTTGGTCTCACTTTCCTCAGCCCCTCCCTTCCTCACTTCCAACCCCATGTTGCACATCAAGTCTTGCTGTATACTTTTGGACTCCTTGTACCTTGCATGCAGTCATTACTGTTTGTATGGTATTCTTTATTCACTGAAAAACTTTAATAAAAACTATTTTTTTTAAATCACTCCGGGGTACATTGTGCAATACGGGCCATTTTCATGAACGTTTTACGTATTGCTTGTTGGAAACCTCTGTGATTTTGTCCTTTCTACTTCTGCCCATTGTTTGTACTTATTTTCATTTGATGCTAGTTTAAAACAGAATATGAACCAACAGTGGGTTTCAGTGCTTTTTATGACTTTGGTAGTTGGGTCTTGGCTTGGTGTTACTACCTAATAATGATTGACGTGTTCTTGTCTGTTAGGCCAACTATACAAGCTGAATCAGGGATTCTGTGCTTCATGGCCCTCATGTAGTTTGACATTGAGGACCATATCTATCAAGGGCTTGTGTTGTCCTTGCATCACACAAGATGACGCAAGAGCAATGCAAGCCCTTAAAAGAGATGTACTATGTCATGCAGAGCCACCTTGAGGCATAGTAAATCTGGAGTAACGCAATGCAGCACAAGCTGTCACTCTGCCCTGGGGAGGCATTCCATGGGTGGAGCATGGGTGTTCCCATGCATCCACTCATGCTTTTTTGGTGCATTCCTGGATTTACTAACACTAGTAAACCTGGGAATGCATCGAAATGCAACGCCTTCTCAGGGGAGCCGTAATGAGGACAAATATGCTGATGTCAATGATGTCAAGCAAGCTTTATTCGACGATTGCCATAAAAGCATATTCCACATATAAAAATACATGCATAAAATGAATAAAACTAAGTTGAAATTTCCAGATCATAAAATTCATAACATACATAAAATACAATCAATTCATTACCAATACAGGTATGGACAATACTATTGCACAATGGTTTAGCAAAGATACATGGCCTACATAATTCTGATTATTCTTTCAACAATCGGCCTCTAATTGACCATGCCCAGCCTAAAAATATGCTTATTTCTCCTCATTGTTTCTTCTTTCTATGTGTGCTGCAATCAGAAGCACACGTAGAAAGAGGAAAATGCCTCAGAAAGTCGTTTTTGTGCAGGAAGGTTCCTTCCTGTTGCGCAGGCACCTTGGCACCATGGCGCAAGCGTGCCTGCGCTGGCTCAAGGCTGCACCCCAATGTACATATTCACCATTTTCCTTAATTATTGGAGTTTTCTCCCCCTCTTTACCGCAATTTATATAAATAATTAGGATCACTTTAGTTTGTGATATATATTAATGTTGGATGTTTAAAAGTTAAAAGAAATAACAAAAAAAAAATTCTTCAAACAAATAAAAAAATATTTTTGAGATACATTTCAAGACTGAAAGAGTGGTCTATGAAGTTGAGAACGAGGTGCTCAGCTTTTTGGTTCTTTGAGAAAATATTTGAGCAGTATTGGCAATTGTTTCGTTGTACATGAATCTGGCGTAGCCTTACTGCGCTTAAGCCAAACCCTTCTTTGTTTCTAGAGCATCTAGTATGCCAGCACAGAGGGAGAGCAGGGATGCGCCATATCTTAGTAGATATGGAGGATTCCTGCCCTCTCAATTTGACACAGCGCAGTGCCGCAAGTTGTCTTGCTGCCTTCTGTCAAATTTTTGCAAATCTGCCCCTAAGTTTGAAGCCATGGTCAATGCAAGAGTGCTTTTGCGTGTAGAAGTTGATCTCTGATATCTTATATCTGTTTTGTATTGGTCGTGTGCCAGTGTCATCCCATCGTGCTCTTGAGTAAATGGTGGCTCTTTGCTCCACCTTTGAATTGGGAAAGTGTAAAATAGATAATAATCACTGGATGAGCCATTTGTAAGAGAAGTAAGATTTATTCTAGAGAATGAAAAGTCCCTTCCATCCAGTAGCTGAAGCCAGGTACAACTGACTCTTCCTTTCCACAGAAGATTATATTTCCATGGTACAAGTTGAAATAAAACAACATGAAGCAGAATGTACAGTGGGGAGAACATGGGGAGAACTGAATAAGAGGTGAAAGAAAGTATGTATAAAATAAGCACAATATTACAGAATGGAAGAGCATTTATTTACACAACAATCCACACAGTATTGTGAAATCCAATTGCGTTATGTTTTTCCCTCGTACTGTAGTTTAGTTTGGAGCAAACACTGTTTGCTCCATTCTGTGTCTCCAAGCAGTAATAATGAGGGAAATGGATTTGCCTTTTTTTTGTGCAGCAGTCCAAACTTTCAATGATACGCCTCGAAGCCACTCACCTAAATTAAGATTAACAGAACGTGTTCATGTAGCAGGATGTTATACAGTGAAATATGTTCAGTGGTCAGTTAAATACTGAAATATGCACATTTACTGGCACATTCATTACATTGCCTGACGCATTTTATAGCAATTTGTTGGATTTGGTTAAGACAGGAAGGATTACTCTGTTATATACCAATTATGAGACCATTAGGTACTCGTGGCCATGAATCAGGGAGAGCAGTAAACATGTTTTTGAGTTCCAAAGTTCCGTAAAAGTGGCTGAACATTTGAGCTAGATCGGACTTGATCACATTCCAAATGGATTGGCCTTTTCACAGGGCTGGAAACCTGGAAATAAATATATCTTATGGAATGCTGTTTTAAAAAATGCAGTTATTGTTCCTTTATGATTTAGAAGTAAGATCCCAAAAGGCTATGTCAGACCTTTCTGTCTACCCTCTTCCTCAGCTAGGAGGAATGGGGACGGCCTGCAACCTTCAATACAACAGTGTTCCATCATGTTGCAATATAGATTTAAAAACTTCAGTGTACGTACATAACAGCGAAAGAGTTGCTATCAAAATTTCAATTGTTGTATTTGGGTAGGAGGGAGAATGATCCACAATTGATTTTCTAATGAGGAGACCTACCAGTATCCTCCTATACTGATTTTATTAAAGTCAAAATACATTATGACATTCTTTGCACCGTTGCCTCCCTAATTGTTAGGGCTGCAGTTTCTTTCCAGGTGTTCTGCCACATTTCAGTGTGATAAATGTTATTTTACCCCTGTATGGCAGCTTGTGCACAAAACATGCAATATTGCGATTAGAACATCTGCTGTTTTTGTTTTCAATGTATTTGCACCCATTTTGTTTTGTATGTGAATATAATCCAGCCAATCGCATGTTGAAATTCATCTGCCTTTCCATTCTGCATGATGTGTTGGTGCTTGAACAGAAGAATCTGAAAGAAGGAAGCCTGTCCATCAATTTCGTAGACAAGTCCCCCTACTCAGAGGGAGGAGAATGCCACGAGGCGGATGCGTTAGTTTCCTCTATGTCTGGGGTGCAATAGGTCCTAGGCTTTGGTGATAGCTAAATGTCTAGAATTAATGCATGGCTCTTTGGTAAATCGGTGCCAGATTTAAAGGAAGTTTAACTAAGTAATTTTTGTTGGGCACCATCATAGAATTCAGCACTTTATGAAAGGCTTCGAAAGCAAATGTCATAAATACCATCAGTGTAGAATCATATAACAATGAGGCAAACAATTTTAGAAATAATAACGGTGCAGTAACTTTTATTTGCAGCCATTTCATTCAGTTCCTGGCCACTGACATGTAGACTTTCAATGTTGCTTTCTTTATTTTTAAGTATTTTATAGAGGCTGGCATTGCAGTGGGATTCCACCTGTGCCAGCGTTGATTCTGCACTTTGACTGGCATGCACAAGCAAAAGGATTGGTGTCAGTACAACGCGTTGTATTACAACGCGTTCCGTTACAACGCAGATTTTACAACGCGGGATCCATTACAACGGATGTCATTACAATGCATGGCATTACATCGCAAATGCTATTACAACGCATGGCATTACATCGTAAGTATAGGTAAGTATACCTTTTTAAAAAAATGTTATTTAGTTTATTGTAATTAATTTATTTAAAATAATTAAATTAAAAGACATTTTAAAATTGTCATTAAATTAATTTAATTAAATAATATCTATTTAATAAATAATATCTATTTAATAAATGTAATTTTATTAAAAATAGTAATTAATTTAATTTAATAAAAAAAGTAATTAGTTTAAAGTACATATTTTTTATAATGAAATTAAATTAAATTAATAATAATTATTTATTTAATTTAATTAATTTAATTTAAAAATGTAATTAGTGTAAAATAATTAATTTAATTTTTTTAATATATTTTAATTAATTTTAAAATGGTAAATATAATTTAATTATCCCTAAACACAAACCCTACCCTAAAACCTAAAAACACCCCTGTACCCCAAAACCCAAACCCTGCCCTAAAACCTAAAAACACCCCTGTACCCCAAAACCCAAACCCTGCCCTAAAACCTAAAAACACCCCTGTGCCCCAAAACCCAAACCCTGCCCTAAAACCTAAAAACACCCCTGTACCCCAAAACCCAAACCCTGCCCGAAAACCTAAAAACACCCCTGTACCCCAAAACCCAAACCCTGCCCGAAAACCTAAAAACACCCCTGTACCCCAAAACCCAAACCCTGCCCTAAAACCTAAAAACACCCCTGTACCCCAAAACCCAAACCCTGCCCTAAAACCTAAAAACACCCCTGTACCCCAAAACCCAAACCCTACCCTAAAACCTAAAAACATCCATGTACCCCAAAACCCAAAGACTGCCCTAAAACCTAAAAACACCCCTGCACCCCAAAACCCAAACCCTGCCCTAAAACCTAAAAACACCCCTGTACCCCAAAACCCAAACCCTGCCCTAAAACCTAAAAACACCCCTGTACCCCAAAACCCAAACCCTACCCTAAAACCTAAAAACACCCCTGTACCCCAAAACCCAAACCCTCCCCTAAAACCTAAAAACACCCCTGTACCCCAAAACCCACACCGTGCCCTAAAACCTAAAAACACCCCTGTACCCCAAAACCCAAACACTGCCCTAAAACCTAAAAATACCCAAACACCCCAAAACATATACATCAGTACCCCAAAACATATACTCCTATACTCATAATTATTTAAAAAGTTACTTAAATTAATATATTTAATTTATAATATTTAAAAACGAAATAAATATTTTTTTATAATTAATAATAATTAAATCAATTATAAAATATTAAATAAAATTAAAAAAAATTAAATACTTACCAATACTTACGATGTAATGGTATGCGTTGTCATAGCATGTGCTATGTAATGCCATGCGTTGTAATGGCATGCATTGTAATGGTATTTGCGATGTAATAGCTGCGTTGTAACAGCATTACGTTGTAATAGATGCGTTGTAAGAGTAACACACCCAAGCAATTTGTTGTACTGCGCCAAACTCTCCGGAAGTGTGCTTTCAGTATATGGGCTTTGTATCCCTAACTCATCGCCAGTTGTAGCATCTGGTCAGCCCAGATATTTGCCAATAAGCACGTCAAACACAGAGATTAGTTTGTACACATCTTTATTCCACTGCGGTAAGTCAGGACTCAATTTTCTAAGCCTGACTTCAACTCACCTCTCCAACGCTATTTGTCACAGGCCTCCGGTGTACAGTGGGAACCAAAAAAGTTCAGAATTCTTTGATTTGCAAGACACTACGATGACCAGCAATGATTTTCCCTGCCAAGGCCCTCCATGGTGCTATGGGAGACCTGGGCAGGAAAATCATTCAAAAGCAGTGTAGGGAATAAGCTCTCTGCATGTTCAAGTATTATGTTTTTGATTTCTTAAACAAGCTCAAATTTTGGGGGGAAAAAAGAAGGAGGAGCAGTGCCAAACAGAAAGCATGCCCAATTGGCATTTGCCTCTTCCTGTTACTGCATCCACCTAACTTGTGGATTCACTCAAGACAATGAGATTCTGACCGTACATTCAAGGATCTCTAACTGTGTCAGACCTCCTCCACCATGGGAGCAGATGCCAGGGACCTCTTGTGGTCTGGCAATCTGGAGGACAGCCACACACACTGATAATCATCCCTGTGGTCTTAAATAGTTTTTAGGATAGCCTTTTAGGTCAAAAGATATTACCGCAGTGCACCTGCATCTCACACTAATGCCTGTATTATGTATATTTAAATTTCATCTGGCAGATCACTTTCCTGCTGCATGTGTTTTGATTATGCTTTGCATGATCTATTAGTACTTTCATTACATATTACAGGACTGGTACCTCCCCAAATACTATGTACTTTTACTGTGGTCCGTTTTGTGCAACCTCTGCTTCAAGAGCTGTGAAAAACTAGGGTTATTATGGAAATCACGTTTTACTCAATTATTTGTTCTCTAGAATGTGCCTATTTTATTTACCTAAACAGCAAAATGAAGGCAACTGTAGTCCTTCACATTCTTTATAATTTCTCCTCTAATTTCCATGCATGTTTATGTTAAGTGATGCATGTCATCTAAACTTTTTCTTTAGACTGTATTGTGCCAGTTATACTGTGGGATTGTGACCTGCTAGGCATTAGAAGTGTGGAAGTATCTGAATATCAAAAAGAGGACATGATGCATTCCTCAGTTGGGGCAGGCTGTGACATATTCATCAGAGTGCACCAAATGTAGATGTTTTGGGCTAGTGAACTGCTGCATTTCATCTATCTTTAGGTCTGTAAATGGACGTCAATACCTGTCTGCTTTAACTCACATCACCACCACCACCCAAAAATACTCAGAGAGGAGATTTGGATCTGGCCTCTTCAATCATTGACAGGAATGGTCCATGCAGTTAAGAGCAGTGGGCCGTGGTGGAAGCTGGGGGGTACTCGACAGATGATAACAAGACAAAATAATTATTTGTTTAATTTTCCCTCGTCATCTGTCTAGTCCCCCACACCCCACCCCTACCGCTCTTACCTGCACAGGCCGCTCCTGGTCATTGATTCTCTTGGGTCAGGATATATCATGCTGTTGCATATTTCATAATTCTTATGTTCATTATATAATAATATGTTACTGTTTCTTTAATCCTTTGCTTATTTCTTGTTTCTCCTCAAAACTCAGTCTGTATTCTGTTACCATGGTTGGCTTGATTCTAGGTTCCATGTAAGAGTACTTTTTGGATGGCTTTGAAGATGTTACCTATTGTACAGTGCTCTCTAAAACAAATCCTTTCTTTTTATATTATAAACTTTACTGGATTCTTACAAATTTTGCTACTCTCCGTTTTGAGCACTGGAGCAACCATTTTACGAAACCTACGCAAAGAAGTTTTTTTTTAAGACTTTCTACTATAAGATTTCTTAGACTTCTACTATATAAATCCTTGCGGAAGAATTCATTTTTATCACTTAAATTATATTTTCTTCGTTATTTTTGAATTTTTCTTCCCACAATTTTCATATATTCCTTCAACTTCAATTTTTGCTATATTTACATTTTTGGATTGCCTCCACAACAAGATGACACCTTATCTGTTTATCGGACTCCTTTCTTCAGGTAAAGCATTTTTGTTAACTTACATTTTATCAAAATACACTCTACTGCCTCGGAAAACGGTTCCACGTGCTCGGTTTACCTTCAAACCTTGAGCGTGCATCCTCTCGAGCGCCTTTCCGGAACGTTGCCTTCTCTGTCACTCTCTAGCCCCGTTCAGAAGAGACACTCTACTTAGCTTGTAACTTGTTGGCATCATGTTACGTGTCTCGTCATTGCGTATATGTGGCAGCCATTTTCAGTTACCATATCACCGGAGACAGCATCGGCACCATCGGAAGTGTTTTGCTGTCCACAGAAAGATTACATAGATGAAAATTGTTGGGTTGATGAGCGCTGACCGACTATATTACTGGAATCACGTGATTTACCAGCACTATAGGTTTGTGCAGCTTTATTTTGAACTGTATTAATTATATTACTTATTACAGCTATTTTTATTTTATTTTAAGGAATATACTATTTTATTTGTGGCAAGTTACAGTGTTCTATTTATGCATCAAAAGTACATTTAAACCATAAAAGAACATTTTTTGATCACTGTCTGTATACTAGATATACGGATATGCAGTTTGATCCACCATCCAAATTCCTTCAAGTTAAAGGTGAACCCCCCATACCATGGAATAGATGGAAGGATGAATTTTTAACATTTTTAAAAGCTTTTGATGGAGATAGATTTTCTGCAGAAAGAAAAAAGAACATTTTGTTGCACTCTTTAGGTTCTGAAGGACAGGATGTCTTTAGGACACTTCCTCAATTTGACGGTGGTGGTGATAGAAATGTATTTTAAGACGCCATGACACGGCTAGAAGCTAGATTCAAACCTACATCCAGCATAGCTTTAAACAGATACAAATTTCATACTAGACCTCAAAAGGAATACAAATCTTTTGATGATTTTCTTACAGCGTTACGCTATCTTTCAAACAATTGTAACTTTGGTGCTATTACTGACAAAATGATTAGGGATCAAATTATCGTCCATACTAAAAGCAAACAAACTGTGGATCATGGGAGATCCAGACCTCAAAGATGTTATTATCACTGCTAAAGCAATGGAACAATCAGACAAACGGATAAAAACTCTTGATAATAAGTCTAAAGAAAAATCTGACGATGTATGTGCTGATAAATCTGACTCAAACATCAAATCCTCAAATGCTTCAACTTCATATCAGAATGTTCCTAACTCTCAACAGAATGTTAAGAAGTCTGATAAGGATTTTCATTGTTTTAGGTGTGGTAGCACTAGTCATGCTGTTTCTTTCCCAAGATGCCCTTCTTTGGGAAGAGAATGTAAAAAATGTGGTAAACGTGGACATTTTGCCAATATGTGTAATAATGTTTTCACTAGTAACACAAATTCCAACAGCACCAGTAGAGGAAGAATTTCATGTTTAAATAATGATGATGCTTGCAAAAATGAAGAGTTTGAGAGAAGGATTGTAGTATATATTACTGACTGTGGGGAGCAAGGAACACCTTACGATGTTCTCAAACAACCAGATTGTTATGTACAAGTTTTGGGAGTATCTCTTAAACTTATGGCAGATTCAGGGTCACCTTGGACCATATTTACCAAAGAGTATTTTTGTGAAGTATTCAAAGATGCTGGTACCTTAAATGATCTAAAAAAAATCTGATATTATTGCCAAATCATTTGATGGGTCTGTCATTGACATGGAAGTTTATATTGGAGTAGATATGCAGCTCAAAGGTCATGTTGCTTTTGTGAAATTGTATGTTGCTGTTAAGGGAGTGAATGTACTTGGATGGAGGGATCAATGGAGCCTAGGTATTATGCTTAATCCTAGAAATCCTGACCCTGTTATGGTCATCTCGGAGAAGTGTCAAGAATCTGATGTCATCAAAGGTGTAATTGATGTTTGTGAGATGTCTCATGAAATTGTTGAGTCATTTCCCAAAGTTTTTTCTAATGATTTGGGTAAGCTAATAATTTTCAACATCAAATTAAACTTCAGAAGGGGTCTATCCCAGTTAAACAGAAACTGAGAAATGTACCAATCAACGTTAGAAAAGACCTAAAAATGTTTTTGCAAAAACTTATAGAAGAGGACATCATTGAAGAGATTGAATCTTCTGAATAGGTTTTGCCCATTGTTTTGGCTCGCAAATCAGACCAAAGTTTAAGGTTATGTGTGGATTTGAGGGCGTTGAATGCCAATTTAAATGTAGACTGTCATCCCCTACCTAAAATCAATGAGGTTGTTTGTATGCTGGAGAGAGCAAAAGTTTTTTCGACCTTCGATTTGCGGTCGGCATACTATCAAAATATGCTGACTGAAGGTTCTTAGCATTTGACTGCTTTTCTTAAACGGGAAGGGTTGTTCAGTACAAGAGAATGCCGTTTGGGCTAGCCTCCACGGCGTCAGTTTTTCAACGTGCTATGCACCACATGTTTAAAAATCTTCAGAATTACGTTAAGTGTTTTCAAGATGATATTCTTGTTTTCACCCCGAATAATGATTGTCATAAAGAGTATGTGAGGGAGGTTTGTAAACGTTTGGAGTTGCATGGGCTTACTCTCAAGGATAACAAATGCAAAATGTTTTGTGACAAGGTTGAGTACTTAGAACATACCCTTTCTGGAGATAAAGTCATTCCCAAAAAATCCCTTGTAGATGCTATTATGGAAGCTCCACCTCCAGAGAATAAGGACAAGTTGTTGTCCTTTACAGTAAGTTCATTAGGGGTCTTGCCACCAAGATGGAGCCTTTAAGAGAATTAATTAGACAAAAATTAGAGTTCAAATGGGGTGATAGGCAAGAATCTGAGTTTCAACTGACAAAAAATGAAATTGCTCATGCCCCTACCTTGAAACCTTTTGTGTCAATAAGTTATGTATTGTTACTGTGGACGCCAGTGAGTATGGCCTTGGTGGAGTGTTATCACAAAAAAGTGCCAATGATGAGTGGTGTGTAGCGTTTGGTTCCCAGCACCCTGAATGAAACAGAAAGGAAGTACTCAGTTATTGAAAAATAACTTTTGGGATGTGTTTGGGGAATAGAGCATTTTAGAAATGTTTTGTGGGGTAGTCGTTTTCTTTTAAGAACGGATCACAAACCTTTGGTTGCTATACTTTCTCCAGGTGGAGGACGAAATGCCACTGCACAGATTAGAAGATTGATGTCTAGGTTACAAGATTACCATTTTTCTATAGAATATGTTCCTGGGAAAATAAATGTGACAGCTGATTGTTTGTTTAGGTAACCCTGTATTCTGGAAAGTGGAAACAATGAGGGAGATGATGTAGAAATTGTTGCATCTCTAGGAGACTTTGTAGCCAGGGAATTTGCTGCTATCTCTGAAGATGATAGGAGAAATAGTACTAATGGAGATAAGAATTGGGATCTGTTGAAAGACTAGATTCAAAAAGGGTGGCCTAGAGTGAATCTTATACCTCTAGAGTTGAAATCTTTTCAGCAAGTATCTAATGATTTGGAACTTGACAATGGAATTATTTTTAAATGTGGTAAGTGTGTTCCTCCTAATCACATGCAAGACATCATTCTCAAACTTGCTCATGAGAGTCACATTGGGATGTCTTCTATGAAAAGACTCATAAGATTCAGTTTTTGGTGGCCTAGTATGGACAAGATGATTGATAGAGTTGTGAGGGACTGTTCCCTTTGTGTGAATAGTGATAAAATGTTAAAGACTCATCCTACGCCTCTGATACCTATAGCTTGGCCAGAAAATCTTTGGCGCAAATTAGCATTTGATATATCAGGTCCATTTTATTGTTTACCCCAAGAGGCACGTTTTGCTCTTGTTTTTATTGATTATCATTCAAAGTGGCCGGAAGTTAGATTTGTTTCTCATGCCACTTCTCAAGTGATTGTAGAGTTTTTCAGAGAAGTTTTTGCATGAGAAGGAAGCCCTGAGACTCTAATTACAGAGAATGGTGTACAATTAAAATCTTATGAATTGGAGGAATTTCTTTGTTCTTGTGGTATAAGACATATTATTACACCTTTATACGAACCACAGGGAAATGGTCAAGTTGAAAGGTTCAATCGAGTACTCAAGGAATGTGTGGAATGGCCAAGGAAGAGTGGAGGTGAGTAGAAGCGTGTATTATGTGAACAGTAATGGATGTACAGGATTACACCCCATTCAGTTACAGAACTTAGGGCTAGATGTAGGTAAATAGTATTTACCGATTCATAAATACCGAATTTTACTGATTCGGTATTTACGAATCAGTAAATGCTTTGTAGCTAAAATTGCGGTAAAAATGACCGAATCGTTAAGATTCGGTATTTACCGAATCGGTATTTACCGAATCGGTAATTGCCATTCATTCCTATGGGCCTGGATGCCCATAGGAATGAATGTCAATTACCGAATTGGTAAATACCGATTCGGTAAAAGGGGGAACAGATTGAAGGGTGGCAGGGTGTCACTTTGACACCCTGTTGCACCCCTCAATTGTGTATGGGTGCACATGTGGCACACATACATGCCCTAAGGGCATGTATGTCTGCCACATCGCTCCGCTGTAAAAGCAAAAAAAATGCTTTTTCAAAGGTTTTCATTATTTACCACCAACTTGTAGTTGGTGGTAAATAACGAATCCTTAACTGAGGAATGCACTAACTTGAGTGCTCCCTACATCCTGGATTCGGTAATTTACCGAATCGGTAAGTTAAGAACTCGGTATTTTACCGAATCCATAAATTGCAGATTCTGTAAAATACTGAATCCTAAAAAAATGCCACCTACACTTAAAAAGCCCAATACTGGTCAGTAACGGCCGCAATTCGGTAATTTTGGCCGTTATGACCGGTATTGGGCCACCTACATCTGGTTCATAGTCCGTTTCGTCTGTTGAGAGGTAGAGAACCTGTTTCTAAACTTTGCCCCTGGTGGATTAAAGAAAAAATGTGTGATTCTATGTCAGCTGACAGCTACAGTACTTCATTGAGAGTCAAACATCATCAGGACAAAATGAAGATGTACTATGATGCAGTACACAAAGTTAAAGTTCCTAATTTTGTTGTGGCTGTTTTTGTGAGGATACGAAAGCCTGGTTTTGTTGCGAAAGGTTTTTCAAAATATGGTCCTATTCGCAAAGTGGAAAGATTTGGAATGTTAGACGTGTAGTAAAATGTCAAGATAATCATTCTTCTTTCCAATCCCCAAGCTGAAAAGAAGGACTTTCATTGAGAAACAATTTGGACACATCGAGAATTGTTCCTGATCAGAGTTTGTCTGATAAAAACACATCTGTAGCCTCTAGTGTGAAAATCAGCACTAGGGCCATTAACTCTCCTGTTAGATATAAGGACTATTTTTAGTTTTATTTTGTTTTGTTTTCTTTTTTTCTTTTAGGGGATAAGATGTGTTGCATATTTCATAATTCTTATGTTCATTACATGATAATATGTTACTGTTCTTTAACGCTTTGCTTATTTCTTGTTTCTCCTCAAAACTCAGTCTGTATTCTGTTACCACGGTTGGCTTGATTCTAGGTTCCATGTAAGAATACTTTTTGTATGGCTTTGAAGATGTTACCTGCTGTACTGTGCTCTCTAAAATAAATCCTTTCTTTTTATAATATAAACTTTACTGGATTCTTACACATGCATTGCTTGAAGAATGTGTTATTCACATTTTGGACGAGGCCAATTCAGTATTTCAGACTCACCGATAGCCAATGGCTAATAGATGTGTTAATTTTCATGCAGCATCTTCTATTGCAGTTCACGGACAGTGAAGCAAAGACCATGCACTGGAATCGAAGAGCATTTAGGTTTATGAAAGTATTTCAACTCTCCTCTTGATGCTGCACCATTAGTGAGTTTACACGTAAATATGATTTTGTACTTAAATGTGATGTGTGTACCTAAACATGCGATCTCAGTTCTACTAATGTTGCAGCAAGTGCGATAATGAGATACTCTAATGCTGCTTATAGTGATTTTGCACCAATAAGTGATTTTAAACCTACATGTAATTTTATTTTTCTTATAAATGGTTTGCAAAGTGATGCTGATGGTCGTTTTGCATCTCCATGTGCTGCCAAATATGTATGATGTCATAATGATGACATGACCCACCTACTGTGCCATTTTAATATTTCATTTTTATTTTTATACTAAGTCGTTTTCCACATAAATGTAATACCACACTCCTTATGACTTTGAACCAAGGTGACTTCGATCAAAATGTGTTTGTGTATCCAATTGTGTCTTTAGTTCCTGAATGTGTTTCTGCACTTTGTGGAAAAGTGAGCCCAGATTAGTATCGATGCCCGAGCTGCTGGCGCAAGTCGCCTCTTAGTTCCCATTCTGAGTAGTTACCAAATAAAGAGACGGGCGCTGGAAACAGGAATACCAGAACAGGATTTATTACTCATGAGGAGAGCCTGTCATTTCGGACACGAAACACAGTGTCTTTCGGGAGGTGCTCTGACAAGTTCTCGGAGGCATCGCCTTTTATACCTTTACAGAACATTCCTTATTGCAACAACAGCATTGTGAAACAAGAAAACGACATCCCCCTAATCCTCGTGTCAATCCCACCCCACATGTATCCATAATAGAAACCCTTGACCTGCTGATAAGAGGAGGGGGTAATCAAGCAGCTGAGTGTTCCGCCGATTCTTGGGACATGTGCGCCTGATCATAGCCCAGGGGGTGGGGAGGCCAGAATCAATAGTGGGTCCTTTGAGGAGGAGCGATTTCATACAATAAGGGGCAGTAAACAGTGTCTCCCGGCTTAGGTGATGGCCTCGGACATGTGTGGATAGTCCACTGCGGAGGGAGGGTTACTGACAGAGGGGTTATTCATGAAAGGAAAGGAGGTGTTGGTCAGGCGCGGCCGTGACTCCCAAGGACAGGGTCTTGCAGAAGAAGAAGGTTTATGACTTGTCCATGTGAGGGAGGAGGGGAGAGCCAGGGTGCGCACAGGGACAGAGTCGCACAGAGAGAGAGAGGTCTTATGACCCGCACATGAGAGAACGGGGGCAGTCAGATACAGCTGGGGGTTATGTCAGCTGAGGCGAGGGATGCTTCTTCAAGAGGAAATGGGGGACTTCGCGTGGGTCAAGCAGGAGGGTTGCGTTTCGTAGCAGGGTCGCGTAGAGGGAGAGGGTTTCATGGTCTATGTATGTGAGGGGGGGGGTTCAAATACGCGCAGGAGGGAAGCCGGGGATTCTGATGAGCGGGCAAAAAAGGCCATGGTGCCTAAAAATGGCTATCAGGTACATGTGGACACTGGCTTTTACTGGCGGAGTGGTGTGGTTAACGTACAGGGAAGGGAATGGGAAAGGGCAAATGAACGCTGCTTATGTACATCAATTTCGTTATTTTCCACAGTCGCCGCTTTTTACATAACAAAGTTCATTTTCCCTATTCTTCCTAGTAAATGGGCGTACATATAAACAAGTGTGGTTGACGAAACGGCATTTGTCAATACTAACATATCGCATATAATCATGAACAGTGGGTGTGATTGGCAGAATACAGCACATAGGAAATAGTATTTGCAAACGAACTTCATAGCATAAATGCTTCCGACTTTCTCAAAAATGTGACCAATGAACATTTTGACCAAGTAATTGAGGGAGGAATTCAGTCCAAATAAGATCTCTTCGTCACAGTGTCTTTTTAGCAGTGAGCCATCACTGGTAGGCTCTAGTCCGTGTCCTTTCGTTGGCGCTGTTGAGCACCGGCGGTGGAGCTATAGGTCCAGCTCGGATCCATCCTTATGCGTTGCAGGGTGCGGTCAGTCCTCTGCTGTTAGGCCACAGTCCTGTTCCCTAACCAATCCTTTTAGTGGCGCCTTATGCTCGGCACCCATATTCCTGTGGCGTAACCCCATTTCCACCTAGATGCTGTTCTTCCTTTCGACAAAAAGTCACGTGGAAAAGGGGGTATGGTTCGGTAGTCGATGGGGGAGAGAGAGAGAGAGCGGAGTGGGTCAGATTTCCTGGGACACACCAAAGGGACCAAGGGAGCAATGGATAACAAGCGGGCAGGCCCATCAACCGGGCTTGAAAAAGGGGGGCGGAGGCTTCAGGCACGCGTGGGTAGGCGGACAGAGGGCTTCAGGACAGCCTTTCATCCTTTCGTTTACCACATTGGAGAGTGCTGCCTCGTCCCGTATCTTGTTGTGCTGCAGCTCCACCTTTGGTCAAGGTCGCATGTGTCTCATGATCTCCAGCCAGGCTGTGCGCCACATCCGACCCTTCTCCTCCGATGATCGTATATCTTGGAATGGGTAAAAACAAGTTTTAGAGAACTGGCAGGAGAAGAGATTTTTAACATTTGAATTCCACTCACAATCCTAGCACCTGGGGGTCATGCTCATTGGTCATGGTCAGAAGTCTATTACCGTGAAGTAAGTATGTGGGTATTTCTACTGTGTTTGTACCAAGTCTAATCGGCGTTCATTCATGATACATATGGACAGAGGTCAGATTCCTATCACTTGCGTATTTCATCAAAAAATAAACATTCAGGGGAGACTCGTCCTTACAACCCGAGCCTTAGCAGTCTTACATTTCCCTTATTAGAGCCAGCTAACCATTTTTAAGCAGAGCGGGGGTGCAATAATCGTAGGGCAGTGATAACGCATTTTTCTCGAGGGGCGACAGTTGGTCATGGTCATTAATTATGTATCGGGGACAGCAACTGGGGTCAATCAGGTGGGGCGGGGACGCTTCGGGCATTCGCGCTTTAAATGAAAAAAAAGGGGGGGCGGGGCAATTTGGGCATTGGGGTCAATCTGGACATTGGCGCTTGTTTCTAACGAACGAAAAAATAGGGTGCCATTGACATATAGTTCCCCTTTTTAAGAAGGCCAGATTAGGGGACCTTAGTCGTCTCTCCTGTCCTTTCTTTCAGAGCCAATTCGAGTTCATTCATTTTGCAGAAAGGAGAGGTAGTAATATGGCAAATTACAATCATTTTTTATTTCCTGTCAATTTCCTTGAACACCTTCGTGTTCGATAAGTATCCAATCAGACCAGTGTCAGCGGTACACAATTTTATCAAAAAAAGGGAAGATGGAACAGGGGGACTCTCGTAGAGAGTGAGAGTCATCCGCAACCTAAACGAGCTATTCAGTACACGTATGACATGTAGAGAGAGAGAGAGAGAGAGAGAGAGAGAGAGAGAGAGATAGGCAGATAGATAGAGGGGGAGAAGGAGAGAGAGAGAGAGAGAGAGACGTGTACGAAAATAGGTCATTTAGTGTGCTCACAACACAGAACAGCAGGGGTTAGGTAGCACAGAGACACGAACAGAGGTTAGACATAAACTCATACAGTACATACACACAAAACTTCAGACGAAGGAAGACAGTACATATATTACATACAAAGAAATTCATGACAAGACATAGAACAGTTATTGGCCAAAAAGATCTCCTTTCATCTTTAATATCCTATTTATCTACGGGTTGAGTTCTTTTTACCTATTCCTCCTTTTTCCTCTCGCTTGCTATTTTTGCGAGCGTTCTCAATTACTGATACTTACACCTCGGTCAGCCGGTCAGAAATTAACCTGGTCAAGCTATTGCCCACGGTTGGATCTTGAAACGCTTTTGAGTTTCTTCTTTTGGTGGGAAGTTCTCCAGGCTGAGGCAACAGAGGGTATTTGATCAGGAGTGTAGTCGGACAGCTTGGTTATATCTATAAGAGTGTGAGAAGGAGGTGGTACATTTCGAACATCAACAACATTTCTACCTTCCCAGACGGGTGGTGCCTGGGTAACCCTTACCTCCGGACTTTTCCTTGTCCTTTCCCTATCTAGTTAAACGTCATGGTTGCATTATCTAACGTGCTAATTTCGAGTCAATTTCCGTCATACGGTACCCGTCGAGATTCTATGTCAGTCCATCCTCCCAGTCGCTATGTTCTAAGGAGGAACAGTCATATCTAAGTCTAGCATAAGTACTATGCTCAAATCTCCTCCTTCCCTTATCGTCGGTCGTTCGATCATCGCTCTTCCATACTTCAGCCGACGTTCCGACGCGACCTGCAGAAGGAGAAGAAGAAGGGGGTGGGGGCAGCATTCAAAACACACCAACGAGCATAGATCCGAAAATGTTGTTACCTACCACATACTCGACCTATCTCCACGGGGTGCATTCTCTACCATCTCGGCGTTTAAGCCCAGAGAGACCAGTAGTGTTAGATAGATAATCATCGATGGTCTGCGTATCTACATGAATCGCTTGATCGTGGCATTTTAGGTCATGTGCAAGGGTGGTGGTCAAGTGGCATTTCTTTGGTATCGTTTTAAGGGCGTCTGAAACACTTTTCCGGCTGTCTGTGACACAGAATGTAGTTGCTAAGTATCAGGCCCCTTTAACCTTCAACCTTAGTCATACTGCACGTATTTTATGTCGGTGACAGTAGCCATACATTTCAATAACATTCATAAATACAAACGCTACGATGATATTTGCGTGTTCAAAAACTTTAATGAAAAGGTTGGCACACAAATACGGGCCTACAACCCAGTGGGCCGGCTACGGAGCAGACTGGAACTGGGCATAAGAGGAACGAAATCGGTGGCCATTTATTTCATAAAGTGCAGCAGTGCAATGAAAATCATATCGAACTTTCTTAAGGGGCAAGTATAATGCGTGTCAATCGTTCAATAATATCATCTCATTATTCTACTATTTACTCAATACCTAACGTTTATCAATTCATTGTTCAAATGCTCAATCAGTGCCTATTTCATATCAATTCATTGCCTCCAACACATAATTAGTACCCACTCTAAATCGGTTCATCGTCCCAGCACATATTCAATATCCATCTTATATCGCTTTCTTTTCCAAGCACATACTCAATATCCTTCTTATCTACTTTCATTGTCCAAAACTGCATACATATCTCGGGGCATCAAAGCTGAGCAATCAGGGTGCAACAAAAAGTCTCATTTTGTGTCGGCGCCATTTTGGGCGAGGTCAGGCAAGTCCCAGTATAGTCAGATTGCCTCCACTGACTCGTAGTAGGACCAGAACCTTCCGTTGGCAGTTCAAAAGTTTTTCGCAATGTGGTAACAGTCTAGTAATATGGACCATCAGTCAAAGAGTGGGGAGGGCGGCAACAATTTTTCCTACCGGGTCATTCTGGTGTTCCACCAGAACTGAACAAGTCTGTACCTTTGCTGTATTTTAGCCATTTCCAAACTGAGGCTGGTGCCGGCAGGAGTGCGCCGATGTCGCGGTTCCCAGTGAGGGGGACGGGGGCGCCCATGCGGAGGGGTCGGGGGGGCCCCCCCGGCTCTCATAGAATCTTCAAAGTTGAGGAGAGAAGGCATGGGGCGTGCGCCCGTCCCGGGCAAAAACCCGGTTTTCGATGTGGACCCTCTTTAAGCAGGAGCGTTGGGGTGTCGCTGGAAGCCTCCACCTGGAGGGAGGTGGGGGAGGCTCGTTCGCGCCGCCTCCCCCTTCCAGCGACCCTGCACCGTTCCTCGGCTCCAGCGCTTCGGTATTGGCCGTGCCAGCTGATGAAGATGGGGGGGGTCGGTGGCTGAGGCAAGACATCCCCCCCTTTCATGTGGCGGGACTACCTGCAACTTTCAGGGGTTGCCGCTTGTGGCGGGACTACCTGCAACTTTCAGGGGTTGCCGCTTGTGGTGGGACTACCTGAAACTCTCAAGGGTTGTCCGAGACATAATTGAAAAAAACACTGACGACCTCGCCTTGGCTCCGGTCTTCGATGGTGGCCGGATCAGGCAAGAGAGGGGGGGGGGGTCGGGTCGGTGGCTGAGGCAAGACATCCCCCCCGTGGCCTGCAGGGCAGCAGAAGAGGGGAAAAGGAGAGACCTCCACGATTCCTCGGGCCGTCCGCCCTACAGCCTCCCCTTCCGATGGCGGCCAGCCAGGCCCTGCTCTGCACACGCTGAGGCCTCGCCTTCCGGATGGGCGTAACCGCGGACCTGTTGCACTTCGGGAGTTTTCCGGAATGGGGGTAGGTGTCTTATTGATTTGTATCTATTTCATGTTACCGTTATTTGGGTGTGGCAGACAATGAGGCAGACATGTTGGGAGCAGGAATAGGCAGTGGAGCCTAGCTACCTCGTGGCTATTTTTGCTGTCAAACTTTTCGCCATTTTATATTTCTCATTACGAACTGTTTCTAATGTTTCTTATTTTTAGTGAAGTCGAAAGCTCATCAGGGGGTTACTGACTTAGCCCGATTTCTTTTATTTTTCCTTCCTTTCCTTAGCGTGTTTCGAGCTAAAGTTTTCTGTTAATAGGGTACGGTGATCACTTCATTTTTATATGTCCTTTCACTAGGGGTACTCCTGGACGGACCAGGTGAGTTACCTCTAATAAATGGTCCGGGTGGAACTAGATTATCAATCAGTGGGGAACACATGTCCCTTCATTATGGTATCATCCTGGACGGACCGAATGATGTACCTCCAATCACTGGGGTAGTCTCCTGGACGGACCAGATAGCCTACTTCCAATAAAGGATCAATGAGTGGGGAGCATATGTCCCTCCATTAGGGCAGCCTCCTGGGTGGACCAGGTGAGCTACCCCCAATAAATAGTCAATCAGTGGGGAGTGGGTAGGCCTGACGGATTACAACGGGGACAAAAGTCTGCATCACCTACCCTTCTCTATCTGCAAAGACTAGACAGAATATTTCTATTCCACGTTGTTTGCAAACAGAAAATACCTCAAACGAACAATTCCTTGGACAACAATGTCCAGTCAATCAATCAATCAGTGGGGAGAAAAACAGGCATGACGGATTACAACGGGGACAAACGTCTGCATTACCTGCCCCTCGCTATCTGCAAAGGGAGACAGAATATTTCTATTCGTCTCTGTTTGTGGACAGGGAAGATCTCAAAGAGCAACGATCGATTATTAATCGATATCAAACAATCAGTGGGGAGAAAGGTAGGCATGACGGATTACAACGGGGACAAAAGTCTGCATTACCTACCCTTCTCTATCTGCAAAGAGAGACGAACGTTCCTATTCGCCGCTGTTTGCAAACAGAGAATGTCTCGTTCTCAAGAAGAGAACCAATATTTCAAGTAGCATCCAAAGCTAAATGAACCAATAACAACAATATCAGTATCCAAATACCAATTCCAATACAATCAATCAAACAATCAGATGGATAAAACCATCCTACCAATCAGGCGTAAAACGCCCTACTTAATCTTACCCGGACCGGACCATACGAACAGTTCTTTGTCTTCCTCCTCCAGCGCCCGATCGTTCTCTTACTCCATGCAGCATTCCCGTGGGATTCCAGTCAGGACAGTAGGTCACTCGAGAGAAGTCCGTTCAGAGTCGGTGAAGTTCATTCGATCGGCAGCCGGACGAGGGCCCTCTCAAGGCAGGTATACTCCGATCATTTAGATGTTCACCTCTTCGTCTGGATCTCTCTTACTGGACCTTATGTCACTGATGGACCCCGCGTTGGGACGCCAATTGTGGAAAAGTGAGCCCAGATTAGTATCGATGCCCGAGCTGCTGGCGCATGTCGCCTCTTAGTTCCCATTCTGAGTAGTTACCAAATAAAGAGACGGGCGCTGGAAACAGGAATACCAGAACAGGATTTATTACTCATGAGGAGAGCCTGTCATTTCGGACACGAAACACAGTGTCTTTCGGGAGGTGCTCTGACAAGTTCTCGGAGGCATCGCCTTTTATACCTTTACAGAACATTCCTTATTGCAACAACAGCATTGTGAAACAAGAAAACGACATCCCCCTAATCCTCGTGTCAATCCCACCCCACATGTATCCATAATAGAAACCCTTGACCTGCTGATAAGAGGAGGGGGTAATCAAGCAGCTGAGTGTTCCGCCGATTCTTGGGACATGTGCGCCTGATCATAGCCCAGGGGGTGGGGAGGCCAGAATCAATAGTGGGTCCTTTGAGGAGGAGCGATTTCATACAATAAGGGGCAGTAAACAGTGTCTCCCGGCTTAGGTGATGGCCTCGGACATGTGTGGATAGTCCACTGCGGAGGGAGGGTTACTGACAGAGGGGTTATTCATGAAAGGAAAGGAGGTGTTGGTCAGGCGCGGCCGTGACTCCCAAGGACAGGGTCTTGCAGAAGAAGAAGGTTTATGACTTGTCCATGTGAGGGAGGAGGGGAGAGCCAGGGTGCGCACAGGGACAGAGTCGCACAGAGAGAGAGAGGTCTTATGACCCGCACATGAGAGAACGGGGGCAGTCAGATACAGCTGGGGGTTATGTCAGCTGAGGCGAGGGATGCTTCTTCAAGAGGAAATGGGGGACTTCGCGTGGGTCAAGCAGGAGGGTTGCGTTTCGTAGCAGGGTCGCATAGAGGGAGAGGGTTTCATGGTCTATGTATGTGAGGGGGGGGGGGTTCAAATACGCGCAGGAGGGAAGCCGGGGATTCTGATGAGCGGGCAAAAAGGCCATGGTGCCTAAAAATGGCTATCAGGTACATGTGGGCACGGGCTTTTACTGGCGGAGTGGTGTGGTTAACGTACAGGGAAGGGAATGGGAAAGGGCAAATGAACGCTGCTTATGTACATCAATTTCGTTATTTTCCACACACTTAACAGTTTTTCTACAGTTTTACCGATGTTCCTCCAAGGCTGATTTTGCATCTAAAATTAATTTTGCACCCACAAGTGTTTTTGAACCTAAATTAATTTCCACGTGTGAGACAGTGGGTTCTGAGCCTTGCCTAGAGTTTCTGATTTTGGATCATCTGAATTTTAGACCACTGCTTTGAGTGAAACTCTCTTAGTGAGTTTTGCTCACTGTGCACTCTAGTAAAATGGACTTCAGTGTAAACTGTTAATGCCAACCTTTTAAAATAAAGATCCCTGCTGCACAGTTGCGGCAAAAGGCTCTGTGCTGGTTACCGGTAAACACATGTGCACACACATGTACACCTGTTTGTGGGATGAGTGAGTTGGACTACTGTCTAAATCAGCCCAGTATCTACACACTGGTAGCCTGTTGCAAATAGGACCTTGAGGAAATTGGTCATGGCCGGTGCAGGCCTTTAATATACATCCAAAAGAAATTTTCTTTATTTCCTTTTGATTCTGTAGTGTTGTATTGTAAATCTGCAGTGTTATCATATATTCACACTGTAGGTGAAAGCTGTCGCAAAATACTAACTTCACATTTGCCTAAAAATAGAGGAAAAATTAAATTCCCTTTTTCTATCTTTGAATTGTACAAATTCAAAAGATAACATGACTTTGACCATTGTTGGACTATTTCATACACTTTGGGTGTTGCAGTATTTTCCCGAGTTAGCCTTTGTTGAGATTTTGGCATTACACTACCCTGTTGGGCTAAGTTACTTTGTACCCAGGAGGCAGATCAAAACCGGCACCCCCCCAAAAAAACATTTGAGGGGGTGGGAGTTCTTCTGGTTGATGAAGACGTTGAGGGAGCAATCTGCCATGTGGTAACTCATCCCCACAAGGCATAAGTCATGCTTAATTACAAACTTGTCGAAACAAAAGAGGATGATGGACGGAGCGTTTGAGCAAATCAAACACTCACCCCCAGTCAACTGATCTGGGTTAAATCCATCACCATTCTTTAGCTCACTCAGCCACCCCAGTTCAGACATGGCCATATGCAAATCAGTCTGACCCTGTGCCTCATGGGAACAGTCCAGCCCGAACTGCCAAGCCATGTCTTTCCTGGACCGGAAACAAGCATCCTGGGACCGGTTTCGGATTCATAATCCTCATCAGCCAGGCTATTTTGAATCCAGTGGCCAAGTGAGCAAGGGACTCATGTCTGAGCATACCCTGCCAACTTAGGGCGAACAAAGCAAAACAAAAGGGGATGATGGACGGAGCGTTTGAGCAAATCAAACACTCACCCCCAGTCAACTGATCTGGGTTAAATCCATCACCATTGTTTAGCTCACTCAGCCAACCCAGTTCGGACATGGCCATATGCAAATCAGTCTGACCCTGTGCCTCATGGGAACAGTCCAGCCCGAACTGCCAAGCCATGTCTTTCCTGGAACGGAAACAAGCATCCTGGTACCGGTTTCAGATTCATAATCCTCATCAGCCAGGCTATCTTGAATCCAGTGGCCAAGTGAGCAAGGGACTCATGTCTGAGCATACCCTGCCACACTTAGGGCGAACAAAGCGATACAAAAGGGATGATGGACGGAGCGTTTGATCAAATCAAACATTCACCCCCAGTCAACTGATCTGGGTTAAATCCATCACCATTCTTTAGCTCACTCAGCCACTCCAGTGCAGACATGGCCATATGCAAATTAGTCTGACCCTGTGCCTCATGGGAACAGTCCAGCCCGAACTGCCAAGCCATGTCTTTCCTGAACCGGAAACAAGCATCCTGGGACCGGTTTTGGGCTCATAATCCTCATCAGCCAGGCTATCTTGAATCCAGTGGCCAAGTGAGCAAGGGACTCACGTCTGAGCATACCCTGCCAACTTAGGGCGAACTAAGCGAAACAAAAGGGGATGATGAACAGAACTGGGGTGGCAGAGTGGGTTAAAGAATGGTGATGGATTATACCCAGATCTGTTGACTGGGTATGAGTATTTGATTGGTTCAGATGCTCCATACATCACCACCCCCTTTTGTACCGCTTTGTTCACCATAAGTTGGCAGGGTATGCTCAGACGTGAGTCCCTTGCTCACTTTGCCACTGGATTCAAGCAAGCCGGGCCGAAGACAGCTGAAATGCAGAAACCGGTCCTCGGAAGCTTGTTTCCGGTCCAGGGAAGGCATGGCTTGGCAGTTCGGGCTGGACTGTTCCCATGAGGCACAGGGTCAGACTGATTTGCGTATGGCCATGTCTGAACTGGGGTGGCAGAGTGGGCTAAAGAACGGTGATGGATTAAACCCAGATCTGTTGACTGGGTGTGAGTATTTTATTGGTTCAGATGCTCCGTCCATCACCCCCCCCCTTTGTACCGCTTTGTTCGCCATAAGTTGGCAGGGTATGCTCAGACGTGAGTCCCTTGCTCACTTTGCCACTGGATTCAAGCAAGCCGGGCTGAAGACAGCTGAAATGCCAGAAACCTGTCCTCGGAAGCTTGTTTCCGGTCCAGGGAAGGCATGGCTTGGCAGTTCGGGCTGTACTGTTCCCATGAGGCACAGGGTCGGACTGCTTTGCATATGGCCATGTCTGAACTGGGGTGGCAGAGTGGGCTAAAGAACAGTGATGGATTAAACCCAGATCTGTTGACTAGGTGTAAGTATTTGATTTGTTCAGATGCTCCGTCCATCACCACCCCCTTTTGTACCGCTTTGTTCGCCATAAGTGAACCCAGCGGCGTCAGGGAGAACGCCTGAAACCTTCGAGTTCCCCTGTCTTGGGAAACAGAGACACGGGATACTTCTTGATGACGTCAAAGACCAAAGTTTATTGGTTGCAACCAGGGACAGAGATCTACGAAGTACACACGGGTAGTTCGTCAGAGACTGCACACTTCGATAAACGGAGCTCGGTCTTTTATGCCGAAAATCATGCCTCTGGCAACATTACAATTTACATTTGGTGCATACAAACTGACCAATAACAACGTAGCATTTCAAAAGTAGCAAATGACGACAGTCAAAGACGATTCCATTTTCCGTTGTCCAGCCCACCAAAAACGATCGCACACATGCTTGGTTTCCTGTTCGATCAGGCCGGACAAACCCATCGTAAACCCATCAACCCAGATCGATGAACATGTCGTAAAGGAAAGGCAGAAACAGATGGAAAGGAGATAGAGAGGTGGGAACGGTGTACCATAAACTCGGACACATCCTGCCCTTTGATCTTAATCAGGCCAGCTGCTGAACAAGGAACTGGCTCAGCGGGATTCGCCCCAGGCAAGGAGTCAGTTCGGCCAGGTCAACCAGAAGTCAGCTAAGGCGTACGTGTCTCAAGGACTTTCTCGGCCGCAGTCATCGGGCCTATGTTAGGGCAACCACACAAAATGGCAGCCGCATACAAAATGGAACCCGGAGGTTCAGACTAAATCCTTGAATACAGAGTGTTCTTTTATATCGATTCATACGAAAACACTCAGACACGTTACACTCGCCATTTGTGGTCTGTTGAGACCAAAATCGTCCATTTCCGACGATCTTTATAAATCGGGTTTCGGAACTATCGAACCCAATTCGGAACCACGGAACCACAGACCCTCCTTTTGCCCTATCATAGGCAATAAACCCAGACCCATTTTAATCTGAATCCGGATCTATATTCATCAGGTCATCGATATGCTGCTGTAGCATCATCCTATTACTAAGCATCTCTCTCTGGACAGGTTTCCGTACACACAAGGTAGCACAAAGGCCACAAATAGCAGGAGCACACTGTACACAGAGACAGAACATGAACAGGATTGCTAAGACCATCCCAATGACCATCAAAATCTTCCAACCCCAAGTGGATATCAATCCCCATAACCATCCCATCAAAGACCAATCTCCTTTGTCCAAATGGACAGAATCGGAGATTTTGTGCAATTTGGAAATAGCCTGGAAGACTGATGGAGCGTTGTCTGGAATAAAAACACAGCAGCTTCATTGAATCAATGTACAAACTCCACCTCGATCTGCCAGGATAACATCAAGGGCAAATCCATTCTGAAGTGTCATAAGTCTATCCGACTGGAGCTCAGCAGTCAAGTTACCAAGGGCACCAGCAGTTTCAACTATAGTGGACTCGACCACTCTCGTTAGCTGACGAATATTCCTACTGTTAGCCATAGGTCCCCAGAACGGCAGAAAACCCTTAAAGAAATCTCCCAATTCTTGTCCTGCAGTGTCTTCTTGGCTAAAGACATCTCTAGCAATTCTCGTCTTGTGGTAATCTGCCGCAGCTGTAAAAGTGGGAGGTAACAGAAAGGAAACAAAACATGTGCCCGAGAAGTCGGGGGGCAACCATGTGTACGCTTTGTCATAGCAAACAAAGTAGGTACCCTTAGCAGCTAAGAACGCTGGGGAAGACTGAGACGGAAACACGTAGGTCTCAGCGCAAACACTCTTCTCTAACTGAGCCTTCGGATTCTTACCATTGCCCTGCAGACAATAGTAGCCCTTATGGGGCACTATCCAGATCGGTGGAGGACTTTTCGCTCGCTGGTTAATACTCAGACTAACTCCATATCCAGTGACGTTCCAACCACTATATGGTTGCCTCTCATCTTTCGGAATAGTCTCAACTGCATTAGTCCCTTTAATCATGTCGACTATGCCTTTAGCTAAAGGACTATACTTCGGATTGTCTTTCGGTGAACGTAGGGGGTGGACACTATGGGCATAGATGAACATGGTTCTGTAAGCTCGAATCGAACCATTTAAACTGAAGGGCAAAACCAAATAAGGAATACACTTATCGGTTGTATGAGGCATCAAACCACAAATCCAGCAGTTCGTTGTATTAATCACTAACTGGTGCTGGTGCAAAAGTTGAATGAAAGAATTGTTAGAAAATTCCAAACGTCTGACTACCTCATGTTCGGCCAAAGGATGGAAAGAATGAGAAGAAATAGTAGGTGAAGGTGTAGGTTGCACAGTGGGATTAGACGTTGTTTTAAAAACAAATGCTACATAACCAGCTATGAATATTACAAAACTCAATAATAAAAATAAACATGGTATCAAAAAGCATTTCTTCGACATTATTTTGCATATACGTTTTCTAAAAGTAAATGTCTGTACAGGTCTCTCCAACTCAAAGAAATCCATCCTAAACTAAATGTGCTGCCCACGGTGGTTGGTTGATTCTGCTTGAGAGTGCCTCTGCTGCACCCAGGAAGGCTGCCTCGGGCCAACAGAACCCTCGACCTAGTGTCTCAGGCTTACACTCCCAAGACTGGTAGCAACCACGACCCTAGCAGCGAGAACCGGATGGCAGTTCAAGAAAAACAAAAATGAGTAGATCCTTGGTGGAGAGTTAACCTGCAAACAGTAAAAAAAAATCAACTTTATTAATATTTTATTTGTCCATAATTCTCGATCTCAGATTGTATCGATTTTTTCCAGGTAGTTCTTGATCAGTGAACAAAAGATGAGGCTCTGTAGTGTCCAATCGCTCTGCAGGAGGTACTGATGCTTGTAAAATTTGATCGCTCTCTTTTTCTGAGCTAGTTCCAATCAAACGGGCATCGCTGAACGGTATGAACCATGGGATTGTTTCTGTCTCAGAGTCCGCAAGACCCTCCTGGACCCACTTGTCGTAGGGCAAAGGCAAAGGTGCCTTTTTGGTGTGCGAGCCGTGGATCCAGTGTCGTTTCCCTCGCACTCGAACCACAGATCTTATAGACAAAAGCACCTGATAGGGCCCAGTCCAGCGGGGCTGCTCGTTCTTCGTTCGCTGGAAATTTCGAACAAAAATCCATGCACCGGGCTCAATGGTGTGCCCAGGATTCTCTGTAGCTTGAGGAAGACTGTCGTGTACCTGTTGGCGTAAAACACTCATTTTAGTTGTCAGTTCACGCAAATAGTCAAGCAAAACAGGGTATTCGAGGTCACTGAACCTCGTCGGTCTTGGTACGCCCCAAACATTTGCCGGGCGTTCAAACACAACCTCATATGGACTCAAACCCATGCGTGAATGCACAGTCATTCGGGTGGACAAAAGTGCTAATGGCAGGGCATCTGGCCATTGTAAACCAGTGCTCTCCTGAATTTTGGCTAATTTCAACTTAAGGGTGCCATTATAGCACTCGACTAAACCAGCTGATTGGGGATGATTTGCAGCGTGGAATTTCTGCCTAATCCCGAGACCCTCTTACACTCTCTTCATAACTTGACCTACAAATTCACTTCCGTTATCACTCCAGATGATTCTCGGCATTCCGAATCTCTGGAAAAATTCCTTCATCAAAACTTTTGCTGTGGACAAAGCAGTATTGTCCTTAAGGGGGTAAGCTTCTACCCATCTAGAAAAAGAGCAAACAACCACTAACACATACTTCAAGTTGTTGCATCTCTCCATATGGATAAAATCTAGCTGCAAAGCCTCGAACGGATACGTAGGAGGAGCAAAATGACCAGCTGGTGTTGGAGTTCCCTTACCAGGATTATGCATCAAACACACCATACAGCTCTTGACTAAATTCTCTGCGCATCTGGGGATTCCTACATTCTGCCAAACCGGAGCCAACGACTTGCAAATCCCTTTCACACTGATGTGTACCATTCCATGCGCCATTGTAACAACTGGAAGCACATAAGCGTTAGGCAACAACCATCTCTGATGCTCAGACAAGTCAGTCCAACACCCATTTGAGTCCAACCTACCCTTACTTTCTCTCCATTCATCAAACTCTTTCTCTGTGGCCTCACTCTGAATAACTTTCACGCTTTCAATGGTGTCTTCACACATACTCTTCTCTGGAACCCATCTCGCCGGACCCGCAACATACATACGACTCATCACGTTTCTAGCAGTTTCTTTCGCAACTTCATCCGCAAACGCATTACCACGGCCAACGTCATCCGTAACCTTTTCATGGGCACTGCATTTCACGATCGCTACTTGCAAAGGTAACGTAAGAGATTCAAGAAGTTCATTCACCAATTGTCCATGCTGGATCTTCGTCCCATGCGATATCAAAAATCCACATTCACGCCACAAACGTCCAAAACTATGAGCCACACCAAACGCATACTGACTATCCGTATACACATTCACTCGTTTCCCCTTCGCCAACACAGATGCTCTCGTAAGTGCAATCAATTCAGCCGCTTGTGCTGAGTTATGTGGGATACGTGCAGCTTTGACGACCGTATGCAAAGTCGTCACAGCATATGCTGCAGTTGTATCACCATTCGGTAATTTAAAACACGAACCATTAACCCACAAAGCATCATCACAGTCAGGAAGAGGAGTATCCCTCAAATCTATTCTCCCTTTCGTCTCTTCTTCGGTTCTTAGAAAACAACCGTGTTGCTCTTCACTATCATCATCTGTCTCAAGCGAAATCGGCAACAATGTAGCCGGGTTCAAAGTATTGCACCTCTTGATGTGCACATGGCTTGCTAACAACGTAAGCTCATACCCTGACAACCGAGCACTAGTTAAGTGCTGTGTCTTTGTACGATTCAACAAGGTATCCACTGCATGTGGAACCATAACCACTAACGTAGTGTCCATAACAAAACCCGCAGATTGTTGAATCGAAACAGCCGCTGCCGCTGTGGCTCTCAAGCAACTCGGCAACGCTCTGGCTACAGGATCTAAAGTCCACGAAAAGTACGCACATGGGCGTTGCTTCTCGCCAAACTGCTGAGTCAAAACCGATAATGCACATCCCTCTCTCTCGTGGACATACAATGTGAAAGGCTTATTGTAGTAGGGAGTGCCAAACACAGGAGCCGAACACAACGCATTGCGTAATTCAGAGAAGCTCTTTTGACATTCATCAGTCCAAGGAATAGGACTTGGAGTATCCTTAACTGTAAGGGCTATCAAAGGCTTCGCTAGCAGGGAAAAATTAGGGATCCACTGTCTACAGTACGACGTAATACCCAAAAACGCACGTACTTCTCTCTGTGTCGTGGGACACTCATTCTCGCAATAGTCTGAATTCTTTCTGAGGTCGGTTTCCTTCCCTCCTTCGATAAGAGGTGACCTAAATAGGTAACTTCTTGGCGACAGAATTGTAATTTCAAGAGAGAAACTTTATGATGACAATCAGATAAATGAGACAACAAGGACACAGTGGCATCCTTACAGATGTCTTCGGTATCAGCAGCGACCAACAAATCATCGACATACTGGATAAGGGCTGCACCGTCAGGAAAAACTAACGAGTCAAGTTGTGTCTTCAGAGCTTGACTGTAAATCGATGGACTCTCGCAATAGCCTTGAGGAGCGTGTTTAAAGCGGAAACTTCGTCCTCCTAAAGAGAATCCAAAGATATCTCTACTCTCCATGGCAATCGGAATGCTGAAGAAAGCATTCTTCAAGTCAATCACTGAAAACCAAGTGGCAGAAGCTGGAATCAATGTCAATAATGCAGTAATGTCAGGCACAACAGGAAATTGTGGAACAACAATTTTGTTCACTTCACGGAGGTTGATAACAAATCTATATACAGGAGGCTGTGAAGGATCAGTTCGCTTCAAGACAGGCAAAACAGGACTATTACACACATTACCTCGCGTCTCTTCAATAACACCTGTGTCAATCAGGTCATAAATGATCGCTAAAAGTGCACGCTCACCATCACTTGAAATACGAAATTGTGGAATGCGCGGTAACTTAGCATTCACCTTCAGTGTCACAACATATGGGGGAATGTCTAACAGGGCCACATCATTTGGACCCGTCGCCCACAATGAATCTGGTAACGAAGACAATTCAGGTGGGAGACAATCCTTCGATACATATATCGGAGAGATCACACTCTCACCCCATGTAAGGTGTACTCCTAACGGAGAACAGTACAAAGTCGCATACAATCTCTTCAACAAGTCCAGGCCTAGCAAGTTCTCATTACAACCTGTAGTCAAAAGAAGGGGTGCTTCAAACCTACGAGGACCAACAGAAAGAGGCCATGGAACGGAAATCGGATTCGTAACGGGGGCGCCAGAAAAACCTATAGAAACATTATTAAAGCCAGACAAAGGTGCGCCAGGGAGTTTAGAATGCATAATAGAACTCTTTGTAGCACTAGTGTCTAGCAGAAAAGGCTCTGACACACCTGATGCAATCACTTCAACGTAGGGTCCACTTTGATCTACTGGAATCAAAACAACTCCCTCTCTTTGTCTATGGCTGTCCTAGCAATCATTACCGCGCGCTTCGTCGCCTTCAACATAATAATCATCCACATAGTACTGTGCTGTCCTACCAGACGAATTCTGCTGTTGGTCGAAGCTATTCATTGAATTTTGCGGAGGCAAAGGGCGCGCGTTCTGTCCGCGACCTCTACCTCTAGATGCTTGCTGAGCACCTCTACCTCTCACACCAGGAGCACTGTTTGCACGTTGCAACAGAACCGGACAACTATTCTTATAATGGCCCTCTTCTCTACAATACGCACACTGATTAGGCCCATACGGAATACGCTGTTGAGGAGTCTCGTCTCTTTGCGAGTTCCTCGAATACTGTTGAGGCTGTTGGTAATCGCGCTGATTATTAACACGGGGTGGATGAGCATGTTGTAGAAGAACTCTAGTCTTCAATTCCTTAGTCTTCTTATCCGCTTTCTCTAACTCATCCTTACGCCTATTCTCATAGTACTGAGCCGTAGCAAGAATCTGCGCCGATGTAGAAACGGGCCAAGCACTCTCGGAATCCTTCAACTTAGTACATAATTCAGGAAGAAGATTGTGCACAAATTTATCAACAAATAATCTCTGGCCACCCTCGGTAGCCATATCCTGACCACTATGATCAACAAAAGTTTCTTCGAAACGCGATAAAAAATCCGACACAGTCTCATCTTTCTTCTGCTCACAAGTAGACAATTTATCCCAATTAACACGGACCTCGGGCATCAAAGTCTTCATGAAAGTAATAATTCTAACAGGAAGTTCCGGAATGATATTTTCAGGTTTAGCACCTCCAACTTGTCTATCATTTGCAGCAACAAGATTCACCCACGAATCACCCAATTCATTATCATGATCCGTATGTCGAATGACATTCCAGATGGGCTGTGGAACTACATTCCCAAACAACATGTCTATGTCTGCCAAATTCATGACGCACGAACTCACAGTTTGCGTAAGCTCTTTATAATATCCCGCCGGATTCTTCCGCGGATCAGGTAAAGTCTGTTTAAGCGCTAAAACTTCTGGACGTTTCCATGGAACATGAACCCATACTCGCTGAAAGTGCGCAACAACAGGTGGATGGGCATTTGCATCAGCAGGTCTCCATACCGGAGATACCTCTCGCATCGGATACTGACGCGCATGTCTCCTAACTGACGAATCTGGCTCAAATAGTCGTTCAGTAGGGACATCGCTTCGGAGCGACAATAACGTCGACACTGCTTTCTCGATGTCGTGTAAACTCACAATCGTTCCTTTTGCAAACTCGGAACGCAATCGAAACAATTCTGCAGGAGCTTTACCCACTTCGTCCGTCCATTGTTCATGGAGGAACGCACACATAAGCTCAAAAACATAACGTTGCTTCGGTGCTTCCCATTGCTGGAAAACATCCATAATAATAATAATACCCTCAAGATCATACTGGGACTTATATGTCACCCATCTACGCGCCATATGATCCAAAACCACTTGCTCATCTGTATCAGGCAGCTGACTACGCAGCTGTCTACGCTCACTTACAGGAGACATACCCAATTGTCCCAACCAAGGAGTCAGAAAACCAGAAAAGGCAGCAGTCATCCGCTGTCTAGGAGAAGGAGTAGTCGGAAGAACAAGAGGAGACGAAACAGTAGTAGTAAAATCCATAGTCGGAACAGGCATAGAAACAGTAGAAGCAGGAAAAGGCAAAGTTGGCGGCCCCTGAGGTGGCTGCGCCAAAGGAACAGTAGCCAACGAAGGAGCTGGCTGTGGAGGAATAACAGGAGGCAAAACAACCGGCAATTGCACAGCCACGACCGGTGGCGGTGGTGCCGTAGCATTCTGCACATAAGGTGGCGGTGAATTTAACAAATGCGACATTAAGGGATCTTTTGCAAGATCCTTCTCATCTTTCTGCTCTTTAGACGGCAATACTGGGTAGCATCGGTCTACCGCTAACTTCTTCACTCTAAGCATCTGCTCACTTTCTTGCTCTTCTTCATTATCTCTGTATGCAATGGCAGCTTGCACCATTGACATACCCTTCTTATTTTTCTTCGCTAACTTTATTTCTTTCTGTTTGGCTTCTTTGCGCCATATGCGGAAAGAGTCAAACATCGCCGGCCGGGCTTTCTTCTTAAACAACTTCACTTCAAGGTTATCTAAGATTTCTGTCTCAAAACTACCGTAACGGGGCCACTTTAGGACACCGTCACTCTTCGTGTATTTTACCCAAATCTCATTATAGCTAATAGGACCCACGCCATGCTTCACATACAGTTCGTATGTAGGAGTTCCGATCGGAGGAACCGGACACGAATCCTCTAACCGGGAATCCCTCAAAGTACCACAACTAAACAAGTTTCTAAGACTGCTAAAACCAGGCATCTTGCACACTAGTCTAGCTTCAAACAACAAGGGAAATCTAAAAACGATAATCTCGTGAATAAACGAATCCCTTGGCTTTGGGGCCTGCAGGTACCAAATCAAAGCTATCCACTAAAGGATATAAAACAAACTAAGGACCAGGAGATGCTCCGTTTATACTTAACTGAAATGTCGATGGCGTCACCAGAAGACCCGTCAATCGTCTCGCTCTACAAACGTCTAAGGCTCCAAAACAGGGCGACAGTCAGGGCAGCAGTTCTTCATAGCCGTCGGAAAGTGGGAAACCTCGCAGCAAAGACTTTCGGACCACGACGACATACAGGGGTCGATGAAGTGGCTGGCATTCCTCCAGAATTTTCTCACGAAGCTTCTCACGAACCTCTGGCTTGGACCGGTACCGCTGAAGTCGCCCCACATTGGGCGCCAACTGAAGGACCGGGTTTTAGAACCCAGCGGCGTCAGGGAGAACGCCTGAAACCTTCGAGTTTCCCTGTCTTGGCAAACAGAGACACAGGATACTTCTTGAAGACGTCAAAGTCCAAAGTTTACTGGTTGCAACCAGGGACAGAGATCTACGAAGTACACACGGGTAGTTCGTCAGAGACTGCACACTTCGATAAACGGAGCTCGGTCTTTTATGCCGAAAATCATGCCTCTGGCAACATTACAATTTACATTTGGTGCATACAAACTGACGAATAACAACCTAGCATTTCAAAAGTAGCAAATGACGACAGTCAAAGACGATCCCATTTTCCGTTGTCCAGCCCACCAAAAACGATCGCACACATGCTTGATTTCCTGTTCGATCAGGCCGGACAAACCCATCGTAAACCCTTCAACCCAGATCGATGAACATGTCGTAAAGGAAAGGCAGAAACAGATGGAAAGGAGATAGAGAGGTGGGAACGGTGTACCATAAACTCGGACACGTCCTGCCCTTTGATCTTTATCAGGCCAGCTGCTGAACAAGGAACTGGCTCAGCGGGATTCGCCCCAGGCAAGGAGTCAGTTCGGCCAGGTCAACCAGAAGTCAGCTAAGGCGTACGTGTCTCAAGGACTTTCTCGGCCGCAGTCATCGGGCCTATGTTAGGGCAACCACACAAAATGGCTGCCGCATACAAAATGGAACCCGGAGGTTCAGACTAAATCCTTGAATACAGAGTGTTCTCCTATATCGATTCATACGAAAACACTCAGACACGTTACACTCGCCATTTGCGGTCTGTTGAGACCAAAATCGTCTATTTCCGATGATCTTTATAAATCGGGTTTCGGAACTATCGAACCCAATTCGGAACCACGGAACCACATAAGTTGGCAGGGTATGCTCAGACGTGAGTCCCTTGCTCACTTTGCCACTGGATTCAAGCAAGCCGGGCTGAAGACAGCTGAAATGCCAGAAACCGGGACTCGGAAGCTTGTTTCCGTTCCAGGGAAGGCATGGGCTGGCAGTTCGGGCTGTACTGTTCCCATGAGGCACAGGGTCAGACTGATTTGCATATGGCCATGTCTGAACTGTGATGGCAGAGTGGGCTAAAGAATGGTGATGGATTAAACTCTGATCTGTTGACTGGGTGCGAGTATTTGATTGGTTCAGATGCTCCGTCCATCGCCAGCCCCTTTTGTACTGCTTTGTTCGCCATAAGTTGGCAGGGTATGCTCAGACGTGAGTCCCTTGCTCACTTTGCCACTGGATTCAAGCAAGCCGGGCTGAAGAAGGCTGAAATGCCAGAAACCGGTCCTCGGAAGCTTGTTTCCGGTCCAGGGAAGGCATGGCTTGGCAGTTCGGGCTGGACTGTTCCCATGAAGCACAGGGTCAGACTGATTTGCATATGGGCATGTCTGAACTGGGGTGGCAGAGTGGGCTAATGAACAGTGATGGATTAAACCCAGATCTGTAGACTGGGTGTGAGTATTTGATTGGTTCAGATGCTCCGTCCATCACCACCCCCTTTTGTACCGCTTTGTTTGCCATAGGTTGGCAGGGTATGCTCAGACATGAGTCCCTTGCTCACTTTGCCACTGGATTTAAGCAAGCCGGGCTGAAGACAGCTGAAATGCCAGAAACCGGTCCTCGGAAGCTTTTTTCCGGTCCAGGGAAGGCATGGCTTGGCAGTTCGGGCTGGACTGTTCCCATGAGGCACAGGGTCAGACTGATTTGCATATGGCCATGTCTGAACTGGGGTGGCAGAGTGGGCTAAAGGACGGTTATGGATTAAACCCAGATCTGTTGACTGGGTGTGAGTATTTGATTGGTTCAGATGCTCCGTCCATCACCACCCCCTTTTGTACCGCTTTGTTCACCATAAGTTGTCAGGGTATGCTCAGACGTGAGTCCCTTGCTCACTTTGCCACTGGATTCAAGCAAGCCGGGCTGAAGACAGCTGAAATGCCAGAAACCGGTCCTCGGAAGCTTGTTTCCGGTCCAGGGAAGGCATGGCTTGGCAGTTCGGGCTGGACTGTTCCCATGAGGCACAGGGTCAGACTGATTTGCATATGGCCATGACTGAACTGGGGTGGCAGAGTGTGCTAAAGAACGGTGATGGATTAAACCCAGATCTGTTGGCTCAGATGCTCCGTCCATCACCAACCCCTTTTGTACCGCTTTGTTCACCATAAGTTGGCAGGGTATGCTCCGATGTGAGTCCCTTGCTCACTTTGCCACTGGATTCAAGCAAGCCGGGCTGAAGACAGCTGAAATTCCAAAAACCAGTCCTCGGAAGCTTGTTTCCGGTCCAGGGAAGGAATGGCTTGGCAGTTCGGGCTGGACTGTTCCCATGAGGCAGAGGGTCAGACTGATTTGCATATGGCCATGTCTGAACTGGGGTGGCAGAGTGGCCTAAAGAACGGTGATGGATTAAACCCAGATCTCTTGACTGGATGTGAGTATTTGATTGGTTCAGATGCTCCGTCCATCACCACCCCCTTTTGTACCACTTTGTTCACCATAAGTTGGCAGGGTATGCTCAGACGTGGGTCTCTTGCTCACTTTGCCACTGGATTCAAGCAAGCCAGGCTGAAGACAGCTGAAATGCCAGAAACTGGTCCTCGGAAGCTTGTTTCCGGTTCAGGGAAGGCATGGCTTGGCAGTTCAGGCTGGACTGTTCCCATGAGGCACAGGTTCAGACTGATTTGCATATGGCCATGTCTGAACTGGGGTGGCTGAGTGTGCTAAAGAACGGTGATGGATTAAACCCAGATCTGTTGGCTCAGATGCTCCATCCATCACCAACCCCTTTGTACCGCTTTGATCACCATAAGTTGACAGGGTATGCTCAGACGTGAGTCCCTTGCTCACTTTGCCACTGGATTCAAGCAAGCCGGGCTGAAGACAGCTGAAATGCCAGAAACCGGTCCTCGGTAGCTTGTTTCCGGTCCAGGGAAGCCATGGCTTGGCAGTTTCGGCTGGACTGTTCCCATGAGGTACAGGGTCAGACTGATTTGCATATGGCCATGTCTGAACTGGGTTGGCAGAGTGAGCTAAAGAAAAGTGATGGATTAAACCCAGATCTGTAGACTGGGTGTGAGTATTTGATTGGTTCTGATGCTCCGTCCATCACCACCCCCTTTTGTACCGCTTCGTTCACCATAAGTTGGCAGGGTATGCTCAGACGTGAGTCTCTTGATCACTTTGCCACTGGATTCAAGCAAGCCGGGATTAAGACAGCTGAAATGCCAAAAACCGGTCCTCGGAAGCTTGTTTCCGCTCCAGGGAAGGCCTGGCCTGGCAGTTCGGGCTGGACTATTCCCATGAGGCACAGGGTCAGACTGATTTGCATATGGCCATGTCTGAACTGTGGTGGCAGAGTGGGCTAAAGAACGGTGATGGATTAAACTCAGATCTGTTGACTGGGTGCGAGCATTCGATTGGTTCAGATGCTCCGTCAATCACCACCCCCTTTTGTACCGCTTTGTTCGCCATAAGTTGGCAAAGTATGCTCAGACGTGAGTCCCTTGCTCACTTTGCCACTGGATTCAAGGAAGCCGGGCTGAAGAATGCTGTAATGCCAGAAACCGGTCCTCAGAAGCTTGTTTCCGGTCCAGGCAAGGCATGGCTTGGCAGTTCGGGCTGGACTGTTCCCATGAAGCACATGGACAGACTGGTTTGCATTTGGCCATGTCTGAACAGGGGTGGCAGAGTGGGCTAAAGAACAGTGATGGATTAAACCCAGATCTGTAGACTGGGTGTGAGTATTTGATTGGTTCTGATGCTCCGTCCATCACCACCCCCTTTTGTACCGCTTTGTTCGCCATAAGTTGGCAGGGTATGCTCAGTCGTGAGTCCCTTGCTCACTTTGCCACATGATTCGAGCAAGCCGGGCTGAAGACAGCTGAAATGCCAGAAACCGGTCCTCGGAAGCTTGTTTCCAGTCCAGGCAAGGCATGGCTTGGCAGTTTGGGCTGGACTGTTACCATGAGGCACAGGGTCAGACTGATTTGCATATGGCCATGTCTGAACTGGGGTGGCAGAGTGGGCTAAAGAACGGTGATGGATTAAACCCAGATCTGTAGACTGGGTGTGAGTATTTGATTGGTTCAGATGCTCCGTCCATCACCACCCCCTTTTGTACCTCTTTGCTCGCCATAAGTTGGCATGGTATGCTCAGACGTGAGTCCCTTGCTCACTTTGCCACTGGATCAAAGCAAGCTGGGCTGAAGACAGCTGAAATGCCAGAAACCGGTCCTCGGAAGCTTGTTTCCGGTCCAGGGAAGGCATGGCTTGGCAGTTCGGGCTGGACTGTTCCCATGAGGCACAGGGTCAGACTGATTTGCATATGGCCATGTCTGAACTGGGGTGGCAGAGTGGGCTAAAGAACAGTGATGGATTAAATCCAGATCTGTTGGCTCAGATGCTCTGTCCATCACCAACCCCTTTTGTACTGCTTTGTTCACCACAAGTTGGCAGGGTATGCTCAGACGTGAGTCCCTTGCTCACTTTGCCACTGGATTGAAGCAAGCCGGGCTGAAGACAGCTGAAATGCAGGAAAACCGGTCCTCGGAAGCTTGTTTCCGGTCCAGGGAAGGCGTGGCTTGGCAGTTCGGGCTGGACTGTTTCCATGAGGCACAGGGTCAGACTGATTTGCATATGGCCATGTCTGAACTGGGGCGGCAGAGTGGGCTAAAGAACAGTGATGGATTAAACCCAGATCTGTAGACTGGGTGTGCGTATTTGATTGGTTCAGATGCTCCGTCCATCACCACCCCCTTTTGTACCGCTTTGTTCGCCATAAGTTGGTAGGGTATGCTCAGACGTGAGTCCCTTGCTCACTTTGCCACTGGATTCAAGCAAGCCGGGCTGAAGACAGCTGAAATGCCAGAAACCGGTCCTCGGTAGCTCGTTTCCGGTCCAGGGAAGTAATGGCTTGGCAGTTTGGGCTGGACTGTTCCCATGAGGCACAGGGTCAGACTGATTTGCATATGGCCGTGTCTGAACTGGGGAGGCAGAGTGGGCTACAGAACGGTGATGGATTAAACCCAGATCTGTTGACTGGGTGTGAGTATTTGATTGGTTCAGATGCTACGTCCATCACCACCCCCTTTTGTACCGCTTTGTTCGCCATAAGTTGGCAGGGTATGCTCAGACGTGAGTCCCTTGCTCACTTTGCCACTGGATTCAAGCAACCCGGGCTGAAGACAGCTGAAATGCCAGAAACTGGTCCTCGGAAGCTTGTTTCCGGTCCAGGGAAGGCATGGCTTGGCAGTTCGGGCTAGACTGTTACCATGAGGCACAGGGTCAGACTGATTTGCATATGGCCATGTCTGAACTGTGGTGGCAGAGTGGGCTAAAGAACGGTGATGGATTAAACTCAGATCTGTTGACTGGGTGTGAGTATTCGATTGGTTCAGATGCTCCGTCCATCACTACTCCCTTTTGTACCGCTTTGTTCGCCATAATTTGGCAGGGTATGCTCAGACGTGAGTCCCTTGCTCACATTGCTACTGGATTCAAGGAAGCCGGGCTGAAGAATGCTGAAATGCCAGAAACTGGTCCTCGGAAGCTTGTTTCCATTCCAGGGAAGGCATGGCTTGGCAGTTCAGGCTGGACTGTTCCCATGAAGCACAGGGTCAGACTGATTTGCATATGGCCATGTCTGAACTGGGGTGGCAGAGTGAGCTAAAGAAAAGTGATGGATTAAACCCAGATCTGTAGACTGGGTGTGAGTATTTGATTGGTTCTGATGCTCCGTCCATCACCACCCCCTTTTGTACTGCTTCGTTCGCCATAAGTTGGCAGGGTATGCTCAGACGTGAGTCCCTTGCTCACTTTGCCACTGGATTCAAGCAAGCCGGGCTGAAGACAGCTGAAATGCCAAAAACCGGTCCTCGGAAGCTTGTTTCGGGTCCAGGGAAGGCCTGGCCTGGCAGTTCGGGCTGGACTATTCCCATGAGGCACAGGGTCCGACTGATTTGCATATGGCCATGTCTGAACTGTGGTGGCAGAGTGGGCTAAAGAACGGTGATGGATTAAACTCAGATCTGTTGACTGGGTGCGAGCATTCGATTGGTTCAGATGCTCCGTCAATCACCACCCCCTTTTGTACCGCTTTGTTCGCCATAAGTTGGCAAAGTATGCTCAGACGTGAGTCCCTTGCTCACTTTGCCACTGGATTGAAGGAAGCCGGGCTGAAGAATGCTGAAATGCCGGAAACCGGTCCTCGGAAGCTTGTTTCCGGTCCAGGCAAGGCATGGCTTGGCAGTTCGGGCTGGACTGTTCCCATGAAGCACATGGTCACACTGATTTGCATTTGGCCATGTCTGAACAGGGGTGGCAGAGTGGGCTAAAGAACAGTGATGGATTAAACCCAGATCTGTTGACTGGGTGTGAGTATTTAATTGGTTCAGATGCTCCGTCCATCACCACCCCCTTTTGTACCTCTTTGTTCGCCATAAGTTGACAGGGTATGCTCAGACGTGAGTCCCTTGCTCACTTTGCCACTGGATTCAAGCAAGCCGGGCTGAAGACAGCTGAAATTCCAAAAACCAGTCCTCGGAAGCTTGTTTCCGGTCCAGGGAAGGAATGGCTTGGCAGTTCGAACTGGACTGTTCCCATGAGGCAGAGGGTCAGACTGATTTGCATATGGCCATGTCTGAGCTGGGGTGGCAGAGTGGCCTAAAGAACGGTGATGGATTAAACCCAGATCTCTTGACTGGATGTGAGTATTTGATTGGTTCAGATGCTCCGTCCATCACCACCCCCTTTTGTACCACTTTGTTCACCATAAGTTGGCAGGGTATGCTCAGACGTGGGTCTCTTGCTCACTTTGCCACTGGATTCAAGCAAGCCAGGCTGAAGACAGCTGAAATGCCAGAAACTGGTCCTCGGAAGCTTGTTTCCGGTTCAGGGAAGGCATGGCTTGGCAGTTCAGGCTGGACTGTTCCCATGAGGCACAGGTTCAGACTGATTTGCATATGGCCATGTCTGAACTGGGGTGGCAGAGTGTGCTAAAGAACGGTGATGGATTAAACCCAGATCTGTTGGCTCAGATGCTCCGTCCATCACCACCCCCTTTTGTACCTCTTTGTTCACCATAAGTTGGCAGGGTATGCTCAGTCCTTTGCCCACTTTGCCACTGGATTCGAGCAAGCCAGGCTGAAGACAGCTGAAATGCCCGGAACCGGTCCTCGGAAGCTTATTTCCGGTCCATGAAAGGCATGGCTTGGCAGTTTGGGCTGGACTGTTCCCATGAGGCAAGGGTCAGACTGATTTTCATATGGCCATGTCTGAACTGGGGTGGCAAAGTGGGCTAAAGAACGGTGATGGATTAAACCCAGATCTGTTGACTGGATCTGAGTATTTGATTGGTTCAGATGCTCCGTCCATCATCACCCCATTTTGTACCACTTTGTTTGCCATAAGTTGGCAGGGTATGCTCAGACGTGAGTCCCTTGCTCACTTTGCCACTGAAGTAAAGCAAGCCGGGTTGAAGACAGCTGAAATGTCAGAAACCGGTCCTCGGAAGCTTGTTTCCGGTCCAGGGAAGGCATGGCTTGGCAGTTCGGGCTGGACTGTTCCCATGAGGCACAGGGTCAGACTGATTTGCATATGGCCTTGTCTGTACTGGGGTGGCAGAGTGGGCTAAAGAACGGTGATGGATTAAACCCAGATCTGTTGGCTCAGATGCTCCGTCCATCACCAACCCCTTTTGTACTGCTTTGTTCACCATAAGTTGGCAGGGTATGCTCAGACGTGAGTCCCTTGCTTACTTTGCCACTGGATTCAAGCAAGCCGGGCTGAAGACAGCTGAAATGCCAGGAACCGGTCCTCAGAGGCTTGTTTCCGGTCCATGGAAGGCATGGCTTGGCAGTTTGAGCTGGACTGTTCCCATGAGGCACAGTGTCAGACTGATTTGCATATGGCCATGTCTGATCTGGGGTGGCAGATTGGGCTAAAGAACGGTGATGGATTAAACCCAGATCTGTTGACTGGGTGTGAGTATTTGATTGGTTCAGATGCTCCGTCCATCACCACCCCCTTTTGTACCGCTTTGTTCGCCATAAGTTGGCAGGGTATGCTCAGATGTGAGTCCCTTGCTCAGTTTGCCACTGGATTCAAGCAAGCCGGGCTGAAGACAGCTGAAATGCCAGAAACTGGTCCTCGGAAGCTTGTTTCCGGTCCAGGGAAGGCATCGCTTGGCAGTTCGGGCTGGACTGTTCCCATGGGCAAAGGGTCAGACTAATTTGCATATGGCCATGTCTGAACTGGTGTGGCAAAGTGGGCTACAGAACGGTGATGAATTAAACCCAGATCTGTTGACTGGGTGTGAGTATTTGATTGGTTCAGATGCTCTGTCCATCACCACCCCCTTTTGTACCGCTTTGTTCGCCATAAGTTGGCAGGGTATGCTCAGACGTGAGTCCCTTGCTCAGTTTGCCACTGGATTCAAGCAAGCCGGGCTGAAGATAGCTGAAATGCCAGAAACCGGTCCTCGAAGCTTGTTTCCGGTCCAGGGAAGGCATTGCTTGGCAGTTCGGGCTGGACTGTTCCCATGAGGCACAGGGTCAGACTGATTTGCATATGGCCATGTCTGAACTGGGGTGGTGGAGTGTGCTAAAGAACGGTGATGGATTAAACCCAGATCTGTTGGCTCAGATGCTTCTTCCATCACCAACCCCTTTTGTACCGCTTTGTTCACCATAAGTTGGCAGGGTATGCTCAGACGGGAGTCCCTTGCTCACTCTGCCACTGGATTCAAGCAAGCCAGGCTGAAGACAGCTCAAATGTCAGAAACCAGTCCTCCGAAGCTTGTTTCTGGTCCAGGGAAGGCATGGCTTCACAGTTCGGGCTGGACTGTTCCCATGAGGCACAGGGTCAGACTGATTTGCATATGGCCATGTCTGAACTGAGGTGGCAGAGTGGGCTAAAGAACGGTGATGGATTAAACCCAGATCTGTTGACTGGGTGTGAGTATTTGATTGGTGCAGATGCTCCGTCCATCACCACCCCCTTTTATACCATTTTGTTCACCATAATTTGGCAGGGTATGCTCAGACGTGAGTCCCTTGCTCACTTTGCCACTGGATTCAAGCAAGCCGGGCTGAAGACAACTGAAATGCCAGAAACCGGTCCTCGGAAGCTTGTTTCCTGTCCATGGAATGCATGGGTTGCCAGTTTGGGCTGGACTGTTCCCATGAGGCACAGGGTCAGGCTGATTTGCATATGGCCATGTCTGAACTGGGGTGGTGGAGTGTGCTAAAGAACGGTGATGGATTAAACCGAGATCTGTTGGCTCAGATGCTTCTTCCATCACCAACCCATTTTGTACCGCTTTGTTCACCATAAGTTGGCAGGGTATGCTCAGACGGGAGTCCCTTGCTCACTCTGCCACTGGATTCAAGCAAGCCAGGCTGAAGACAGCTCAAATGTCAGAAACCAGTCCTCCGAAGCTTGTTTCTGGTCCAGGGAAGGCATGGCTTCACAGTTCGGGCTGGACTGTTCCCATGAGGCACAGGGTCAGACTGATTTGCATATGGCCATGTCTGAACTGGGGTGGCAGAGTGGGCTAAAGAACGGTGATGGATTAAACCCAGATCTGTTGACTGGGTGTGAGTATTTGATTGGTTCAGATGCTCCGTCCATCACCACCCCCTTTTGTACCGTTTTGTTCACCATAATTTGGCAGGGTATGCTCAGACGTGAGGCCCTTGCTCACTTTGCCACTGGATTCAAGCTAGCCGGGCTGAAGACAACTGAAATGCCAGAAACCGGTCCTCGGAAGCTTGTTTCCTGTCCATGGAATGCATGGCTTGCCAGTTTGGGCTGGAATGTTCCCATGAGGCACAGGGTCAGGCTGATTTGCATATGGCCATGTCTGAACTGGGGTGGCAGAGTGGGCTAAAGAACGGTGATGGATTATACCCAGATCTGTTGACTGGATGTGAGTATTTGATTGGTTCAGATGCTCCATCCATCACCGCCCCATTTTGTACCGCTATGTTCGCCATAAGTTGGCAGGGTATTCTCAGACGTGAGTCCCTTGCTCACTTTGCCACTGGATTCAAGCAAGCCGGGCTGAAGACAGCTGAAATGTCAGAAACCGGTCCTCTGAAGCTTGTTTCGGGTCCAGGGAAGGGATGGCTTGGCAGTTCAGGCTGGACTGTTCCCATGAGGCACAGGGTCAGACTGATTTGCATATGGCCATGTCTGAACTGGGGTGGCTGAGTGTGCTAAAGAACGGTGATGGATTAAACCCAGATCTGTTGGCTCAGATGCTCCATCCATCACCAACCCCTTTGTACCGCTTTGATCACCATAAGTTGACAGGGTATGCTCAGACGTGAGTCCCTTGCTCACTTTGCCACTGGATTCAAGCAAGCCGGGCTGAAGACAGCTGAAATGCCAGAAACCGGTCCTCGGTAGCTTGTTTCCGGTCCAGGGAAGCCATGGCTTGGCAGTTTCGGCTGGACTGTTCCCATGAGGTACAGGGTCAGACTGATTTGCATATGGCCATGTCTGAACTGGGTTGGCAGAGTGAGCTAAAGAAAAGTGATGGATTAAACCCAGATCTGTAGACTGGGTGTGAGTATTTGATTGGTTCTGATGCTCCGTCCATCACCACCCCCTTTTGTACCACTTCGTTCACCATAAGTTGGCAGGGTATGCTCAGACGTGAGTCTCTTGATCACTTTGCCACTGGATTCAAGCATACCGGGATTAAGACAGCTGAAATGCCAAAAACCGGTCCTCGGAAGCTTGTTTCCGCTCCAGGGAAGGCCTGGCCTGGCAGTTCGGGCTGGACTATTCCCATGAGGCACAGGGTCAGACTGATTTGCATATGGCCATGTCTGAACTGGGTTGGCAGAGTGAGCTAAAGAAAAGTGATGGATTAAACCCAGATCTGTAGACTGGGTGTGAGTATTTGATTGGTTCTGATGCTCCGTCCATCACCACCCCCTTTTGTACCACTTCGTTCACCATAAGTTGGCAGGGTATGCTCAGACGTGAGTCTCTTGATCACTTTGCCACTGGATTCAAGCAAGCCGGGCTGAAGACAGCTGAAATGCCAGGAACCGGTCCTCGGAGGCTTGTTTCCGGTCCATGGAAGGCATGGCTTGGCAGTTTGAGCTGGACTGTTCCCATGAGGCACAGTGTCAGACTGATTTGCATATGGCCATGTCTGATCTGGGGTGGCAGATTGGGCTAAAGAACGGTGATGGATTAAACCCAGATCTGTTGACTGGGTGTGAGTATTTGATTGGTTCAGATGCTCCGTCCATCACCACCCCCTTTTGTACCGCTTTGTTCGCCATAAGTTGGCAGGGTATGCTCAGATGTGAGTCCCTTGCTCAGTTTGCCACTGGATTCAAGCAAGCCGGGCTGAAGACAGCTGAAATGCCAGAAACTGGTCCTCGGAAGCTTGTTTCCGGTCCAGGGAAGGCATGGCTTGGCAGTTCGGGCTGGACTGTTCCCATGGGCAAAGGGTCAGACTAATTTGCATATGGCCATGTCTGAACTGGTGTGGCAAAGTGGGCTACAGAACGGTGATGAATTAAACCCAGATCTGTTGACTGGGTGTGAGTATTTGATTGGTTCAGATGCTCTGTCCATCACCACCCCCTTTTGTACCGCTTTGTTCGCCATAAGTTGGCAGGGTATGCTCAGACGTGAGTCCCTTGCTCAGTTTGCCACTGGATTCAAGCAAGCCGGGCTGAAGATAGCTGAAATGCCAGAAACCGGTCCTCGAAGCTTGTTTCCGGTCCAGGGAAGGCATTGCTTGGCAGTTCGGGCTGGACTGTTCCCATGAGGCACAGGGTCAGACTGATTTGCATATGGCCATGTCTGAACTGGGGTGGTGGAGTGTGCTAAAGAACGGTGATGGATTAAACCCAGATCTGTTGGCTCAGATGCTTCTTCCATCACCAACCCCTTTTGTACCGCTTTGTTCACCATAAGTTGGCAGGGTATGCTCAGACGGGAGTCCCTTGCTCACTCTGCCACTGGATTCAAGCAAGCCAGGCTGAAGACAGCTCAAATGTCAGAAACCAGTCCTCCGAAGCTTGTTTCTGGTCCAGGGAAGGCATGGCTTCACAGTTCGGGCTGGACTGTTCCCATGAGGCACAGGGTCAGACTGATTTGCATATGGCCATGTCTGAACTGAGGTGGCAGAGTGGGCTAAAGAACGGTGATGGATTAAACCCAGATCTGTTGACTGGGTGTGAGTATTTGATTGGTGCAGATGCTCCGTCCATCACCACCCCCTTTTATACCATTTTGTTCACCATAATTTGGCAGGGTATGCTCAGACGTGAGTCCCTTGCTCACTTTGCCACTGGATTCAAGCAAGCCAGGCTGAAGACAACTGAAATGCCAGAAACCGGTCCTCGGAAGCTTGTTTCCTGTCCATGGAATGCATGGGTTGCCAGTTTGGGCTGGACTGTTCCCATGAGGCACAGGGTCAGGCTGATTTGCATATGGCCATGTCTGAACTGGGGTGGCAGAGTGGGCTAAAGAACGGTGATGGATTATACCCAGATCTGTTGACTGGATGTGAGTATTTGATTGGTTCAGATGCTCCGTCCATCACCGCCCCATTTTGTACCGCTATGTTCGCCATAAGTTGGCAGGGTATTCTCAGACGTGAGTCCCTTGCTCACTTTGCCACTGGATTCAAGCAAGCCGGGCTGAAGACAGCTGAAATGTCAGAAACCGGTCCTCTGAAGCTTGTTTCCGGTCCAGGGAAGGCATGGCTTGGCAGTTCAGGCTGGACTGTTCCCATGAGGCACAGGGTCAGACTGATTTGCATATGGCCATGTCTGAACTGGGGTGGCTGAGTGTGCTAAAGAACGGTGATGGATTAAACCCAGATCTGTTGGCTCAGATGCTCCATCCATCACCAACCCCTTTGTACCGCTTTGATCACCATAAGTTGACAGGGTATGCTCAGACGTGAGTCCCTTGCTCACTTTGCCACTGGATTCAAGCAAGCCGGGCTGAAGACAGCTGAAATGCCAGAAACCGGTCCTCGGTAGCTTGTTTCCGGTCCAGGGAAGCCATGGCTTGGCAGTTTGGGCTGGACTGTTCCCATGAGGCACAGGGTCAGACTGATTTGCATATGGCCATGTCTGAACTGGGTTGGCAGAGTGAGCTAAAGAAAAGTGATGGATTAAACCCAGATCTGTAGACTGGGTGTGAGTATTTGATTGGTTCTGATGCTCCGTCCATCACCACCCCCTTTTGTACCACTTCGTTCGCCATAAGTTGGCAGGGTATGCTCAGACGTGAGTCTCTTGATCACTTTGCCACTGGATTCAAGCAAGCCGGGATGAAGACAGCTGAAATGCCAAAAACCGGTCCTCGGAAGCTTGTTTCCGCTCCAGGGAAGGCCTGGCCTGGCAGTTCGGGCTGGACTATTCCCATGAGGCACAGGGTCAGACTGATTTGCATATGGCCATGTCTGAACTGGGGTGGCAGAGTGTGCTAAAGAACGGTGATGGATTAAACCCAGATCTGTTGGCTCAGATGCTCCGTCCATCACCACCCCCTTTTGTACCTCTTTGTTCACCATAAGTTTGCAGGGTATGCTCAGTCCTTTGCCCACTTTGCCACTGGATTCGAGCAAGCCAGGCTGAAGACAGCTGAAATACCAGGGACCGGTACTCGGAAGCTTGTTTCCGGTCCATGGAAGGCATGGCTTGGCAGTTTGGGCTGGACTGTTCCCATGAGGCACAGGGTCAGACTGATTTGTATATGGCCATGTCTGAACTGGGGTGGCAGAGTGGGCTAAAGAACGGTGATGGATTAAACCCAGATCTGTTGACTGGATGTGAGTATTTGATTGGTTCAGATGCTCTGTCCATCATCACCCTATTTTGTACCGCTTTGTTTGCCATAAGTTGGCAGGGTATGCTCAGACGTGAGTCCCTTGCTCACTTTGCCACTGAATTAAAGCAAGCCGGGTTGAAGACAGCTGAAATGTCAGACACCGGTCCTCGGAAGCTTGTTTCCGGTCCAGGGAAGGCATGGCTTGGCAGTTCGGGCTGGACAATTCCCATGAGGCACAGGGTCAGACTGATTTGCATATGGCCTTGTCTGTACTGGGGTGGCAGAGTGGGCTAAAGAACGGTGATGGATTAAACCCAGATCTGTTGGCTCAGATGCACCGTCCATCACCAACCCCTTTTGTACTGCTTTGTTCACCATAAGTTGGCAGGGTATGCTCAGACGTGAGTCCCTTGCTTACTTTGCCACTGGATTCAAGCAAGCCGGGCTGAAGACAGCTGAAATGCCAGGAACCGGTCCTCGGAGGCTTGTTTCCGGTCCATGGAAGGCATGGCTTGGCAGTTTGAGCTGGACTGTTCCCATGAGGCACAGTGTCAGACTGATTTGCATATGGCCATGTCTGACCTGGGGTGGCAGAGTGGGCTAAAGAACGGTGATGGATTAAACCCAGATCTGTTGACTGGGTGTGAGTATTTGATTGGTTCAGATGCTCCGTCCATCACCACCCCCTTTTGTACCGCTTTGTTTGCCATAAGTTGGCAGGGTATGCTCAGATGTGAGTCCCTTGCTCAGTTTGCCACTGGATTCAAGCAAGCCGGGCTGAAGACAGCTGAAATGCCAGAAACTGGTCCTCGGAAGCTTGTTTCCGGTCCAGGGAAGGCATGGATTGGCAGTTCGGGCTGGACTGTTCCCATGGGCAAAGGGTCAGACTAATTTGCATATGGCCATGTCTGAACTGGGGTGGCAAAGTGGGCTACAGAACGGTGATGAATTAAACCCAGATCTGTTGACTGGGTGTGAGTATTTGATTGGTTCAGATGCTCTGTCCATCACCACTCCCTTTTGTACCGCTTTGTTCACCATAAGTTGGCAGGGTATGCTCAGACGTGAGTCCCTTGCTCAGTTTGCCACTGGATTCAAGCAAGCCGGGCTGAAGACACCTGAAATGCCAGAAACCGGTCCTCGAAGCTTGTTTCCGGTCCAGGGAAGGCATTGCTTGGCAGTTCGGGCTGGACTGTTCCCAGGAGGCACAGGGTCAGACTGATTTGCATGATGCCATGTCTGAACTGGGGTGGTGGAGTGTGCTAAAGAACGGTGATGGATTAAACCGAGATCTGTTGGCTCAGATGCTTCTTCCATCACCAACCCATTTTGTACCGCTTTGTTCACCATAAGTTGGCAGGGTATGCTCAGACGGGAGTCCCTTGCTCACTCTGCCACTGGATTCAAGCAAGCCAGGCTGAAGACAGCTCAAATGTCAGAAACCAGTCCTCCGAAGCTTGTTTCTGGTCCAGGGAAGGCATGGCTTCACAGTTCGGGCTGGACTGTTCCCATGAGGCACAGGGTCAGACTGATTTGCATATGGCCATGTCTGAACTGGGGTGGCAGAGTGGGCTAAAGAACGGTGATGGATTAAACCCAGATCTGTTGACTGGGTGTGAGTATTTGATTGGTTCAGATGCTCCGTCCATCACCACCCCCTTTTGTACCGTTTTGTTCACCATAATTTGGCAGGGTATGCTCAGACGTGAGTCCCTTGCTCACTTTGCCACTGGATTCAAGCAAGCCGGGCTGAAGACAACTGAAATGCCAGAAACCGGTCCTCGGAAGCTTGTTTCCTGTCCATGGAATGCATGGCTTGCCAGTTTGGGCTGGACTGTTCCCATGAGGCACAGGGTCAGGCTGATTTGCATATGGCCATGTCTGAACTGGGGTGGCAGAGTGGGCTAAAGAACGGTGATGGATTATACCCAGATCTGTTGACTGGATGTGAGTATTTGATTGGTTCAGATGCTCCATCCATCACCGCCCCATTTTGTACCGCTATGTTCGCCATAAGTTGGCAGGGTATTCTCAGACGTGAGTCCCTTGCTCACTTTGCCACTGGATTCAAGCAAGCCGGGCTGAAGACAGCTGAAATGTCAGAAACCGGTCCTCTGAAGCTTGTTTCGGGTCCAGGGAAGGCATGGCTTGGCAGTTCAGGCTGGACTGTTCCCATGAGGCACAGGGTCAGACTGATTTGCATATGGCCATGTCTGAACTGGGGTGGCTGAGTGTGCTAAAGAACGGTGATGGATTAAACCCAGATCTGTTGGCTCAGATGCTCCATCCATCACCAACCCCTTTGTACCGCTTTGATCACCATAAGTTGACAGGGTATGCTCAGACGTGAGTCCCTTGCTCACTTTGCCACTGGATTCAAGCAAGCCGGGCTGAAGACAGCTGAAATGCCAGAAACCGGTCCTCGGTAGCTTGTTTCCGGTCCAGGGAAGCCATGGCTTGGCAGTTTCGGCTGGACTGTTCCCATGAGGTACAGGGTCAGACTGATTTGCATATGGCCATGTCTGAACTGGGTTGGCAGAGTGAGCTAAAGAAAAGTGATGGATTAAACCCAGATCTGTAGACTGGGTGTGAGTATTTGATTGGTTCTGATGCTCCGTCCATCACCACCCCCTTTTGTACCGCTTCGTTCACCATAAGTTGGCAGGGTATGCTCAGACGTGAGTCTCTTGATCACTTTGCCACTGGATTCAAGCAAGCCGGGATTAAGACAGCTGAAATGCCAAAAACCGGTCCTCGGAAGCTTGTTTCCGCTCCAGGGAAGGCCTGGCCTGGCAGTTCGGGCTGGACTATTCCCATGAGGCACAGGGTCAGACTGATTTGCATATGGCCATGTCTGAACTGTGGTGGCAGAGTGGGCTAAAGAACGGTGATGGATTAAACTCAGATCTGTTGACTGGGTGCGAGCATTCGATTGGTTCAGATGCTCCGTCAATCACCACCCCCTTTTGTACCGCTTTGTTCGCCATAAGTTGGCAAAGTATGCTCAGACGTGAGTCCCTTGCTCACTTTGCCACTGGATTCAAGGAAGCCGGGCTGAAGAATGCTGTAATGCCAGAAACCGGTCCTCAGAAGCTTGTTTCCGGTCCAGGCAAGGCATGGCTTGGCAGTTCGGGCTGGACTGTTCCCATGAAGCACATGGACAGACTTATTTGCATTTGGCCATGTCTGAACAGGGGTGGCAGAGTGGGCTAAAGAACAGTGATGGATTAAACCCAGATCTGTAGACTGGGTGTGAGTATTTGATTGGTTCTGATGCTCCGTCCATCACCACCCCCTTTTGTACCGCTTTGTTCGCCATAAGTTGGCAGGGTATGCTCAGTCGTGAGTCCCTTGCTCACTTTGCCACATGATTCGAGCAAGCCGGGCTGAAGACAGCTGAAATGCCAGAAACCGGTCCTCGGAAGCTTGTTTCCAGTCCAGGCAAGGCATGGCTTGGCAGTTTGGGCTGGACTGTTACCATGAGGCACAGGGTCAGACTGATTTGCATATGGCCATGTCTGAACTGGGGTGGCAGAGTGGGCTAAAGAACGGTGATGGATTAAACCCAGATCTGTAGACTGGGTGTGAGTATTTGATTGGTTCAGATGCTCCGTCCATCACCACCCCCTTTTGTACCTCTTTGCTCGCCATAAGTTGGCATGGTATGCTCAGACGTGAGTCCCTTGCTCACTTTGCCACTGGATCAAAGCAAGCTGGGCTGAAGACAGCTGAAATGCCAGAAACCGGTCCTCGGAAGCTTGTTTCCGGTCCAGGGAAGGCATGGATTGGCAGTTCGGGCTGGACTGTTCCCATGAGGCACAGGGTCAGACTGATTTGCATATGGCCATGTCTGAACTGTGGTGGCAGAGTGGGCTAAAGAACGGTGATGGATTAAACTCAGATCTGTTGACTGGGTGTGAGTATTCGATTGGTTCAGATGCTCCGTCCATCACTACTCCCTTTTGTACCGCTTTGTTCGCCATAATTTTGCAGGGTATGCTCAGACGTGAGTCCCTTGCTCACATTGCTACTGGATTCAAGGAAGCCGGGCTGAAGAATGCTGAAATGCCAGAAACTGGTCCTCGGAAGCTTGTTTCCATTCCAGGGAAGGCATGGCTTGGCAGTTCAGGCTGGACTGTTCCCATGAAGCACAGGGTCAGACTGATTTGCATATGGCCATGTCTGAACTGGGGTGGCAGAGTGAGCTAAAGAAAAGTGATGGATTAAACCCAGATCTGTAGACTGGGTGTGAGTATTTGATTGGTTCTGATGCTCCGTCCATCACCACCCCCTTTTGTACTGCTTCGTTCGCCATAAGTTGGCAGGGTATGCTCAGACGTGAGTCCCTTGCTCACTTTGCCACTGGATTCAAGCAAGCCGGGCTGAAGACAGCTGAAATGCCAAAAACCGGTCCTCGGAAGCTTGTTTCCGGTCCAGGGAAGGCCTGGCCTGGCAGTTCGGGCTGGACTATTCCCATGAGGCACAGGGTCAGACTGATTTGCATATGGCCATGTCTGAACTGTGGTGGCAGAGTGGGCTAAAGAACGGTGATGGATTAAACTCAGATCTGTTGACTGGGTGCGAGCATTCGATTGGTTCAGATGCTCCGTCAATCACCACCCCCTTTTGTACCGCTTTGTTCGCCATAAGTTGGCAAAGTATGCTCAGACGTGAGTCCCTTGCTCACTTTGCCACTGGATTCAAGGAAGCCGGGCTGAAGAATGCTGAAATGCCGGAAACCGGTCCTCGGAAGCTTGTTTCCGGTCCAGGCAAGGCATGGCTTGGCAGTTTGGGCTGGACTGTTCCCATGAGGCACAGGGTCAGACTGATTTGCATATGGCCATGTCTGAACTGGGGTGGCAGAGTGGGCTAAAGAATGGTGATGGATTAAACCCAGATCTGTTGACTGGGTGTGAGGATTTAATTGGTTCAGATGCTCCGTCCATCACCACCCCCTTTTGTACCTCTTTGTTCGCCATAAGTTGACAGGGTATGCTCAGACGTGAGTCCCTTGCTCACTTTGCCACTGGATTCAAGCAAGCCGGGCTGAAGACAGCTGAAATGCCAGAAACTGGTCCTCGGAAGCTTGTTTCCGGTCCAGGGAAGGCATTGCTTGGCAGTTCGGGCTGGACTGTTCCCATGAGGCACAGGGTCAGACTGATTTGCATATGGCCATGTCTGAACTGGGGTGGCAGAGTGGGCTAAAGAATGGTGATGGATTAAACCCAGATCTGTTGACTGGGTGTGAGGATTTAATTGGTTCAGATGCTCCGTCCATCACCACCCCCTTTTGTACCTCTTTGTTCGCCATAAGTTGACAGGGTATGCTCAGACGTGAGTCCCTTGCTCACTTTGCCACTGGATTCAAGCAAGCCGGGCTGAAGACAGCTGAAATGCCAGAAACTGGTCCTCGGAAGCTTGTTTCCGGTCCAGGGAAGGCATGGCTTGGCAGTTCGGGCTGGACTGTTCCCATGAGGCACAGGGTCAGACTGATTTGCATATGGCCATGTCTGAACTGGGGTGGCAGAGTGGGCTAAAGAACGGTGATGGATTAAACCCAGATCTGTTGACTGGGTGTGAGTATTTGATTGGTTCAGATGCTCCGTCCATCACCACCCCCTTTTGTACCGATTTGTTCGCCAAAAGTTGACAGGGTATGCTCAGACGTGAGTCCCTTGCTCACTTTGCCACTGGATTCAAGCAAGCTGGGCTGAAGACAGCTGAAATGCCGGAAACTGGGGTTCGGAAGCTTGTTTCCGGTCCAGGCAAGGCATGGCTTGGCAGTTTGGGCTGGACTGTTCCCATGAGGCACAGGGTCAAACTGATTTGCATATGGCCATGTCTGAACTGGGGTGGCAGAGTGGGCTAAAGAACGGTGATGGATTAAACCCAGATCTTTTGACTGGGTGTGAGTATTTGATTGGTTCAGATGCTCCGTCCATCACCACCCCCTTTTGTACCGATTTGTTCGCCAAAAGTTGACAGGGTATGCTCAGACGTGAGTCCCTTGCTCACTTTGCCACTGGATTCAAGCAAGCCGGGCTGAAGACAGCTGAAATGCCAGAAACCGGTCCTCGGTAGCTTGTTTCCGGTCCAGGGAAGTAATGGCTTGGCAGTTTGGGCTGGACTGTTCCCATGAGGCACAGGGTCAGACTGATTTGCATATGGCCGTGTCTGAACTGGGGAGGCAGAGTGGGCTACAGAACGGTGATGGATTAAACCCAGATCTGTTGAATGGGTGTGAGTATTTGATTGGTTCAGATGCTACGTCCATCACCACCCCCTTTTGTACCGCTTTGTTTGCCATAAGTTGGCAGGGTATGCTCAGACGTGAGTCCCTTGCTCACTTTGCCACTGGATTCAAGCAAGCCGGGCTGAAGATAGCTGAAATGCCAGAAACGGGTCCTCGGAAGCTTGTTTCCGGTCCAGGGAAGGCATGGCTTGGCAGTTCGGGCTAGACTGTTACCATGAGGCACAGGGTCAGACTGATTTGCATATGGCCATGTCTGAACTGGGGTGGCAGAGTGAGCTAAAGAAAAGTGATGGATTAAACCCAGATCTGTAGACTGGGTGTGAGTATTTGATTGGTTCTGATGCTCCGTCCATCACCACCCCCTTTTGTACTGCTTCGTTCGCCATAAGTTGGCAGGGTATGCTCAGACGTGAGTCCCTTGCTCACTTTGCCACTGGATTCAAGCAAGCCGGCCTGAAGACAGCTGAAATGCCAAAAACCAGTCCTCGGAAGCTTGTTTCCGGTCCAGGGAAGGCCTGGCCTGGCAGTTCGGGCTGGACTATTCCCATGAGGCACAGGGTCAGACTGATTTGCATATGGCCATGTCTGAACTGTGGTGGCAGAGTGGGCTAAAGAACGGTGATGGATTAAACTCAGATCTGTTGACTGGGTGCGAGCATTCGATTGGTTCAGATGCTCCGTCAATCACCACCCCCTTTTGTACCGCTTTGTTCGCCATAAGTTGGCAAATTATGCTCAGACGTGAGTCCCTTGCTCACTTTGCCACTGGATTCAAGCAAGCCGGGCTGAAGAATGCTGAAATGCCGGAAACCGGTCCTCAGAAGCTTGTTTCCGGTCCAGGCAAGAGATGGCTTGGCAGTTCGGGCTGGACTGTTCCCATGAAGCACATGGTCAGACTGATTTGCATTTGGCCATGTCTGAACAGGGATGGCAGAGTGGGCTAAAGAACAGTGATGGATTAAACCCAGATCTGTAGACTGGGTGTGAGTATTTGATTGGTTCTGATGCTCCGTCCATCACCACCCCCTTTTGTACCGCTTTGTTCGCCATAAGTTGGCAGGGTATGCTCAGACGTGAGTCCCTTGCTCACTTTGCCACATGATTCGAGCAAGCCGGGCTGAAGACAGCTGAAATACCAGAAACCGGTCCTCGGAAGCTTGTTTCCGGTCCAGGCAAGGCATCGCTTGGCAGTTTGGGCTGGACTGTTCCCATGAGGCACAGGGTCAGACTGATTTGCATATGGCCATGTCTGAACTGGGGTGGCAGAGTGGGATAAAGAATGGTGATGGATTAAACCCAGATCTGTTGACTGGGTGTGAGTATTTAATTGGTTCAGATGCTCCGTCCATCACCACCCCCTTTTGTACCTCTTTGTTCGCCATAAGTTGACAGGGTATGCTCAGACGTGAGTCCCTTGCTCACTTTGCCACTGGATTCAAGCAAGCCGGGCTGAAGACAGCTGAAATGCCGGAAACTGGTCCTCGGAAGCTTGTTTCCGGTCCAGGGAAGGCATGGCTTGGCAGTTCGGGCTGGACTGTTCCCATGAGGCACAGGGTCAGACTGATTTGCATATGGCCATGTCTGAACTGGGGTGGCAGAGTGGGCTAAAGGACGGTGATGGATTAAACCCAGATCTGTTGACTGGGTGTGAGTATTTGATTGGTTCAGATGCTCCGTCCATCACCACCCCCTTTTGTACCGCTTTGTTCGCCATAAGTTGGCAGGGTATGCTCAGACGTGAGTCCCTTGCTCACTTTGCCACTGGATCCAACCAAGCCGGGCTGAAGACAGCTGAAATGCCAGAAACCTGTCCTCGGAAGCTTGTTTCCGGTCCAGGGAAGGCATGGCTTGGCAGTTCGGGCTGGACTGTTCCCATGAGGCACAGGGTCAGACTGATTTGCATATGGCCATGTCTGAACTGGGGTGGCAGAGTGGGCTAAAGAACAGTGATGGATTAAATCCAGATCTGTTGGCTCAGATGCTCTGTCCATCACCAACCCCTTTTGTACTGCTTTGTTCACCATAAGTTGGCAGGGTATGCTCAGACGTGAGTCCCTTGCTCACTTTGCCACTGGATTTAGGCAAGCCGGGCTGAAGACAGCTGAAATGCCAGAAACCGGTCCTCAGAAGCTTGTTTCCGGTCCAGGGAAGGCGTGGCTTGGCAGTTCGGGCTGGACTGTTTCCATGAGGCACAGGGTCAGACTGATTTGCATATGGCCATGTCTGAACTGGGGTGGCAGAGTGGGCTAAAGAACAGTGATGGATTAAACCCAGATCTGTAGACTGGGTGTGAGTATTTGATTGGTTCTGATGCTCCGTCCATCACCACCCCCTTCTTACCGCTTTGTTCGCCATAAGTTGGTAGGGTATGCTCAGACGTGAGTCCCTTGCTCACTTTGCCACTGGATTCAAGCAAGCCGGGCTGAAGACAGATGAAATGCCAGAAACCGGTCCTCGGAAGCTTGTTTCCGGTCCAGGCAAGGCATGGCTTGGCAGTTTGGGCTGGACTATTCCCATGAGGCACAGGGTCAGACTGATTTGCATATGGCCATGTCTGAACTGGGGTGGTAGAGTGGGCTAAAGAACGGTGATGGATTAAACCCAGATCTGTTGACTGGGTGTGAGTATTTGATTGGTTCAGATGCTCCGTCCATCACCACCCCCTTTTGTACCGATTTGTTCGCCAAAAGTTGACAGGGTATGCTCAGACGTGAGTCCCTTGCTCACTTTGCCACTGGATTCAAGCAAGCCGGGCTGAAGACAGCTGAAATGCCAGAAACCGGTCCTCGGTAGCTTGTTTCCGGTCCAGGGAAGTAATGGCTTGGCAGTTTGGGCTGGACTGTTCCCATGAGGCACAGGGTCAGACTGATTTGCATATGGCCGTGTCTGAACTGGGGAGGCAGAGTGGGCTACAGAACGGTGATGGATTAAACCCAGATCTGTTGACTGGGTGTGAGTATTTTATTGGTTCAGATGCTAAGTCCATCACCACCCCCTTTTGTACCGCTTTGTTCGCCATAAGTTGGCAGGGTATGCTCAGACATGAGTCCCTTGCTCACTTTGCCACTGGATTCAAGCAAGCCGGGCTGAAGACAGCTGAAATGCCAGAAACTGGTCCTCGGAAGCTTGTTTCCGGTCCAGGGAAGGCATGGCTTGGCAGTTCGGGCTAGACTGTTACCATGAGGCACAGGGTCAGACTGATTTGCATATGGCTATGTCTGAACTGTGGTGGCAGAGTGGGCTAAAGAACGGTGATGGATTAAACTCAGATCTGTTGACTGGGTGCGAGCATTCAATTGGTTCAGATGCTCCGTCAATCACCACCCCCTTTTGTACCGCTTTGTTCGCCATAAGTTGGCAGGGTATGCTCAGACGTGAGTCCCTTGCTCACTTTGCCACATGATTCGAGCAAGCCGGGCTGAAGACAGCTGAAATACCAGAAACCGGTCCTCGGAAGCTTGTTTCCGGTCCAGGCAAGGCATGGCTTGGCAGTTCGGGCTGGACTGTTCCCATGAAGCACAGGGTCAGACTGATTTGCATTTGGCCATGTCTGAACAGGGGTGGCAGAGTGGGCTAAAGAACAGTGATGGATTAAACCCAGATCTGTAGACTGGGTGTGAGTATTTGATTGGTTCTGATGCTCCGTCCATCACCACCCCCTTTTGTACCGCTTTGTTCGCCATAAGTTGGCAGGGTATGCTCAGACGTGAGTCCCTTGCTCACTTTGCCACTGGATTCAAGCAAGCCGGGCTGAAGACAGCTGAAATGCCAGAAACTGGTCCTCGGAAGCTTGTTTCCGGTCCAGGGAAGGCATGGCTTGGCAGTTCGGGCTGGACTGTTCCCCTGAGGCACAGGGTCAGACTGATTTGCATACGGCCATGTCTGAACTGGGGTGGCAGAGTGGGCTAAAGAACGGTGATGGATTAAACCCAGATCTGTTGACTGGGTGTGACTATTTGATTGGTTCAGATGCTCCGTCCATCACCACCCCCTTTTGTACCGCTTTGTTCGCCATAAGTTGGCATGGTATGCTCAGACGTGAGTCCCTTGCTCACTTTGCCACTGGATCCAAGCAAGCCGGGCTGAAGACAGCTGAAATGCCAGAAACTGGTCCTCGGAAGCTTGTTTCCGGTCCAGGGAAGGCATGGCTTGGCAGTTCGGGCTGGACTGTTCCCATGAGGCACAGGGTCAGACTGATTTGCATATGGCCATGTCTGAACTGGGGTGGCAGAGTGGGCTAAAGAACGGTGATGGATTAAACCCAGATCTGTTGACTGGGTGTGAGTATTTGATTGGTTCAGATGCTCCGTCCATCACCACCCCCTTTTGTACCGCTTTGTTCGCCATAAGTTGGCAGGGTATGCTCAGACGTGAGTCCCTTGCTCACTTTGCCACTGGATCCAAGCAAGCCAGGCTGAAGACAGCTGAAATGCCAGAAACCGGTCCTCGGAAGCTTGTTTCCGGTCCAGGGAAGGCATGGCTTGGCAGTTCGGGCTGGACTGTTCCCATGAGGCACAGGGTCGGACTGATTTGCATATGGCCATGTCTGAACTGGGGTGGCAGAGTGGGCTAAAGAACAGTGATGGATTAAATCCAGATCTGTTGGCTCAGATGCTCTGTCCATCACCAACCCCTTTTGTACTGCTTTGTTCACCATAAGTTGGCAGGGTATGCTCAGACATGAGTCCCTTGCTCACTTTGCTACTGGATTCAAGCAAGCCGGGCTGAACGCAGCTGAAATGCCAGAAACTGGTCCTCGGAAGCTTGTTTCCGGTCCAGGGAAGGCAAGGCTTGGCAGTTCGGGCTAGACTGTTACCATGAGGCACAGGGTCAGACTGATTTGCATATGGCTATGTCTGAACTGTGGTGGCAGAGTGGGCTAAAGAACGGTGATGGATTAAACTCAGATCTGTTGACTGGGTGTGAGTATTCGATTGGTTCAGATGCTCCGTCCATCACTACTCCCTTTTGTACCGCTTTGTTCGCCATAATTTGGCAGGGTATGCTCAGACGTGAGTCCCTTGCTCACATTGCCACTGGATTCAAGGAAGCCGGGCTGAAGAATGCTGAAATGCCAGAAACTGGTCCTCGGAAGCTTGTTTCCGGTCCAGGGAATGCATGGCTTGGCAGTTCGGGCTGGACTGTTCCCATGAAGCACAGGGTCAGACTGATTTGCATATGGCCATGTCTGAACTGGGGTGGCAGAGTGAGCTAAAGAAAAGTGATGGATTAAACCCAGATCTGTAGACTGGGTGTGAGTATTTGATTGGTTCTGATGCTCCGTCCATCACCACCCCCTTTGTACTGCTTCGTTCACCATAAGTTGGCAGGGTATGCTCAGACGTGAGTCCCTTGCTCACTTTGCCACTGGATTCAAGCAAGCCGGGCTGAAGACAGCTGAAATGCCAAAAACCGGTCCTCGGAAGCTTGTTTCCGGTCCAGGGAAGGCCTGGCCTGGCAGTTCGGGCTGGACTATTCCCATGAGGCACAGGGTCAGACTGATTTGCATATGGCCATGTCTGAACTGTGGTGGCAGAGTGGGCTAAAGAACGGTGATGGATTAAACTCAGATCTGTTGACTGGGTGCGAGCATTCGATTGGTTCAGATGCTCCGTCAATCACCACCCCCTTTTGTACCGCTTTGTTCACCATAAGTTGGCAGGGCATGCTCAGACGTGAGTCCCTTGCTCACTTTGCCACATGATTCGAGCAAGCCGGGCTGAAGACAGCTGAAATACCAGAAACCGGTCCTCGGAAGCTTGTTTCCGGTCCAGGCAAGGCATGGCTTGGCAGTTCGGGCTGGACTGTTCCCATGAAGCACAGGGTCAGACTGATTTGCATTTGGCCATGTCTGAACAGGGGTGGCAGAGTGGGCTAAAGAACAGTGATGGATTAAACCCAGATCTGTAGACTGGGTGTGAGTATTTGATTGGTTCTGATGCTCCGTCCATCACCACCCCCTTTTGTACCGCTTTGTTCGCCATAAGTTGGCAGGGCATGCTCAGACGTGAGTACCTTGCTCACTTTGCCACTGGATTCAAGCCAGCCGGGCTGAAGACAGCTGAAATGCCAGAAACCTGTCCTCGGAAGCTTGTTTCCGGTCCAGGGAAGGCATGGCTTGGCATTTCGGGCTGGACTGTTCCCATGAGGCACAGGGTCAGACTGGTTTGCATATGGCCATGTTTGAACTGGGGTGGCAGAGTGGGCTAAAGAACAGTGATGGATTAAATCCAGATCTGTTGGCTCAGATGCTCCGTCCATCACCAACCCCTTTTGTACTGCTTTGTTCACCATAAGTTGGCAGGGTATGCTCAGACGTGAGTCCCTTGCTCACTTTGCCACTGGGTTTAAGCAAGCCGGGCTGAAGACAGCTGAAATTCCAGAAACCGGTCCTCGGAAGCTTGTTTCCGGTCCAGGGAAGGCGTGGCTTGGCAGTTCGGGCTGGACTGTTTCCATGAGGCACAGGGTCAGACTGATTTGCATATGGCCATGTCTGAACTGGGGTGGCAGAGTGGGCTGAAGAACAGTGATGGATTAAACCCAGATCTGTAGACTGGGTGTGAGTATTTGATTGGTTCTGAAGCTCCGTCCATCACCGCCCCCTTCTTACTGCTTTGTTCGCCATAAGTTGGTAGGGTATGCTCAGACGTGAGTCCCTTGCTCACTTTTTCACTGGATTCAAGCAAGCCGGGCTGAAGACAGCTGAAATGCCAGAAACCGGTCCTCGGTAGCTTGTTTCCGGTCCAGGGAAGCCATGGCTTGGCAGTTTGGGCTGGACTGTTCCCATGAGGCACAGGGTCAGACTGATTTGCATATGGCCATGTCTGAACTGGGGAGGCAGAGTGGGCTACAGAACGGTGATGGATTAAACCCAGATCTGTTGACTTGGTGTGAGTATTTGATTGGTTCAGATGCTACGTCCAACACCACCCCCTTTTGTACCGCTTTGTTTGCCATAAGTTGGCAGGGTATGCTCAGACATGAGTCCCTTGCTCACTTTGCCACTGGATTCAAGCAAGCCGGGCTGAAGAATGCTGAAATGCCAGAAACTGGTCCTCGGAAGCTTGTTTCCGGTCCAGGGAAGGCATGGCTTGGCAGTTCAGGCTGGACTGTTCCCATAAAGCACAGGGTCAGACTGATTTGCATATGGCCATATCTGAACTGGGGTGGCAGAGTGGGCTAAAGAACGGTGATGGATTAAACCCAGATCTGTTGACTGGGTGTGAGCATTTGATTGGTTCAGATGCTCCGTCCATCACCACCCCCTTTTGTACCGATTTGTTCGCCATAAGTTGACAGGGTATGCTCAGACGTGAGTCCCTTGCTCACTTTGCCTTTGGATTCAAGCAAGCCGGGCTGAAGACAGCTGAAATGCCAGAAACCGGTCCTCGGTAGCTTGTTTCCGGTCCAGGGAAGCCATGGCTTGGCAGTTTGGGCTGGACTGTTCCCATGAGGCACAGGGTCAGACTGATTTGCATATGGCCGTGTCTGAACTGGGGAGGCAGAGTGGGCTACAGAACGGTGATGGATTAAACCCAGATCTGTTGACTGGGTGTGAGTATTTGATTGGTTCAGATGCTACGTCCATCACCACCCCCTTTTGTACCGCTTTGTTCGCCATAAGTTGGCAGGGTATGCTCAGACGTGAGCCCCTTGCTCACTTTGCCACTGGATTCAAGCAAGCTGGGCTGAAGACAGTTGAAATGCCAGAAACTGGTCCTCGGAAGCTTGTTTCCGGTCCAGGGAAGGCATGGCTTGGCAGTTCGGGCTAGACTGTTACCATGAGGCACAGGGTCAGACTGATTTGCATATGGCCATGTCTGAACTGTGGTGGCAGAGTGAGCTAAAGAAAAGTGATGGATTAAACCCAGATCTGTAGACTGGGTGTGAGTATTTGATTGGTTCTGATGCTCCGTCCATCACCACCCCCTTTTGTACCGCTTCGTTCACCATAAGTTGGCAGGGTATGCTCAGACGTGAGTCCCTTGCTCACTTTGCCACTGGATTCAAGCAAGCCGGGCTGAAGACAGCTGAAATGCCAAAAACCGGTCCTCGGAAGCTTGTTTCCGGTCCAGGGAAGGCCTGGCCTGGCAGTTCTGGCTGGACTATTCCCATGAGGCACAGGGTCAGACTGATTTGCATATGGCCATGTCTGAACTGTGGTGGCAGAGTGGGCTAAAGAACGGTGATGGATTAAACTCAGATCTGTTGACTGGGTGCGAGCATTCGATTGGTTCAGATGCTCCGTCAATCACCACCCCCTTTTGTACCGCTTTGTTCGCCATAAGTTGACAAAGTATGCTCAGACGCGAGTCCCTTGCTCACTTTGCCACTGGATTCAAGGAAGCCGGGCTGAAGAATGCTGAAATGCCAGAAACCGGTCCTCGGAAGCTTGTTTCCGGTCCAGGCAAGGCATGGCTTGGCAGTTCGGGCTGGACTGTTCCCATGAAGCACATGGTCAGACTGATTTGCATTTGGCCATGTCTGAACAGGGGTGGCAAAGTGGGCTAAAGAACAGTGATGGATTAAACCCAGATCTGTTGACTGGGTGTGAGTATTTGATTGGTTCTGATGCTCCGTCCATCACCACCCCCTTTTGTACCGCTTTGTTCGCCATAAGTTGGCAGGGTATGCTCAGACGTGAATCCCTTGCTCACTTTGCCACATGATTCGAGAAAGCCGCGCTGAAGACAGCTGAAATGCCAGAAACCGGTCCTCGGAAGCTTGTTTCCGGTCCAGGCAAGGCATGGCTTGGCAGTTTGGGCTGGACTGTTCCCATGAGGCACAGGGTCAGACGGATTTGCATATGGCCATGTCTGAACTGGGGTGGCAGAGTGGGATAAAGAATGGTGATGGATTAAACCCAGATCTGTTGACTGGGTGTGAGTATTTGATTGGTTCTGATGCTCCGTCCATCACCACCCCCTTTTGTACCCCTTTGTTCGCCATAAGTTGGCAGGGTATGCTCAGACGTGAATCCCTTGCTCACTTTGCCACATGATTCGAGAAAGCCGCGCTGAAGACAGCTGAAATGCCAGAAACCGGTCCTCGGAAGCTTGTTTCCGGTCCAGGCAAGGCATGGCTTGGCAGTTTGGGCTGGACTGTTCCCATGAGGCACAGGGTCAGACGGATTTGCATATGGCCATGTCTGAACTGGGGTGGCAGAGTGGGATAAAGAATGGTGATGGATTAAACCCAGATCTGTTGACTGGGTGTGAGTATTTAATTGGTTCAGATGCTCCGTCCATCACCACCCCCTTTTGTACCTCTTTGTTCGCCATAAGTTGACAGGGTATGCTCAGACGTGAGTCCCTTGCTCACTTTGCCACTGGATTCAAGCAAGCCGGGCTGAAGACAGCTGAAATGCCGGAAACTGGTCCTCGGAAGCTTGTTTCCGGTCCAGGGAAGGCATGGCTTGGCAGTTCGGGCTGGACTGTTCCCATGAGGCACAGGGTCAGACTGATTTGCATATGGCCATGTCTGAACTGGGGTGGCAGAGTGGGCTAAAGAACGGTGATGGATTAAACCCAGATCTGTAGACTGGGTGTGAGTATTTGATTGGTTCAGATGCTCCGTGCATCACCACCCCCTTTTGTACCGCTTTGTTCGCCATAAGTTGGCATGGTATGCTCAGACATGAGTCCCTTGCTCACTTTGCCACTGGATCCAAGCAAGCCGGGCTGAAGACATTTGAAATGCCAGAAACCAGTCCTCGAAAGCTTGTTTCCGGTCCAGGGAAGGCATGGCTCGGCAGTTCGGGCTGGACTGTTCCCATGAGGCACAGGGTCAGACTGATTTGCATATGGCCATGTCTGAACTGGGGTGGCAGAGTGGGCTAAAGAACGGTGATGGATTAAATCCAGATCTGTTGACTGGATGTGAGTATTTGATTGGTTTGAGGTGCTCCGTCCATCACCACCCCCTTGTGTACCTCTTTGTCGCCATAAGTTGGCAGGGTATGCTCAGACATGAGTACCTTGCTCACTTTGCCACTGGATTCAAGCCAGCCGGGCTGAAGACAGCTGAAATGCCAGAAACCTGTCCTCGGAATCTTGTTTCCGGTCCAGGGAAGGCATGGCTTGGCAGTTCCGGCTGGACTGTTCCCATGAGGCACAGGGTCAGACTGATTTGCATATGGCCATGTCTGAACTGGGGTGGCAGAGTGGGCTAAAGAACAGTGATGGATTAAATCCAGATCTGTTGGCTCAGATGCTCCGTCCATCACCAACCCCTTTTGTACTGCTTTGTTCACCATAAGTTGGCAGGGTATGCTCAGACGTGAGTCCCTTGCTCACTTTGCCACTGGATTCAAGCAAGCCGGGCTGAAGACAGCTGAAATGCCAGAAACCGGTCCTCGGAAGCTTGTTTCCGGTCCAGGCAAGGCATGGCTTGGCAGTTTGGGCTGGACTGTTCCCATGAGGCACAGGGTCAGACTGATTTGCATATGGCCATGTCTGAACTGGGGTGGCAGAGTGGGCTAAAGAACGGTGATGGATTAAACCCAGATCTGTTGACTGGGTGTGAGTATTTGATTGGTTCAGATGCTCCGTCCATCACCACCCCCTTTTGTACCGATTTGTTCGCCAAAAGTTGACAGGGTATGCTCAGACGTGAGTCCCTTGCTCACTTTGCCACTGGATTCAAGCAAGCCAGGCTGAAGACAGCTGAAATGCCAGAAACCGGTCCTCGGTAGCTTGTTTCCGGTCCAGGGAAGTAATGGCTTGGCAGTTTGGGCTGGACTGTTCCCATGAGGCACAGGGTCAGACTGATTTGCATATGGCCGTGTCTGAACTGGGGAGGCAGAGTGGGCTACAGAACGGTGATGGATTAAACCCAGATCTGTTGACTGGGTGTGAGTATTTGATTGGTTCAGATGCTACGTCCATCACCACCCCCTTTTGTACCGCTTTGTTCGCCATAAGTTGGCAGGGTATGCTCAGACGTGAGTCCCTTGCTCACTTTGCCACTGGATTCAAGCAAGCCGGGCTGAAGACAGTTGAAATGCCAGAAACTGGTCCTCGGAAGCTTGTTTCCGGTCCAGGGAAGGCATGGCTTGGCAGTTCGGGCTAGACTGTTACCATGAGGCACAGGGTCAGACTGATTTGCATATGGCCATGTCTGAACTGTGGTGGCAGAGTGAGCTAAAGAAAAGTGATGGATTAAACCCAGATCTGTAGACTGGGTGTGAGTATTTGATTGGTTCAGATGCTCCGTCAATCACCACCCCCTTTTGTACCGCTTTGTTCGCCATAAGTTGACAAAGTATGCTCAGACGCGAGTCCCTTGCTCACTTTGCCACTGGATTCAAGGAAGCCGGGCTGAAGAATGCTGAAATGCCAGAAACCGGTCCTCGGAAGCTTGTTTCCGGTCCAGGCAAGGCATGGCTTGGCAGTTCGGGCTGGACTGTTCCCATGAAGCACATGGTCAGACTGATTTGCATTTGGCCATGTCTGAACAGGGGTGGCAAAGTGGGCTAAAGAACAGTGATGGATTAAACCCAGATCTGTTGACTGGGTGTGAGTATTTGATTGGTTCTGATGCTCCGTCCATCACCACCCCCTTTTGTACCGCTTTGTTCGCCATAAGTTGGCAGGGTATGCTCAGACGTGAATCCCTTGCTCACTTTGCCACATGATTCGAGAAAGCTGCGCTGAAGACAGCTGAAATGCCAGAAACCGGTCCTCGGAAGCTTGTTTCCGGTCCAGGCAAGGCATGGCTTGGCAGTTTGGGCTGGACTGTTCCCATGAGGCACAGGGTCAGCCGGATTTGCATATGGCCATGTCTGAACTGGGGTGGCAGAGTGGGCTAAAGAATGGTGATGGATTAAACCCAGATCTGTTGACTGGGTGTGAGTATTAAATTGGTTCAGATGCTCCGTCCATCACCACCCCCTTTTGTACCTCTTTGTTCGCCATAAGTTGACAGGGTATGCTCAGACGTGAGTCCCTTGCTCACTTTGCCACTGGATTCAAGCAAGCCGGGCTGAAGACAGCTGAAATGCCGGAAACTGGTCCTCGGAAGCTTGTTTCCGGTCCAGGGAAGGCATGGCTTGGCAGTTCGGGCTGGACTGTTCCCATGAGGCACAGGGTCAGACTGATTTGCATATGGCCATGTCTGAACTGGGGTGGCAGAGTGGGCTAAAGAACGGTGATGGATTAAACCCAGATCTGTAGACTGGGTGTGAGTATTTGATTGGTTCAGATGCTCCGTGCATCACCACCCCCTTTTGTACCGCTTTGTTCGCCATAAGTTGGCATGGTATGCTCAGACATGAGTCCCTTGCTCACTTTGCCACTGGATCCAAGCAAGCCGGGCTGAAGACAGCTGAAATGCCAGAAACCAGTCCTCGAAAGCTTGTTTCCGGTCCAGGGAAGGCATGGCTCGGCAGTTCGGGCTGGACTGTTCCCATGAGGCACAGGGTCAGACTGATTTGCATATGGCCATGTCTGAACTGGGGTGGCAGAGTGAGCTAAAGAACGGTGATGGATTAAATCCAGATCTGTTGACTGGATGTGAGTATTTGATTGGTTTGAGGTGCTCCGTCCATCACCACCCCCTTGTGTACCTCTTTGTCGCCATAAGTTGGCAGGGTATGCTCAGACATGAGTACCTTGCTCACTTTGCCACTGGATTCAAGCCAGCCGGGCTGAAGACAGCTGAAATGCCAGAAACCTGTCCTCCGAATCTTGTTTCCGGTCCAGGGAAGGCATGGCTTGGCAGTTCCGGCTGGACTGATCCCCAGGAGGCACAGGGTCAGACTTATTTGCATATGGCCATGTCTGAACTGGGGTGGCAGAGTGGGCTAAAGAACAGTGATGGATTATATCCAGATCTGTTGGCTCAGATGCTCCGTCCATCACCAACCCCTTTTGTACTGCTTTGTTCACCATAAGTTGGCAGGGTATGCTCAGACGTGAGTCCCTTGCTCACTTTGCCACTGGATTCAAGCAAGCCGGGCTGAAGACAGCTGAAATGCCAGAAACCGGTCCTCGGAAGCTTGTTTCCGGTCCAGGCAAGGCATGGCTTGGCAGTTTGGGCTGGACTGTTCCCATGAGGCACAGGGTCAGACTGATTTGCATATGGCCATGTCTGAACTGGGGTGGCAGAGTGGGCTAAAGAACGGTGATGGATTAAACCCAGATCTGTTGACTGGGTGTGAGTATTTGATTGGTTCAGATGCTCCGTCCATCACCACCCCCTTTTGTACCGATTTGTTCGCCAAAAGTTGACAGGGTATGCTCAGACGTGAGTCCCTTGCTCACTTTGCCACTGGATTCAAGCAAGCCGGGCTGAAGACAGCTGAAATGCCAAAAACCGGTCCTCGGTAGCTTGTTTCCGGTCCAGGGAAGTAATGGCTTGGCAGTTTGGGCTGGACTGTTCCCATGAGGCACAGGGTCAGACTGATTTGCATATGGCTATGTCTGAACTGTGGTGGCAGAGTGGGCTAAAGAACGGTGATGGATTAAACTCAGATCTGTTGACTGGGTGTGAGTATTCGATTGGTTCAGATGCTCCATCCATCACTACTCCCTTTTGTACTGCTTTGTTCGCCATAAGTTGGCAGGGTATGCTCAGACGTGAGTCCCTTGCTCACATTGCCACTGGATTCAAGGAAGCCGGGCTGAAGAATGCTGAAATGCCAGAAACTGGTCCTCGGAAGCTTGTTTCCGGTCCAGGGAAGGCATGGCTTGGCAGTTCGGGCTGGACTGTTCCCATGAAGCACAGGGTCAGACTGATTTGCATATGGCCATGTCTGAACTGGGGTGGCAGAGTGAGCTAAAGAAAAGTGATGGATTAAACCCAGATCTGTAGACTGGGTGTGAGTATTTGATTGGTTCTGATGCTCCGTCCATCACCACCCCCTTTGTACTGCTTCGTTCGCCATAAGTTGGCAGGGTATGCTCAGACGTGAGTCCCTTGCTCACTTTGCCACTGAATTCAAGCAAGCCGGGCTGAAGACAGCTGAAATGCCAAAAACCGGTCCTCGGAAGCTTGTTTCCGGTCCAGGGAAGGCCTGGCCTGGCAGTTCGGGCTGGACTATTCCCATGAGGCACAGGGTCAGACTGATTTGCATATGGCCATGTCTGAACTGGGGTGGCAGAGTGGGCTAAAGAACAGTGATGGATTAAATCCAGATCTGTTGGCTCAGATGCTCCGTCCATCACCAACCCCTTTTGTACTGCTTTGTTCACCATAAGTTGGCAGGGTATGCTCAGACATGAGTCCCTTGCTCACTTTGCCACTGGATTCAAGCAAGCCGGGCTGAAGACAGCTGAAATGCCAGAAACTGGTCCTCGGAAGCTTGTTTCCGGTCCAAGGAAGGCAAGGCTTGGCAGTTCGGGCTAGACTGTTACCATGAGGCACAGGGTCAGACTGATTTGCATATGGCTATGTCTGAACTGTGGTGGCAGAGTGGGCTAAAGAATGGTGATGGATTAAACTCAGATCTGTTGACTGGGTGTGAGTATTCGATTGGTTCAGATGCTCCGTCCATCACTACTCCCTTTTGTACCGCTTTGTTCGCCATAATTTGGCAGGGTATGCTCAGACGTGAGTCCCTTGCTCACATTGCCACTGGATTCAAGGAAGCCGGGCTGAAGAATGCTGAAATGCCAGAAACTGGTCCTCGGAAGCTTGTTTCCGGTCCAGGGAAGGCATGGCTTGGCAGTTCGGGCTGGACTGTTCCCATGAAGCACAGGGTCAGACTGATTTGCATATGGCCATGTCTGAACTGGGGTGGCAGAGTGAGCTAAAGAAAAGTGATGGATTAAACCCAGATCTGTAGACTGGGTGTGAGTATTTGATTGGTTCTGATGCTCCGTCCATCACCACCCTCTTTGTACTGCTTCGTTCGCCATAAGTTGGCAGGGTATGCTCAGACGTGAGTCCCTTGCTCACTTTGCCACTGGATTCAAGCAAGCCGGGCTGAAGACAGCTGAAATGCCAGAAACCGGTCCTCGGAAGCTTGTTTCCGGTCCAGGCAAGGCATGGCTTGGCAGTTCGGGCTGGACTGTTCCCATGAAGCACATGGTCAGACTGATTTGCATTTGGCCATGTCTGAACAGGGGTGGCAAAGTGGGCTAAAGAACAGTGATGGATTAAACCCAGATCTGTTGACTGGGTGTGAGTATTTGATTGGTTCTGATGCTCCGTCCATCACCACCCCCTTTTGTACCGCTTTGTTCGCCATAAGTTGGCAGGGTATGCTCAGACGTGAATCCCTTGCTCACTTTGCCACATGATTCGAGAAAGCTGCGCTGAAGACAGCTGAAATGCCAGAAACCGGTCCTCGGAAGCTTGTTTCCGGTCCAGGCAAGGCATGGCTTGGCAGTTTGGGCTGGACTGTTCCCATGAGGCACAGGGTCAGCCGGATTTGCATATGGCCATGTCTGAACTGGGGTGGCAGAGTGGGCTAAAGAATGGTGATGGATTAAACCCAGATCTGTTGACTGGGTGTGAGTATTAAATTGGTTCAGATGCTCCGTCCATCACCACCCCCTTTGTACTGCTTCGTTCGCCATAAGTTGGCAGGGTATGCTCAGACGTGAGTCCCTTGCTCACTTTGCCACTGGATTCAAGCAAGCCGGGCTGAAGACAGCTGAAATGCCAAAAACCGGTCCTCGGAAGCTTGTTTCCGGTCCAGGGAAGGCCTGGCCTGGCAGTTCGGGCTGGACTATTCTCATGAGGCACAGGGTCAGACTGATTTGCATATGGCCATGTCTGAACTGTGGTGGCAGAGTGGGCTAAAGAACGGTGATGGATTAAACTCAGATCTGTTGACTGGGTGCGAGCATTCAATTGGTTCAGATGCTCCGTCAATCACCACCCCCTTTTGTACCGCTTTGTTCGCCATAAGTTGGCAGGGCATGCTCAGACGTGAGTCTCTTGCTCACTTTGCCACATGATTCGAGCAAGCCGGGCTGAAGACAGCGGAAATACCAGAAACCGGTCCTCGGAAGCTTGTTTCCGGTCCAGGCAAGGCATGGCTTGGCAGTTCGGGCTGGACTGTTCCCATGAAGCACCGGGTCAAACTGATTTGCATTTGGCCATGTCTGAACAGGGGTGGCAGAGTGGGCTAAAGAACAGTGATAGATTAAACCCAGATCTGTAGACTGGGTGTGAGTATTTGATTGGTTCTGATGCTCCGTCCATCACCACCCCCTTTTGTACCGCTTTGTTCGCCATAAGTTGGCAGGGCATGCTCAGACGTGAGTCCCTTGCTCACTTTGCCACATGATTCGAGCAAGCCGGGCTGAAGACAGCTGAAATACCAGAAACCGGTCCTCGGAATCTTGTTTCCGGTCCAGGCAAGGCATGGCTTGGCAGTTTGGGCTGGACTGTTCCCATGAGGCACAGGGTCAGACTGATTTGCATATGGCCATGTCTGAACTGGGGTGGCAGAGTGGGCTAAAGAATGGTGATGGATTAAACCCAGATCTGTTGACTGGGTGTGAGTATTTAATTGGTTCAGATGCTCCGTCCATCACCACCCCCTTTTGTACCTCTTTGTTCGCCATAAGTTGGCAGGGTATGCTCAGACGTGAGTCCCTTGCTCACTTTGCCACTGGATTCAAGCAAGCCGGGCTGAAGACAGCTGAAATGCCAGAAACTGGTCCTCGGAAGCTTGTTTCCGGTCCAGGGAAGGCATGGCTTGGCAGTTCGGGCTGGACTGTTCCCATGAGGCACAGGGTCAGACTGATTTGCATATGGCCATGTCTGAACTGGGGTGGCAGAGTGGGCTAAAGAACGGTGATGGATTAAACCCAGATCTGTTGACTGGGTGTGACTATTTGATTGGTTCAGATGCTCCGTCCATCACCACCCCCTTTTGTACCGCTTTGTTCGCCATAAGTTGGCATGGTATGCTCAGACGTGAGTCCCTTGCTCACTTTGCCACTGGATCCAAGCAAGCCGGGCTGAAGACAGCTGAAATGCCAGAAACTGGTCCTCGGAAGCTTGTTTCCGGTCCAGGGAAGGCATGGCTTGGCAGTTCGGGCTGGACTGTTCCCATGAGGCACAGGGTCAGACTGATTTGCATATGGCCATGTCTGAATTGGGGTGGCAGAGTGGGCTAAAGAACGGTGATGGATTAAACCCAGATCTGTTGACTGGGTGTGAGTATTTGATTGGTTCAGATGCTCCGTCCATCACCACCCCCTTTTGTACCGCTTTGTTCGCCATAAGTTGGCAGGGTATGCTCAGACGTGAGTCCCTTGCTCACTTTGCCACTGGATCCAAGCAAGCCGGGCTGAAGACAGCTGAAATGCCAGAAACCGATCCTCGGAAGCTTGTTACCGGTCCAGGGAAGGCGTGGCTCGGTAGTTCGGGCTGGACTGTTCCCATGAGGCACAGGGTCAGACTGATTTGCATATGGCCATGTCTGAACTGGGGTAGCAGAGTGGGCTAAAGAACGGTGATGGATTAAACCCAGATCTGTTGACTGGATGTGAGTATTTGATTGGTTGAGATGCACCGTCCATCACCACCCCCTTGTGTACCTCTTTGTTCGCCATAAGTTGGCAGGGTATGCTCAGATATGAGTACCTTGCTCACTTTGCCACTGGATTCAAGCCAGCCGGGCTGAAGACAGCTGAAATGCCAGAAACCTGTCCTCGGAAGCTTGTTTCTGGTCCAGGGAAGGCATGGCTTGGCATTTCGGGCTGGACTGTTCCCATGAGGCACAGGGTCAGACTGGTTTGCATATGGCCATGTCTGAACTGGGGTGGCAGAGTGGGCTAAAGAACAGTGATGGATTAAATCCAGATCTGTTGGCTCAGATGCTCCGTCCATCACCAACCCCTTTTGTACTGCTTTGTTCACCATAAGTTGGCAGGGTATGCTCAGACGTGAGTCCCTTGCTCACTTTGCCACTGGGTTTAAGCAAGCCGGGCTGAAGACAGCTGAAATACCAGAAACCGGTCCTCGGAAGCTTGTTTCCGGTCCAGGGAAGGCGTGGCTTGGCAGTTCGGGCTGGACTGTTTCCATGAGGCACAGGGTCAGACTGATTTGCATATGGCCATGTCTGAACTGGGGTGGCAGAGTGGGCTTAAGAACAGTGATGGATTAAACCCAGATCTGTTGACTGGGTGTGAGCATTTGATTGGTTCAGATGCTCCGTCCATCACCACCCCCTTGTGTACCTCTTTGTTCGCCATAAGTTGGCAGGGTATGCTCAGACATGAGTACCTTGCTCACTTTGCCACTGGATTCAAGCCAGCCGGGCTGAAGACAGCTGAAATGCCAGAAACCTGTCCTCGGAAGCTTGTTTCCGGTCCAGGGAAGGCATGGCTTGGCATTTCGGGCTGGACTGTTCCCATGAGGCACAGGGTCAGACTGATTTGCATATGGCCATGTCTGAACTGGGGTGGCAGAGTGGGCTAAAGAACAGTGATGGATTAAATCCAGATCTGTTGGCTCAGATGCTCCGTCCATCACCAACCCCTTTTGTACTGCTTTGTTCACCATAAGTTGGCAGGGTATGCTCAGACGTGAGTCCCTTGCTCACTTTGCCACTGGATTTAAGCAAGCCGGGCTGAAGACAGCTGAAATGCCAGAAACCGGTCCTCGGAAGCTTGTTTCCGGTCCAGGGAAGGCGTGGCTTGGCAGTTCGGGCTGGACTGTTTCCATGAGGCACAGGGTCAGACTGATTTGCATATGGCCATGTCTGAACTGGGGTGGCAGAGTGGGCTAAAGAACAGTGATGGATTAAACCCAGATCTGTAGACTGGGTGTGAGTATTTGATTGGTTCTGATGCTCCGTCCATCACCGCCCCCTTCTTACCGCTTTGTTCGCCATAAGTTGGTAGGGTATGCTCAGACGTGAGTCCCTTGCTCACTTTTTCACTGGATTCAAGCAAGCCGGGCTGAAGACAGCTGAAATGCCAGAAACCGGTCCTCGGTAGCTTGTTTCCGGTCCAGGGAAGCCATGGCTTGGCAGTTTGGGCTGGACTGTTCCCATGAGGCACAGGGTCAGACTGATTTGCATATGGCCGTGTCTGAACTGGGGAAGCAGAGTGGGCTACAGAACGGTGATGGATTAAACCCAGATCTGTTGACTTGGTGTGAGTATTTGATTGGTTCAGATGCTACGTCCAACACCACCCCCTTTTGTACCGCTTTGTTTGCCATAAGTTGGCAGGGTATGCTCAGACGTGAGTCCCTTGCTCACTTTGCCACTGGATTCAAGCAAGCCGGGCTGAAGAATGCTGAAATGCCAGAAACTGGTCCTCGGAAGCTTGTTTCCGGTCCAGGGAAGGCATGGCTTGGCAGTTCGGGCTAGACTGTTACCATGAGGCACAGGGTCAGACTGATTTGCATATGGCCATGTCTGAACTGTGGTGGCAGAGTGGGCTAAAGAACGGTGATGGATTAAACTCAGATCTGTTGACTGGGTGCGAGTATTCGATTGGTTCAGATGCTCCGTCCATCACTACTCCCTTTTGTACCGCTTTGTTCGCCATAATTTGGCAGGGTATGCTCAGACGTGATTCCCTTGCTCACATTGCCACTGGATTCAAGGAAGCCGGGCTGAAGAATGCTGAAATGCCAGAAACTGGTCCTCTGAAGCTCGTTTCCGGTCCAGGGAAGGCATGGCTTTGCAGTTCGGGCTGGACTGTTCCCATGAAACACAGGGTCAGACTGATTTGCATATGGCCATGTCTGAACTGGGGTGGCAGAGTGAGCTAAAGAAAAGTAATGGATTAAACCCAGATCTGTAAACTGGGTGTGAGTATTTGATTGGTTCTGATGCTCCGTCCATCACCACCCACTTTTGTACCGCTTCGTTCACCATAAGTTGGCAGGGTATGCTCAGACGTGAGTCCCTTGCTCACTTTGCCACTGGATTCAAGCAAGCCGGGCTGAAGACAGCTGAAATGCCAAAAACCGGTCCTTGGAAGCTTGTTTACGGTCCAGGTAAGGCCTGGCCTGGCAGTTCGGGCTGGACTATTCCCATGAGGCACAGGGTCAGACTGATTTGCATATGGCCATGTCTGAACTGTGGTGGCAGAGTGGGCTAAAGAACGGTGATGGATTAAACTCAGATCTGTTGACTGGGTGCGAGCATTCGATTGGTTCAGATGCTCCGTCAATCACCACCCCCTTTTGTACCGCTTTGTTCGCCATAAGTTGACAAAGTATGCTCAGACGCGAGTCCCTTGCTCACTTTGCCACTGGATTCAAGGAAGCCGGGCTGAAGAATGCTGAAATGCCAGAAACCGGTCCTCGGAAGCTTGTTTCCGGTCCAGGCAAGGCATGGCTTGGCAGTTCGGGCTGGACTGTTCCCATGAAGCACATGGTCAGACTGATTTGCATTTGGCCATGTCTGAACAGGGGTGGCAGAGTGGGCTAAAGAACAGTGATGGATTAAACCCAGATCTGTAGACTGGGTGTGAGTATTTGATTGGTTCTGATGCTCCGTCCATCACCACCCCCTTTTGTACCGCTTTGTTCGCCATAAGTTGGCAGGGTATGCTCAGACGTGAATCCCTTGCTCACTTTGCCACATGATTCGAGAAAGCCGGGCTGAAGACAGCTGAAATGCCAGAAACCGGTCCTCGGAAGCTTGTTTCCGGTCTAGGCAAGGCATGGCTTGGCAGTTTGGGCTGGACTGTTCCCATGAGGCACAGGGTCAGACGGATTTGCATATGGCCATGTCTGAACTGGGGTGGCAGAGTGGGCTAAAGAATGGTGATGGATTAAACCCAGATCTGTTGACTGGGTGTGAGTATTTAATTGGTTCAGATGCTCCGTCCATCACCACCCCCTTTTGTACCTCTTTGTTCGCCATAAGTTGACAGGGTATGCTCAGACGTGAGTCCCTTGCTCACTTTGCCACTGGATTCAAGCAAGCCGGGCTGAAGACAGCTGAAATGCCGGAAACTGGTCCTCGGAAGCTTGTTTCCGGTCCAAGGAAGGCATGGCTTGACAGTTCGGGCTGGACTGTTCCCATGAGGCACAGGGTCAGACTGATTTGCATATGGCCATGTCTGAACTGGGGTGGCAGAGTGGGCTAAAGAACGGTGATGGATTAAATCCAGATCTGTTGACTGGATGTGAGTATTTGATTGGTTTGAGGTGCTCCGTCCATCACCACCCCCTTGTGTACCTCTTTGTCGCCATAAGTTGGCAGGGTATGCTCAGACATGAGTACCTTGCTCACTTTGCCACTGGATTCAAGCCAGCCGGGCTGAAGATAGCTGAAATGCCAGAAACCTGTCCTCGGAATCTTGTTTCCGGTCCAGGGAAGGCATGGCTTGGCAGTTCCGGCTGGACTGTTCCCATGAGGCACAGGGTCAGACTGATTTGCATATGGCCATGTCTGAACTGGGGTGGCAGAGTGGGCTAATGAACAGTGATGAATTAAACCCAGATCTGTAGACTGGGTGTGAGTATTTGATTGGTTCTGATGCTCCGTCCATCACCACCCCCTTCTTACCGCTTTGTTCGCCATAAGTTGGTAGGGTATGCTCAGACGTGAGTCCCTTGCTCACTTTGCCACTGGATTCAAGCAAGCCGGGCTGAAGACAGCTGAAATGCCAGAAACCGGTCCTTGGAAGCTTGTTTCCGGTCCAGGCATGGCATGGCTTGGCAGTTTGGGCTGGACTGTTCCCATGAGGCACAGGGTCAGACTGATTTACATATGGCCATGTCTGAACTGGGGTGGCAGAGTGGGCTAAAGAATGGTGATGGATTAAACCCAGATCTGTTGACTGGGTGTGAGTATTTGATTGGTTCAGATGCTCCGTCCATCACCACCCCCTTTTGTACCTCTTTGTTCGCCATAAGTTGGCAGGGTATGCTCAGACGTGAGTCCCTTGCTCACTTTGCCACTGGATTCAAGCAAGCCGGGCTGAAGACAGCTGAAATGCCAGAAACTGGTCCTCGGAAGCTTGTTTCCGGTCCAGGGAAGGCATGGCTTGGCTGTTCGGGCTGGACTGTTCCCATGAGGCACAGGGTCAGACTGATTTGCATATGGCCATGTCTGAACTGGGGTGGCAGAGTGGGCTAAAGAACAGTGATGGATTAAACCCAGATCTGTTGACTGGGTGTGACTATTTGATTGGTTCAGATGCTCCGTCCATCACCCCCCCCTTTTGTACCGCTTTGTTCGCCATAAGTTGGCATGGTATGCTCAGACGTGAGTCCCTTGCTCACTTTGCCACTGGATCCAAGCAAGCCGGGCTGAAGACAGCTGAAATGCCAGAAACTGGTCCTCGGAAGCTTGTTTCCGGTCCAGGGAAGGCATGGCTTGGCAGTTCGGGCTGGACTGTTCCCATGAGGCACAGGGTCAGACTGATTTGCATATGGCCATGTCTGAACTGGGGTGGCAGAGTGGGCTAAAGAACGGTGATGAATTAAACCCAGATCTGTAGACTGGGTGTGAGTATTTGATTGGTTCAGATGCTCCGTCCATCACCACCCCCTTTTGTACCACTTTGTTCGCCATAAGTTGGCATGGTATGCTCAGACATGAGTCCCTTGCTCACTTTGCCACTGGATCCAAGCAAGCCGGGCTGAAGACAGCTGAAATGCCAGAAACCGGTCCTCGGAAGCTTGTTTCCGGTCCAGGGAAGGCATGGCTTGGCAGTTCGGGTTGGACTGTTCCCATGAGGCACAGGGTCGGACTGATTTGCATATGGCCATGTCTGAACTGGGGTGGCAGAGTGGGCTAAAGAACGGTGATGGATTAAACCCAGATCTGTTGACTGGGTGTGAGTATTTGATTGGTTCAGATGATCCGTCCATCACCATCCCCTTTTGTACCTCTTTGTTCGCCATAAGTTGGCAGGGTATGCTCAGACGTGAGTCCCTTGCTCAGTTTGCCACTGGATTCAAGCAAGCCGGGCTGAAGACAGCTGAAATGCCAGAAACCGGTCCTTGGAAGCTTGTTTCCGGTCCAGGCAAGGCATGGCTTGGCAGTTTGGGCTGGACTGTTCCCATGAGGCACAGGGTCAGACTGATTTACATATGGCCATGTCTGAACTGGGGTGGCAGAGTGGGATAAAGAACGGTGATGGATTAAACCCAGATCTGTTGACTGGGTGTGAGTATTTGATTGGTTCAGATGCTCCGTCCATCACCACCCCCTTTTGTACCTCTTTGTTCGCCATAAGTTGGCAGGGTATGCTCAGACGTGAGTCCCTTGCTCACTTTGCCACTGGATTCAAGCAAGCCGGGCTGAAGACAGCTGAAATGCCAGAAACTGGTCCTCGGAAGCTTGTTTCCGGTCCAGGGAAGGCATGGCTTGGCTGTTCGGGCTGGACTGTTCCCATGAGGCACAGGGTCAGACTGATTTGCATATGGCCATGTCTGAACTGGGGTGGCAGAGTGGGCTAAAGAACGGTGATGGATTAAACCCAGATCTGTTGACTGGGTGTGACTATTTGATTGGTTCAGATGCTCCGTCCATCACCACCCCCTTTTGTACCGCTTTGTTCGCCATAAGTTGGCATGGTATGCTCAGACGTGAGTCCCTTGCTCACTTTGCCACTGGATCCAAGCAAGCCGGGCTGAAGACAGCTGAAATGCCAGAAACTGGTCCTCGGAAGCTTGTTTCCGGTCCAGGGAAGGCATGGCCTGGCAGTTCGGGCTGGACTGTTCCCATGAGGCACAGGGTCAGACTGATTTGCATATGGCCATGTCTGAACTGGGGTGGCAGAGTGGGCTAAAGAACGGTGATGAATTAAACCCAGATCTGTAGACTGGGTGTGAGTATTTGATTGGTTCAGATGCTCCGTCCATCACCACCCCCTTTTGTACCCCTTTGTTCGCCATAAGTTGGCATGGTATGCTCAGACATGAGTCCCTTGCTCTCTTTGCCACTGGATCCAAGCAAGCCGGGCTGAAGACAGCTGAAATGCCAGAAACCGGTCCTCGGAAGCTTGTTTCCGGTCCAGGGAAGGCATGGCTTGGCAGTTCGGGCTGGACTGTTCCCATGAGGCACAGGGTCGGACTGATTTGCATATGGCCATGTCTGAACTGGGGTGGCAGAGTGGGCTAAAGAACGGTGATGGATTAAACCCAGATCTGTTGACTGGATGTGAGTATTTGATTGGTTGAGATGCACCGTCCATCACCACCCCCTTGTGTACCTCTTTGTTCGCCATAAGTTGGCAGGGTATGCTCAGACATGAGTACCTTGCTCACTTTGCCACTGGATTCAAGCCAGCCGGGCTGAAGACAGCTGAAATGCCAGAAACCTGTCCTCGGAAGCTTGTTTCCGGTCCAGGGAAGGCATGGCTTGGCATTTCGGGCTGGACTGTTCCCATGAGGCACAGGGTCAGACTGATTTGCATATGGCCATGTCTGAACTGGGGTGGCAGAGTGGGCTAAAGAACAGTGATGGATTAAATCCAGATCTGTTGGCTCAGATGCTCCGTCCATCACCAACCCCTTTTGTACTGCTTTGTTCACCATAAGTTGGCAGGGTATGCTCAGACGTGAGTCCCTTGCTCACTTTGCCACTGGATTTAAGCAAGCCGGGCTGAAGACAGCTGAAATGCCAGAAACCGGTCCTCGGAAGCTTGTTTCCGGTCCAGGGAAGGCGTGGCTTGGCAGTTCGGGCTGGACTGTTTCCATGAGGCACAGGGTCAGACTGATTTGCATATGGCCATGTCTGAACTGGGGTGGCAGAGTGGGCTAAAGAACAGTGATGGATTAAACCCAGATCTGTAGACTGGGTGTGAGTATTTGATTGGTTCTGATGCTCCGTCCATCACCGCCCCCTTCGCACCGCTTTGTTCGCCATAAGTTGGTAGGGTATGCTCAGACGTGAGTCCCTTGCTCACTTTTTCACTGGATTCAAGCAAGCCGGGCTGAAGACAGCTGAAATGCCAGAAACCGGTCCTCGGTAGCTTGTTTCCGGTCCAGGGAAGCCATGGCTTGGCAGTTTGGGCTGGACTGTTCCCATGAGGCACAGGGTCAGACTGATTTGCATATGGCCGTGTCTGAACTGGGGAAGCAGAGTGGGCTACAGAACGGTGATGGATTAAACCCAGATCTGTTGACTTGGTGTGAGTATTTGATTGGTTCAGATGCTACGTCCAACACCACCCCCTTTTCTACCGCTTTATCTGCCATAAGTTGGCAGGGTATGCTCAGACGTGAGTCCCTTGCTCACTTTGCCACTGGATTCAAGCAAGCCGGGCTGAAGAATGCTGAAATGCCAGAAACTGGTCCTCGGAAGCTTGTTTCCGGTCCAGGGAAGGCATGGCTTGGCAGTTCGGGCTAGACTGTTACCATGAGGCACAGGGTCAGACTGATTTGCATATGGCCATGTCTGAACTGTGGTGGCAGAGTGGGCTAAAGAACGGTGATGGATTAAACTCAGATCTGTTGACTGGGTGCGAGTATTCGATTGGTTCAGATGCTCCGTCCATCACTACTCCGTTTTGTACCGCTTTGTTCGCCATAATTTGGCAGGGTATGCTCAGACGTGATTCCCTTGCTCACATTGCAACTGGATTCAAGGAAGCCGGGCTGAAGAATGCTGAAAGGCCAGAAACTGGTCCTCTGAAGCTCGTTTCCGGTCCAGGGAAGGCATGGCTTGGCAGTTCGGGCTGGACTGTTCCCATGAAACACAGGGTCAGACTGATTTGCATATGGCCATGTCTGAACTGGGGTGGCAGAGTGAGCTAAAGAAAAGTAATGGATTAAACCCAGATCTGTAAACTGGGTGTGAGTATTTGATTGGTTCTGATGCTCCGTCCATCACCACCCCCTTTTGTACCGCTTCGTTCACCATAAGTTGGCAGGGTATGCTCAGACGTGAGTCCCTTGCTCACTTTGCCACTGGATTCAAGCAAGCCGGGCTGAAGACAGCTGAAATGCCAAAAACCGGTCCTTGGAAGCTTGTTTCCGGTCCAGGTAAGGCCTGGCCTGGCAGTTCGGGCTGGACTATTCCCATGAGGCACAGGGTCAGACTGATTTGCATATGGCCATGTCTGAACTGTGGTGGCAGAGTGGGCTAAAGAACGGTGATGGATTAAACTCAGATCTGTTGACTGGGTGCGAGCATTCGATTGGTTCAGATGCTCCATCAATCACCACCCCCTTTTGTACCGCTTTGTTCGCCATAAGTTGACAAAGTATGCTCAGACGCGAGTCCCTTGCTCACTTTGCCACTGGATTCAAGGAAGCCGGGCTGAAGAATGCTGAAATGCCAGAAACCGGTCCTCGGAAGCTTGTTTCCGGTCCAGGCAAGGCATGGCTTGGCAGTTCGGCCTGGACTGTTCCCATGAAGCACATGGTCAGACTGATTTGCATTTGGCCATGTCTGAACAGGGGTGGCAGAGTGGGCTAAAGAACAGTGATGGATTAAACCCAGATCTGTAGACTGGGTGTGAGTATTTGATTGGTTCTGATGCTCCGTCCATCACCACCCCCTTTTGTACCGCTTTGTTCGCCATAAGTTGGCAGGGTATGCTCAGACGTGAATCCCTTGCTCACTTTGCCACATGATTCGAGAAAGCCGGGCTGAAGACAGCTGAAATGCCAGAAACCGGTCCTCGGAAGCTTGTTTCCGGTCTAGGCAAGGCATGGCTTGGCAGTTTGGGCTGGACTGTTCCCATGAGGCACAGGGTCAGACGGATTTGCATATGGCCATGTCTGAACTGGGGTGGCAGAGTGGGCTAAATAATGGTGATGGATTAAACCCAGATCTGTTGACTGGGTGTGAGTATTTAATTGGTTCAGATGCTCCGTCCATCACCACCCCCTTTTGTACCTCTTTGTTCGCCATAAGTTGACAGGGTATGCTCAGACGTGAGTCCCTTGCTCACTTTGCCACTGGATTCAAGCAAGCCGGGCTGAAGACAGCTGAAATGCCGGAAACTGGTCCTCGGAAGCTTGTTTCCGGTCCAGGGAAGGCATGGCTTGGCAGTTCGGGCTGGACTGTTCCCATGAGGCACAGGGTCAGACTGATTTGCATATGGCCATGTCTGAACTGGGGTGGCAGAGTGGGCTAAAGAACGGTGATGGATTAAACCCAGATCTGTAGACTGGGTGTGAGTATTTGATTGGTTCAGATGCTCCGTCAATCACCACCCCCTTTTGTACCGCTTTGTTCGCCATAAGTTGGCATGGTATGCTCAGACATGAGTCCCTTGCTCACTTTGCCACTGGATCCAAGCAAGCCGGGCTGAAGACAGCTGAAATGCCAGAAACCGGTCCTCGGAAGCTTGTTTCCAGTCCAGGGAAGGCATGGCTCGGCAGTTCGGGCTGGACTGTTCCCATGAGGCACAGGGTCAGACTGATTTGCATATGGCCATGTCTGAACTGGGAGTGGGCTAAAGAACGGTGATGGATTAAATCCAGATCTGTTGACTGGATGTGAGTATTTGATTGGTTTGAGGTGCTCCGTCCATCACCACCCCCTTGTGTACCTCTTTGTCGCCATAAGTTGGCAGGGTATGCTCAGACATGAGTACCTTGCTCACTTTGCCGCTGGATTCAAGCCAGCCGGGCTGAAGATAGCTGAAATGCCAGAAACCTGTCCTCGGAATCTTGTTTCCGGTCCAGGGAAGGGATGGCTTGGCAGTTCCGGCTGGACTGTTCCCATGAGGCACAGGGTCAGACTGATTTGCATATGGCCATGTCTGAACTGGGGTGGCAGAGTGGGCTAATGAACAGTGATGAATTAAACCCAGATCTGTAGACTGGGTGTGAGTATTTGATTGGTTCTGATGCTCCGTCCATCACCACCCCCTTCTTACCGCTTTGTTCGCCATAAGTTGGTAGGGTATGCTCAGACGTGAGTCCCTTGCTCACTTTGCCACTGGATTCAAGCAAGCCGGGCTGAAGACAGCTGAAATGCCAGAAACCGGTCCTTGGAAGCTTGTTTCCGGTCCAGGCAAGGCATGGCTTGGCAGTTTGGGCTGGACTGTTCCCATGAGGCACAGGGTCAGACTGATTTACATATGGCCATGTCTGAACTGGGGTGGCAGAGTGGGCTAAAGAACGGTGATGGATTAAACCCAGATCTGTTGACTGGGTGTGAGTATTTGATTGGTTCAGATGCTCCGTCCATCACCACCCCCTTTTGTACCTCTTTGTTCGCCATAAGTTGGCAGGGTATGCTCAGACGTGAGTCCCTTGCTCACTTTGCCACTGGATTCAAGCAAGCCGGGCTGAAGACAGCTGAAATGCCAGAAACTGGTCCTCGGAAGCTTGTTTCCGGTCCAGGGAAGGCATGGCCTGGCAGTTCGGGCTGGACTGTTCCCATGAGGCACAGGGTCAGACTGATTTGCATATGGCCATGTCTGAACTGGGGTGGCAGAGTGGGCTAAAGAACGGTGATGAATTAAACCCAGATCTGTAGACTGGGTGTGAGTATTTGATTGGTTCAGATGCTCCGTCCATCACCACCCCCTTTTGTACCCCTTTGTTCGCCATAAGTTGGCATGGTATGCTCAGACATGAGTCCCTTGCTCACTTTGCCACTGGATCCAAGCAAGCCGGGCTGAAGACAGCTGAAATGCCAGAAACCGGTCCTCGGAAGCTTGTTTCCGGTCCAGGGAAGGCATGGCTTGGCAGTTCGGGCTGGACTGTTCCCATGAGGCACAGGGTCGGACTGATTTGCATATGGCCATGTCTGAACTGGGGTGGCAGAGTGGGCTAAAGAACGGTGATGGATTAAACCCAGATCTGTTGACTGGGTGTGAGTATTTGATTGGTTCAGATGCTCTGTCCATCACCACCCCCTTTTGTACCGCTTTGTTCGCCGTAAGTTGGCAGGGTATGCTCAGACGTGAGTCCCTTGCTCACTTTGCCACTGGATCCAAGCAAGCCGGGCTGAAGACAGCTGAAATGCCAGAAACCGGTCCTCGGAGGCTTGTTTCCGGTCCAGGGAAGGCGTGGCTCGGTAGTTCGGGCTGGACTGTTCCCATGAGGCACAGGGTCAGACTGATTTGCATATGGCCATGTCTGAACTGGGGTGGCAGAGTGGGCTAAAGAACGGTGATGGATTAAACCCAGATCTGTTGACTGGATGTGAGTATTTGATTGGTTGAGATGCACCGTCCATCACCACCCCCTTGTGTACCTCTTTGTTCGCCGTAAGTTGGCAGGGTATGCTCAGACGTGAGTCCCTTGCTCACTTTGCCACTGGATTCAAGCCAGCCGGGCTGAAGACAGCTGAAATGCCAGAAACCTGTCCTCGGAAGCTTGTTTCCGGTCCAGGGAAGGCATGGCTTGGCATTTCGGGCTGGACTGTTCCCATGAGGCACAGGGTCAGACTGATTTGCATATGGCCATGTCTGAACTGGGGTGGCAGAGTGGGCTAAAGAACAGTGATGGATTAAATCCAGATCTGTTGGCTCAGATGCTCCGTCCATCACCAACCCCTTTTGTACTGCTTTGTTCACCATAAGTTGGCAGGGTATGCTCAGACGTGAGTCCCTTGCTCACTTTGCCACTGGATTTAAGCAAGCCGGGCTGAAGACAGCTGAAATGCCAGAAACCGGTCCTCGGAAGCTTGTTTCCGGTCCAGGGAAGGCGTGGCTTGGCAGTTCGGGCTGGACTGTTTCCATGAGGCACAGGGTCAGACTGATTTGCATATGGCCATGTCTGAACTGGGGTGGCAGAGTGGGCTAAAGAACAGTGATGGATTAAACCCAGATCTGTAGACTGGGTGTGAGTATTTGATTGGTTCTGATGCTCCGTCCATCACCGCCCCCTTCTTACCGCTTTGTTCGCCATAAGTTGGTAGGGTATGCTCAGACGTGAGTCCCTTGCTCACTTTTTCACTGGATTCAAGCAAGCCGGGCTGAAGACAGCTGAAATGCCAGAAACCGGTCCTCGGTAGCTTGTTTCCGGTCCAGGGAAGCCATGGCTTGGCAGTTTGGGCTGGACTGTTCCCATGAGGCACAGGGTCAGACTGATTTGCATATGGCCGTGTCTGAACTGGGGAAGCAGAGTGGGCTACAGAACGGTGATGGATTACACCCAGATCTGTTGACTTGGTGTGAGTATTTGATTGGTTCAGATGCTACGTCCAACACCACCCCCTTTTCTACCGCTTTGTTTGCCATAAGTTGGCAGGGTATGCTCAGACGTGAGTCCCTTGCTCACTTTGCCACTGGATTCAAGCAAGCCGGGCTGAAGAATGCTGAAATGCCAGAAACTGGTCCTCGGAAGCTTGTTTCCGGTCCAGGGAAGGCATGGCTTGGCAGTTCGGGCTAGACTGTTACCATGAGGCACAGGGTCAGACTGATTTGCATATGGCCATGTCTGAACTGTGGTGGCAGAGTGGGCTAAAGAACGGTGATGGATTAAACTCAGATCTGTTGACTGGGTGCGAGTATTGGATTGGTTCAGATGCTCCGTCCATCACTACTCCGTTTTGTACCGCTTTGTTCGCCATAATTTGGCAGGGTATGCTCAGACGTGATTCCCTTGCTCACATTGCCACTGGATTCAAGGAAGCCGGGCTGAAGAATGCTGAAATGCCAGAAACTGGTCCTCTGAAGCTCGTTTCCGGTCCAGGGAAGGCATGGCTTGGCAGTTCGGGCTGGACTGTTCCCATGAAACACAGGGTCAGACTGATTTGCATATGGCCATGTCTGAACTGGGGTGGCAGAGTGAGCTAAAGAAAAGTAATGGATTAAACCCAGATCTGTAAACTGGGTGTGAGTATTTGATTGGTTCTGATGCTCCGTCCATCACCACCCCCTTTTGTACCGCTTCGTTCACCATAAGTTGGCAGGGTATGCTCAGACGTGAGTCCCTTGCTCACTTTGCCACTGGATTCAAGCAAGCCGGGCTGAAGACAGCTGAAATGCCAAAAACCGGTCCTTGGAAGCTTGTTTCCGGTCCAGGTAAGGCCTGGCCTGGCAGTTCGGGCTGGACTATTCCCATGAGGCACAGGGTCAGACTGATTTGCATATGGCCATGTCTGAACTGTGGTGGCAGAGTGGGCTAAAGAACGGTGATGGATTAAACTCAGATCTGTTGACTGGGTGCGAGCATTCGATTGGTTCAGATGCTCCGTCAATCACCACCCCCTTTTGTACCGCTTTGTTCGCCATAAGTTGACAAAGTATGCTCAGACGCGAGTCCCTTGCTCACTTTGCCACTGGATTCAAGGAAGCCGGGCTGAAGAATGCTGAAATGCCAGAAACCGGTCCTCGGAAGCTTGTTTCCGGTCCAGGCAAGGCATGGCTTGGCAGTTCGGGCTGGACTGTTCCCATGAAGCACATGGTCAGACTGATTTGCATTTGGCCATGTCTGAACAGGGGTGGCAGAGTGGGCTAAAGAACAGTGATGGATTAAACCCAGATCTGTAGACTGGGTGTGAGTATTTGATTGGTTCTGATGCTCCGTCCATCACCACCCCCTTTTGTACCGCTTTGTTCGCCATAAGTTGGCAGGGTATGCTCAGACGTGAATCCCTTGCTCACTTTGCCACATGATTCGAGAAAGCCGGGCTGAAGACAGCTGAAATGCCAGAAACCGGTCCTCGGAAGCTTGTTTCCGGTCTAGGCAAGGCATGGCTTGGCAGTTTGGGCTGGACTGTTCCCATGAGGCACAGGGTCAGACGGATTTGCATATGGCCATGTCTGAACTGGGGTGGCAGAGTGGGCTAAATAATGGTGATGGATTAAACCCAGATCTGTTGACTGGGTGTGAGTATTTAATTGGTTCAGATGCTCCGTCCATCACCACCCCCTTTTGTACCTCTTTGTTCGCCATAAGTTGACAGGGTATGCTCAGACGTGAGTCCCTTGCTCACTTTGCCACTGGATTCAAGCAAGCCGGGCTGAAGACAGCTGAAATGCCGGAAACTGGTCCTCGGAAGCTTGTTTCCGGTCCAGGGAAGGCATGGCTTGGCAGTTCGGGCTGGACTGTTCCCATGAGGCACAGGGTCAGACTGATTTGCATATGGCCATGTCTGAACTGGGGTGGCAGAGTGGGCTAAAGAACAGTGATGGATTAAACCCAGATCTGTAGACTGGGTGTGAGTATTTGATTGGTTCAGATGCTCCGTCAATCACCACCCCCTTTTGTACCGCTTTGTTCGCCATAAGTTGGCATGGTATGCTCAGACATGAGTCCCTTGCTCACTTTGCCACTGGATCCAAGCAAGCCGGGCTGAAGACAGCTGAAATGCCAGAAACCGGTCCTCGGAAGCTTGTTTCCAGTCCAGGGAAGGCATGGCTCGGCAGTTCGGGCTGGACTGTTCCCATGAGGCACAGGGTCAGACTGATTTGCATATGGCCATGTCTGAACTGGGGTGGCAGAGTGGGCTAAAGAACGGTGATGGATTAAATCCAGATCTGTTGACTGGATGTGAGTATTTGATTGGTTTGAGGTGCTCCGTCCATCACCACCCCCTTGTGTACCTCTTTGTCGCCATAAGTTGGCAGGGTATGCTCAGACATGAGTACCTTGCTCACTTTGCCACTGGATTCAAGCCAGCCGGGCTGAAGATAGCTGAAATGCCAGAAACCTGTCCTCGGAATCTTGTTTCCGGTCCAGGGAAGGCATGGCTTGGCAGTTCCGGCTGGACTGTTCCCATGAGGCACAGGGTCAGACTGATTTGCATATGGCCGTGTCTGAACTGGGGTGGCAGAGTGGGCTAATGAACAGTGATGAATTAAACCCAGATCTGTAGACTGGGTGTGAGTATTTGATTGGTTCTGATGCTCCATCCATCACCACCCCCTTCTTACCGCTTTGTTCGCCATAAGTTGGTAGGGTATGCTCAGACGTGAGTCCCTTGCTCACTTTGCCACTGGATTCAAGCAAGCCGGGCTGAAGACAGCTGAAATGCCAGAAACCGGTCCTTGGAAGCTTGTTTCCGGTCCAGGCAAGGCATGGCTTGGCAGTTTGGGCTGGACTGTTCCCATGAGGCACAGGGTCAGACTGATTTACATATGGCCATGTCTGAACTGGGGTGGCAGAGTGGGCTAAAGAACGGTGATGGATTAAACCCAGATCTGTTGACTGGGTGTGAGTATTTGATTGGTTCAGATGCTCCGTCCATCACCACCCCCTTTTGTACCTCTTTGTTCGCCATAAGTTGGCAGGGTATGCTCAGACGTGAGTCCCTTGCTCACTTTGCCACTGGATTCAAGCAAGCCGGGCTGAAGACAGCTGAAATGCCAGAAACTGGTCCTCGGAAGCTTGTTTCCGGTCCAGGGAAGGCATGGCTTGGCTGTTCGGGCTGGACTGTTCCCATGAGGCACAGGGTCAGACTGATTTGCATATGGCCATGTCTGAACTGGGGTGGCAGAGTGGGCTAAAGAACGGTGATGGATTAAACCCAGATCTGTTGACTGGGTGTGACTATTTGATTGGTTCAGATGCTCCGTCCATCACCACCCCCTTTTGTACCGCTTTGTTCGCCATAAGTTGGCATGGTATGCTCAGACGTGAGTCCCTTGCTCACTTTGCCACTGGATCCAAGCAAGCCGGGCTGAAGACAGCTGAAATGCCAGAAACTGGTCCTCGGAAGCTTGTTTCCGGTCCAGGGAAGGCATGGCTTGGCAGTTCGGGCTGGACTGTTCCCATGAGGCACATGGTCAGACTGATTTGCATATGGCCATGTCTGAACTGGGGTGGCAGAGTGGGCTAAAGAACGGTGATGGATTAAACCCAGATCTGTTGACTGGGTGTGAGTATTTGATTGGTTCAGATGCTCCGTCCATCACCACCCCCTTTTGTACCTCTTTGTTCGCCATAAGTTGACAGGGTCTGCTCAGACGTGAGTCCCTTGCTCACTTTGCCACTGGATTCAAGCAAGCCGGGCTGAAGACAGCTGAAATGCCAGAAACTGGTCCTCGGAAGCTTGTTTCCGGTCCAGGGAAGGCATGGCTTGGCTGTTCGGGCTGGACTGTTCCCATGAGGCACAGGGTCAGACTGATTTGCATATGGCCATGTCTGAACTGGGGTGGCAGAGTGGGCTAAAGAACGGTGATGGATTAAACCCAGATCTGTTGACTGGGTGTGACTATTTGATTGGTTCAGATGCTCCGTCCATCACCACCCCCTTTTGTACCGCTTTGTTCGCCATAAGTTGGCATGGTATGCTCAGACGTGAGTCCCTTGCTCACTTTGCCACTGGATCCAAGCAAGCCGGGCTGAAGACAGCTGAAATGCCAGAAACTGGTCCTCGGAAGCTTGTTTCCGGTCCAGGGAAGGCATGGCTTGGCAGTTCGGGCTGGACTGTTCCCATGAGGCACAGGGTCAGACTGATTTGCATATGGCCATGTCTGAACTGGGGTGGCAGAGTGGGCTAAAGAACGGTGATGGATTAAACCCAGATCTGTTGACTGGGTGTGAGTATTTGATTGGTTCAGATGCTCCGTCCATCACCATCCCCTTTTGTACCTCTTTGTTCGCCATAAGTTGGCAGGGTATGCTCAGACGTGAGTCCCTTGCTCACTTTGCCACTGGATCCAAGCAAGCCGGGCTGAAGACAGCTGAAATGCCAGAAACCGGTCCTCGGAAGCTTGTTTCCGGTCCAGGGAAGGCGTGGCTCGGCAGTTCGGGCTGGACTGTTCCCATGAGGCACAGGGTCAGACTGATTTGCATATGGCCATGTCTGAACTGGGGTGGCAGAGTGGGCTAAAGAACGGTGATGGATTAAATCCATATCTGTTGACTGGATGTGAGTATTTGATTGGTTTGAGGTGCTCTGTCCATCACCACCCCCTTGTGTCCCTCTTTGTCGCCATAAGTTGGCAGGGTATGCTCAGACATGAGTACCTTGCTCACTTTGCCACTGGATTCAAGCCAGCCGGGCTGAAGATAGCTGAAATGCCAGAAACCTGTCCTCGGAATCTTGTTTCCGGTCCAGGGAAGGCATGGCTTGGCAGTTCCGGCTGGACTGTTCCCATGATGCACAGGGTCAGGCTGATTTGCATATGGCCATGTCTGAACTGGGGTGGCAGAGTGGGCTAAAGAACAGTGATGAATTAAACCCAGATCTGTAGACTGGGTGTGAGTATTTGATTGGTTCAGATGCTCCGTCCATCACCACCCCCTTCTTACCGCTTTGTTCGCCATAAGTTGGTAGGGTATGCTCAGACGTGAGTCCCTTGCTCACTCTGCCACTGGATTCAAGCAAGCCGGGCTGAAGACAGCTGAAATGCCAGAAACCGGTCCTTGGAATCTTGTTTCCGGTCCAGGCAAGGCATGGCTTGGCAGTTTGGGCTGGACTGTTCCCATGAGGCACAGGGTCAGACTGATTTACATATGGCCATGTCTGAACTGGGGTGGCAGAGTGGGCTAAAGAACGGTGATGGATTAAACCCAGATCTGTTGACTGGGTGTGAGTATTTGATTGGTTCAGATGCTCCGTCCATCACCACCCCCTTTTGTACCTCTTTGTTTGCCATAAGTTGGCAGGGTATGCTCAGATGTGAGTCCCTTGCTCACTTTGCCACTGGATTCAAGCAAGCCGGGCTGAAGACAGCTGAAATGCCAGAAACTGGTCCTCGGAAGCTTGTTTCCGGTCCAGGGAAGGCATGGCTTGGCTGTTCGGGCTGGACTGTTCCCATGAGGCACAGGGTCAGACTGATTTGCATATGGCCATGTCTGAACTGGGGTGGCAGAGTGGGCTAAAGAACGGTGATGGATTAAACCCAGATCTGTTGACTGGGTGTGACTATTTGATTGGTTCAGATGCTCCGTCCATCACCACCCCCTTTTGTACCGCTTTGTTCGCCATAAGTTGGCATGGTATGCTCAGACGTGAGTCCCATGCTCACTTTGCCACTGGATCCAAGCAAGCCGGGCTGAAGACAGCTGAAATGCCAGAAACTGGTCCTCGGAAGCTTGTTTCCGGTCCAGGGAAGGCATGGCTTGGCAGTTCGGGCTGGACTGTTCCCATGAGGCACAGGGTCAGACTGATTTGCATATGGCCATGTCTGAACTGGGGTGGCAGAGTGGGCTAAAGAACGGTGATGAATTAAACCCAGATCTGTAGACTGGGTGTGAGTATTTGATTGGTTCAGATGCTCCGTCCATCACCACCCCCTTTTGTACCCCTTTGTTCACCATAAGTTGGCATGGTATGCTCAGACATGAGTCCCTTGCTCACTTTGCCACTGGATCCAAGCAAGCCGGGCTGAAGACAGCTGAAATGCCAGAAACCGGTCCTCGGAAGCTTGTTTCCGGTCCAGGGAAGGCATGGCTTGGCAGTTTGGGCTGGACTGTTCCCATGAGGCACAGGGTCGGACTGATTTGCATATGGCCATGTCTGAACTGGGGTGGCAGAGTGGGCTAAAGAACGGTGATGGATTAAACCCAGATCTGTTGACTGGGTGTGAGTATTTGATTGGTTCAGATGCTCCGTCCATCACCATCCCCTTTTGTACCTCTTTGTTCGCCATAAGTTGGCAGGGTATGCTCAGACGTGAGTCCCTTGCTCACTTTGCCACTGGATCCAAGCAAGCCGGGCTGAAGACAGCTGAAATGCCAGAAACCGGTCCTCGGAAGCTTGTTTCCGGTCCAGGGAAGGCGTGGCTCGGCAGTTCGGGCTGGACTGTTCCCATGAGGCACAGGGTCAGACTGATTTGCATATGGCCATGTCTGAACTGGGGTGGCAGAGTGGGCTAAAGAACGGTGATGGATTAAATCCATATCTGTTGACTGGATGTGAGTATTTGATTGGTTCAGATGCTCCGTCCATCACCATCCCCTTTTGTACCTCTTTGTTCGCCAAAAGTTGGCAGGGTATGCTCAGACAGGAGTACCTTGCTCACTTTGCCACTGGATTCAAGCCAGCCGGGATGAAGACAGCTGAAATGCCAGAAACCTGTCCTCGGAAGCTTGTTTCCGGTCCAGGGAAGGCATGGCTTGGCAGTTCCGGCTGGACTGTTCCGATGAGGCACAGGGTCAGACTGATTTGCATATGGCCATGTCTGAACTGGGGTGGTAGAGTGGGCTAAAGAACAGTGATGGATTAAATCCAGATCTGTTGGCTCAGATGCTCCGTCCATCACCAACCCCTTTTGTACTGCTTTGTTCACCATAAGTTGGCAGGGTATGCTCAGACGTGAGTCCCTTGCTCACTTTGCCACTGGATTTAAGCAAGCCGGGCTGAAGACAGCTGAAATGCCAGAAACCGGTCCTCGGAAGCTTGTTTCCGGTCCAGGGAAGGCGTGGCTTGGCAGTTCGGGCTGGACTGTTTCCATGAGGCACAGGGTCAGACTGATTTGCATATGGCCATGTCTGAACTGGGGTGGCAGAGTGGGCTAAAGAACAGTGATGAATTAAACCCAGATCTGTAGACTGGGTGTGAGTATTTGATTGGTTCTGATGCTCCGTCCATCACCACCCCCTTCTTACCGCTTTGTTCGCCATAAGTTGGTAGGGTATGCTCAGACGTGAGTCCCTTGCTCACTTTGCCACTGGATTCAAGCAAGCCGGGCTGAAGACAGCTGAAATGCCAGAAAACGGTCCTCGGAAGCTTGTTTCCGGTCCAGGCAAGGCATGGCTTGGCAGTTTGGGCTGGACTGTTCCCATGAGGCACAGGGTCAGACTGATTTGCATAGGGCCATGTCTGAACTGGGGTGGCAGAGTGGGCTAAAGAACAGTGATGGATTAAACCCAGATCTGTTGACTGGGTGTGAGTATTTGATTGGTTCAGATGCTCCGTCCATCACCACCCCCTTTTGTACCGATTTGTTCGCCATAAGTTGACAGGGTATGCTCAGACGTGAGTCCCTTGCTCACTTTGCCACTGGATTCAAGCAAGCCGGGCTGAAGACAGCTGAAATTCCAGAAACCGGTCCTCGGTAGCTTGTTTCCGGTCCAGGGAAGTAATGGCTTGGCAGTTTGGGCTGGACTGTTCTCATGAGGCACAGGGTCAGACTGATTTGCATATGGCCGTGTCTGAACTGGGGAGGCAGAGTGGGCTACAGAACGGTGATCGATTAAACCCAGATCTGTTGACTGGGTAAGAGTATTTGATTGGTTCAGATGCTCCGTCCATCACCACCCCCTTTTGTACCGATTTGTTCGCCATAAGTTGACAGGGTATGCTCAGACGTGAGTCCCTTGCTCACTTTGCCACTGGATTCAAGCCAGCCGGGCTGAAGACAGCTGAAATGCCAGAAACCTGTCCTCGGAAGCTTGTTTCCGGTCCAGGGAAGGCATGGCTTGGCATTTCGGGCTGGACTGTTCCCATGAGGCACAGGGTCAGACTGATTTGCATATGGCCATGTCTGAACTGGGGTGGCAGAGTGGGCTAAAGAACAGTGATGGATTAAATCCAGATCTGTTGGCTCAGATGCTCCGTCCATCACCAACCCCTTTTGTACTGCTTTGTTCACCATGAGTTGGCAGGGTATGCTCAGACGTGAGTCCCTTGCTCACTTTGCCACTGGATTTAAGCAAGCCGGGCTGAAGACAGCTGAAATGCCAGAAACCGGTCCTCGGAAGCTTGTTTCCGGTCCAGGGAAGGCGTGGCTTGGCAGTTCGGGCTGGACTGTTTCCATGAGGCACAGGGTCAGACTGATTTGCATATGGCCATGTCTGAACTGGGGTGGCAGAGTGGGCTAAAGAACAGTGATGGATTAAACCCAGATCTGTAGACTGGGTGTGAGTATTTGATTGGTTCTGATGCTCCGTCCATCACCGCCCCCTTCGCACCGCTTTGTTCGCCATAAGTTGGTAGGGTATGCTCAGACGTGAGTCCCTTGCTCACTTTTTCACTGGATTCAAGCAAGCCGGGCTGAAGACAGCTGAAATGCCAGAAACCGGTCCTCGGTAGCTTGTTTCCGGTCCAGGGAAGCCATGGCTTGGCAGTTTGGGCTGGACTGTTCCCATGAGGCACAGGGTCAGACTGATTTGCATATGGCCGTGTCTGAACTGGGGAAGCAGAGTGGGCTACAGAACGGTGATGGATTAAACCCAGATCTGTTGACTTGGTGTGAGTATTTGATTGGTTCAGATGCTACGTCCAACACCACCCCCTTTTCTACCGCTTTATCTGCCATAAGTTGGCAGGGTATGCTCAGACGTGAGTCCCTTGCTCACTTTGCCACTGGATTCAAGCAAGCCGGGCTGAAGAATGCTGAAATGCCAGAAACTGGTCCTCGGAAGCTTGTTTCCGGTCCAGGGAAGGCATGGCTTGGCAGTTCGGGCTAGACTGTTACCATGAGGCACAGGGTCAGACTGATTTGCATATGGCCATGTCTGAACTGTGGTGGCAGAGTGGGCTAAAGAACGGTGATGGATTAAACTCAGATCTGTTGACTGGGTGCGAGTATTCGATTGGTTCAGATGCTCCGTCCATCACTACTCCGTTTTGTACCGCTTTGTTCGCCATAATTTGGCAGGGTATGCTCAGACGTGATTCCCTTGCTCACATTGCAACTGGATTCAAGGAAGCCGGGCTGAAGAATGCTGAAAGGCCAGAAACTGGTCCTCTGAAGCTCGTTTCCGGTCCAGGGAAGGCATGGCTTGGCAGTTCGGGCTGGACTGTTCCCATGAAACACAGGGTCAGACTGATTTGCATATGGCCATGTCTGAACTGGGGTGGCAGAGTGAGCTAAAGAAAAGTAATGGATTAAACCCAGATCTGTAAACTGGGTGTGAGTATTTGATTGGTTCTGATGCTCCGTCCATCACCACCCCCTTTTGTACCGCTTCGTTCACCATAAGTTGGCAGGGTATGCTCAGACGTGAGTCCCTTGCTCACTTTGCCACTGGATTCAAGCAAGCCGGGCTGAAGACAGCTGAAATGCCAAAAACCGGTCCTTGGAAGCTTGTTTCCGGTCCAGGTAAGGCCTGGCCTGGCAGTTCGGGCTGGACTATTCCCATGAGGCACAGGGTCAGACTGATTTGCATATGGCCATGTCTGAACTGTGGTGGCAGAGTGGGCTAAAGAACGGTGATGGATTAAACTCAGATCTGTTGACTGGGTGCGAGCATTCGATTGGTTCAGATGCTCCGTCAATCACCACCCCCTTTTGTACCGCTTTGTTCGCCATAAGTTGACAAAGTATGCTCAGACGCGAGTCCCTTGCTCACTTTGCCACTGGATTCAAGGAAGCCGGGCTGAAGAATGCTGAAATGCCAGAAACCGGTCCTCGGAAGCTTGTTTCCGGTCCAGGCAAGGCATGGCTTGGCAGTTCGGCCTGGACTGTTCCCATGAAGCACATGGTCAGACTGATTTGCATTTGGCCATGTCTGAACAGGGGTGGCAGAGTGGGCTAAAGAACAGTGATGGATTAAACCCAGATCTGTAGACTGGGTGTGAGTATTTGATTGGTTCTGATGCTCCGTCCATCACCACCCCCTTTTGTACCGCTTTGTTCGCCATAAGTTGGCAGGGTATGCTCAGACGTGAATCCCTTGCTCACTTTGCCACATGATTCGAGAAAGCCGGGCTGAAGACAGCTGAAATGCCAGAAACCGGTCCTCGGAAGCTTGTTTCCGGTCTAGGCAAGGCATGGCTTGGCAGTTTGGGCTGGACTGTTCCCATGAGGCACAGGGTCAGACGGATTTGCATATGGCCATGTCTGAACTGGGGTGGCAGAGTGGGCTAAATAATGGTGATGGATTAAACCCAGATCTGTTGACTGGGTGTGAGTATTTAATTGGTTCAGATGCTCCGTCCATCACCACCCCCTTTTGTACCTCTTTGTTCGCCATAAGTTGACAGGGTATGCTCAGACGTGAGTCCCTTGCTCACTTTGCCACTGGATTCAAGCAAGCCGGGCTGAAGACAGCTGAAATGCCGGAAACTGGTCCTCGGAAGCTTGTTTCCGGTCCAGGGAAGGCATGGCTTGGCAGTTCGGGCTGGACTGTTCCCATGAGGCACAGGGTCAGACTGATTTGCATATGGCCATGTCTGAACTGGGGTGGCAGAGTGGGCTAAAGAACGGTGATGGATTAAACCCAGATCTGTAGACTGGGTGTGAGTATTTGATTGGTTCAGATGCTCCGTCAATCACCACCCCCTTTTGTACCGCTTTGTTCGCCATAAGTTGGCATGGTATGCTCAGACATGAGTCCCTTGCTCACTTTGCCACTGGATCCAAGCAAGCCGGGCTGAAGACAGCTGAAATGCCAGAAACCGGTCCTCGGAAGCTTGTTTCCAGTCCAGGGAAGGCATGGCTCGGCAGTTCGGGCTGGACTGTTCCCATGAGGCACAGGGTCAGACTGATTTGCATATGGCCATGTCTGAACTGGGAGTGGGCTAAAGAACGGTGATGGATTAAATCCAGATCTGTTGACTGGATGTGAGTATTTGATTGGTTTGAGGTGCTCCGTCCATCACCACCCCCTTGTGTACCTCTTTGTCGCCATAAGTTGGCAGGGTATGCTCAGACATGAGTACCTTGCTCACTTTGCCGCTGGATTCAAGCCAGCCGGGCTGAAGATAGCTGAAATGCCAGAAACCTGTCCTCGGAATCTTGTTTCCGGTCCAGGGAAGGGATGGCTTGGCAGTTCCGGCTGGACTGTTCCCATGAGGCACAGGGTCAGACTGATTTGCATATGGCCATGTCTGAACTGGGGTGGCAGAGTGGGCTAATGAACAGTGATGAATTAAACCCAGATCTGTAGACTGGGTGTGAGTATTTGATTGGTTCTGATGCTCCGTCCATCACCACCCCCTTCTTACCGCTTTGTTCGCCATAAGTTGGTAGGGTATGCTCAGACGTGAGTCCCTTGCTCACTTTGCCACTGGATTCAAGCAAGCCGGGCTGAAGACAGCTGAAATGCCAGAAACCGGTCCTTGGAAGCTTGTTTCCGGTCCAGGCAAGGCATGGCTTGGCAGTTTGGGCTGGACTGTTCCCATGAGGCACAGGGTCAGACTGATTTACATATGGCCATGTCTGAACTGGGGTGGCAGAGTGGGCTAAAGAACGGTGATGGATTAAACCCAGATCTGTTGACTGGGTGTGAGTATTTGATTGGTTCAGATGCTCCGTCCATCACCACCCCCTTTTGTACCTCTTTGTTTGCCATAAGTTGGCAGGGTATGCTCAGACGTGAGTCCCTTGCTCACTTTGCCACTGGATTCAAGCAAGCCGGGCTGAAGACAGCTGAAATGCCAGAAACTGGTCCTCGGAAGCTTGTTTCCGGTCCAGGGAAGGCATGGCTTGGCTGTTCGGGCTGGACTGTTCCCATGAGGCACAGGGTCAGACTGATTTGCATATGGCCATGTCTGAACTGGGGTGGCAGAGTGGGCTAAAGAACGGTGATGGATTAAACCCAGATCTGTTGACTGGGTGTGACTATTTGATTGGTTCAGATGCTCCGTCCATCACCACCCCCTTTTGTACCGCTTTGTTCGCCATAAGTTGGCATGGTATGCTCAGACGTGAGTCCCTTGCTCACTTTGCCACTGGATCCAAGCAAGCCGGGCTGAAGACAGCTGAAATGCCAGAAACTGGTCCTCGGAAGCTTGTTTCCGGTCCAGGGAAGGCATGGCCTGGCAGTTCGGGCTGGACTGTTCCCATGAGGCACAGGGTCAGACTGATTTGCATATGGCCATGTCTGAACTGGGGTGGCAGAGTGGGCTAAAGAACGGTGATGAATTAAACCCAGATCTGTAGACTGGGTGTGAGTATTTGATTGGTTCAGATGCTCCGTCCATCACCACCCCCTTTTGTACCCCTTTGTTCGCCATAAGTTGGCATGGTATGCTCAGACATGAGTCCCTTGCTCACTTTGCCACTGGATCCAAGCAAGCCGGGCTGAAGACAGCTGAAATGCCAGAAACCGGTCCTCGGAAGCTTGTTTCCGGTCCAGGGAAGGCATGGCTTGGCAGTTCGGGCTGGACTGTTCCCATGAGGCACAGGGTCGGACTGATTTGCATATGGCCATGTCTGAACTGGGGTGGCAGAGTGGGCTAAAGAACGGTGATGGATTAAACCCAGATCTGTTGACTGGGTGTGAGTATTTGATTGGTTCAGATGCTCTGTCCATCACCACCCCCTTTTGTACCGCTTTGTTCGCCGTAAGTTGGCAGGGTATGCTCAGACGTGAGTCCCTTGCTCACTTTGCCACTGGATCCAAGCAAGCCGGGCTGAAGACAGCTGAAATGCCAGAAACCGGTCCTCGGAGGCTTGTTTCCGGTCCAGGGAAGGCGTGGCTCGGTAGTTCGGGCTGGACTGTTCCCATGAGGCACAGGGTCAGACTGATTTGCATATGGCCATGTCTGAACTGGGGTGGCAGAGTGGGCTAAAGAACGGTGATGGATTAAACCCAGATCTGTTGACTGGATGTGAGTATTTGATTGGTTGAGATGCACCGTCCATCACCACCCCCTTGTGTACCTCTTTGTTCGCCGTAAGTTGGCAGGGTATGCTCAGACGTGAGTCCCTTGCTCACTTTGCCACTGGATTCAAGCCAGCCGGGCTGAAGACAGCTGAAATGCCAGAAACCTGTCCTCGGAAGCTTGTTTCCAGTCCAGGGAAGGCATGGCTTGGCATTTCGGGCTGGACTGTTCCCATGAGGCACAGGGTCAGACTGATTTGCATATGGCCATGTCTGAACTGGGGTGGCAGAGTGGGCTAAAGAACAGTGATGGATTAAATCCAGATCTGTTGGCTCAGATGCTCCGTCCATCACCAACCCCTTTTGTACTGCTTTGTTCACCATAAGTTGGCAGGGTATGCTCAGACGTGAGTCCCTTGCTCACTTTGCCACTGGATTTAAGCAAGCCGGGCTGAAGACAGCTGAAATGCCAGAAACCGGTCCTCGGAAGCTTGTTTCCGGTGCAGGGAAGGCGTGGCTTGGCAGTTCGGGCTGGACTGTTTCCATGAGGCACAGGGTCAGACTGATTTGCATATGGCCATGTCTGAACTGGGGTGGCAGAGTGGGCTAAAGAACAGTGATGGATTAAACCCAGATCTGTAAACTGGGTGTGAGTATTTGATTGGTTCTGATGCTCCGTCCATCACCGCCCCCTTCTTACCGCTTTGTTCGCCATAAGTTGGTAGGGTATGCTCAGACGTGAGTCCCTTGCTCACTTTTTCACTGGATTCAAGCAAGCCGGGCTGAAGACAGCTGAAATGCCAGAAACCGGTCCTCGGTAGCTTGTTTCCGGTCCAGGGAAGCCATGGCTTGGCAGTTTGGGCTGGACTGTTCCCATGAGGCACAGGGTCAGACTGATTTGCATATGGCCGTGTCTGAACTGGGGAAGCAGAGTGGGCTACAGAACGGTGATGGATTACACCCAGATCTGTTGACTTGGTGTGAGTATTTGATTGGTTCAGATGCTACGTCCAACACCACCCCCTTTTCTACCGCTTTGTTTGCCATAAGTTGGCAGGGTATGCTCAGACGTGAGTCCCTTGCTCACTTTGCCACTGGATTCAAGCAAGCCGGGCTGAAGAATGCTGAAATGCCAGAAACTGGTCCTCGGAAGCTTGTTTCCGGTCCAGGGAAGGCATGGCTTGGCAGTTCGGGCTAGACTGTTACCATGAGGCACAGGGTCAGACTGATTTGCATATGGCCATGTCTGAACTGTGGTGGCAGAGTGGGCTAAAGAACGGTGATGGATTAAACTCAGATCTGTTGACTGGGTGCGAGTATTCGATTGGTTCAGATGCTCCGTCCATCACTACTCCGTTTTGTACCGCTTTGTTCGCCATAATTTGGCAGGGTATGCTCAGACGTGATTCCCTTGCTCACATTGCCACTGGATTCAAGGAAGCCGGGCTGAAGAATGCTGAAATGCCAGAAACTGGTCCTCTGAAGCTCGTTTCCGGTCCAGGGAAGGCATGGCTTGGCAGTTCGGGCTGGACTGTTCCCATGAAACACAGGGTCAGACTGATTTGCATATGGCCATGTCTGAACTGGGGTGGCAGAGTGAGCTAAAGAAAAGTAATGGATTAAACCCAGATCTGTAAACTGGGTGTGAGTATTTGATTGGTTCTGATGCTCCGTCCATCACCACCCCCTTTTGTACCGCTTCGTTCACCATAAGTTGGCAGGGTATGCTCAGACGTGAGTCCCTTGCTCACTTTGCCACTGGATTCAAGCAAGCCGGGCTGAAGACAGCTGAAATGCCAAAAACCGGTCCTTGGAAGCTTGTTTCCGGTCCAGGTAAGGCCTGGCCTGGCAGTTCGGGCTGGACTATTCCCATGAGGCACAGGGTCAGACTGATTTGCATATGGCCATGTCTGAACTGTGGTGGCAGAGTGGGCTAAAGAACGGTGATGGATTAAACTCAGATCTGTTGACTGGGTGCGAGCATTCGATTGGTTCAGATGCTCCGTCAATCACCACCCCCTTTTGTACCGCTTTGTTCGCCATAAGTTGACAAAGTATGCTCAGACGCGAGTCCCTTGCTCACTTTGCCACTGGATTCAAGGAAGCCGGGCTGAAGAATGCTGAAATGCCAGAAACCGGTCCTCGGAAGCTTGTTTCCGGTCCAGGCAAGGCATGGCTTGGCAGTTCGGGCTGGACTGTTCCCATGAAGCACATGGTCAGACTGATTTGCATTTGGCCATGTCTGAACAGGGGTGGCAGAGTGGGCTAAAGAACAGTGATGGATTAAACCCAGATCTGTAGACTGGGTGTGAGTATTTGATTGGTTCTGATGCTCCGTCCATCACCACCCCCTTTTGTACCGCTTTGTTCGCCATAAGTTGGCAGGGTATGCTCAGACGTGAATCCCTTGCTCACTTTGCCACATGATTCGAGAAAGCCGGGCTGAAGACAGCTGAAATGCCAGAAACCGGTCCTCGGAAGCTTGTTTCCGGTCTAGGCAAGGCATGGCTTGGCAGTTTGGGCTGGACTGTTCCCATGAGGCACAGGGTCAGACGGATTTGCATATGGCCATGTCTGAACTGGGGTGGCAGAGTGGGCTAAATAATGGTGATGGATTAAACCCAGATCTGTTGACTGGGTGTGAGTATTTAATTGGTTCAGATGCTCCGTCCATCACCACCCCCTTTTGTACCTCTTTGTTCGCCATAAGTTGACAGGGTATGCTCAGACGTGAGTCCCTTGCTCACTTTGCCACTGGATTCAAGCAAGCCGGGCTGAAGACAGCTGAAATGCCGGAAACTGGTCCTCGGAAGCTTGTTTCCGGTCCAGGGAAGGCATGGCTTGGCAGTTCGGGCTGGACTGTTCCCATGAGGCACAGGGTCAGACTGATTTGCATATGGCCATGTCTGAACTGGGGTGGCAGAGTGGGCTAAAGAACAGTGATGGATTAAACCCAGATCTGTAGACTGGGTGTGAGTATTTGATTGGTTCAGATGCTCCGTCAATCACCACCCCCTTTTGTACCGCTTTGTTCGCCATAAGTTGGCATGGTATGCTCAGACATGAGTCCCTTGCTCACTTTGCCACTGGATCCAAGCAAGCCGGGCTGAAGACAGCTGAAATGCCAGAAACCGGTCCTCGGAAGCTTGTTTCCAGTCCAGGGAAGGCATGGCTCGGCAGTTCGGGCTGGACTGTTCCCATGAGGCACAGGGTCAGACTGATTTGCATATGGCCATGTCTGAACTGGGGTGGCAGAGTGGGCTAAAGAACGGTGATGGATTAAATCCAGATCTGTTGACTGGATGTGAGTATTTGATTGGTTTGAGGTGCTCCGTCCATCACCACCCCCTTGTGTACCTCTTTGTCGCCATAAGTTGGCAGGGTATGCTCAGACATGAGTACCTTGCTCACTTTGCCACTGGATTCAAGCCAGCCGGGCTGAAGATAGCTGAAATGCCAGAAACCTGTCCTCGGAATCTTGTTTCCGGTCCAGGGAAGGCATGGCTTGGCAGTTCCGGCTGGACTGTTCCCATGAGGCACAGGGTCAGACTGATTTGCATATGGCCGTGTCTGAACTGGGGTGGCAGAGTGGGCTAATGAACAGTGATGAATTAAACCCAGATCTGTAGACTGGGTGTGAGTATTTGATTGGTTCTGATGCTCCATCCATCACCACCCCCTTCTTACCGCTTTGTTCGCCATAAGTTGGTAGGGTATGCTCAGACGTGAGTCCCTTGCTCACTTTGCCACTGGATTCAAGCAAGCCGGGCTGAAGACAGCTGAAATGCCAGAAACCGGTCCTTGGAAGCTTGTTTCCGGTCCAGGCAAGGCATGGCTTGGCAGTTTGGGCTGGACTGTTCCCATGAGGCACAGGGTCAGACTGATTTACATATGGCCATGTCTGAACTGGGGTGGCAGAGTGGGCTAAAGAACGGTGATGGATTAAACCCAGATCTGTTGACTGGGTGTGAGTATTTGATTGGTTCAGATGCTCCGTCCATCACCACCCCTTTTTGTACCTCTTTGTTCGCCATAAGTTGGCAGGGTATGCTCAGACGTGAGTCCCTTGCTCACTTTGCCACTGGATTCAAGCAAGCCGGGCTGAAGACAGCTGAAATGCCAGAAACTGGTCCTCGGAAGCTTGTTTCCGGTCCAGGGAAGGCATGGCTTGGCTGTTCGGGCTGGACTGTTCCCATGAGGCACAGGGTCAGACTGATTTGCATATGGCCATGTCTGAACTGGGGTGGCAGAGTGGGCTAAAGAACGGTGATGGATTAAACCCAGATCTGTTGACTGGGTGTGACTATTTGATTGGTTCAGATGCTCCGTCCATCACCACCCCCTTTTGTACCGCTTTGTTCGCCATAAGTTGGCATGGTATGCTCAGACGTGAGTCCCTTGCTCACTTTGCCACTGGATCCAAGCAAGCCGGGCTGAAGACAGCTGAAATGCCAGAAACTGGTCCTCGGAAGCTTGTTTCCGGTCCAGGGAAGGCATGGCTTGGCAGTTCGGGCTGGACTGTTCCCATGAGGCACATGGTCAGACTGATTTGCATATGGCCATGTCTGAACTGGGGTGGCAGAGTGGGCTAAAGAACGGTGATGGATTAAACCCAGATCTGTTGACTGGGTGTGAGTATTTGATTGGTTCAGATGCTCCGTCCATCACCACCCCCTTTTGTACCTCTTTGTTCGCCATAAGTTGACAGGGTCTGCTCAGACGTGAGTCCCTTGCTCACTTTGCCACTGGATTCAAGCAAGCCGGGCTGAAGACAGCTGAAATGCCAGAAACTGGTCCTCGGAAGCTTGTTTCCGGTCCAGGGAAGGCATGGCTTGGCTGTTCGGGCTGGACTGTTCCCATGAGGCACAGGGTCAGACTGATTTGCATATGGCCATGTCTGAACTGGGGTGGCAGAGTGGGCTAAAGAACGGTGATGGATTAAACCCAGATCTGTTGACTGGGTGTGACTATTTGATTGGTTCAGATGCTCCGTCCATCACCACCCCCTTTTGTACCGCTTTGTTCGCCATAAGTTGGCATGGTATGCTCAGACGTGAGTCCCTTGCTCACTTTGCCACTGGAATCAAGCAAGCCGGGCTGAAGACAGCTGAAATGCCAGAAACTGGTCCTCGGAAGCTTGTTTCCGGTCCAGGGAAGGCATGGCTTGGCAGTTCGGGCTGGACTGTTCCCATGAGGCACAGGGTCAGACTGATTTGCATATGGCCATGTCTGAACTGGGGTGGCAGAGTGGGCTAAAGAACGGTGATGGATTAAACCCAGATCTGTTGACTGGGTGTGAGTATTTGATTGGTTCAGATGCTCCGTCCATCACCATCCCCTTTTGTACCTCTTTGTTCGCCATAAGTTGGCAGGGTATGCTCAGACGTGAGTCCCTTGCTCACTTTGCCACTGGATCCAAGCAAGCCGGGCTGAAGACAGCTGAAATGCCAGAAACCGGTCCTCGGAAGCTTGTTTCCGGTCCAGGGAAGGCGTGGCTCGGCAGTTCGGGCTGGACTGTTCCCATGAGGCACAGGGTCAGACTGATTTGCATATGGCCATGTCTGAACTGGGGTGGCAGAGTGGGCTAAAGAACGGTGATGGATTAAATCCATATCTGTTGACTGGATGTGAGTATTTGATTGGTTTGAGGTGCTCTGTCCATCACCACCCCCTTGTGTACCTCTTTGTCGCCATAAGTTGGCAGGGTATGCTCAGACATGAGTACCTTGCTCACTTTGCCACTGGATTCAAGCCAGCCGGGCTGAAGATAGCTGAAATGCCAGAAACCTGTCCTCGGAATCTTGTTTCCGGTCCAGGGAAGGCATGGCTTGGCAGTTCCGGCTGGACTGTTCCCATGATGCACAGGGTCAGGCTGATTTGCATATGGCCATGTCTGAACTGGGGTGGCAGAGTGGGCTAAAGAACAGTGATGAATTAAACCCAGATCTGTAGACTGGGTGTGAGTATTTGATTGGTTCTGATGCTCCGTCCATCACCACCCCCTTCTTACCGCTTTGTTCGCCATAAGTTGGTAGGGTATGCTCAGACGTGAGTCCCTTGCTCACTCTGCCACTGGATTCAAGCAAGCCGGGCTGAAGACAGCTGAAATGCCAGAAACCGGTCCTTGGAATCTTGTTTCCGGTCCAGGCAAGGCATGGCTTGGCAGTTTGGGCTGGACTGTTCCCATGAGGCACAGGGTCAGACTGATTTACATATGGCCATGTCTGAACTGGGGTGGCAGAGTGGGCTAAAGAACGGTGATGGATTAAACCCAGATCTGTTGACTGGGTGTGAGTATTTGATTGGTTCAGATGCTCCGTCCATCACCACCCCCTTTTGTACCTCTTTGTTTGCCATAAGTTGGCAGGGTATGCTCAGATGTGAGTCCCTTGCTCACTTTGCCACTGGATTCAAGCAAGCCGGGCTGAAGACAGCTGAAATGCCAGAAACTGGTCCTCGGAAGCTTGTTTCCGGTCCAGGGAAGGCATGGCTTGGCTGTTCGGGCTGGACTGTTCCCATGAGGCACAGGGTCAGACTGATTTGCATATGGCCATGTCTGAACTGGGGTGGCAGAGTGGGCTAAAGAACGGTGATGGATTAAACCCAGATCTGTTGACTGGGTGTGACTATTTGATTGGTTCAGATGCTCCGTCCATCACCACCCCCTTTTGTACCGCTTTGTTCGCCATAAGTTGGCATGGTATGCTCAGACGTGAGTCCCATGCTCACTTTGCCACTGGATCCAAGCAAGCCGGGCTGAAGACAGCTGAAATGCCAGAAACTGGTCCTCGGAAGCTTGTTTCCGGTCCAGGGAAGGCATGGCTTGGCAGTTCGGGCTGGACTGTTCCCATGAGGCACAGGGTCAGACTGATTTGCATATGGCCATGTCTGAACTGGGGTGGCAGAGTGGGCTAAAGAACGGTGATGAATTAAACCCAGATCTGTAGACTGGGTGTGAGTATTTGATTGGTTCAGATGCTCCGTCCATCACCACCCCCTTTTGTACCCCTTTGTTCGCCATAAGTTGGCATGGTATGCTCAGACATGAGTCCCTTGCTCACTTTGCCACTGGATCCAAGCAAGCCGGGCTGAAGACAGCTGAAATGCCAGAAACCGGTCCTCGGAAGCTTGTTTCCGGTCCAGGGAAGGCATGGCTTGGCAGTTTGGGCTGGACTGTTCCCATGAGGCACAGGGTCGGACTGATTTGCATATGGCCATGTCTGAACTGGGGTGGCAGAGTGGGCTAAAGAACGGTGATGGATTAAACCCAGATCTGTTGACTGGGTGTGAGTATTTGATTGGTTCAGATGCTCCGTCCATCACCATCCCCTTTTGTACCTCTTTGTTCGCCATAAGTTGGCAGGGTATGCTCAGACGTGAGTCCCTTGCTCACTTTGCCACTGGATCCAAGCAAGCCGGGCTGAAGACAGCTGAAATGCCAGAAACCGGTCCTCGGAAGCTTGTTTCCGGTCCAGGGAAGGCGTGGCTCGGCAGTTCGGGCTGGACTGTTCCCATGAGGCACAGGGTCAGACTGATTTGCATATGGCCATGTCTGAACTGGGGTGGCAGAGTGGGCTAAAGAACGGTGATGGATTAAATCCATATCTGTTGACTGGATGTGAGTATTTGATTGGTTCAGATGCTCCGTCCATCACCATCCCCTTTTGTACCTCTTTGTTCGCCAAAAGTTGGCAGGGTATGCTCAGACAGGAGTACCTTGCTCACTTTGCCACTGGATTCAAGCCAGCCGGGATGAAGACAGCTGAAATGCCAGAAACCTGTCCTCGGAAGCTTGTTTCCGGTCCAGGGAAGGCATGGCTTGGCAGTTCCGGCTGGACTGTTCCGATGAGGCACAGGGTCAGACTGATTTGCATATGGCCATGTCTGAACTGGGGTGGTAGAGTGGGCTAAAGAACAGTGATGGATTAAATCCAGATCTGTTGGCTCAGATGCTCCGTCCATCACCAACCCCTTTTGTACTGCTTTGTTCACCATAAGTTGGCAGGGTATGCTCAGACGTGAGTCCCTTGCTCACTTTGCCACTGGATTTAAGCAAGCCGGGCTGAAGACAGCTGAAATGCCAGAAACCGGTCCTCGGAAGCTTGTTTCCGGTCCAGGGAAGGCGTGGCTTGGCAGTTCGGGCTGGACTGTTTCCATGAGGCACAGGGTCAGACTGATTTGCATATGGCCATGTCTGAACTGGGGTGGCAGAGTGGGCTAAAGAACAGTGATGAATTAAACCCAGATCTGTAGACTGGGTGTGAGTATTTGATTGGTTCTGATGCTCCGTCCATCACCACCCCCTTCTTACCGCTTTGTTCGCCATAAGTTGGTAGGGTATGCTCAGACGTGAGTCCCTTGCTCACTTTGCCACTGGATTCAAGCAAGCCGGGCTGAAGACAGCTGAAATGCCAGAAACCGGTCCTCGGAAGCTTGTTTCCGGTCCAGGCAAGGCATGGCTTGGCAGTTTGGGCTGGACTGTTCCCATGAGGCACAGGGTCAGACTGATTTGCATAGGGCCATGTCTGAACTGGGGTGGCAGAGTGGGCTAAAGAACAGTGATGGATTAAACCCAGATCTGTTGACTGGGTGTGAGTATTTGATTGGTTCAGATGCTCCGTCCATCACCACCCCCTTTTGTACCGATTTGTTCGCCATAAGTTGACAGGGTATGCTCAGACGTGAGTCCCTTGCTCACTTTGCCACTGGATTCAAGCAAGCCGGGCTGAAGACAGCTGAAATTCCAGAAACCGGTCCTCGGTAGCTTGTTTCCGGTCCAGGGAAGTAATGGCTTGGCAGTTTGGGCTGGACTGTTCTCATGAGGCACAGGGTCAGACTGATTTGCATATGGCCGTGTCTGAACTGGGGAGGCAGAGTGGGCTACAGAACGGTGATCGATTAAACCCAGATCTGTTGACTGGGTAAGAGTATTTGATTGGTTCAGATGCTACGTCCATCACCACCCTCTTTTGTACCGCTTTGTTCGCCATAAGTTGGCAGGGTATGCTCAGACGTGAGTCCCTTGCTCACTTTGCCACTGGATTCAAGCAAGCCGGGCTGAAGACAGCTGAAATGCCAGAAACTGGTCCTCGGAAGCTTGTTTCCGGTCCAGGGAAGGCATGGCTTGGCAGTTCGGGCTAGACTGTTACCATGAGGCACAGGGTCAGACTGATTTGCAAATGGCCATGTCTGAACTGTGGTGGCAGAGTGGGCTAAAGAACGGTGATGGATTAAACTCAGATCTGTTGACTGGGTGCGCGTATTCGATTGGTTCAGATGCTCCGTCCATCACTACTCCCTTTTGTATCGCTTTGTTCGCCATAATTTGGCAGGGTATGCTCAGACGTGAGTCAATTGCTCACATTGCCACTGGATTCAAGGAAGCCGGGCTGAAGAATGCTGAAATGCCAGAAACTGGTCCTCGGAAGCTTGTTTCCGGTCCAGGGAAGGCATGGCTTGGCAGTTCGGGCTGGACTGTTCCCATGAAGCACAGGGTCAGACTGATTTGCATATGGCCATGTCTGAACTGGGGTGGCAGAGTGGGCTAAAGAACAGTGATGGATTAAACCCAGATCTGTAGACTGGGTGTGAGTATTTGATTGGTTCTGATGCTCCGTCCATCACCACCCCCTTCTTACCGCTTTGTTCGCCATAAGTTGGTAGGGTATGCTCAGACGTGAGTCCCTTGCTCACTTTGCCACTGGATTCAAGCAAGCCGGGCTGAAGACAGCTAAAATGCCAGAAACCGGTCCTCGGAAGCTTGTTTCCGGTCCAGGCAAGGCATGGCTTGGCAGTTTGGGCTGGACTGTTCCCATGAGGCACAGGGTCAGACTGATTTGCATATGGTCATGTCTGAACTGGGGTGGCAGAGTGGGCTAAAGAACGGTGATGGATTAAACCCAGATCTGTTGACTGGGTGTGAGTATTTGATTGGTTCAGATGCTCCGTCCATCACCACCCCCTTTTGTACCGATTTGTTCGCCATAAGTTGACAGGGTATGCTCAGACGTGAGTCCCTTGCTCACTTTGCCACTGGATTCAAGCAAGCCGGGCTGAAGACAGCTGAAATGCCAGAAACCGGTCCTCGGTAGCTTGTTTCCGGTCCAGGGAAGAAATGGCTTAGCAGTTTGGGCTGGACTGTTCCCATGAGGCACAGGGTCAGACTGATTTGCATATGGCCGTGTCTGAACTGGGGAGGCAGAGTGGGCTACAGAACGGTGATGGATTAAACCCAGATCTGTTGACTGGGTGTGAGTATTTGATTGGTTCAGATGCTACGTCCATCACCACCCCTTTTGTACCGCTTTGTTCGCCATAAGTTGACAGGGTTTGCTCAGACGTGAGTCCCTTGCTCACTTTGCCACTGGATTCAAGCAAGCCGGGCTGAAGACAGCTGAAATGCCAGAAACTGGTCCTCAGAAGCTTGTTTCCGGTCCAGGGAAGGCATGGCTTGGCAGTTCGGGCTAGACTGTTACCATGAGGCACAGGGTCAGACTGATTTGCAAATGGCCATGTCTGAACTGTGGTGGCAGAGTGGGCTAAAGAACGGTGATGGATTAAACTCAGATCTGTTGACTGGGTGCGAGTATTCGATTGGTTCAGATGCTCCGTCCATCACCACCCCCTTTTGTACCTCTTTGTTCGCCATAAGTTGGCAGGGTATGCTCAGACGTGAGTCCCTTGCTCACTTTGCCACTGGATTCAAGCAAGCTGGGCTGAAGACAGCTGAAATGCCAGAAACTGGTCCTCGGAAGCTTGTTTCCGGTCCAGGGAAGGCATGGCTTGGCTGTTCGGGCTGGACTGTTCCCATGAGGCACAGGGTCAGACTGATTTGCATATGGCCATGTCTGAACTGGGGTGGCAGAGTGGGCTAAAGAACGGTGATGGATTAAACCCAGATCTGTTGACTGGGTGTGACTATTTGATTGGTTCAGATGCTCCGTCCATCACCACCCCCTTTTGTACCGCTTTGTTCGCCATAAGTTGGCATGGTATGCTCAGACGTGAGTCCCTTGCTCACTTTGCCACTGGATCCAAGCAAGCCGGGCTGAAGACAGCTGAAATGCCAGAAACTGGTCCTCGGAAGCTTGTTTCCGGTCCAGGGAAGGCATGGCTTGGCAGTTCGGGCTGGACTGTTCCCATGAGGCACAGGGTCAGACTGATTTGCATATGGCCATGTCTGAACTGGGGTGGCAGAGTGGGCTAAAGAACGGTGATGGATTAAACCCAGATCTGTTGACTGGGTGTGAGTATTTGATTGGTTCAGATGCTCCGTCCATCACCACCCCCTTTTGTACCTCTTTGTTCGCCATAAGTTGGCAGGGTATGCTCAGACGTGAGTCCCTTGCTCACTTTGCCACTGGATTCAAGCAAGCCGGGCTGAAGACAGCTGAAATGCCAGAAACTGGTCCTCGGAAGCTTGTTTCCGGTCCAGGGAAGGCATGGCTTGGCTGTTCGGGCTGGACTGTTCCCATGAGGCACAGGGTCAGACTGATTTGCATATGGCCATGTCTGAACTGGGGTGGCAGAGTGGGCTAAAGACCGGTGATGGATTAAACCCAGATCTGTTGACTGGGTGTGACTATTTGATTGGTTCAGATGCTCCGTCCATCACCACCCCCTTTTGTACCGCTTTGTTCGCCATAAGTTGGCATGGTATGCTCAGACGTGAGTCCCTTGCTCACTTTGCCACTGGATCCAAGCAAGCCGGGCTGAAGACAGCTGAAATGCCAGAAACTGGTCCTCGGAAGCTTGTTTCCGGTCCAGGGAAGGCATGGCTTGGCAGTTCGGGCTGGACTGTTCCCATGAGGCACAGGGTCAGACTGATTTGCATATGGCCATGTCTGAACTGGGGTGGCAGAGTGGGCTAAAGAACGGTGATGGATTAAACCCAGATCTGTTGACTGGGTGTGAGTATTTGATTGGTTCAGATGCTCCGTCCATCACCATCCCCTTTTGTACCTCTTTGTTCGCCATAAGTTGGCAGGGTATGCTCAGACGTGAGTCCCTTGCTCACTTTGCCACTGGATCCAAGCAAGCCGGGCTGAAGACAGCTGAAATGCCAGAAACCGGTCCTCGGAAGCTTGTTTCCGGTCCAGGGAAGGCGTGGCTCGGCAGTTCGGGCTGGACTGTTCCCATGAGGCACAGGGTCAGACTGATTTGCATATGGCCATGTCTGAACTGGGGTGGCAGAGTGGGCTAAAGAACGGTGATGGATTAAATCCATATCTGTTGACTGGATGTGAGTATTTGATTGGTTTGAGGTGCTCCGTCCATCACCACCCCCTTGTGTACCTCTTTGTCGCCATAAGTTGGCAGGGTATGCTCAGACATGAGTACCTTGCTCACTTTGCCACTGGATTCAAGCCAGCCGGGCTGAAGATAGCTGAAATGCCAGAAACCTGTCCTCGGAATCTTGTTTCCGGTCCAGGGAAGGCATGGCTTGGCAGTTCCGGCTGGACTGTTCCCATGAGGCACAGGGTCAGACTGATTTGCATATGGCCATGTCTGAACTGGGGTGGCAGAGTGGGCTAAAGAACAGTGATGAATTAAACCCAGATCTGTAGACTGGGTGTGAGTATTTGATTGGTTCTGATGCTCCGTCCATCACCACCCCCTTCTTACCGCTTTGTTCGCCATAAGTTGGTAGGGTATGCTCAGACGTGAGTCCCTTGCTCACTCTGCCACTGGATTCAAGCAAGCCGGGCTGAAGACAGCTGAAATGCCAGAAACCGGTCCTTGGAAGCTTGTTTCCGGTCCAGGCAAGGCATAGCTTGGCAGTTTGGGCTGGACTGTTCCCATGAGGCACAGGGTCAGACTGATTTACATATGGCCATGTCTGAACTGGGGTGGCAGAGTGGGCTAAAGAACGGTGATGGATTAAACCCAGATCTGTTGACTGGGTGTGAGTTTTTGATTGGTTCAGATGCTCCGTCCATCACCACCCCCTTTTGTACCTCTTTGTTTGCCATAAGTTGGCAGGGTATGCTCAGATGTGAGTCCCTTGCTCACTTTGCCACTGGATTCAAGCAAGCCGGGCTGAAGACAGCTGAAATGCCAGAAACTGGTCCTCGGAAGCTTGTTTCCGGTCCAGGGAAGGCATGGCTTGGCTGTTCGGGCTGGACTGTTCCCATGAGGCACAGGGTCAGACTGATTTGCATATGGCCATGTCTGAACTGGGGTGGCAGAGTGGGCTAAAGAACGGTGATGGATTAAACCCAGATCTGTTGACTGGGTGTGACTATTTGATTGGTTCAGATGCTCCGTCCATCACCACCCCCTTTTGTACCGCTTTGTTCGCCATAAGTTGGCATGGTATGCTCAGACGTGAGTCCCATGCTCACTTTGCCACTGGATCCAAGCAAGCCGGGCTGAAGACAGCTGAAATGCCAGAAACTGGTCCTCGGAAGCTTGTTTCCGGTCCAGGGAAGGCATGGCTTGGCAGTTCGGGCTGGACTGTTCCCATGAGGCACAGGGTCAGACTGATTTGCATATGGCCATGTCTGAACTGGGGTGGCAGAGTGGGCTAAAGAACGGTGATGGATTAAATCCATATCTGTTGACTGGATGTGAGTATTTGATTGGTTGAGATGCTCCGTCCATCACCACCCCCTTGTGTACCTCTTTGTCGCCATAAGTTGGCAGGGTATGCTCAGACAGGAGTACCTTGCTCACTTTGCCACTGGATTCAAGCCAGCCGGGATGAAGACAGCTGAAATGCCAGAAACCTGTCCTCGGAAGCTTGTTTCCGGTCCAGGGAAGGCATGGCTTGGCAGTTCCGGCTGGACTGTTCCGATGAGGCACAGGGTCAGACTGATTTGCATATGGCCATGTCTGAACTGGGGTGGCAGAGTGGGCTAAAGAACAGTGATGGATTAAATCCAGATCTGTTGGCTCAGATGCTCCGTCCATCACCAACCCCTTTTGTACTGCTTTGTTCACCATAAGTTGGCAGGGTATGCTCAGACGTGAGTCCCTTGCTCACTTTGCCACTGGATTTAAGCAAGCCGGGCTGAAGACAGCTGAAATGCCAGAAACCGGTCCTCGGAAGCTTGTTTCCGGTCCAGGGAAGGCGTGGCTTGGCAGTTCGGGCTGGACTGTTTCCATGAGGCACAGGGTCAGACTGATTTGCATATGGCCATGTCTGAACTGGGGTGGCAGAGTGGGCTAAAGAACAGTGATGAATTAAACCCAGATCTGTAGACTGGGTGTGAGTATTTGATTGGTTCTGATGCTCCGTCCATCACCACCCCCTTCTTACCGCTTTGTTCGCCATAAGTTGGTAGGGTATGCTCAGACGTGAGTCCCTTGCTCACTTTGCCACTGGATTCAAGCAAGCCGGGCTGAAGACAGCTGAAATGCCAGAAACCGGTCCTCGGAAGCTTGTTTCCGGTCCAGGCAAGGCATGGCTTGGCAGTTTGGGCTGGACTGTTCCCATGAGGCACAGGGTCAGACTGATTTGCATAGGGCCATGTCTGAACTGGGGTGGCAGAGTGGGCTAAAGAACGGTGATGGATTAAACCCAGATCTGTTGACTGGGTGTGAGTATTTGATTGGTTCAGATGCTCCGTCCATCACCACCCCCTTTTGTACCGATTTGTTCGCCATAAGTTGACAGGGTATGCTCAGACGTGAGTCCCTTGCTCACTTTGCCACTGGATTCAAGCAAGCCGGGCTGAAGACAGCTGAAATTCCAGAAACCGGTCCTTGGTAGCTTGTTTCCGGTCCAGGGAAGTAATGGCTTGGCAGTTTGGGCTGGACTGTTCTCATGAGGCACAGGGTCAGACTGATTTGCATATGGCCGTGTCTGAACTGGGGAGGCAGAGTGGGCTACAGAACGGTGATCGATTAAACCCAGATCTGTTGACTGGGTAAGAGTATTTGATTGGTTCAGATGCTACGTCCATCACCACCCTCTTTTGTACCGCTTTGTTCGCCATAAGTTGGCAGGGTATGCTCAGACGTGAGTCCCTTGCTCACTTTGCCACTGGATTCAAGCAAGCCGGGCTGAAGACAGCTGAAATGCCAGAAACTGGTCCTCGGAAGCTTGTTTCCGGTCCAGGGAAGGCATGGCTTGGCAGTTCGGGCTAGACTGTTACCATGAGGCACAGGGTCAGACTGATTTGCAAATGGCCATGTCTGAACTGTGGTGGCAGAGTGGGCTAAAGAATGGTGATGGATTAAACTCAGATCTGTTGACTGGGTGCGCGTATTCGATTGGTTCAGATGCTCCGTCCATCACTACTCCCTTTTGTATCGCTTTGTTCGCCATAATTTGGCAGGGTATGCTCAGACGTGAGTCAATTGCTCACATTGCCACTGGATTCAAGGAAGCCGGGCTGAAGAATGCTGAAATGCCAGAAACTGGTCCTCGGAAGCTTGTTTCCGGTCCAGGGAAGGCATGGCTTGGCAGTTCGGGCTGGACTGTTCCCATGAAGCACAGGGTCAGACTGATTTGCATATGGCCATGTCTGAACTGGGGTGGCAGAGTGGGCTAAAGAACAGTGATGGATTAAACCCAGATCTGTAGACTGGGTGTGAGTATTTGATTGGTTCTGATGCTCCGTCCATCACCACCCCCTTCTTACCGCTTTGTTCGCCATAAGTTGGTAGGGTATGCTCAGACGTGAGTCCCTTGCTCACTTTGCCACTGGATTCAAGCAAGCCGGGCTGAAGACAGCTAAAATGCCAGAAACCGGTCCTCGGAAGCTTGTTTCCGGTCCAGGCAAGGCATGGCTTGGCAGTTTGGGCTGGACTGTTCCCATGAGGCACAGGGTCAGACTGATTTGCATATGGCCATGTCTGAACTGGGGTGGCAGAGTGGGCTAAAGAACGGTGATGGATTAAACCCAGATCTGTTGACTGGGTGTGAGTATTTGATTGGTTCAGATGCTCCGTCCATCACCACCCCCTTTTGTACCGATTTGTTCGCCATAAGTTGACAGGGTATGCTCAGACGTGAGTCCCTTGCTCACTTTGCCACTGGATTCAAGCAAGCCGGGCTGAAGACAGCTGAAATGCCAGAAACCGGTCCTCGGTAGCTTGTTTCCGGTCCAGGGAAGAAATGGCTTGGCAGTTTGGGCTGGACTGTTCCCATGAGGCACAGGGTCAGACTGATTTGCATATGGCCGTGTCTGAACTGGGGAGGCAGAGTGGGCTACAGAACGGTGATGGATTAAACCCAGATCTGTTGACTGGGTGTGAGTATTTGATTGGTTCAGATGCTACGTCCATCACCACCCCTTTTGTACCGCTTTGTTCGCCATAAGTTGACAGGGTTTGCTCAGACGTGAGTCCCTTGCTCACTTTGCCACTGGATTCAAGCAAGCCGGGCTGAAGACAGCTGAAATGCCAGAAACTGGTCCTCAGAAGCTTGTTTCCGGTCCAGGGAAGGCATGGCTTGGCAGTTCGGGCTAGACTGTTACCATGAGGCACAGGGTCAGACTGATTTGCAAATGGCCATGTCTGAACTGTGGTGGCAGAGTGGGCTAAAGAACGGTGATGGATTAAACTCAGATCTGTTGACTGGGTGCGAGTATTCGATTGGTTCAGATGCTCCGTCCATCACTACTCCCTTTTGTACCACTTTGTTCGCCATAATTTGGCAGGGTATGCTCAGACGTGAGTCCCTTGCTCACATTGCCACTGGATTCAAGGAAGCCGGGCTGAAGAATGCTGAAATGCCAGAAACTGGTCCTCGGAAGCTTGTTTCCGGTCCAGGGAAGGCGTGGCTCGGCAGTTCGGGCTGGACTGTTCCCATGAGGCACAGGGTCAGACTGATTTGCATATGGCCATGTCTGAACTGGGGTGGCAGAGTGGGCTAAAGAACGGTGATGGATTAAACCCAGAACTGTTGACTGGATGTGAGTATTTGATTGGTTGAGATGCTCCGTCCTTCACCACCCCCTTGTGTACCTCTTTGTTCGCCATAAGTTGGCAGGGTATGCTCAGACATGAGTACCTTGCTCACTTTGCCACTGGATTCAAGCCAGCCGGGCTGAAGACAGCTGAAATGCCAGAAACCTGTCCTCGGAAGCTTGTTTCCGGTCCAGGGAAGGCATGGCTTGGCAGTTCGGGCTGGACTGTTCCCATGAGGCACAGGGTCAGACTGATTTGCATATGGCCATGTCTGAACTGGGGTGGCAGAGTGGGCTAAAGAACAGTGATGGATTAAATCCAGATCTGTTGGCTCAGATGCTCCGTCCATCACCAACCCCTTTTGTACTGCTTTGTTCACCATAAGTTGGCAGGGTATGCTCAGACGTGAGTCCCTTGCTCACTTTGCCACTGGATTTAAGCAAGCCGGGCTGAAGACAGCTGAAATGCCAGGAACCGGTCCTCGGAAGCTTGTGTCCGGTCCAGGGAAGGCGTGGCTTGGCAGTTCGGGCTGGACTGTTTCCATGAGGCACAGGGTCAGACTGATTTGCATATGGCCATGTCTGAATTGGGGTGGCAGAGTGGGCTAAAGAACAGTGATGGATTAAACCCAGATTTGTAGACTGGGTGTGAGCATTTCATTGGTTCTGATGCTCCGTCCATCACCACCCCCTTCTTACCGCTTTGTTCGCCATAAGTTGGTAGGGTATGCTCAGACGTGAGTCCCTTGCTCACTTTGCCACTGGATTCAAGCAAGCCGGGCTGAAGACAGCTGAAATGCCAGAAACCGGTCCTCGGAAGCTTGTTTCCGGTCCAGGCAAGGCATGGCTTGGCAGTTTGGGCTGGACTGTTCCCATGAGGCACAGGGTCAGACTGATTTGCATATGGCCATGTCTGAACTGGGGTGGCAGAGTGGGCTAAAGAACGGTGATGGATTAAACCCAGATATGTTGACTGGGTTTGAGTATTTGATTGGTTCAGATGCTCCGTCCATCACCACCCCCTTTTGTACCGATATGTTCGCCATAAGTTGACAGGGTATGCTCAGACGTGAGTCCCTTGCTCACTTTGCCACTGGATTCAAGCAAGCCGGGCTGAAGACAGCTGAAATGCCAGAAACCGGTCCTCGGTAGCTTGTTTCCGGTCCAGGGAAGCCATGGCTTGGCAGTTTGGGCTGGACTATTCCCATGAGGCACAGGGTCAGACTGATTTGCATATGGCCGTGTCTGAACTGGGGAGGCAGAGTGGGCTACAGAACGGTGATGGATTAAACCCAGATCTGTTGACTGGGTTTGAGTATTTGATTGGTTCAGATGCTACGTCCATCACCACCCCCTTTTGTACCGCTTTGTTCGCCATAAGTTGGCAGGGTATGCTCAGACGTGAGTCCCTTGCTCACTTTGCCACTGGATTCAAGCAAGCCGGGCTGAAAACAGCTGAAATGCCAGAAACTGGTCCTCAGAAGCTTGTTTCCGGTCCAGGGAAGGCATGGCTTGGCAGTTCGGGCTAGACTGTTACCATGAGGCACAGGGTCAGACTGATTTGCATATGGCCATGTCTGAACTGTGGTGGCAGAGTGGGCTAAAGAACGGTGATGGATTAAACTCAGATCTGTTGACTGGGTGCGAGTATTCGATTGGTTCAGATGCTCCGTCCATCACTACTCCCTTTTGTACTGCTTTGTTCGCCATAATTTGGCAGGGTATGCTCAGACCTGAGTCCCTTGCTCACATTGCCACTGGATTCAAGGAAGCCGGGCTGAAGAATGCTGAAATGCCAGAAACAGGTCCTCGGAAGCTTGTTTCCGGTCCAGGGAAGGCATGGCTTGGCAGTTCGGGCTGGACTGTTCCCATGAGGCACAGGGTCAGACTGATTTGCATATGGCCATGTCTGAACTGGGGTGGCAGAGTGGGCTAAAGAACGGTGATGGATTAAACCCAGATCTGTTGACTGGGTGTGAGTATTTGATTGGTTCAGATGCTCCGTCCATCACCACCCCCTTTTGTACCTCTTTGTTCGCCATAAGTTGGCAGGGTATGCTCAGACGTGAGTCCCTTGCTCACTTTGCCACTGGATTCAAGCAAGCCGGGCTGAAGACAGCTGAAATGCCAGAAACTGGTCCTCGGAAGCTTGTTTCCGGTCCAGGGAAGGCATGGCTTGGCTGTTCGGGCTGGACTGTTCCCATGAGGCACAGGGTCAGACTGATTTGCATATGGCCATGTCTGAACTGGGGTGGCAGAGTGGGCTAAAGACCGGGGATGGATTAAACCCAGATCTGTTGACTGGGTGTGACTATTTGATTGGTTCAGATGCTCCGTCCATCACCACCCCCTTTTGTACCGCTTTGTTCGCCATAAGTTGGCATGGTATGCTCAGACGTGAGTCCCTTGCTCACTTTGCCACTGGATCCAAGCAAGCCGGGCTGAAGACAGCTGAAATGCCAGAAACTGGTCCTCGGAAGCTTGTTTCCGGTCCAGGGAAGGCATGGCTTGGCAGTTCGGGCTGGACTGTTCCCATGAGGCACAGGGTCAGACTGATTTGCATATGGCCATGTCTGAACTGGGGTGGCAGAGTGGGCTAAAGAACGGTGATGGATTAAACCCAGATCTGTTGACTGGGTGTGAGTATTTGATTGGTTCAGATGCTCCGTCCATCACCATCCCCTTTTGTACCTCTTTGTTCGCCATAAGTTGGCAGGGTATGCTCAGACGTGAGTCCCTTGCTCACTTTGCCACTGGATCCAAGCAAGCCGGGCTGAAGACAGCTGAAATGCCAGAAACCGGTCCTCGGAAGCTTGTTTCCGGTCCAGGGAAGGCGTGGCTCGGCAGTTCGGGCTGGACTGTTCCCATGAGGCACAGGGTCAGACTGATTTGCATATGGCCATGTCTGAACTGGGGTGGCAGAGTGGGCTAAAGAACGGTGATGGATTAAATCCATATCTGTTGACTGGATGTGAGTATTTGATTGGTTTGAGGTGCTCCTTCCATCACCACCCCCTTGTGTACCTCTTTGTCGCCATAAGTTGGCAGGGTATGCTCAGACATGAGTACCTTGCTCACTTTGCCACTGGATTCAAGCCAGCCGGGCTGAAGATAGCTGAAATGCCAGAAACCTGTCCTCGGAATCTTGTTTCCGGTCCAGGGAAGGCATGGCTTGGCAGTTCCGGCTGGACTGTTCCCATGAGGCACAGGGTCAGACTGATTTGCATATGGCCATGTCTGAACTGGGGTGGCAGAGTGGGCTAAAGAACAGTGATGAATTAAACCCAGATCTGTAGACTGGGTGTGAGTATTTGATTGGTTCTGATGCTCCGTCCATCACCACCCCCTTCTTACCGCTTTGTTCGCCATAAGTTGGTAGGGTATGCTCAGACGTGAGTCCCTTGCTCACTCTGCCACTGGATTCAAGCAAGCCGGGCTGAAGACAGCTGAAATGCCAGAAACCGGTCCTTGGAAGCTTGTTTCCGGTCCAGGCAAGGCATGGCTTGGCAGTTTGGGCTGGACTGTTCCCATGAGGCACAGGGTCAGACTGATTTACATATGGCCATGTCTGAACTGGGGTGGCAGAGTGGGCTAAAGAACGGTGATGGATTAAACCCAGATCTGTTGACTGGGTGTGAGTTTTTGATTGGTTCAGATGCTCCGTCCATCACCACCCCCTTTTGTACCTCTTTGTTTGCCATAAGTTGGCAGGGTATGCTCAGATGTGAGTCCCTTGCTCACTTTGCCACTGGATTCAAGCAAGCCGGGCTGAAGACAGCTGAAATGCCAGAAACTGGTCCTCGGAAGCTTGTTTCCGGTCCAGGGAAGGCATGGCTTGGCTGTTCGGGCTGGACTGTTCCCATGAGGCACAGGGTCAGACTGATTTGCATATGGCCATGTCTGAACTGGGGTGGCAGAGTGGGCTAAAGAACGGTGATGGATTAAACCCAGATCTGTTGACTGGGTGTGACTATTTGATTGGTTCAGATGCTCCGTCCATCACCACCCCCTTTTGTACCGCTTTGTTCGCCATAAGTTGGCATGGTATGCTCAGACGTGAGTCCCATGCTCACTTTGCCACTGGATCCAAGCAAGCCGGGCTGAAGACAGCTGAAATGCCAGAAACTGGTCCTCGGAAGCTTGTTTCCGGTCCAGGGAAGGCATGGCTTGGCAGTTCGGGCTGGACTGTTCCCATGAGGCACAGGGTCAGACTGATTTGCATATGGCCATGTCTGAACTGGGGTGGCAGAGTGGGCTAAAGAACGGTGATGGATTAAACCCAGATCTGTTGACTGGGTGTGAGTATTTGATTGGTTCAGATGCTCCGTCCATCACCATCCCCTTTTGTACCTCTTTGTTCGCCATAAGTTGGCAGGGTATGCTCAGACGTGAGTCCCTTGCTCACTTTGCCACTGGATCCAAGCAAGCCGGGCTGAAGACAGCTGAAATGCCAGAAACCGGTCCTCGGAAGCTTGTTTCCGGTCCAGGGAAGGCGTGGCTCGGCAGTTCGGGCTGGACTGTTCCCATGAGGCACAGGGTCAGACTGATTTGCATATGGCCATGTCTGAACTGGGGTGGCAGAGTGGGCTAAAGAACGGTGATGGATTAAATCCATATCTGTTGACTGGATGTGAGTATTTGATTGATTGAGATGCTCCGTCCATCACCACCCCCTTGTGTACCTCTTTGTCGCCATAAGTTGGCAGGGTATGCTCAGACAGGAGTACCTTGCTCACTTTGCCACTGGATTCAAGCCAGCCGGGATGAAGACAGCTGAAATGCCAGAAACCTGTCCTCGGAAGCTTGTTTCCGGTCCAGGGAAGGCATGGCTTGGCAGTTCCGGCTGGACTGTTCCGATGAGGCACAGGGTCAGACTGATTTGCATATGGCCATGTCTGAACTGGGGTGGCAGAGTGGGCTAAAGAACAGTGATGGATTAAATCCAGATCTGTTGGCTCAGATGCTCCGTCCATCACCAACCCCTTTTGTACTGCTTTGTTCACCATAAGTTGGCAGGGTATGCTCAGACGTGAGTCCCTTGCTCACTTTGCCACTGGATTTAAGCAAGCCGGGCTGAAGACAGCTGAAATGCCAGAAACCGGTCCTCGGAAGCTTGTTTCCGGTCCAGGGAAGGCGTGGCTTGGCAGTTCGGGCTGGACTGTTTCCATGAGGCACGGGGTCAGACTGATTTGCATATGGCCATGTCTGAACTGGGGTGGCAGAGTGGGCTAAAGAACAGTGATGAATTAAACCCAGATCTGTAGACTGGGTGTGAGTATTTGATTGGTTCTGATGCTCCGTCCATCACCACCCCCTTCTTACCGCTTTGTTCGCCATAAGTTGGTAGGGTATGCTCAGACGTGAGTCCCTTGCTCACTTTGCCACTGGATTCAAGCAAGCCGGGCTGAAGACAGCTGAAATGCCAGAAACCGGTCCTCGGAAGCTTGTTTCCGGTCCAGGCAAGGCATGGCTTGGCAGTTTGGGCTGGACTGTTCCCATGAGGCACAGGGTCAGACTGATTTGCATAGGGCCATGTCTGAACTGGGGTGGCAGAGTGGGCTAAAGAACGGTGATGGATTAAACCCAGATCTGTTGACTGGGTGTGAGTATTTGATTGGTTCAGATGCTCCGTCCATCACCACCCCCTTTTGTACCGATTTGTTCGCCATAAGTTGACAGGGTATGCTCAGACGTGAGTCCCTTGCTCACTTTGCCACTGGATTCAAGCAAGCCGGGCTGAAGACAGCTGAAATTCCAGAAACCGGTCCTTGGTAGCTTGTTTCCGGTCCAGGGAAGTAATGGCTTGGCAGTTTGGGCTGGACTGTTCTCATGAGGCACAGGGTCAGACTGATTTGCATATGGCCGTGTCTGAACTGGGGAGGCAGAGTGGGCTACAGAACGGTGATCGATTAAACCCAGATCTGTTGACTGGGTAAGAGTATTTGATTGGTTCAGATGCTACGTCCATCACCACCCTCTTTTGTACCGCTTTGTTCGCCATAAGTTGGCAGGGTATGCTCAGACGTGAGTCCCTTGCTCACTTTGCCACTGGATTCAAGCAAGCCGGGCTGAAGACAGCTGAAATGCCAGAAACTGGTCCTCGGAAGCTTGTTTCCGGTCCAGGGAAGGCATGGCTTGGCAGTTCGGGCTAGACTGTTACCATGAGGCACAGGGTCAGACTGATTTGCAAATGGCCATGTCTGAACTGTGGTGGCAGAGTGGGCTAAAGAATGGTGATGGATTAAACTCAGATCTGTTGACTGGGTGCGCGTATTCGATTGGTTCAGATGCTCCGTCCATCACTACTCCCTTTTGTATCGCTTTGTTCGCCATAATTTGGCAGGGTATGCTCAGACGTGAGTCAATTGCTCACATTGCCACTGGATTCAAGGAAGCCGGGCTGAAGAATGCTGAAATGCCAGAAACTGGTCCTCGGAAGCTTGTTTCCGGTCCAGGGAAGGCATGGCTTGGCAGTTCGGGCTGGACTGTTCCCATGAAGCACAGGGTCAGACTGATTTGCATATGGCCATGTCTGAACTGGGGTGGCAGAGTGGGCTAAAGAACAGTGATGGATTAAACCCAGATCTGTAGACTGGGTGTGAGTATTTGATTGGTTCTGATGCTCCGTCCATCACCACCCCCTTCTTACCGCTTTGTTCGCCATAAGTTGGTAGGGTATGCTCAGACGTGAGTCCCTTGCTCACTTTGCCACTGGATTCAAGCAAGCCGGGCTGAAGACAGCTAAAATGCCAGAAACCGGTCCTCGGAAGCTTGTTTCCGGTCCAGGCAAGGCATGGCTTGGCAGTTTGGGCTGGACTGTTCCCATGAGGCACAGGGTCAGACTGATTTGCATATGGCCATGTCTGAACTGGGGTGGCAGAGTGGGCTAAAGAACGGTGATGGATTAAACCCAGATCTGTTGACTGGGTGTGAGTATTTGATTGGTTCAGATGCTCCGTCCATCACCACCCCCTTTTGTACCGATTTGTTCGCCATAAGTTGACAGGGTATGCTCAGACGTGAGTCCCTTGCTCACTTTGCCACTGGATTCAAGCAAGCCGGGCTGAAGACAGCTGAAATGCCGGAAACCGGTCCTCGGTAGCTTGTTTCCGGTCCAGGGAAGAAATGGCTTGGCAGTTTGGGCTGGACTGTTCCCATGAGGCACAGGGTCAGACTGATTTGCATATGGCCGTGTCTGAACTGGGGAGGCAGAGTGGGCTACAGAACGGTGATGGATTAAACCCAGATCTGTTGACTGGGTGTGAGTATTTGATTGGTTCAGATGCTACGTCCATCACCACCCCTTTTGTACCGCTTTGTTCGCCATAAGTTGACAGGGTTTGCTCAGACGTGAGTCCCTTGCTCACTTTGCCACTGGATTCAAGCAAGCCGGGCTGAAGACAGCTGAAATGCCAGAAACTGGTCCTCAGAAGCTTGTTTCCGGTCCAGGGAAGGCATGGCTTGGCAGTTCGGGCTAGACTGTTACCATGAGGCACAGGGTCAGACTGATTTGCAAATGGCCATGTCTGAACTGTGGTGGCAGAGTGGGCTAAAGAACGGTGATGGATTAAACTCAGATCTGTTGACTGGGTGCGAGTATTCGATTGGTTCAGATGCTCCGTCCATCACTACTCCCTTTTGTACCACTTTGTTCGCCATAATTTGGCAGGGTATGCTCAGACGTGAGTCCCTTGCTCACATTGCCACTGGATTCAAGGAAGCCGGGCTGAAGAATGCTGAAATGCCAGAAACTGGTCCTCGGAAGCTTGTTTCCGGTCCAGGGAAGGCGTGGCTCGGCAGTTCGGGCTGGACTGTTCCCATGAGGCACAGGGTCAGACTGATTTGCATATGGCCATGTCTGAACTGGGGTGGCAGAGTGGGCTAAAGAACGGTGATGGATTAAACCCAGAACTGTTGACTGGATGTGAGTATTTGATTGGTTGAGATGCTCCGTCCTTCACCACCCCCTTGTGTACCTCTTTGTTCGCCATAAGTTGGCAGGGTATGCTCAGACATGAGTACCTTGCTCACTTTGCCACTGGATTCAAGCCAGCCGGGCTGAAGACAGCTGAAATGCCAGAAACCTGTCCTCGGAAGCTTGTTTCCGGTCCAGGGAAGGCATGGCTTGGCAGTTCGGGCTGGACTGTTCCCATGAGGCACAGGGTCAGACTGATTTGCATATGGCCATGTCTGAACTGGGGTGGCAGAGTGGGCTAAAGAACAGTGATGGATTAAATCCAGATCTGTTGGCTCAGATGCTCCGTCCATCACCAACCCCTTTTGTACTGCTTTGTTCACCATAAGTTGGCAGGGTATGCTCAGACGTGAGCCCCTTGCTCACTTTGCCACTGGATTTAAGCAAGCCGGGCTGAAGACAGCTGAAATGCCAGAAACCGGTCCTCGGAAGCTTGTGTCCGGTCCAGGGAAGGCGTGGCTTGGCAGTTCGGGCTGGACTGTTTCCATAAGGCACAGGGTCAGACTGATTTGCATATGGCCATGTCTGAATTGGGGTGGCAGAGTGGGCTAAAGAACAGTGATGGATTAAACCCAGATTTGTAGACTGGGTGTGAGCATTTGATTGGTTCTGATGCTCCGTCCATCACCACCCCCTTCTTACCGCTTTGTTCGCCATAAGTTGGTAGGGTATGCTCAGACGTGAGTCCCTTGCTCACTTTGCCACTGGATTCAAGCAAGCCGGGCTGAAGACAGCTGAAATGCCAGAAACCGGTCCTCAGAAGCTTGTTTCCGGTCCAGGCAAGGCATGGCTTGGCAGTTTGGGCTGGACTGTTCCCATGAGGCACAGGGTCAGACTGATTTGCATATGGCCATGTCTGAACTGTGGTGGCAGAGTGGGCTAAAGAACGGTGATGGATTAAACTCAGATCTGTTGACTGGGTGTGAGTATTTGATTGGTTCAGATGCTACGTCCATCACCACCCCTTTTGTACCGCTTTGTTCGCCATAAGTTGACAGGGTTTGCTCAGACGTGAGTCCCTTGCTCACTTTGCCACTGGATTCAAGCAAGCCGGGCTGAAGACAGCTGAAATGCCAGAAACTGGTCCTCAGAAGCTTGTTTCCGGTCCAGGGAAGGCATGGCTTGGCAGTTCGGGCTAGACTGTTACCATGAGGCACAGGGTCAGACTGATTTGCAAATGGCCATGTCTGAACTGTGGTGGCAGAGTGGGCTAAAGAACGGTGATGGATTAAACTCAGATCTGTTGACTGGGTGCGAGTATTCGATTGGTTCAGATGCTCCGTCCATCACTACTCCCTTTTGTACCACTTTGTTCGCCATAATTTGGCAGGGTATGCTCAGACGTGAGTCCCTTGCTCACATTGCCACTGGATTCAAGGAAGCCGGGCTGAAGAATGCTGAAATGCCAGAAACTGGTCCTCGGAAGCTTGTTTCCGGTCCAGGGAAGGCGTGGCTCGGCAGTTCGGGCTGGACTGTTCCCATGAGGCACAGGGTCAGACTGATTTGCATATGGCCATGTCTGAACTGGGGTGGCAGAGTGGGCTAAAGAACGGTGATGGATTAAACCCAGAACTGTTGACTGGATGTGAGTATTTGATTGGTTGAGATGCTCCGTCCTTCACCACCCCCTTGTGTACCTCTTTGTTCGCCATAAGTTGGCAGGGTATGCTCAGACATGAGTACCTTGCTCACTTTGCCACTGGATTCAAGCCAGCCGGGCTGAAGACAGCTGAAATGCCAGAAACCTGTCCTCGGAAGCTTGTTTCCGGTCCAGGGAAGGCATGGCTTGGCAGTTCGGGCTGGACTGTTCCCATGAGGCACAGGGTCAGACTGATTTGCATATGGCCATGTCTGAACTGGGGTGGCAGAGTGGGCTAAAGAACAGTGATGGATTAAATCCAGATCTGTTGGCTCAGATGCTCCGTCCATCACCAACCCCTTTTGTACTGCTTTGTTCACCATAAGTTGGCAGGGTATGCTCAGACGTGAGCCCCTTGCTCACTTTGCCACTGGATTTAAGCAAGCCGGGCTGAAGACAGCTGAAATGCCAGAAACCGGTCCTCGGAAGCTTGTGTCCGGTCCAGGGAAGGCGTGGCTTGGCAGTTCGGGCTGGACTGTTTCCATAAGGCACAGGGTCAGACTGATTTGCATATGGCCATGTCTGAATTGGGGTGGCAGAGTGGGCTAAAGAACAGTGATGGATTAAACCCAGATTTGTAGACTGGGTGTGAGCATTTGATTGGTTCTGATGCTCCGTCCATCACCACCCCCTTCTTACCGCTTTGTTCGCCATAAGTTGGTAGGGTATGCTCAGACGTGAGTCCCTTGCTCACTTTGCCACTGGATTCAAGCAAGCCGGGCTGAAGACAGCTGAAATGCCAGAAACCGGTCCTCAGAAGCTTGTTTCCGGTCCAGGCAAGGCATGGCTTGGCAGTTTGGGCTGGACTGTTCCCATGAGGCACAGGGTCAGACTGATTTGCATATGGCCATGTCTGAACTGGGGTGGCAGAGTGGGCTAAAGAACGGTGATGGATTAAACCCAGATCTGTTGACTGGGTTTGAGTATTTGATTGGTTCAGATGCTCCGTCCATCACCACCCCCTTTTGTACCGATATGTTCGCCATAAGTTGACAGGGTATGCTCAGACGTGAGTCCCTTGCTCACTTTGCCACTGGATACAAGCAAGCCGGGCTGAAGACAGCTGAAATGCCAGAAACCGGTCCTCGGTAGCTTGTTTCCGGTCCAGGGAAGCCATGGCTTGGCAGTTTGGGCTGGACTATTCCCATGAGGCACAGGGTCAGACTGATTTGCATATGGCCGTGTCTGAACTGGGGAGGCAGAGTGGGCTACAGAACGGTGATGGATTAAACCCAGATCTGTTGACTGGGTGTGAGTATTTGATTGGTTCAGATGCTACGTCCATCACCACCCCCTTTTGTACCGCTTTGTTCGCCATAAGTTGGCAGGGTATGCTCAGACGTGAGTCCCTTGCTCACTTTGCCACTGGATTCAAGCAAGCCGGGCTGAAAACAGCTGAAATGCCAGAAACTGGTCCTCAGAAGCTTGTTTCCGGTCCAGGGAAGGCATGGCTTGGCAGTTCGGGCTAGACTGTTACCATGAGGCACAGGGTCAGACTGATTTGCATATGGCCATGTCTGAACTGTGGTGGCAGAGTGGGCTAAAGAACGGTGATGGATTAAACTCAGATCTGTTGACTGGGTGCGAGTATTCGATTGGTTCAGATGCTCCGTCCATCACTACTCCCTTTTGTACTGCTTTGTTCGCCATAATTTGGCAGGGTATGCTCAGACCTGAGTCCCTTGCTCACATTGCCACTGGATTCAAGGAAGCCGGGCTGAAGAATGCTGAAATGCCAGAAACAGGTCCTCGGAAGCTTGTTTCCGGTCCAGGGAAGGCATGGCTTGGCAGTTCGGGCTGGACTGTTCCCATGAAGCACAGGGTCAGACTGATTTGCATATGGCCATGTCTGAACTGGGGTGGCAGAGTGAGCTAAAGAAAAGTGATGGATTAAACCCATATCTGTAGACTGGGTGTGAGTATTTGATTGGTTCAGATGCTCCGTCCATCACCACCGCCTTTTGTACCGCTTTGTTCGCAATAAGTTGGCAGGGTATGCTCAGACGTGAGTCCCTTGCTCACTTTGCCACTGGATTCAAGCAAGCCGGGCTGAAGACAGCTGAAATGCCAAAAACCGGTCCTCGGAAGCTTGTTCCGGTCCAGGGAAGGCCTGGCCTGGCAGTTCAGGCTGGACTATTCCCATGAGGCACAGGGTCAGACTGATTTGCATATGGCCAAGTCTGAACTGTGGTGGCAGAGTGGGCTAAAGAACGGTGATGGATTAAACTCAGATCTGTTGACTGGGTGCAAGCATTCGATTGGTTCAGATGCTCCGTCAATCACCTCCCCCTTTTGTACCGCTTTGTTCACCATAAGTTGGCAAAGTATGCTCAGACGTGAGTCCCTTGCTCACTTTGCCACTGGATTCAAGGAAGCCTGGCTGAAGAATGCTGAAATGCCAGAAACCAGTCCTCGGAAGCTTTTTTCCGGTCCAGGCAAGGCATGGCTTGGCAGTTCGGGCTGGACTGTTCCCATGAAGCACATGGTCAGACTGATTTGCATTTGGCCATGTCTGAACTGGGGTGGCAGAGTGGGCTAAAGAACAGTGATGGATTAAACCCAGATCTGTTGACTGGGTGTGAGTATTTAATTGGTTCAGATGCTCCGTCAATCACCACCCCCTTTTGGACCCTCTTTGTTCGCCATAAGTTGGCAGGGTATGCTCAGACGGGAGTCCCTTGCTCACTTTGCCATTGGAATCAAGCAAGCCGGGCTGAAGACAGCTGAAATGCCAGAAACTGGTCCTCGGTAGCTTGTTTCCGGTCCAGGGAAGAAATGGCTTGGCAGTTTGGGCTGGACTGTTCCCATGAGGCACAGGGTCAGACTGATTTGCATATGGCCGTGTCTGAACTGGGGAGGCAGAGTGGGCTACAGAACGGTGATGGATTAAACCCAGATCTGTTGACTGGGTGTGAGTATTTGATTGGTTCAGATGCTACGTCCATCACCACCACTTTTGTACCGCTTTGTTCACCATAAGTTGACAGGGTATGCTCAGACGTGAGTCCCTTGCTCACTTTGCCACTGGATTCAAGCAAGCCGGGCTGAAGACAGCTGAAATGCCAGAAACTGGTCCTCAGAAGCTTGTTTCCGGTCCAGGGAAGGCATGGCTTGGCAGTTCGGGCTAGACTGTTACCATGAGGCACAGGGTCAGACTGATTTACAAATGGCCATGTCTGAACTGTGGTGGCAGAGTGGGCTAAAGAACGGTGATGGATTAAACTCAGATCTGTTGACTGGGTGCGAGTATTCGATTGGTTCAGATGCTCCGTCCATCACTACTCCCTTTTGTACCACTTTGTTCGCCATAATTTGGCAGGGTATGCTCAGACGTGAGTCCCTTGCTCACATTGCCACTGGATTCAAGGAAGCCGGGCTGAAGAATGCTGAAATGCCAGAAACTGGTCCTCGGAAGCTTGTTTCCGGTCCAGGGAAGGCGTGGCTCGGCAGTTCGGGCTGGACTGTTCCCATGAGGCACAGGGTCAGACTGATTTGCATATGGCCATGTCTGAACTGGGGTGGCAGAGTGGGCTAAAGAACGGTGATGGATTAAACCCAGAACTGTTGACTGGATGTGAGTATTTGATTGGTTGAGATGCTCCGTCCTTCACCACCCCCTTGTGTACCTCTTTGTTCGCCATAAGTTGGCAGGGTATGCTCAGACATGAGTACCTTGCTCACTTTGCCACTGGATTCAAGCCAGCCGGGCTGAAGACAGCTGAAATGCCAGAAACCTGTCCTCGGAAGCTTGTTTCCGGTCCAGGGAAGGCATGGCTTGGCAGTTCGGGCTGGACTGTTCCCATGAGGCACAGGGTCAGACTGATTTGCATATGGCCATGTCTGAACTGGGGTGGCAGAGTGGGCTAAAGAACAGTGATGGATTAAATCCAGATCTGTTGGCTCAGATGCTCCGTCCATCACCAACCCCTTTTGTACTGCTTTGTTCACCATAAGTTGGCAGGGTATGCTCAGACGTGAGTCCCTTGCTCACTTTGCCACTGGATTTAAGCAAGCCGGGCTGAAGACAGCTGAAATGCCAGAAACCGGTCCTCGGAAGCTTGTGTCCGGTCCAGGGAAGGCGTGGCTTGGCAGTTCGGGCTGGACTGTTTCCATGAGGCACAGGGTCAGACTGATTTGCATATGGCCATGTCTGAATTGGGGTGGCAGAGTGGGCTAAAGAACAGTGATGGATTAAACCCAGATTTGTAGACTGGGTGTGAGCATTTGATTGGTTCTGATGCTCCGTCCATCACCACCCCCTTCTTACCGCTTTGTTCGCCATAAGTTGGTAGGGTATGCTCAGACGTGAGTCCCTTGCTCACTTTGCCACTGGATTCAAGCAAGCCGGGCTGAAGACAGCTGAAATGCCAGAAACCGGTCCTCGGAAGATTGTTTCCGGTCCAGGCAAGGCATCGCTGGCAGTTTGGGCTGGACTGTTCCCATGAGGCACAGGGTCAGACTGATTTGCATATGGCCATGTCTGAACTGGGGTGGCAGAGTGGGCTAAAGAACGGTGATGGATTAAACCCAGATCTGTTGACTGGGTGTGAGTATTTGATTGGTTCAGATGCTCCGTCCATCACCACCCCCTTTTTTACCGATATGTTCGCCATAAGTTGATAGGGTATGCTCAGACGTGAGTCCCTTGCTCACTTTGCCACTGGATTCAAGCAAGCCGGGCTGAAGACAGCTGAAATGCCAGAAACCGGTCCTCGGTAGCTTGTTTCCGGTCCAGGGAAGCCATGGCTTGGCAGTTTGGGCTGGACTATTCCCATGAGGCACAGGGTCAGACTGATTTGCATATGGCCGTGTCTGAACTGGGGAGGCAGAGTGGGCTACAGAACGGTGATGGATTAAACCCAGATCTGTTGACTGGGTGTGAGTATTTGATTGGTTCAGATGCTACGTCCATCACCACCCCCTTTTGTACCGCTTTGTTCGCCATAAGTTGGCAGGGTATGCTCAGACGTGAGTCCCTTGCTCACTTTGCCACTGGATTCAAGGAAGCCGGGCTGAAAACAGCTGAAATGCCAGAAACTGGTCCTCAGAAGCTTGTTTCTGGTCCAGGGAAGGCATGGCTTGGCAGTCCGGGCTAGACTGTTACCATGAGGCACAGGGTCAGACTGATTTGCATATGGCCATGTCTGAACTGTGGTGGCAGAGTGGGCTAAAGAACGGTGATGGATTAAACTCAGATCTGTTGACTGTGTGCGAGTATTCGATTGGTTCAGATGCTCCGTCCATCACTACTCCCTTTTGTACCGCTTTGTTCGCCATAATTTGGCAGGGTATGCTCAGACCTGAGTCCCTTGCTCACATTGCCACTGGATTCAAGGAAGCCGGGCTGAAGAATGCTGAAATGCCAGAAACTGGTCCTCGGAAGCTTGTTTCCGGTCCAGGGAAGGCATGGCTTGGCAGTACGGGCTGGACTGTTCCCATGAAGCACAGGGTCAGACTGATTTGCATATGGCCATGTCTGAACTGGGGTAGCAGAGTGAGCTAAAGAAAAGTGATGGATTAAACCCATATCTGTAGACTGGGTGTGAGTATTTGATTGGTTCAGATGCTCCGTCCATCACCACCGCCTTTTGTACCGCTTTGTTCGCAATAAGTTGGCAGGGTATGCTCAGACGTGAGTCCCTTGCTCACTTTGCCACTGGATTCAAGCAAGCCGGGCTGAAGACAGCTGAAATGCCAAAAACCGGTCCTCTGTAGCTTGTTCCGGTCCAGGGAAGGCCTGGCCTGGCAGTTCAGGCTGGACTATTCCCATGAGGCACAGGGTCAGACTGATTTGCATATGGCCAAGTCTGAACTGTGGTGGCAGAGTGGGCTAAAGAACGGTGATGGATTAAACTCAGATCTGTTGACTGGGTGCAAGCATTCGATTGGTTCAGATGCTCCGTCAATCACCTCCCCCTTTTGTACCGCTTTGTTCACCATAAGTTGGCAAAGTATGCTCAGACGTGAGTCCCTTGCTCACTTTGCCACTGGATTCAAGGAAGCCTGGCTGAAGAATGCTGAAATGCCAGAAACCAGTCCTCGGAAGCTTTTTTCCGGTCCAGGCAAGGCATGGCTTGGCAGTTCGGGCTGGACTGTTCCCATGAAGCACATGGTCAGACTGATTTGCATTTGGCCATGTCTGAACTGGGGTGGCAGAGTGGGCTAAAGAACAGTGATGGATTAAACCCAGATCTGTTGACTGGGTGTGAGTATTTAATTGGTTCAGATGCTCCGTCAATCACCACCCCCTTTTGTACCCTCTTTGTTCGCCATAAGTTGGCAGGGTATGCTCAGACGGGAGTCCCTTGCTCACTTTGCCATTGGATTCAAGCAAGCCGGGCTGAAGACCGCTGAAATGCCAAAAACTGGTCCTCGGAAGCTTGTTTCCGGTCCAGGGAAGGCATGGCTTGGCAGTTCGGGCTGGACTGTTCCCATGAGGCACAGGGTCAGACTGATTTGCATATGGCCATGTCTGAACTGGGGTGGCAGAGTGGGCTAAAGAACGGTGGTAGATTAAACCCAGATCTGTTGACTGGGTGTGAGTATTTGATTGGTTCAGATGCTCCGTCCATCACCACCGCCTTTTGTACCGCTTTATTCGCCATAAGTTGGCAGGGTATGCTCAGACGTGAGTCCCTTGCTCACTTTGCCACTGGATCCAAGCAAGCCGGGCTGAAGACAGCTGAAATGCCAGAAACCGGTCCTCGGAAGCTTGTTTCCGGTCCAGGGAAGGCGTGGGTTGGCAGTTCGGGCTGGACTGTTCTCATGAGGCACAGGGTCAGACTGATTTGCATATCGCCATGTCTGAACTGGGGTGGCAGAGTGGGCTAAAGAACGGTGATGGATTAAACCCAGATCTGTTGACTGGATGTGAGTATTTGATTGGTTGAGATGCTCCGTCCATCACCACCCCCTTGTGTACCTCTTTGTTCGCCATAAGTTGGCATGGTATGCTCAGACATGAGTACCTTGCTCACTTTGCCACTGGATTCAAGCCAGCCGGGCTGAAGACAGCTGAAATGCCAGAAACCTGTCCTCGGAAGCTTGTTTCCGGTCCAGGGAAGGCATGGCTTGGCAGTTCGGGCTGGACTGTTCCCATGAGGTACAGGGTCAGACTGATTTGCATATGGCCATGTCTGAACTGGGGCGGCAGAGTGGGCTAAAGAACGGTGATGGATTAAATCTAGATCTGTTGGCTCAGATGCTCCGTCCATCACCATCCCCTTTTTCTACTCCTTTGTTCACCATAAGTTGGCAGGGTATGCTCAGACGTGAGCCCCTTGCTCACTTTGCCACTGGATTCAAGCAAGCCGGGCTGAAGACAGCTGAAATGCCAGAAACCGGTCCTCGGAAGCTCGTTTCCGGTCCAGGGAAGGCGTGGCTTGGCAGTTCGGGCTGGACTGTTCCCATGAGGCACAGGGTCAGACTGATTTGCATATGGCCATGTCTGAACTGGGGTGGCAGAGTGGGCTAAAGAACAGTGATGGATTAAACCCAGAACTGTAGACTGGGTGTGAGTATTTGATTGGTTCTGATGCTCCGTCCATCACCACCCCCTTCTTACCGCTTTGTTCGCCATAAGTTGGTAGGGTATGCTCAGACGTGAGCCCCTTGCTCACTTTGCCACTGGATTCAAGCAAGCCGGGCTGAAGACAGCTGAAATGCCAGAAACCGGTCCTCGGAATCTTGTTTCCGGTCCAGGCAAGGCATGGCTTGCCAGTTTGGGCTGGACTGTTCCCATGAGGCACAGGGTCAGACTGATTTGCATATGGCCATGTCTGAACTGGGGTGGCAGAGTGGGCTAAAGAACGGTGATGGATTAAACCCAGATCTGTTGACTGGGTGTGAGTATTTGATTGGTTCAGATGCTCCGTCCATCACCACCCCCTTTTGTACCGCTTTTCTCGCCATAAGTTGGCATGGTATGCTCAGACGTGAGTCCCTTGCTCACTTTGCCACTGGATCCAAGCAAGCCGGGCTGAAGACAGCTGAAATGCCAGAAACCGGTCCTCGGAAGCTTGCTTCCGGTCCAGGGAAGGCATGGCTTGGCATTTCGGGCTGGACTGTTCCCATGAGGCACAGGGTCAGACTGATTTGCATATGGCCATGTCTGAACTGGGGTGGCAGAGTGGGCTAAAGAACGGTGGTGGATTAAACCCAGATCTGTTGACTGGGTGTGAGTATTTGATTGGTTCAGATGCTCCGTCCATCACCACCGCCTTTTGTACTGCTTTGTTCGCCATAAGTTGGCAGGGTATGCTCAGACGTGAGTCCCTTGCTCACTTTGCCACTGGATCCAAGCAAGCCGGGCTGAAGACAGCTGAAATGCCAGAAACCGGTCCTCGGAAGCTTGTTTCCGGTCCAGGGAAGGCGTGGCTTGGCAGTTCGGGCTAGACTGTTCTCATGAGGCACCGGGTCAGACTGATTTGCATATCGCCATGTCTGAACTGGGGTGGCAGAGTGGGCTAAAGAACGGTTATGGATTAAACCCAGATCTGTTGACTGGATGTGAGTATTTGATTGGTTGAGATGCTCCGTCCATCACCACCCCCTTGTGTACCTCTTTGTTCGCCATAAGTTGGCATGGTATGCTCAGACATGAGTACCTTGCTCACTTTGCCACTGGATTCAAGCCAGCCGGGCTGAAGACAGCTGAAATGCCAGAAACCTGTCCTCGGAAGCTTGTTTCCGGTCCAGGGAAGGCATGGCTTGGCAGTTCGGGCTGGACTGTTCCCATGAGGTACAGGGTCAGACTGATTTGCATATGGCCATGTCTGAACTGGGGTGGCAGAGTGGGCTAAAGAACGGTGATGGATTAAATCTAGATCTTTTGGCTCAGATGCTCCGTCCATCACCATCCCCTTTTTCTACTCCTTTGTTCACCATAAGTTGGCAGGGTATGCTCAGACGTGAGCCCCTTGCTCACTTTGCCACTGGATTCAAGCAAGCCGGGCTGAAGACAGCTGAAATGCCAGAAACCGGTCCTCGGAAGCTCGTTTCCGGTCCAGGGAAGGCGTGGCTTGGCAGTTCGGGCTGGACTGTTCCCATGAGGCACAGGGTCAGACTGATTTGCATATGGCCATGTCTGAACTGGGGTGGCAGAGTGGGCTAAAGAACAGTGATGGATTAAACCCAGAACTGTAGACTGGGTGTGAGTATTTGATTGGTTCTGATGCTCCGTCCATCACCACCCCCTTCTTACCGCTTTGTTCGCCATAAGTTGGTAGGGTATGCTCAGACGTGAGCCCCTTGCTCACTTTGCCACTGGATTCAAGCAAGCCGGGCTGAAGACAGCTGAAATGCCAGAAACCGGTCCTCGGAGCTTGTTTCCGGTCCAGGCAAGGCATGGCTTGGCAGTTTGGGCTGGACTGTTCCCATGAGGCACAGGGTCAGACTGATTTGCATATGGCCATGTCTGAACTGGGGTGGCAGAGTGGGCTAAAGAACGGTGATGGATTAAACCCAGATCTGTTGACTGGGTGTGAGTATTTGATTGGTTCAGATGCTCCGTCCATCACCACCCCCTTTTGTACCGCTTTTCTCGCCATAAGTTGGCATGGTATGCTCAGACGTGAGTCCCTTGCTCACTTTGCCACTGGATCCAAGCAAGCCGGGCTGAAGACAGCTGAAATGCCAGAAACCGGTCCTCGGAAGCTTGCTTCCAGTCCAGGGAAGGCATGGCTTGGCATTTCGGGCTGGACTGTTCCCATGAGGCACAGGGTCAGACTGATTTGCATATGGCCATGTCTGAACTGGGGTGGCAGAGTGGGCTAAAGAACGGTGATGGATTAAACCCAGATCTGTTGACTGGATGTGAGTATTTGATTGGTTTGATTGGTTGAGATGCTCCGTCCATCACCCACTTGTGTACCTCTTTGTTCGCCATAGGTGGGCAGGGTATGCTCAGACATGAGTCCCTTGCTCACTTTGCCACTGGATTCAAGCCAGCCGGGCTGAAGACAGCTGAAATGCCAGAAACCGGTCCTCGGAAGCTTGTTTCCGGTCCAGGGAAGGCATGGCTTGGCATTTCGGGCTGGACTGTTCCCATGAGGCACAGGGTCAGACTGATTTGCATATGGCCATGTCTGAACTGGGGTGGCAGAGCGCCCTAAAGAATGGTGATGGATTAAACCCAGATCTGTTGACTGGGTGTGAGTATTTGATTGGTTCAGATGCTCCGCCCATCACCACCCCCTTTTGTACCTAATTACAAACTTGGGCATTTTCTTCCCACCAGGACAATAGTGACACAGACAGACCTCTGGCTCTAGGGCCCTTTGAAGAAAGAGTTGCTTGTGACCAAAACTTGATTTGGGAACCTCAGAAAGTCTATAAATGCTGTTCAGGGAGATGGACCGGGGGTGGAGAAATGATGTGGCAGAAATTGCTACTTTCTAGAACTCTCTATCTCTGCTGTTATGCCCCTGCACAAGGGGAGAACTCTGTGCAAAATGGGCAACTACAGAGAAAGGAGGATGGACCAGCTTTCTATGAACTCCAAGGCTTGTATTTATAAGTACTCTGTTAACCTCTTGTTTCCAGGTCGAGTAGCACTGACCTCCCCACTCCCTCTGGGCACTGTAGAGCATTGACTTGCTGGGGAACCTGAAGGAGAGGGTTTCCATGGATGTTTGTGGAGAGGTCCCGTGATGGAGGATCCTCAAGCTCCTGCTGAACACATATGTGCCCTCTACTCCTCCAGCACACTGGCGGACCAGGTGAGTGCAGTTAGACAGTGTATCTGGCCTTGAGGGCAACAGGGTGTTGCTGGAGGAAGGCGCTCCACCAAGGAGATTACCAGTAGCTCAGACAGTAATAGAGATACTGGGATATTTGGATCTCCGTGCTGCAGGAAGAATGCTGTGGGTTCTGGACCAGTGAAAGCGACTTGCACAGCGATGGTTGCTGCTAACTGCTGATGGGAGCAGATGCCTGGACTTTTCCATATCTGGGAGAGGTTAGTCTAAAGCCAGCTTAACAAAGATTTTACCAATCTAGAGGCCAAGAGGCCAGAAGCTAACTCTCCGGGTGGCAGGCAGGAACCACTAGGAGCAAAATACAACCACCTCCATCTCTTTTGGCCTTACAGGGCCAGATAAAACTCCCTATTTCAAGCTCCCAAATGTAAGGGTTTCCCAGTTGGTCCCCAAATTCCCTCAGGGGACGGTCAGTGCACCAGGGTTGCCAAAGGTGCTGTGAGCACAAGACGCTCACTTCTGTCAAGTTGCCAAATATACTCTTGTGGATGGCAGGTAGCACAGGGAAAGCTACCATTTCTGGGTACCACATGCTCCAACCAATAGTTGACCCAAGCTGATTGACCAACTGATGATCTGTGGCCCAAGGAGACCTTGGGCCAGAGGAAGTTGCCCATGAAGCTGGGGAGTCATCAGGCCAGAATTGCACCTGTTGTTTCCACACCACACAAGTATTGGTCAGGTGGGGAGAAGAGAAAACTGGAGACGGATCCTTCTCTGGCAGAAGTTGTAGACTGGTAGGGAACTGTGTGGGCCATGTGGCCTTGAGCACCAGCGGGTTTTTTCTTAAAAGCAAGTCATTATAAATAGGAAAGGCATATCCTGCAATCCCATCAAAGGCTATGCCACATGCCAGAAAGAATATCCCTGAAACCTTTGATAGGCTCCCTCATAATTTGTATATTTAGTGCAAGGTATTGCAGGTGAAAACTGGCACCACAGAAAAACTTGATTTGTGTTATGGGCCATCCTGGAGCAGCAGTGTGCCCTTCCACATTCTACTGGAGCACCCCTTAGTAACTTTAAAGTACAACTGTAATTCTCATAGATTGTAACAATGGTGACCTCTGGAGACTGCAGTTAAGAACTCAAGTACTCTTGGAGACGGTACTTTTTTGAAAGGACACTAAGTGCATATATCCTTGTTTTTTAGATAATGTGGTTGATTAGCAGTCCTAGTAAAGGTAAAAGAAATATTTTAAAACAGCATTGCTTTGAATAGTGCAACTTTTATTGACATATATAATGCTAACTGTACATACTGAATTAATGTGATGTTGTTCAAGAAAAGTGGTGCTATCATGATAGGTTTTGACTTCTAACTGCATTGTATTTGTGAATGTATGTGACTTTAATTCATATAGCCTGACTTTTATTAACGCATCCATTAGGTTATTTTAGGAACTTGGACAGTGTTGTGTTTCCAGCTGACTGGTGTACAGGTTGATAGAGATTCCTCCAGCACAGTGGACAGAGGGGCAAATTGTATACTTAGGATGACTAGACCCGTGGAACATTTCTTTAGTTGGCACCGCCTGTTGGCTGTGAAGCCCTTTAGAGGATGTCCCAACAGGCATTTCTCCTGCCATCTGTATATATCTGTTACTATCAATAAGAAAAAGTACCTATTGGACAGAAAATGTTAAAGTGCTGTTTGTTGTACTGCTGATTTTCTGAGTTTCTAGCACTTAGCCTGAGATAGCCTTAGACTGCTCTGTGTTGCAACCCTGAGAGTCAAAAGATAAAAAGGATTACTCAGTTTTCAGTTGGAGTGGGATGTGGTTGCAGTAGGGGGTCTACCAGTGTAGAATAACCCCATTTATGCAATTGGACTCAAGACCCCCTGTTATCCATGGGATCTTTTGACCTGGATTATTTAAAACACAGGGCCTGACTTTGATCTCGGCGAGCGGCTTACTCCATCACAGCAGTGACGGAAATCTCATCCGCCGAAATATGAATCCCATAGGATACAACAGGAATATATAACGACGGCTGGGGTATCCGTCACTGTTGTGATGGAATAACCCATCCGCTGAGATCTAAATCAGGCCCAAATTATTGCTATTGCTGATGTTGTACTTCTGATGACTTCCCACCTAACGTGTGATTTTGCTTCTACAAATGATCTTGCCCTTAAATCTTTTCTGCACCTATGGATCGTTTTTTGCGACTAGAAGTGTTTTTCTACTCATGTCAATTTACATCTGAAGGTCTTTTTGCACCTAAACACTTTTTATCTCCTAAAAGTGGTTTCACACTCTTGTTGATGTTGCACCGAATGTGACATTGCACCTAAATATAATTTCCCATCTAAATGTGTTTGTCCGCCTAAATGTGAGTAGTGCACCTAGAATTGTTTGTCACTCCTTCTAATGTTGATGATTTTGTATATCAATGTCTTCTGTACTGAGTCACATGCCACAATATAATATTGCAACTCTGTGGTACTGAATCGGAATTTGCCAAACAGAGTGAGGGTAAGTTCCAATTCTATTAAGGACACGGAGGCGAGGATTATGCTTTTCTTTCTTCACTTTATTACAAATCAAAAAATCCAGCAACCAGAAAGATAAACAACACATTATCAAAAAGCAAAAAAACTACAACTCCCTACAACCAGGGAGGAATGTCAGTCCATAATCCTTCCACCCTTTCCAGCATTCACTGTACATAGTCCCATGTTTGTCTCTCCCCCTCCTCTTTCTTCACGCGAGTCACACCAATTCATCATTGGTCCTGTTTCCACCCATCATTTCCTGGAAGGACAAAGATAAAGTCAGGGTATAGAAAACTCAAAGAGCCTGCAAAATATCACAAGATCGACTGTATAGACCCAAGGTTGAATGCACAACATCTTAGCAAACACCAAGAGGAACTCAAAAAGTGTTTACTTACTACAATACGGGTGGGTTCGCACCATTGTGCTCCGGGCAGGATAATCCTTGCCTCTGTGTCCTTAATAGAATTGGAACTTACCCTCACTCTGCTTGGCAAATTCCGATTCTATGTCAGGACAGGAGGCTTCAGATTATGCTAGTTCGACGCTTACTTACTACCAACTGAGCCCCATCCTGGAACGATTTAAAATAAAACCTTTTGAACGTAGATGTATGAAGCTCAAATTCGAATTTCAGCGTTTGTGAACTCATTTGAGCAAAATGGTATGTATGTAGCAAATTTCAGTGCAAAATAAGGAATAGCAATTTTACGATTCCTTATTTTGCGATTGCATTTAAGGAATCTCAAAATTTGCAATTTCTTAAATGCAATGTATGAAGCAAAAAAAATTTGCTAATTGTCCTCAAGGAATCACAAATTACCACCAACTTCAAGTTGGTGGTAATTTGCGAATTTCTTGAAAAATGCCCATTTTTGCATTTTTCAAAGTGCCATGTGATGTACATACATGCCCTTAGGGCATGTATGTGCACCCATGCTTATTTCAGGGGTGCAACAGGGTGTCCTTTGGACACCCCTGCACCCTTGAAATTATTCTCAATTTGCGATTAGCAAATTGCGAATCGCAAATTGAGAATAATTTCACATTCATTCCTATGGGCCTCCTGGCCCATCGAAATGAATGGGAAATTATTCCTTAATTGCGATTAGCAATTTGCTAATCACAATTAAGGAATTTTAGGAAATCGCTAAAAAATAGCAAATTTCTACGTACATACCATTTTGCAATTCTCAAATAGCGATTCCTTAAAAATCGCTATTTGAGAATCGCAAAAGTCTATCTTGATACATCTGGCCCCATGTCTCTACACATACATGCATATCTCAGCATCCTGCCATATTGAGTGATGAAATACATGACACCCATCGAATTTAAAGAAAGGGGCGGACCTTAGTGTATGTTCTAAGCGCTTCCCTCACATCCTCGATGACATTTCATCCAACAGCATCGCTGCATGGAAAAAGGGAATCCCTAACCATTCCCACAATCTCTCAGTAATGTGATTCAGCAGCTGCATCAAAACTACAACAATTTGAGTACTGTAACGCCAGTATTCAGATTGTAATAACTTTTTTTGCAATGAACAGCTTCAACCTTCACTTTTTTTTATATTTCCCTATATTTATTAAAATACATGATTTTAAGATTTTAAATGACCCACTTACCTCTACAGTATATTTGCAAACATAGATTACCCAGTACTTCATGCAGTATATAGAGAGCTGTGAGGGGTCGTACGAGCAACAGTAATTTTGATTACTGCAGTGCCTTGAGAGCAGAAGGCATATATCCATATAATTTCTTCTAACAAACGGAAAACTTCTACTTGTTCGTACACCAGACACCCAAGAACGATATTATTTGTTTTGCAAAATGTTTAATTAGGCTGGCAACTGTTCAAGTTCAAAGGATGATGATATTTTTCCTTCAAATACTGAACGGACATTATTCCGAGTACTGAATGTGTGTTAATATCATCGGTACTACAGTGCCTGACCACATGAGCTTTTCCAACTCCAGGTTCATCTCGCCCAGTATGCAACTGCACAAGATTTATTGCCCCAGTTTATGATAAACTGGGAGGTTTCAATTGTACTAAATTGTGTCGTTTCTGTTGACCTCAAGGCATGTTTTCCAATAAGGGGATTATTTCACACATAGCTGCCAAGTTTCCTAGGTCCATGCTTGGCTAGTTAGGCCAGACCCGTTTTTTTTCTTAGAATTCTAGGACTTTTAGTCCTGGTTTTATGCTGGGTTAAATATGACTACAAGTCTCAGAGTTATAAGAAAAAAAAACAGCCTGGCCTAACTAGTCAAGCAAGGTCCTAGGAAACTTGGTAGCTATGTTCACACGGTGTGACAGCATGAGGGTTATGTTCACCAGTGCGTGAGATAAACTGCAAGTTCTCCTCACTCAGTTTGTGACTACACAGTGTTTATTGCCCACCACCCACAGTGTGTAACAATACAAGGATTTTCTCACTCCAGCTTCATAAAACATTGTTATCTTACCCCTGTATGTGACACTAACAGATGTTTTTTTTCTCGCAGACAGCCACCTATGCACGTATCTTTTTCCCTGAGTTGTCTTTTTAGGTTGAGCCTACTGTACAACAGCCTTGCCAAATTTCCCAGGTCAGTGCATGACATGTTCCAGTCCATATTTTTTCTTTGAATTATGGGATTCGTAGTCTTGTTCTTTCCATTGTAAAACAGGACTACAAGTCCCAGAAATCGAATAAAAAAAACTGAACTGAAACAGCACATCATGCATGGACCTGGAAAAATTAGCAACTATGAGACAGTGTATGCTCTGTCTGTTGTGAGGCATATTGTAGCTTAGCAAGAATACAGGGGCTTGGAGCCTGCTCATTCCTAACTTACCATTGATTGTCTTTCCTGTCACTCTCATTTTCCTTCTCTCCATTGGTGTACCAGGTTGTCAATCTTGTGTTTGTCCTTCCCATGGAGCATTGCCTCTTTACCATCTCTCTTTGATTGGTTGGCCCCTCCACTTCCACTGCTTACTTTTTTAGCTCTACTTTTTTTGCGTTAAGCACTTCATTACAATGCATGTGTTTTCGAGCTGACTCTCACATGTACTTGTCGCCATCTACATCTTGTTTGCTCCCTGTTGCCTCAGTGCTCCTCGCTGCCTCTCTTCCTGATGACCTAGCCCGTCTCTTTCTCCCCATTGCCTCTTTACACCCTCCATGTTGCTTCCCCTACCCTCGCCCTCCTTCTCTTTCCCTGTGGTTTCTTCCCCCCACCCTCACCCTCAGTGTTGCTTTACCCCAATACCCGTTGTGCCCCCCTCTCTTTAAAAAAGTGCTTTTACACATTTTCTTTTCCTTTTAGTTACGGATCCAACTCCTATCAGTAACTAACAAGTATTGGCATAGCCAATAGGTCTTGCCTTTGGGACCTTATAAGTATTTAGTTATGCAGCACAATATCCTTGGTGCAACAACATCAACTGTTGCATGGCTAAACACTTATAAGGTCCAGAAGGCGAAACCTATTGGCTATGCCAATGTTTGTTTTTATAACTTTCTGGACTAAGGACTAAGGAAGAGCCATCGTAGTTGGGTGAATTTATACCACCATTGCTGAACAACATACCTTCAGGTATCTAATGATCCTGCTTTTAGTTCTAATGTGATCTCGCTGTTTTCCACACTGAATAAATATATGCTGCTACTGCAAGTTAAATGTCGTTCGAGTCAGTTCTATAGCAAAACTCAAGTGCTTCCCTGCAACACCAGATGTTGTATATTAGCAACAAAGGACATACAAAATACCTTCTAGCTTGCAATGTGTTAGTAGATAAAAATCATTAAAATGACCCATGGTATCAGAGCCTCACAGAACACAGTTACAAGTTTCTGGGATGTTATCCGAAGACTTCGACCATTTTTTAGTGACCGACAATACCTGTAGAGTACCAAGCCTGATTTTAAGGTATAGGGTTCTTTTCTCTATGGGGAATATTATGTCCATATAAGGCTCGAAACAGGAATCTGGTTTGTGATTTAGATAATTTCTGTAGAGGATTATTTTCCTGGCTTCATCCATTAACTTCACATACCCCCCAAAGTTATTTTATTGAGTTTGAAAAGTGAACTTGTCTATCTGCTTTGGTTTATTTCTTAACTTTCCCACCCCATTGTGGTGAGAATGCTCTTTATAGACCCAAACCATGGTAAGGAAACATGTTTTTAGCTTCTTCGCAGATCCTGAAAAGCCTTACAAAACACAGCCAAGGCAGAGTTAGTCCACACTTGGATCCAGTAACAAATAGGGCTAAGGGCCATATGATCTTCTAGATTAGCCATGACCAGTTCTAATTTTAATGTTTCTATTAGAGTTCCTGGGTCTAAACAGAGCAGTCATTGTAAGACAGAGTTCTCAGTTGTTTGTAGGGCAGCCAATTTTCTTGGGGCCCCTTATTTCTGTGCCACACCTACTTGCTGCTAGTTATTTTGATTTTTTAAGCAATTATTACCGGCTTAACTAGACCAGACTAGACTAGATCATCAAGGAATATACACTGAAAAATCATAAAAGCCTACTCTTCAAGTGGTTTTGCTTAGATTTTAAAAGTATAAGTGAGCTTCACTTTGGGATTAATGATCATGCATTTAGTTTTCTCCGTGTTAAAGGTTAGTTTCCTGCTACAGCAAAAATGCTCAAAACCTGCTAATAGACGATGCATTGAGTTTTCTGTGCGTGCAAGGATCACCACATTATCTGCGAAGAGCAGGATTTGTATATGTTCATTCTCCATCTTCAAAATGCTGTGATTAAGATCAATGAGAGAATTACAGATTTCATTTATATACATCCCTGTCTTACTCAAGTATATATTTCAAATTCATTGGTGCATTCTCCCTTACTCCTATACTTCCCTCCCATTGTTGACATTGGGCAGATACATCAGTATTCTCAAATATTTGGTTCATAAACCTTCACTATCCAAGATGTTCCACAAGGTTATTCTGTAAGCTCAGTCAAAAGAGGTCTTTAAGTCAATGAAGAACATTTATAATGCAGACTTTCGCAGGACTACATACTTTGAGCAAATGAGGTTCAGATGCATCACCTGATCGGTTGTGCTTTGCTCTTTGTGAAAGCCTGCCTGGATATGGGATATGATACGTTTGTGATCCATCCAGGTCTCCAGGCGCTCCCAAAGATTTTGCCAACCCCATCCAAAAGCGAGAGAGGGTGATAATCAACCAGATGGTCTGGTATTCCTTTTTTGTTAATTGGCACAATAATGAAAGACATCCAAACATCTGGAACTGTTTCATGGGACACAATTGCGTTACAGCCAGTTAGTGCTTTTAACCAAGTGCCGTGGTTGTTTTTTAACACATCGGTGGGGAATCTATCTGGACCTGAAGTTTAAGATGGCAAAATTGTCATTTAGTCCCAAGATATCTACCTCCATACCTTAAACATACTGTTTAATACTCTAAAAGTGTTAAGAAACATCTACCATGGCTAGGGGTGTTGAATACATGTCAACCACCTCTACTGAATACATTATCCACAAGGTCTAAGCTGACTACCGTTCTCATTACTACCCACACATCTATCAGTGAATTAAACCAGAAGGTATAATGCCAACATAATTCAAATTAGTTGTAAACATAACTTGGAGCAAAACTACTTCTACACTGGCACATAACAAACTCTCTTAAGGCTTAAACCCACAACCCTACTTATTCTCTTATGATCCAATCTATCTGGGAGTCTTCACCTCCACTAGGAAAAATACAATGCCCCCAATACATTTTTCCAGGTAACAACCTACTATGCCCACATATCCCCTGGGACGCTACCTACTATACTTATCTACCCTAGACTTCATTTTCATAAAGAAACAACAAATGCAAATCTCTAACTCTTCAAACTGGATTGATTAAGTAAAAAAGGAAACAAACAGTTACCATTCAGTTTCAAAAGTGGTTCAACACAACCCACCTCAGTTAGCCTAGCACCTTCTACTTTTACTTTAGGAAACTTCTGAAAACTTTACACTTCAAGCAATGTGTAGGTAGTTTCATACTTTCAATTGAGAGACACCAAAGAACGCTAGGGAAAGTTTCATCCTGTGCATCTGGCAGATCTCTATCATCTTTTCAGAGCCTCTATTTTACTTGTTTTCTTTTTTACACAGTGCTGTTATATTGCCTCAATGGCATATAGGGACTTTTCAAATACCCAGAAAAATAAATAAATACACACATATTAAGCTGGGTACAGCACCTTGTAACCACTATCTCAGTCATCACCAATTCACTTTTCATTTTAGACAATTGTGACAGCTACCATCTCATCCTATATAAACCCCAAGTAACACAGGACATAAATGATCTATAAGCTCTCATCTGTTTCATGTGAATAAGCGTGATATACAGTATTCTCATCTTATCTCTCTAGTCAACACCACCTCATCCAGATAGGAACCTATTTAGATACTAGTGACCCAATTTTCCTGCCAGGGTCGATTCTCTTCATTGTGAATCTCCATTTGCATATGAAAGTATGTAAAGTGGAAAAAAAGATTCACCAGCATGCAGATGATGATTAGATTTACTCAAATCGCTTTATAATAAAAGACACAGGCAGCCTTAAAAAGTTCACATTATCATCCACAAAAGGATGGCAGCTGTCTATCGCATGCTAACCCCAACCACATAGGAATCCATCCACAGTGAGAGCAGCAGCAAACACTCTATGCTGAGTGCAGTGTCTGCAAAATGAAGATCAATGGATTCAAACTATAAATCACTTGTTATGTAGGGCTGTTATTTTGGCACATTATTTGAAAACGTATATTTATATTTCCATAATGGCTGATTGGTATTTTAAATTACGAATGTTTTTTTTTAAAGTTTGCACATTGCCTCATAAATGTGCATCCTGCAAGAAGCCTCAGAAACGCTTGCAGGGCTGGGGCAGTGGGGCAGAGCAATTTGCAGCAGTAACGACTTTTAACTAACCAAAGAAGATTCCAGAGCTAAGGGAAAAGAATAGCATTGGCAAAGCCGGTAGCTCTAGTGTTTTGCAAGAGGTTTTGTTTTCTCTTCTAGAAATCCAATATGTCTTGGCTATCCAAGAGCTATCAGCATTGTAAAAGACAATTGGGCCCATGCATCAAAATTCGAAAAAACAAGTCCTTATTGGCGAAAAATAAGGAATCGCAAATAAGGATTTGTTTTTTGCAAAGCATCAACAGATTCGGTATTTTTTACCAAATCGGTAAAAATCGCGAAAAAACGATAGCGAGTGCTCAATATTAAGATTATCAAATACCGAATTATCAAATACCAAATTAGAAAATACCGAATCGGTATTAGTGAATTCGGTATTAGCGAAATCGCAAAAAACGGGTCACATAGGAAGCAGGCTGATGACATCACAACCAGGAAGTCATCCAGCTCATACTTCATTCAGTGCCCTGAGGAGCTCAGAGGAGGAGGCAGAGCACAGGAGCTCAGCTGAGAAACACAACTCTCACAAACCAGCAGAACCACAGCAACCCAGGATAGACAAGGATGCATCGCAAACCTCAGACACGCCCAGAAAGAGGAAGAGAAAGTTCTCTGACAAGGAACTAGAACTCCTTATAGATGGGATGAGCAGCAAGCATGACAGGCTCTTTGGAAAGCTGTCACTCAAGGTGCCTGAACTGAGAAGCGCAAGATCTGGCTGCGCATTAAGGAGAGGGTAAATGCGGTAGTAGTCATGCACCGCAGCATAGACAATCTGAAAAACAGGTGGTATGACCTCAGAAAAAGGGCGAAGGAGCGAATCGCTGAAAGGGTGAAGAATGCAGCTGCCACAGGAGGGGGGACATCCAGAGCAAGGTAAGATGCATGCCTGTGCTGATACGCTGCGTGTTGTATACCCATGCCCATCCCCCCAGGCCAATCACAGTGTACAGGTAGAAGTGCCTAACACATATAACCTCACAGAAGTGTTGCACCAAGTGTGCATGTATGATCCCCAATGTGCAAGAAATGAGACCAGCAGCACAGGGCTAACAGTCTGTCCAAATATATCATTTATGAAGTAGAAAGTATGCCAAATGATTAACACATACATTTTGAAATAAAAATAACAATGCATGGTTTCACTCACAGATGCATCACCAGTGGACTCTGATGACAACGAACGCCTCATCATATCTGAAACACTGGCAGGGACCGATGGAGAGACTCCGCAGGGACGTCAATCAACACCACCACCACCACCACCAACATCAACACCATCACCACCACCACTGACAACACCACCAAGACGCAGGGCAAATTTCCCCTCCCTGCAGGTGATGGAGATGGAGCAGAGGCCAGCACCCACAAATGTTCCCCGCCAGTCACATGTCACTCCACCAGCTCCGACACCAGCACGTGTCTGAGTCAGACAGCGGCGCAGGCCCCTGGGAAGACTTTCTGAGGGATCCGAAGAGCCTGCACACGGCTACGGTGGGGTAGAGTCCCAGATGCTGCGTGTTCAGCGCCTGCAGGGGAAACACATGGGAACAATGAACATGAACATCACAAAATTGGCAAGCAACATTTGCACAATGACAGGCGATGTGCGTCAATTGACCGCAGCCGTAGCAGAGGGGAATCTAGACAACAAACAGTGCCTACAGGAGCTAACCCGTGCTGTCCTAGCAGGGCAACACAGCGAGCGCAGGAGCCATCACCAGAACTTGCTCTGTTCCAATGCATCGATTCGGCCATCACCAAGCTCTGCAACAGCACAGCTGTATTGTCACGCAGATCTGTGTCACTGCAGGTAGACCTGGGTCATTACTGCGGTGATGTGGCCAAGGCCTTGGGCCAGGTGACCACTGCAGTAGAACATCTGCAGTCTGGCACATTTAGTGCCAACAATTTGGGAGTGGAAGAGGGAAGTGAGGCGGCGTCAAGCGTCAGCAGCGTCTCTGTGCCGGAGACCAGCGATAAGATGCTCAGTTCGCTCAGCTCTACCGCGACCGACACACATCATAGTGATGTAGAGGAGTCACGCGCCAGGAGGCTGGGGGTACGTGGAAGGCGCAAATAGACATGTACTACCGGCTATTTGGCCATGGTGATGTAACCATGGGCCACCTACATTTCGTCAAAATACTCCTGTGAAGCCAACGGATATGTATCGCTCACAATGTTTTGAGTCAGCGTCATGTTGACATATTATTCATATTCACTTGACAAGTGCTCATGTGTATTAAACATTTGCACACCAGAAAATGTAGTGATGGCTCAGTCTTACCTGTCTCTGAAGTGATGTTGTGTGATGTATGTCCGCCTCCTTTGACCTTCAGCTGTGTTTGGATCGTGTGCCTGTCGGTGTTGTGGGGAGGATTGCTCAGCACGAAAGTTGTCATCACCGTTCACCTCTATTGGTATCCCCCTTCTTGTGGCAATGTTGTGCAGCATGGCACACACTGCTATTATCCTGCAGCCGGTTACGGGGTTATTCTGCAATGCACCTGCCATCTTGTGTAGGATCTGGAAGCGACTCTTAAGGATACCAAAGGTTCGCTCTACCACATTCCTGGTACTGATATGTGCTGCGTTGTAGTGCTGTTCCTGAGGTGTTGTTGGGTTGAGGTAGGGAGTGAGGAGATATTCACGCAAGGCGTATGCGCTGCCACCTGCAGGGTGGGGAGCAAACGGTTAGCGGCATGAATACAATTACATATTTGATGATGGCATTATGATTAGGCATAAGTATGTACCTAGTAGGTGTCCCTCTCCAAATTCACCGTTGAGCAGACGCCTGTGGAAGCCACTGTGTCTGAATATGTAGGCGTCGTGTGTGCTCCCGGGAAATTGCACTACAATGTCTGTAATGATGTGCTTGGCATTGCACACGACCTGCACGTTTATAGATTGATAGGACTTCCGGTTACGGAATATGTACTCGTTGGTTGAGGGGGGACAGATGGGGACATGCGTGAAGTCCTGTTTGGTCCGGTTCAACTGCTGTGGGGTTGTGGGGAAGGTGATGTGGGTATGTATCATTGTCAGCATGGCATCTAGGAATTTGCTGAATAAGCGTGAAAGTGCACTTTGCAATATGCCTCCGGCAACCTCTACAACCCCCTAGAAACTTCCAGATGTTAGCATGTGCAGGCTGCATAGGATCTGGACGTGGGCAGGGATGGCATTGGTCCTACGGGTCTGGTGCTGCAGTAGTGGTTCCAGGTCAGCAATTAGGCGCATGATCATGCCACAATTCAGTCTGGACTTGTCATAGATTTGGTCCTCATTCTGGCCCAGCAATGTGATGCGCACCCTGAATACCCTCTCCTGGATCCTTCTCCTGCGCTGTGCTGCTGGATTGATTCTCATCCTCCTAGCAAACACGTAGAGGGCAGCCATTTTGGATGACATACAGGGTCTCCAGTGGCAAACTTGAAGGGTTTCTGATTGTATCCACCTGTTGAAATTTGTAAAAAATGTTTCCTTTCACCAACTTTACCTCCTGGTTGAGATTTCCGTTATTCTGCCCTTTCTAAATAGCGATTTTGGGGATTTTCAGTATTAGCGATTTTTAATGATTCCGTTGCGATTTTTTAATTGTGATTCGCTATTTCCGGGAGCTGATGCATTTCTCGGTATTATTAAATCGCTATTTTGCGATTCGGTTATTTAGCGCGTGGGTTTATTTGCGATTCTTTATTTTATTCGGAATTGGGGTTGATGCATTGGGATATCAGGTTTTGTGTTCGGTAATGAACAGCCTGTTTTACCGATTCGCTATTTTACCGGGGGCAATTTTGGTTGATGCATGTGCCAGAATGCCTTTTAGCCAGGTGTTATGGTATGGAGCGGAGTGCATGTATGTTTAGTGTGGAGTGGAGTGGAATTATGTGGGTTGGACTGGAATTGTTTGTTGTGAATTTGTGTGGTATGGAGTTGTGTGGTGGAATTATGTGATGGTAATTATATGGTATTGAGGTTACTAGAATTAGGTAGAGTGGGATTGTGAATCAGAGTGGAATTATGTAGAATTATGTGGAATGGTATTGTGTGGTGGAGTGGCAGGTAGTGGAGTTTAATTATGTGGTGTGCTATAGAATTTTGGGGCTTGATTTTTTGGTATGGATTGAATGTATGTGGTTTGTTGTGGAATTGTGTGGTGGAGTTAAAATATGTGAATTGGTGCGGAATTTTGTGGTGTGCAATGGAAATGCCAATCTGGAATTCTGCTATATATCAATACTTTAGGACTGACTCTATGCCATATATACCAGACAAGTAATGTATCTCACATATGCAGACAGATGCAGAACATATCTTCCTGACAAGAGCCAACAAGCATTGGAAATGCAATAGGTCTCGCATTAGGAAAGTTTGAGCTATTGGTATTGTAAATGACACTTTTTTTATTTATGTGTTGGTTTTGAAAGTAGCAAAATGAATAGCTTTGTCAGTTACAATGTCAATAGTTTTGGCCCACTTTCGAGGCCACGCCCTCCCCCGCCCATATCATGTGTTGCCAGCGGAAGCGCAGCGGACGGGCGCAGCGGGAGCGCCGTTTGCGCGCCGAAGGCGCGCCTAAGGCAAGCCCGTCTGCGCCCGTCCGCGGCAGACCGGGGCACGGGGCCAGACCCCCTGGTCCTCACCTCCCAGATAACCGATACGATAAAGAGGAGCTCCTCAGCCTTCGCAACAAATACCTAAAGGTATGTGAGCACAGTATTGATCTCAGTATGCGTAGTCCTACTAATTCCTGCGAACACTGTAGCTTCATCCTCAATAAACACCCCGAAGCAAGTACGCCCAACGGCAACGCCCAACCAGAGCACAGTAGGAAAATCAGTGGCGCTCTACTTAACTGTCGCTCCCTCAAAAAGCATAAACTAGAAGTATTCGACCTTCTAACAGACAACAAATGGGACTTACTATGCCTTACTGAAACTTGGCTGGACGAAGACTCAGACCCTGAAGTCAGGGAGGCTCTGCCCCCTGGATATGCAATTTGCAGGCAGGATAGACCTAAGGGAAGGGGAGGTGGCATTGCCATAATCTATAGACTGAATATGACATGCTCCCTCGAACCTGCTAATATAACAGATAGCGAAAATGGAGCCTTCTCCATCGGTATTGACAAAAATACGGTCATTAAAGGCCTACTGATCTATAGACCCCCGGGAGGTAGCCGAAACTTCACGGAAAGTCTTATCCAGAACGTCACCCCATTGGCTATGAGATACAGGAAGTTTCTTGTATTAGGGGATCTTAATCTCCACATTGAAGACCTCAACAACTCAGCTGCTCAAGAATTGTGCCAAGAGCTGCAAACCCTACAATTAGTAACTGCCTCCCTCCTCCCGACTCATCGTCAGGGGCACCTTCTTGACCCCATTTTTAATAACTTGGAGGATCTGAAGCAGGATACTCCCATTCCTTTGCTGTGGACCGATCACTTCCTAGTCCCTTTTCACTTCCTAGTCATGACTCATCATAAAAAAACTCACCATTGCGCCAATAAACAACAAAGGAAATGGGCCAGTTTTTCCATGGACTCTTTTGAACATCACTTCCTACTAAACGGCTCCCCCGCAAACTTAGGAGCGGACGTTGACAGGGCTTGTATGGCCCTGGACGGACACATCACTAAAGCCCTGGACATCACTGCCCCTTGGGCCAATAAGGGCCCGGAGCGGCAAACTAAAACTGCACCTTGGTTCAGCACAGCTCTTAGAGAAACCAAGGCAGCCTGTAAGAGGCTTGAACGCACCTGGAGAAAGAACTACTCATTAGAGGCAAGAGATGTATACAAAGCTAGCATAAAAGAATACCACTCCCAAATTAGGAAAGCCAAAGCGACCTTCTACGCTGATCGAATAGATAGTGCTAACTGCTCATCCAAGGAACTCTTTAGGATTTATAAAGAGATTACTACACCTCCCCCCGCTTTAGAGCAGGCCGACACCTCAGCACAATCTTGTAACGCCATCGCGGAATTCTTCCACAAAAAAGTACGCGACATTTACAACAGTTTCCCGGATGATGCCAGAACTGGCTCTAACCTTCTTCCTCCTCAAGAAGAAGCAACTTGGGAGGCAAAGATCGAAGACTGCCTCACAGTATACCAGGTTCCGTCGGAGGACCTCCTGATAGCCACTGCTAAAGGTATCAAATCAGGCTCCCCGCACGATCCTGCCCCTGCCAAATTCCTGGCCAGCGCATTGAGTCATCTGGCACCTTATGTTGGCCACATATTGTCTACCTCTTTTAACACTGGCAAGGTCCCTCACGGGTGGAAACAGGCAGTCGTACTACCTCTGAAGAAAAAACCCAACATCAGTGCGTCCCAGCTTAGCAATTTACGCCCCATTTCGCTTCTACCCTTCTTCTCTAAACTGGCGGAAAAGCTGGTTAACCAACAACTCTCAGCGCACATAGAGTCCAGAGGCCTTCTGCATACCAACCAATCGGGCTTTCGGGCACGCCACTCCACAGAATCAGCCCTCCTTTTTTCGACTGAGGCACTGAGGAAGCACGTAGATGCCGGACATGTGGCAGCACTAGTGCTCCTGGACCTCAGTGCAGCCTTCGACACTGTAGCACATCATACGCTGCTACAGTGTCTGAAGAAAGGAGGGGTGACAGGCATGGCCTGGTTATGGCTGGAATCTTTTCTCACCAACCGTAGCTTCTCGGTAGAGCAAGGAGGAGCACGCTCCGACACCTTTGACCTCGGTCAAGGAGTGCCACAGGGCTCAAGCCTCAGTCCAACACTTTTTAATTTATATGTCACCCCCGTGGCTACTACCGCGGAACGATATGGGGTAGAAGTAGTGACATACGCAGATGACACACAGTTGGTGGTCGCCCTGACCCAACCTGCTGAACAAGCCGCCGCGAACTTCTCAGCATGCCTCCAGGAGATGGCTGGATGGATGGCAAAAAACTGCCTCCGTCTTAACGGTGACAAGACTGAGGTGCTGATTGTTGGAAAACCCCCCTCAGTCTGGTCATCTGCCTGGTGGCCACAGACCCTGGGGCCCCTCCCTACCCCTAGTGATCAGGTCAAGAATCTGGGAGTATGGGTGGACTCAAAGTTGGACTACGACTACCACACCAGACGGGTAGCCGGTACGTGCTTCTCGATTCTACGGAAACTACGCAAAACCATCGACCTGCTCCCAGAATCATCTAGGAAGACCCTGGTCCACGCCCTTGTCACGTCAAGACTGGACTACGGCAATGCCCTGTATCTGGGTGCCAATGCCACTAGCCGGCGGCGACTGCAGACAATACAGAATGCTGCCGCCCGCCTGGTCCTCCGGCTGCCCAGAAGAGCCGCCTCAAAAAAATCCTTACAAACACTACACTGGCTCCCGATCAATGAAAGAATCGATTTCAAAGTCCTTTGTATTGGTCACAGGATCGTACATGGCAAGGGCCCGGCCTTCCTTCGGAACCTTCTCTGCCCCTATACGCCCACTCGACAACTCCGCTCGTTAGGAGCAGGCCTTCTCGCTGTCCCCAGACACAAGAAGGCCAGAATGGGAGGAAGATCCTTTCGTACTTTGGCGGCACACAAATGGAACTCTCTCCCCCTCAGCTTAAGAGTGGAAACATCGGAGCTCATCTTCCGCAGAAAGCTTAAAACATTCCTCTTTCCAAAAGATTAGCCCGTCTTGTTTTGACTTACGGAGTAGCTGGCTCTTCTGACAGCGCGGGGACACACTGACAGTGTAACCATGCGCTTTACAAATTCAGAAATAAATAAATAGTTTTAACTTTTGCAAATGTGACACCTATAGCATTTGTAATGCAATGTGTGTTGTATTTACGTGACTTAGATGTATTGATATTACAAATAACAATGGCTTTTAATTTTGTAAATAATTAATACTTAAATAAAAGTTATTGTAATTTATAATGGCAATAGCTTAAACATTTGTAAATAACTTTTGTGAAGATTATGTTCAGTGTATTTTATTGTGACGAAAATCCAAGAACATTGCATTTGCACCTACACACACACAGAGCCACACAAATATAGATGTGGTGGTGGTGGATCTGGGGGATTTGGTGGATGTGGTGGATGTGGTGGTGGTGGTGATGGTGGATGTGGTGGTGATGGTGGTGGATGTGGGGGTGGATGTGGTGGTGGATGTGGTGGTGGTGGTGGATGTGGTGGTGGTGGATGTGGTGAAAGTGGTGGTGGATGTGGTGGTGATGTGGTGGTGGAAGTGATGGTGGTGGGTGTGGTGGATGTGGTGGTGGCGGATGCGGTGGTGGATGAGGTGGTGGATGAGGTGGTGGATGAGGTGGTGGATGTGGTGGTGGATGTGGTGGTGGTGGATGTGGTGGTGGATGTGGTGGTGGTGGATGCGGTGGTGGATGTGGTGGTGGTGGTGGATGTGGTGGTGGTGGTGGATGTGGTGGTTGTGGATGCGGTGGAAGTGGTGGATGTGGTGGTGGATGCAGTGGTGGTGGTGGATGTGGTGGATGTGGTGGTGGTGGTGGATGTGGTGGTGGTGGATGCGGTGGTGGTGGAAGTGGTGGTGGATGCGGTGGTGGTGGATGTGGTGGTGGTGGTGGATGTGGAGGTGGTGGATGTGGTGGTGGTGGATGTGGTGGTGGATGTGGCGGTGGATGTCATGGTGGATGTGGAGGTGATGGTGGATGTGGTGGTGGATGTGTTGGTGGATGTGGTGGTGTTGGTGGATGTGGTGGTGGATCTGATGGTGGATGTGGTGGTGATGGTGGATGTGGTGGTGGATGTGGTGGTGGTGGATGCGGTGGATGCGGGGGATGCGGTGGTGGTGGTGGATGCAGTGGTGGTGGTAGTGGTGGATGGGGTGGTGGTTGTAGTGGATGTGGTGGTGGTGGGTGTGGTGGTGGATGCGGTGGTGGTGGATGCGGTGGTGGTGGATGCGGTGGTGGTGGATGTGGTGGTGGTGGATGTGGTGGATGTGGTGGTGGATGTGGCGGTGGATGTCATGGTGGATGTGGAGGTGATGGTGGATGTGATGATGGATGTGGTGGTGGTGGTGGATGTGATGGTGGATGTGGTGGTGATGGTGGATGTGGTGGTGGATGCGGTGGTGGAGGATGCAGTGATGGTGGATGCGGTGGTGGTGGTGGATGCAGTGGTGGTGGTGGATGGGGTGGTTGTTGTGGTGGATGTGGTGGTGGATGTAGTGGTGGTGGGTGTCAATTAAACTTGAAGAAACAGAAATACAAACACATGGAGTGATAGGTCAGAGTGCCTTTAACAGCCATTAGTGCCCCTCTCCCATGATATTGTTATCATGAGAGCCTCCAACATCAAACAATTGTAATAACAAGAGCATTAATATCAAATGGGTAAAATGACCACACTCTATGTCATAAGGATATTGAAAGTCACCAAAGAGTTCAGGACCATTTAGATGAATAGGGCTGCAGGTGGGATTTATGTAACTTTGTGCACGCCCTTGTGCCATGTATACAGCATAACATGTATAGGAATACGTAGAAACACAGGCATGGAGTGGGTTGAAGGTCACAGATCTCCTGAGGGTCTTGAAAGATAAGGTAGGGAGAGGGTAGGATGCCTGACTTCTTGTAATGCAGTCTTCACAACTCAACATACAGTAGACTAGCGATGTTGTTGTTTTATTACAGAAGAGTAGTGATGTCACAACTGCAATGCAAATAGAAAAATACAGGCAAGCGTTATTACAAGCTTCCCTATCTGACAAGAATAATACATGTAAAGAGGTGGTATAATACTCCCTCTGAGTATCTGTGTGCTTTTACAAAAAACATTAAAACACTCATTCAAATGTATCAACATTGGCATGATGAAATCCTGAAATTCAACAAGGAGCTGCAGAGGGAAACTCAATGCCAGTCCACCCTCCAATCAACATATAATTCAACAACAAGGACCTAGCATTGATGGGCACGTTCAACAAATTGTATATATGAATACATAGGATTAATCCTACGTATTCATATATACAATTTGTTGAAAGTGCCCATCAATGATGAAATCCTGTGATCCAATGATGAAATGTGAGATTGAAACCTACAGGTTGGTTCCAGGCTGTTGTGTACCAATGCGTGCGTTTAAGAATAAGGTAATACCGCTCTTTTCTACTCTGTTGCTGTCAACTAACCAATCATTTGATCACACTTGGACATGACACAACACCATCTATTTCGTAAGATTCAGCAACAAAATGTCTTTAGCAGGATTCAAGTACCGCGCGTCAGTGGCTCGGCCTTAACTGTTCCTCGAGTGAGGCAGAACTTCCTGGATTTAACGAGCTGATAAGGAAGCAGTTTAACTAATTGCCCCCGGGAGTAAGATTTCAACTACTTTGGCTGTCCTCGGCGATTTGCAAGAACAAGGATGTGTGGGAACCTACATAACTAGACAATAAAGTTAACAGTGCGGTATTAGTAACAGACCCTGAAATTTGCCGAGGATCACAGTCTTGCACATTCGAGCTGACCTGTTGCAACAAAATGCGCAGCAACAATTACATTGAAACACGCGTCCTGCCCTCGGTAAGTTTGAAGTCGTTGATGTTGGGAAACCCCACATGCCAGCCCCATGCCTTCTGACTATATATATTTGCTAAACTTCGTGGAAACAGCTATGTGTATAATGTGATTCCTTGCGAATACGCCTCAATGTATGGAAAGCGCTTTGACGTCAATGACGCCACAGTCTGAGCTATATTAAAGTTAATGATAAATTAACATAGCTAGAGAGTTCAGCCTGTTTTGGCAGCCCGATATACTTAAAGTGAGGTAGAGAACTCATGCAGCGCCAAAGATATAGCTCTAACGTGGGAGGAGAAATACGAGATGGCCTGGCGGCCGTGATACGTGTGAAGCATGGGGCGAGGGGAGCGGATACCTTTGAAGTGAAGCTAAGCTTCACTTCAAAGGCTTGTTGGCACCGCGCATGCTGGGGGATGACTGTGGGAGGGAGGCTGGTGTCTGTGCACGCGCTTTTTATGGCAATGCACATGTGCATTGAGCGAGCTTTTCACGGGCACTTAATGGAATCGCCCAATCTCGGGTAAGCTCTGTTTAAGCCCCTTTATATCTCGCTTCCGCTCAATGCGCATGCGCATTGATAGGTCACGAGACCTAAAAAGTAACAAATGCTTCACTTAGTCACAAACAAAAGGAATGACAAAAGATGGCAGACAAGTTCCGAAAGGGTTTCAAACCTAATGACAGAACGGCAATGTTAAACTAACAAAATAATCAGCTGAACAGGTTACACCACAATGATCTGATGAAAATCTTATTTGAAGAAGTCATGAATACCAACAGTTTTATGTGCGTTATCCCCACATCTGGAAGAAACAACTGTAAACTGGCTTTTCTAGTGAAAACATCACTTAATAACTATTAAAAGGCATACAATAAAAGCCCTTTGCTTAATTTGGCATTTCAACAAAAACATTCTAACATGTCGAATGTGTCGAAGCTCATACAGTACTTGAGGCAGTTGCCTTTAAACTTGGTTGGTAATAATATTAAACATCAACACATACTCTTCAAGGTCCAACATTGGGGCCCATCAGACCTGATGGTGCAGTAAGGCTGCAGTGTTTGAACTGAAATACGGCAAGCCACAGAGCTCTTAAGGTCAGAGACACTTAACATCCAGTTCAGCCCGACTCAGAGTTGTTAACCCACGTCAACCTGAACTGGAAAGGAGAGGGCGTTCAAGAGAAATACTGGCCTGACCAGAGAACCAACAACTGCACACAATAAGTGGGCAAGAAACTGAATCGAAAACCCCTGAGTGGTATCCGTTCATTGCCGTTCATTGCCTCTCTGTCTGACCTGGAAGCCTCGCTGACATTTTTAGACAAAAAAGCATGACTATAACAAAGTGTGTGTAGAAGTGTTGCAAACCTATTACTTTACTGGTTCATATGTTAATTGAGGGAATGCCCACTCGAAGCATACCATGATCTGCTGGTCATGAGTTCGAATCCTGGTAAGGTCAACCTAGCTTCCCATCCTCCGAAGTAGGTGTAGTGACGGTCTAGTTATTCTCTGCGTTGGCGGAACCGGAAGGGGTTCACCGGAACCGGAAGGCGGCCATTTTAGAAGGCGCCTATCTGGCTGTATTGTAAGCGCACCGCCCCGGCGCTCCGATAATTAAAGATACATCTAATACTTACCAGTGGCTCCTCGTATTGTTATTCACGGCGATCCCTCCTACAATGTCGACGAGGCGGGACACGGCGAATTAAGAAAAAAAAACGAAAACCGAAGAAATCGAGCACGCCGATCTGAGCCCTACACATGGCAAAATAGAGCCAAATTCAAAAAGGAGGAGAGCGAGCCACCATAGAGCAACCAAAGGCATATTTGGAGCGCGGCAGAGGGCGGAAAGCGGCAAAAGAAGCTGGAGCACAGCAGTGCAGGCACAGTAAGGGGCCACCAGGTGACACAAAGGTGGCTACATTGGGAAAGGAGGAAGCACAAGGGACACAAGCACGCAACTGACGCAAAGGCACCCGAGGGGACAAAATAGAAGCCCCAAACCATGACAAAGTGAAGGAAGGAAGGGTTGCAGACGCACAAGAACAACTGCCATAGAACCACTGCTGCAAAAAGCTGGCGGATCGGCTAGCACAAGGTGAGGAGCCCAGCAGCAGGGACAAGGCAGGTCAGCAGGCAACCCTGGATGCCAGGGGTGCAGCGGGAGGAGTAAATAGCGGACAAGACCAAGGCGACGACGCGGGCGCAAGGCAAGCACCAGGAAGCCCACCCAAACGCAACGATCCCGCCCAGGAGGCCCAGAGGGGAAACAAAAAGATGGCCAGACCGTCCACTTCCCTAGCAAACATGATGCCTTTCCTCCCGAAGAGAGGAGAACCCACGATGGCGTGGGAGGACTGGAAGAGATATTTCTTGAACTACTTAGAGGCTTTGGAGGAAGAGTGCGACGCGGAATACTCCAGCCCGAGGAGAAGGAAAATTCTCCTACACAATTTAGGACCAGAGGGCTTAAGGGTGTTTGACAATCTGGTGAAAGCCACGAGAGATCTGACAGACACAGATGTGTTCAGGCATGCGATAGAGGACTTGGACACACATTACAGGCTGGTGGTGTGTGTGGCCATTAATCGGTGCAATTTCTTCCAAAGAAAGCAGGAAAGCGGAGAGACCATAGACGAGTACGTCGCAGCGTTACAAAAACTGGCCTTAACCTGCAAATTTGGCAACCTGCACGACGAGTTGGTAAGGGATCAAATTATCATGCACACGTCCAACACGACGATACAAGAGAAGTTATGGGTGAACTGCAACGCCCCCCTCAAAGAAGTTTGGGCCTTGGTCAAGAAAGCGGAGCTGTCTAAAAGATGTGCGCAAGCGGCCAGAAAAGAGACTGGGGGCACTCAAACCGTGTGTAGAGTGATGGTGAACAACAGAGTGACAAAACCAAGCAACAAGAATCACCTAGGTACCAGTACACCAAGCGAGGCCAACAGAATACTGGTGCGGCGCAGAAGGCGAGTGGAGAGAGACGGACAAGTTGTTACAGTTGTGGAAGCACATCACACCTAGGCAATGACAGAGTGTGTCCAGCGTTTAAAGCGAAGTGTACGTTCTGCAACGTGTTTGGACATTATGAAAGGGTGTGCAGGCGGAAGCCCAAAGGAGCAGCAGTCAAGTATTTCGCCAAACTTAAGCTCTATCATAGGGCAATCTGCAGAACACGGGCCGCATTCTATGAGCAGGATTTCTAGCCAGCACCAATCCATCTAAACTAATATTCAAGGTTTTGAAAGTCCTTATGAATAAAAGAGCTACCTCGGCTGAGATCTGCACTGACTCCCATTGCGAGAATTTGGCAACTTTCTTCTTGGAGAAAGTGCAGAAAATATACCGAGGTTTTGATACATGTCGGCCGGATCCAGAGCTAGTTGACCCTAATCTCCTGGGGTATGAGACTCTGACCTCTCTACCTGATTTGTCCACTGAGGCATTTGACAAACTTGGCCTCAGCGTTAAATCAGGCTCTCCTCTGGACCCGCTGAAGCCAGCTCTTATTAGTACTCTTTCTCCGCTGTGCCGAGTTCCCATACTAAATCTTATCAACATGTCATTGTCAACTGGAACGGTTCCATCTTCATGGAAGCAGGCGGTAGTCACTCCTATCCTAAAAAAGGCAAATTCCGATCCTCTTTTGCCAGAAAACTACCGCCCCATATCTTTATTGCCTTGGATGGCTAAAGTTACTGAAGCCCATGTAAACTCGATCTTGTCCGAACACCTGGCCCGTAATCAGACACTGGACCCCAGCCAGAATGGCTTTCGGCCAGGACACAGTACCGAAACTGCTTTGCTCTTTATTATCGAGCATTTACGCCTGGTGCTTGACTCCGGACGTACAGCAGCGCTCCTGTTATTAGATCTGAGCGCTGCTTTCGATACTGTGTCCCACCAGATACTAATTCAACGCCTAGAGGAAGCTGGAGTAGCAGGCACCGCTCTCCAGTGGTTTCGATCCTTTCTCTCAGATCGAACCTTTAAAGTGGCAATTCCACCCTGCCAATCCACCATCTATCCCTTGGACCTGGGGGTCCCACAGGGCTCTTCATTAAGCCCCACATTGTTCAACCTCTATGTGAAGCCGCTAGCTGCAGTCGTCAAACAGTGGGGTCTGACGATGACCTCATATGCGGACGATACGCAGCTGGCGGTGACACTTAGTGGAGACCCTGAAGTGGAGGCCCCCAAATTCCGAGCCGGACTTGTGGCAGTAGCGAGTTGGCTTCGTACCAATTGCCTTCAGTTGAATGCCACCAAAACCGAGGTGCTGGTCCTAGGGAAACATGTCGAGCTATGGGGAAACCAGTGGTGGCCCCCAGAGTTGGGCATTATTCCTATCCCAGCTTCTGGAGTGAAAAACCTAGGAATTTGGCTGGATCCTGGACTCACCTTCACTGACCACACGAAGAGGGTTGCAGCTACCTGCTACGGTATCTTGCGTGGCATAAGGCCGGTCTTGAAATATTTTGATCCCCCCCACCAGACAGCTTGTGGTCCAGGCATCAATTCTATCCCGGCTGGACTACGGTAGCTCGCTGATGATAGGGGTAAACCAGGCTGAGGCATCCAGGCTCCAAAGGGTTCAAAATGTCGCGGCGCGAGCCATTGTGGGTCTTCCCAGACATTGTTCTGTGTCAGGTACCATCTCGGACCTACACTGGCTTCCGGTCAGACAGCGGATCAAGTTTAAGGCACTCTGTCTGGCATTTAAAATTATGAAACTCTCTTCACCGCCGGCACTGTCTAATTTGCACACTCCCTACATCCCTCCGAGATCATTAAGGTCTGAGGCTCTTCACCTAGCAGTCTGCCCCCGTTTTAAACTTAGCAGAATGGGTGGCCGCTCTTACCGGGTGCTTGCTGCGGGATTGTGGAACTCGCTCCCGGTGCACATTCGAGCCCTGAATGATCTGTCCACCTTCAGACGTGCAATCAAAACTTTTTTGTTTCCCGCCTCCGAGTAGTTGCCATTTTCTTCTTTTTCCCTTTGTGTGTTATGTTATAGTACCTGTCTAGATCCAGGACGCCCCTTTGCTGGGGCATCTGTGCGCTATAAAAATATAATTAACATAACATAACATAACATAACATATAGACTAGGGCAGCCCAGAGGAGGAAGAGGCACAGGCGGATGAAGAGTACCTGGATGAGGTCTTATACATAGACGACCAAGTCCTGGACGTGAATTGCAAGGGGTCCAACAAACCAATACTCAACATGAGCATAGGAGGCGTGAAGGTCGACATTGTAGCTGACTTTGGAGCTCCCATCACAATAGTACAGAGAAAGGTGTGGGAAGAGAAGTTCTTGAGAGAAATAATGGAAGAACTAAGGCCAATGGACCTAAGACCAGTCACCTACACGGGACAAAGAATACCAATGTTGGGGTATTGCCCGTTGCCATTCGAATTTAGAAAAAGGCGAGCGAACTGTAAGCTATATGTGGCAGAAAAAGGACCCTCAGTGCTAGGATGGAAAGACCAAGGAGCGCTAGGGATCCAACTAAATCCTGGAGGAATAGAGAAAGTGTTGTTGATGGACATGGAACGTGAACAAGAAGGAGAAGCGTGGAAGAGGGAATACCCCCAGGTGTTCAGCGGGAAGAGTGAAGAATTGGCCTAATTCAAGCATATGATCAGATTGAAGGAAGGAGCCACACCCATGAGCCACAAGGTTCGAAACATTCCTTTCCGCTGCAGAGAGGCCGTGCAAGAGGAGTTGGACAGATTGGAGAAAGGAGGTGTAATCGTAGCAATCGAAAGTGCAGAATGGTTGTCGCCTTTAGTGGTAGCGCAGAAGTCCAATGGCAAGGTGAGGCAAGCGTGGACCTCAGGGAACTAAACAAGAACATTCTAGTTGACAAATTCCCACTTCCACGAATAAATGAAATGCTGACGAGGACGAAAGGCATGAAGTGGTTTTCAACGGTGGACCTGTCCTTGGCATACCAACAGGTGACACTCCATCCAAAATGCAATCACCTCACGTCCTTTATAACACCTTTTGGGTGCTATAAATTCGTAAGAATGGCGTTCGGACTGGCATCAGCAGCGACGATATTCCAAAAACTAATGCACCAACTTTTTAAACAAGTGGAAGGAGTCCAATATTTCCAAGATGACATTCTTATAATGGGAAAATCGAAGCCAGAGCACAATGAGAAACTACACACCATACTGAAGGAGTTACAGAACAACGGTCTCACCGCAGAGTGGGCGAAATGCAAATTTGGGATGCCATCGGTGACATACCTGGGGCACGAAATTAGTGAGAAGGGAATAGAGCCCAAGAGAGAAAACATGGAGGCGATACGGAAATCTCCAGCCCCTGGGAAGAAGGAAGATGTCAGGTCGTTCCTCGGCATGGCGGAGTTCTATAGCAAGTTCATCCCGAATTTTGCCACTAAGACACATCACATGCATCAGCTATTAAAGTAGAGAAATGGATTCAAGTGGGGCAGAGAAGAACAATAGGAGTTTGAGGCCCTGAAGAAGGAAATGAGCGAGGCCATACCACTCAAGGGCTTCGACCAGGAGGCTAACTAAGTCCATACTTACTACAGATGCCAGCGACTGTGGTCTAGGAGCGGTGTTGATGCAAAGGTCTGACAGTGGGGAAACGTCCACCATCTGCTTGGCATCAAGAACATTGGCACCGAACGAAGAAAAATTCAGTGTCATCGAGAAAGAAATGCTGGCGGTAGTGTGGGCGATGGAACGCTTCCGGCAGTTGCTGTGGGGAGCCATGTTCTTGGTTCGCACTGACCACAAGCCGTTGATAAAAGTACTTACATCAAGCGGACATGCGCATGCCACCCCAAGGATAGCAAAGATGACATTGAGACTCTTAGACTACGTATATGAGGTGGAATACCTACCAGGTCCCAGGAATAAAGTCGCTGACTTTTTGAGTAGAGCGGCTGCTAAAGAGAAAGCAGAAGAGCAGGACACCCCTCGATGGGAGGGGTACATGGCAGCCACCATGCAAGATGTGGAGCAGGTAATTAGTGAACAAGAGTTGACTGAGGCGTATAAACAAGATGAGGACCTGGATGCCATAAAGGGATACGTGACGCATGGGTGGCCAGAGAAAAGGCACCTAGATGCGAAATTGAAGAAATACTGGGAGGTAAGAGAAGAACTGTCCCTAGGAGAGAACCCCATTTTCTTATTGAGAGGAGACAAGATCGTCCCTCCCCAAGGACTGGTAGGACATCTGTTAGCAATCCTACACGAGGGACATCAAGGGATAACGAGGACAAAGGCCCTGTCAAGACAAGCATACTGGTGGCCTGCCATTGATGCCCAGGTGGAGAGGTACGTGAGGGAATGCGACTCATGCGCGAAGGCAGACAAAACACAAACCCTCGTGAGACCTCAAATGGGCAAGTTCCCTGTGCCCAGCAGTCCCTGGGAGATGGTGTTCATAGACATAATAGGACCCATTTTGAACATTGAGGGGATACAGAAATATGCCATAGTATTGGTCGATAGGTACTCTAAGTGGCCCGAGGTGGAGGTGAGAGAAACAGTGGACACGGAAATGGTACTGGCGTTCCTACACACGATCTTCATGAAGGAAGGAATCCCCAAGATTATTACATGTGACAACGGGCCACAGTTTATCTCAGCCAATTGGGAAGCGTTCATGTCCAGAAATGGGATTGAAGTAAAACACACTCCAATATACCATCCGGCAGGCAATGGACTCGCCGAACGGTTCAACCGTGTCATAATGGGGACAATACAAGCGGCCATAAGCGATGGGCAGGATTGGGAAAAGGAGCTACCCAAGATGCTCTGGGCATACCGCATCACACCTGGAAGCACAGGATACAGTCCGTTCAAAATTTTGAGAGGACGTGAACCATTCACAAAGGACAACATGGCGTTGAGACAGATGGTGGTGCAACTGTAAATGGTCTCCGGCGATTGTGAAGAGAAATCTAGAGAGAGCGCAAGAGACATATACAGAACATTACAACAAGTTACAAAATGTACAAGCGGTGTCTCTGGAAAAGGGAGACTGGGTGAGAGTGAGAGTAGCCACATTGAAAAGAAAAGGAGAAAGAAAATTCACACCACCCCTTCAGGTCCTGGAACCATATGCCAGGTCGGCATTGTTGAGCGATGGGAAAGTATGGTCGCAAGAACATCTAGTAAGACTGTTTTGGTGCCAGTTATGTTTATTAGTTAAATGTTTAAAGGGGGGAGATATGTAGTGGCGGTCTAGTTATTCTCCACGAGGGCGGAACCGGAAGGGGTTCACCGGAACCGGAAGGCAGCCATTTTAGAAGGCGCCGATCCTGCTGTATAGTAAGCGTGCTGCCCCGGCGCTCCGATAATTAAAGATATATCTAATACTTACCAGCGGCTCCTCGTATTGTTATTCACGGCGACCCCTCCTACAGTACGATTCAGAAAAGGGGGTGGTGATGGACAGAGTATCTGAATTAAACAGAACACTCATACCCAGTCAACAGATCAGGGCTTGATCCATCACCATTTTTTAGCTCACTGCACCATCCCAGCTCAGAACCTGGCTACATGCAAATTAGTCTGTCCCTGGCCCAGTGCATCATGGGAACAGGGCAGACCAAACTACCAAGCCAATTCTTATACTGGGAAGGAAACAAGCTTCCGGGGACCGGTTTCTGGCATTACAGCCGTCTTCGGCCCGGCTTGCTTGAATCCTGATGGTGCAATGAGCAAGGGACTCACATCTGAGTATACCCTTCCACGCTTATGGTGGACAAAACGATTCAGAAAAGGGGGTTTTCTGAACCCTCCTACAGTAGGCACAATAAAAACTGAATTGAGAACTATTAAGTTGGTTAACAGTAACATTTGAATTACAGAATATAGAAATGGTGGGATGGCTGTACGAAGCACTACATAAATGAACGCAGCAGTTTTCCCTAAGCATTGTGAAGTGATGAGGCACACTTGTTGATGTAGAGTAAGTCGTACTTTATTACTCGAGTGCAGCACAGGACAGCAGCTCCTCTCAGCTCGGTGAACTGCTCCAAACAGCAAGTGCTACACATAATTATCTCTCTGGAACATAGAACCCCACACAAACCTAAACACGGCTGGCGCGAGGATACAAAGGCATGAGCAAGCCACAACACATTGGTAGGCAAGACGGTCATGTTAACTAGACCCTGATGCGGTTAGGTTTTCGGTTCTGGCAACAGAAGACAGACCGTGTACAAAAGGCTTGTGAAGAGAGACTTTGAACAAAAAACAGTTTACAGCCACAAACCCTTGCATGATCGTGAGGGCATGGCTCTAATTAGAGTTCTTGAAACCCAAATCTGCGGTATCTGGTTGCTAGATGAAGGAAGAATTGTGAGTTTTGTAGTGGTGTTGTATTGCAACCATGCATCTGTGGAAGGATATTGCAATTAGTATACCATCACATTAGTGGTTTATCCCAAGCCCAAGTCACATATTACTTCTGAAAAGGGATATGTGGGGTATTCAATGCCAATGTTGACCCTTTTGCGGTACTTTAATCAAGATTAGGAGTTCAGGTCTCCAAGTGAGAGTGTCTTATAAGAGACATGAAGGGCTCCGGCCAAGAGACAACCAATGGGGCATCATTTAGGATTGACTCAAATTGTGTAGGAGGCAGCACACGTGCACTCTCGCATTGACGGCGCTGCTGCTGCTTCCCGTGCTAACTGCCGCCGCCTGTCAGGGCAGGGACCTGCATCCCAGAGCACCCCTTTTTGCTACCTCCTTCTGCAATCTTGCCAGCTGCTCATAAAAGCTTGGGGTAAGTCGAGAGGGAAACCTTTCTACGTCCAGAATCAGCTGTTTGTTTACATTTAATGTGAGCATTTCATTTTGTCAAGCGGGGAGAACTTTGAGCACAATGTCTGTCATAACATACATTCAGTCTTGGAGATATTTAAGGCTTTTGAGCTGTATATACTCTCCAGAGTCTAGCCCTTCTAGTAGGGGTCCCTTATGTACCGGACCACCGCAGCCAAAATGAATGGTTTGTCATTGTAATTATTTTGTTTCCATGCTGGATATCCCAGCTGATTTCCAGCTTGGTAGCTTGAAACGTGACCTGGTTTGACTTCTTGGAAGAGGAGCGCCTGCAGGTGTTGTTTTTCAAAGACCTGTTTTGAAAATCACGGTGGAAGCACCAGCATTCCTGCCTGGCTTGTACAATTTACACACCTCCTTACAAGCGCCACTATTGTACCCCTGTGGCCCACAGGAGCTAAGCACATTGAAACAAATAAAGTAGTGCGATGAAAGTAAAATAAATAGCCTGAAGAAAAATAATCCATGTAACAAGGGCAGCCAGCATAGGCATGACAAACACACCAAAAGGAGGGACAAATTGCATTGATTCACCACACAAAAGAAAGTCATTTTAAAAGGCACACGCTGGAACCAATGAAAAAGGATAGGCGCACCAAAAGCCCATAGAGCAGACACTGCATGTCTTGAACGAGACAGCACATGCACTGTCTAGGCGAGACCTAAAAAGAGCAAGAACAGTTGTATATGTTCTCCGGCTCAGACCAGTAAAAAGTCCATCACCACACATGGCCAAACAGTGGGGCATATTACCAAGCAATAGCGATAATTATCGCTATTGCTTGGTTAGAGACAAAAATTTACAGCTGAGCTGCGGCGATTTTTATCGCAGATAAACCTTGGTATTACCAAGGTTTATGGTAAATGCGATAAAAATCGGCCGCAATGCATGAATATTGCTGAAGAGTCATTGATATTCATGCATTACCGAGCTAGTGCTCTTAGCCATGTTATCCACCTCCCAGTGGATAACATGGCTTAGAACTGCTCAGGGCAGGTGTTAGCTTTTGGAGATATTCGCGCTTACGCAAATATCTCCATGAGTTGGTAATAGGAGATAGCGATGTTAGCGACTGTTTCCAGTCGCTAACATCTTGGCACACCCACTTTGCATGTCATTAGTGATAAATGTCACTGACATGCAAAGTGGGGCCCAAGATGGTCGCTATCTCCTACTAGCTGTCGCTAACTGGTGTTAGCGACAGCTAGGTAATAGGGAGATAATTTTATCTCCGCTTTCTTGGCTTTTAAAGCCAAAAAAGCAGAGATAAACCCCCTTGATAATATGCCCCAGTGTTACTGAAACAATTCCCATAGAAAATAATGGTGTCAGATTTAAAATAAAAGCCCATAGAATTTAAATTAAATTAACTTATTTTGACTTATTAAAAATATACATTAATTTAATTCAGTGTTAAAAATGATACATAAATAAAGCTTAATAGTAATTTATTATAAAAGTTCTAAGAGCTTCTTAAAATGGAAACATTATTTCTACTTTTTAAAAAAAATTACTTGAACTTAAAATAATTCTAAACATACCTTTAAATACATGTTATCACATACTAAATAAATATATTATACTTCATGTGAAATGTAGTTTAAAATAAAAACAAAGTTAAATATGCTGCAGCAATATTCTTTATGTTATTACATATTTTAAATTAATTTACATTAATATTAAACATTAAAATATTGCATTGATTTATTTTTAAGTGTAATGAACTTGCAAACCTTTTACCATAGGGAGTTCTTCACCCTAGTTGTGGAGACCTCTGCCTTTGTGCGAAAAGTTACAAGTGGTAACTTTACACTTATAAATTAGGTTCCATCCCTGAATTCAGTGGGTGAGGGGAAGTAAGTCTAAACTTTTGAGTAACTTTTCTCTTGTAAATAGTGAATAGCCAAAAGTAGTACATTTACTCACATGAATGTCCAGCTTTGTGAATAACCCTCATTGTCTTTAGTTGAACTGATGTGCTGCCTCTATGTTGTGCTTAATGCAGTTTGTTAGATGACAGAAGGAAGCTTGCAAGGGTCAGTGCAGGGGGATTAGTGCAGGACATTGTAGGACTAAATGTCAAACAGAGTTTATGAAGAATATACTCATTGCAACTATGTACTTTCATGCAGCACCACCGGCATTTGATGAGGTGCTCCCACTCCTATGCCGTTAGTATAGGTGATTTGTTAACAGTTGGAATTATAAGGTTTTATTCCTGCTTCCAGTGAAACCCATGGATAGTGAAGTACACATGCACTAGCGTCATTCATCACAGGTATATTGTCATGGTTTTAGTCTACATTGTTTATGCTCATAATATAAGTCAATAGGGCCTAGATGTAGGTAATAGCAAATTACCAAATGGTAAATACCGAATTTTACCGATTCGGTATTTACTATTCGGTAATTGCTATGTAGGTAAAAAATTCGGTAAAAATACAGAATCTGTAAGATTCGGTAATTACCGATTCGGTAATTACCGAATCGGTATTTGCCATTGATTCCTATGGGCCTTGAAGCCCATAGGATTCAATAGCAAATACTGATTCGGTAATTAGCGAATCGGTAAAATTACAGATTTTACAAGGGGAACAGGGTGTCACTTTGACACCCTGTTGCACCCCTGATTTTGCCTTGAGTGCCATCTGACACACAAACATGCCCTTAGGGCATGTCTGTGTGCCACATGGCACAGGTGTACATGCACAGATGTGCATGTACACTGAAATTCGTTATTTACCATGTAATAGTATTACATGGTAAATAACGAATCGGTAATGGCCTGTGGCACTGTTTCCAGTGCCACCTACATCTGTATTTACCGATTCGGTAAATTTACCAATTCGGTATTTTACAGAATCGGTAAATTTACCGAATCGGTAAATATACCGATTCTGTAAATTAAATGCCACCTGCATGTCAATTCCCAAATACCGGTCGGTAACGGCCGAATTCGGCCGTTACCGACCAGTAATTGGCGACCTACATCGGGCCCTAGATATGTTACAGGAAACTTAAACATTGGCAATACATTCTCTCAAGCATTTGAAGTGAATGATTTGGCTGCTTGGGAACAGGTGAAGTCATAACCCTTAGTTATTTATTAGGCTAATACAGAAATAAGGAGATTGCAACATTGCTCTAACCAACACATGCTTGACCGAATTCTGGGGCATATTATCAAGTGGGTTTATCTCCGCTTTTTTGGCTTTAAAAGCCAAGAAAGCAGAGATAAAATTCTCTCCCTATTACCTAGCTGTCGCTAACACCAGTTAGCGACAGCTAGTAGGAGATAGCGACCATCTTGGGCCCCACTTTGCATGTCAGTGATATTTATCACTAATGACATGCAAAGTGGGCGTGCCAAGATGTTAGCGACTGAAAACAGTCGCTAACATCGCTATCTCCTATTACCAACTTTTGGAGATATTCGCGCTAAGCGCGAATATCTCCAAAAGCTAACAACTGCCCTGAGCAGTTCTTAGCCATGTTATCCAATGGGAGGTGGATAACATGGCTAAGAGCATTAGCTCGGTAATGCATGAATATCGCTGACTTTACAGAGATATTCATGCATTGCGGCGATTTTTATCGCATTTATGATAAACCCTGGTAATACCAAGGTTTATTTGCGGTAAACATCGCCGCAGCTCAGCGGTAAATTTTTGTCTCTAACCAAGCAATAGCGATAATTATCGCTATTGTTTGGTAATATGCCCCTCAGTTTCAGTTTTTACGACTCTGATTATTTACAATGCAAAGCTTCTATGATAATCTGCAGCAATCAGCATAGCTCTAGATCACTGTAGTTACACTGACTGTTCACTGTCATGTAAGAACCACTGCATTGTCTTATTACACTTTAAGTTTAGGTTCTGAAGAAGACCCCAGCTCAAAATCGTATATCAAAACTAACCATGCACATGATAATGACAAGCACATCATTAAAATGCATTGACTAAACTCTTTTCACAATTGGAAAAATGTGTTTTTTATCTGAAAATAATGTATTTAGTGCGAATAACAATCTGGGAGTAGAGGGTTGTTTGAAATCGCCTGACCTTGTTATCATTTCCACTCAGCTGGAATATCTATTCCAAAATGTTAATATTTAGATGGCTGTTTGCATAATTATTAGAAAAAAGTGTTTTGCAAGGTTTAATAAATCCCGTGTTTTTTATGTTTACTTTCACTAGGTTATTATTTTCACAATGACTTGTAGCATGTGATAATGAACATGGCACATTATAAATATAATAAGTCTTGAAAAAAGGAGACGTATCCGCCCAAGGAATATTGAATAACTAATATGATAAAGTCAACAGCATTGGTGTGTCCAGGGTGGAAGAAAAAAACAAATGATGATTATGAAATAACCTGAGTTTTGAAAACTCATTTCAGTAATGAAAACCTTGAATTACTGCAAATAATCAATTTGCTGTGTATAGATAGCCTTTTATTATAACACAATGAACGTCTCCATAAATTATATAGGAAATCAAGTGGTTTGAGGACCTTCTGAGACTGGAAAAATCTTTATTAGAAAGTTCTTCAACAACTGCTGTACAGGAAGCTTCAACAGTCTCTTTTGGTAACTGGCTTCTGTCTGCCATTTCAGAGGCATATGTACAAATAATTAACATTACCTCTTTCTTCAGTGGTTCAAGCGTGACCCACTTGGAATGTGTGTACCACTTGGCAGAGTTAAAAAGTCATTTTTACAGGCGGGCTGTAAATCAGAAGCATGCAGTTCTTTTCGTAAACTAGTTTCTCTTTAAGAATACACATTTTTGAGATTGTCGTTATTTGATCATTAACACAATGGAAAAAATGTCTAGGGTACAGCAGTTTATAAACATTGCTTTTATATCTATTAAATGGGATTGATATAGGCATTGCTGTTGGGGCAGAAATCTGTCCCCTGCACAGCTCTAGAAAGAGTGTGCCCTGGCTCTAGTTTCCCATAGCAACCTGTAATGTTCTTGATCCCTTCAGAACACATGAGAATCATGCATGTGAGCTGAGGCCTTCCAAGATATGGAATGAGACCCGGAACAGGGCTTTGTGGTCTGGAAGGACCACCATGTGCACCTGCCCTTTAAAAAGAGTTAGTGCTGTCCTCTCACAAGACCTTTTTCCTTGTCGCCTGGTAGGGAAAGTAGTGTATCACCAATTCCCATAGTTTTAAATTGTCTGCCCATTTACAACAGCGTCCTTTGCTCATCCATTCAGTACATGATTCTCGAATGTGTTAAATTATGTGCATGGGAGAAAAAAGTGGGTGGAGTGTGCATGGCACATGTGGCCATGGTGACAATAACTTCTATTTAGTATGGACAGAATTACCTAAGATGTTACCTACGGTGGAGGTTCAAAGGTAGAGCCCAATTAGTAAATGTGAATAAGGGGACTCTTTTAAACATTCCAGACATCTTTGTAGAGGGAGAGCGTGGGTCCATATAGAAGGTAGGACATTTCCTCATAGCCTTCCACGTCCCTTTGTTCTCTGGAAGTGCTACATCTGACAGATTCACTGATATCTGAGTGGCTCAGTAGACATATTTGTACTACATTCTTTAGGGCTTTTCCTGACAGGAGACTCCAAGAACCACCCACCTTCCTCCTCACAAAAACAATGGTCGGACCAGTTTGAGGGGTTATACCAAAAGGGAAGAACTGCTCAAAACCAGTAATAGAACTAAAGTCCCGGAGTTCACAAAATGTAGCTGCCACTTTAGTGTAAAGATGGGATCAAAAACCTCTTGTCCGGACACTGAAATTTCTCTTCTCCACTCAGGGTTGCCAGTCTAGTAGGATTAAAAAACTCTTTGAGCTCCAGAGTTGCCAATTTTCTTTGATAGGTTTGTGACCAGAAAGCTGGAAAACTCCATTCTGATCTTCCAGGAGGAGCTATCAGGATTCTATTGAGGAGGAAAGCTGACGACATTGTTAGGAAGAATACATGCACTGTCCCTGCATAAGAGGGCGGCTGCTCTAGGAAAATGAGATCTTGAATTAGCTGGGTTCTGAACAAATCAGAGAAGTCTGCTAGGATGAAATCTATAAGGTGTCCTGACAGTGTGACTGAACTGTATACATACAATCAAAGAGTATCTGGGAATTTAAGAATGCACAATTTTCCCATTATTGCTGCACCACTAGAAAGCACCCATGCTCGATGAGGCTGAGATGCCCTATAATCGCTTGCATTTGTCATAACCAACTTACATGGTTGGGCCTGAAAGATGTGGGTGGTTGGTTTATTTGTAGGAATTTCCAGGTTGTGGATCCATCAAGATCTGAATACCACGACTGCTGCATAACCTCCCTGACAAATGCTGAGACCACCTTCATTCAGTTTTGATCTATGCAGCCAGTCACTCTGAGGAAAGTATTGCTGCTTCACCAGCATGGGAGGGCATTCAGCGAACACCCTCAAGTAGTGCGTAACAGAGCACATGGTACAGACACAGCCAGTGTTGGAATTATAGGCAACATTGAATCTGTTGTGATCTATAGGGGAACCCACAGAGGCAGTGTGGACCAGACCCTGTTGATAACATGAATTGAGGTGTGACTCCAACCATATTAGAATGGCTCTATGAGTTTCATTGCTTGATCCAGATTCCCCTGTAGCAGAGACTGCAGTTTAACAACACCTAGCAGAATTGTCTCCCACAAGGGTGGTATATACCACTCTCACCATGAATTGTTTCCTTTCAGGTAATGATAATGCCCATATTAATTTGTTACTTCCAAATTCTTTTTTGTGAAATTTTTTATTTTTATTATAGTAAACTAATTATTTCTTAAAAGGCTAAGCAATGACTAGACATCCTATTATTGATCTATATGTGTAGCTTTACACCATACTATCCTGAGAAAGCATTGAAAGCCTTGGACTGCTCAACATCACCACCCTGAGAGTCAACTGTTAAAAGAGCTCACGGTTTAATCCGTTTCATGTGTAATGATAGGTTTAAACCCCTAGACCGTAAATGGCTTTCGTTGATGCAATCAGAACAAAGTATCCCCTGACTTTTTGTAGGGACGTTTGAAACATTTCCCACAATGACGACTGACTGGGGCTGCTCTAGTTTCACAATTGAATTAAGAAGACGTCAAAGAACACTAACTTATAATTTACTATTTCCCCACAGTGTAAGGATTGGGAGAAGGAAGACAGACTTTAAAGTAATCCCCAAACTATTTACCCATGAATTTATTTGATCATGATCTTACACTTCGTCCCAAATCTTATAAGGAGACTTCCAGAGCCCTACATTCTCAAACAACATGCTTAGTCAGTTGCAATCAACAGTTAGGAGAGTGGCAGAAACATGTAGCATTTTCCCTCTAAGCTCTGTATATGAACATGGAAATGCACTGGGGAAATAAGTTAACAGAAAAGATTGCCTATCAGGTGCAGCACACATCATTTAGATGAGGGAAAATAGGATTAAGAGTAATGAAGTCAGCAAGAAAAATTAGCAATACATTTTTTGCGTTTGTCTCAGTTTGCCTATTACAAAAATACCTACCACTCTTTCACATGTAGATTTTTCTTTTCTCCAGGAGGTGAGGAAAAAGAGGAGAATCGCAATGATCTAACTTTCAATTTTCTTTTCTATATTTAGTACCAACAAAGAAAAAGAAAAGAAATTTAAAAGGAAATAAAATTTCTAAATGAGCCTGCACCACCAAAACCTTTTGGGAAGTAGTGTTGTTTTAGAGATAAAACTCTTATCCAGCATACAAAACTGAGCACTTATTTCTTTTTGTGTTCTTATTCCTTTACTGCTATTTTTCACCACTACACACGCATCTGAATTTGGTCTATTCCCTTTCTGTTTCAAGTCCTATGTCCTAATTGTGTTGTATAAATGCATGTGCTCAATTTTCTTACTATTGATTGTGTACATTATTTATCCCTGTGAGTGATTTCTCACTAATCATTGCCTTCCCTCATTTTTACCCTATGTGCACGTGTGTATATGTATTTACAGACATGCTATTTATTTAGTGTAAATCTAGCCAAAAGACAGTGGGGTGGCGTACATGCTTAAAGACAAGCATAAAATCGACAAATGATAAGAGAAATAGCTGAGCTGTGGATGGTTAATGCATTGTGAAGAAGTGTTATTACAACTACGGCAATCTATAGGACCACCATAGTCGCTGTGGTGGTCCAACGACCGCTGCACTGCGGGACCACCTGCAATATTACAATTGCGGTGGTTGGACCGTCGTCAGACCGCAAGCACCACCAAGATCAAGGATCCTGCTGGGCCAGCGGTATTTCCCTGGGCAGAATATGCAGGCGGTGTTGTAGCCAGCACCACTTACCATATCATGAGTTACCTCACCGCCACCCTTTTCATGGTAGTGTGGCTTCTATGATAAGGGTCACATAATGCCTCTGTGCATGGGTGACAAGCAGGGAGGAACATGGTGTGCCTCCCTGTATTACACAATAAAAAGTATTACACAATTTACACAATTGATAATCAATTAACTAATTAATGGTTAAAAATAAGTATTTGTTAATTAAGTATTACTTAATTAACATCCCACCCTACATCCTACACACCTAACAACCCATAAATAAAAGATAACTACAATACATCAGTATTACATTGGGGTCGATTCCGATCCTGGTAAAAAACTGTCCGTACGATTCTTATCCGGAGCCCTCTCCGTACGTCTAATACTTGGGAAGGAGTAAGTAAGTTAGAGTTTTAAGTTAAGTCAAGTTTTGCCAAGTATCCTAATCAAGAATTCTCTCTAAGGTTTCGATCAGCTCCGTACCTTGGTTTATAGAATGAAGGAGGTCTTGTATCTCGCTTCCCAGGACTCGATCTCCCAGCAGCCCGCGAGGGTGACTTGGGAACACCGGAGCTGGATTTTCTCGGCTGGAGAAAAAGACAGCGTCTCTCTCAGTGCGTCAAGGGGAGGGGCGGTTTCCGTCAGCTCTCATAACAGCTGGGCTCCCGGGCAAGTAGAGCTCTGCTCCCAACCACCGTGTGTTTGCTTAAGGCAACGTTGGTATATTGATACCTGAAAGGTGCCGGGTTTGACGTAAGGTTGGACATAAGACGTCACTAAGAACTAACAGTTCTTTCTGAACTCTAGGAGTTCTTGTGCAAATCAAAACAAAAGCAAGGGGTTTTCCCGGGCTGCTGGAGGCTTGGTTTGTTTAAAGAACGCGTTGTGCTTTCTAGGAGTCTATGGGAGTAGCCTTGCCGTGCTTTGGACTGCATGGGCTATTACTAAATATGGATATGATTCTTATGCCTTTATAAGGATATTATTAATTATAACCACATTAGGGCATGAATCGGAAATATCGAATTAGGGTCCTAGATAGAAATACGATTCATACGTAGTACAGCTCCTGGTACGAATCGTACTTCGACGTACATACGGGGGACATTGCAGGGTACGATTTGTATGGGAAAAAAGCTCTGAAGTGCTATTCGGAGCGTTTTTTCTCGAATCGGAATCGACCCCATAATGTCCATAATTCATTATCAATTAAATATTTAATAATAAATAAATAAATAATTGTTGATTAATTATAACTTATTTGACTTCCCACCCTATATCCCTACAACTTCAGCAGCCCACACCTAAAATATAACTAAAATGTAAAGGTACTACTCAATTGACATAATTAATAATCAGTTAAGTAAATAATAAAATAAATAGGTAAATATTACACTATTTACATAATCAATTAAATTAATAATAGTACCCTAATTAATTTCCCACCCTAAACCCCTGCAAACCTAAAAACCCGCTGCAACACTATACATTTCAATTAGCAATTAAATAGAAAATGACATATAGGGGTCAATTCCGTTCCTGGTAAAAAAACGTCCATACGATTCTTATCCATAGCCCTTTCTGTATGAATCGTACCCGTCTGTCTGAGTCGCGAAGTACCATTCTGTATTTCGTGACTCCGTCCGGATCGTCGTGATCCGTACGTATTGCAAGGCAGAAATCCTGAACCGTACAACTCGTACACATGCGTATGACCCGACGAGTACGATCCGGAATGGGGTATGAGGACGCCATTCGTACGGCCCACATCAGGTAAGGGCAATTCGTACGTAAAAGCACACAATCACATACACACCGTACGATCGTACGCCCCATGATTGCGGGGTACGGTGCGTACACCCTGTGATCATGGGGTTTATGGATTGTACCCCTACGATCGCAGGGTGTACGCACCGTACACCCTGCGAACATGGGGTATGGTCCGTACAACCCATGATCGCGGGGTACGGTGCGTACACCCAAGATCGTAGGGGTATGCACCGTACCCCTGCGATCATGGGGGGTACGCACCGTACACGGAGGGGGGGGGCGTTCCATACCTGTTTCGAGGCAAACTCTGCTTTTACGGCTGTTTTCGGCTCTCGTAGGAAAAGGGTCGTGCGGTGCGTACCCGACACGAATCGTACTTGCTGGGTCGGAAAAACCAGCCGCAAACCATACGGATGTCGCGTACAGCGGGTTCCGAGGGAGAATCATACGGGGATTTCATTCGTACGGTCTCTGTATGATTCGTATGTAGTCCAGCTGCCGGTACGAATCGTACTTCGACGTACGTACGGGGGACGTTGCTGGGTACGATTCGTACGGGAAAAGTGCTCTGAATGGCTATTCGGAGCGGTTTTTCCCGAATCGGAATCGACCCCATAGTACTCAAAATTACGAACTATATTTAAAAATATTGTTAAAAATTATACAAACAATAATAGCAAAAAAATTAATATATGAACTAAAATGCATTACGATAATTAAAAAAACAATATACCAACAAAAATATCCTTAACAGCGATATTATTTACCTGAGAAAAAAAAACAATTTTCTTGGCAAAGATATTTCTGCACCACAATATTTTTGCATGACCATATTTTTTTCCAAGATTTCTGTTTCCTGATATTTAAAACTCAATATTTTTTCCCAAAACCATTCTGGGAGGCTGTGGAGCAGGATGTTTAGGCCATCTAGAGGGCTTGTCAATTAGACAAAAAGGGAGATCCCTGGAGTCGAATAGTCGACTAGTAACTATTGGCCTTTCCTATTTAAGGAGAAAAGGTCACAAAATACAATAGGTATTAAACTAACACAAGAATAGGTTTTCCACACTGAGATAGAATCGTTTACAGTCTATATTTATTAAAATTACAATCAATTAAACAATAAAAAACAAAGTAAATTAATATACTTTTTGCAACACAATTTAAAATCCAAGTGAAAAGGTACCTTGGAGGGTTAAAAGTAAACATAAATATTCCACAATGTTACACAAACACAATATAACGATACACAATAAATAAGGACACAATCAAAGCATATTCACGGTAAATGGACAACAAAATCACAAAAAACCCTAATTTCTATGTGGCCAACCAAATATCTATGCCACTGTCTTTTACCCGATCCAATGGCCTGAATCCGTTTTGTTGTTATAAAGCTCTAGTGGAAGAATGAAATGCCCATCTAAAGTTTTATACGGCCTTCACTGGATTCTATTAGAAAAAACAAACAGTGCGTCGACGCGTTTCGGTGCTGTACTCTGGATATGGTTGCACCTTCCTCAGGACTTCTTTTTTTCTGGGGTTTCGGGGAATGGATGGTTACACCATATCCTTTGAGTCGTGTGGAAGGCGTTTCAGGATATGGTCAGCTGTGAATTTCAATTAGCTTCTGCGGATAATGAAGTCTTCTCTCCCCTACGGTAGGAGCTCCTTGTCTTGGGTTTCCTTGCTTTGAGCTTGTCAGGCGTATGTTCAAGTCTCGTGCATCTATGGTAAGTCTTCTCTCTCCTACGGTAGGAGCTCCTTGTCTTGTGTTTCCTTGCTTTGAGCTTGTCAGGCGTATGTTCAAGTCTCGTGCATCTGGTAAAATTTTAAAACGTTCTTAGAACGGGCATGCAATTTCTTTGGTCTTCTCCAGAACTGGATATGTTCGGATTAGCGCTACGTCTGTGCTTCTGCCTCGTTCGTCCACTCGATCTGCACCACAATATTTTTGCATGACCATATTTTTTTCCAAGATTTCTGTTTCCTGATATTTAAAACTCAATATTTTTTCCCAAAACCATTCTGGGAGGCTGTGGAGCAGGATGTTTAGGCCATCTAGAGGGCTTGAACAGAACAAAAGTTATGAAGTTGCTTTCTGGAAGAAACAGTTTGACTTTATTTAATAGTGAGAGCTTGGACTGGACAGTCATTGTTTTTTGGCAATGTGTTCCTTGTGGATAAAGTTAGTGTCAAAGGTAAATTCAAGTAACTTGGCAATCAGTGAAAGCTTGGGCACGAACTTCGAAGCTGTCAAGTTTATTGTTGTAATTGAGCCAAATGTGTACTGTTTCTTGTGTGGTGTTCTTGTTAAATAATAGCACTTCAGTCTTGTTAGGGTTGAGCTTTAGGTAGGCATTGGGGATTCAGGTCTGGATGATGTGCAGGCAATGATTGAGACATGGTATGTCTGGAGCAGAGGGAACTTTTAAGCAGATTTGTGTATCTTCAGCATATAGGTGATGTCAGGCTCCATCACACTTCTCCTCGGGGCTGTGTTGAGAGACCTATACCCACACCCACGCATCCACCCCGTGGCCCGGTATATGTCACAGACCAATGGGATGGTCCCGCGAGCACGGGAAAGGAAGGGGACAGCGGGGCAGGAGATCTGAAATGACAAAGACAAGGTGTTTAGCTTTACACCCCTCCCTATCTACTCTCTCACTCTGAATCACTCTTTGTGTGGTAATACTCTTTTCTTAACAAAACCCAATCATACCTGAAAAGGAAAATACATAATCTTTGTATACAGGAGAGGGAGGTAAAGTCCTATCAGTGGCAGCAATCTGCTAAGAAAGGAACAAAACATGAGATATACGACAGTCCCACCAAGTGCCTGAACTTCATATGGCTCCTCACCTACCAATTCCTGACAATGTTCTGCCTTGCGACACTTCTTTCGTTTACCTAGGCACCCCCCTTGATCCTCTCCTGCACCGAAAACAAAGCACAAAAAGAGGTTGTCGAAGAACAAAGAATAAACAATAGGCTGAAGTTTCACTGCACCTTCATATCTTGTTTCTTCCCGCAAAATAATAAGTCATCACACTTGGTAGAGTTTATACCCCTCTGTTTGGAGTAATCAGAGCACTCTTCCGTAGCTACCAATCCGATCACACACAGTTGAGACTGAGAGTATTAGTTCTAGCACCCAAAGCACAGGAATCCACCATACTCAATTGCTTCTTGCATAGTTTTCTCCAAGATTTTGAGCTTCCCCAAAGGTTTTCCCCTGCAAGAGAACGCAGCCGCAATTCTCCGATATCAGGGAAAACCAACACAGGTACCACAAGGAGTCAGCGGGGTTTCTGACACACTCAGACGTGAATTTCTCCAGAAAAGGGACACAGCGCAATCTCCGCTTGTCTCGGGTCCGTGTGCCTCCAGCCGGCAAACACACGGAGGATCTTTACTCACAGTTGCTCCGGTGAAAACAACCTCTCCTCACCTCGGCTCACACTCAGCAAATTATCGGCTCCGTTCTCCCTTGTTTCCTGGTTTAAGTTCCGGGGCTGCGCTGCTGACGTCATGCGCAGCGTAACCCCTTGGCTCTCTGGGATTTGTGGTTCTTAGCAATAAGGTCGCCAGATACCACGCATTGCGCGGACAGCGGCCCACAAAGACCAATTCTGACAGTACATCCCCCCTTACAAGGGGCGCTGTCCAGGGGCCGGCCTATCGGGATGAAGTCTGTGGAACCGGGACACCAAACGGGGAGCATGCACAGATCCCGCAGGTTCCCATGAGTTCTCCTCCGGCCCATAACCCTTCCAAGAGAGCAGGTACTGAATTCTCCCCCTTACCCATCTGGAGTCCAACACTCTCAACACCTCATACTCCGGCTTGTTTTGCACCCAGACCGGCACAGGAGGACGATGAACAGGGACCCGTGAGGGTTTCAGGAGGGACACGTGAAACACCGGGTGGATTCGGAAATGAGCAGGCAATTTCAACCTCACCGCTACTGGATTTACCATTCTCACCACCCGGTAAGGACCTATGAATTTAGGGTTGAACACACTATACCTCCGGAATTTCATATGTTTAGTGGACAACCACACCAGATCCCCTTTCCTGTACACCGGACTCGGCCTTCGGTGTCTATCCGCCTGAGTCTTGTATCTCCCCTTGGCTCGAACAAGATTCCTGCGCTTCGCCAGAAGAATCTTACGAATGCGCAGCAATCTTGCTTTGATGTCTGGCAGCCGCACAGTGTCTCTGGGGAGGATCAATGGATTGACCCTTGGGTGGTGGCCGTAAGTACTAAAGAAAGGGGAATGACCCGTCAAGGATTGTTGTGTGCTGATGTATGCCAGCTCTGCCACCCACAACCAATCCACCCAGGTATCTGTGTCTGCCTGCACATAGGTACTGTTTTAGGGACTGGTTAAGTCTCTCCGTTTGGCCATCTGACTGCGGATGAAAACTGGTGGATAGGGAAGATGAAATATGTAACTCCTCACACCACACTTTCCAGAACCCTGCAGTGAACTGGGCCCCCCTGTCCGATACTATCACTTTCGGGAGACCATGTAACTTCACTATGTGTGTCAACAGGAGATGAGCTAAACGACCCGCTGTAGGTACTTTATCACAAGCGATGAAGTGGCCCATTTTCGTAAGAGAATCCACTACTACTATAATGGCTGTTTTCCCTTGGTCTTTCGGTAATTCAACTGTAAAGTCAACTGAAACGCTTTCCCAAGGCAATTCAGGTGTAGGTAAAGGTTGTAGAAAACCCTGAGGTTGTTGTCGATCCGATTTCATTCTGGCACATTGTACACACTGGTTTCCCCAGCGTTTCAGATCCAGGCGAATAGAGAGCCACCAGAACTGCCTCAACGCTTTTTCCAGAGTTTTCACGTATCCCATATGTCCTGCACTAGGCATTTCATGGCACCATTGAAACATGGTACGTTGTAAGGTTTTGGTAGGCACTAGCACTTGCTTTCCTTTCATGGCTACACCTTGTCTCATCTTCCATTCGGGATGATGGCGAAGCCAGGTTCTCCAAACGCATGACTGTATCCCTGAACGCAATGATTGTACAAAGTCTCTGGTTTGGGCAACACACACTACTTTCACTGGATCTATGATTGATCTGTTCGGGGTCATGGTCTGCAGTACTGGGTGTTCTTGCCGCGTCAGAGAGTCTGCCTTCTTGTTGTTCACTCCTGGTCTTTACGTAACCACGAATCGATACTCCTCAAAGAATAGCATCCAGTGTAATTGCCTGGGCGTAAGATGACGGGCTACTCTTATAAACTGCAGGTTGCGATGGTCCGTGTAGACTGTTACTTGATGGACCGCTCCCAATAGCCAATGCCTCCACTCCACAAAAGCGTCTCTTATAGCCAGTAACTCTTTTTCGGCTATCGTGTAATTAATTTCCGCCGGGCTGAGTTTTCGTGACATATAAGCGATAGGGTGTAGAATGCCTGTGTCTTCATGTCTTTGTGAGAGAACCGCCCCCAATGCAACTTCAAACGCATCAGCTTCCACTATAAATGGTTAGGCCGGGTTTGCGTGTGTTAGTACAGAGGCACTGATAAAAGCTTCTTTCAAACCTTCAAATGCTTGCTGTGCTTCAGCATTCCATTGAAACGGGACGTTCTTACTTGTCAAACGGGTTAAGGGGGTCACCAGGGCAGAGAAACCACTGATGAACCTTCTATAAAAGTTCGCAAAACCCAATAGGCATTGCATATACTTGACCGTACATGACCATACATGGACGAGGCCAGTACTTTATGGCTTGGACTTTCCTCTCGGCCATTACCTGGCCCGATGGCGTAAGCATCACTCCCAAGAACTCGACGGTGGTCATGTGAAATTCACATTTCGTGATTTTACAATAGAGATGGTGTTTCATCAGTGCCTCTAGTACCTGTTTCATGTGGATTAGATGTTCACTCGTTGTGTTGGAGTATACTAAAATATCGTCGATGTATACGACTACAAAGAGGTCCAGGAACTCCCTCAACACCTCGTTCAAAAAGAATTGGAACGCGGCTGGGGCGTTGCACAGCCCAAAGGGCATCACCAGGTATTCGAAGAGCCCATACCGCGTCTTGAAAGCCGTCTTCCATTCGTCGCCCCTTCTTGTGCGGACCAGGTGGTATGCCCCTCGAAGATCTAACTTGGTGTATATAGTGGCTGTTCTGACTTGTTCCAATAAGACAGTAATCAGGGGTCAAGGGTATTGGTTCTTGATCGTGATGGTGTTTAAAGCACGATAGTCTATACAGCACCTTTTGTCCCCGTTTGCCTTTGGTATAAAAAACAACGGCGAAGATACAGGTGACCGAGAAGGGCGTATGTACCCTAGAGCCAGATACTTGTCCAGATATGCTCTCAAGTATTCGTTTTCTGGTACGGTAAGAGCGTAGAGTCTGCCGTTCGGTATCACTGCTCCTGGTACTAGATCGATACGACAATCGAAGGCTCTGTGGGGCGGAAGAGCCTCTGCCTGTTCCTCACTGAAGACCTTTGCATAAGCGGCATACCAGGACGGGAGTTTCACTTCTTTCTTGGCCGCTGTGGCGATGTTATACACCCTTGCCAAAGCATGAGACGGACTCTCATTTGTCACCAAACACTGTTCTTTACAATAATCTGAAACGAAACTGATCGTCCTTGAAGTCCAATGGATGTAGGGTTCGTGTTTTTGAAGCCAAGGAAGCCCCAATATGATGCCATATTGGGGTGCTTGGATGATGTTAAACGAGATTGTTTCTTGGTGCAGATTATTACTTATGCACCGATATTCCGGCGTGTGGTATTTTATGGGTCCTGCGATTAATTCGCTACCATCGACTGCATACACTGGCTCAGGTTGTTTCTTTTTGATGAGCTGAATCCCCAACCTTTCTGCTTCGTTATAGTCCATAAAACACCCAGTGGCCCCGGAATCCACCATAGCCTTGACTCCTTGTTTTCCGGTTTCCAACACTAACAACATGGAAAAGAATACATGATTCTTTTCTTGTTCGCAACAGGCCATAATTGAAGGAATGGTGTTCCTGCTTGAGGGTTCCCCTTCTTCCACTCTCAAGCACTGGAGTTTTCCGACTTCTTCTCCAGTATTCCAGCTGCAGCTTGACCGGTTTGAAACCTTCCGGTTTTTGGTTTCACTGGACACTCCCGTAGGTAGTGCCCTTTTTTTCCGCAGTATAAGCAGAGTCCGTTTTTTCCACGATGCTCCTTCTCGCTAAAAGACAAGGAAGCCCTGACAGCTCCTATCTCCATTGCATCTTGAGAGGACGCCGGCTTCTCACTACCCCCTCCTCCTCGCTCATGTACCACTACCAAAGGCTCTTTCTTTCGTAGTTCACCTTTACGCTCCCTTATTCGGTGGTCCAGACGGAGAGCGAGCTCTATAAGCGCAGAACAGGTGCGTGGTTGAGGGTCTATGTGTGCCAACACATCTTTCATTTCGTCATTCAATCCTTGGTAAAATAACGCAGACTGTTTGGTCTCAGGCCAATCTGTTTCCGCAATCAGGCGACGGAAATTGTTCAGGTAAGTCACTAAGTCTGAAGTGCCTTGTTTAAGGACCAACAGCTCACGGTCTGCGGAGAATGTTTCTGCTCTACGGTCAAAGGTCTTTTCGAATTTTACCCTGAATTCGTCCCAATCGTAAAGTAAGGGATCGTCTCTCCTGACTACGGGAACCGCCCACTGAGCTGCCTCCCCACCCAGGTAGGAAATCAAAAAGGCCACTCGGGCCTGGTTTGTCGAAAACATCTTTGGCTTACACATAAAATGTAGGAGGACTTGCGTCATAAACACCTGTACCTTTTTGTTATCCCCATAAAACCTTTCGGGGGAGCCAGCGGAATTTGTGTGGGCATTTCTACTACTAGGGAAGGGGGAGGGGGTGTGCTAGCCCCCACGTTAAATGAATTCCCTTGCATGCTATCCATGCGAGCCCTTAACTGAGCGTTTTCCGTTCTGTAAGCAGCAACCTCTCGATTGGGGGCAGCCAATTCCGTCTGGACTAGGGCTAGAGCAGCCAGAACGTCGTCAAGCGTAGTCATTTTCCGTCAACACAGCCAAGAGGAGGACAGTTTCCTTGGGCCAATAATTCTGTCAGGCTCCGTCACACTTCTCCTCGGGGCTGTGTTGAGAGACCTATGCCCACACCCACGCAACCACCCCGTGGCCCGGTATATGTCACAGACCAATGGGATGGTCCCGCAAGCGCGGGAAAGGAAGGGGACAGCGGGGAAGGAGATCTGAAATGACAAAGACAAGGTGTTTAGCTTTACACCCCTCCCTATCTACTCTCTCACTCTGAATCACTCTTTGTGTGGTAATACTCTTTTCTTAACAAAACCCAATCATACCTGAAAAGGAAAGTACATAATCTTTGTATACAGGAGAGGGAGGTAAGGTCCTATCAGTGGCAGCAATCTGCTAAGAAAGGAACAAAATATGAGATATACGACAGTCCCACCAAGTGCCTGAACTTCATATGGCTCCTCACCTACCAATTCCTGACAATTTTATGCCTTGCGCCACTTCTTCCATTTACCTAGGCACCCCCCTTGATCCTCTCCTGCACCGAAAATAAAGCACAAAAAGTGGTTGTCGAAGAACAAAGAATAAACAATAGGCTGAAGGTTCACGGCACCGTCATATCTGGTTTCTTCCCGCAAAATAATAAGTCATCACACTCGGTAGAGTTTATACCCCTCTGTTTGGAGTAATCAGAGCACTCTTCCGTAGCTACCAATCCGATCACACACAGGTGAGACTGAGAGTATTAGTTCTAGCACCCAAAGCAAAGGAATCCACCATACTCAATTGCTTCTTGCATAGTTTTCTCCAAGATTTTGAGCTTCCCCAAAGGTTTTCCCCTGCAAGAGAACGCAGCCGCAATTCTCCGATATCAGGGAAAACCAACACAGGTACCACAAGGAGTCCGTGGGGTTTCTGACACACTCAGACGTGAATTTCAGAAAAGGAACACAGCGCAATCTCCGCTTGTCTCGGGTCCGTGTGCCTCCAGCCGGCAAACACACGGAGGATCTTTACTCACAGTTGCTCCGGTGAAAACGACCTCTCCTCACCTCGGCTCACACTCAGCAAATTATCGGCTCCGTTCTCCCTTGTTTCCTGGTTTAAGTTCCGGGGCTGCGCTGCTGACGTCATGCGCAGCGTAACCCCTTGGCTCTCTGGGATTTGAGGTTCTTAGCAATAAGGTCGCCAGATCCCACGCATTGCGCGGACAGCGGCCCACAAAGACCGATTCTGACGGGTGAATCTTGATGCTGTGACTAGAATATGAAGCAGCTCCATGTAAAGGTTGAACATGACATACAACAGTATGGAACCCTGTGGGGCGCCATCAATAATAGGTCTCTTTTGGGACCTGGAGATGCCAGTTTGAACAAACTAGGTTGGTTGGAAAGTTAGGAGGAGAACTAGTTAAGATCACTGTCCATCCTCCTTGAGCGCCTCAAGGGTTTACAAACTGGGTTCCCTAACATAAGGAGTGATCACAGTGCTGTGAGTTGTGCATTGAGCCTTCATACTGACAATAGTAAAAATTAAAGTACAATCAAGTTTAATCTTTTGTTGATGAAGTACAAAACTAAAAATGCAGAAAGAACAATTGATGGACAGAATGTTGAACAATGTCAAACTTTCACCGCAAGTACAGATATCTAAATCCATATTTTTTTTTGTTCCCCATGCTATTCCAGTTTAAACCCAGCCATATGCAAATCAGTCTCGACCCTGCTCCTCATGTGAACAGTCTAGCCCGAACTGCCAGGCCAGGTCCTTCCTGAACCGGAAACATTCAGCCTAGGACCTTTTCTGGGCTTTCAACTCTCATCAGCCAGGGTGGCTTGACTCCATTGGCATGGAGAATACGGATCCCACCTCTTGACATACCAATCCCAGTCGGGGTAACAAATTCAGAAAGAACAATTGATGGACAGAATTTTGAAAAATGTCAAACATTCACCCCAGTAAAGAGATCTGGGCCTAAATCCATCGATGTTTTGCTCCCCATGCCATTCCAGTTTAAACCCAGACATAGGCAAATCAGTCCTGACCCTGTTCTCCATGGGAACAGTCCAGCCTGACCTGCCAGGCCAGGTCCTTCCTGGACTAGAAACAGCTATCCTAAGATCGGTTTTTAGGTTTCACCCCTCATCAATCAGGCTAGCTTGACTCCAGTGGCATGGCGAGCACAGGACCCACGTTTTGGCATATCAGTCCCACTCGGGGTGACAATTGCAAAAAGAACAATTGAAGGACAGAGTGTTGAACAATGTCAAACATTCACCCCAGTACAGAGATCTGGGCCTAAATCCATTGCTTGTTTTGCTCTACATGGGCCCGATTCACAGAATGAACTTAAGACATTTGGTATTCACAGAATGCACTTACTACTATCTGGTATTCACAGAATGCACTTACTACTTTCGGGATTCACAGAATGAATTTACTACTTTCGGGATTCACAGAATTAACTTACTACTTTTCGGGATTCACAGAATGAACTTACTACTTTTTGGGATTCACAGAAGAGACTTACGACTACTAACTTTACGTCCGCCGCCGGGCCGTAATTTCCGCCACCGGGCCGGATATTACGGCACTCTGGCGGACTTTACCGCACATCTGCGCAAAATCCGATTACGGGCCGTAAATTACGATTACGGGCCGTATATTACGATTACGGGCCGTAAATTACGAATGCGGGCCGTTTGTCATGTTAGCCAAGAGGAAACACATGGCCAAGGTCCACCCATCCCCCAAAATGGATCAGCTGACACACAGCAGCCAATCCCAGCCAACAGCTCCATTTTGCCATGGTGTATGCTGCCACTGCCTACCATCCCCCACCTTGCTCCAGCTGAAGCTAATTAACACTAATTGACCAGTACCACAAAACACATAAAAGCAGCACACAGTGAAGGAACAGGTTTGGACACAGAGAGACTGTTCCTACAATGCTTCCAGTGCCAGTGAACATGGAGCAGAGACGGAAAAAAATGTCACTGCAGAGGAGACCACCATGCTAGTGGAATACATTGTAAGGCACCACAATCGCCTACATGGGCTACCACCATATTGCACCAGTGGGGCACAGAAGCAAGAACTATGGCAGCAGATAGCCACTGCTGTCTCAGCCCTGGGGGTGGAGAGGCGAACTATACAGGACATTAAAAAAAAGTGGCAGGACGAAAAGCAGAGGGTCAAGGAAAAATATTCCACGATAGAACTGCGCAGAATCCTCCCTGCTGCATGCCCTGGACCCCGCATCCAGCTCACCCGACTGGAGGAGGATATCCTGACAACAATACACCCCCACTTGGTCCATGGGCTGCCTGTCAGTGACGTCCGCCACGTGGTACCAGGTAAGTGGAATGAAAAGAAAATGTGCATGAAGAGATTGTCTGTGTTACACTGTTATAGTGATCATGGAAATAGTCCTAAGTGCATATAAGTATATGGTTAGTCAGAGACTCATGTGTCACCCACTACGTAGCACCACAAGTCCCAGAATGCTTTGCATCAGAAAAGGCTAATACCCCCCCACCCAATTAAAAACATGTGCACAGTACTGATGCCATACATACACAACCCAGCTAATTCAATAACTGTACATATTGACAGAAAATGTGCAATGACAAATGGAAATGTAAAAGTAAGTTTAATAAATAAATAAGCTAAAGACAAACATTAGCAGGGAAGCGCCAGTACCAATGTGACATGTGACCAATTCAAGCCTTGCGCAAACACTGATGTGTCGTGACCATATGTTTGTGCACTGTGGTGCAGGGATAGACAGATGTGTGTTGAATCTGATGGTGTGTAGGGGGGGCTTTGCTGAAGTTGTGTCGCAAGAGCTTTGCAACTCCAACAATATCCATGCACTGCCCATACCTAACGTGCTGTGCCACTCCTGACATCTGCCTCAAGCAGGCGTATGGTCGCGTCACAGCAGCCTCTTATAGGTGATACTGTGAAATAATGTAGATCAGTGTATCCCAAACTGTGCTTCGCAGAACCCCAGGGGTCCGTAACACATTTCCATGGGGTCCATAGGCAACATTTTTAAAAGCACAGAAATGTTCTTGTATAATTAGCAGCTTACCAGCAACAATAAACGTGTCAAGAGAATGCCAGTGATCAATGTACCTGCTGGAGCATGAGGAGAATGTTGTTCTGTGGCAGCTGCAATGTAACTAATGTAGCACAGAGTATAAATGTGCCTACTGCAAAGAACGTATAAAATGCATCTTGAAAAGCAGTATTGTATGTACCTAGGATTGTAGTTACTGCTTTTGTCACAAAGATTCTTTTGTTACTGTGCACTTCATGAGCGACAATCGTAATCTAGCAGAGGGACCTATAAAATGTCATCAAAGAGCTGCTTGCAAATGGCATGGTACCAGTTTGTAACTTAAACATCTCCCAGTTATTAATTATCCTGATGCTGCTAAGAAAAAATTATTGGGTAGAAAAACATTTTGTATGCTAAAGTCAATTCTAGCCACTGTGTCATGTTCTGAATCCTGAGTTTGTGCTTTTGCAGACCAAGCACTCTTAAAACATTTCATATATACACATTTACATGTACGATTCTATGTCTATATATGTGTGTGATGTAAAGTGCTCTGACATTCTACATTGGTATGAAATATGCTATAAAACAAATGAAATACATTTGACAGAGGGCCTATTACTTCTATTTAAAACACTAAGGGCCAGATGTACGATCGGTTTTCAAAAGCGCAAACGGGTTCGCTAACCCGTTTGCGCATGCAAAAACCTATGGGGCCATGTACATAGCCGATTTAGCAAGTTCCAATTTGTTTGCAACTCTCTAAATAGGTTTAGCAACTTGCGATTTGGAAGCAGCATTCCCTTCCAAATAGCGAGTCTCAAAAACATGTACAAATGTTTGTGGTCGCAAAACAGTCACAATTACCACCTACTTCAAGTAGATGGTAATGCATTTGCTAATGGGAAGGGGTCTCCAGGGTACCCCTTCCCCTTAGCAAAAGCAAGCAAAATAATATTTTAAGGGCAGGCAGTGGTCCCAGGGACCTCTGCCTGCCCTTAGAAAATGTAAAGACAACTTTACTGTTACTTGATTGATTTTACAAAATGCATTGTAAACAGGCAGCATTTTCTTTTCTAAACTGCTTTATTGAAAGGTTTACCCCGACATGGTGGCCTGCAGAGCCCAGCAGGCCACCATACCTGGGAGGGCTGGCATTCCCAATGGGCTTGCAAATTGCGAGCGGCTCAATTATATAAATGAACCTCGCATTTTGCGACCCCATTGGGAATCCCAGACAGTGTCAAACACACTGTTGTACATTTCATTTAGTGACTCGCAAATTACCACTCAAAAAGTGTAGCAAATTGCGAGGCGCTAAATTAAATAGTCGCACATCTTGACCCAAAATACTTAGTACTTTGAGTATTTGTTTTGTGTGCACACGTGTGTATTTTTCTCAAATTACTGTTAAAATGATTGAAATTTAACTCATACTAATTGCATGGGGGTCCCCGGCTTCCAGTGGTAACTCAGTGGGGGTCCTCAGGAGTCAAAAGTGTGGGAACCACTGATGTAGATTACACTGACTCACTTGGACGCGGCATATTCCAAAGGAGTGCACACCCTGCCTACCTCCAAGCTGACGTTGCGCAGGGCCTCACAACATGACGATTCACCATAGTAGCGTCATGGTGCAAATACTCCTAAATGCGTTGTCTGTTGTACACCACTGTTGTGTCACAGGAGTGATGCAACCACAGTGTAAATCTATTTTCCCCAGGGGCTTGTAAACCTGCCACTAAAGTCTCCAAACAGTACATCACCCTCTGCCGGCCTAAATCACAAAGCAGATGGTGAGAGTATCCTCTGATGTGAACATGTCCAACACCTATCCTGTTGTCCAATTTCCAATCTGCAACGCCATTACATCCCCAACACACCACTGCTCCTACCTGCCCCGTCTGCGGCAGTTCCACGCAATACTGTCATCACACAGAAGATATGGGCAAATCCCCAAAACGTTACACAAGCACATTTCCCATTTGTCTACTTTTCTCTCTTCTCACCCATTGACACATCCAGCCAGAGCACCGACAACTTCAGTAGCAGAGGTCACCGCATCGCATAGGAGGAATCCGCAACGTACCGATGAAGGCATGTCAACCACACTAACTGGTAAGTCAAAGTGGACAGGAGATGGTCAAAAAGCATACATCGTCAGTAGACAACAGAGGGACAAATAGTGTCCAGCTATGTAAGACAACCATTTATGCTACATTTGCTGCATGACAATTGGAGATGTCAATGGACATTCACCTTTTACATATGACATTTGTGAACAGCGAAATACAAATTATAACATGTCTTGCCTCATCATACCTTTGTAAATGTGGTACACAACATGTATTACATCAACAGACCCAGAACGGGGAAAGCAATCCTGTAATCGAGGGCCACAACAAGTCAGAAGGGTGTGTACACCATATTGTAATAGTGTTTGTAGACATAATCAAGAAGTAGCATTTGCACCGATACGGAAATGAAGACCAAACGGGGAGATACCAGTCTCAGTAGTATTGACAATGCATACACTGTCCAACTTCAAATCTTTCATACATACTTTGTTCAGCACAGTCCACACAGCTGATCATGTACTGCGTACATTGGATGGATAAACATCGGACGGACATCAACAAAACACGATAGTGGACTTTACCTCTGGAGTCGTAGGCATGTCATTGTGCTATAGGTAGCATCAAGGTAGTGGGCCCAATCTAAGTTATATGTAGGATCACACATTACATAATGTATGACACACTACTGCAATGGTGGTGACCATGACTGATTGTGCCCGTCCTGTGCCAGGAATCCAATGCATCACATGTGGCAGCAGGAATGTAAAGTTGCCAAACAAACTTATCATTCTAGGTACAATGCCGTCCTCCCATAACCCCAGACGCCCACTGACTCCTGCTACTAGGTTGGACTTCACATCTGCCCAGGGACCACCACCATATGTGTTGTACAACACTGTTATCCTGCATCACAATATGCTCACATGGGGCATTTGAACACATGGCCGATCAGACCCTGGTGGCAAATGAGATGCTGACACAAAATGTATGCCAAGTGTGTGCACAATGGACATACAATAGAACAATGTGTCATGAGAAGTTGTTGTTTTTGCAATTGCCGCCCTAAGTGCGCTGGGGATGCCCAGACGTGGGTCCCAGGCACTCCACACCACTTGGAGTCAAGCTAGCCGGGCTGATGAGAGGTGAAACCGGTCCGGTCCTCGGATGCTTGATTCCGTTCTGGGAAGGACATGGCTTTTGTAGTTCGGACTGGACTGTTCCCATGGGGCAACAGGGTCAGAGCTGATTTGCATATCGCCATTGTCTAACCCAGGGTGGTGTGGAGTGCAAAAAAACGATGGATTTGGGTCCAGATCTTTTGACTGGGGGAGTGTGTGACATTGATCCACATTCAGTCCATCACTTGTTGTTTTTGCAGAAACCTCCACAACACAACAGGCTTGCAAGTCAATGATATGCAAAATCCCTAGGAAAATTAACATGCTCAAATCAATATGAAATTGGCATGGCTGAGGCACACACTTGTGGTAAATATTTGATTTACCGTCCTAATTTCTATGCAGGTAAGTACTTAACAAAAATAACTCAATCGGAAAGAAAGACGCAGAGTCCGTGGTGTTAGAGTTCTTAGGGGTTTTATTCCTTAAAAAGGAATGGTCATGGTACCAGATCGGATATCGGGTTCCTGCCACCACTGGGGTGCAGGAAGGGATAGAGCATACTTTATTGACAAGACATAACTTTTATACTTAAACCATATAATGGATACCAATACAGTAGGCGTAACAGCTGAGAGAAACAAGATAACAGCATACACGTGTTAGCAATACGTAGTCAGAAGGCGTGAACTAGGCGGGAACATAGAGGTGTGTGCTAGAAACGTCACATGTAAGTGTCACGAGTAGGTGGGTACTTAGCAGAATTTAGCAATGTCAGCAGAAATCTGAGGCCTGGATGCGCGCGCAGCTGCATGACGCGTGATTGACGTGGAACTGGAGGGTGCAGGGGACTTGACATTTACACTAGCGGAAAGAGACAGAAGTCTGGCATGTCAGATCAACTCGTACCTATATCATATCTGATATCTGATGGTTGGGAACCATATTATCTAGAGGGAAAGGTCTCTTGGGCAGAGGCTATTCTATACTGACTGTGAGTGCGTGTATAAGCGTCTACGTGTCTGCATGAGATGCGAGGGGGCATGGGCCTACCATGGTAACAGAGGCTATGAATTACTTGCACGGAGACAGTGAGGCCGGGCCCTTTGCTCTGCAGCTGAAAGGATGTTTACTTGAACTAGTAGGCAGGAATGTATGTTTGAGGAGCGGAACAGATAACTCGAAGGTTGAATACAGTCTTGGCAGGCAGCAGGCTGAACTAAGCGCCGTTAGCCGCACAGGGAGTAAGGCAGAGGTCACGGGTACAGAGGCAGCCCAGGCTGAGGCGTTCAGAGTCAAAAAGCAGAAAAAGGCTCGATGGCAGAATTCAGGGCCTACTTCGCCAGAGCTGAAACGTGTAAAGTACACCACAAAAAGACGTTGGCATGGCATACTTAGGAACGGAATATTCAACCCATTCAGGGTGGGTCTGAAAGAGGACATGTTAACGTTGGACGCAAATGTATTTGCGTCTTCATAGCTGGCACAGGAGGGAAGTTACATGCACTTTAAGCTGGTACATGGAGACGGTGGGGTACACGTTAGGGAACATTTCTTGACCATAAAATTTATATTTCCTCACACTGGTGCCAGTTGTGTACCTGTGAGATGGGTGTAGGGGCTGCTGAGGTGATTCTTCATGCAGTTACACCTGCAAAATTATTTTGCTGAAGAGCAACAGGATAATCCAGTGCAGGTGCGAAGATTCAAAGCTTCTCACCTCCTCTGCAATGTGTGATCAAATCCAAATGTTGTCTTCTGCTTGCCTCCCTTCTACCATATCCACATGTATTGGTGAGTGTATGAAATATGAGGTTTGGATGTCTGCTGCACACACAAGACACTATCTGTTGTCATGTGAGTAGTACCATGATGTTGGAAATGGAGCATGGGAACAGAGAACACTCAAAGGATGGACATTAGTAATCTGCGTTCTCTCATTCAATAATGAGCTGTGTGACCTCATGGGTAGGGAAGCACATATGGGCAACATCAGGCCCCTTGACAATTGCACATCTCACACATGAACTCCTTTCTGACTTGTCAACACACAACATTACACCCATGAAAATAGTCAGTCACAATGGTAAGGGTGAAATCAGTAACCTTCTCATACAAGTCCTTCAGTTGATGTGTCATCTTATTGATGTCAGTGCCGCATGGCTGTAAGGTTGCAAATGCTGCTTGTGAGCAGGTGCCCACTTGTTAAGTCAATGAGCTATGCATGCTGCACAGCGTCCTAGATTATCCACAAATGGCTAATGAGAATGTCATTTGTTCTCATAGCTACAATCTGTTGTACGAAAATATGGACATGTATTTCTCATCACAGGTGCTGACAGGATGAGACCACTGCAGCGGACACCATCCCGGGGGATGCATGACATCCTGGCTGCAGCTGTGAAACTGTCATGCACCTGTCCCTCAGGTAAATTGGGCATGAGGAGTGTCAACAGCTTAGATTACAAAGCCATTACATAGATCAAGATCCCCTTCTACATGGAATCAACAGTTGTTGATTACTAAGTGAAATACAGACCAGGAGTGACACATATGCATGTCTGTCATTTGGTGAGGCAGATTGTTGATAATGTTGTTTCTACCCTCTATAGCTATGTCTACAACTACTATGGTGAGACAGGTGCAGCAGGATAGACTAGGAGGGAACGCAAAGGGACAGAGAGTTGTGGCTGGAACTGGTGAGTTTGCTAGTATCATGTAGATCTCCGTGTAACACCTCAGGGCTATGGTGTGAGCGGCCATTTGTGGTGGTACCCAAACCAGATCACATGATCCTCATCTGCGGATGCAAGGTGCAGTAAATACAACCCTGGTGTTGCTGCACATGTAATACCTGGCCAATCACCAATACAGTTGCAACCTCTGTGTTTCAGATGATGCTGTGAAAGAGGCTGACAGACCGACAACCAGTACTGGCAGACGGGAAATCCGAGGGGAGAATCCCCTGATCCTCCAGGCAGCAATGTCGGCTGCAACACATGCCCAAGAGGAGGAGGACCAAGAGCAAGAGGACGTTGCCTTTGAGGAGGATGATGAGTACAATTTGTTAGACTCCGGGGATGACAATACTGACGTCCCCGCCTCACATCTTCTGACAAGAAACGCCCATCTGCCTCCTCTCAGACTATCAATACCACGGCAAATATCAACACAGACACGGCTACCACACATCCACTCACAGACATCACTCACTCACAGCCCTCACGTCCGGGACCGACATGGTGGTTCCCCTACCCACAGTGAATCCCTGCCATTCTCTCCACTATCTGTGGGAAGTACCAGCCCTGTTGTGGACCAGGTATCCCCTGGGAACCCTTCTCCTGCCCACAGACTTCTACCTGCCAGCCTCCCTGTTTTTGGACCTGCTCATCTCATCCCTGGCAGACACCAGCAGAGGGGGCCTGCACATGACTATGGTGGCCAGTGGGAGCAGGACTTCTTCCAACAGCAGGCAGATGTGAGGCAGGACATTCGGGCCATAGGGGCTACCCTGTCTGACATTTCTGGGTTCCTGCAGGTCATGGCCCATTCCCTCAGGTGGTGGACAGGGTGGGCCAAGCTTTGGACAGGATGGATAGTACTTGGCAGGAAATGTCTAGAAATACAAGAGACCTGATATCCATCCAAAGGGAAGAGAGTGCAAGACACCATGCCTTGGCCATGAAGATGATGGAGGGCATGGTGAGAGTGGTCCAAAGTCTACCTTCACAGCCAATGCAGGGAGGGGGACAATCATGTTGGCCTGTAGGACAGCACATCCCCACACCTGTAACACAAACTGCACAGCACCACAGCCAAGGTACACAAACTAAGCATGGGCGAATTTTGCGGATCTCGCGTTCGCGAATTTTGCGGATTTGCGAACTCGCAATCCGCAAAATCCGCGAATTCCCGCGAATTTGCGGATTTTTTTTTTGTGTTCGCCCGTGTTTCTGCCAGTTCGCGAGGGTTTTTACAATTTCGCAATTTGCGAACTTACCTGTCGGGTCGCAAGTTTTGCGAACTTGTTGTTTCTACGTGTCCAGCCTGTTTGGGACACTCTTCTTCATCACTGCCACTCTCTGTCACCACTGCCACTCTCTGACTACTCATGCCACCCTCTGGCCCACCCATGCCACCCTCTGTTTCATCACCACACCCTCTGGTTGTCCAGTGTACATTATTTTCGGCAAAGCAAAGCACACCTTCCCTGCCTCAAGTGACCTGAATTAATTTGGGGCTGATTAATGTGTCACAGAATATTTTTTTAGCTGGCACCTGCTTCCTTAGTGCGCCCTGATTAGTGATCTTTTGCACTTGCTAAGTGCTTTCATTGTTGCAAAATTAGTTACAACACCTGCCCTGCCCCAACTGACAATAATGAATTAGGGGCTGATTAATGGATTTTAACTTCCAGCCTGGCTCCTGCTTGTCTCCCTTAGCTGTAATTCAGGACCTTTGTGGCATATGTGTAACTATTCTGAGGTTCAGAGCAGGGTCACATAATAGTTGCAACTGGCAACTGAACTCTGGAGGGGCCCCCCAGGAAGCACTACAGGAAATGGCTACTAATGATGAGCCTGAACTTTTGAACCTGGCAAGTAGTTTCAGTTTTGCTAAGATCGTATTTCTGCAATTTAGCACTTATTCGCGGGGCGCGAAGTTGTACTGGGAAGCCGCGAACTCACGCGAACAGTGCGAGCAGTGCGAGCAAAATCCGCTGCTCGCGGATTTGCGGATTTTGCGGGAGATTCACGAATCTCGCGGATTGCGAATTTCCCGAAAATCCGCGAGCGAAACGGATTTTCCGCCCATACCTAACACAAACACACCCGCACCCTGAACAGTCACTCCCACCACCCCCACTACCTGCCCAACCACCACCAACCGCTGCACAGTCACTCCCACCACCCCCACTACCTGCCCAACCACCACCAACCACTACACAGTCACTCCCACCACCCCCACTACCTGCCCAACCACCACCAACCGCTGCACAGTCACTCCCACCACCCCCACTACCTGCCCAACCACCACCAACCACTGCACAGTCACTCCCACCACCCCCACTACCTGCCCAACCACCACCAACCGCTGCACAGTCACTCCCACCACCCCCACTACCTGCCCAACCACCACCAACCGCTGCACAGTCACTCCCACCACCCCCACTACCTGCCCAACCATCACCAACCTCCGCACAGTCACTTCAACCACCTCATCAACCAGCCCTTGTCCAGCCACAGACACCTAATGTGCAGACACCATTGGCACCTGCACCTCTTGATCAGCCTGGACAACACCCACAGACACGAAGGCGACGACCTCACCCCTCACCGCGTTCCTCCCCCCCACGATTGCGGCAACGCAAACATGACCCCCATTAAAATGGCTTATTTGTTTTGGGCTCCTTAGGAGTATTTTGACAATAAATATCTACCACTGTAATATTCTGTTGTGTAGTATGTCTCTTCTGACGATGTAGGCATGTGTGTGTGTGTGTGAGACAGGTACAAGTGTAACACATCATGGCAACACGTTGTAGTATGCATAGCATATGACTTAGTAAATATGTGTCTATATTTGGCAATAGACATTCAAAATGAAGTCAAACTAGTCAGACAAAGTATTATACTGCAAAGTCATTTATGTAGGAACACAAAGAAACCGTCGGTTTGGACGGGAGAAAGGAAAACAAATGATGATCTTAATGCAGAAGGAGAAGGGAACTTGGATTTGAGTGGGGCAAAACAAATATAATACGTCAGGTAGCGTCATGGGAACCAGTCTATTCACAAGGGGAGAAATAAATCATCGTCCAAAACAATGTCTCAGTCCAACAGTCAAGTGTCTTTCTGGTCATCATCCAGGAGCCCAATGTCTAGCTCCTCAGGGTCGGACACATCCACACGTCTGCAAATGAGGAAATTGGTGGTTGGGTTATAGTTGCGCTGGGTAACAGTGATAATAGTAAGGGTGAGAAAATATAAAAGCTCCAAGGACAAGGTTTAGACCACCAATCTAAACACAACAGGCATGAACCAGTCAATGCCCTGATACACAACACAACATTTATCCTGAGCTAACACAAAAATTCACTTTGCAACCAACGGACAAATCACAGGATAAAGTTCACGGTGGTGGGATTCTTCTCTATTGCAACGTTTATATACTTTGTCATGTTGGTGGTTACCACTCACTAAAATTCCTTTCAGAGCACCTTGTGTGGTTTCTAGGTGACATTGCACTAGCTCCTTGATGTTGATAACTTGCAACACTCTACAATGGGACTCTTTAGAATCTGAGTTCTTGAAAAACAGGGGTTTTGGAAATAAACACACATATGTAAAGGTTTTAAAACTGTAAAATTACATTGTTCTAGCCTTGAAGAAGTCTGTGGATTAACACCAAATCAGACGAAACATGTGTCGGCTAGGAGGTTTTATGAACAATCAACGCATGAAATAAAAGAAAGAAGAGAAGAAAACAAACAGTGATTTGTGATTTGTCCGTTGGTTGCAAAGTGAATTTTTGTGTTAGCTCAGGACATCCACACGTCTGGCTGATGCAGGAACAGGCACCACACGGGAAATTGACACACAAGGCGTATGGGGGGAACCAGTGTGGGCCAACGGACAGGGGGACACATTGACGGTGGTATGGGAAGGCACTTGGGAGATGAAAGAGGTAATGGCTGTGGTCAGGGACTGGAGTTGGATGACAATGTTGTACATAGATCGGGCTAGGTGCACTTGCATCGAGCGTATCTCCAGACACACCTGTAGCAAGATGCGAGCAGACATGTCTGGTTGACCCTCGACCATCCAACTCAAGTCCCCTGGCACAGCCACAGGAGGAACAGCACCGGCACTGGAGGGGGGGCACAGAAGGGACGTGGTGCCTCAGGTCCGAAGCCGATGGGTTTGGCTTGGCGGCCAAGAGTAGGGAGACCGGTATCAGGGGATTGAGCAGGAGCCCCCGATGGCATGGGGGACTCTAGAGGTACGGTGGGGCAGATGGCAGGCCCAGATGGAATGTTGGCCTTCCCCGGGGACACCTCTTTGTGACCCACTGGTGATGTATGTGTGGGTGAGGGGCCATCCCCCACATCATGGTCCGAGGTGCCCGGTCCGTCACCCCCCCTTCATTGTCCACAGCCTCCACCTGGGACATAGTACCGGTGTAGTGTTCGTCTTTATCCCGGGTGGGTGAAACCCTCTGGCCTGCAGATGTTGATGGCCCCTCCTCCTCCTCCTCCTCCTCCTCCTCCCCTTCATCGCTAGTGGAAAGAGGGTTTAGCCGTCGCCGAACAGATGGTCTAATCCTCCGGACTTCTTCCTGCGGATCTCCTGTCTCATCAACCGTGCCTGCAGAAGTATAAGCAAAATCTTGATGTGGTGGTTGTTCCATGCATGACGCTACACATACATAGAATAGCCTAGGTCCAAATTTGTTTATCTCTGATCACACTGTACAGTTATCAGAGGGCGATTTACAACTTCTGGCGCATCTCCGCTAATCAGCAGAGGTGTGTCTGATGAGTTGTAACGCATCAGCCCACCCGTGCGTCACCCCTGTTGGACCACATGTACTAAGCGGCACACTGTGGCGCTTGGGTGGGCAGATGTGTGATGCATCCCCGGTGGAAGAGCCGGGCTTTGCTGGAGTGGCGTGGCAATTGCGGAGCCGCCTCCAGCAAGGCTCGGGGGTGCACGATCGCTAACATGCTGCGGCAATCCTAACACCTGCTTCAAGCAGGTGCGTAGATTTGACTTCGCTTGGCCCTAATAGTGACTGAGTGGTATCTTGTAGTTTCACTCAGCCACTTTTAGGATGCAATCCTGCACCGTATGCGTCACGTTGTAATAATACAGCAGCATGGCGCTTTGTGTGCTCCGCCGCTGCGTCACTAAAGTGACCCAATGGCGGTGCAAAGAGGCGCAAGTGCCTTGTTGATCTGCCCATCAGTCCTTATGGACTAAGTGGTGGTTGGGAGCACACTGCCTCACAGTCCCAGCACAGTTTGCCCCTTTGCATCCGGGTATATGCTGTGTACAGTACTAACTAACTCCTGATTCATCTGTGTTTGCTGGGAATGCTGCCAAGTTATTCTGAGGTCACAGTAACACTCACAGGCACACAGCAAACCAAGATGATTTACTTTGCTCTCTCTGAAACTGCAGCTCTCTACTAATGAAGCGCTCATTCCAGGAACATGTGTCTAGGGATATACAGCAATGTCAGCAGCAAATTTGGTGTATCACTCCAGATTATTCCAAAGTCAGTTTGGAATGTGTACTGCATTTACCAGGATGCAAAGGGACAAACCGTGCTGGGACTGTAAGGCAGTGTGCTCCCAACCCCCATTCTGTCCATGCACTTACATTACATGTATGCACACTGTCATATACTGATTTGAGTTTGACATGGACATCTCATGTGTATTATTGTGGCTTGCGCAACTGAATTATCCAAACCTCAACCTTGGCATTGTTGTGATCTGTGTGTCATGTCACTGCTGCATGTGCCAGTTCTACTACAAGTCCACCAGAGGAGAACATGAAGAGTCCAGATATAAAAGATATTGGCCATTGATATTGATTTGCAGCTATTTAACGTCTGGACAAGTGTCATCTGCTTTGTAGCATTGTATGGGACAAGACAAATGTGGGTCACACATCCACGTGGGGTCTGGAGTACTCCTCTAGCTACATTGTGTGTCTAGCCTTTTGATGTCCCCACACATCCTTAGACAATCCAGTGCCACATAGTGACTTACTTGACTGACACGGTAGTGCAGTACACTGCTGAACAGTGGTGGGCAGTTGTGTCAGCTATCTGTGCATGTAAAATATCATACAGGCCACTGAGGGTGAGACGTCTGTCAGTGGTCACACCTTGCAGACCTATGAGAACTTGTGAGTGATGCAAGGATCTCAATATCTGTCTTGACTCCAAGGCACATGATGATCTGTCTCAATTGTAACACAACGCTACAGGTGCAATGCTAATCACAACATCCAATCCCCATGGCCTGCCATGTGCAGACTGGACCGTCTCTGTACCATCGCTCATCCAATGCACACATCCGTTATGATAGACTTGGTACAATTGTAGTGGTGCTGGCAGAGCAGAATTCAATATGGATGCATGAGTGTGGCTCATTTACCCAGTTGTCATGAGAACATTACAACTCCCAAAGTGCACTCTGGCCTGTATAGTCCATATGCCACAGTGTGCCTATCAAAACTTGGTGACTGCTGCTTGGACATGGAATTGGCTAATGGAGGCATGGGACACACAATGGTACAGCACTGTTTCACCCACATCATACTCTCAGACTCATATTGCATATGATGAACTCACTAGGTCTATGCTGCTCGTGCTCCTCCAGCTGAGCATGGAGGGTTGGCCACGCTGCTCGCAGGACCCTCCTGTACAGTGGTGAGAGGCGAGGACGATGTACATGGTGCTGGGTGGACAGGCCAGCCAGCTCCGTAGCCTTGTGACGGGCCCACCGCTTCAGGTCCTCCCAGCGCTTGCGGCACGCCCTAGCCCTCCTGGTGGACACTCCCACTGCACTGCAGCGCTCGGCGATGTTTCCCATAGCCTGCCCCGGGCTGCAGTGCTCAGCTGGTGCTCAGGGTCCCCATATAGCTGAGGGAATTTCTCCAGCACCCCCTCCACCAAGATGTCCAATTCCCTTTCTGAGAAAGGGGGGGCTCTCTCCTCATATTCCTCAGCCATTATGGGGAAATTGGTAAGATGAGAGCAGCAGGATGCCTGTGGATCTGATCAGTGAAAGAGGATGACTCTGAATGACCACAAAATGGCTGCCAAGTACTTCCTGTAAAGTATTTCCTGTATCCCACTTGATGTATCACCTTGCCTGTATGCAATGATGTGGTCTAGTTTATTTTCGTAATTTACGGCCCAATTTAGTAGTTTCCAGTTCCGGAGCGTCGTTTACGCGCATGCGCACTACGATACGCAACCGGAAACTACGATTTGGCGCCGTAACTTGTGAAAATGACCCGGAACACATTATTTCATACAGGAAATGTTATACAGGTTGTGGGAGACAGGAAAAACATCACAGGAAGTATTTTGCAGCCATTTTTTATTCATCCTTGGCCATCCACAATCAGTAAACAAATCCACTGCCATCCTGTTGTTCTGATGTAGGGGAAAGTAAAAGGACAATGCAGGTGTTATGCATGATTATGTAGCAAAAGGGTGAACAGTTCATTTCATGTCATTTATGCACTGACAGGGGGTAGGGTGCTGACAACATCCATCCGACTTTCCTATTCTCATACTTTGCATTATGGGACATGTAGTTCATATTGAGTACTCAGTATAGTATCAGAGTTGAATGAAGTGTCATGTAACATTGGTGTGGAGAAGTGTGGATGGTATGTTACTGTTACATCGCAACTTTTACATCGTAATGCTGTTACAACGCAGCGTTTACAACGCTGGTTCCATTACATCGGATGCTATTACAACGCAGGATATTACATAGCAGATGCTATTACAACGCATACCATTACATCGTATGTATTGGTAAGTATATATATATTTTTTTATTTAATATTATTTAATTAATTTTATTAATATTATTATAAATAAATATATTTATTTGTTTTTTAATATAAATTAAATATATTAATTTAAGTAATTTTTAAAATAAGTATGAGTATAGGAGTATATGTTTTGGGGTACTGAGGTATATGTTTTGGGGTGTTTGGGTATTTTTAGGGTTTAGGACTGGGTTTAGGTTTTGGGGTACAGGGGTATTTTTAGGTTTTAGGGCTGGGTTTGTGTTTTGGGGTACAGGGGTATTTTTAGGTTTTAGGGCTGGGTTTGGGTTTTGGGGTACAGGGGTATTTTTAGGTTTTAGGGCTGGGTTTGGGTTTTGGGGTACAGGGGTATTTTTAGGTTTTAGGGCTGGGTTTGGGTTTTGGGGTACAGGGGTATTTTTAGGTTTTAGGGCTGGGTTTGGGTTTTGGGGTACAGGGGTATTTTTAGGTTTTGAGGCTGGGTTTGGGTTTTGGGGTACAGGGGTATTTTTAGGTTTTAGGGCTGGGTTTGGGTTTTGGGGTACAGGGGTATTTTTAGGTTTCAGGGCTGGGTTTGGGTTTTGGGGTACAGGGGTATTTTTAGGTTTCAGGGCTGGGTTTGGGTTTTGGGGTACAGGGGTATTTTTAGGTTTCAGGGCTGGGCTTGGGTTTTGGGGTACAGGGGTATTTTTAGGTTTTAGGGCTGGGTTTGGGTTTTGGGGTTCAGGGGTATTTTTAGGTTTTAGGGCTGGGTTTGGGTTTTGGGGTACAGGGGTATTTTTAGGTTTCAGGGCTGGGTTTGGGGTTTGGGGTACAGGGGTATTTTTAGGTTTCAGGGCTGGGTTTGGGTTTTGGGGTACAGGGGTATTTTTAGGTTTTAGGGCTGGGTTTGGGTTTTGGGGTACAGGGGTATTTTTAGGTTTCAGGGCTGGGTTTGGGTTTTGGGGTACAGGGGTATTTTTAGGGTTTATTTTTTTTAAAGTACGACTTATTAAATTAATTAAATTAATTAAATTTAATTAAATTTATTAAATCATATTAATGACAATTTTAAGATTAATTCAATTATATTAATTATATTAAATTAATTAAATTAAAATAATTACTATTATAAAATGTATTAAATTAAATTAATAAGATTATATTAAATTAATTAAATTACATTAATTCCAATTTTAAATTAAATTAAACTTATTTAAATAAATTAAATTAATTACAATTTTAAAATTAATTTAATTATATTAGTTAAATTAAATTAATTAAATTAACTTAATTACATTTTTTTTAAAAAGTTATACTTACCTATACTTACGATGTAATGGTATGCGTTGTAATAGCATCTGCTATGTAATGTCCTGCGTTGTAATGGCATCCGATGTAATGGAACCTGCATTGTAAAAGTTGCGATGTTACAGCCTGCGTTGTAAAATAACGCGTTGTAACATCATAGATCCCGTGTGGATAGGTCAGTTATATATGGGGGCCGCTGTGTTCCCCAATTACTCCACAGTAGCGTAAGTTTATTGGCGCAGCAGCGCTACGCCAACTCCATGCTGTGGGGTATCTTCAACGTGACGCATCTGTGAAATGTGTCATATTGTATGGCCCTGCACCGCAGTTGTGCGTTCCTGCACAGGGGGGGCGCCTTCCAGCACACATACGCCACCAAACAGTGGGAGCGTGAAAAGTACAAAATTACACTCTGTCATTTTCGTAGCCATGCTGCGTCCCAACCCTGCACCTGCTTGTAGGAGACCTGAGAATTGATGCTGCATGTTGGGCATCGGCTCGCCGCTTGCCTTGCTGGAGCTGCGTTGCGCTTGCGACCCAACTCCAGTGGTGCTTCACCTTTATGATAGCATAGGCTTCACACTTCTGTCTATACTTGGTCCACAGCGCACAGCTTTGTACATGCGGCACAGCCATGATGGCGCAAGGGATGTCTACTGTGAGGCACAATTACTTGGCCATCCCTGCTGATATGCAGAGTTGCAACTCTTATTGTAAATCTGACCCATGGTGCATGATTCTAACAAGACATCATCACTCACATTCTGGGCCCATCATTTGTGGGGGAGTCAATTCTCTAGTGGTCTTAGGCCTGAGTATGCAACCTTTTGTGATTTGGTGACCCATTCTTATGAGGTCCAGGTATGTCTCTCAGGACATGTATTGTTTGTCATCAGTGTGAATAGTTTGTTTAAGGGATGTCCACTACGCTGATCGCTGACATGGGCACGTGACCTGAGGCACAATCCACCTTTTGACTTCTGTCAGCAGCTGTGATTTGCATGCAGTTAGTTTGGTTTGGAAAGTTGTCTCAGGGTGGGATTTATGGACACTGTTGTGTCTGTCCACATTTCATCATTGACAACAGACAGCAAACCACATGTTGTCCGTGGCGCTACAGGTTGCTCATGCAAAATATGTGGCAACTAGCAGATCACGGACTTGCATGCCCTGATGTCGGTCATGTGCAATAGCCCGGTCTCCCACATTCAGAGCTAGTCGAGGGTCGAGAGGCATGTGCAAGCCATGCATTAGAGCAATGTTGTGCAAAACACAACAGGCTAGTATGATCTTGCACACAACTACTGCGGAGTACAGAAGCACACCCCCTGTACGGTCGAGACATCTGAATCGTGACTTCAACAGACCAAAAGTGCGCTCGATGATGGCTCGAGTACGTATGTGTGCCCTATTGTACCTACGCTGAGGTACAGTGTTAGCACGCCTGTAAGGGGTGAGGAGATGTGGAGAGAGTGCATACCCAGCGTCACCTGAGGAGGGAAGAATGGGCAGTTGTTAACATTTCACTCTTTGACTTTGACAGGACATGATCTATACATTCATACATGCAGTGTCTGTTGGGCCATGTTTCTTATTGTACAATAGTTACTATTGGGGGGCATTCATATATTTACTTGACGCATATCACCCATTTTCAGTGCTTGGTACTTACCCAGTAGCCACATGTTACCAAATTCTCCAGCAGCCATACGCCGAGCAAGAGGGGACATGCGGAATATGAAGCTGTCATGTGTACTGCCTGGGAACGCTGCATGCACATTGATGAACCTTCCACTGGCATCACAGACTGCTTGAACATTGATGGAATACCATCTGTGTCTGTTGCAGAAGATGTGTGCAATGTGGGGGGGTGGCTGAAGGGCCACATGGGTGCAATCTATTGCACCCAGCACACGTGGAAATTGTGCAAGGAGATAAAAATCTCTTGCTGCCCTTTGTCTCATGTCCAGTGTATATGGCATTTTGATGTAGTTGGGGGCTCTCTCAGTGATGCATCTCAGTACCTGATGCAGGCACCGCGATTGGCTCGCCTGGGAAATGCCCACATGGTCACTAGTGACCCTTTGGAAGGAGCCAGTAGCAAAGAAGTGGAGGGCAGAAAGGATCTTGAGGTGGAGAAGTGTGGCAAAGGGGTTAGAGGCGGCAGACCCGGAAGCTGAGATTGGCCCTGGACCAGGGTTCAATTCCCCGCCTTGGCGGGTCTTGGGCTCTAAAAATTCCACAGACTCGATAATTCTCGCTCCGGTGCCTTCTCAACTCACGGGTTCACACTCTGCGACTCTGGGCAATAGCTTGCTTAATCTCCACAACGGCCCCTCGCGGCGGGATGCCTGGCTTTCACCTTGTGGATACCCTGCCGGGGTTATCTCACAGGGGAATACCAGGACGGGTTCCCTAAGCAAGCGCCGGGAAACCCTTTGTGGAGTAGCTGTGCGCTATATAAGCTCAAATACATTTACATTTACATTTACATGCTGGTATTGCATGTGAGCAGCAGGTCACAGAGTCAAGTTCCTGCTCCCACTCACATACCATTTCCAGGATTACTTCAGGTGGGAAACGGTACCTGGCCCTTACATCATGGCTGGACATTCCAAATAGGTTGATCCTCTGCCTGTAGATCCTCTGTGCTCTCCTCCTCCTCCTCCTCAAGTAGTTTTGCCGCATGGCAAGGGGTAGTGCTACAAACACGTTCAGTGACATCCTGAAAAGGGATTGTTTGTGTCTGCTCAGCATTCATACATGCTGCAGGGCTGGGATTGGCTGCTGTGTGTCAGCTGATCCATGTTGGGGGATGGGTGGACCTTGGCCAGGTGTGTCCTCTTGACTAACATGACAAACGGGCCGCAATCGCAATTTACGGCCCGTAATCGCAAATTACGGCCCGTAATCGTACTTTACGGCCCGTAATCGTAATTTACGGCCCGTAATCGGATTTTGCGCAAATATGCGGTAAAGTCCGCCAAAGTGCCGTAATATCCGGCCCGGTGGCGGAAATTACGGCCCGGAGGCGGACGTAAAGTTAGTAGTCGTAAGTCTCTTCTGTGAATCCCGAAAAGTAGTAAGGTCATTCTGTGAATCCCGAAAGTAGTAAATTCATTCTGTGAATCCCGAAAGTAGTAAGTGCATTCTGTGAATACCAGATAGTAGTAAGTGCATTCTGTGAATACCAAATGTCTTAAGTTCATTCTGTGAATCGGGCCCCATGCCATTAAAATCCAGCCATATGAAAATCAGTCTTGACCCTGTTTCCCATGGGAACAGTCTAGACTGTACTGCGAGGCCAGGTTCTTCCTGGACACGAAACAAGCATCCTAGGACCGGTGTCGGGCTTTTACCCCACATCAGTCAGCCTTGCTTGACACCAGTAGCATGGAGAGCACAGGGCCCATGTCTGGGCATAGCCATCCCATTCAGGGTGACAAATGCAAAAAGAACAATTGATGGACAGAATGTTGAACAATGTCAAACATTCTTTTGCATATGGCTGGGTATGAATTGGGGTGGCGAAGTGAACCACAGAACGATGATGGATTGATCCCAGATCTGTGACTGGGGGTGAGTGTCCAAAAAGTTTCAGCGCTCCATGCATCATCTCCTTGTATAGAAAAACTAGCACACTCACTGACATTTTGGTCTCCACAAACATATTACTTAAGGTACTAGTTGCACATCTCATTCATTATGATTTAAAAATAGGCCAATGCTTGTGTAATATAAACAACTGAAAGATTTTATTTTTCTTCCACATGAGCTGTTTTGCTACTTTCTGTTTCAGGTTCCAAATGACCAACATGGAAACAAAAAAGGGTTGTAATGAATCACTGATTCTGTATCTTGTTCTTTCTCACACTTGTTCAAAGTATAGAAGTTGTCAATACCATTAGTGCTGTATTTTTCTTTTAGAAAGACATTCTTAATCAAAACGTATGCTCATTAAAAGTTACCTACAAAACACATTTTAATCCTTGGAGACAGTGCTGAAGAACCATGAAAAAATCAGGAAATATGTTTAGCATGGAATACTGGTAACCAGCTACAACTGCAGCCTTCCTGTTCGAAATGAAAAATAAGTATTGGTGTACTAAAGCAATTATCCCCCAATTCTGAAAGTGCTTTCAAGGAACAAGTCTTACTTTCTATGGGAAACATTATAAATTATGTACACATAATATAAATTAGGATTCACAATGCCAAAAACATCTAAGTTAGAGAGGTAAATGCTTTAGTAGAATTGATGGAATTGATAGGCGGTGGAGTTCCATACTGGTCACAGGTCTGTCCCAGTCCCCTCAAGTGCATTATGATAGATGCAGTTCAAGGTAGTTCATAACTTACAGTTTTTCTTGTGTGTGGTTGAGTATTGAGGCTACTTCTTTTAGCCCTTGATACCAGTGTTTTGTTCTTCTAAATTCTTCAGAAGGACAACAGATCTGCTGAGGGGAACATAACCTCCTGCTTAGTATCTGCGAATGAAGGATAAAAACACTCAGGGGCAGACTCCTCGCTCCAGAAAGAAATCACCAGGTCCCGCAAGGAACAGGAACCTGTATGTGCATTAATAAGGGTCCGAGATTCAAACTGGTCACAGGTCCATCACAATCCTCCCCAATACATTACAGTAAAGGCAGCTCAAGGTAGTCCATAACTTGCAGTGTTCTTAATGTTTGATTGCCGAAGTGCAGCCTGTGTCATTAGCTCTTGACACCAGTGAGTCATTCTTCTAAGCTCTTCAGAACAGCTCAGAGTATGTTAAGGGGAAGGTGAGTGGCAATCAGCTCCCAGGTGAAGACTCATGGTTCCGGAAACTGATCACCAGTTTCTCCAAGGGGCAGGTGCTTATACCTGCATTGCTAAGAACTGGAGGTGTACACTGGTCACATGTCTGTCCCAGTCCGCATCAATGCTTCATGGTAAATGCAGTTCAAGGCAGTTTATAATTCACAATTTGTTCTTCTGTTTGGTTGTGTGCTGAAGCACAGCCAGTGTTGTTTGACACCAGTGTTTGCTCCTTCAAGAACTCTTCAGAAGGGCAAAGGGTCTGTTGGGGGAAACAAAACATTCAGCTTACTGTCTATGAATGAGTGCCAAATAGCCCCCAGGTGCAGACCCTGGCCTTCCGAAACCAATCATCAGAACCTCTAAGGGACAAGTGCTGGAATGTGCATTGCTAGTAGATGTGGCTGCTCACTTGTTCCAGGTCTGTCCCACTCCTCTCCAAAGAAAATAAGATAAATGCAGTTCAAGTAGTCTACAACCTAGATTTTTTCTTCTTATGTTTGGTTGAGTGTTGAAGCACAGCTACTGCTGTTATCCCTTGACACTAGTTCTTCGTTCTTCAGAACTCTTCAGAAGGGCAAAGAGTCTGTTGGAGGCAACATTAACTTCTGCATAGTGTCTATGGTTGAGTGACAGACAGATCCCAGGTAGGAGTGAGTGTAACTGACGTAATTCTCTTGCAAAATTACTTGTAATCGTGTGAGACGCTTAATCCAGCCTTTAGCGATATATTTAACACAAAATGCACCCTCCCATCCAAATAGGCCAGAGGAAGCATTTTGTGCTATGAAAGTAGCACTAAATATTACAGGATATGAACTGCAGTATCCAGCAGTCGCTCATTCTTTCTTGTTTTGTTGTTCCTTTCCTCCTGCAATAGGATCTTTTCCCCAGATTGCTCAAGCTGGAGTTAACGTCATGATTTCAGCAATTTTGCATCACAAGAGTAATCCATGATTACTGAACTTACTCCAATTACTACGGCTTAATTAAGATTTCGCCCAGGCCTAAACCCAGGTACCGACTCCTGGCACTGAAAACCAATCACCAGCTTCCTCAAGGAGCAGGAGCTTTTGCATCCATTGCTAGTTGGTGGAGTCACACACTGGTCATATATTTGGTCCAGTCCTCTCAAGTGTATTATGGTTAAGGTAATCCATAACTTGGGTTGGCTTGGCTAGGGGGTATTGAAGATGACTGCCTTCCACTGAGGCTCCGGGACTTTTCTTCAATAGATGTAGACAGAGCAGACAATTTGCTCTAGGTATAGGCGTCCTAACTCCGGAACACTGCCACATGCTGTGCAATTTGTTGTTTTGAATCACCACTGCCCTGTAAAATCCTTTTTATTTGGTGCATGTTCTTTCAGAACAGTCACCATTTCTTTGTTGCACTTGAGATGCACTGCACAGCATTTCTAATGACACTGCTGCAATTCTGAGCCTCACAAAACCTATATGATCAATTTCTATTGCCCTTTATCTACTTTTTATTTACAAAGCCGTAACTTACTGTGCAGTATCTTTTTTCAAAGCTATCACCATTTAACATAATTTAGCAAAAATTGCATACCATTTTCTTACTGGCTTATAATATCTTTGATCATTTCTTTAGTGTTTTCTGCCCTACTACTCCATATGGTCAAAATGACTAAGCTAATACTATCTAGTTCTTTCCTGCCCTCTCATTCTAACAGTAAAAGTCAACTAGATATGCAATCCGATTTAGAGCTGGACATTATGGATGATCACAGTGTTCTAAAACAAGACTCTGCAACCTCTGGCATTCCTAGAGCGTGTTTTTCGGGTAAACCACTACAAGCTTTCCCTCCAAAGACCAAAGAAGGATCCTCCCTTTCCCATTAAATCTACATTGTTAGTTTCTATGGATCTATTACTGAGGGAATTCTGATCCTCAAGGCCAGGCATAGAGGAAACAAACAAAATATTACAGATCCTTGATGATAAATTGTCTCATATCTATAAGAGAATTATTGAAGCCAAGCAACAAGTAAGTGATATCTAGGATTAAACAAAATATTTTCAAAATTAAATATGCATTCTCAAAAAGCCGCCAGAGGACTTGGAAAATACAAATAGAAGAAACAACCTTTGAATAGATGAACTACCAGAGGATGTTGGGTAAAATGACATTCGCCTTTTTTATCGTCCTTCATTCTAAAAGTTCGGATATAACAGTACTTTTAGATATACAAAGAGAAAAGAAAACAGATTGGGGCTAAGACCGCAAACCTCTATTGTGCCTGGTAAACCTAGTTGAGTCACTCTTCTTTTTCTAGAGTACACTGATCTACTTGAAGCCATTCATTCAGCCAAAAGCAAAAAGAATATTACTTGGTCTTTAATAAACTTTTCTTTTCACAAGATGTTACCAAAAGCATTTCTTACCAATGTAAGACGTTTTTAGATATAAGACCTTGCCACGGATCTCCTATTTCATGTAATGAACTACTTCATCCATACTTATTCAAAGTTACCTATAACAACAAAACTATGACTTATAAATACCCGCTAAAACTAAAGCAATTTTTGGACAATTGTAGAGGAGAAGCCATGGAAACATCACAATCCATAACTTCTTAAGCCTGCATTTTTTTTCTTATGAACTAGCCTTTTGTTCTTGTATTTTTCCTAGGGATACTGTTTAATTTATTAATTTCTTATTGATCCCTAAAATACACTCTTTTCTAACAAGTACCTTTACTGTTGTCTTCTTCATGTCTGTCTTCCTCTGTATATTTCTCAATGCACCTCCTGGAGTGAAGATGTGCACCCATCATTTTAAGGTTCCTCCATCCTGATTGGTTGCCGCTTAGATACTTTGTTATATTTATATCTTCTACTTTTAGTTTCTTACTCTGTTTCCTTTCCTTTCCTCTTATGCTCCATTTCCACTCTTCCCTCCTACTTCCCTTAATACTTTCTTCCCTATCTTATTCCCTAATGCTGTTCCTTCCTTTTAATTTTTTAAGTCTCACCTATGCAGCGCGAATGCGCTGCCTAGGAGGGCCTTTAGCCGTCGCTCTGCTCATTTTAAAGCACACACTCGTGCTTGTGGCGGCATCCACCTTGTGGGAGCGAGCAGGGGCACGCCACAAGCACAAGTTCAGTGCTTGAAAATGAACAGACTGCGTGTGCACGCATGCATCACTGCCGGGCTCACCTCCTGCTCACCTCTCTCTTACGCACATTCCATGTTTTGGCATCTTGTGGATGACTCAGCTCCCCGATTTCCTGGATCTCCTGTGCCGTACCAACACCATCTCACTCCTCCCACTTGTCCGCCTCCACCACCACTCTGAGTTCAAGACCTGTTTCTGCTCGGTATTAATTTCCCCCTCCTCTTTTGATTCATACAAAGGGATCTCAGCGCTATACATGAACACCGGTTTCATTACACATTGTTTTGTCAGCTTGCCCATATCTCATCTCCCCAATCTATCATGTAGTGCCTAAGCATGGGCGGAAAATCTGTTCCGCTCGCGGATTTTGCGGATTTTCGGTAAATTCGCAATCCGCGAACGCTCGCGAATTTACCAAAAATCTGCAAATTCGCACGCAGCGGATTTTTTTTTCTTGGTGATACAATTTTGCGGCGTGCGGTGTAAGTTCGCAATTGCGAACATGTAGGTGCGGCGGGCAGCAACAATCTCGCACTCGCGAAATTACAAAAATTGCAATTCTGCACAAGAAATCTACTAGCAAGCAGCATAGACCTTCTGAAAATGATGATTTTTATCAGAATAACTCCTCAGGTTGACATTTGCCTGCACTTTTTTGGATTTGAGGCCTTTTGATTTTCTTTGGATAACTTTTGGATTAGAAATCAACTTTCTCATATAAGCTTGTTTGGGGCATTACAGTTGCTGTAATGCTGTTCTGCAGAAAAACGAGTTTAGCAAAAGTGAAAGCAGGTTTAAAAGTTCAAACTCATCATTAGTAACCATTCCCTGTAGTGCTTCCTGACAAGGGCCCCTCCAGAGTTCAGTTGCTAGTTGCAACAATTCTATGACCCTGCTCTGACCCTCACAGCAGGCTCATAGAATAGCTGCAAGTAGGCCACAAAGGTCCTGGAAAAAAAAATGCACTGCAACAGAAAGCAAATTACAGATAAGGAAGCAGGTGCCAGACTGGAATTTTAAAACAGTGACACATTAATAAATCAACCCCAAATTAATTCATGTCAGTTAAAGCAGGCAGGTGTGCTTGCTTTTCCCCCCCCATAATCTACAGTGATGATGAACCAGAGGGTGGCATTGATGTACCAGAGGGTGCTGGGAACCTGTGATGATGAACCAGAACAACATAATCGTGACCGTTGCGAGCCGACATGTAAGTTCGCAATTGCGAACTGGTACAAAACCCTCGCGAACTAGCAGAAATCCTTGCGAACTGGCAGAAATCCTTGCGAACACAAAAAAAAATCCGCAAATTCGCGAGAATTCACGGATTTTACGGATTGTGAGTTCGCAAATACGCAAAATTCACGAACGCCAGATTCGCAAAATTCGCCCATGCTTAGTAGTGCCAAACACTGCCTCACCCTCCCAATTGCCCACCTTCGCCACCCCGCCCCCATCACCCCTAACAGTGCACTGGCCAGACCTTGTGGCTAAAAGATTACTTAGCAAGAAATCCATCAGAAACGTTGTGAGAAATGCTACACTTTAATGCAGACTTGGCATGTTGCATTTGTCACATGTAAAATGGTTTTATAGGTCACTTTATGAGTACACTTGCTGGCAGTATTTGAAAGACCTGGAGGGAACATAAAAACACAACTTTACTTGGAGGCTGTCTGCCTCCTTCTATGATTGGTTTTAAAATCTGTTTTTTTTAAACTACGCAGGAAAACCTTCATCCCAAGAAAGAAGATAGGTAACCATTCCTAGGACAGGGACATGTAAGCACTGCGTCCCCTTTGGTCCATTCCAGACACCGGCTACGTGTTTACTCCATGCAGATCGAGCTGCAGCTGTTTCTGTGTGCCTGCAAGTGGTGCAGGTAGCATTGTTTCTGACACATTCTTCCTGTGTGCGTGATGCAGTCACTGTGTTATGGAGCGCTTTACACGAGCACCGGTTTCATTACACATGGTAACATTCATTTTTTAGGAGTTTATACAGCGCAATTTCGACCCCTAGCTATTGGAATGGTTTACACGAGCACCGGTTTCATTTGTGGTAGTATTGTACATCTTGGTGCATTTGGTGAGGATATTATCACTCTCTCAAGAGTAGCCATTCAACATGTTTTTTAAAGAGGCAGTAGATGGGTTGGATCTGATCTCAGGGGGATGAGCATTCCAAATTCTTAGACCAAGACCAGAGAAAGCAAAATTGTAAGTTATTTTCTTATTGCATTTGGGAGGTTTCAATTGTAGGGTGTTAGAGCTTCTTAAATTCTGTCTTGAGCCAAATAGTGCAAGTGTTTTTGCCAAATAAATGGGGGTGTTGTAATGAATAGTTTTGTGCTTCAGGCAAGCTATCTTGAACCGGATCTTAGCTTCAATGGTCAGCCAGTTTAGTTGAATTAGGTCTGGTGTGATGTGGTCATGTTTTCTGGAGCCTGTGATGAGTCTGGCCGAGGAGCTCAGAGTGGCTCTAAGCGGATCCTTTAGTTAGCCTGGCAAAGGTCACCAACCCATATTCCAAGCGTGAGAGAACTGGGGATTGTGCAGCTGGCTGGATGTCCTTATGCAGAAGTAAAGGCTGGATTTTCCTAAAGGTTTTGAGCTCTTGACTGGTTCCCCCAATGGTTGCACTGATGTGATCTTGCATATTTAGGTATTTGTCCAAGGTTATATCTAAAGATTTAGCAGAGTCAACAAGAGTAGGGGTGCAATTAAGAGCAGCAAGTTGTTTGAGCCAGTCAAGGGTAGGTGCAGAGTGGTTGCGGGGGCAATCAGAAGGAATTACATTTTGAGGGTATTTAACAATAGATGGTTATGAGTTAGCCATTGTTGGGTTTTTTGGAGTGCATCATTTAGAGTTTTTATGTCATCTGGAGAGGAGATCTTCAAATATAGTTGAGTGTCATCAGAATACACATATGGTAGTGAATGTTAGAGCGGTTCAGAATATCGGAGAGTGGTTCCATAAAAAGCTTGAAAAGTGTGGGCGAAAGAGCGGAGCCTTGAGGAACTCCAATAGTGACTGGTGTACTGGTTACAAGGGATTGGTTAACTTTGATTCTTTGGGTGCAGTTCTGTAAGAAAGAGGCAAAACATTTTAAGACAGGGCCAGAAAATCCCATCCTATATTGAAGAAGAGCAATCAGGTTTTCATGTTTGATGGTGTCAAATGCTGAGGACAAGTCAAGAAGGATCAGAAGATAGGGGACATTTTGATCAAGAGATCTCAAGGCATCCTCTACGATGTGAGTTAGTGCTGTTTCAGCAAAGTGCCCCGCTCTGACACCCAAATGGTAAAGGCCAAGGAGCTGAAATTTCTCTATATGTTTTCAGAGCTGTGTGTGGATGCATCATTTCTCAAGCAGTTTAGCTAGAGTCAGGGGGCCAGATGTACGACCAATTTTAGCATGCACAAACGGGTTAGCGACCCATTTGCACATGCTAAAATTGGAATGGCCATGTGCTAACACAATTTTGCGAGTCGCAAATGAATTGCTACTCACAAAAAGTGTTTAGAGACTCGCTATTTGGAAGTGGCGTTCCATTCCAACTAGCGACTCTAACCCATATACGAAAGTTTTGCGACAGTAATTGCGGTTGCAAAACATTCACAAATTTCCACCCTCTTCAAGAGGGTGGTAATGGAGTTGCAAATAGGAAGTGGTCCCCATGGGAACCCTTCCCGTTTGTGACAGGCTCTGAAGAATATTTTTTAAGGGCAGGCACTACCTGCACTTCAAAAATGAAACAAAAACGTTTCATTTTTATTTTTTTAAAATTCATTCCGTTTCCATTTAAGGAAAATGGGCTGCATTCAAAAAAATAAAAACGTATTTATTTAAAAGCAGTCCCAGACATGGAGGTGCTAAAGAACCATGATGGATTCAACCCAGACCTGTGACTGGGGGTGAGTGTCTGAAAAGTTTCACGACTCCGTCCATCATCTTCTTGTGTTTGCTTTGTTCGCCTTTATTTGTCAGGGTATGCCCTGACGTGGGTCCCTTGCTCACTTTGCCACTGGATTCAAGCTAGCCTGGCTGATGAGGGCTGTTAGCCCGGAACCGGTCCCAGGATGCTTGTTTCCGGGCCAGGGAAGACATGCTTGGCAGTTCGGGCTGGCCTGCTCCCATGAGGCACAGGGTCAAGACTGATTTGCATATAGCTGTGTCTGAACTGGAGTAGTGAAGTGAGCTAAAGAACAATGATGGATTCGACTCAGATCTGTGACTGGGGGTGAGTGTCTGAAAAGTATCTGAGCTCCGTCCATCATCTCCTTGTGTTTGTTTTGTTCACCATAAGTTGGCAGGGTATGCCCAGACGTAGGTTCCTTGCTCACGTTGCCACCAGATTCATGCTAGCCTGACTGATGAGGGCTGTTAGCCCTGTACCGGCCCCAGGATGCTTCTTTCTGGTCCAGGGAAGACATGCTTGGCAGTTCGGGCTAGACTGCTCCCATGAGGCACAGGGTCAAGACTGATTTGATTATAGCTGTGTCTGAACTGGGGTGGCGAAAGTGAGCAAAAGAACGATGATGGATTCAACCCAGATCTGTGACTGGGGGTGAGTGTCTGAAAAGTTTCAGTGCTCCGTCCATCATCTCCTTGTGTTTGCTTTGTTTGCCCTAAGTTAGCAGAGTTCGCCCAGACTTGGGTCTCTTGCTCACTTTGCCACTGGATTCAAGCTAGCCTGGCTGAGGAGGACTGCTAGCCCGAAACCGGTCCCAGGATGTTTTTTTCTGGTCCAGGGAAGAAATGGCTTGGCAGTTTGGGCTGGACTGTTCCCATGAGGCACAGGGTCAAGACTAATTTGCATATAGCTATGACTGCACTGGTGTGACGAAGTGAACTAAAGATCGATGATGGATTCAACCAAGATCTGTGAGTGAGGGTGAGTGTCTAAAAAGTTTCAGTTCTCTGTCCATTATCTCCTTGTGGCCCTAAGTTGGCAGGGTGTGCCCAGATGGGGTCACTTGCTCACTTTGCTACTGGATTCAAGCTAGCCTGGCTAATGAGGGCTGTTAGCCAGAAACCAGTCCCACTCCCAAGATGCTTGTTTCTGATCCAAAGAAGACATGGCTTGTGAGTTTGAGATAGGAGGGCCTGCCATTCACCATGGGCTCGCAAATTGCGAGAGGCTCATTAATATTTATGAGCCTCGCAATTTGCGACCCCATTGGGAATCGCAAACAGTGTTAAATACACTGTTATACATCCAGTTTTGCAGCTCGCAAATTGCGACGCAATTTACGAGTCGCATAATTGCTGGTCATACCTCTAGCCCATGATGACGGTGATCGGACGGAGGTTGTTAGGAGCAGCTAAGTCGGCATTTGGCTTCTTTGGGATGGGAGTGACTTGCCCCGACTTGAGGTAGTCTGGAAATCTCCCACGTAAAAGAGATTCTTGAATGATCCGGGACCAAAGTGGGAGAATGGCTGAATTGAGATCTTTAAAGAACTTGGCTGGTAGTGGATTGCTGACGTGATTTGATGGTGCACTTGCTCCTGAGGGTTCGGTAGGTTTCTCATGATAATGCGAGGGAGTTCAAAGGTTGCAAATTTGAAGCGGTAGGTTGCAGCTCAAGACAGATTTTCCTTGCCTTTTCAAAGAAGTGTGCTAAGAAGTCCTCCCCACTAGGAAGAGAGGTTATGGGTGCCAAGATATGGTTGGTAGAGTGGTTAGCTTGTTGCTTGATGATTTCAAAGAGTTTCTTGCGTCTGTTTTTAGTGCTGTCAAGCAGAGCCCTGAGATGATCGTTTTCAGCATTGCAAATATGTTTGTTGTATGCGCTTCTCAACTTCCTTAACTGTTTGAGGCTCTGAAAGCCTAAATTTGCAACGTTCATCATTTAGGGAGCTATTAAACCAGGGTTTGGATTGTTTGATCTGAATCCTTTTGAGATGCTTTGGAGCAATAGTGTCAAAAATTATAGTCATAGAGTTAATGTAGTGATCAGTAACGTCGTCCTAGTTGGTCATGTTAGAGGGTGGCTGAAGACAATTTTTGCTAATGGATGTTAGATCAATAAAGTTGATGTCTCTCAGATTACAAGACATTTGCTTGGTTTTAAGTGGTTGGCCCCGTCTGCGCATGACCTTTTCCAGGATATGTAAGGATTTTTGGTGATGATCCGACCAGTCACAGGGTAAAATGCCATCAGATTGTATGATGTTGTCTTTAGCTATAATATTGTTGAGGGTGGCGTCTTTGTTGTGGGTAGGTCCCTTGCAGACCTGGGTGAAATTGAGGTTGGAGTGAAAGGCCTTAAAGGAGCACACTAAAGGATCATCTGTGTCATTTTAAAGAAGGTTAAAGTCTCTGAGGAAGATATGGGTGTGTTGGTCCAAGCACGAAGTAATTACCTCCATAATTTGCTCGATGAAGAGCAGATTATCCCCAGGTGGATGATAAATCGTGTGGAGCACAGACAATATTGCCATTGTTCCAGATTTCAGTGACTGGTGGCTCACAGGAGGACATCAGAGTATTTTGAGTTTGTTTTATCATAACGGTGGAGTGATGAATGCAAGCAAGTCCCCCCCAGTTGTAACAGGTCGATCGCATCTGATAATGTCATAGTCAGGAGAGATTAAGATATCAAGAGCTGGAGGAGGAGTCATTGAGTCAAATTTCAGTAAGGATAAAGAGGTCCAAGTTTTGTGTAATGATGAGTTCAGAAATATCTGCTGCATGTTTCACTGCAGATCTGCAGTTGAGAAGCATTGATTTGGTTGTGACAGCTTCAAGGTGAGACATGATTTGAAGTCGGCTATCCGTATTCACAGATCTAAGGTTAACACTGCGTTCTCTACCAGGGTCAAAGGTAATATTTGGGATGTTGATTGTAGAGTCAGGGAGATCACACCCAGAGCCATAGTACGATAGAAGAAGAGCGAGGGTGTTGTCATCCGACAACTGAGGCAAAAACCTTAGTGGCCAAAACTGGTGGCTTGGAAGATGCTGGATTCTCCACAGAGGGCCAAGTGGGTAAATGAGAGAAGAAATTTCATCCTAGCCATGTTTAGCCCTTAGAGGAAGACTGGGTTGATCAGTCCCCAGGGAGGGATAAAGTTTCCAAAACCTCCTCATCTTCAGGTAGAACTGTAAAAGGGTCTGCTGGTTATCTTTGGCAATAAGGAGATCCTGCTTGATGTCAGCCATCTTCTTCTCAATGTAAGGGACGCTATTGCAATCAGTGGCCGGCCTAGAATAAGATAATGGGTAAGACCCCTTAGGAAGAGGGGTGTTGGATGGCAAAGTGAATCCCTCACAAAGGCTGCAGGGTAGAAACCATCCCTCTTGAGATTGGTCTTGATATTCACTAAGTGGGAGGATTAGCATAGAGAGTAATAGGACTCGATGTAGAAGGATGCAGAGATCATCCTTGAGTAGGATTTGTGGCGGACAAGGTGATTTTATCCATTCAGATGGGGATGCCCTGGGGAAAGAGATAGTAAGGTGTGTGTTAGACGGACCGGGAGGGTCGGCCGAGGATAAGGGGAGAGGTCTCCGGGGAGAGCCGTCTCCAGCGATCGTACAGACAAGTAACTTCCCCCCCCCACAGACGGACACCACACAAGGTTAAAGTTCAACGAGACTTTATAGGCAATTCTTTAAGTTTACGATGGAATGGTACAAGGAGGTCTGGACTCAGGGGTCCCCTCGGTTCTGGTCTCTGGCTTGGGAAAAGGGTAGCGGGACAGTCTTGTTACCAAAAGATGAAACTAGCTCTCAATCCTCGAGCTCGGCGTTCTAGATGATCGGGCCGCGGCGGAGCCAGCAGGTCCCGAGATGGACGAAGGAAACGACGGTCCGCGGCGGAGCCAGCAGGTCCCGATGAGGATGGTGAATACAAACGGTCCGCGGCCACGCCAGCAGGTCCCGACGACGATGAAGGATATGAAGGTTACGAAGGTTGCGGCAGCGCCAGCAGGCAAGACGATGGTGCACGAGACAGAGCTATGGCAGCGCCAGTAGTCCGTCAAGGATGAGTTCTTCTCTGCGTCTCTCGACTCCAAGATACAACTGCCTTCCTGCTCTGGAGCTGCCCCAGTTATAGGGCTGGTGTTCTTTGATGTCCGGACCCTCGCACTTGGAGGTCGGGAGGTCCGGGATGAGGGAGTCCAGACACCCAGCAGGGGGGTGGAGCCAGCGTCCGGGGAGGCGATGGGCGAGCGGCACTTGGCGGGGGAGAGCCATCGACACCTCTTTCTCCCATTGACTTGCCGAGCAGCCCGCTCACCTCCTGGGTGGATGGTGGTGCCGGGATGTCTGAGGCCTGGCCAGGCCCAGGGTTGGGGTCGATCGGGGGCCAGGCGGCCTCGTGGTGGAGTGTCCAAGATGGCGCCCAGGATGGGCGCGCAGGCCGGCAGTGGATCGGGCCCACGAGGTCGACATGTTCGAGAGTAGGGGTCCCGGAGGGGACGGAGGACGTGTAATGGTGGTGTGTGGTACCTGCGTGACCGGGCTCGGGCCTGGTCGGGCCGGGGGAGTGCGGCCTTTCATGTGGCCTGTCCAACACGCGTCCCCCCCAGCTGAAGGCGGGGAGAGTTACCCATCCTCTTGGGGACTCTCCTCGTCGAGGCGGAAGAACCGGGACAGGCCATCCGCGTTGGCGTGATCTGGCCCAGGCCGGTGTTCAACCGTGAAGTCCATCCCTTGAAGGGAGATGGACCAACGTAGTAACTTCGGGTTTTCCCCCCGCATCTGCATCAGCCACTGCAGGGGTCGGTGGTCGGTCTGCACCCGAAAGTGTGTGCCAAAGAGGTAGGGCCGGAGTTTCTTGAGGGCCCATACCACGGCGAAGGCCTCCCTCTCGATCATATTTGTTAAAACATATATATATAGTAACATAATATAAATAAAAAAATATCCAATATTATTACCATAGGATAGCAGAAGTGTAAAATTACTATTCCCACTCCAGAGAGTGCAACAGTAGATAAGGTGTTGGATAGCGTAGGGGTAAAAATTACTATTCGCACTCCATAGAGTGCAACAGTAGGGAAAGGGTTGGATAGCGTAGGGGTAAAACTTACTATTCCAACTCCAAAGAGTGCAACAGTAGGGAAAGCGTTGGATAGCGTGGGGGTAAAACTTACTATTCCCACTCCAGGGTGCAACAGTAGGGAAAGCGTTGGATAGCGTAGGGGTAAAAATTACTATTCCCACTTCAGAGAGTGCAACAGTAGGGAAAGCGTTGGATAGCATAGGGGTAAAAATTACTATTCCCGCTCCAGAGAGTGCAACAGTAGGGAAAGAGTTGGATAGCGTAGGGGTAAAACTTACTCTTCCAACTCCAAAGAGTGCAACAGTAGGGAAAGCGTTGGATAGCGTGGGGGTAATACTTACTATTCCTACTCCAGAGAGTGCAACAGTAGGCAAAGCGTTGGATAGCGTAAGGGTAAAAATTACTATTCCCACTCCAGAGAGTGCAACAGTAGGGAAAGGGTTGGATAGCGTAGGGGTAAAACTTACTATTCCCACTCCAGAGAGTGCAACAGTAGGGAAAGCGTTGGATAGCGTAGAGGTAAAAATTACTATTCCCACTCCAGGGTGCAACAGTAGGGAAAGCGTTGGATAGCGTAGGGGTAAAAATTACTATTCCCACTCCAGAGAGTGCAACAGTAGGGAAAGCGTTGGATAGTGTAGGGGTAATAATTACTATTCCCACTTCAGAGAGTGCAACAGTAGGGAAAGCGTTGGATAGCATAGGGATAAAAATTACTATTCCCGCTCCAGAGAGTGCAGCAGTAGGGAAAGAGTTGGATAGCGTAGGGGAAAAAATTACTATTCCCACTCCAGAGAGTGCAACAGTAGGGAAAGCGTTGGATAGCCTAGGGGTAAAAATTACTATTCCCACTCCAGAGAGTGCAACAGTAGGGAAAGCGCTGGATAGCGTAGGGGTAAAAATTACTATTCCCACTCCAGTGAGTGAAACAGTAGGGAAAGTAGATACTTCATATATTATTTAAAAATATTTATATATTAATATCTATAAAAAATTAATTAAAAGTAATTACCACTTTATTATAATATAATAATTAATTAATTACAAATACTAATTTAATTTAATCATTACAATTAGTTATCTAATAATACTAATTAATCACTAAATACCAATTAATTAATTAGTAATTAAACAGTTACTTAACAATTAAAATCTAATAAATACACATAAAAAATTAACATATGTAATTAGTTATAATTAAATTACTTCCCACCCTATTCCCCTATAAACCCACAACCCGCTACAGAATTAAATTACGCAAAATTTAAATAACATTAAATTCATTAATTAAATTACATTATAACATAAATAAACACTTTTAACACATAAAATACACTATAAATAATTCGATATTAATAAAATTTCGATATTTTTCTTAGCCTATATTATGTACTTCGATATTTTGACTATCTATATTTTAAAATTCGATATTACATTACTTACCTTCAAAACGATATTTTGATGTCTATATTCTGTCCATTCGATATTCTGTCCAGCCTATATTTTGTACTCGATATTATGTCCATTCGATATTTTGTAATCAATATTTTGTCTGTTTACCGTCAACAATGTCTAAGGGAGTCAAAGTCTTACTTTTAATTTCCGGGCTTTGTGCAGTGCTTAATTTGAGACAGTGGTTTTTGGTGCTGGCACTTAGCACTTAATTGTTGGCACCAACACTTATGACAGCTGCCACACGGTGGTGGTGTTTGTATAATTTACAGATGAGCATAACAGCAATTGTTTACCTGTGACCCAAGCAATTTTTATAGCTTTGGGAGCCTGCAATAGTCTGAATTGTAAGGCTTGTAGCAGAGTGCTGGTGAGCAGTTTTATATGTACTGTCATTGGCAATGCTTGTAGTGGCAATGGGTGGAGCATGCTGCAGAGGCCTCCTAACTAGACCCCTGGGGCCTTATTTATGATGGCCTTGCGTCAGTTTTGCGCCGCCGGTGCGTCACTTTTTGTGACGCACCAGCGGGGTAAAAAATGCGCCTCGTTGCGCCATATTTAAAAAGTGACGCATCTAGGTAGATGCGTCACTTTTTAAACCCCTGCGCCACATTATACCTGCGTCAGGTATAATGTATGCAGAGGGGGCGTTCCCCCGCCAAAAGCCTCGTAATAGTGACGCAGTGAAATCTATGAGATTTCACTGCGTCACTTTTAGGATGCTGTTGCGTCAAAATCTTGCGCCTGCCTCACAGCAGGCGTAAGACTGACGCAAGCCCTTTCACATGGGGCTTTCCCCATGTGAAAGGACGCATTGCTGTAGTTGCATCACTTTTGTGACACACTCCAGCAATGCGTCACTTTTGCGTTTACAGATACGTCAGAAATACTGACGTATCTGTAACTCCTTGCGACATGATGCGTCATACATTAAATATGACGCATCAGGAATTCCGTAAGGAGTGCGCAGTGAAAAGTGACGCATCGCTGTTTTCACGCAGCGATGCGTCACTTTTCATAAATGAGGCCCCTGGCACTTACATTTTTCCAAATTAAGCACTGGCTTTGTGAATCACTTTAATACAACTGACTAGCTGATCAAATTTCGATCACTGTCCAACAATATGATACTTTGTTGTGACTTTTTTTCAGCAAAAGCTGGAACTTCATTATTCTTTCAAAATGATTCACATTTTTCATTGTGTTATAATATCTTCTAAGGATTGTAGTCCACGCTTGTGTGACAGCTGTGGCCTAGCAACCACTCTGTTTTTCTATTGAAAAGGCATACGTGCAGTGAGTTTGTTATGCGTTTAGTCTCTCAAAGTATCACTTGCAGTTTTGGAGCATGAGGTTTACATCTGTACAATGGAGGCTGTAGCCGGGCTCTCCAAGTATAAATTGCAGTCATTTATAATACGTTCATAAACAAGTGTCCAAGTCAGACGTCTGTGAGTGAGCTTCTCTGACAAATTACACTTTTCCAGGATCGTATTTGGTACCATAAAATACTCAAAGCTAGAAATCATAGAACAAAAAGAAACTTACTTCAGATGAAGTATTTGCACTTTGGGCCGATTTAAAAATGTATTGATATCAGTATTTAATTTATAAAAAGTGCCAAGGCTCTTGTCGGGATGCCTCTGCAGCTTCCACCACACATTGTCCCTGCTATGCTGCCAATTATAGTAACAACACAACTACAAACCACTGCACTCCTACAAGTGTGTCAGTTCGGAGCATTTCAGGGTCCCAAACCTATAAGAATGGCTTGGGAGGCACTTAATAGTCATTTTAAGGTATATTGAATTGATAGTTAACTGTTGTTGTGGTAATCTCTAAATTAGGCAGAAACCGCCACCTTGTGGCAGACTGTTAAGCTCCGGTGTTGACAATTAAGTGTTAGTGCAGAGCACCGGAAACTTACAAGGGCGCACCACTCCTTGTGCTCTCAAACGGGCACACCCCTTTTACAACTAACATACAGAAGCACCCCTGCATTCACCCACAGCTACCACTGCACTAACTTAAACTCCACCTCCCGTTCTTCGGGTGCATGGCCTATGAGCCAGTCAATTATATTGAAAATTGTCCTTTCTTGTTTAGAATCGTTAGGAGCCCACGCTGGCCCACACAGTGACGGTGCAGACGCCGACCGTTACCTCAATGTAGGTACTCCCCTACTCATAGCTTTTACTTTGACCATAGTCCACCACAAGCATTTAATGCCCGTCTTTATATTATATTTTAGGCGCTCACATTTATTTCCTGATGAAGACCCCAACATGAGGCAAGAATAACCCTTACATATCCATAGGGGTCGAAACGTAGACCACACCATCCCAGCACACCAAAGGACTAAATACACTGGATTTGTCTAACCTATGTGTGATGTGATTAGGGAACATGTGTACTTGCTTAAGTGTAAAGGCCTACTGATTTTAATGTGATGCTACCAATGTCACACCACCTTTACCCAGTCCCTCACAAACCCGATCACATCCCTTCCTTCCTTCACTAAGAGCACTATCACTGTGATGCTTTGAAAATTATGCTTATATACTCCAAAAAAGAAAAGCTACTTTTGTGATGCAACAATTCACAATGGACAAGATTGTAAAAATAAATACAATCATATTTTGAATATTGTAAGCTCTTTTGTTTATTTTGTTTAATAATGCATAATGTTACATATATGTGGTGAACGTCTCTCCATGTAAAAAGAGCTGATTATTTAGAAAAAACTGCAGAAACTCGAACCACTTTTTCTGTACTGTACTTAGCAACCCAGGTCCTTGAGTTGTTTTGGGTTTACCCTGTCTTAACTAAATACTCTCAGAGCAAGAGGCTTCTTGCGAGGGTTTCCTTTGATTATACTAGTCATTAGTATCTGTATGCTGGTCAATTGAGGGCCATATCACAATGGAACTTGAGACCCTCTCTTATACGGAGGATTATATAAAGAATTTAATCAGGGGAGACACAGGGGCAGCCTTCCTTACACCTAATAGCACCAGTGTAGACTACTCTTTGAATGAAAAAATAAACAAACTTGAACGTTTGGAAAAGAAGCTAGTAAGAACAAAGCTACATGGACACCTTCTCACTGGATACCTGAGATCCAATATTATAGCTACGGGACTACAAGTTCGTAATGAGCCTGCCATATTCGTCGACAACCCCAAGTTTAAAGAAGGCTTCAGTTTCGTAGCAAACAATTGCTCATGCCACTGGATGGTGTTGGGGGTTGAGACGGCTAAGGAGCAGGTTGAACAACTCACGAAAGAGATTGATGAGCTTAAAGAGGAAATAGCCAGCCATTCTGCCTTTGCGAGTGCCAAAGAGATCCTTGAGAGACTGAAGAAAACCCTGAAGGACTTCGACGTGGAGACACAAACAAAGAAACTGGATAAGTTAGCAAAAGATATCCAGTACTACGACAAGAAGAAGACCTACCCCTACCTACAATCTGATTACTACAGGCAGGACACTCAGGGACGGCTCTTCTACAAAGGAAGAGGTGGCTACAGAGGAACACGGAGATTCACCAACTTCTCGGATTCTTCATATAGTGGCGACAGGGAAAACGACCAGGGCGGACCAAGTGGAAATTACCAACACCAAGATCAATGGCACCAGCCACCCCAGGAACGGATGAGCGGCCAACTGTCGCCTTTTTTAGGAGACACTCAATGGAGACCACCAAGGGGCAGAGGAAGAGGTGGATCCTGGAACAACCGCCCGACCCGGGGACAGAATCAACAGAACTGGGACGGAGGGAGGAAACAGGGCCAGAACACGAAACAGGTGAGATTCCAGCAAGAAGACCACGGGAGAGAAGCACCAGGAGAAAAACCTACAGATGGTAGCCGGTGGTACCCTCCGAACGACAACTAGAGCCAGCCCTCTAATCAATCTATCTAACCACACACTGACCACTGATGAAACAAGTGTACTCAGTAAGGGACTATCATTTGTACCTACGTCCCATGTGAACAGATTTAACATTAAAGCTGAACTCACCCGATTCTTCAGAAAGATACGACTGAAGAACTTTTTTCAAAACCGACCCTCGACAGCTATGACAGCGTTCACGAACCTACGACCTCCATCAACATTCATGCCTACTATGGCATCAGTCTCCCACAGAATCTTGACATACGAGAGTGTGGTGCTCAGGGAAGTCTTAAAAACTTGTGAAGCCAGACCCTACGTGAAACACAATATCACGAGAGCAGAGCGGACAGCACTGAACCCACTCAAGAACAACAAATCAGTGGTGATCAAACCAGCCGACAAAGGCGGATCAATCGTGCTGTTGAATGTCAAAGATTACAAGGCTGAAATCCATTTACAATTGCGGGACGGTGTTAGCCACAGACCAGTAGCAGCAGACCCCACTAAGGAGATTAGATTGGAGATATTAGCCATTACCAAGAAAGCAAGTGAAATGGGTTTCCTCACTAAGAAGGAACTTGACTACCTTAATGTAAACCAACCGCGGATACCAACGATCTACGCATTATCCAAAGTCCACAAAAACCCATCGAAACTACCTGGACGTCTAATCATCTCGGGATGCGAATCACTTCTAGAGCCACTATACAAATATGTGGATATATTTTTGAAACCACTGGCTGAAGCAACACCCACATACCTCAGGAACATGATGCAAGTGATTAACTTGGTGGACCAGATGCCCTTCAACAAGAATAGCCAACTTCTGGTTACGATAGACATCGTATCTCTCTACACCAGTATCCTGCAGAGACCAGCTCTGGAGTGTATGCGAAGAGCTCTACAAAAGAGGGAACAACCAGCAGGGGTTCCCACAGAGTTCATCATTGATATATTGGAAATTGCCATGACTAAGAACTTCTTTGTGTTTCAAAACAAGTTTTATATTCAAAGCAAAGGAGTGGCAATGGGCGCTGCCTTCGCCCCGGATCTGGCGATCCTATACATGTCAGATTTTGAACAGCAATGTATTCTATCAAGTCACAATCCATACCGCAACCATATCTCCAGATGGCACAGATATATAGATGATGTGCTCATGATATGGACGGGTGATGAACTTGACCTGAATGCTTTTACAGAATGGCTAAACACACAGTCTGAGGATATCAAATTCACCATGAGTATGGATAAGGAGTCCATAGACTTTTTGGATATTAGCATGAAAGAAAGGGATGGGGTACTGTATACCACACTATACAGGAAACCAGCGGAAAGGAATACCCTCTTGAGATATACAAGCCATCACACCAGAGGTCTTCGAGACAACCTGCCCTTCGGACAATTTCTCCATATCTGGAGGAATTGTACTTTAAAGGATGACTATTTCAAAGAATCTGATGATCTCATTTCCCGCCTGATGGATAGGGGTTATCCCAGGAGTTTGGTGACCAGATCTAGAAAAAGAGCTTGGTGCCAGGACAGATCAACCCTACTGATGCCAAGAGAACAAACGCCTACTCAAGAACGGATGATATGCGTAACAACATACTGCACCAAAAGTAACTATATTAAAAAAATTGTCAACAAACACTGGGGCTTGATTGCAGATGTCATCAACATACTTGAACCTCCAATGCACGCCTTCAAAAAGGCAAAAAACATAAGAGACCATGTGGTCCGCTCACTACTGGAAACGCTTCCGGCACCAACCATTCAAGGACTCTGGAACCTACCAGAGGTGGTAGGACATTTCAGATGTACAACCTGCAAAGCATGTCCCACATGCTGGGAAACTAAGAAAGTGACCCACAACAATCTCACCATAGATCTAAAGGCCCTCACCAACTGCAATACAAGTGGAGCTATCTATGCCATTCTGTGTCCATGTGAGCTTATGCACATTGGACAAACCAGACAAAAGATAAAGAACCAGATTTTCCAACATTGCAGCAGGATCCGGTGTCAGACGGTAGGGGCACCTCTAGTGGAACACTTCTTGGACAAGAAACACACCCCAGAATCAATGAGATGGGTGATACTTGAGAAGATTACTTTGGGCCCCAGAGGGGGTAACTTGAATTCCATTCTAAACACCAGGGAATGTAAATGGATGCATACTTTCAACACTATAGCAAAAGGACTGAACAAACTTGATGCAAACTGTAGCAGGGTTTCCGTTCTCCCACAGAACTGTGCACAGAGATCTAGAACCTGGGTGAGTTAGGGTGACCCAAAACTCACCTTAGTTTCAGAAATCCCCTTACCAAGCTAGCTACAGTGTCTCATCGGTAGTAATAACTTCCCAATGACTTAGACAATCCAGAACATGAACTTAGGTTACCTCAGGTATCGTGGAACACATGAACACTCTTTCGTTATATAATCATTACAAACCGAAACTGGGAGGCAAAGAACACACATGCAAGTTTGAAATGTTTATTTTTCAATGCAAAGTTCTCAAACGCAGTATCTTATATAATACCAACATACATATTATAAAAATCAGAGTTATCAGCATAGTCACTAATCCATAGTAAGCGAATGGTGATAGCATATTATAATGCAAAATCTATATAAAGTTTGTATCACCTATATTTCGCGCACCCTATTTAGCATATTATATTATATCTAAGAAGGTCTCATTTGGGTTCTAGCAGGGCGGGCCCATACCTCTAATGGTCAGTAGGAGCAGATCACATCAACAGCTACCAGCTCTCTGCATGCGAAGCATCAAGTGTGTTGATTCATTCCCTGTAACTCTATCTTAAACCCGCGTAGAGCCCAATGTTGGCAGCAACATTATTTGTGTTATGTCTAATGTGGTGCGAGGATCAGGCCTCCAGCAACCTTGTGTTAGGTTATTCTTAGAGGGTGCAGTTCTCAGTGTGCCGACAGTTGTACCAAGTGTACCAAGCACAACTGATATCAGAGCAATAACATATTATTCTCAAATAAATCACATCTTTCGTCTAGGTTGAAAGCTACAATAACAATTAGGTGTTGTGTGCAAACTGAAGCCGAAGGAAAAAATGTCGTTTTAAACATTTAATAAACTCATGCTAACTTAACACAATATATAGAAACGCAGTAACCATATGACACCCCCCAATGATCCGAGGACGGTTAAAAAAGGAAAAAAAAACAAGCCAATACTATAAGAAAGGCAAAACATGAAAGCAGAGTTCAACAATATTGAGCCAAGCTAAATGTATGTAAATGTATATAAGAATTAATAATACAAAATATGTATGAATGCCTATAGTGGCCACACAAAAATATAAAAAACTTGAACCTGAGGCCATTTATAAAATCATAGGCCCAGAACAAAAAGTCGAATGTTCGTAACAGAACAGGCACCATTCAGAATCACTAAAAAGTCACGTGCCATAATAGTGAAAGTCTCCAAAGCCACTCATGGGTGGATAGAATATGCAAAATAGGTAGCCACAGCTTCCAACATGAAATCACTGTCATCATCCGAAAACAGTTCAGCCATCCAATTAAGCAATGGGAAAGAACATACGTGCTCCTCCAGCACCGAATCCTCTAGCAACATCAGAGGACAACTCAGTGGGTTCTCGAGAACGCTATGTGCCAGAAAGTCATGCGCCGCTGCGGATATGTCCCACTGACCCATTAGTCCATGCATCGCTGCCACGGCCATAACCCTTTCGCCAGAACAAACCAACTCGTGAGCAACTACGGGGCTCATCAGCTGATCAAAATCGACGTCAGGAGAAGTCGGTAAGCAGAGACACAAATCAATGGCCCAGTCGAAATCACAGCACAGGCAATGAAACACAGGCTGGACACATGTGAAATAGGAAAATCGAAACGATAATCCAAAAGCCGTGCTTAAAGTCGCAAGCGGCAAGGAGCCATAGTAATCAAGCATCCGGTTGCGAAACAGCATAAGTAAGGGCTGAGCGTTTTCTTGCGCAGGATGGGCATCCATGTTTTATAAAGCAAAATATCACCAGAACGCCTGCAGCCAAAGCCAGTAAAACAGGGAATCCACCAAACAAGCTTGCGAATATAGAATGGAAAAACGCAGGGATTATACCAAATACTTTTTCAAACGTAGTCACGAGACCACTGCTAACCAATTTAAAAAAATGTGCCAGGCCAGACGTGGAGGAGGCATTAAAGATTTGATGAACCAGCTCGCAGAAATGAAACGGCAAATCAGTATTTAAAAGTGCCTGCACCTCTGTGCGTGTGTTAGCTATGTGAAGGACATAAGTTTCACGGGCAGAGCTCAGGGCCACTTCTTTTTGAGACAATAGTGCTCTTATTCGGCTCAAACCATTGAACTCCGCTCTCAAGGTTGGTATTCGTGGCCAAATGGAAACATCTGAATTTCCATGCGTGGGTGGATATAACACATTCTTGCAACACACCACACGTTCTGATACAGTAACCACATAGGCAATACCGACCATTAACACACAACACATCTCGTTATTCAAAAGTAAATAACTACCGTTTGACAATAAAGTGAATGTGGGAACTATTGCAGGAACCGGTGTGCCTTTTAAAACACAGGCTAAATTTGGCCTGTCCTGATTACAAGAACCATGCAACTGGATGTGCCTGCATATCAGTGAACGGTCAGGCGACTGTGTGCATTCTTCACCATTCAGATTCACTTCCTTTCCTTCTTTCAGACATCTGTATGTGTATGGTAAAGACCAGGTCTCATGTAGGAAAGCACTGCCTAGAGGTTCATATCTCCCAATAGCAATATATTGCATACAATTTGTAAATTTATACAGAGCAAATGGCAAAGTAATAATCCCATGGATAAGCCATGTAGCAGCGGCTGCCTCAGCCACAGAAAAGGGCAAAGATTCTAACTTTTCAATGTGTAACATAGAAAATGATGCATCTCGCATGGAAAGCATGCGCTGCTTGTCAGTCAAATTAAATGGGGCAAATAGTGATGAGACGTTCATATAACTCCAAGGCACTCGACCAGCCTTCAGAGTCTGTAGTGTCCAAGCAAACTGCATTACAGAACGCAATTGATTTTGACCATGATACAATACGGACACTTCATCATGTATAATGTCAACAACAGAAGAAACAATATTGTTCAATGTGTAAATTCAGGAAGAAAGCGTGTTAATACTGTTATCGACAACCGCAAGCACTTTTTCTAAATTTGCTTGATCAATTGCCCTTAGGCGTTTAGCAGCCTCAATTTGAGAAACTTTCCAAATTTCATTGTATACCGCATAAATCCATCGTTTAGATCTACCTTTAGCTGGGCCTTTTATAAAATCGTTCAAATCCACATCTTCAGTTAATTGAGACAGATGTAGTTTAACTGCAGCTAAAGTGGAATGTTGTAACCAATTTTGACACAGTTTCCCCACAGAGTAAGTGGTGACAGTATAATCAGTTTCAAAACGGGGATCTGGTCGTACTTGTGTGAACCCTTCAGCCAACCCCAGAAATCGACGTTGGCAAGAATCAGAACTCTTTTGCCACACTAGCCAACCCTTTGGATCCAAACTGGAAATATTAAAGGACGATTGTATAGTAGAGACTGTATCTCACGTATAGATAATTCAGAGAAATTACCCCAACCTGAACATTCTTCCAATTCGGGGATAATTGGTGTATTTAATTTTTTAGAAGTAGCCAATCCAAAGCATGTTGTTTGGGAAATAGTAGAATTTAGAAACAACATGTGATTCAGGATGAGACTTGCATGGTGCAAAGCCTCAGTGCCTTGTACCTGCCAATCTTTGGTACCCCAAACCGATTTAAGGTCAATTATTCCCTTCCAGAACTCGTAGCCATCTACAGCCAATTTATCTAGAAAGGACTTCGAATACAGCAACTTTGTATCGGTAAGTCTAACTTTGGACATGGACTTTTCCGTCATCCTGAAATAAAATGACTCAGGATTTGATTGATTGAAATCTGTAAAATAACCATATTTTTTCAGAAATGTATTGGAGCTTCCAATTAAAGGAGCTGGGCAGTGCTCCCACTGCGTGTAATTCACAGCAACCCTCCTGGAATTCGTCTTATGGAGAAAATGATTACCATAATGTTGGAAACAAAACAAATCACCATAATTAATAGAATCTAAATATAAGTCTTCAGCATCAAAAGCCGCATAGTATTTAAAATCAGAGAATAATGCTTCTACGGCCTGAATATCCCAATCATCAGAACGTATATTTTGTTTAATCACATCTCCCATGTTTACTCTAAGCACATTCGGAACATTAATCACTTCAGTGGGCCCATGTATTTGAAATCTAACCGCATCCCACACAATCCCATCAAGGACAGGCCAAGCAGTAATGTTGACTGTATTCAAGTTTCGTTTCAGTCTGTGTTCTGAATGTGAAGAGGAAAGAGGGGCCAATGTTCCATTTAGGTACAGAATTCCTGTTCTTTCTTTAACGTAGTGACCATCAATCAGGCGGAAAAAATAAAACACAAAACCAATTGACATAAAAAGGTAAAATGAAAATAGGATCAACCAAATGTATGTCCAAGGGGGAATTAAAAAATGTTTTTTAAACAACGTGGCATATTTTGCAATAATTGAGGGTTTCTTTGAAAGTTCCGAAACAGAGTCAAAAGAGAATCTGGACTGGTCGGCCAAACGAGTCTGCAAATCAGGCATCGATAAATCAGCAGGATAGGTGTAGTTCAGCTCATCAATGTTAGTAACAGGAATAGTATTTAAGAAAGGACTGGATATGGCAGGCATCTCGAGGGACACCTCCTGTTCTGCACCAGAAGTAATTGCTAGCACAGAGTACCTCACCATGGAAGGACAGGATACAGCCGGTGTCATGCTATGAAGAATCGGCCACCCTGTGTGTCTTGACATTGTCAATAGAAATAAATCTGTTTTCCTTACGACCTGGAAGTGGCGGTAAAATGACTGTTCTTGTGCCCTTCACTCCAAGAACTCGAACCGGTGCACGATTTGAGGGACCAAACTCTTTCTTGTTATCGATCTTCTCTCGAACCAGTTCTCCAACTTGGGGTAGCCAGCCAACTACCGGGATCTGCAACGCATCATCCGATGTGGAGGGCAAATGTTCCTTTGCTAGACTGTCTCTGGTCTTTTGTAGATCCTGTAAAACATTGCAATGTTCATCTACGTCAAAGGCCGTGGCCTGGGCCTTGCAGTCTAGCCCATCGAGCTCAGGGACGTACATCTTGATACCAAAGAGCAATTCGTACGGGGTCCGCCCACCCAGAGACCTTCTAGGGAGATTATTAAGCGCACGCTGCACGCCATTGAGGTGGGCTAACCAGTTTCTGCCAGTGCCTATAACTCGAGCTGTCAAAGATTGCTTTAAGTCACTGTTCATTTGTTCAACTACACTATTGCCCTCGGGCCTGTAGGGACTCAAAAACTTGACTTGGACCCCCAACGAAACCATAGCATCCTTATACGCCTTAGAGGCGAAAGCCGGACCCTGATCCGAATGGAAGGAACCACAGGCAAAAATTCCCACAAAGACTCGCAAATCCTTAATGACAGTTCGTGAATCAGCGCTCCGATGTGGCCATACCCACACAAAGCGTGTGCATGAATCAACTGCTACTAAGATGTATTTGTATGCAGTATCAGAAGAAAAAGGACCGCAGTGATCCAAATAAACGCATCCAAGCGGTTTATTAGAGATATACAACTGTGTCTGAGGCGGACGCGCAGCAGTTGAAGGTTTAATCTGCTGGCAAATGTCACATTGAAGGACATTTTCGCGCGTCTGTTTGTACAGTCCCCGCCACCAGAACCTCTGTTGTAGCTGAGTTACAGTGGCTGAGACGCCCGCATGCGCAGACGCCACACCTTCGTGAGCCGCTGTAATCAAAGTAGCCCTGCGATCCGAGTTGGGAACTAGACGTTCGCCAACATCAGGAATTTTCACATAAGGAACCTTATCGGGACTTAAGTGGTATGTGTATTTAGAAGGGAATCCCGCAGGATATTTACCTCCCTTCTCCGTTGCAGCAACAGCTGCCAAGATGTCATCATCTATTCTGCTTTTGGATCTCGTGACTGCTGCAACTAAGTATTTTGATACTGCTGACTTCGCTGCTTCATCAGCAAGCGAGTTACCAACAGCGTGGACCCCCACGCGCTGATGGCCGAGAGTATGAATCACAAACACGAGTGGCAACTTCTCTTTAAGTTCCGCCACTCGGACCCAGGTCATTTTGTGTTTTATTGTGCTACCTTTGGAATCACGGAACTCATTCTGAATCCAAAAGAACAAGTTTTCATTGTAAGACTGGACACAGTAGTAAGAGTCACTTACGATCAAAGTCGTCACACAAGGATCTGCGTACTCCAATGCAAGCATCAGAGCACGAAGCTCTGCTAATTGTGCGGTGCAGTCCCCAAGCGTCTGCGTGTGCACGACACTGGACTTGAACTCATCGTTCACCATGGCACCGACCACAATGGCGCATGCGGAAACGTAGGCATGTTTAGAGCCATGCACAACCTGCGCCGAACCATCAGTGTAAATGATGCAATGGAAATCCTCCAACGGCCGCATTGCTAAAGGAGCAGGATGAACAAATTCATACTGTAAATACTCCTGCGACCGTAAAGTGGCGTCAAAAATAAACGTGACATCCTGGGATGTCAAGGATGCAGCCCACTGAATCCACCTAGGGTGCAAAGCTTTGGAATTAGGTACACTGGCTTTCGTAACTGCTTCCAAGGCAGGACACGGGGTAACAACCAACATGCGTTTTCCTTGCGACAGGGCACGCTCCTTAAGAATTGCCATCTGTACAGCCGTTAAAACTTTCTCCACAGTGGAAAAACGCAGTTCCGCCGAAGTGTACAAGTGTGACTTGTAAGCAATAGGTACTGTATCTCCTTCATTAAAAGTCAGGTACGTGAAACCCACCGCCCCAGGGATAATTCTTATCACCAGGTTGGTTTTGTTATCACGAGCCTGTAAGTATTCAGAAGCGAGCAAATCAGCCTGCAAAGACTGCAGAATGGCTGAATGCTCAGGCAGCCAGCACGATTTGGAAAAAGATGGTTGTATCAAAGCATACAAAGGCTTGATATGCTGGGCATATTCCGGAATGTAAGTTCTCCAGAAATTCAAAAAGCCCAGTAAAGATTGTAATTTCTTCAGTGTTGTCGGAGAACGCAACTGTGCGCATTTCTCCAGGAAGTGAGGTGCCAACCCCTTCCCCTCGTTGTTAAGCTCGTATCCGAGAAACAACACTGTGTACTCTGCAATGTGCGACTTTGCAAAGTTAAACTTGTAACCAATGTCCGCAAAGTTACAAATTATGCTATTTACTCGACACAGATGCTCCCAAAGATCGTCGTCTGTGAGATAAATGTCATCCACATACGAACAAGCAACTGGGCCGATGCCCTCCAAAAGAGAGACAATGCGGGCGGAGAATACTCCAGGACTATTCTTATAGCCCATTGGGAGACGCCGAAACATTTTTTGCACACCGCCGCATGTAAAGCTGGTCCACTGGGAACTTAGACCGTCTAATCTATGGGCATAAAAACCATTGGAAATGTCAAGCGTGGTTTTGAACCGTTTACGCTCAAGACTATTCACTAACGCAGAGCCATGAGTATTCTGTACTGCGCAGTTACGGCAATGCGAGTTCAAATGCCTATAATCCAAAACCAAACGATATGAGCTGTCCGGCTTGTTTACAGTAAAAAGGGGGTTATTCATCGGTGACACACACGTTTCAATTACACCTTGATATTCCAATTGTTCAAGGATAGCTGCGACTGAAGCTTTGGCTTCACGCCGTATGGGATATTGAGGTTGAGGCTGCGGCTGAGACCGTAAAGGAATCTCGTGGCTCGGAGACAATTTATCCCAGCCACACTGATTAGGGTACACAGCCGGCGCAAGCGCCAGAGCCCACTCTTCTGCAAAATGCAGCGCTTCCACTCTCGATACAGTGTGCGCGAAACTGGGGAGGATCACCTCCTCCCCTCGCGGAGCTGCGAGAACAAAAGGCGGGGGCCAGTCAGCCTCCGAAAGCAAAATGTCATACGTAGACGAGAGATTTTCCCAAAATACCCCTTTCACAGTTCGCTGCATGTCACCTTCTATTAACAGGACAATTTCAAAAAGACGTTCAGGGGGAGCAACATGCGTATCAGCAGTTTCAATCACAACATAAGTGTCAGTCGCTGTCACCTTCAACAGTGGACGGAGGGCCTCTCTCACTATAGTAATCTCTGCCGCGCTGTCCAGCAAGGTCAGAGCCCACGTCAGATTCCGAAGCCGCGTTCTCACTATCTGGGGCATATCGATGCGCTGTCAGTGCGGCGACTTTCTTCGTGGCAAACTGTGGTCTCTTGGGCGTAGTGCCTTCCTGCTGCTCTCCACCGTTACGTGGGCGGGGCTGACCACGTCCTTGCTGGCCACCCCGGCCCCTGCCGCCCCCTCCACCACCGGTTGACGGAGCCGATGAGTCCTGAAAGGAACGAGGAAAGCGTTGGTCAGAAGCCTGAAACCTTTCAGGTGATTTAATCATCGCGCGATCGCGCAAATCATAAACTCGATCCGACTGCGCAGGCAACGGAGACGCAGGAGCAGAAACCTGTGTTTGTTGTTGTTGTTGCTTACCCTGATTCTGCTTTTTAGGCCAATTCTGTTTCTTGGACTTAGGTTGACCACTAGTATCCGAAGACTGGCCCTGGGGCTGCTTTTTCTCTTTATCAGGAAAAGCCTTAAGCCCCTTCGCATTGCGGCCAACCGTTTTATAAGCAGCCACAATAATCCTTGCCAACCGACGGGGTCTCTCGGCCTCGGGAACTAACGCCAATGCGTTAGCAACCTGAAAGTTCACTGCATCCCCCTTGACATTCGCAAGGATCAGATCGCAAACTACATCAAAGGTGCCACACAGGCGCATACCCAACTCAACCGCCGACTCCGGTCCGTGTTCATCTTGAACACGTTTAAGGACCGCTCCCAGATGGGTCACAGATGGGGTGCCATAGCACCTCGAATAGACCGCTGCAAAAGTCTTACCCCAGGTCTCACAGTCAACAAGTTCAGGTGCCAAATCTTTCGGTAAACTTAGTGTAAGAATCCTGTGTTTATCACCAGGACTCGTGTTGGGAAACACAGCTTCCAGCTGGCCGAATTTCTCAGCAAGCCAGAACGGAAAATCATCCTTGTCCTGGGGCTTTTTGCCCATCACGGAATTCACCATGACAGGATTGATTTTCAAACCAGCCTGTTCTGCACGAAGCTGTGCGCCCCTAGGGGCTACGTCCTGAACATTACGGCTAGTGTAATGAACAAGCGCTCTAATCACTGCCACTGCGACTTCATGAAGCCGCCGCAGATCAGCCACGTTACAAGTGGCGCGATTAGGGTGAGGAGTGAATCTAGCCAAAGAGGGCCAAGGTGTGCCCGGAATGGACAAAGGACCTAACCTCGGAGCGGTTAAAGCGTGTGGTAGGGCGCCACCAAACCAAACTCCATGCTGCCAAGCATCAATAGGAACTTCCAGTGCCCTGTACGGAGCATACGCAACCGGTACAGCTGAAGCAGTGTTTGAATGGAACACTCCAGAATTAGCGTCCACCGCCGGAAAGTCACCCACGAATAAAACAGTTCGTACGGGTAAGCATGTTCCGCACTCACCACCAGAACCACAGCCAAGCCGTCTACAGGGACATTATAAGCCCGCAAGTGGTCACGCACCGCAATGCGACTATGTTGCGGGATGTCCACGGGTTGTGCCATGTCAGCACCGGAAAGAGAAAAAACAAAGATTACTTTGTAGCACAACTGGCTAGTAATTCAAGGAAACCGTTTTTAGATAGATTCAAGCTTGAAAAGACCTATTTCAAAAATAGGTAGGTTTTTCCGACACTGCCGTTTTCCGGAAACGGGAATGAAGGCGTTAAGGTTTGAATGATATACTACTCGAGTGTCATGATATAAGGCCAATCAACGTATGGGCGCCATGTAGCAGGGTTTCCGTTCTCCCACAGAACTGTGCACAGAGATCTAGAACCTGGGTGAGTTAGGGTGACCCAAAACTCACCTTAGTTTCAGAAATCCCCTTACCAAGCTAGCTACAGTGTCTCATCGGTAGTAATAACTTCCCAATGACTTAGACCATCCAGAACATGAACTTAGGTTACCTCAGGTATCGTGGAACACATGAACACTCTTTCGTTATATAATCATTACAAACCGAAACTGGGAGGCAAAGAACACACGTGCAAGTTTGAAATGTTTATTTTTCAATGCAAAGTTCTCAAACGCAGTATCTTATATAATACCAACATACATATTATAAAAATCAGAGTTATCAGCATAGTCACTAATCCATAGTAAGCGAATGGTGATAGCATATTATAATGCAAAATCTATATAAAGTTTGTATCACCTATATTTCGCGCACCCTATTTAGCATATTATATTATATCTAAGAAGGTCTCATTTGGGTTCTAGCAGGGCGGGCCCATACCTCTAATGGTCAGTAGGAGCAGATCACATCAACAGCTACCAGCTCTCTGCATGCGAAGCATCAAGTGTGTTGATTCATTCCCTGTAACTCTATCTTAAACCCGCGTAGAGCCCAATGTTGGCAGCAACATTATTTGTGTTATGTCTAATGTGGTGCGAGGATCAGGCCTCCAGCAACCTTGTGTTAGGTTATTCTTAGAAGGTGCAGTTCTCAGTGGGCAGACAGTTGTACCAAGTGTACCAGGCACAACTGATATCAGAGCAATAACATATTATTCTCAAATAAATCACATCTTTCGTCTAGGTTGAAAGCTACAATAACAATTAGGTGTCGTGTGCAAACTGAAGCCGAAGGAAAATATGTCGTTTTAAACATTTAATAAACTCATGCTAACTTAACACAATATATAGAAACGCAGTAACCATATGACAAAACTTTGCGTAATTGGCAGGACTTGACCCTGAGTAGACACACTTCATAAGTCACACATACTAAGCCTTAACATGAAACCCATGGGCTAGGCTATTTCATACATAGGAATCATTGTAAGAGAGACTCGATTGCACCCCTGTGTATCCAACCGTTAATGTAAGATCTACTGAGACATCTTCATCGTGAATGTACATGCATACCAACTTAAAATCAGTAATGCATTAATTATAAGAGGACTAATAGGCTTGTTAATGTAAGATCTACTGAGACATCTTCACTGTGAATGTACATATATACCAACTTAAAATCAGTAATGCATTAATTATAAGAGGACTAATAGGCCTGCTTTGCTCAACATGAGATGATACATTAGAATCGGTCGCTTGTATAACCGTGATTGATTCCCTGTTTTAAATGTACCCACTTACAATGTTGTATCCCTCATTTGAAATAATATGGGTGTACTGTTGAACCCAGGCAGCATTGCACTGTGAACTACTTCGAGCCCCTCAATTTGGGCAGACACTGTGATAAAATATGTACTTGTCCTCACATGAACCAGAGAGAAACACATGTCAGACTCAGATTCGAGCTCTTTATTTTGTGCAGCTACTGTGATACAATATGCACTCATTCCTCACTCTAACCAGTGATAAACACACGTCAGATTCAGAACCAAAATGAGCCTCTTTTGAGACGCCCCCCTGAAGACGATGTATACTGTGAGACGGCCCCCAGCAACACTCGCTGGTGATTGGCCTAGACCCGCCAAGCCTCCAGGACTAGCATCCAGCGGTGGCACCGCGAGATACTTATGACTCATCATGTCAGTATCCCGGTGCCGCCGACTGAAGTAAATGCTGACCATGAAGCAGGTAGGAACTCATTTACCAGCCTGCCTCGTAGATGCGCGTAAACTATTCGCAGCAGCATGCAACACCCTGCTCCATGTTACAAACCAATTTTGAGCATTTCTCTCAAGCCTGCCTCGTAGATGCGCGTAAACTATTCGCATCAGCGTACGACTCCGTGCTCCATGTTACTAACCAATTTTGAGCATTTCTCTGTTTGTCCCAAATAGACTAGCCCTGCCCCGAGTTCCTGCAGAGGCGTTTTTACTGCTCGTATCTTTTTAATATCCCGAGTCAAACTATAGGGATGCAGTCATGAGGGATTGACTAACACGCCAATACCTGCCTTTTGCAATAGCCGCTAGATCCCGCAGACACTTTTGAACTGCTCGTGTCTTTTTAATGTAACGATCCACAAAATATAGATGCAGTCATGAGTGTTTGAATAACTGGCAAACACGATCATCATGGAACGATAATACTTGCCTTTTGCGATAACCACTAGAACCGTTGACAGTGTCTGCCATATTTCTTTTGCGCATTTGTTTGAATCCAGTCTACCTATAAGGTGCATATGCATAAATTTTGTTGCAATATGACCCTTTAGTAATATCACTAATGGGGATGTACATCCATTGGTGCCCAAGCGCTACGTGGTATCAGTTCACTACTTACCTGAAAGGCTTGACTATACCGCCTCAGCTTGTACTGTTCACACTACAAGCCTCTACCCCAGACAATGGCGCGACCTAAGACAATCCCCCCTTTTTTCTGCTTTTCAGAATGGTGCAAGATACGCACTGAATTAAGAAATTGTCCTCGACTGGACCATATACGCGACATAGGTGCAAGAATATGCTCATCCACATGAGCACTGCCCAAGTAAGTCCCCCTTAAACTCCCTCCCCCGTTCTTCGGGTGCATGGCCTATGAGCCAGTCAATTACATTGAAGCTTGTCCTTTCTTGTTTAGAATCGTTAGGAGCCCACGCTGTCCTAGACATTGACGGTGCAGACGCCGACCGTTACCTCAATGTAGGTACTCCCCTACTCATAGCTTTTACTTTGACCATAGTCCACCACAAGCATTTAATGCCCGTCTTTATATTATACTTTAGGTGCTCACATTTATTTCCTGATGAAGACCCCAACATGAGGCAAGAATAATCCTTCCATATCCATAGGGGTCGAAACGTAGACCACACCAACCCAGCACACCATAGGACTAAATACACTGGAGTTGTCTAACCTATGTGTGATGTGATTAGGGAACATGTGTACTTGCTTAAGTGTAAAGGCCTACTGATTTTAATGTGATGCTACCAATGTCACACCACCTTTACCCAGTCCCTCACAAACCCGATCTCATCCCTTCCTTCCTTCACTAAGAGCACTATCGCTGTGATGCTTTGAAAATTATGCTTATATACTCCAAAAAAGAAAAGTTACTTTTGTGATGCAACAATTCACAATGGACACGATTGTAAAAATAAATACAATCATATTTTGAATATTGTAAGCTCTATTGTTTATTTTGTTTAATAATGCGTAATGATACATATATGTGGTGAACGTCTCTCCATGTAAAAAGAGCTGATTATTTAGAAAAAACTGCAGAAACTCGGACCACTTTTTCTGTACTCTGCACTAACACAGGCACAGTTCTGGCATCCTGTGCTCACTCAGGCAGACATCTCATCCAGCATTCATGCAAGCACACTGGGTGCAGCAAACTGCTCAGAACCATGGGCTGTATTATAGAACGTGCCCTTTCTTGTTTAGAATCGTTAGGAGCCCACGCTGGCCTAGAAATTGACGGTGCAGACGCCGACCGTTACCTCAATGTAGGTACTCCCCTACTCATAGCTTTTACTTTGACCATAGTCCACCACAAGCATTTATTGCCCGTCTTTATATTATATTTTAGGTGCTCACATTTATTTCCTGATGAAGACCCCAACATGAGGCAAGAATAACCCTTCCATATCCATAGGGGACGAAACATAGACCACTCCTACCCAGCACACCATAGGACTAAATACACTGGATTTGTCTAACCTATGTGTGATGTGATTAGGGAACATGTGTACTTGCTTAAGTGTAAAGGCCTACTGATTTTAATGTGATGCTACCAATGTCACACCACCTTTACCCAGTCCCTCACAAACCCGATCACATCCCTTCCTTCTTCACTAAGAGCACTATTGCTGTGATGCTTTGAAAATTATGCTTATATACTCCAAAAAAGAAAAGTTACTTTTGTGATGCAACAATTCACAATGGACACAATTGTAAAAATAAATACAATCATATTTTGAATATTGTAAGCTCTTTTGTTTATTTTGTTTAATAATGCATAATGTTACATAGATGTGGTGAACGTCTCTCCATGTAAAAAGAGCTGATTATTTAGAAAAAGCTGCAGAAACTCGGACCACTTTTTCTGTACTCTGCACTAACACAGGCACAGTTCTGACATCCTGTGCTCACTCAGGCAGACATCTCATCCAGCATTCATGCAAGCACACTGGGTGCAGCAAACTGCTCAGAACCATGGGCTGTATTATAGAACGTGCCCCGGAGGCTTAACACACATATGCACCCGCTGTGTTCACCCCTGGGGCACTCTGGCATTATAGAAGGAGCTGTAGATGCTTGTGCTCCCCTGCCGTAATACATATAGTGCTGGCGTACATGTAACGCCAGCACTATCTAAAGAGGGTGTTCCCTCATTTGCACGTGGAATCTCTTTACCTCTGTCCCCTCACAGTATAATGGACGTGGGTGCAAAGATAAAACAGCTGTCAGGAGGTGCACTGACATAATACCACAAAAAGTAGCCGCATACTGGAGGGGGTCCTATGGTCCCCCCCCAGACATCCCTTTGCAGGTGGATGAAGTCACTCACTGCAGCTGCCTGCAACAGGATCTCTCTCACCTCTTAAAAGTGCAGGCAGGTTGCATCCTGCACAGTGAAACACTGAGCATCTTTGAAGCAGCAGCTCAATATTTCACTTGAATGCACTGCCCCCACGGCAGCACAAATTCGCAGCTGCCCTAGGGTCTGCACACTTTTTGTAATATGGCATACTTTCCCTCTTTTCACAAGAGCGCAAGCAGGAAAGGTACACTGTATAGGCAATACAGCAGTCAACCATCATCTAACCACTTAAATGAAACAAGCAAACCAAAAAAAAATCATTTTCCGCATCATTTCATAACATAAAGTTGTGCAGAGTGCTTTGACGTGGCATGTGGAATAAGGTTTAAGTTTTGTAAAATAGATAAGGACATTGCATGTAACACTAGCACGAAAAAGTCTATAAAGGCAGCTTTGAATCTCTCCTTTATTTATTGTTTAACATATACCTGCAAAATATTCTGTTGTACAACTTGATCATAGACATACGCCCATTAGACCTCCGAATGCGCTATGCGAAAATGTTGTGATAGGTAAATGACCTGAGTGCTGCATCTTTTATTACAACACTATGGTCTTTTAGAAGCCATGATTGAATGCCATGCAAAGCGGATGAGGAATGGTTTTAGGACGGGGATCAGGTTGTAAGGAGCGTATATACAGTTATGGAAGAAATGCTGTTGTGAGGTTTCATGTTGCGCCTCTTAAACTCAAGAGTTTTTTCTCCATTGTGCTGCTTGTACAAAAGTCGGATTTGCTTTCATGGTTACCCCCACTTTTTTGTTGGTGTCAGTATGTTTTTCTGGCTAGTCTGGCTGAGATCCTGCTAATCAGGACCCTAGCCACTGTGCTCCCTCCCTAAATATTTGACATGGTAAGTATTTTGGTACCTCTACAATTGACTACTGGTGTACCCTTGCAAGTTCATAACAACTCGTAAGAGAGGGTCCGAGGGAGGTGTTTAACGACCAAACAGGCAAATACCCCCTGTGTAACTACTTCAATAACAACAGAGCCTGTAGGTCAAGTGGTGCTGAGATACAAAAATTAACACTGGTATAGTTGCACAAAAAGTACTAAAGTGAATCAAAAAGGCTATCAACTATTGCTGATTAAGTCCTATCAGCCCACCTGTTGGCGGAGCCTCATCATGTAGGACTTCCGAACTTAGGTCTGTGTGCGATCGCCCAGTTGTATTTTAGCGACGCATCACTGGACCAAGGTACGGTCACCGCAATCGTTCATACAGAAGGTGAGGCAGATATGTGCAGTGCGGAAATTAAATAAAGTGAAGTGTATTAAAATGGCTATCAAAGCAAACAAAGACCTTTAATGCCTGGACGTCAGATTAAAAAATAGTGAAATGACAGTGTGAAAAAATCACTGTCTGACTTGCTTGGTAGAAATCCAAAAAGATCTATATAGGGCCAACATGTTTCTGCCTTACTGTGAAAAGTCACTGGCATTCGTCAGGGCCAAGCTCTTATCTGCTACTGCAAAGGCACTATCGTATGTGCTAGAATAATGAAAACTAGAAAATAAAAATAAGAGTGTTTGCCTGGACGTGATAGTCACAAAGTAGTGATGGTCCAGTCTGAGTTTATTTTGAATTTTCAGTGGTTTTGCACAGTTATAGCACCTTCTACATAGTATTTGCTGAAGATGTAATTTTGAGGATTATACACATGCAATGTCTACATGGTTCTCTCCCCTTTTCTCGTTCTTATACAGGAAAGACCTACTGCATCATCAGAGCAATACTAAGAAGATGTGGTAGGATGGTCTTGAATGATCACTCTTATTTTTATTTTCTAGTTTTCATTATTCTACCAGCAATCTAGTGCTGCTGCCTACCCCAGACACAATTCTGCCCTCCTGCTGCTGACCTGAGCTCAAGCAGAGGTAGGTAGAACAATAGGTTTCATGTCACAGACATCCTCCCAAAGGATGGGGGCACTTGCCAGTGCTACCAGACAGCTTTAAAGGGCACATTTGGTGCCCTCCTTACATACTCCAGTTGGAACCAGTTCTTGGAGCCCCAGGCTCCCACTCTGGTGCAAAACTGGAGAAAGGACATGGAAGTATCCTCCCCTCTGACCAGCCCCTCCTCTGGGAGGGACCCCTGAGGTGTCCTAACGCCATCCTCTGGGTATAAAAGGGCTTACCTGTGGGTGGATCCTCAGATTCATTGTGGGACAAGACTCAAGACTGAAACCACATCACTCTTCGGCCATCTGGACACTTGGACTTCACTGAACTTCGCCTGGAATGAAGACTGCATCACAGAAGACTCCTCCTACTCCTTGTCTCGCTGTTCCGCAAGGCATTGTCTGGGTCTGTGGTTCATCCAGGTTCTTCAAACAGACCAATGGGCATCAATGACACCTGAAGTTATCTCCCTTGGAGTGAAGAGTCACTCCCCTGCATCTGCAGGCACCGCAGCAAAGCTGACCGGTCTGCTGCTCATGACGTCCCTAGGACCTTAAAAGGCTCAGCAACACAGCTGGTTGTTCTGCAACTCCTGCAAGGCCTGGCCTGTCCTCTCTGCAATTTGTAGGCCAGTATCCCTCACCAGAACTGCTGGGATCGAACCCCTGAGCACTGCATAGACTTTCTGTTGCCAAGGCCTGTTGTCTCTGCAGTCCAGAGATCTTCGAGCTACTAGAAGCTTCAGCCTCCAGCATATCTTCTTGCCAAGATCAACATCCTCCCTGCATCCTCTACATCGTGTGCCTTTTTCTTTTGTGAGCTGCTCTAGGTCCTCTTGAAACTCCTGTGCCTTTAGCCTGCGGGTCCTCTTGAGGGTCTTCTCTTGCCTTAGTGAGCTCCCTTGTTTGCTTGGGGCCTGCTCTTAGGTTCCTGCACTTGGTGAATCCCTATGACCTTGCGGGTACTAACGTTGCGCCTTCATCGTTTACCACGTCTGTTACTGCTGCCAAGGCTTGTTGGTGCTCCAACCACAGACCGACACCCTAGTTCTCGACTTTCAACATGGGACAGCTCGTGAACGACTCCTGGTTTTACTCAGATCTCTGACTAGGGTTGAGTGGAAGAATAGTTTCAGCACTCCGGCCATCATCTTGTGTTTTCTACCTCAACATTGCTTGGCCCCCACTGCTGCAGTGACAAGTTCACCCTCATCACTCCTGCATCTTCCGTCATCAGTGGCATTTCTCTTCCGTACATCCTGGTCACCGCTGAGTGGCATAGACCCTGTCTTCTCTGCTTGCAGGTTCTTCTCTTCAAGAATCCTCCCTTGGATTCCAGCGGACTCTTGCATTGTCTTCTCCAGCGGCATCTTTACTGAGGTACTTCATTGTGGTCTACGGCGGTTTCCGACATCACTTCGCACATATGCACCTGTCTGCCCTGGCGTAGGTATCCTGGATCCTGGGGTATCTAACGGTGGGGTGACTCTTCAACCTTCTGTCTTCCACTGGGTTTCTTCAGGATCCACTGGGAAGGGTCATTCTTCAAAACAGCAACCACAACTTTTTCTCTGTTTCCACTCTACACACAGCCTCCGAGGGGTTCTTGGGTACTTACCTTGGCTGGTTCCTTGTGTCCCCAGCTCTTCTGAGTCTCCTGGTCTAAGTCCTAACTTCGGTCATTGTTCGCATTCCATTTTCTTAGTATATGGTTTGTTCTCCCACTGAAAATCACTGTGTACTGTGCTTACTTACCTGTTTACAATTCAAGCATAGTCTGTATTTGTGTTGATATATCCGATGTAGGAGATATACCAATATGCTAGTGAGTGTTGTGTGATAAATAGACATTTTTATAACTACACTGTGTGGTTCTTTTTCGTTTAACCTACACAACATGATTAGATCTGGTAAAAGAAGCTGATTAGCTCTCCTTCTGGACTACGCCTGAAGGCTGCTCTCCACAGCTACCACTTCAAGAGCTTTCTACTGTTGTCTAAGACCACTAAAATCACCCATAAGGGTTGTCTGGATTAGTGCAAGGTGCTTCACTCAATTAAGTGTGCACCACATACTAAGCCCACTTCCTACATTGCTACACTGAAAAGAGTATGCTGTGTCTGCAAGTAGCTGTTTGGTTTTTGGCTCTGATTTTGGTTTTGTTTAAACCCCAACAATCCTGGCTGCACAACCATGGCACATAATTGTCTTTCAGCTCCTCGAGTTGGGAAAAAGGCAGACCCTTTAATTGGTTGCTAATAAATCCATAAATCATAGAGGCAAATGTGAATAGAAACCGAAAAGTTGTCACAATAAAAAGGATTGAAAAGCGAGATTAAAAGATGGTTTTGTTCCGGTTTCAATTTCAATGATTACACAGGAAAATTAAGTAGTTTAACACCCATCGGAAGCCAACACAATTGTAATTCAAGCACTCTTTTAGCAGAAGCAAACAACTCCTGCCCAATCAAAACATGTACTCCTGGGCCCAACATGTAAGTGGAGCCAAACGCCCTATGTTGGTGATTCTCACGTATTTATCTGGCAATAGCTGTGCAGTCTTGGACCATAAAATGGTTGCTCTGTGTTTGAGTACATTTTTAATCTTACAGATTTGGTGAACGCGGTTAAATTGTTGGCGAACTTCGTGGGCAATTCAAAACAGGGATTTATCACTGACCAACCTAGTGAAGCTTTTTCAATCGTGCCTATTTCAAAAAGCTGCAAATATAATTTTTGTTGCTTACACACGCAAACACTTTTTCTTGCAAGTGCAAAAACACTTGGAGGGCGAATGGGTAGGAAGTAGACGTTAACGAACTGGAATGCCCTGTGAGGCTGACTACACTAATGCACATATACACATTTATGTATCTTAACAAGCTGCTCTCCAATTCCCTCCCACTCTGCAAAGAAGGGTGTTGGACTTGGCCCTTTTGGCAGGTACACCCCGAAACTTTTCGCATTCTCCTAACCTTTTTCTGTTACATGGTGTTGGTGATTTAAGGCCTCTGAGCACTTTAGCTCTGTGGTCCAGTGTAAAGTGCATGCGCTCTCTGAGTGCGTGTGGTGAGATTGGCCTGCCCTCCCATAGAAATGCTGGGGGATATGTGTGTCCATGGTAATTCCCGGTATGAGAGAAGTGCAGGGGAGAGTTTACTATGTATGAACTCGTGAGAACAAATGCTGCGCAATGGTGTGCACAGATTTATGGTGACTGGTGGAGAAATCTCACTTTAAAAGTTAGCGATACCAAAGAGGATGATGGATGGAGCGCTTGAGCAAATCAAACACTCACCCCCAGTCAACTGATAAGGGTTTAATCCATCACTGTTCTTTAGCTCACTCCACCACCGCAGTTCAGACATGGCCATATGCAAATCAGTCTGACCATGCGCCTCATGGGAACCGTCCAGCCCGAACTGCCAAGCCATGTCTTCCCTGGACCGGAAACAAGCATCCTGAGACCAGTTTCGGATTCATAACCCTCATCAGCCAGGCTATCTTGAATTCAGTGGTAGAGTGAGCAAGGGACCCACGTCTGGGAATACCTTCCAAACATAGGGCGAGCAAAGCGATACCAAAGGGGATGATGGACGGAGCATTTCAGCAAATCAAACACTTACCCCCAGTCAACTGATCTGGGTTTAATCCATCACAGTTCTCTAGCTCACTCCACCACCCCAGTTCAGACATGGCCACATGAAAATCAGTCTGACCCTGTGCCTCATGGGAGCAGTCCAGCCCGAACTGCCAAGCCAACACTTCCCTGGACCTGAAACAAGCATTCTGGGACTGGTTTCGGATTCATAATCCTCATCAGGCAGGCTATCTTGAATCCAGAGGTAGAGTGAACAAGGGACCCACGTCTGGGCATACCCTGCCAACATAGGACGAACAAAGCAATACCAAAGGAGATGATGGACGGAGTGTTTGAGCAAATCAAACACTCAACCCCAGTCAACTGATCTGGATTTATTCCATCACCGTTCTTTAGCTCACTTCACCACCCAAGTTCAGACATGGCCATATGTAAATCAGTCTTACCCCGTGCCTCAAGGGAATAGTCCAGCCCGAACTGCCAAGTCATGTCTTCCCTGGACTGGAAACAAGCGTTCTGGGACCGGTTTCGTATTCATAATCCTCATCAGCCAGGCTATCTTGAATCCAGTGGTAGAGTGAGCAAGGGGCCCACGTCTGGGCATACCCTACCAACATAGGGCAAACAAAGTGATACCAAATAGGATGACAGACGGAGCGTTTGAGCAAATCAAACCCTCACCCCCAGTCAACTGATCTGGGTTTAATCATCACTGTTCTTTAGCTCACTCCACCCCCCAGTTCAGACATGGCCATATGCAAATCAGTCTGACCCTGTGCCTCATGGAAACAGTCCAGCCCGAACTGTCAAGGCATGTCTTCCCTGGACCGGAAACAAGCATCCTGGGACCGGTTTCAGATTCTTAATCCTCATCAGCCAGGCTTTCTTGAATCCAGTGGTAGAGTGAGCAGGGGACCAACGTCTGGGCATACCCTGCCGACATAGGGCCGACAAAGCGATACCAAAGGGGAAGATGGACGGAGCGTTTGAGCAAATCAAACACTCACCCCCAGTCAACTGATCTGGGTTTAATCCATCACCGTTCTTTAGCTCACTCCACCAACCCAGTTCAGACATGGCCATAATCCAAATGAGTCTGACCCTGTGCCTCATGGGAACAGTCCAGCCCGAACTGCCAAGCCATGTCTTCTCTGGACCGGAAACAAGCATCCTGGGACCAGTTTCGGATTCATAATCCTCATCATCCAGGCTATCTTGAATCCAGTGGTAGAGTGTGCAAGGAACAGACATCTGGGCATACCCTGCCAACATAAGGCGAACAAAGTGATACCAAAGGGGATGATGGACGGAGCGTTTGAGAAAATCAAACACTCACCCCAGTCAACTGATAAGTGTTTAATCCATCACTGTTTTTTAGCTCACTCCACCACCCTAGTTCAGACATGGCCATATGCAAATCAGTCTGACCCTGTGCCTCATGGGAACAGTCCAGCCCTAACTGCCAAGCCATGTCTTCCCTGGACCGGAAACAAGCATCCTGGGACCGGTTTCGGATTCATAATCCTCATCAGCCAGGCTATCTTGAATCCAGTGGTAGAGTGAGCAAGAGCCGCACATCTGGGCATTCCCTGCTAACATAGGGCGAACAAAGCGATACCAAAGGGGATGATGGACGGAGCGTTTGAGCAAATCAAACACTCACCCCCAGTCAACTGATCTGGGTTTAATCCATCACCGTTCTTTAGCTCACTCCACCACCCCAGTTCAGACATGGCCATATGCAAATCAGTATGACCCTGTGCCTCATGGGAACAGTCCAGCCCGAACTGCCGAGCCATGTCTTCCCTGGACCGGAAACAAGCATCCTGGGACCAGTTTCGGATTCATAACCCTCATCAGCCAGGCTATCTTGAATCCAGTGGTAGAGTGAGCAAGGGACCCACGTCTGGCCCCAAAGGCACAGATGTGCCAGGGCCCCCTTGCTCCTTTCCCAGCTGCCCTGCGATAGGGCAGGCAGCTGCAACGGTTTGCGCAAATTAATCTATAGTCCCCCGGACAGAAGAGACACAGTCTCCTCACAGCTGCCCAGCAAGTAGTATGCAGCTGCTCCGTTTAGGCCCTCATTGGATATTCCCAGCTGCCCAGCAAGTAGTGGGCAGCTGCTCCGTTTAGGCCCTCATTGGATATTCCCAGCTGATCAGCAAGTAGTGTGCAGTAGTAGTGTGCAGCAGCAACGTTTAGGTTTGCGCAGTTGCGCACCCTTGACTTCCGCTGCTTGGCTGCGCGCCCTGACTCTTGGGACATAGGGCATTTGAGCCTGTTTTTGAGATGGCCAGTTGGCCAGGTGGACTGTTAGGATTGTAGGGCGCCAGGCCCTAATGTGATTATGTGGTGCTAGGAAATGTAATGTATGTACTATGTTTTATACACCCTGTGTTATACCTCTAAATGTGTTTTTTATGTATGAGATTGTTTTGCATATTATAGTTTAAGCTAGTGAGATTATGTTCCACTGCGAGATTTATGCCCCTAATGTGAGTTATGTTTAGGAGGTTAGGGCCTAATGCGTTTAGACTTATGAGAAGATTGCATAACGTGTTTATGCTGATGAGGTTGGCTCAGAATGTAATTCGCACCTGATGTGATACTGTGCATAATGTAGTTTAGGTTACAGGCTGATGCTAAGTACACTGATTACCAGTGATTACTGGTTGTACGTTTACGCTTTGTGATGTTTCTGACAGTGGTCCTGTTGGCCCTGTAAGGTGTATATAATCCCTTGTAGATATGACCCAGTGCTAGGTGGCACCATGTATACTACATGTTTACTATTCTAATGTCAGTCAGTCAGTCAGTCAAAATACACTTTATTCGGTTTGTTTTAAAATCATAAAAGCCATAAAACAACAACAATATATACAATTTAAAACAACCAAATTTCATTGTGTATAGTTCATAAGACAGTCATTATATACGTACTATTGTAATGTGTTATGAGAATACAAAGGCTATTTTTGATATAACCTTGTGTGGAGTTCCTTTTGTGGTGTTGCTGGGATGTTGTAGCTGTGTGCGTGCTCAAATTCTTTTACACATGGCCTCCGGGATAAGCCTGACTGCTCGTGCCACGCTACCAAGGGGGTGAGCAGGGGTTATCCTCGGCGTGTAACTCCCTTGCCCTGACTAGAGTGGTGGTCCCTGCCTGGCTTTTGTGCAAGCCTTAGCCAACCAGAGATCCCATTTCTAACAGAGGGAAACTTTTACTTCACAAGGAGATGTGCATATCGCTTTCCTGGCTCGAAAGGGGAAGAGAACAACCCCAAAATAGTTGAGGTTGTAGATGAACAAGATTCCGAATGAGAAATATGTTTTTCCCATGTAAAAAGAAAGCAAACATCAGCAAGTGAATGTATACTTTCTGAGCAGATTTTCACATGAGCACATGTATATCAGTTAGTATCTGCTATGGGGATAACATATACGCGAATCCAGGTGATGCATCAACTTTCAGTGCTGATCTGTTAATCAGTTGTGGGGTATGCCATGGAGAATAACTATGTACTTGTGTGTGTGTTTGCATGTAACCAAAGTATGGGGAAGCTAGCTTTTCCATAGCTTACCACTGTCTACAAGTATATTTTACAAGCCTCAATATAGTTTGGCCTGCAAACCAACAATTGAGCCTCCTTTAAAATAACGTACCTACTCATTTCTAACTGTGAAAGGTTCGCATACCTTTCTAGAACGCATACAATTCTGGAAATCTGAAAGCATTATCAAGCCTCTTTCTACAGTTTACCAATTTATTGATTGACTTAACAAGATTCACCTTTTGCAGGGAAAACCTTAAAATGAAATGCAGATAGACTGCAGAAGGAATCACCAGACTTCCTCCACTCAAACACCTTCCCATAACAGGTGGAGAAATAAGCCTGTGACCAGATGCATTAACGAGAAATGAAGGGTTCTGATAACCCCTTTCTTTGTGCTTCTGGTGCCCAGTTTTTCACCTAAGAATGAAGAGGATGTCGCTGATAGGGTAGAAAACCAAACTAAAAACAAGTCGGGGTCTCTGTCCTCTTAGTGGGTGGTGGAAGAAGCCAGTGAGAGTTCCCTAACCTGACAGGAAATGGGCTAATTCTGATATCATGCGGTTGTGGAAGTGTGTATGGGTCTCCTTAGAGAATGTTGGTGATTGGTTTAGGGGTTTAGTCCATTTGAATCCTAGATTGGTCCTCTACAAAATCTGGCTGGGAATGCTGGCCTTTGTACAAGATATTGAGAAAAGATTAATCCTTATCCGCTGCAGAAGAACAAGAGGAAAGTGCCTACTAAATTAAGACTTTTATTGGGGATATATAAGATAAACTCTTGATTTACCTGTGAGACACAGCAGAATCTTTGACAGTTTTAATGCACACAGCATGGTGTTTGGTGCTCCAGTTCTTCAAGCATTATTCTTTTTCTGGCTAGTGGTTGGTCTATGTTTCTCAAAATAGAAGAATCTTCAACTTTGTCTCTGACCGTTTTGGACAGTAGGATGCTCTTTTGGACATGCTGTCATTCAAAGGTAGACTGGTTGTATTAGCGCCATCTAAGGATGTCTACAAAACACATGTCTGGCGGGAGACTATAATCTCTAATTGATGTTGTCTGACCCACTCCAAACCCTAAATGAGAATGTAGTCCCTGTCCAGTGAGAGCACCCAAGCTGTAGACCTAGGCCATGGTGCCCTGCTAGGATACAACTCTTTGGAATTATTCACTCGCCAGCATATAAACTGGATAAAAAATAAATGACTGAGCTAAGAAAGCATTTGCCCTACATTAGCATTTGCAATGGCATGTTGTCCCAACTATAGTTTTGTTCTTCATCATTTTTCACCTCACCAAGTGCTCCCACAGGGCAAAATCATATGTTGTGGAAGTCTCACTGAATATAGGCATTGCAGCCCTGGGCAGATATGTGCTCCACCTCAAAGGTTAAAGGCTGGTTTAAATATGGGTGATTTGGAAAATACTCAGATTTCTGGAAGAAGTGACTGCCTCAGAGGAGATTCAATGGTGAAATTGTCACTTCCTACTGAAATTGAAAGGTTTATTATTTTCGCTGTGCTGTAAATTAGGGTCTAATTCATGGTAAGATCTCAGAGTTTCCTTACATCCCAGCTACATCTGACTACTTGCACCCTGTGCATTCATCCTTAGCTGAGTTGTAAACTGTGGTAAGATTCCCACAAGAACACTTGGCCATTTAACTGAGATGTTGACATCCCCATGAACCTCTGAGTAAACAGATATTCCATCTGAATTATGTGAGAATAATTGAAGTTTTTTATTTTAGACTCCATTCCTTAAATATTGTGATACTATACGAAATAATATTATTATTTTGGATAGGGGACTACCCACCTCAAGGAATAAACAAGACCCCTGTCAGGGTGAACTATCAAAGTCACTAAATTAACCTGAGCTCAAGCCCCTAGTAGCTATGCCACAGAGCAGACAGGCTTAGCTTAGGATAATGTAGACTATTTACACAGTACCAAAACAGTAATAAAGTCAAAACACACCATAATAAAATCCCCAAATATAATTAGTAAAATTTAGTACATTTTAATAAATAAAATTACAACAAAACAACAAAAATCCTATAAGGAGAACAAGAGATAAGAAGTTTTAAAGCATTCAATAAAAATAGCACAAGCCACTGTCAACTGGTCACAGTAGACTGGGACCTAGGTGTGACTTAAGGCTGACTGTGAAAGAGCAAGTATTTTTTTATTTTATTTTTAGTGTTTTATAGAGCGCACAGCTACCTCCGACGGAGGTGTCCCGGCGCTGAAGACCTTATCTCAGAGGGGGGAAGGGGAATGAGAGTTTAGATCTGGGAGAAGAACCAGGTCTTTAATTTTTTTCGGAAAAGGGGTTCTGAGGTGGCGAATCTTAACTCTGTGGGTAACTGGTTCCAGAGTTTAGAGGTGACAACGGCGAAGGCCCTTCCACCCGTACGTGTGAGACGAAAACGGGGGGTTGTGATTAGGCGTAGATTGTTGGATCTGAGGTTACGCTGTGAATGAGAGAGTCTCAGTCTGCGTCGGAGGTATGCAGGACCACGGTCATTGAGGGCTCTGAAAGCCAGGGTCAGGGCTTTGAATTGAATCCGCATTTTTATTGGGAGCCAGTGAAGTTTGATAAGGTGGGGGGAGATGGAGTGTCGAAAAGGAATATTGTTGATTAATCTTGCCGCTGCATTCTGGACTCTCTGTAGCTGGTTGATGATATAGGCGGGGGCCCCTAAATACAGGCTATTTGCGTAGTCCAGGTGGGAGGTTATCAGGGCATGGACTACTGTTTTTCGGGAGTCAAGTGGTAGATAGGGAATGATTTTTTTTAACATGCGTAGCTTTCCAAAGCAGGCAGAGGTTACTTTACTGATTTGGGTTTTGCAGGAGAGAGAAGTGTCGAATTGAAATCCTAGGTTTCGGGCCGCTGGGACCGGCTCTGGGGGAGGGTTTAGTTCGGATGGCCACCAGATATTGGGGGGTAGAGGAGTTTTTTGATTAAAAAATAAGACTTCAGTCTTATCAGTATTGAGTTTTAAATTGTTCTCGGCCATCCATGAGGCGATCTTTACCATGCAGTTGCGAAAGTTGTCAAATGATTTTTCATCATGGTCTTTGAAGGAGAACACCAGTTGTGTGTCGTCGGCGTAGAAAGTCACCTTGACTCCACATGATTCAACAATCTTTGCAAGAGGTTTAAGGTACACATTGAAGAGGAGAGGGCTCAGGGCAGAGCCCTGTGGGACTCCCCAGGTCAGTGGTTTTTTGTCAGAGAGAAACGATCCTAGCATCACTTGTTGGGTTCTGTTATTTAAAAAAGATTTTACCCACAGGAGGGGGGGGCCGCCAATCCCTGTCTCTTGTAGGCGAGTCATTAGTGTGTCGTGTGAGATGGTGTCGAATGCAGCGGACAGGTCGAGGAGGACCAACATGGCCTCCTCTCCCCTGTCCGAGCATTCTCTAATTGACTCAGAGACTTCGAGTAGTGCAGACTCGGTACTAAAGTCCGGTCTGAAGCCTGACTGGGTGTCATGAAACAGGGAGTTAGATTCTAGATAGTCTGATAGTTGGAGTTGGACTGCTTTCTCTAGTACTTTGGCGGGTTTGGGCAAAAGTGAAATCGGACGGTAGTTACTCAGACAAAGAGGGTCCATACCTACTTTCTTTTGAATAGGGATAAGTAGTGCATGTTTCCAGTCTGCAGGGACAACACTGGTGGAAAGGGAGGAATTCCAGATTTCGAGAAAAGAGTCGATAATTAAAGGAGCAATGTCACTCAGGATTGAGGCTGGAGCAGGGTCTAGAGGAGAGCCCGACTTGCAATCCAGAAATAATTTCGTAGCTTGTTCCTTAGTAAGAGGTTGAAATGCTGTAAAGGCCGGAATATGATTCGTGTCGGGACTTTTAGTGTTGACCGTACCATTTTGTTGGATGGTGGCTGCAATGTTGATAATTTTCTCTTCAAAGAAGTTTGAGAGATTGTCGCATAGTGTTTGCGACATGGGGATAGGGGCAGCGAGGGCATTGGGCTGAGTGAAGTCTTTGACTATGTTGAAGAGTGTCCTGGTGGAATTCTTAGCTTTGACAATGGTATCCGAGAAGTACGTGCTCATGGAGTGGTGTTTGAGTTTACGAAACTCTTTAAGGCCTTGTTTGTAGAGCGCCTTGGCTGCTGGGTCATAGCTCTGTCTCCAGAGTCGTTCAAGCTTCTTACACTTGCTTCTATGTGTCCTGAGTTCTTGTGTGAACCAAGGGGCAGAGGGTTTTTGCCTGTTGGAGGTGAGAGGACGCAATGGGGCTATTTTTTCTATTGCAGAAGTGAGGTCATTATTTAGTGTGCATACTGCGGCGTCCAGGTCATCCAGAAGAGGGCTGCGAGTCGTATCATATATTTGTTCTAAGGCTGTAAGAGAGAGTTTGTGCCATTTTCTGCCTTGAGTTCTAATGGCGGAGTTGTGTTTAACAATTTGGGGTAGGGAAATCTCAAAAGGTACTAAGTAGTGGTCAGACCATGTCAGGGGTAGAGGGGGAAAGGTTGTAAGTTTCTCATGATTAGAGAATATGAGGTCGAGAGTATGCCCAGCGACATGAGTAGGGCCAGATACCCTTTGTGATAGATTGAGATTTTGCATTGAGTCCAGGAGAAGGGCAGCGCGATTGCAGCTGCTGACGTCTACATGATGGTTGAAGTCTCCCAGAGCAATGAAGTCAGAGTGTTTGAGAGAGAGATCAGCTGTAATTGCTAACAGCTCTTGGATGGCAGATTGGGAAGAGTTAGGGGTACAGAACCTGGGTTAACCCCAATCTGAGTTTTTACATTGCAACAGTGGAACTGATTTATATCTTGGCTGTATTGATACTCTGTTGTTGATATACCGCCAAGATAATTGTCTGCCCGCCCAATTTAGATAAGGACAGACCATAGGTTTAATCATGGTGGAGACTACTCCTCCTCCACCGTGATGAAACCCCTCTGACATTCCTGCAGAGTACAGGCCATCGGAGGCAGACCTGTAATTCCGCCAGCCTAATTTATCTGGGCAGAATTAGAGGTCAGCTTTCACTGCCCATCACCGTCAGGAAAAGCCTGGTGGTAAGGGACAGTCAAAACTGCAAAATGCTCCCCTCACCAATAAAGAGCACTCCCAAGGCAAAATTAGCATTTTATTTTTTATTTTCAAAAAGAAAATCACGCTTCGGGATTTTCTTTAAAAAAATAAAAAGAGCAAACAGTTTGCCGCAGGCCTCTGTCCTGTTGACAGAACCCTGCAGCAAACTTCAAAAGGCATTGACAGGTGCTGCAGTGCAAGCAGTTCCCTCCAGTACTTTGTAAATGACTGAAAGCTTAGTGGTCATTTCCAAATTTCATGGCTGGCATCTCCATCAGGGTGACAGAGTAATTTACGCAGGTGGAGAAATGGGCCTCCCGCAGATATCTAAACTGGCCCCTCAGTCTTAAAAATAGAAGTCACAATCTTCAGAGGGACAAAGCAGCAGGCTGTACCTGAAGAGAGGTCCACGAGGATAGCTGTTGGACGCAGTCCCCATGAAGCCGGTGGTTTAGGTGGGAGAAGCTCTGAATGGAAAAATCAGGTTTTGCACCGATGGTAGGCATCTCCCTGGCCAAATACTTTTGCCCCTTCACCCGGTCAAGATTTCTACTTTCACACTTAATCACTTTTTCAGAGCTTGGAGTTCTTTTGTGGGGTAAGGCAGCAGCTGTAGCTGAATATGTCTCCACAACTATGAATGCCTTCTCTGTGAGGTCCTGCTGAGATCCTGCTGAATCATATTTTCTGCTACTGAGAAGGTTTGAGTGGAACAAACCTTCATCTTCAGCCCAACAACAACCCAACTTGGTCAATTCGGCTTGTGAGTTTTGTCTTCTGGAAGTCCTGAGTGAGAAACAAATTTTAAGTCAAGATTTTCTGGGGTGGTAGGATAAGTTAAGCCAGAAACAGCCAGGCGTTCCAGGACCTCAGGTACTGCACTTGTTGGTCAGAACATACTCCAGCAGAAGTCAATACCAGGGTACAGGGCAGATGCAGGTCAGCTGGGCAGTTGCAGAAAAAGGCCACTTGTAACTTGCATGTCCCTGTTGCTTGAGAAGGAGGTCTGCCTTATGACTCTTGTACTCCAAGTAGAACAAGGAGCAGGTCCAGTCCTTCAGGGCTCCTCTCAAGTCACAGACACCAGATCCAGTCTTCTTCTGTTCTTCCTCAGGTACAAACAGAGTTTTGTAGAGATTGCCAGGTGATACCACATTTATGCCTGGCATTTGCTTGTGGGGGAGGGGTAAATCCGTAACCAATGCAGTAAGAATTCCCAGGGTAACCCCACCACCTTTAGCAGTACTTTCAGTCTGTACTGTAACAAACCCACAGTATCACTCAATCCTAAAATCCAAATTGGCAAAACTCTATAGTAACCCTTCTCTCCCTGTCCAGAGCCTGTTAAAACCCACCCATAGGTGTGGCCCGGGTAATGATCAACCCTTCCTCTGTGGTAACTCATATCCATTTCTGGGGGCAGCTCCCCTTCCACTGGGACAGGGATGTCTGCCTGACTGGGGAACAAATGGAGGGGCTTGTGTAGTGTAGTTCCTATTTTCATAAATAGGCCCTGCGCATTGGAATAACATAAACAGTAGTATCGACGTAGAAGTGCGGATCTTCCAGCCCTCTACTGACTATGCTAGACTTAATTGGGTTTGTTACCAACTAGATCAGAGGTCACTGGAAACTTTCTTGACTGAATAGGAAGTGATCAGCTTCCCTGGTACAGGCAAGAAGGGATTCAGTTTTCCAACAACCGTGCAAACATGACAACTTTGCTCCTCAGATAAGAGTCAATCTCTAGAGTCGTGTGAAACAATAGACAGTTATTTTACTCAGTCAGTTGTTGTGCAGATTACTTTCACAATATGTAGAGAATAGAGAGACGGGCGTTGTCAATAAAAGGTATTATTTATTCAACAGTCTTTCTTTTCGTACAAGAGAAATGAATTGCCACCATTGCAAGACTTGTTATTATAAAAAGTACGTACAGTAAGATGAGTATTGCAAAATAATACTTTAAAGCATTGATATGGTTTCTTAGCCATACAATGGTTTAAAATGAATAAAACATATATACATTCATATATACATTTGGCTAAAATACTCAACTGGTGCTTCTAACTACGCCTACCCCAGTGTACCTGACCTAAGCCTAATACTTGGGAGGGGAGTAAGTAAGTAGCTTTAAGTTAAGTTGGTTTTGCCAAGGCTTACTTCAAGAATTCTCTCTAAGGGTTTAGTCAACACCATACCTCTGGAATAGAATGCTGGAGGTCTGGTATCTCCTTCAGGGAACTCGATATCCCAGTCACTCGCAAGAGTAGGCTGGAAACGCCGGAGCTGGATTTCTCTGCAGGAGAAAAGACAGCGTCTCTCTCTCAGCGCGTCGAGGAAGAGGAGGGGCAGCGTCCGCGGGCAGCTTGCATCTGCTGGGCTCTTGCAGGGGACGGCTGTTCAGCTCCTGTGTTCACCACATCATCGTTCGTCCGTTAGCAGCGATAGCAGTAGCGATAGTGTCAGCATTAGCTTGACAGCGATAGCTTCAGCATGACAGCAGCGTTTGCTTAAGGCAACGTTGGTAATATTTATAGCTGAAAGGTGCCTTGTTTGACGTAAGTTTTTGGACATAAGACGTCAATAAAGATGTCACTAGGAAGTGATCGTCTATCAGTGCTCATTAGAGTTCTATTACTAATCAAAACATAGCAAGCGGCGCTTTCCCAGGTTGCTGAGTTTTTATCTTGTTTGAAGAACTCGGAGTGTAAATCTAGGAATCTTAGATAGTAACTTCTGCTATGTCATTGCACTAATGAGCTGCAAAGGAAGTTGCAGAGGAAGCGATTCTGAATGTGGCTCTGTTCGTGTGAGGCCAGAGACGAGTTTCTGAATATTGCATTTGATCGGTTATGCCAATATAGGGAATAAATGTATTTATAGCCGTATAGGGGCATAAGGTCACAGTATCGATCAGGGTCCTAGATTAGAACGCGACACCCACTCCACGAATTTATGTCCATCAAATTACTAAAACTAGAGCAATAAGATGCATGTGTAACATTGCCCACCCCAAAATACATATATGCATTTGAAATAGGCGTATTTGTAATACGTGAAAATATAGGTACTGTACGTTTTTGAAGCACAGAAACCATTCAAAATTATAGCATATGCAATCAATGAACGATTTTGCAAAAAGAATTACACATAGAATATCTCTGAATACAGAAAAGAAGGGCGAGATAATTTCATCACATATCAATGCATTTGTTGTAAAATGAGCTAGAGGCTGGTGTTAAGTTATTATGTCTCTAGATTTACGTAAAAATAGAAGTCGGAGCTTCTGTTCTTTATGAATAGGTCTACTTTAAGCAAAGAATTTTTTTGTGCCAGAAAAAGGGGAAAATATTATGAAAAATAGTTCAATCCCAAAAATATTTTCTTGTGAACGGGGGAATAGAGTTCCAACGCTTTTTAGCAGTTTTTGTTGATCAAAACTGAAGGCCGAATTCAGAGTTCATGGGAACGCTGTGTGTCGGAATGCTTCTCTAAAGTTATTGTTTCTGTTCGGGTGAGAACATCATATCAGACAGGCTCTCAAAGAATTGGTCTACAAAATCAGGTGACAGTTCGACCAAATTCGATAGTGCTGTAACTTGGCAGGTGTGAGAATGATTGCTGTCATCAAAGTCGGGATCAGCAATGCTCACAGAAGGTCGTACCTGGGTGATGTTGCTTTTGTCACTCGCTCCACTGTTACCACCTAGTCGTAGTACAGCAGTCTCAACGAATGCCGTTATCAGGATTGGTAGCCGCTGGGGACAACACAATGCGTGAGCCGTTATCGGACTGAGCAAAGTATCGATATCCATTGGTACTGCTGATGGGAGTGCAAGACAGGTGTCCAACATGCATTCATCTCCGCATAGCATACATCGTAGTACAGGTAAGATGCAGGATTGCCATATAGGTCTGAATGAAAGGAACCAGGTCATGTTTAGATCTCTCAGCCTGGCCAATATAAGGACTCTAGTTATTCTGTCCCGGTAGCGCACTGCTAGGATTATTTCTTCCATTCCCATAGGAGTCATGTCTGAGCTGTGGCTTGCCATATCGGAGCAGGAGGGTCAAAAATAAAATGCCTGCTACAAGTCCCAAAAATAGGGGTATGCCGCCAAAGACTGAATGGACAAAATTGGGAACGATTCCCAGAATTGCTTGAAGTGGTGTTAGCAGTCCCGTAAAAATCGTCTTAAATATGCCTGGGATGCCTATGGCACTAGACATGTTAAGAATTTGGCTAAGCATTTCTACGAAATGCACGGGGCAATTGGTTGATAAAAGGTCATGTATCTCTGTAGCTGTCCTTGCAACTAGGAGATCATACGTCTCTTTTGATGACCTGATGGGCACTGTTGTCTGCAAAAGCACAGACTTCATTTTGCTTAAAGTATCAATTCGTATAGAAGAGAAATTCAAACGAGGCCGGATGGGAGTCTCTATGTCTCCAGGGCCGCTCGGAAACAATGCTTGCATACAGCATTTGACCATGGAAGTTACGCTTACGAGATACGCTTATCCTGGCAAAAGGCCATAACAGCTGTGATCCGTTATTAGAATGTAACTCCCATTTGCGAGTTGCATAAAGAAAGGCCCTATCTGCGTTGCAGGTGTGACATGTTGGTGGCATGAAAGGTTGTTAGAATTACCTTCACAGGCTCCGTGTAAATTAATACCCTGGCAAAAAAGTATACCGCTTAGTGAACGTTTACAGTTTTCACCACTAAGAAATACATTTTTGTTGCTGTCACTATAGCATGTATGTTTGTATGGTAATTTCCATGCTGATTTAATGTACCCTTTACCCATTCGTTCATACTGGCCAGTAGGTATGTATTCAAGGCAATTTTTAAATCGGAAAGTTGTTATCGGAATTGTGATAATCCCGTGTATTATCCATTTAATGACAGGACTTTCTGACATTGTCAATGGTAATCTCTCAAGTTTTTCGATGCTCAGGATTGTATAGTCTGCTCCTTTCTGTGCCAAGCTGATTTGTTTATTAGTAAGGTTAAAAATGGAAAACAATGACGTTGTGTTGATTAAACGCCAAGGCACATAACCTGAACGAAGATTTTGCAGCGTCCAGCCTAATTGTACAATAGAACATAATTGCGACTGGCCATGCTGTAACATTAGCAAGTCTCTGTCTATTATATCAAAGGCAGAGGATACAATATTGTCCAACGAATATATTCTGGAGGACAGAGTCATTAACCCATTGTCCACTACAGAAAGTGATTTTTCCAAATTAACACAATCAATTTCTCGTATTTTTTCAGCTGTTTCAATCTGTGTGACTTTCCAAGCCTCGTTGTATTCAGCATAGATACTGGTCGCTATGAAACGCTTTTGACGCTGTTTGCGTGGTCCCATAATAAAATCGCGCAAATCAGCACCATCTTTAAGTAAAGACAAGTGTTGCCTAATTTCAGCCAGTGTGGATGATCCTAGCCATTCAAGGCAGGGTTTCCCTACACTGTATGTTGTTACTATCCCTGGATGTTGTCTCTGGGAGTATCTAGGGTCTTGTCTGGTCATTTTTAACCCCTGTGTTTTATTCAGGAATCTATCTTGACAGTTGTTTCTGTCAGTAGGCCAGATTAACAACTTTTTCCAATCAGGATGTGTTCTGTTTAAATGTAAAATTTTAGATACGTCTATCTCAATATCTGTTGTTGAATTCTCAGGTATTGGCTTTGGAATAGACGGTTTGTTAAGGTCTTTGATCTTAGCTAGGCCAAGACAGGTTGTTTGATGATTCGTTTCATTTAAAAACATCATTTGTTCTGGGATCATGCAGGCTCGAAACAGTGCTTCTAGGCCTTGTACCTGCCACTCTTTTGTACCCCAGATGGTTTTTGTTTCAATGTTATTTTTCCAATAATCAAAACCAAATGTCATCATTTTTTCATAAAATGCTTCTGAATATATCAATTTAGTATTTGTCAGCATTGTTTTCAATCCTGTTTTATCTAACAGTTTACAATAAAACGTTTCTGCATCACTGGTGTTAAACCCTGAGAAGTACTGAAATTTCTCATAGAATGTTTTAGAACTGCTTTTAGGTGGTGTAGCACAATGTTCCCATTGATTATACTTAAAAACATTTCTAGGCTGTGCAGACTTATGCAAGTAATGATCACCATAATGTGTGAAGCAGAACATCTGTTCATAACTAGACGAACCTTGTAAATAATCATGATCTGTGAATCTAGCTGACATTACTAAATCAGACATCATATTGTTAATACTTTCAAAGTCCCAATCATCAGAGAATGTACTAGGTTTTACAAAGTCACTTAAGGAAACCTTGAATTGATGAGGATACTTCAGGATCTCGACCGGACCATAGATTTCATAGTCAGTTTTCTCCCATACTACCCCACCGGGTATTGGAATGGCTGTGACATTTACTGTTGACAGTTCTCTTTTCTTCATGTGGGATGATCTGTGTGGTTTGAGGACTAAGTTGATGTTCTGACTTGCTGTGTCCATTGTACTATATTTTCCCTCAATGAATTTTCCCAAACAAAGTACCATGATGAGCCAAAGCAGGAGGAAAAATATACCTAGACAAAACCAAAACTCTAACCATGGAGAAATAAGATACATTTCCTTGAGTTGATGAAAGAGTTCTGTTGCTTTTTCTTTAAAAGTCTTTTTTGTTTCTGGCATCACTTCGGGGTTGCTTTGATCCTCAGAAAAGTTATCGAAGTCGATGAAATAGCCAGAGGCAGTTCTGTCAATTGTTGGGATTGTTCTTTCAATTTGTCTTTCGGTAGCACATTCAGATGCCACATCATTGTAGACTGGTGTTTCTTGATGAACTGTTTCAATCTGTGTTTCAAGAGGCACGAGTTCCATGGCATTATTGCATAGTCCTTCTCTGTGCACTGCAGGCTGATCGAATGCGATCAGTCTTTCAGTTTGAACCTCTTGGATTGTTGCAAGTTTGGGTATTCTGTTGTTTCTTGGGAGTCCACTGGGCCTACTGTTGATTATAGGCCACATGCTTGTGGTTTTACCAGGTCGATTGATACAACTCTGTTCTCCTTTTTACCAGCAAGGGGCGGTAGTACTACTGATCTTGTTCCATTGATAGCTAAGACAGGTACTGCTTTTCTGTAAGAAGGCCCAAATTCCTTCTTCACCGCTATTTTTTCTCTGACTAGATCCCCAATCTTTGGAATCCAGACAGGCCTTGCTGGGGCTGTTGCTGGTGGTGCCTCGTCAGTGGTAGCTGGCTGTTGCTTTAACTTTATGTTGCTTAAGGATTTTCTTGTTTCATTCAAGTCCTGTAAAACAGCCAAACGATGTTTGATGTCAAAGTCTGTTTTCTTATCTTGTACCACTGATACCTGACTATCTAAATGTAAATGTAAATGTATAGGCATTTATATAGTGCACTACTTACCCGTAGGGTCCCAAGGCGCTTTGACCGCTGCAAAACCCTTCCTGGCTTCCCTGAGAGATGGTCCCTTAATGGGAATCTCCAGGGGTAGACCAGGCATCCCCGGCGGTCTGGTGGGGCCGTTAGTGAAGATGAGGCAAGCTAATGCCCAGAGTTGCCGAGTGTGATCGCTGATCATAGTGGGCACAGAGGCGAGAGAATTATCGAGTCCGCTGACCCTGGTCCAGAAACCTGCCGCGCCGGGAATCGAACCCTGGTCCCGGGCCATCCTCTGCTCTCGGGTCTGCCGCCTCTAACCAGTGAGCCACACTACTTCACTAAGTCCTGAATTCTCATTCTAGTTCCGAACAATAGTTCGTATGGGCTGAAACCTTTTAGAGAATTTCTTGGCAAATTCTTAAGACTGATCTGGACACTTATTAAATGTTTGACCCACCCAGCACCCGAACCTAATACCTTCGCTGTTATAGATTGCTTTATGTCCCGGTTTTTTCTTTCTACCACACTGTTCCCTTCGGGGTGTGACGGACAAGAATACCGCAACCCAACTCCCATGCTGGCCATGGCCTCCTTATAAGCTCGAGAGCTGAAAGCAGGACCCTGGTCAGAATGGAACATGGCAATTGCGTGTGTGCCGATAAAGACTCGCAGATCTTTTATAACCGTTCTGGCATCAGCCGAGCGCTGGAGGCCACATTTTTTAAGTGGATTTAGCCTTAATGATTAATAGGACGCTGGATGGCCTGTAGACAGCATTACGCTTTTTCTGATTGGTAGCCGGTAGCGTAGTTCACTACTGCGATCCCTGTCGCAGTCGGGACAATTCTTTACATATATTTGATGTTGCACGCTCATTCCCGGCCACCAGTATACTAATTGTAATTCAGTCAGAGATTCCCTCATTGCATTATGCCTTGGACCTTCACCCATGTGTGCGTCTGCTATTAATAACTTTCTCCGGTTCCTGTTTGGTATTACCCTATCCCCCACTCCAGGGATTCGAGCAAAAGGAACGGAGTTTGCATCGATTACGTATGCATAATTGAGTGGATAGCTCACGGGTAGTGCTGCACAGTCGTAGGCATGAGCGAATTTTGCGGATCTCGCGTTCGCGAATTTTGCGGATTTGCGGATTCGCAATCCGCAAAATCCGCGAATTCCCGCGAATTTGCGGATTTTTTTTTTGTGTTCGCCCGTGTTTCTGCCAGTTCGCGAGGGTTTTGTACACTTTCGCAAATTGCGAACTTACCTGTCGGGTCGCAAGTTTCGCGAACTTGTTGTTTCTACGTGTCCAGCCTGTTTGGGACACTCTTCTTCATCACTGCCACTCTCTGTCACCACTGCCACTCTCTGACTACTCATGCCACCCTCTGGCCCACCCATGCCACCCTCTGTTTCATCACCACACCCTCTGGTTGTCCAGTGTACATTATTTTCGGCAAAGCAAAGCACACCTTCCCTGCCTCAAGTGACCTGGATTAATTTGGGGCTGATTAATGTGTCACAGAATATTTTTTTAGCTGGCACCTGCTTCCTTAGTGCGCCCTGATTAGTGATCTTTTGCACTTGCTAAGTGCTTTCATTGTTGCAAAATTAGTTACAACACCTGCCCTGCCCCAACTGACAATAATGAATTAGGGGCTGATTAATGGATTTTAACTTCCAGCCTGGCTCCTGCTTGTCTCCCGTAGCTGTAATTCAGGACCTTTGTGGCATATGTGTAACTATTCTGAGGTTCAGAGCAGGGTCACATAATAGTTTCAACTGGCAACTGAACTCTGGAGGGGCCCCTCAGGAAGCACTACAGGAAATGGCTACTAATGATGAGCCTGAACTTTTGAACCTGGTAAGTAGTTACTTTCAGTTTTGCTAAAATCGTATTTCTGCAATTTTGCACTTATTCGCGGGGCGCGAACTCACGCGAACTCACGCGAACAGTGCGAGCAGTGCGAGCAAAATCCGCTGCTCGCGGATTTGCGGATTTTGCGGGAGATTCGCAAATCTCGCGGATTGCGGATTTCCCGAAAATCCGCAAAATCCGCGAGCGGAACGGATTTTCCGTCCATGCCTACACAGTCGCCTTTTACGGACGTTTTGACTACCAGCATGGTTTCCCCGTCTATGTATTTTTCTGCACGCTTTTTTGTGGCTACGGAAGCCGGTTTAGTTGCTTCCGCTGTGGCTGTGTTAGCCAATGAATTCCCTGCAACGTGAACGCCATCACGTTGAAGACTCTGTGCGTGTATCACGTGAGTCTTTTGTAGTTCTTTCTGTAAAAGAGCTACCTGGTTCCAGAGCAATTTATGCTTTATTGTGGCACCTGTGTCATCTTTGTAATCATTTTCAATCCAGTTCTGCAACTTATTGTTGTAAGAGTTGACGCATAAATGAGAATCGCACACGATTAGTGTCGGGAATTCACGATCTGCATTTTCGAGCGCCATCTTTAAACATCTGATTTCAGCTCTCTGAGCCAAACAGTACTTCTCTGATTCAGTTTTTGTTATTTTCGGTCTGAATTTACCGCTCAGCCAGCGACATTTAACAATCGCGTAGGCTGCATCGTAGGATTTGCTCTCTACGTTGAAATGCTGTACAAATCTATCTGTATAGATTATGCAGCCGTACTGTGGGAGAGGCAGAAGTTCGATTGGCAGAGGATATTCTTCTTCATATTCTAAATCATTCAGTTTTTCAAATTGCAGGGCGAAATAGTATTTCACATCTTCCGCTCCAAAAGAATCTACACACTGTATCCATTTCAGATCCAGTGACACTGTAGGCAGGTTTACTGGGCTGAATAGCGCCTCGAAGGCAGATTCCGCTGTGAGGATATTAATCCTTTTGCCGTGTGCTAGTTCTCGTTCATTTGCTATTGCAATTTCTACTGCTTGTTTTTTCTGCTTGTGTTTACAAGTGAGATTTAATTGAAATTGGTACCTTTTCTCCCTCATTAGAGGTCAAGTACGTGAATCTGCATCTTCCTGAGATGACTCGGATTACAAGATTGCGTGTGTTGTCACGTGTATCTAATTTTGTTTTTGCTAACATGTCTGTTTGCAGTGATCTCAAAATTTCTGTGTGTTTTTGAGTCCAGGTGATTTGTTTAAAATCAGGTTTAATTAGTTCGTAGAGAGGTTTAACCCTCTCCGTGTAATTTAGAATGTAAGTTCTACCGAAATTCAGAAAGCCTAGAATCAATTGTAAATTCTTCAGCGTTTTTGGAGCTTGGAGCACAGCGCACTTCTCTAAGAAATTGTCCGCTACGCTTTTTCCTTCACTTGATAATTCGTATCCTAAAAATAATACCGTCAGATGGGCAATTCGGGACTTTTTAAAGTTGAATTTGTAACCCTCTGCTGCGAACCCAAGTATTATGTTGTTCATTCTTTTCAAGTGAGTCTCCAAGTCGTCGTCTGTGAGATAGATATCATCTACGTAAGACAATGCCTCATCACCATATATTTGTAGTAACTCTGTTACTCTAGCTGAGAATAGTCCTGGGCTGTTCTTGAACCCCTGTGGGAGCCTACAGAAATTTTTCAGAGACCCCATTAATGAGAAAGCAGCCAAGTATCTGCTTTCTGGTGCAATGTTTTGACAAAAGAAACCAGTAGATATGTCTAATGTCGTTTTATATTTTTTCCTAACTATGTTATTCATTAGTGCAGCACTATGCGAATTTTGTACTGCAAAAGTTTTGCAACATGCATTAAGGTGTCTGTAGTCCAAAACTAGACGATATGAATCGTCTGGCTTGGAGACAGGAAACAAAGGATTGTTCATTTGAGAGGTGCATGTTTCAATCCCCCCCTGGTATTCAAGTTGATCTAAGATCTCCCTGACTTGTTTTTTAGCTTCTTGCTTAATGGGATACTGCCTTTGTGCAGTTGGTTCACTTTTTAATTGGATTATGTGAGGAGGAGAGTCCTCATACCATCCTATATGATTTTTATATAATGCCGGTGCCTGGGCTACTGCCCATTTCCTTGCATAAGTATATTTTTTGTGAATCGGAATGTGATTCGAGAAGGCAGGCATAATCATTTCTTCGCCACGAGGGCACTCCCTGACGAACTCTGGGGGCCAATCTTTTTCAGCTAACAGAATATCATAGCCTTTTGAGAGTTTATCCCAAAATAGACCCCTTATTTTCCTAGTCTTATCACCCTCTATACGAAGTGTTATTTCGTATATCTTATGGGGCTCGCTAAGTCTGGTGTCTGCAGTTTCAACCTGAATGTATTAATCCGTGTCCACTGTCTCCAGATGACTCATCAAGATCTTGCGGGCTATAGTGATTTCTGCTGCACTGTCTAGCATTGTCTGTGCCCACTCCCCGTTTTTCAACTGTGTCCTCAGTATTCTCGGCATGTTCGATTACTCTAATACTGGCTACCTTCTTTTTTGGAAATTGAGATTTTTTACTCTGAGCAGGTTCCTTGTCTTTGGACTTGGTGTGCTCTCCTGGGTCTGACCGTCCTCTTCTTTCCAATTTCTGCGAAAAAGATCGAGAGGGACGTGTATCAATACTTTGATATCTATCAGGCTTCTTCAAATTATCCCTATTTCTAAGGTTATATCTTTTCTCAGAGGGCTCCCTCTGGGGAGACTGGTGTTCTCGAGTCGGAGTTCTTTCCCTCCATCGAGGAGACCTTCCTCTGGACTGGAAAACTTTTTCTTTGGGAGTGGATTGTTTATTTCCATCCCAGCTCTTTTTAGGAGTGTTTGAATTATTTGTAATAAATAATTTTTCAGGATGTTCGAGCAGTTGGGGCTTAACTGGTTTTCCACCCAAGCTGTCTCTACCTATTCTTCATAGCATTTCTCTATGATTCTGGCAAGCTCAATTGGTTGATCGGTTATATCTGTTTCCTTCAACTTCTGGCGGATCGCCACAGATGCTGCTTCTCCCTTTATATTGGCTAGTAATATAGCTGAGACCTGCTTGAAATCTTTCAGTAATTTCCTACCAAGAGTTAAAGCAGGTTCTGGACCGTATTCATTTTGAATCTGTTTTAGCACTTCTGGTATTACCGCCATAGACGGAACACCATGTGTTTTTGTGTAAATGGAAGCAAAGACTGTACCCCAAGTGTCACAGTCCTCCACGTGTGGTGCGACCCCCATAGGAAGGCAGATGGTCAAGATTCTGTGTTTCTCAATAGGGGTAGTATTCGGAAATACTGCCTCTATTTGATTGATTTTCTGCGCTAACCAGAAAGGAATTTGTTCCCGTTTTACAGGTGTTTTACCAAGACATGATTGTATGTTCTGTGGTGTAATTTTATTAGTGTTTCCCTGATGAGGGGTCAGCTGTGGTACATTAACAGCTGGCTGGACTGTTTCAGTCCGCATTACATATTGGACTAATTGCCTATGTATTTTAATTAATGTTTTTAGCTGTGCTAACAGCTCTTCTTTAGGCATTTTTGCAATGTCCGGATGTGGTGTGTAGCTGGATAGAACCGGCCACGTTGCTCCTGGTCTACCTAGTGGACCGAGCCTGGTAATATGATCATTATGTTTTAGGGCGCCTTTAAACCAAAGTAAATGTTCTTGGTATTTTAATGGGATTTCAATCTCCTCAAAAGGAGCGTATTCATCCGGTGGAACTCCTACTACGTAGTAGTGGAACTTGTGTGTTGCGGCGTCTGCCGCTGGAAATTTTATCCATGAATAGAATACCTCTGTCTGCCGATATTCGTGTGCCTCTATCACGAAGACGACTGTGCCACCTTGTGTGTTCAGTCCATTTTCTATAATTTTTAACGTTATAGATTTTCTTAAATGTGCCGGGATGATTATTGCACCCGGTTCAGTAGTCCCGTCGGGACCCTGCTGAGTCGCATCTGCTGCGGCATCAGTTCCGTTGTTTTCTACTGGCATTTTATAAATGCAGGTTGTGCAGAGCAGGTCTCCAAAGAGACAAAGATTAGGTGCACAATATTTTGGAACACTGTATCCTTCAACGTTGAATAAACCAGAGCTTTACATAGGAATCTCTTCCTACTAAGGTCGGGCGGATTTTAACCTTTCACCCACTCCAGACGTCTATTGAAGTATTTACGGGAGAAAGGGGTCTGTGTGAAAAGTGCACGACTGAGTTACTCTAACGTCTTGCGTTAGTTTATCGCCTTACCAAACGTTTGGGCGCCATGTAGTGTAGTTCCTATTTTCCCAATAGGCCCTGCGCATTGGAATAACATAAACAGTAGTATCGACGTAGAAGTGCGGATCTTCCAGGCCTCTACTGACTATGCTAGACTTAATTGGGTTTGTTACCAACTAGCTCAGAGGTTACTGGAAACTTTCTTGACTGAATAGGAAGTGATCAGCTACCCTGGTACAGACAAGAAGGGATTCAGTTTTCCAACAACCGTGCAAACATGACAACTTTGCTCCTCAGATAAGAGTCAATCTCTAGAGTCGTGTGAAACAATAGACAGTTATTTTACTCAGTCAGTTGTTGTGCCGATTACTTTCACAATATGTAGAGAATAGAGAGACGGGTGTTGTCAATAAAAGGTATTATTTATTGAACAGTCTTTCTTCTCGTACAAGAGAAATGAATTGCCACAATTGCAAGACTTGTTATTATAAAAAGTACGTACAGTAAGATGAGTATTGCGAAATAATACTGTAAAAGCATTGATATGGTTTCTTAGCCATACAATAGTTTAAAATGAATAAAACATATATACATTCATATACACATTTGGCTAAAATACTCAACTGGTGCTTCTAACTACGCCTACCCCTGTGTACCTGACCTAAGCCTAATACTTGGGAGGGGAGTACGTAAGTAGCTTTAAGTTAAGTTGGTTTTGCTAAGGTTTGCTTCAAGAATTCTCTCTAAGGGTTTAGTCAACACCATACCTCTGGAATAGAATGCTGGAGGTCTGGTATCTCCTTCAGGGAACTCGATATCCCAGTCACTCGCAAGAGTAGGCTGGAAATGCCGGAGCTGGATTTCTCTGCAGGAGAAAAAAGACAGCGTCTCTCTCAGCGCGTCGAGGAAGAGGAGGGGCAGCGTCCGCGGGCAGCTTGCATCTGCTGGGCTCTTGCAGGGGACGGCTGTTCAGCTCCTGTGTTCACCACACCATCGTTCGCTCGTTAGCAGCGATAGCAGTAGCGATAGTGTCAGCATTAGCTTGACAGCGATAGCTTCAGCATGACAGCAGCGTTTGCTTAAGGCAACGTTGGTAATATTTATAGCTGAAAGGTGCCTTGTTTGACGTAAGTTTTTGGACATAAGACATCAATAAAGATGTCACTAGGAAGTGATCGTCTATCAGTGCTCATTAGAGTTCTATTACTAATCAAAACATAGCAAGCGGGGCTTTCCCAGGTTGCTGAGTTTTTATCTTGTTGAAGAACTCGGAGTGTAAATCTAGGAATCTTAGATAGTAACTTCTGCTATGTCATTGCACTAATGAGCTGTAAAGGAAGTTGCAGAGGAAGCGATTCTGAAATGTGGCTCTGTTCGTGTGAGGCCAGAGACGAGTTTCTGAATATTGCATTTGATCGGTTATGCCAATATAGGGAATAAATGGATTTATAGCCGTATAGGGGCATAAGGTCACAGTATCGATCAGGGTCCTAGATTAGAACGCGACACTTGTCTAAGTGTCATCTGGCACCCATCTGCAACTGAGATGGGCCATTTGAAGTAAAGTAATGTCCTGGGCGTGGTCCAAATGGTCTTCGTGCTAGAGGAACAAAATCACCTCCCTACACTCAAGCGTTGACTCTGCTCAGGGAGCAGTTTTTACACCTCATCTGCAGCTGGAGGTTCAAGTAAATTTGCTGTTAAAGGCTTTAGGCAGGGAAAAATACAACTTTAAAAAAGTACTTCATCCTTAATATTTATTAAAAATCCGACTTTACAATTGAATTGGGCTTTTAATAAGTATTAAAAATAGAGATCTATGCACACTTCTAGCTGGTCCCTACCCTGAGATAGCCATGCAAATATTTAATATCACTTCCCCTTGTTTCTCAGTGGGCCAGCCGGCCTTCATACACTTAAAATAGATTTTGGGGCATGGGGTTTTCACAGTAAGGACATATTAACATTACACTTCTACATGTCCTACTTTTAAATACACACAAATACATGTTATGTGAAAAGTCTGTAAGAAATAGAGGGTCGTTAGACTATAAAGGATTCCAATATGTCCATGTATATATTATTGAAATTCGGATATATTTATTTATAGAACCCTATTGAATATACAACTCTCAAGACGGACGGGCCGCTGTGTATAAAGATATATTTGAGTCAAGGTATTTAAGACCTTTGTAATTTAAAATTTATACACTGAACAAATTTACATGTCAAATTAATTAAGATTTTCCTAAAATACTCTTTTTGTCATTTTCCTTTTAAAGTTAGGAGATAAGCGTTTATCAAATTAAGTTCTTTTTCATTAACCTTTTGTTACAATGTATGTTCTCCCTGAAATGAAAATATATCTAATCCAAGTCTGTTTTTGAATAATGTATACCTTAAAATGTCTGGTGCTTCATAAATGTCTTTTCTTGTTAAAACTGTGTGTTTTACCTGTCTGTGCACGAACTTCTATATCATGTACATATGTTTATATATATTTTTGTATCTTTTTAAATGTAGCCCTGAAGAAGTCTGGTTTCGGACGAAACGCGTTGGCTATTGTTTTTATCTGCAAATTTTGAATAAAAAAGAAAGAATAAAGAAGAAAATTGACTTGGAACTTTCTTGGGAGAATATTTGGATATCTTTTCTGTTAAAAACAAATGGAAACTAAGCACTAACATTGTGTTCATTAATTGTTTTTGGTGTGCATGGTCAACTTGTGGAATTTGATGTATAAAACAAATAGTTTTTTGTTTTGGGGATCTAGGGGACTGTATCCCAGACTACTTGCACCCACTCTATATAAACACTAGGAACTTGGCCATCGGTGCGGCCCTAGTAGCCTCAATCCCCGATTCTGCTTGAATCCTACTTTTAAATACCAAGCACCCTGGCTTATGGGCCATTAGGCCAACATGAGGGTGAGTTATTATTATTTCAAAGGAAGGTTTTGACCTGTCAAAAGGTTCTATTTTGACAGGTCGAATTGATGTTTTTACATTGCTATAGTCAAGCCACTGTGCCGTGAGCACTGTCACTGTGGTGGATGGCACAATTGGGGCTGCTGTCCAATAGTGACATTTAATTCAAAGGCCTTGGGTATACCTTGTACCATGTACTAGCAACCTGTAGGTAAGTTAAAAACGACAATTAAGGAAATATCAATTTGACCATATTTAAAGAGGGAGCACAGACACTTCACTACTGGTTAACAGGGGTAAAGTGACGAAAGGTCTGCTTCTAGCAAAAAAAGATAGGGCAAATATCAGGCGGTTCATCACGCAAAAGTTTGGCAATTTCCTTCAGATACATTTTTACTTTTGTTAAATTACATTTAACGTTATTGTTTTAAATACAATTGCTATTTGAAACATTGCTATCCTCTGTTTGAAATAGCTTTTTATCTTCCATGCTAAAGGGTGTCGTGAAAAAACGCTTTAGCAGCTACACCAGGGGAGGGCCTCTTTATGCGCCTCTTCTGTCTGCAGCTCGGCAGACAAATATCTCAAAATTAACACTGTGTCGGAGGACAGGGTCAATACAAGAGCAAGCAAGAGCAAGGAAGAATGAAATAGGGGTAATAGAAAAGGGAAAAAGGGAGCAATACTGAATGGATGGAGTGAATGGATAGGTGGATAGGCAGGTAAACGGATGGCAGAATAAAGAGATGGTTGAATGGATGCATGAATGAGTGAAGGAATAAATGAATGGATAGGTGGACAGAGAGGTGAAAGGATGGCAGAGTAAAGGGATGGGAGGATGGCAGAGTAAAGGGACGGATGGATGGATGGATGGATGGGTGAAAGAATGACTGGATGGACAGGTGGATAGACCAGTGAAATGATGGCAGAGTAAAGGGATGGACAGGTGAAAGGGTGGTAGAGTTAAGGCATGTATGAATAGGTGGATGAACAGGTGAAAGGATGGATAGTAAAGAGGTGAATGTATGAATGGATGGATGGATGGCACAGTGGATGGATAAATGGGCGGCAACGTGGATGGATCAATGGGTAACTGGCAGAGTAGATAGAATGATGTAATGGGGAAAGATTAAATGATGCATGTAAGAATGTAAAGGTGAAATAGTGGATATCAGCAGGTGGATTGAAGGGTGAAAGGATGAATGGATAGATGTTTTGATGAAAGAGGGAGTTGGAGCTCTCCTAGGGCGGGGTCAGCTCAATTTCTTCTCTTTTTCTTTGTGTCACCAGTGCTTTTAATTTAGAGTGGAGAGTACTTTAATTTTCTGGCTACTCCCTTGCACACATACATTGCATATTCCAAATGGGTATTCTTTGTGCTCAGTATAGCTATTTGCAGGTAAGATGGAACATACACCTAGGGGGAAGCCTGGTTTACTCTTCTGTGGTCGTTCTATTGGAAACTTAGTTCTTTAGTTCTTGACCTTTCAGCACTTTACCAAGCCTTCTCTGTGTCATTGGCTACTACATTATATATATATATATATATATATATATATATATATATATATATATATATATATATATATATATATATATATATAATATACACACACACACTGACACCCCACACGCACACACCACACACACACGCATGGTAGGCGCTGTATTAGAAAGGACATATCCAGTTAGGCATTTCAATAACTTAAATAAGTACACCAACACTTAACAAGCAATCCTTCATGGGAAACATTGTTTACAACTCATGCGATATATCGCATGCCATTACAATGCAAGTCGTTACAACAACGCATTGTTACATAGCATGCCATTACAATGCAAGTCGTTACCAAGACTTGCTGTATGGGGCAGAAGGTGATGGATTAGTTGGACTTTCAATCCAACACCATCCCTACTGTTGTACACACTGGAGTTGAAATAGTAAATTATACTATTCCAAACTTCAGCGCCTCCCCTACAGCAAGTCTTTGTAACGACTTGCATTGTAATGGCATGTGATGTAACAACGCCTTGTTGTAACGAAGTGTGTTGTAATGGCATACTTAGAAAACGCATGCGTTGTAACGAGTGCTATTCTCCTTCACATAGAGTAAGATGTGTCTGAAAACTGACCTTGCAAAACTCATGTTTCTTTTGAGCGTTCAAATGTGTTATTATCTTATAACACACGTGGTATGAAATGCTGGAGCTAAAACCTCAGCTACTATATCCTCATTATTAACCTGCAATTGCAAATTGCCTCTCCACATAAAAAATATAAAAATGCAGGAGTGACCCAGCAGCACAGGAACACCATCTCTGTCACTAATGTGCCCATGTAATTAGTCCAAGTGCCATCACCCACAGCGAAAGACAGCCAAAGGATGAAGTAGGCTGATCCATTTCCCCATGCTGCATACTGTGATGGGTGGAAGCAACACGTGATTGGCGCTTGAACATACCAGTGGATAACGAGGGCTGAGTAAAACCTCCTGCATTCACACATATGTATGAATTTTTATTGAAAACACGAGACTGGAAAGGCAGTAAAGCTGCCTCTGGGCCAGCCGTAACAAACTGATGGTTTGTGGAACCACCTGGACATTTATTTAATTGTCATATCATTTGTTAAAGAAAGACTCTTTATGTGAAGAGCATCACTTTAATGTAGAGCAAAAGCAAAAGCAAAAAAACCAGTTTGTTAAATTATAGTAGTTACAAGAAATGTCTGTATTGCATGCACATGGAACCTCTGAACATTCTGCTGTGGGTGCCAACTAGAGTGTACAACGATCTGCGGGGCATATTATCAAGGGGGTTTATCTCCGCTTTTTTGGCTTTAAAAGCCAAGAAAGCGGAGATAAAATTATCTCCCTATTACCTAGCTGTCGCTAACACCAGTTAGCGACAGCTAGTAGGAGATAGCGACCATCTTGGGCCCCACTTTGCATGTCAGTGATATTTATCACTAATGACATGCAAAGTGGGCGTGCCAAGATGTTAGAGACTGAAAACAGTCGCTAACATCGCTATCTCCTATTACCAACTTTTGGAGATATTCGCGCTAAGCGGGAATATCTCCAAAAGCTAACACCTGCCCTGTGCAGTTCTTAGCCATGTTATCCAATGGGAGGTGGATAACATGGCTAAGAGCATTAGCTCGGTAATGCATGAATATCGCTGACTTTTCAGCGATATTCATGCATTGCGGCGATTTTTATCACATTTGCGATAAACCTTGGTAATACCAAGGTTTATACGCGGTAAAAATCGCCGCAGCTCAACGGTAAATTTTTGTCTCTAACCAAGTAATAGCGATAATTATCGCTATTGCTTGGTAATATGCCCCACGATTACTCTAAAAGGGACCACTGCTTACTGGTAACTAGGCTGAAATCTCAATTTCAGACTTAAATAAAGGAAGAATAGCATCACCGCAAGACATTACCTCCATATTTAGAAATTTGCAGAAAAACAGTGCGGTATTGAGTTTACCGGCCGCGTCGTTCTGAAACTAACACATAGGTGCCGGTAATCATTGGCGAGAATATACTGATTTGCCAAGATAATTTCAGCTACTAATTAGATACAGCAGAGCGGTTAAGGTGCCCAGTAGTCCAATTACCAGATAGTTTACTGTAACTCTTACAATATGCCAGAAGCAGCTACATACCTGTCAGAGGTTGATGAGTCACTTGGTCATGGCAAAAGGGAGAATTCGAATGCCAACCCTGAGCTGACAGACCCCTTAACATTGTGCCAAGTTGTTAAGAAATCCATATCCCCAGCCTTGTGCGGCTATAGCTGATTTACAGTAACACTTTACACATTTCACATAACTTTTCATAATTCTTTTGCGGTGAAGTGCATGCCGAACAAAAATGACTCCTTAAAAAGTGATACATAATAGCAACTGAATGGGCTTTTACCAAAAAACAGACGTATCCCAAAGCATCATGGAACACACAGCTGCCCACATGTTGAGTGAAACGAAACATTCATTTTTACATTTCGAAACAAAGTGAACGTTGAAAAAAAAACACAACTTCACAAGCCTCTTATTTCTGTGACAGCAGCAATCCCTTTTAATGAGTTTTACTCTCAGATCGCTGAAATTTAAGAGCTCCCAAATCTGCTCTTTCCAAAGTATTTTATTTTATTTTCGACCAGATTTCAGAGAAAAGTAGGTCATAGCATGTAAGTAGTGATTAAACTGTGTTTTCCCCATTAAGCACATTTTGTTGAGCAATTCAGACAGCAAGGCATGTCCTTGACTAAGGTCACCGTGGAGAAGTGTTTTGTAGGCTCTGGGCATGCCAGTTTGGAACAGTTTAACAAAATAAAAGCACTCTGGCTGTTTGATTGTCTTGAAGTAGAATAAGTGCCAGGATTTGCAATATCAGTGATTTCCAGCACATGCAAGAACATCAAACTGATCCAGTCACATGTGAACAATAAAGTATCTTCTAACATCAGATGCAGGATTACCTAGGTCCCTCTGAGATGCAGGGGGTTTGCACCCACTTTTTAAACCCTCATGGAACTTCTGTGTTACAGCAGGGACTGCAGACACAGGTGTGGTCTCACCTGTAATGTCCATGTGATGAGCTACATTTTGCACTCGTTTCAAAAGGGCATTCCCGCCTTCGAATGTGGTTGTGGTCTCATGCAAATGAGGCAATGCTTTTGCCACTGTGCTTGCAGTTGCAAAGGCTAATGGGCTTTGGGGAGGGCCACTAACTGTGCTCCATCTAAGAAATAGCACACAGTCTACCCTCTACAGGGTGCCCCAAGGGAATGAGCACAGAGAACTCTAGGGGGCCTCAGGCCACCTTTTCACAGTAGGGTTCAGTCATAAACTGCATCCTTATGGGGGTGAAGACCTACTCCACTCCAGGGGCAGGGCTTTCCATCTGCGGTAAAACACAGAGAGGAATTTATAATCATATTCTCTTTTAGTGCAGCATTCACTCCAACATTGCACTTTTTTGTATCACACTGCCAGATCCTTTTGAGTGGTTCCATTTTAGGTCTTACTGTGGACAGCTTTAGCTGCCAGTGAAAGCTAGTGTCATAGATACTGCAAAATAGCATAAGAATAAATACAGGCAGGCTTTGGGTTAATCCAACTCAGAAAATGACTTACTGTCTAACCTTTGTCAGGTATTGCATCAGTGGAGTCTCTTTGAAGGTTTGTATCAGCCCATGGCGTTTTGCAAATGTTTACAGTGTGCACTGGTGATTCGCAAGCAGAGTAATTTGCCTCTGTTACCGTGGCCAGGGAGGGGCATAGCAGTCTGGAGTATTATTTTTCTTCCAGTTTTGCTATTGGGTGAACTTGGCGCCAGGGCTTCAGAGTGGCTTACACGAGCATCAGATTACATTATAAAAGGTCAGACTTGTTTTTTTAGGCTAGGAAATATTCAGTGATTTGCCCAGATGATGATCAGATGCCGGGACTCGAACCATGGGGCATATTATCAAGAAAGGCGATAAAATTATCGCCGCTTTGGCGGCAGGAAACTGCTGCTAAAACGGCAATAATGGCCTTGATAATATGCCCTTGTGAATTCCCATAGCAGCCCAGGTTAACACCTTTCTTGATAATATGCCCCCTTGTTCCTTTAGAATCCCACTTCCACCTGGCCTGAGACCCACCTTGGGGATGCTCCTGTGACACTTCCTCAGGTATCTCCTGTACACAGAATGCAAATCGGGGAACTGTACTATTCCTACTGTCAGTCCTTCCTCTATCTTTATGGCTCTCCTTGTAGATAGCGTCTGTGAGGAAATGGAAGAGCAACATCCTGGAGTGGAGTGGTAGTGGCGGCATTACCTGGACCGTCCATGAACGTTGTGTCTGGAGCTGACACTGCTCGGCCTTCAGTGGCACTCTATGCATAGCACAAACCACATTGGGGTCAGGAGGATTCCCAAAGACAGCTAGCCTAACCTCCCACTTGAATAAATACACACAATAAGACTGGCTGCCTATTCAAAGGAAGGAAAAGGAGCAAGTGAGAACTGGTACCTCATTCCATCAGGACGAAGATCCTCCCCCACCAGTTAGGTGGCATGCTTCTTCCCCGGGCCCCTCCTTCCACTGATCACTGTGATTTAGATGTCAGATACAACCCATCAAACCAAGATTAGGTAGCTCTTTGGGGATTCCTTTTTTGGAAGGGTTTAAATTCTGGCGGTAATGCCTATTGATATGTTCGCTGGGTGTGCGGGGAAAGTACTCAAAGGAAGTATGGGTCCTCTAAAACTACCGCCTGATTGGACCAGTTAAAACATTAATTAGTCCCCCAGGAGTAAGTGGGGTATAATTCAACCCACCAGGCAGTCAACATGTTTCTGCTAATGTAAATCTCTCTAATGAGGTGTGAGTGACATTCGGTGGGAGTGGCAGTCATCAGGACTAGGTTGCCCTCTTTGCTGTATAGTCAACATAAAACTTATTTTTTCCAACCTGCTTCTGGGGGTTGATGAAAGTAGTTAGGCGCAGTCCTACTCATGACGATGAATACTGGTCTGTAGGAAAATAAAATGATCAAGTATTATTGCAAAACCTATGTCTCATTTACTGTGTATTATATGGAGCACTTGTAAACCCTTCAATGTGAAGTGAAATATGGTGAGCAGTGCACAAAGGTGAATTGCAAATTTTGAGCATTTCACTTCATCTGCCTCTCTGTTGGGACAACTATGCTCCACTTTCAGTGCTGAAGAAATGTATCATGTCTCCCTCTGTATCAAAACTTAAAGCATGGAAATAGGTTAGGAATGGAAATTAACATGCTGAGTTATTCACCATGAGGTCCCAGTTGTTTGTGAGTCCATAAAGCAAACACAAGGAGATGATGGACAGAGCACTGAAACTTTTCAAACAGTCGCCCCAGTTACAGATCTGGGTTGAATCCATCATCGTTCTTTAGCTCACTTCGCCACCCCAGTTCAGACCCAGCCATATGCAAATCAGTCTTGACCCTGTGCCTCATGGGAACAGCTCAGCCCGAACTGCCAAGTCTTCCCTAGATTAGAAACAGGCAATCCTGGGATCGGTTTCGGAGTAACGCTCCTCATAAGCCAGGCTACCTTGAATCCGATGGCAAAGTGAGCAAGGGACCCACATCTGGGCATTCCTTGCCATCTTAGGGCGGACAAAGCAAACACAAGGAGCGACTGTGCTCTGTGTGCCTCTTGGACTATTTGAATGACACTGACTAAACTCTGACCTTCTTGGTAAATCCCGGAGTTGTTAACGGGTCAAACCACTACATCTGGATTCATACCCTTTAAAATTCCCATATCACAACGCATAGCTCATGCAAAGTTCTCAAGATCGAAAAACTGACCTGTCTGATACACCCATCCTGGCTTATGCGTCTTCATCATTCGAGGGAACATCATGGAGATTGCCAGGCACATCTAAATGCCGTGAATTAGTCCGTCCAAGTCATGCCCAGTGTCACATGTTTTGTACAGACTTGTGGGAATTGTGGTCTGAGAGCGTGGGGATAAAATACTTGTAATCCCCATTCTGTGTGAATTGTTGTCACAAGGAATTGTGAACAGGGCTTCAGAAATCAAGTATAGGAACCAGGGGCAAGATGCACCCAACAAACATTGGAACAATAATTCAGAGCATGGAACTCGAGGCTGTACACAACAGGCACTGGAACAAGGCCATTGGTCCTAAACACAGACGATGGACTTAGGAGCTCAACTGAAATTAAAAATGGCACCTGTTTTAGAAGCTGAACAACTCACTTTGGAATGGACCGCAGAGATGTTTAGACTCGACTGGGAATTGTGTTTGAGACTGGTAAGTCTTGTGCAGAATATGGATATTTCTCTCCCGATCCCATCCGTGACTCTAACCGCACTATTGATGTTAACTTATGTATTTCCGATTTTGGGATCAACTACAACTCCCGTCCCCATATGGTTAGAAGTTGTTTTTTACCGTTTTGATAACTAGCTTATTATAGTCCTTATACATTCTTTACTTGTTGCGCTCAGAATATTTTAGGGTTAGCCTTTTTCTTTGACAATTGTTTCCCCCTCATTTTCCTTTCTCCTTCTTCAGTTACATTTATCTGGTCCCTAACAAGAAACAGAGGTAATTCATAAGTGATTTTTAAGCATACTGCTGGCTCATTCTGAACCTATTTATGGGCAGTGTTACATTTTTATGGTAATTTTTTCCCTTATAGGTTAACTTCAACTGCTTACTTAATTTAATTTAATCTTACAAAATGATCTATCTTCACCAATATCACGTTCAAGTTTTCAGCAGCATAAAATATGGATAATGAGCACTTCTGTAATTACTTCAAAACATTTATATGATTGAATCACAGTGTGGCACCTTTCACTTTATTCATAACAAACAGAGGATTGTGTTATGCTTTTCTTTTTCTTTACCTTGTTGTTATTTCAGCCTTGAGAAAGCCCCAGACTTGCATGCCATTTTAAGGGGCGAAACCTGTGTTGGCTGTAAAATGGATAATACCAAGTAAATATTTGATGCTTGTATCAAGAGATTTGAACTATGAGTTCCTTCAAATCAATTGTAAGAAATAAAAAATAATTGGAATTGTTGCCAAGAGACTTTCCTCTCTGAGTCATAAGATTTAGGAAATGTGTTCTCCTTTTTCTTGGACCTTTGAATTACAATAACCCGGAGGTTTTTATAGACTGGTGACTGAGAGGAGCTGTTGGTCCAACCCTTGCATGATTGTCAGAACCCATATTAATTAACATTCAGATATGGAATAAGGGTAATAATTAGCAGGTCTTCAGTGTGTTGGGCCTTCAGAGACGTTTCTTCATAACTATTACACACATTCTCTTGAATCTGTGCCTACCAATTGAGCTAATTATTACAAATGGCTGATTTCAGAAATCACAGAGAACAAAGAACTAATTGATTTGTTGAAGCCTTCGATACTATGAGCACTGGCACATCTAAACAAATTCAACCAAATCCGTCACCAGTGAAAATTACCTTCCAGGTTTTAGAAAAATTGCTCAAAATAGAAACATCAAAGTGGTGGGAAGGTGCTTTTTGAAAAATTAAATACTTGATTTGATTTGATTTGATTTATGGTTTTGTAAAGCGCACATCTGCCCATAGGCGTCTTGGCGCTAGAGGTACGGGGAGACTATGGCAGCAGAGAGACTGGTTAACCAGATGCGAGTAACCATGTTTTTACCAATTTCCTGAATGAAAGCAGGGAGGTGCTGTTTTTGATTGCAAGTGGGAGCAGGTTCGAGTCTTTAGCTGCGTGTAGCAGGAAGCTTCTTTCTCCCCACCTGACCTGTTTGAAACGGGGTATCTGAATCAGTTTTGCCTGGCTTGATCTCAGTTTCCTGGATGGCTTGTAGAGTTTGAGGTGCGTTCTTAAGAAGTGAGGGCCGAAACCATTGAGGGCTTTTTATGCTAGACAAACTGATTTAAATCTGATTCTTTTTACCATAGGGAGCCAATGTAGGGCACCTAAATGATGTACAATAGGTTCAGACCTGTGAATGTCCAGTACCAGCCTTGCTGCTGCATTTTGCAGGTGTTGTAGTTTAGCTAAGTGCTGGACTTGCATCCCGGCGTACAGAGCATTCCCATAGTCTAACCTTGATAGGGCCAACGTCGTGACTACCTTTTTGCGGGAGTCAAAGGGAATTAATCGCAGGAGCTTCCTAATCATTTTCAGGATATACCACATGGTGGATATTAGTTTGTTAGTCTGGGAGTAAAACGTTAGCCTATTATCAAGTATCATACCCAGATTTTTCACTTTGTTGACTGGGGATAGGCAATTGCCAAGACTAGCTGGCCACCATTCCGGAGACCAGACTTCACTATTCGATCCTAGTAGCATGACCTCACTTTTGTCACCATTCAGTTTCAGGCAGTTTCTCTGCATCTATTGGCTGACTTGCATCATACAATTTTTAAATGTATCTGCTGTGTCTGTGGTGTTGTTTGTATTTGAGCCCACTATTTGGGTGTCGTCTGTGTATGAGACCGGAAGGAATTCACAAGTCCTAATAATTCCTGCCAAGGGTGCTACATACAAATTAAAAAGAGTGGGGCTTAACGAAGATCCCTGTGGAACACCACAGGGGGAGTTGAAAGGTTTTGATTTTGCTGCTCCCAGCTCGACTGTAAAAGTCCTATTGTGCAGGTACGACACCAGCAATTTTCTTGCAGCTGGATGAACGCCGACTTCTGTGAGTCGACCCAGGAGTGTATCATGACTGACCGTGTCAAAGGCCACCGATAGATCCAACAGGATCAAGGCGGCCCTCCCTCCGGCATCCAGTACACTCCTGAGTTCTTCAACTGCCATAAGCAGGGCTGTTTCTGTCCTGTGTCCCTCTTGGAAGCTGTATTGAGAGTGGTCTAAGACATTAGTCTCTGTGAGAAATTGTGCCACTTGTTTGTTCAGCAATCTCTCCAGAACCTTAGCACCGAAAGGAATTGTTGCAATAGGTCTGAAGTTCCCTGGTTCTTGTGGATCTAAGTTGGGTTAATTTAGTAGTGGTAGTACTGATGTAGATTTCCACAGATCCGGGAAGTGTCCAGAGTTTACTATATGTGTCATGAGCCTGACCAATTGTTTGCTTAGAAGCTCAGGGAATAAATGCTGTGCTTTCGGTGGACACGGGTCCACTAGCGCACCAGATTTAGTGTTCATAACCGCCTGCCGTACCTGCTCTAGTGAAGGTGGCGAAAATTGAAACAGTGGTTTCTGTTTTGTTGGAGATATTTTGTCACTAAGTACTGGGTTTAAAAATGTAGGAGAATGCATGTCCGTTGATTTGAATGAATCATATACCGTGGTCACTTTATCTATAAAAAATTGGCCTAAGGTGTTACAGAAATCAGAGCTGATCGAAACCTGTTTGTCGCTATCTATTTTGGCTAATTTCTTAACAGTGGTGAACAGCTCTTTACTGGAGTTTTTAGCCTCCTCTATTTTCCGTATGAAGTAGATACTTTTTTCTTTTAAGATAATTTTTTTATACACAGTCAGTGAAGTTTTATATTCAGTTTTTTGCTATCGGTCGTAATTTACTCTCCATTTCCTTTCCAGTTTTCTGCAATTTTGTTTTTGAGCCCAGAGTGAGTCGGAGAACCATGGTTGGGAGGGGTTTTTTCTTCTGAGGGTAGCTTTTTTCAGCGGTACTGCTATTCTAATGGCAGAAGTTATCCAGGTTGAAATTTGAGATGTGGCGCTGTTAATATCTGTTACCAACTTAGGTATGGTAGATGAGAGTTGTTCTTTTAATTTAGCGGTGTCTAGTTTAGACCATTCTAGAAATGAAGTTGGCCTAGGTGGTGCGGTGGAGTAAGCTACATTCTTTTTCACATTTATGGAGAACTGTATTACCTTGTGGTCTGACCACCGAACCGGTAGGATTTCAATAATCTCGATGCCCTTATTGGAAGTAAAGATTCCGTTGAGTGTGTGCCCCGCCTTGTGGGTATCCTTTTTAACAATCTGTTCCAAGGCTAAATTAGTGAATGCATCTATCAGGGTGGCCGTGCCTACATCTGTGCTCTTTTCTAGGTGTATGTTAAAGTCGCCTAGAACAGTAAAATCTGAGCTCCTTACACTGGATTCCAAGAACGAGCTAAGTAGTTGTCTCAGGGGAGTTTTGATTTTGGTGGCCTGTAAATCAAAAGGCCTTTAAATGTATAATTACTTGTGATATTACATTGGAAGAATAGAGTTTCGCAGTCCGTATTACTGCCTTGGTCTGAGCCTTTCACTTTTAGATCATTTCTGGCAATGATGGCCAAGCCAACACCCCGTTTCCCTCAGGAATGGCTAGTGCTAGATCAATGTACGAGGCTTCATCTGCCCAGTCTCGGTGATGAAGATGATATCTAGGTTTTGCAATTCTATTAGTTCTGCCATTTCAGAGTTATGTTTTAGTAGTGATCGAGAATTGATTAACCCAGCCTTGATTGTTATATTATCTGGCCTACTATGGAGGGTCGCAGTGTGGACAGTCTTCTGCAATGTGAAAAATCAAAAGTGTGCTGACAGTTCGGGCAGCGTTTAACTTCCATCGATATCTGCAGTGTGGGGCAGCAGGGTTTGGTCTCATTATGAGTAGCTCTTGTTTAGAGTAACTTACCCTCTCATATAATGTCTTTCCTTGTGTAGGGTCGTGGCCCTGGGCCCGGTCCAGGAGAGGACGGGCGCAGATTAAGCATGAGCGAATTTTGCGGATCTCGCGTTCGCGAATTTTGCGGATTTGCGGATTCGCAATCCGCAAAATCCGCGAATTTCCGCGAATTTTTTTTTTTTTTGTGTTTGCGCGGGTTTCTGCCAGTTCGCGAGGGTTTTGTACAATGTCGCAAATTGCGAACTTACCTGTCGGGTCGCAAGTTTCGCGAACTTGTTGTTTCTACGTGTCCAGCCTGTTTGGGACACTCTTCTTCATCACTGCCACTCTCTGTCACCACTGCCACTCTCTGACTACTCATGCCACCCTCTGGCCCACCCATGCCACCCTCTGTTTCATCACAGCACCCTCTGGTTGTCCAGTCAGTGTACATTATTGTGGCAACAAGCACACCTTCCCTGCCTCAAGTGACCTGAATTAATTTGGGGCTGATTAATGTGTCACAGAATATTTTTTTAGCTGGCACCTGCTTCCTTAGTGCTTCCTGATTAGTGATCTTTTGAACTTGCTAAGTGCTTTCATTGTTGCAAAATTAGTTACAACACCTGCCCTGCCCCAACTGACAATAATGAATTAGGGGCTGAATAATGGATTTGAACCTCCAGCCTGGCTCCTGCTTGTCTCCCTTAGCTGTAATTCAGGACCTTTGTGGCATATATGTAACTATTCTGAGGTTCAGAGCAGGGTCACATAATAGTTGCAACCTGCAACTGAACTCTGGAGGGGCCCCTCAGGAAGCACTACAGAAAATGGCTACTAATGATGAGCCTGAACTTTTGAACCTGGTAAGTAGTTACTTTCAGTTTTGCTAAGAGCGTATTTCTGCAATTTTGCACTTATTCGCACTTATTCGCGGGGCGCGAACTCACGCGAACAGTGCGAGCAGTGCGAGCCAAATCCGCTGCTCGCGGATTTGCGGATTTTGCGGGAGATTCGCAAATCTCGCGGATTGCGGATTTCCCGAAAATCCGCAAAATCCGCGAGCGGAACGGATTTTCCGCCCACCCCTAGCGCAGATGGGCTTGCCTTTGGCACGCCTTCAGCGCGCCATCGGCGTGCCCGCTTTGCGCATACACTGCGCGTACGCCCTGACATAGAGTTAAATACGTGTGGGACGGTGAGCGACTATTCCGCTCAGCGCAGGAAGTGCTACCCAACCCGGAAGTGTGTCCCGGAAGTGTGTCCGCTCTAACACCCTCGGCATCCTCTGTTCAATCAGCACTTGCCATGACGGACTGAGCTTTACCAGGGATGCGGGATGTGCAAATATCAAGTAAGTTAAAAAGAAAAACAGCGACAAGATGTGCAAAAAGCAGTCAGTTAAAAATACAGCAATCTGTTTAAAAATGCTTCAAGATTTCCAGGGTTACCCGCAGTGCGATTAGCTTCAGCCTTGCCGAGCCGCGTAGTCTGCAGTATATGACTCACATCTGCTCGTGCCAAGGCTTTAAAGTATGGGGCGGCGAGCGACTAGACGGCTCAGTGCAGGAAGTGCCATCCAACCCAGAAGTGTGTCCTCTCTAACCACCTCGGCACCCTCCATTCAATCGGCACTTGCCGTGACGGACCGGGGTGCCTGGGGCGGAGCTTTACCAGGGGGGCGGGATGCAGGATGTGCAAATATCAAGTAAGTTAAAAGAAAAACTACTTAGAAGAAGATCACATTCCAAGGGGTATTAGGGATCTTATATTTCCTCAAACTGAAACTACATCACCTCTCAAAATAAAGAAATGGGAGGACAAGTCGCGTACTGCATTAAATAATATGATTAGGCAACCTATAGATATTGCACAAGACGACAATTAGAATTATAAAGAAGAAGTGGACAACTTAACAATAAGGATTGAAGAATCAAATTGCCTGAAATTACAAAACAAAATTATGAAATTCTGAAGAAAGTGATAGGCGAATATGAGGAAAATATAATTAAGAGAAAGAACTGAAAATGCAGAGGGGACCAAGTGTATTATCAACTGGGACTGTTTACACGTTTGCTAAGAACCACGACAACATCAAATGAGGGAGTACTCAAATAGAACACACAAATCAATCAAATACTTCATTAACATCAGATTTGGTATCCCTGGGGGAGGAAATAGAAGAATCCACAAGAATACATTCTGTAAATCTTTATAAGGAGGATCACAGACACTGATTGGGAAATCAAAATTCACAAGATACCAGAACATGGCCACCAAGTAACAGAACTGAGGAACCCTCAAAATCAGGAGTAAAGAAACAGGCATGCAAGAAGGAAAAGTCCAAAGAAAGGACCGCATCAACCAGCTAGTTATTAATCTATCCTCAACTATGATTACCAACATTCAAATGGAGACACCCAATAAGGGCTTATCCTTTTGCCCCACAGCTAAACGGGATATATTACATACAAAAATGGACTTATATAAATATATTCATAGATTGAAACTCCAAGCTTTCTTTACTGAAAACCCTCATATGATCAGAACCAGCCCATTACAACCAGTAATCTCACAGTTCAGGATTTAGAAGATATTCATCTTCTCACTCACCTTTTTGAAATGGAGGATGAACTATTAAATAATGCACTTACATATACAAGTACAACAGCTGAGGAATTAGGAATCAATACATTCATATTCTAGAAGGTAAGATCACCCCAAAATCAACCTTTACACCAAACGTACCTCTGGAGAATTCTATTGAGCTATTTTACTCAGCAGTACTTCATGACTCGGGCAAAAAAAACAAAAAGTACATCCCCGAGGCCAAATACCACCCAAAGAATCTGACTAAGGAACAACACAGTTATTACAAGAAACAAAGGTCCTGAGCACATTGACAAGTGTAAGCAAATGTAATATAGGAGACAATGGTAACTATATAGTTCTCCTGTCCAGCCGGAACAGGGATTTATTTTTATTGCTCAAATAAAAAGGATCATCATCAGGACTAAAACATGAAATTATTTTGCCTGGTTAGATTAGTACGCCTCGGTTGTGAGGATACGAGTTTTTGCGTGGCATACGCTGCTTGTAACTCGTAGTTTGATGGTGGTGTAGCCGTTTGCGTGAATAATGGCGCTCGTTTTTTAATTGGAGGCTTTGAAGATCGTGTAAGGTTACACGTCCTTTCTTGCGGTCTCGAAATAGATAAGATCCGCGTGTTGCTGAACGATGTCAGTTACTGGTGGTGAGGGCGGCTGGATTCTGCCGAATCCAGCCGCCCTTTCATGTTTTAGTCCTGATGATGATCCTTTTTATTTGAGCAATGGATCGAAACGTCGTTGACTTGTTTAAGTAGACATACATGTAACTACTATGTATCACAGTGTATAGTCTACGCTGGAGAACACTACCTACACTGATATAAAAAGTGTCCAGGTTGCTCTGTCTCTTTGCCTGTAAACTCTAACTCTTGAACTCTTTCTGCTACTCTGTTTCCCTCACAAGTACGGTACAGGAGTGTGCCTTACTTTCATATATATTTTTGTATTCAACTTTATTCCGTTATCAAAATAAATCCCTGTTCCGGCTGGACAGGAGAACTATATAGTTACCATTGTGTCCTATATTACATTTGCTTACACTTGTCAATGTGCTCAGGACCTTTGTTTCTTGAAATAGCATATACCCTTGGTCCTTAGCTACCTATTGGGTCCCCCTTGTTTTCTTATAAAAATAAGGAACAGCACAGGGCATTAGAAGATTTATGTCATAATCCAGAAATAATAATGAAAGAGGCTGACAAAGGGGGAAATGTAGTTATTTTACATACAGAAGATTTCCTACAGGAAGTGAATTGACAGCCATATATTACCTGCTACAAAAAATTATCAAGAATTCCTATGACAGACACCCTTAAGCAGTTATCAGAGGATCTCGGACAGATGGCACAATCCATAACACTTGAAGAGAAAAAGTACCTATATATCAAACATCCACTAATGGCAACCATGAATATATTTCCAAAAGTGGACAAACCAGGTTCCTCACCTAAAGGAAGGGGTTATTATATCAATGATAAATTATTAATCTGGCAGGGCTCACCCACCACACTGAAAGAATATATCAAAGATCTATCTAATAACAAGTGGGGCATCACTGTGACAACCTCTATTTCCCCAAGGGAAATCTAATAGCTAGACTTAATTCTCTATGTGGATAATACCCAACTGCATAGTAAAATACACTGCTACCCTGCAGCATTTAATTAAATTCTATACTCTGTAAATTGCCATTCCAAAACCATCATCTCTAATATTCCCAAAGGAGAATTTTGTGGAGCAAGAAGAAATTATAGCAAACAAATAGACTACCAGGAACAATCTAAATATATCATCAAAAGACTAACCAATAGAGGTTATAAGCCAGTAATAGTGACACAGACAATGCAAGCAACTGAACAAACAAACATAAGTGAACTATTGAAGGACACCAAAGCAAAATCCCCAAACCTACAGATATGGTTAACCACACAATACTCTAATGTCACTATCATATTAGAGAGGTACTACACAAACACTTGTCATTACTCAGAAATAATCAACAATTACAAAACAGTATACATTCCTATCCACAGATAAACTTCAGAAGAGAACCTAACATACGTCAAAAACTATGCCAATCATTATTCTTTTCAGTTAAAAGAAAAAAGGAGGCACATTTCTGGACAAGCCAAAAGGTTTTTATACATGTACCAATTGTTCATTTTGGTAACTCGGCAAAAACAAAACCTTAGACACCACTATAAATTGCCTTAAATATCATATCAAAAACTGGATCAATTGTGAAAGTACTTATGTTATTTATGGGAACATGTTTCCCTGCAATAAAACATATATCGGGAGTACTACCCGACCACACAAACAGAGGATTCGAGAACATTACAGAAATATCTTTAAAAACTGACAAGGCATTACCTCTGGTGGAAACCTGCTAATCGTATCATCAACATTAAGGAATTTTCATTTTTTTCAGGATTTAAAAACAAAAGACAATCTCAAGAGAAGGAAATCGAGAAGTACATTAATATTAAGAATTTACACTGTTAAGCATCGACTCAAAAAACATGCAGAACTACACAACTGGCTAGTACGAAAAAAGTGAAAATTGTAAACTATGTCTGGTTTTCGTCTTTATGTATGGTGAACAAATGATTGCATTTCTTTTTTTATCACTTAATTTATCAATGCTGTAATACTCAGAAAATGCTGTAAAGTATTGCAAGCATTATTCATATGTTCATAACCATGATTAATACGTTTAATTTAGCACTATCCATCAATAATCCGATTACAAAATTATAAATCTTACCTTACTTTCCATTATCATTTTGAAACTTAGATAAAAAAATCTGTAATTTTTCTACTAATCTAGGGAACACACCTCAATATATCATTTTGTAAGCTTGCTAAAAATATTGGAATTTTCAACAAGATCTGGTAATGTACCAATGGACTTCTCCTGTTCAATATTTTGGAGTCTCCCGGTTTTGTTTACTCTAACTTGAGAAATTATAGGTAGATCATCCCTTATAGGACCAACCTAGTGACTAGTGAATTGACTTACACATCATTACATTATGGTACGCAGAATTCTCCAAGTCGCTTCAACTTTGCGAATCCATACTCTTATATTGCCCCTCTTTTCCATTTTTTTAAATGATGTTTTTGGGAAAGTTATTCTCTAAAAGACCTGCCTATCGATTAGAGAATTCAAGTTCCCTGTAAGTACCCTTCATCTATGCTTTAGTTTCAATAACAGTTAGGTTAATAAATTGGAAACCTGAGTTGACGCCCGATCAAATTTACGAGCTTTGTCCTTTGTCGTTTTCTCTTCCGGTTATCAATTTTGTTACTGGATTAACCCCAGGCAGGACATCTTCTGTTAGAACAAAGGAATCTTAAGACTAATGAATCAAATTCTCTATATTTTTTGCATATGACATTTCTTTATGTGATATCTTCTTATTTTCTATATTGTTTTGATTCCAAGTAGTTAGCTAAAAATGGCACTGTTTCTTTCAACCACCTTCATGGCTAATGGTCCTAAATACCGACAAAGGACTTAGAAGCCCAACTGGAATTAAAAATGGCACCCATTGTAGACTCCGAAAGACTCACTTTGGAATGGACCGCTGAGACATTTAAACTCAACTGGGAATTGTGCACAAGATTGGTAAGTCTTGTGCAGAATACGTTTATTTCTCTCACCGATAGTATCCTTGACTAACCGCACTATTGGTGCTAACTTATGTATTTTCTATTTTGGGATCAAATATATCTCCTATCCCCATTTGGTTAGATTTCATTTTTTGTTTTGATAACAAGCTCAATATGGTCATTATCCTTTCCTTACTTGTTGTGCTCACAGATTATAGGGTTATCTTTTTTCTTTGACTATTTTTCCCCTCTTTTTCTTTCTCTTTCTCCAGTTACACTGATCCGGTCCCTACAGGAAACAGGTAATTGTGGAGTAGTTTTTACATACTTTTGGCTCATTCTAAACCTAATTATGGGCAGTATTGCATTTTTCTATTAAAAAATGCAAAATCTTTATTCAGTCTGATTAGAAATAGACCATAAATGTACATAAATATGATACATATCCATAATATCTCAAACTTTTTGATAGAATTTTGCATTAGATTAACAACAGTTTAAATGTATTTGCATTAGTGTGCTATGGGTTTCCAAATTCCATTGTACAGTCAAGTTAAAAAGAAGAAGCATGTTCAAAAGTAGAAACATGATTCACAATTTAGATTTAATGCATCAATACACTCATATCACAGTTGACCGAGGTTACAGGGAAGTAAGGGAAGAAGAAGGAGACCAAAAACTTCAAATAAGGTCTGCCATGTGTTCCTACTAACACAAGGGTAAAAAACTGACACCTCAGCCTAAATCCACCTTTTGAAGGAAAGCCCAGTACGAGCCGTGACTTTCTAAGCGTGAGCAAATGAGCATAGAGAGAAAAGAGCTCATCCACAAATCATTCTCCACTAATGGGAAAAAAAGTATACTGAGAGCAAGCTAGTGACCCATAGCATGCATATTGTTCAGAAAGTTAGCTTTCCATAGTTTTTCTAGCCCGAATGGCTGCTTTCAGGAAGGTACAGACGTGGTAGGGGATTTCAGGTGATCTTAAAAATTGTAAGTGGAGCAGAGCTACTCTACACTGTCATAATCCTAACTTGTATAACCAAGGCTTCAAAAAGTGCTTATGTGCTAGACTGTGCAATTTGCATAAAACATAACGTGCAGAAGTGATTGTGCAGATTGATTATCACAGGGGCAATTATATACCATGTTTCTCTCTTGGTCTAGGGAGTTTTTAAAAAACAGGGCCAATAAATTGATCCTGCTCTAAAATGGAAGAGGAGTGAGCGCTCCCATCTTGTAAGATCTAAAGATAAATACATTGCAGGTACACCTGGGAGTAAAGCTCTATAATAGTTTGAAACAGAGGGTTTTGTTTACTCATTTTTCATTCGAGTATATGCACAGTACTCCATGAATGATGCTTTCACCTCTACCTTATCAGTTTTTGAAATACTGAGAGGGTCGATAAACCTGGCAGATAAACCCAGGGTTCTTAGAATGTCCAGTATATAACTCAGTCATGGAATAGAGTGGGCCTTATCCAACGCTAGATAGTCAAATATAATATGCCTGCATAGCTTAGCTGCTGGGTGTGACCAGATGCTAAACCATAATAGGTGCGGTGCCAGAAATACCTAATACAAAATAAAGCTCGCTCTGGTTTAACTCCACGTGAGTGATGAAGCTGTAAATGGTTGGTGGTAAACTCAGCAGCCTTCTGAGGAAACGATTTTCCTCAGCCTGCAAGGAACAACGGGCATATTACCAAGCAATAGCGATAATTATCGCTATTGCTTGGTTAGAGACAAATGTTTACCGCTGAGCTGCGGCGATTTTTACCGCAAATAAACCTTGGTATTACCAAGGTTTATCGCAAATGTGATAAAAATCGCCGCAATGCATGAATATCGCTGAAAAGTCAGCGATATTCATGCATTACCGAGCTAATGCTCTTAGCCATGTTATCCACCTCCCATTGGATAACATGGCTAAGAACTGCTCAGGGCAGGTGTTAGCTTTTGGAGATATTCGCGCTTAGCGCGAATATCTCCAAAAGTTGGTAATAGGAGATAGCGATGTTAGCGACTGTTTTCAGTTGCTAACATCTTTGCACGCCCACTTTGCATGTCCTTAGTGATAAATTTCACTGACATGCAAAGTGGGGCCCAAGATGGTCGCTATCTCCTACTAGCTGTCGCTAACTGGTGTTAGCGACAGCTAGGTAATAGGGAGATAATTTTATCTCCGCTTTCTTGGTTTTTAAAGCCAAAAAAGCGGAGATAAACCCGCTTGATAATATGCCCCGTAATTTGTTAAAACCACAGACACCTGGGCCTTACGTAGCTGTGCTAATCCACTGCGAACTATGCACCTTCAGTGGCAGTAGAACAGTTCCTCCAGAGTCTGATCTGATCAGGTTACAAACTGTCCCTGCAGTTCTATTAAGCTTAAGGCTAGCCTGCGCAAGGTGGGGATTCCAAGACCCGAACGAGCTATTGTTCGTCCTAGGTAACAAAAATTATCGACACTCGTTAGTTCTCGCCCATTGAGACAAATTTTGTTTAGCCTTAGTTTTACCTGGGCCACAGTACATAATGTGCGACTTGGTGCAGTTAGATTTTAAAATTCAGGTTTTGCATAAATGAGGCAAAGCCGGCCACCTGGTGTCTCGGAGCATTGGGGGTAAGGGCTAGCAATCCTGCGTCATCAGTGTAGAGTAACGCGGGGATTGGGGTACCTGCTATTCTAGGTATATCTGAGGGGGGAGAAGTTAAATGAGCTGTTAGTTCATTTATATAAAGAATGAATAGTAGTGGAGCCAATATGCACCTCTGTCGCACTCCGCTCTTCAAGGGGAAATCAGAAGAAAGCTCATCATAGGAATTTAAAGGAACTCTAACTGAAAGATCTGTATTTAGTGAGTACAAAAGATCTACCAGTGGTGGTCAACTCCTTGATCCAGCAACATTAACCATAGCTGGGTTCTTTTCACTGAATCAAAGGCAGTGTACAGATCAATGCAGGCAAAATCGACGGGAGAGCGTCTGTCGCTGATATACTAAGAAATTATCAAAGCCAGATTCAAACACTGTACATTGGTATCTAAATTTGGTAGAACTAAATTGAAATGTGGAAATAATGTCCTTATCCACTGCTCATTTAACTAAAGAGTCACAAATGACTCTGCCAATAATCATGCTGTCAATAAGCAAGATGGTATTATAGCACGTTGGGGACATTCGGTCGCCGTTTTTTAAATATAGATAAAACCGTTGCAGTATCCCAGGAAGTGGGGATATTAGTTGTTAAACAAGAATTAAATGTGTTGGTAATAAGGGGACCCCATATATCAGGCATGGATTTCAACAAATCCATTGGTACCCTATCTGGGCCTGGCTCTTTCCCGCCCTTGCTATGTTGAATGGCTTCTACTACCTGCAACAATATTAAAAGGTGTAGAGAATTCTGTACTCTATTGTGGAACACAGTTTGCATACTCGGATCTTCCTCAACGGAGTAGATGGAGACAAAGTGAATAACCCATGCTAAGCCTAAAATATTGTTTTGCAGAGGTGGGTTAGTAGGGTAATTTCTAGATCTAATTAATTTGAGTAAATCCCAAAAGGATTAACCGTCCTTCCCCAGGGCTGCATTTTCTAGCAGCTCCCAATCACGTTTATATAGTTCCCTCTTCCTGTGTGAGAGCACAGTTTTATAGTCACAGTGTGCCAGGGAAATCTTGCTCCTAACCCTCTGCCATGTGCTTGAGACATTCCCCAACTTTCGGTTTGCCTTAGAACAGGGCCCATCAAACCATCTGGGTTCTGTGCTGAGTGTGTGGATCAGCTTGAGCGTAGACTCTCTGATTCCGCCTATTAACCTATGGTAATGCACAGCCATCAAATCTTGTCCATTCTCAGCTAGGCAATTGAGAATTACACGTAAGTGTGATTTAAGTAGAACTGATAATAATTCTATGGGTTTTTTAGGCACCACACTAGTCTTAAACCATACAAGGAGTTTTGTGTGATGGATACTAAGAGGGTCATTAGGATGGTGGGCGGACTACGTTCGCCCGCCATCCTGTCATGAAATGGGACCACCCGCCATAAGGGCGGGAATCCCGTGGGGGCCATTAGGATGCGCCCGCGGCAGTAGCAGTCGCATCCTGCATTCATGACATTGTGGGAGGTCGTGCACTCAGCACCGCCCGCCACAATGCCAGGAAGGCATGTTGCCAAAACCAAAACAGGGTCTGGGCTCACTGGCAATAAGGACAAGCCTCACTATCAATAAACTATAAACCAAAACACAATACCAGTATTGCCAACTTAATTACACTTGGACCACGGATGATCACTCGAATCGCTGACTGAAACAGTGACTCTCGGAGAACAGTTTTGTCCGAAATAAATCAAAATGTTTTAATTTTTATATCACATATACCATATCAATGGGCAATTTTTGTTTTTTAGATAAACATTTGGATAGCTCCACAGAAGTATGTCAAAACAACAAATAATGAAAAATGTAAACGAGTAAGAGAGACACTTTTTAGACAAATTGACAACTTGCATTCAACATTCATACGGGACAACACACATATAAATATACATATATACACATTCAAAAGATTATATTTACAGCATATATTTTTGGAAGACAAAGCATTGGAACAAACAACTAAACAGTTTTCATGTGTTTGAGAGTAAATCAACAATTCCTAATGCTGGATAGAGGAGGTCTACGCGTTTCGATGACCCCTTGTTGTGGGGAAATCTCGTCAGGACCAAAAGCCTGTGAATGAAGAAACAAGATTGGGTCAACTAAGGGGACCGGACTCTGCCTCTCTACGTATCAGAAAGGATAAGTGAAACTAATCCTACCTTAGAGTTGCTGGGTTCTCTTTTGAGATTTATACTGTAATAAAAACAAAACCTGTTTTAACCCATGGTTAAAGACGCAGAAAAAACCGCAATCGCATTTTCCTAACTATCTCATTCACTCGTGAGTACTTACATAGTGTTGCGCAAGGTGCGCTCTCAAAGGGTTTTGTTCTCGTCCATAAGTGGAGGAAGTGGAGATCTACAAAAATGGAAGGACTAGTAAGAGATCTAGTGGTTTAACTGGTGGTAGCAGTTGCTATCAGTGGACCGGAGACTACTTACATGTAGTTGAAGCGTGGAGACGGGGCTGTTTCCCGGATCCGCACGGTGAAACGCCTTGTTAAATTGATTGATTCCTGAAAGAAAAAGTGAAGACTACTGTCAGTATTCTTCGTGGGAACTACGTGGGCAGGATGACTGTTCTATCACGGTTCTGTCAAGTTGTTCCGATGTACCTGTAGGTTAGTAGTATGATGAGTGTATCTGGGGGTCCACGTTCTTCGGTCTCTGTCAAGTGAATGCAGATACCGGCATCATCCAGTTCGATGTTTCTTGTCTCGTGTATCCTGGTTTTTAACTCACTTCCTGGTCATAGGATTTGTGGGGATTGTAGTTTTTAGGATTCGTCGTCATGGAGACGTTGTGTCTGTCATGTGACCTTGTGCAGTCGGGCTCGTAGTCTGCGCAGGAGACGGTAACCCGAATCTTTCCATGTATGAGTTTATAGACGGTAGATCTCAGAGAGTTCATTAAGGCCATCTGTAGCTGTATTTAACTTGACAATAAGCATGGCTTCGTGGCGAGATAGTTTAAACTATCTAAAAACTACAATCCCCACAAATCCTATGACCAGGAAGTGAGTTAAAAACCAGGATACACGAGACAAGAAACATCGAACTGGATGATGCCGGTATCTGCATTCACTTGACAGAGACCGAAGAACGTGGATAAACTATCTCGCCACGAAGCCATGCTTATTGTCAAGTTTAATACAGCTACAGATGGCCTTAATGAACTCTCTGAGATCTACCGTCTATAAACTCATACATGGAAAGATTCGGGTTACCGTCTCCTGCGCAGACTACGAGCCCGACTGCACAAGGTCACATGACAGACACAACGTCTCCATGACGACGAATCCTAAAAACTACAATCCCCACAAATCCTATGACCAGGAAGTGAGTTAAAAACCAGGATACACGAGACAAGAAACATCGAACTGGATGATGCCGGTATCTGCATTCACTTGACAGAGACCGAAGAACGTGGACCCCCAGATACACTCATCATACTACTATCCTACAGGTACATCGGAACAACTTGACAGAACCGTGATAGAACAGTCATCCTGCCCACGTAGTTCCCACGAAGAATACTGACAGTAGTCTTCACTTTTTCTTTCAGGAATCAATCAATTTAACAAGGCGTTTCACCGTGCGGATCCGGGAAACAGCCCCGTCTCCACGCTTCAACTACATGTAAGTAGTCTCCGGTCCACTGATAGCAACTGCTACCACCAGTTAAACCACTAGATCTCTTACTAGTCCTTCCATTTTTGTAGATCTCCACTTCCTCCACTTATGGACGAGAACAAAACCCTTTGAGAGCGCACCTTGCGCAACACTATGTAAGTACTCACGAGTGAATGAGATAGTTAGGAAAATGCGATTGCGGTTTTTTCTGCGTCTTTAACCATGGGTTAAAACAGGTTTTGTTTTTATTACAGTATAAATCTCAAAAGAGAACCCAGCAACTCTAAGGTAGGATTAGTTTCACTTATCCTTTCTGATACGTAGAGAGGCAGAGTCCGGTCCCCTTAGTTGACCCAATCTTGTTTCTTCATTCACAGGCTTTTGGTCCTGACGAGATTTCCCCACAACAAGGGGTCATCGAAACGCGTAGACCTCCTCTATCCAGCATTAGGAATTATTGATTTACTCTCAAACACATGAAAACTGTTTAGTTGTTTGTTCCAATGCTTTGTCTTCCAAAAATATATGCTGTAAATATAATCTTTTGAATGTGTATATATGTATATTTATATGTGTGTTGTCCCGTATGAATGTTGAATGCAAGTTGTCAATTTGTCTAAAAAGTGTCTCTCTTACTCGTTTACATTTTTCATTATTTGTTGTTTTGACATACTTCTGTGGAGCTATCCAAATGTTTATCTAAAAAACAAAAATTGCCCATTGATATGGTATATGTGATATAAAAATTAAAACATTTTGATTTATTTCGGACAAAACTGTTCTCCGAGAGTCACTGTTTCAGTCAGCGATTCGAGTGATCATCCGTGGTCCAAGTGTAATTAAGTTGGCAATACTGGTATTGTGTTTTGGTTTATAGGAAGGCATGTTGTGCACTTCCAAGCACAACATGGCAGGCACCGCGCGGTGCCTGCCATGTTGTGCATGGAACTGCAGGGGGTACCATAGGTACCCCCCATGTGCACCCCACACCCCCCAGAGTCCCTGGGGCCCCCCACGGGCCCCCGCCAGCAATTCCCGCATGCCTTTCCTTGGCGTCAATGCCTCCATGGAAAGGTATGTTTCCTCCCTCATTGTAATATGGCTGGCGGTGTCTAACAGACACCGCCACCATATTAAAGTCTTTTCCGCCTGGTCCCACCGCCATAGTCAATGGCGGGGAAAATGGGTGGCGGGCGGGGACGGATCTCGGGCGGATCGCCACGCCATGAGGGCAGAGGCGATCCGCCCGACATCCTAATGGGCCCCTAGGTTACTATTACATATAAGCCCCCTGATTAGTAAAAGGAACACAGAGCATTATGGTATCCCCACTCTGTAGGTAGGATCTCTCCTTTGGAGAACCAGGGTGTAAAGTTGGGGCTTACAAACATATAATCTATTGGTGAGGCTCTCCTCCTCCCTCTAAAAGACGGGACTGTACTGCTAGCTCCTCCTAGTTTCTCAAGTAATGGGAAGTAAGGTACTTATGAAGCTCAGCAAGACACTTATAAAGCACACTATATACCCGTGAGGGTCTCAAGGCGCTAGGGGGGAGGGGGGAGGGGTGCTGCTGCTAGTGATCGAAGAGCCAGGTCTTGAGGAGTCTTCTGTAGGCCAGTAGGTCTTGGGTCTGTCGTCTGTTGGTGGGGAGGGTGTTCCAGGTCTTGGCGGCGATGTGGGAGAAGGATCTGCCGCCGGTGGTTGTTCTTCGAATTCGGGGGACTGTGGCGAGGGCGAGGCTGGTGGAGCGGAGCTGGCGGGTGGGGGTGTAGAAGTTGAGTCTGTTGAGGTATGCTGGGCCAGGCTTGTGGAGACCTTTGTGTGCGTGGATGAGGAGTTTGAAGGTTATCCTCTTACTGACGGGGAGGCAGTGCAGGTGGGGTGTGATCTGGCTGCGGCGGGGGATGTCTAGGATCAGACGTGCTGATGTATTCTGGATGCGTTGCAGTCACCTCAGGAGCCTGGCCGACGTTCCTGCATAGAGGGCGTGTCCGTAGTCCAGCCTGCTGGTGACGAGGGCCTGGGTGACAGTTCTTCTTGTCTCGGTGGGGATCCACTTGAAGATCCTGCGGAGCATTCTGTGGGTGTTGAAGCAGGATGAGGAGACAGCGTTGACCTGCTTGGTCATGGAGAGGGTGGAGTTGAGGATGACCCCATGGTTGCGTGATTGGTCGGTGGGTGTCGGGGCTGTTCCTAGAGTTGTCAGCCACCAGGAGTTGTCCCAGGCTGAGGGGGTGGAGTCGAGGATGAGGACTTCCATCTTGTCCAAGTTAATCTTCAGTCGACTGTTCCTTATCCATTCGGCGATGGCCTTCATTCCTTCGTGGAGGTTGGTCTTGGCAGTGTGAGGGTCTTTGGTGAGAGAGATGATCAGCTGGGTGTCGTCGGCATAGTAGATGATGTTGAGGTCATGCTGTCGGGCGACATGGGCGAGGCGTGCCATGTAGATGTTGAACAGCGTCGGGCTGAGGGAAGAGCCCTGGGGTACACTGCAGATGATTTCGGTGGCAGTGGAGTGGAAGGGGGGAGGCTGACGCTCGGAGTTCTGCCGGAGAGGAAGGATATGGTCCAGTCCAGGGCCTTCTCTTGGATCATGGCATCTTGTATGCGTGTTCGTAGTGTGCGGTGGCAGACCGTGTCGAAGGTGGCTGACTGGTCCATGAGGATGAGGGCCGCTGTTTCTCTGTTGTCAAGCAGGGTCCTGATGTCATCAATGGTGGCGATAAGGGCGGTTTTGGTGCTGTGGTTGCTGCGGAACCCGGACTGGGACGGGTCCAGGATGCTGTTCTCCTCGAGGAAGCGGGTCAGTTGTTTGTTGACGATCTTCTCGGTGATCTTCACCGGGAACGGGAGCAGGGAGATTGGTCGGAAGTTCTTGAGGTCCTTGGGGTCCGCCTTGGGTTTCTTGAGTAAGGCGTTGATCTCGGCGTGCTTCCAGCTTTCCAGGAAGGTTGATGTCTCAAAGGAAATATTGATTACTTTCCGGAGGTGGGGTGCGATGGTTGTGCTCGCTTTGTTGAAGATGTGGTGGGGGCATGGGTCCAGCGGTGATCCGGAGTGGATGGTGTTCATGGTCTCACTGGTGTCCTCGTCGTTGGTGCTGGCACAGAGGAGCAGGCGGCTGGTGCAGGTGGTGGTCGTGGGGGCGGTGGTTGACGGGGCGGTCATGGCGTTAAAGCTGTCGTGGATGTCGGCGATCTTGCGGTGGAAGAAGGTGGCCAGCGAGTTGCACAGGTCTTGCGAAGGCTGGATGTCGTTGGTGTTGGAGCTGGGGATGGAGAGTTCCTTCACGATGTTGAAGAGCTCTTTGCTGTTGTGTGCTTTGTTATCCAGGCGGTCTTTGAATGAGGCCCTCTTGGCAGGTCTGATGATTTGGTGGTGTCTGCGGGTGGCGTTCTTGTGGGCTGCGTAGCTGTCCGGTGTTCGTTCGCGGAGCCAATTCTTCTCCAGTTTCCGGCATGTTCGTTTGGAGTCCTGGAGGTCTTCGGTGAACCAGGTGGCTTTCTTGTTGGTGTGGCTGTTGGAGGGTTTCTTGAGCGGGCCGAGGGTGTTGGTGCAGCTGTCGATCCACTGTCTGAGGTTGCGGGCGGCAGTGTTGGGGTTGGTGGGATCGGCTGGTGGGCTCTGGGCAAGGGTGTTGGTTAGCTGGTCTTCTGTGACCTTGCTCCAGTGGCATCAAGGCATCTGCTGGGTGCGATGGTGCATTGTAATGGTAATGTGCCCATCTATATGATTATCTTAGATCCAAGAGCCCCTACTTAACATTGCATTAAAATCACCACAAATAAAAAAGTGGAATTGCAGGTGACTATTTCCGGTCTTGGTTTGTATTTCATGAAAAAAATTGACCAGACTTTAAAATGTGTGCAAGAAGCATTAGTGAAGTCATTGTTATAAAGTTTTATCAGATAAAAAGCTATATTTGTCTTGGGAACGCAAATTATTAGCGCTAAAAAGGAAGGTGACCCAGAATTGACCTGTAGTACCTCTATTTGGAGACTTAAACTGACCCAAATAGCAAGCCCGGCCATAGCCCGACCCCGAGTTGATTGAATAGCGTGGCAAGAGTAACAGGCATAATCCTCGAATTGTGGCACAGTGGTAAGCCAGGTTTCCTGTAATGCAATTATGTAATATTTTGACACAAACGCTCACCATTCACTATTGTTAATCTTTCCCTTAAAGCATGCTACATTTCAGCTAAGTATTGAAAGATCTTTACTTTGTGGTCAGAGTGTCGAGAGTATATGCTGGTTTTTGAAAGACAGTGGGAGCAATAGGTAAAATTAGTGTCTTATCAGCCGAATATGTAATAAAGGGGACAGTGGGTGTAGTAAGGACCTTTTTGCCCGCATTTCAGTCCAAATCCGAGAGTGCATCAAATCTGTAGGATATAGGTATGGAGCACGGGACACAGGATGTATGCGATACAGCCTGAGCATTGGCTGGAACATTAATGGGAGATACGCAGACTATGAATGGCAGAGTAGGATTTATTGAGAGCAGTTTAAAGGAACCCACAGTGAGTAAAGAAATGTGTGTCCAATGCGCCCTGTCCATTGTTGAGAGGAAAATTACATTACTGCTGCCTCGTAACAAGCGGAGGTCGATAAAAATTGCCAAGCAGAACCAGGGTAATGGAACTGCTTGGTAAAATACATTGCTTAGGGTTAAACAACAAGAAATGTGCCAAATTTGGGTATCTAAAGTTTACTAAAATAGAGTCTCCCTGGAGATCTGGGTGGTTTGGCCCTATCCATGCGTATCTCCTTACATGCAGGATTTCTCTTGCGTGGAAAAACGACATACTTCTACGGTAAACCAGCCAATCTACGGTTTTGTTAAAAAGGTCTGCGTAGGTTTCATGCTGGTCATTTCTTAACGGAGGTACTCCCAGAAAATCAGCCACATATGGGCAAGCAGAGGGAGGTAGATTAATAACCGTAAGTTGAGCAAGTGGCTGCACTGATACAACTTTTCCCTCGACTCCCATCACGGGACAAGGGAATCTGTGAACTGAGGTAAGCGGGTGATCTACATTTTGCCTGATTAATATGTTTTTTATTCAATTATTCTGGGAGGACTGGTAGGTTACAAAGAACAGATGGTGCGTGAGTTATTGGGCAGGATTCCACCTGAGGTGTAACATGAACTTTGGCTGCAGTGTCTGCCTATTAGGGATGTTATTGATGCTACCTGGTTGGGATGGTAAGTGGCCACTGCCAGATGAAAAAAGGCCAATTTGAATTCTATACCATGCAAGCGTGAGAGCAGTGGAGTAAGTACTGTACTAAACACTGCATGTAGCTTCTCTGAGAGAGTCTCTAAATGACTAGCCAAAAATTAATTAATAGAATTAGTGATCCGGCACTTTTCCTGCTGTGATAGTAGAGATGGAGGTCGGGCTTAATATTAATACAGTCTCAGGCTCTTGTGGGGTATCGGAGAAGGATAGGAGAATGCTGACTGTCTGCTTCTGACCCTTGCCAAGGTTGGGTTTGTTTGACAGTTCGTGGTGGGCGGCCTTATTTTTTAAAACAATGACAGGAGTGGGAGTATCTGGTGGGGGAATATCCTCTCCGCTTGTTGTGGGCCCTGGAGAAGAAGGAGAAACAGAACCATTTAGGATAAAACAGGGGACATGTCCAGGAGGGAGCGAGGGGAGGAGCCGGATGGGCCCCCGCTATCACCACCTGAATTTAAGAAAAGCCTCAGCTGTGTTTGGGCAATTTCATTGCTGATGACGCTGACAGCTCGTTCCAGCATCCGGTCTATTGACGTTGGTTTTGTTGTGGGGGGTTGATACAGAGCCGCTATCTCCCACTTTTTCCCTACCCATAGTCAGAGACGAATTTCTTAAATACTAGAGCCCAAAATACTAGCAAGTCTAATCAATCACAAGTCTGGGTGGAGGTAGAGTCACAATTGAAACTAGATGGTGAGAGAAAAAAAAGTACCTCTGAGTTGTTCTATCTCTGGAGCAGCTGGCTTGATATCCCAACTTCTACTTCCTGGTCGAAATTATAGGCATGATGTTTAGGCCTCAGAGAGTGGGCCCAGCCCAGCCTTGTCTAGCCGCGGACAGGCGCTTGTCCTCTGGGCCAAAGGAATTATGTGTGCGGCCTCCTGCCGTGAAGGAAGTTGGGGCTTGCGGTCCTGCACCCTCCGGCAACAGGTTTGTATCCCACGCTGTTGAAGACAAGCGGAAACATTTCAGCGCCTCTGAGTACAAAGAAATAAAGTGGATGGGCGCATGCCGGTACGGAACCTGGGGCTTGCAGTGCTGCCCCCACCAGCAGCAGATTTGTACCCCGGCCTGCGGGAGCCCAGCAGGAACTTATCGGAACGTCCGGGCACAAAGGAACAACGTGGGCGGCCTCCTTCCGCGAAGGAAGTCGGGGCTTGCGGTCCTGCTCCCACCGGCAACAAGTTTGTATCCCGTGCTGCGGGAACCCGGCGGGAACTTATCGGTGGCTAATCATATAAAGTATAAAGTTTTAAATCGATCTAAAAACATGCTTCAATTTAATTTATTCTCACTAAATGGTCTATTCACCGAAACCACTTTAACATGTTACCAGCATAAAATATGGATAATAAGCACTTGTGTAACGGCTTCAAAACAGTGATATGATTGGATCACAGTGTGGCACCTTTCACTTTATTCATAACAAACAGAAAATTACGTTATTATTTTCTTTTTCTTTACCTTTTTCTTTCAGCCATGAGGCTATTTCAGGCTTGCTTGCCATTTTAAGGGCCAAAACATGTGTTGGCTGTAAAATGGATAATAACATGTAAATATGTGGTCGGGAGATACTCCATCATAGCACTTCTGAGAAATAAAAAATATTTGGAATTGTATCCAAAAGACTCTCCCCTTTGAGTCATTAGAATTAATAAATGTTTTCTCTTTTTTCTTAGAACTTTGAATTACATTAGCCTAGGGTGTTTATGCACTTATTTGGCATATAGACTGGAACAAGTAATGCCCAGTTGGTACACGGAAATTGGAACCAGGATTCAGAGCAAGGAACTTGAAGATGCACCCAACTGGCTCTGGAACAAGTAATACCCTGCTTGGACATGGAAACTGGAACTAGGATTCAGAATACAAAACACAAGAATGTGTCCAATAGGCGTTGGAACACGTTATGTCCTGCTGGTACATGGCATGGGTAAGACACAGGAATTCAGAACAAGGACAGAACGAAAATTCAGAACAAGGAAATAGAGGGACCAATGCCAACTCAGTGAATATGTGGTCAGAAGCCCAACAGAAAAACTACAGAAATCAGGATATTAGGCCACATAGGATATTAGGCCAGAAAGGAAGGTGAGACTGAGAGATAAGGGAAACACATAGACACAATGCTATTCAGGCCAGCCACAGGAAAACAGGGCACTGCTAAAAACAGTAGCAGGAATCAGGAAATCCTCTCAAGGTTTCAAGGATTCAGCAGTGCAGGCAGTTGGAGGAGAAAGAAGGAGCTCTCAGCAGTGACAGTTGAAGCAGGAGTTATGAAAGCAGAAGTTAGTCTTATATCCCTCCTCCCAGCTCACAGCCACACAGGGTGATTGGAATTCAGAAAAGATGTGAACTGGCTGCAGCAAAGTGGAGGTGGGAGCAGTCAAAACCCCTCCTTCAGCTCTCTGCCTAAAGGGTTGCAAAGAGCCAACTAGTGGGCTGAACGAAATTCCGGAGTAGAACAAGGATCAGATCTAGCATCATAATACGACCAGATTTCATGCAAGCGGGCATACTAGAAGAGGTAAGGCAGAGTTCCAAGTACAATATGATTCACCAAAAGTCTCCTCTCCAGCTCTAATCATAAGGTAAGGTATACAAGTACCATAATGCGTTAGTGGTTGAATACTGAAGGTCAGCAAAGGTTCCAAACTTGTACTCATAGTGGCGGCAGGTTTGTAGAAGGTCCTTATGTAGCACCACCCACTTTCAGGATCTCAGGATCCTGACACAAACATAACTTCATATCCTTTAATGCAACAGCCACACTGGTGATAGCAATGAATGCCTTAGATATCCCTGGCAAAATGAGGATCTCTAACTAGAGCACGTGGTCCTCCACCGGGATTGAAGACCATAGCCTCCACTGACCAGTGTCCCACCATCATGCTCTAAATATATCTCTATCGATGTAAGAAATGGAGAGGGACCTACCCAAAATGGATTGGTCTGTATGGTCGGAGATTTCTCAACGGGAAAAATGATTTTACTCATTAGGAAAGGAATACGTTTAAAGACCCAGAAGCACTACTTCACTTATACAGATGTACACCTTTAATGTACTCCTTCAAATCTTACAAAACCTGAAACGGAGTTTTTGTAGATTCCCCACCCCCAATTGTTTCCCCCATTTGGACTACTAGTTGCTGGTTTTTCAGCTCTTGAGTTCACTCATGCCTGCTAACCAAACCTCAGTACCAGTATTCTAACCCATTACAAAATGTATGTTGGAATTGCTACCGCTAATCGGCATAAGCTCCCTGACTTATAAGTACCTAGTATATGGAACCAGGGGTACCAAGGGCATTTAAGTTAGTGTGTCCACCCAGGACTGCAGCACTGATTTTGCTCCCTAGCAAGTGACAAGGTACAAAATGTCTTTCAGTCTGCCACTGCAGCCTGTAAGATCGGTTTTAAACTTGCTAGTTCGACTTTGCTATTTAAACCAATGGCAAACCCCGATTTCCCCTAAGGATATATGTAAATCTCCACAACAGAGCCTATCGAGCGCTAAGACTGTATATCATTAAGTAGGACATATATTTTAGTATGTCCTAACAGCAAGACCCCCAAATTGTTGGTTTTGTTGTGGAAAAGTTAGTAGCCCCTTTGGCTAGTACAGAGTTACCTGCTGATCTTTCAAACTGCCTAAATTCTGAATGGGACTATGAAAAAATGGTGCTGAAGCCATTGAGATAATGAACCAGCTTTAGTCAACCATCATCGCCAGACTCCAGGCAGTAACTGCAGTTCTAAAATTCTTCTCCCATCACATTCCAAGTTCAAAGCTAAAGCGTTCCAACTAATCGAGACCCAACATACCATCTTCCTTAAACAGAAAACAGAAGCATAACGTTCACTTATATTTATATATCTGAAATGAATCAAAGGTTATTGTAAGGAATCAAAAGTATGAGGATACAACACATAGAGAAAGTACCATTGCAAAAACAATGACAAGTCAAGCACATAAATAGCTAGCTAAAAGTTCAAATACTTTACATAATGTATTCTTTAAATGTTATAGACAATATTTTAGATATCACAGGGTTGCTCTTCTGTCTTTGATCAAACTCTGGCACTTTTTCCACCCACAAATTCTCCTGCAATGCTGCCATTTGGAACAATCACTATCCTACTTTTATTCCAGACACTGCCATCTTCCAAGACCACCACATGGTCTTTACCTTCTTTTATTTTAGCTGGTGCTGAAAATCTTGATGCACCCAATGTCCAACCTTAACCGGAAGCACGTTCTAGATTTACTGATAGTGCTATGTTTCCTTTGCACCGCAGCTCTTCTTACATCCATTACTTGTTCAACTTTAGCAACATCCAACTTTTTCCTATCCGTACACTCTTTATTCAACCTCAAACCTGGCACTCTTCCTCTTAACAAAGAAAAAAGTGGCACCACTGTGCTAAAGTGAGGTGTGATTCACACAGCCCAAAGCATGTTCCACATGGCTACCCCCCACCGTAAGCCATTAACTAGTGCCAAGTGTAATTGGTCCTTAATGGTGCAATTCAATATTTCTACCAAACCATTACTACGGAGGTGGTACAGAGAAGGTCTGATGTGTGTAATCCATGCACATTTAAAACTATTACCTATCTCTCTTGAAACTAGTTGTGAACCATTCTCAGTCTACCTGTTCAGGATACCCTTCTCTCACAAATCCATCCTAAAAATACTCTTTTACTACTGTAGAAGTCACATTGTCCGCGAACCTTGCCCCTGGCCACTTGACATATATTCCACCAGAACTAATGCATACTTGGGGCTACCACCTAATATACCAAATGGCCCCAAAATGTCAAATGCCAACTTTCTCCATGGCACACATGGAGACTCAATAAAAGTAACAGTTACAGGACCAGGAACGGTTACCTGCATTTTCTTCCTCAAAAATGCATTCATAACATTCCCACCCACGGTGCTCAGCATCTTTCTCAACTCCTGGCCACCAAATATCTTCTTTCACTCTCCATTTCATATGTATGTCAACATGACCTTCATGGGCAAGGTACAATACCTTCTTCCTCAAACTGCAAGGATCTACAAGACGTTCACATCTGGGCAACAGCCCATTTACAATAGATAACTCTTCCAAAACCTTCCAAAAAGAAACAACACTAGCATGCATATATTTAGATGACAGCCATTGTCAAGGTAAATATTTCATGACGTTCTGTATCACCATATAGTTTCTGATAGCCTCTCTACAATAACCTTTGATGACACATTGCTCAACATTGCATCTATCGAACACACAAATTCCACCTCCTCTTCACTATCATTTTCCTCCTCACATTAATCAGACAAAGATAATACCGACAAACAATCAGCAGCTAAAATGCGCACACCAGCAACATACTGCATCTACACCGGAACTCCTGTAATCGATATTGCCACCTTGCAATCCGTGGTGTTGCCCTAAGTCCATTACTAGTTCAGAACAAATCTACCAATGGCTTATGGGCTGTATGTAACACAAGCTCATTGCCCCATGCAACATCCCTGAACACCTCACCATAGTGCCAGAACTTCTTTCTCAATAGTGGAATATGTGTGCTCTGTACCCCTCAAGGCTGTTGACGCAAACAGTACAACCTCCTTACTTTCATTGTTCCTTTTCTGCGTTAATACAGCCCCTAAACCATGATTGCTAGCATCAGTAGTAATAATGCTCAAATCAGCTGTGTCAAAAAGTTTGGGTGGACAAGCAGAAACAATATCACGTTTGATTTAATTAAATGTCATCTCACACTCACCACTTTACTCATATTAGATTTTTTTAATTAAGGTGCGTAAACAATCAGTCTTAGCAGCGAAATTGCTCACAAATTTTGCATGATATTCAATAAATCCGAAAAATAACTTCAATTGGGCTTTATCTTCTATTGCTCTTGAAATCTGAACTTTAGGTTCAATACCTTTACTGGATACCTGATGACTCAAGTAATCCACGCCGGTTTGACTAAATTTACACTTGTTTTTCCAGAGCGTCAACCCACATTTCGTGATAACATTCAACATATTTCTAAATCTCACTTCATGTTTATCCTTTATCCTGATCTTTCCCACAGATGAAAATGTCATCCTGAAAATACAATACACCCTTAAATAAATTTCCCATCAAACGTTCAAAGACAGCTGATGCAGATGTAAGTCCAAATGGCATACAATACCCCTCGTCAGGCATCACAAAAGATGTAAGATGTCTAGAGTCCTTGCTTAACTCCACCTGATGGTATGCTGCAGACATATTCTAGGACTTGACAAGCACTGCCCCTTTCAAAGTGGTTAGCATTTCAATGATGTTGGGCAAAGGTTGGCGATCCACTCACATGTTGAAGCTCAAATCTCGGAGAACAACACACAATGTCAATGATTTGTCATTCTTGCATGTTAAATCCACAGGAGATAGCCTTTCAGAACCCTCAGCAGGGTTCAATATATACCCAGGACTCACAATTTGCCTAAACCAGCTTTCAATTCCTTTTTCAACACTAGGTGTGCTTTGCATACCTTATGTACTACAGGCCGAGTCTTCTCTTTTAAAATAATTATATATCTTTTCAGTGAACACTACAGTATACAAATCAACCCACATTCATTTGCTCACTTGATTCACACAGTATCAGGGAGGCTTGGAAATCCAACATTGGAACGTGTTCTCTCTGCTAATACCGCAGAGGCAGTTGGAACCCGACAATCCCCGGAAACCATCTGACCAAAACAGTGCCCTTCAGATGACCCCATGGAAGGGGGTTTGGGAAAAACAACAAACTAACACAAGCACCTAACAAAAGATGCTACAATAAGAAATAAAACAATAGATGCATGTTCGTGCCTATGGAAAAAGCAAATGGAGGGTCACTGGTCTTGTCCTTGGTTTCAGTCTCTAGCTCTCTAAAGCTCTTCTTATGTATATCCATGGCTATTAAAATATTTGTAACAATGGCACAGCATGTAAGAACTAGGGACCCACCTGAGATTCTTAGTTGTGTAGGTTGTGAGGCCAGCACTTGTAAAGTATCATATTAGACGCATGCAATGTTACTCAGCTGGTTCTGAGTAATGGTAAAAAGCATACATACATATACATATATATAGTACAATCAATATGGGACTCTGGTGGGCTTTGGAAGTTTCAGAGATTTCAGCAGGTATGTGCTAACATCACACAGTACAAAACTATATACCACTTTAATTCTCAAACATTAGATGTGTTGTTATGTCACTAATATTCACAACAAACACCACACAAAAAATATATATATGTAGGATCTAACCTTCCAGACCCCAAAACCCTTTACTCCCCCAGGAGAGGCAAACATAATCATCTCAAGTGTCCCCAGCAGTGCATAGACACAGTTAGATGCAGGCACGATCAGTTAGAGCAAAATAATGCTCTTCAGAGCAAGGTTAGGGTGCCAAGCAAGCGTGGCGACTTAGCTGATAAACCAATGAGCAGCGGAATCCTCTGATTTCCCCTGGTGATTGGTGTCAGAAGCCCATCGGGGAAGGAGTGATGAGTCGCGGGACCGCATCGGCTGCAATTCCTCAATCTGAAGCATTGAGACTTCTAGGGGCGAGGTTTAAGTACAGAGCAGAAATAAATTGTTCCCTGAGAGTTCTGCGTCTCTCGCAAGGGAGCCCCAGTAGCTAAAGTCCTGCCGTGCAGCCCAGAGTAGCGCAGGCCCAGTCACTGAGGGCTGATCTACAGTGGGTCTGAGGAGAAAGCAGGGGACCCCCAGCCGCTATGGTACCAGCCGTCTTCCAGTTTGCTGCACATCGTGAAGCAAGGGTGCTTACCAATCAAAACGTCCACCGTATGTAGCATACGTGATGTGCGTACAGTGCATGTTTCCAAAGTTGGGGACACAGGACTGTAGTTTGCAAAGGACTCAATATGGCAAATCCGTAGGATTTAACACCTAAATCCACCTCATCATGTCCTACAGCAGGTGCTTAATAGAGGTAATTGCTGGACACCAACCCCTGGATGCTGCTGCATACAGCAGAACTCCCAACAAATCCATGAGGAAAGTTCAAACTGCCAGCTGCTATGGTAGTCCCACAACGCAGGCAGGAACCAAACGTAGATGGTGCTCATCACCACCGAAAAGACCATTGAGATGAGGCACCAGCTTTATTGAACCATCAACTCAGGCACCAGGCAGCTACTGCCACCATGGAGTTCTTCCCCCACCTCATTCCAAGTGCAAGGCTAAAGCATTCCAACCCTCGAGACCCAATAGATTACTAAAATGGGTACTCTAATGTATCAAAATAATTGTAGATTAAACCTAACTTGATGCCCAAGTCAAAATTAATGTCACTTTTAAGGAACAGCAACTTTTAGAAAGTTGTCACTCTGTTGCACAATTTATCTGGTAGCCTTTCACAGATGCTTGCCACCAGACAGCCTTCTGTCCCTCTGGGGAGTAGTGTGAACGACTCCCAGGCACAGGAATAAAAGAGGTCTGTTACAGATGGAGGTGTTACACCCCCCTTGCAGGAAGTCACACAGGGTGTTGGCACAAAAGATGAGTTTCAAAAGGTGAAGCCAGCTTATGTGGCCAAATGGCAGTCACACTGATGTAGGGATGACCCTTTGTTCAAGTAGACAGGATAGCGGCAGGAACATTGGGGGAAACCAATGGCCAAGTCGGTTTTCATGTGAGAATAGTGCTAGATGCCACACATAGCAGGAACTCGTCACAAGGTTGGTGGCTACATCATCCTCCCAGGGCACTTTCTGAGCATAACTATTGCACCCTTAGCACCCTTAACGTCAGTTCACATCTGGATTGGAGAAAGGCCTGAAGAAGCATTGCCCTGCTGAAACTGGACCTGGCAAGAGAGGCTGCACCAACCACTGGACTGCAACCACTACTCCTTGGGCTGGCAAAGAGGGGATGGTGCCTGGCTCAAGAAAAATTCACTCCTCAGCGCCACGCCGAAGCCGGGACTTCTAGGGCCAGTCTGCTGACCTCCTGTTCCAGCACCAGAGCCATAAAAGCTGAAGTAGTCCGTTCTGGCTAGTCAGTAGCCACTTGCGAGGAATCTCCACTAACCGCCGACGTGCAGCCAAGAATAATCTCTACGATTGGACTCAAAAATTGGACCCATGCCTGCTGTACTCAGAAGAGTGGTCATAGTGTGGATTGATCACCAAGACAGATATTATCCTTTACCAAAGAATATTGCTGGGCACGCTGTACCCAGAGACCTACAACCCAACTGCAGCTGGACTTATAAAGGACTTTGAAGAACTCCGGCCCGTGTGACCAAGGTCACCCCAACTCACCCGTGGACTGAGGGATAACTAGAGGAAGACCGGTGCGGACCGCACAGCACCCAGAGCATCTATCAGCATCCTGCATTGCCAGCATCAGGACCACTTAATTGAAGTCTAAGGTGGTCTTGATGTAAAGTGTGGAACTAGAATTGAGACTGCTTTGATGACCAGGAAACTTTACAAGTACTCCTTATTGCCCTCCCGGACTGTCTCCGTCAGAATTGGTCTCCCAACTTGGCTGGAGTAGACGTACACAACTCTTTCAAACTTTTCATAGGTTTCCAAACTTTACTGTCGCCAATGCTTGAGTGCACTTTGGATTACATTTTACTTAAAAATCTATATTTCTGGAACGCTCTGGTTGATTTAGCTCATCTAAGTGCCTGAAAATTCATAACAAATATATATATTTTTAAATTAATCGTTGTTGGATGTCTTTTGTGACTTTCTTATTTTTTTCTTTGGTGCTTCTAAGTGCTTTATACTTAATCTGTTATTTAAGCCTTTCTGCTCAAAGCCACAGCTACCCAGAGTTGAGCTTGAGGTTTTACAAAAAAGGCTGTCTCCACTCAAGATGGTTTTGTGAGTGTATCACACACTAAGTTCAGACAACCTTACTATATAATACACCACATCCCTCACATTCCTTTTACACTAATGAAAGTAAAAATCCCTCTAGACAGGTGTATAGGTGAAGAGTCACCAACTGCTCCTGTAAAACTGTCTATGGCAGAGTTTTAGGAGTACGCAGACCTGGGCAAAATTCTAATTACGCCAGGATATTTGACATGATTTTTGTAATTTTCGGTAAGGAAATTTACTCATAATTCACTCATATCTTCATGCTTACCGATGCCGCCTGTAGAGCCTTAGTGTAAAGGATATAAGTTCCTGGGAATTGCTTCAGCTAACCACCCTCTCCATTCTGGGTTGGTATTAAGCGCCAAGATGCTCCTTGGAGTGATAGAATGCGCTATAGAAAAATGTTGTTACATTACATTACATAATTACTGAGACTATGCCATTATGCCATGTCATGTAATTAAACTCCCATTTCGGAAGAAATTTTAATACAAGGTGCATGGAAACAATGCGATTGGCACAAATGAGATGCAAGAGGCGTATTCCAAACACGAGTGGAAGTTCTATAAAGCAGGCTGAGGATTTTATTTTATCTGAGCAGACCTTTTGTCAAATTTTTTAACAGGAAACTACAATTCTGAACTTGAGCTGCAGTTCTTCTAATGCATGCGATGGAAAATTAGCTAAAAAATACATTTTCAAGTTTTCCTTTCATCTGAGCGGATCGATCAGGTGATTTTTTGAGCACAAAATAAAAAGTTTTTTACAGAAAGAAAGTGCAATAGAGACAGGGAGGCTTCGGTGCATACAGTAAATACTTGCTCTTCCTGTCCTGAAAACTTCCCTCTCTGCTACTCTCCAGTCCTTGGTTATTTTGGATATGAATTTTGGAGGGAAAGCATTACTATTTTTTGTCTGCAGTCTCTGCTCCATCCACACCCTCGGAATTTCTACTTTTTGAGAAAAATCAAGTAAGTTCAATGCAGGACTTTTTTTGATGGAGGGGAGGCAACAAAATTTCTGTTCCTTTTTTGTTCTTTTCCTTTTGTTTTTTGGTTATTGTTGTATGGTGTGGAGTTAGGAGTAGGTGTTCTTATGAGATTAAGGGCCATATGTATGAAGCAAATTCGCATGCGCAAAGGCCAAAATTCGAAGAATTTCGACCTTTGCGAATGCGAATTAGCAAAATGAATGTATGAAGTAAAATCTGGTGCAAAATAAGGAATCGCAATATTTGTGATTCCTTGTTTTGCAATTGCATTTAAGGAATCGCAAATTTAGCGATTCCTTAAATGCAATGAATGAAGCCAAAATAATTAGCAAAATGCCCTTAAGGAATCGCAAATTACCACCAACTTCTAGTTGGTGGTAAGTTGCGATTTCCTTGAAAAATGCACATTTCAGCATTTTTCAAAGTGCCATGTGACGCACATACATGGCCTTAGGGCATGTAGGTGCGCCACATGTGCACACATGCATATTTCAGGGGTGCAACAGGGTGTCCTTTGGACATCCCTGCACCCTTGAAATTATTCTAAAATTGCGATTTTCAAATTGCGAATCGCAAAATTGAGAATACCTTCCCATTCATTCCTATGGGCCTCCTGGCCCATATAAATGAATGGGAAAGTATTCCTTAATTGCGATTCGCAATTTGCTAATCGCAATTAAGGAATAGTAAGAATTCGCAAAAAAAAGCGAATTTGTACATACATACCAATATGCGATTCTGAAATAGCGATTTCTTAAAAATCGCTATTTCAGAATCGCAAATCCATACCTTCATACATATGGCCCTAAGTTGCTCTAAGGAATAAGTCTGGGCTTATAAATACACTCTATCCATCTTCTTGTTTTCTGGTATGATTTTTGTACAGCTATGTCAATCATTTTACTATGTTGTTTGTTTACTGTTTGGGGTCTAATCTGCCCGGCTGTATTCCCTGTGCGTAGTTTTTTAATGCATTTTTTACATTCACTGACCTACTGTGCTATATGTTTTTTTATCATGCTAGGTGTATGTGGATGGTCTTGTAATAAATGAAATACGTAGGTTATTTTATGTCTACATGTGTATGTGCTTGTTGGTGGCTAGGGCCGGGTTGGTTCCTGGGTTCCAGGCACACATAGCCTAACATGTCCCTTTGCTCAGCTTTCTTCCTCCCTTTGTGCTTCCCCACTATTTGATTGTGGGTTTGTATATGTGTGGCACGATTGCTATTGTGTTTTACTTGTTTTCAGCAATTTTCAGGCATATTTTGGAGGGGTAACTGATGTTGTTTCAGGCTGTTGAAAGTTTATGAATTGCATTTTTCGACAATACTAATGTATTGGTGGTGGGTAAAGGACAGTCCTTTGTGTGACCCCAGGCACATTTTGGGTAATTAATATGCATCTGCATAATCCTTTCCTTGCAATAGTAAAAGATGTTTTATTTGGGGGAAGAGGGTGAGGTGCTCCAAGTGGGATATGGCAGCCATATTCTTGTATTCCATGTCTCCTTTTTCAATCAATTAATCAATCAATCAATCAATCAATCAATCAATCAGGGTTTTGTAAAGCACACTACTCACCCGTTAGGGTCTTAACGCGCTGAGGGACAGGTGTGCGCCTCTGAGTTGGGTCACTCGAAATGCCAGGTCCTCAGTCCTTTCCTGAATTGGTGCAGTGCCAGGCTTCGCTGAGGTGAAGGGGGAGGTTATTCCAGGTCTTGGCAGTGAGGTAGGAAAAGGACCTTCTACCCGCTCTGGTCCTTTAGAAGCGTGGAATGGTGGATAGGGAGAGGTTGGCTGAGTGGCGGGGGAATGGAAGGATATGCAGTTGTGGAGATATTGGGGTTCGGTGTTGTTGAGGGCCTTGCAGGTGTGCATGAGCAGCTTGAAAGTTATTCTTCTTTCAACGAGGAGGCAGTGGAGGTCTTGAAGGTGTTGGGATATGTGGTTGTGCTGTGGGATGTCGAGGATTAGTCGGGCTGTGGCGTTCTGGATGGTCTGGTATTTGCGGAGGAGTTTTTTGTTGATTCCGGGATAGAAATCCAATCTGCTGGTGACGAGTGTGTGAGTGACCTTTTTCCTGGAGTCAAGGGGGATCCACTTGAATGTCTTGCATAGTATGCGAAGGGTGTTGAAGCATGTAGAGAATACAGTGATGATCTGATTATTCATGGCAAGCGATGAGTCTAGTATGATTCTGAGGTTGCGTGCATGGTCCGTCGGGATCGGTGGGTTTCCTAGGGCAGGGGGCCATAGATGTCGTCCCATGTGGAGGGGGTGGAGCCGAGGATAAGGACTTCTATTTTCTCCACCTTGAGTTTCAGGCAGCTGTTCGTCATCCAGGTTATGACAGCTTTCATCCCTTCTTGGAAGTTGTGCCTGATGATGTTGGGTCCCTGGGGGAAGGAGAGGATGAACTGGGTGTCTTCAGCGTAGGAGATGATGTTGAGCCTGTGGTTTCTAATGATGGTTGTGAGGGGGGTCATACAGACGTTGAAGAGGGTGGGCTGAGGGAGGATCCTTGGGGGACTCTGCATCTAATCTCTGGGGGAGTCTTATTCTCTGTGTTCTGCCTGTGAGAAATTATCATAACCAGTCTAGAGCCTTTCCTTGGATGCTGGTGTTGAGAGGTCTGGTGGCTAGTGTGCGGCGGCAGACGGTGTCAAAGGCTGCTGATAAGTCCACCAGGATGAGGGCTGCTGTTTGGCCTTGGTCGAGGAGGGCACGGATGTCATCTGTGACAACGAGGAGGGTGGTCTTTCGAGCTGTGGTTGCTGTATATTGAGAGGTGTCTAGGATGCTGTTGGCTGCGATGAAGTGCGCTAGCTGGGTGTTGACGCCATTTTTGATGATCTTGGCTGTGAAAGGAAGCAGCGAGATGGGCAGGAAGTTCTTGATGTCCGTCGGGTCTGCAGAGGGCTTCTTTAGGAGGGGGTTTAACTTTGGTGCTCTTCCTGTTGTCGGGGAATGTGGTGGTCTCGGGGGAGCAGATGAAGGTTTGACGTAGCTTGGGTGTGATGGCTGTGGCGCCCCTGTGGAAGATGTGCAGCGGGCAGGGGTCAGAAGGTGCTCCAGAATGGATGGTCTTCATAGTCTTTAGGGTGTCTTCTGTCATGAGTGGGGTCCAGGTGAGAAGGGTCTGTTCGGTGGTGTCACTGGGGGTGGAGATTGCGGTGGTTCAGAGGTCTTGGGCATTGAAGTTGTCGTAGAGCATCTTGATTTTGAGCTGAAAGGAGGTGAGTCTGTTGCAGAGGTATTGGGATGGAGGGAGGTCAGTTGTTTCACTGTTAGGTTTGGCAAATTCCTGTATGATGGCGAAGAGTTCTTTGAGTTATGGGTGTTGGAGAGGATTCTGTCTTGGAGGAAGTTTTTCTTTGCAATTTGATGAGTTGGTGGTGATCGGTAGTGGCTGTTTTGTAGACGGAGCATGCTACTGGAGTTTTGCTGTTTCTCCATGTCTTTTTCAGTTGTTGGTAGGAGTGCTGGGCTTCTTGGAGTGCCGTGGTGAACCAGTACGTTTTCTTGTTTTGTCATCTTGTGGTGTTCTGGAGGGGGCGAGTGTGTTGGCGCAGTTAGCAATCCATTGGTGGAGGTTGCTTTTCATGGCGTTGGCGTGTGTGATAGTTGGGAGTGGAGTGCAGGTGAGGGCGGAGTTGAGGTGTTCTTCCGAGACTTTGTTCCAGATTCTGCGTGGGAGTCAGTGTGAGTGCTTGTGTGCAGTAGGATTATTAAAGGAGAAAGGGATGCAGAGGTGGTCAGTCTAGAGCAGTTCTGTGGTGTGGTTGAAGAAGATGCTGTTTCCTCCTGCAAAGATGGGGTTGAGTGTGTGTCCCATTGTGCTAGTAGGGGTGGAGATGAGTTGCTGCAGCTCTGATGGTGAGGTTCTCCACCAGGGCAGTGGCGTTGGGGCCGTTGAGGTTGTCCAGGTGGAAGTTCCAGTCTCCAGTAGTATGTAGTCTGTGGAGGCAAGGGTGTGGAGTGCAAAGAGGTCGGTAATGACGTTGGTGAAGGGAGCACAGGGGCCAGGTGGTCTGTATGTAGACGAGTGTTCCACAGAGCATCATTCTGGTGTTCGCCGTGGATCCGGAAGTGAATGTGTTCCATGGGGGTTGAGGCGTGGTCCGAGTTGGTGGTTGTCATGTGGAGGGAGCTTTTGTGGATGATGGCGAGTCCTCTTCCTGGGCAGGTCTTTTCTCAGGATCTTGTATCCGTCAGGGATTGTGGTGGCAATGTCAGGTGCGGAGATGGCGTTGGTCCAGGTCTCTGTGAGGAAGGCGATGTCAAGCATGTGAGTGTTGAGGCGGTCCCAGATTTCTACTGTGTGTCTGTGAAGGGAGAGTACATTGCGTAGGATGCAGTTCAGTGGCTTGGGTGCGCTGGCATTCGGTGTGCTGGGGACTGCTGCTTGGCTCTGGAGGTTGGTGAAGGTGTGGCTGCAGTGGCAGCAGGAGAACGGTCATGGGTGTTGCTCAGCATTGAGAGCTGGCAGTTGTTGCTGTGTCCGGGGTTGACAGCATGGAGGGTGCTGGGGTCGTAATGGCAGGGGGTCGTGGGACCAGGGTCCCTGGTACAAGTCACGGTTGGGTCACAAACAGGCGCAGACGGGCCTACCTTTGGCGCACCTTCAGCGCAGCCGCCATTAAGCAGTGATCGAGGAGGGCGATCAGCTGTGAGGCTAGAGCAACACACTGGGGGGAGGGGCTGTGGGGATTGTGGGAAGAGGGGGTGCGCAGGCGGAATGGTGCCCATGCTGACCATGCGGCCGTAGTCTTTTTGTGTCTATCCAGTAAGTGTATTTGTTTAGGCCACCATTTTTTCTTGGTTTTCCATATATTCTTTCTTGCTGCCCATGTAGTTGTACCCAATATGTGAAGCCAGTATATGAGCGTCTATGCGGGGGGGCACATTTGTGGCTTTGCAGTCTATGTCTCGTTCCTTCCTGGCCATGCAGCAACCACCCTTTGTGGAACCAGTAAGTATCTAAGTGTGTGTGGTGGCCATTCTGTCTTTGTTTCCCATTCCTCCTTCTTCACTGACCATATGGTGGATGAGCTAACTACCATCATATTCTGTGGCCTTTTATTCCACTTTTAAAAGCCATTTTCTAGGAACAGTGATAGAAGGCCATGACACTTTTTCCCTGTTATATTTATTTGAGCTTCTGGCTGGATTTAATACAGTTTTGTTTTTTTCAATTCATCTATTTGATTGTTGCCTCTCCTCTGTGTCCCTGAGCCCTTGAGCAACACCAGCAAATATTTAATTAATGTAATGTATTCAATTTCTGCTTGTCCCCACCTTCCATTGGGTCTCCATGGGACCTGCAGGGACATAAACAATTATTTGATTCATGTATTTGCTTTTTGACTGCCCCACAGGGAGTCCATGGCCCTTTAACACCAGCAATAATCTTAAAAATGTATTTGATAATTTTTGTCTCTCCCACCTCCCATAGACACCCGATGGGTCCTGGATGGGCACAGACGGTTAAATAATTAATTTATAATTGTTTTGCCTGCACCCCCATCCTTCCTCCCACTGGTTTCCCATAATCCTTAGAGAAACACCAGCAATTATGTAATTAATGTATTTGGTTTTTGCCTGCTCCCCACAACATGAGCCCTGGAGGGACACCAAGTTAACTTTTCTAGCAAAGAATTGTTTCTGAATGGGTACACTAAGTCCTTCTGCTAAGTTCAAAAAGTAAGGAAGATGGCCCCAAAGAAGGAGGTTCCTGCCAAGAAAGTGGCCAGTGAGGAGACAAAGAAGTCTGTTGCTTGCCAGTGCCAACACTGGCATCAAGCCATTGTCCCTTTTCTGGATACAAGACATAACTGGTGCACCCTCTGTGGATAGTAAGAGGTTGGGAGGAGGGTCACTCCTGGAACAATGCCACCACCACCAAAACTAAAACCCATGTCTCTCAGCTCCACAGTGACTGCAATCATGGAGAGCAGTGAGTCTGAAATCGCATTGAACCAACTCTAAACCGAATCTTCAAGGAAAGTCAACAACAGAAACCCCAGCCTGCAACACATGATCATCCAAACGTAGGAGCAGAGAAAAAAGTTGTGCTTGCTACAGAAGAGGATGTTGTTGTGACTGCTCTTCCACTGGACACATCAGCTTCAAAATCTATGGCAAGGAAAATATTGTGCACTCCTCATCTTCTCCAAGTCCCCTCTTTAGAGGATATGGATATGAATTGGAACCCAACTGAGACTTGACATGAGGCACAAGGGAATAGGAAGTTTCCTGAAAGCCTTGGAGGTGGGAGAGTTGATGATGAGCCAATGATTATTAGCGAGGAGAGGGGCACAGAGGAAGTACTACTCACCTCTATTTAACCAGCTCTTTGTCTTGCATTTCCATGAACACCCCCTACTCCCACCTTTTCAAGATCGCAAAAGTCTTCAGCAGCCAGCACCCCTAGTGCAGTCATAGCTGCCTATGAGAAAGACAGTACAACCACATTGCTATAGCTCAATAGGTTCTGAAGACTTTGGCACCATAAGAAAGCTCTTCTCCCCAATTCGGGGCTTCTTTACATAAGAAGCACATTGCAGAATGCTCAATTGCCCAAAAAAAAGTTTGTTGTGGTAAGCTGGGTGGACATTATGATACTGGGGACAACAGGCTAATAAGAAAAATCAGCTCATTTGTGTGTGAAGAGCTCCTCAAGAACATAACTGCTGGTGTTTAGAGGAATCAAGAAGTTCAACTGATAGAAGAAGTTAGTGGTGAGGTAGTAGAGGATGTGAGCATCATGCAAAGCAACCCTGTGACTGTCGCTTGTGGTGTGCAGTAATCAGTTGCAGCAAACTCAGAATGGCATAAGGGACAGAGTGACTCAGTCATCTTAAAGTATCCAAGGAGCCTACCTGTTCCCAGTAGGTCAATAGTGGAGGTATCATGAAGAAAAGAGTTACAAAAACCATCTATCAAGGCTATTTTTACTAAGGAATTGGTGTGCCACCACACCCAAATCCATTTATACAATGGGGAGCTGGCCAAAATGTTAGTGGTTGACCACCTGCCTTTTTCTTTGGTGGAAGGAGAAGGGCTTCCTGAATTAGTAGAGATCCACAGCCCAAAATGTAAGGTTGCAAGCCGGGTCTATTTTTCCTTGATATTGTGCCAGTACTGCACCATCAAGTGCTGCAATGGCTTGCTGATGCTATGAAGAAGAGCACTGGTTAGTTCTCCCTCCTCACAATGGAGATGTGGACCAGTTGGCAAGCAAAAGATTACATGTGAATCACTGCACACTAGAACGTCTTCAAGGTAGTGAAGCAGCAGCTAAGTCCTGGTCTCACTGCTGATGTTGCTTTTCAACCGCACACAAAAGTTGGAATGATCACATGGTGAAATTGCATTCAGCTACCAATATGTTGGACAAAATTAATGCTAAAGTGTATGAATAGCTCCAACCCATATGTCTCAGCACTAAATTTGTTGCCACTGACTATGGCGGTAATATTGTCAAAGCAGGGCTGATAAAGAATTTAATATCACATATAAAAAAAAGATTTCAAATTTTCAATTTTGCGTCTTTGTATATATTTTATGCTTTTTGATGTATTATCTTTTATTTTAGAAATCTTTATTTAGGCATTTGCCATAAAAGAAGAACAAGAGCATATGCAAGACAGAATGCATGGATGGCAATTTTTTCAAGACATGATGGATTAAAACCATTACTATAAACCACTGTTGAATTGGAACAATAAAACAATTTGATATAAAACCATGGAATAAAAAGCTTGAAAGATTTCAAAACAAAGCAATATCTTTCAGATCGCTATTACTCAATAATCATAAACTTATACTTATGTATTATCTAATTTTTTTCCCCGACCACCTGAGAAGGGCTTGCAGATCCAGAGGGGTCCTTGGACGACAGGTTAAGAACTGCTGCTCTAGGCCAATCAATGCTTTTGTAATTCAATGAAGAGGGGATGCAATTGCCAAATCTATAATGATGGAGGTAGTCAACTGGGCTAGTGGAGTGCCTGATAGATAGAAATGCTAGTCCATTTTGAGATTATAACACAGGAAATGAGCATTAGGAGTGTATCATGAGCCAAGGGATTCCTTTTTTTATCTGCTGCAGAAAAATTTTCAAAAAGTGGAACAAGCATTTAGCAATGTCCTTAAAGAAGCAGCTGGTTAATCTATCACTTGAACACTCGCCAAGCACAGTGATGCAATTAATTATATAATTTCAATGCTATCAATAATATCATATATAATACCATGTGTGATGTAATATGTGAGGTCATATGCAGTGCATGGTGATTGCACAAATTATAGTTACTTCGGTTACATATAATCAGTGAATTGCATTATTTTTTAGTTTAAATTGTTATGTTTTAACTGGCATTTCCACATAACTATAATGTCACTTTAATCTTTGTTTTTGTCAATGAATTTCTAAGGTTTTTTAAGGTAAAGTAATATGTTATTCTAATTTCTAACCCCTCCACGGATGGCTGACATATCCTCAGTTATAGGGCCGCAAGCCCACCTTGCTTGAACCTGAGACCCACATACTTGGGTTTCCCCATGATGGCCAAACAGCTCTTTGGTACACACACCAAGAACAAAACATAAGCTTTTGTGCCCTGCTAAAGCTTGTAGTGCAAGTTGTTGAGAAAAATGCAGTAGGGGTATGAAAAGAGAACTTTCTCGATGCTTGTGAGACTAAGGAACTCTCGAGAGAACTGGCAGCCAGCTTGGGCAGGTCTGCTTTTAAGGCCCCACTAATCTTCTAGAAGTTGCTTGCTGTTGAGAGGTCTGAGTGGAGAGGATCCAAATAACGGTCACCATTGCCACCTGCACCCAGATCCTTTCTTGGATCCAGCGCAGAGTCGCCACCACGTTTGGAGATCTAAAGGGGAGAAAAGAAATAGAGGCATTAGAACTACACCAGAGCTTTCATATCAGGTTGTAATTGTAACACGCCGCAAGGTAAGCGCTTAACTGAGCCTAAAACGTACTTTTAGCACCACCAGCATTCTCCTTTGCTGTATAGGGAAGGAAAGACTAAGATTAATCCTTTATTTTTCTGGAGCTTGTTGCTTACTTGTTATTTAGATAAGTACTTGAAAAATGTACATTAAAGTGCATCATATTTCCGACATATGCATAATGTTGTTTTAGATATGTTGAATCTGAAACATAACTCCTAGGCTATATATCCATAGAGTATCTGCAAGAAGACATTGTTGAACTCTGCTCATCATCATAAAAGTCAAGGTAGACACCACGAAATCTGGGAGGTACAGTAGGGGTAAGTCAGGACACTATGGAAAACACTAGTCATCACTTTCTCTTCCTTTCAAAGGCAATCGCAGAAGCATTGTAGAAGCCATCTTTCTTGTATGATACCAAATGCTGTAAGCTTTTAGGCCCTGCTAAGTTGACATAAAAGCAGTGTTCAAATGCTTGTACTTATTCAATTTGCTTCAGAGACACTGCTTTTGTAACCCAAGGTTTAATCAAGAATAATACTTGACAGGGAAGATGCTCACATAGACCCAGACTTTTCAGCATGGCACATTTTGCAATATGTCTGGTCCTTTCTATTATGTTGCAATTATTAACTGGAAAAGCACCAGACCTATATCTTACATTACAGTGGAAAGTCCCAGAAGCTGCGCACTTGGGTCACATGGCCAGCAACAGTATGATTAGGACCTTACATTGTATACAACGGTTTCAGACCCTTGCTAATTGGTCAAATGACTAAGGGCCCGATGTAGGTAGGGCTTTACCGATCGGTATTGGCCGAAAATACCGATTTTTGGCCCTTACCGATCGGTAAACAGCCATCGAGATGTAGGGAACCAAAAACAGAACGAATCGGATAGAAAACCGATTCGGAATGAGTACCGAATGGGAAAGAATCCGATACGTACATACCGAAAATCGGATATGTAACGAATCGGAAAAACACCGAATCGGTTACAAAGACCGAATCGGTCCTTGTACCGATTCGTTAGTGACACCGAATCGGAAAATCACCGAATCGGTCCAAGAACCGAATCGTAAGTGACACCGATTCGGAAAATCACCGATTCGGTCCTTGTACCGATTCGTTAGTGACACCGATTCGGAAAATCACCGATTCGGTCCAAGAACCGAATCGTAAGTGACACCGAATCGGAAAATCACCGATTCGGTCCATGTACCGAATCGGAAAAAATACCGATTCGGACATGATCCGAATCGGAAAACATGCCGATTCGTATGAATCTCCGATCGGGAAATTCCCCGATTCCGACAGTTGGGGAGATGTAGGGAGGCACAGAAACTCCGAAATCGGCTCAAAATCGGTAGAATTCACTCGGTATTTACCATGGATTGCAATCAGGTGGTAACCAACTCCAACCCATATAAACAGTCCCAAAATGCATTGCAACTTGCAGGATGGCAGCTTTCTATGTCATTGCGAGGCGGCTACGGCTACAGCAGGAAGAACAGAGGGAATGGCTACGAAATGAACAGGTCTACAGACAGAGGATAACCCTGTTCATGCTCACTGAGGCTGAGATCCTACAGAGATACAGGCTGGACTCTGACACCATACTTGAGCTCATCAGGGACCTTAAGCCATACTTGGACCACCACACCCCAAGGGCACACGCCATCCCTGCGCACGTCCAGGTGCTATGCAGCCTACACCTGGTAGCGTCTGGTAGCTATCAAAGTGGAGCAGCAGCAGCAGGAGGGGTGAGCCAGAGCAGCCTGTCAAGGTTCTTCCACATATTCCTTGACGCCATGATAGACAGGATGGAGCAATACATCTCATTCCCTGCAACCCACGCAGAACTGCTACAAACCAAAGCAGACTTCTACCAGATGGCGCAGTTTCCCCAAATCATCGGTTGCATAGATGGCACGCATATTCCGATTTGCCCACCAGCGGACACCGAATACATATACCGCAATCGGAAATCGACACACACCATCAACGTGCAGGTGATCTGCAATGCCAAGTGCACCATCACAGACCTGGTAGCAAAATTTCCAGGGAGTACCCATGACTCCTATATATTCCAACAGAGCGGCATATATGCACGGCTGATGGCTGGCGATTTTGGAGAAGGATACCTCCTAGGTGAGCCACATCATCAGACCCCCATAACACATAGTAGGTAGGTGTAATACATGTATGCATGTGTCTAATGTGACCCCTTTCTCTTCCAGGCGACAGTGCATATGCCCTCCGCTCATTCATACTCACCCCCTACCTCAACACCTCCACACCCAGCCAAAGGAGGTATAACCGGGCCCACATACGCACCAGGAATGTTGTTGAACGGACCTTTGGCATCTGGAAAAGTAGATTCAGATGCCTGCACAAGAGTGGAGGTGCAAGGCAGTATACCCCCATCACCTGCTGCAAGATCATAGCTGTATGTGCAATGTTACACAACCTTGCGGTCAAGAAGGGCACTGAGGTGGAGTTGTCTGACTACGAGGACTATGACGACGACGAAGCTGTGCCACTGACACAGCCAGCTGGGGTGTGTACGCCATGTGATGGCAGATACAGACGTGAGGAGATCACTGAGAACTATTTCTGACTGAGTACAGATGCAAAGACAGCTAAATGTTGCTTGGAAAATTAAATTTTTAATAGTGATGCACCACAGTTACATCACTGAAGTGCATCAAAAAATGGAGTCTGTAAAAACAAATAAAGTCCAGGGTTCTGGTTTGCTCATCCCCCCTTGCCAGCCTATTTTTTGGCCCGCTTTCCAGACCCACTGGGGTGTCCCTCGGCCCCCTCCGAATGGCCTGCAGCATCAGCGGATCGCCTGGTGCTCCTCCTTGGCTCTGATGCAGCGCTGGCCGGGCTGCTGCGGCTGCTGCTGTCTCCAGCATCACCCAGGTCCAGGGCAGGATTGGAGGCGGCGTTTGATATTAACATGGCCTCCATGGCCGTGGTGATCCTGGCCATCCCCCTGGTCAGCTCAGCCGTATGCTGACTGAGCACCGACTCCTGATTTGAGCTTCGATGGCACAGCTGTGCGGTCGCCGCTGCAAGGCGGGCCATGGCCCGGTTGAGCACCCGGGCATCCCTCCTGCGCGCAACCTCATGCTCCTCCTGCCTGGCAGAGGAGTGGGTGATGGCAGTGGTCAGCCTGCCCAACCCTGCTGCCACCTCCTTGTTGCTGTCCACAACAGCCTGGAAACCCTTCACCAACTCCCCCATCTGCATGTTGTGCTGCAGGAGCTGGCGTTGGCAGGCCATGGTGGATCTGGCCTGTTGGCGCTGGATTTTGACCATCTGGCCCTCCAGGCCCAGGAACACACTGCCCTCCCGTGCTGGTGCAGCAGTGGTGGTGGTGGTGGTGGTGGCACGGCGTCTGGCACTGCTGCCTCCGGCCTGCTGAGTGGGCAGGGGTGCCACTGGTGGGGGTGTGGTGCTGGCCGGTCCCGGAGCCCCTGCTCCCAGGACAGGTAGGACGGGTGGCAAGGCCACGGTTGTGGCAGGTGCTGTTGTCGGCGGAATGGTCTGCCTTGTAGGGGAGTTTTCAGGTGAAAATTGCAAGGGGGGTGTGCTGGCCAGTACTGGGGAGTGCACTGCTTGGTAATCAATCACCAGGACTCCCTCCATTCCAAGCCCTGGGGTGTCTCCTTCCTCATCCTCATCCTCCTCCTCCTGGCCAGGCTGGCTGGTGCTCGGCCCTGCCACTGCAGTATTTGATGTTGAAGCTCCCTCTGCTGCCACAGTGGTGCCGCCTGATGGTGCCCCTAGGTACAAAGAAGCATTTGTAAACTGAGTGCCGATGTATTACAGTCAGTACAATTATGGCATTCCACATGTCCTTGCATCTCCTTACACCGTGTCACACTGTTTCCTGTCTTGTGATTCTGCACTGACATATTTGGCTAACTTCTGCTGACTACATGTACCATGATGCTTGTCTCTTGTATGTTGGTGACAGTACAGTGCTGGTGTTTGCCTATGCATTGTGTCTAATGGGGAGGTGTCTGGTAGGGTGTGTCATGATGCGCATGCTTCTTACCTGTAGCTGTGGCCATCGCAGTGCTGTCCAGGGTCCCGATCCCTACGATGCTCTCCCTCTCGATGGTGCTGGAGACAATTTCCTCCAGCTCGGTGAGGGGTGGCGCCGGGTTCTTGCCTCCTCCGGTGAGTCCAGCCTGCCTTTGGAGGTCGGCCAGCTTCCTCTTCGTGAGGCTGCGGAGGTCGTAAAACCTTTTCTTAAGTTCCTCAATGGACCTGGGGGTGACTCCAGCAGCATTGACCTTCTGGGCGATGTCGGCCCACAATCTCCTCTTGGTGCTGTCTGGCACGTTGAGGGACAGCTTGCCAAAGAGCTGGCGGTGCACCCTCACCACCTCCTCAACCAGCACCTGAAGTTCTGTGGTGGTGAATTTGGGCTTCCTCTTTTGGGAGGACTTCTGGCTTCCTGCCTGATCTGCCATGTTCTCCTGCTCCTGCTCAGTCTGCAACCTCCTTCTCCCACTGCTGCTAACTGTGTGTTGGGCCCAGGCAGGCTTTCCAGAAACTTCTAGATACTTCTTAATTGGCTGCACCTGCCAGGGTTGCCACTCCCTGTTTGGGTGGGGGAGGGGGAGCCACTTCATTGGCTGAATCGCCTATTGCCGATTCGGCTATTACCGAATCGGTAAAATCCGATTCGGTAAAATCCGATTCGGTATTTTCCGATTCGGTAAAAGCCGAATCGGTTCATGCAATGCATTCCTATGGGCTTTTTCGCCATGGGTCTATGATTGCCGATTCGGTTTTTACCGAATCGGCTTTTACCGAATCGGTATTCGCCGATTCGGAAATATCCGATTCGGTGGTAGCCGATTCGGTGTTTTCCGAATCGTTGTTGGCCGATTCGGTAATTTCCGATTCGGACCGAGCTGAATCGGAACGTACCGAATCTCATTACCGATGCCGACCGATTCGGTTTTCATTCGGTATTTTTTTCCTACATCTCGTTTTCCGATTTCAGAATACCGATTCGGCCCGCCTCGGTATTTTGAAATCGGAAAATCCCGTTTACCTACATCGGGCCCTAGGGCTTAATTTGTGCTACGTATGTGATGATGCCACATCCTTTGTGGTTTTGGCCTATAAAAGCTGTCACCAATGTCACATCTTTGGGCATTCAGTGGCTTTGCTGATGTTTCCGTGCTGCACGTTAATTTGCTGTTGTTGGTCTCCAATAAACTTTGCTATTTTATGTGCTGACAGAGAGTCGTATGTGTGGAATCATTTATTATTTCTATTTGCAGCTTCTACATTTGGTGGAGAATGCAGCCCCAAAACATCTGACCAGCTTCAACCGTCACCGGGTGCTGGACTCCAACCCCTCGGAGCTCGGAGACCTGAGGTGATGACATTTCAATTTGTCTTCTCTATCTCGCTCTCTGGCTGTTGGAGGACGACACCAGTGCTTAACCGTTAGTTGCCTGTGTCATGTATGTCTTTGGCTCCTGCTCTGTCTCTGTCAGCACATTTGTATAGCACTGCTTTTTACCAGATTCTAAGAGCTCTCCTTCTGTATCATTTTCTCTTGGTCCTCTTATCACGACCCTGCCAGTGCGTCTTAGGCCAGTGACCCTATGTCTCTGTTATATCTCCATTGGTTGTTTACCAAAGTACTTTTTGGCTGTCATACTAGCCATCCTCATTCCTTTCTTTGTTCTCCTATTTCTAGCTCTGATAATTTCTGTGCCACTGTGTCGCCATTCTGCTGGTGACATTTCCTCCACTTCCTCTTAGCGTTTGCTCGGCTCCACTCACTCTGTTCTGCTTCGGAGCTCTTTTTGCGTTTTGGCCTCTGACTCAGCTGCCAACTCTCAGCTGTCTTTTGATGCATATTTTGGTCTCTTTGTAGTTTCTGGCCCTCAACCCCACCCCTTCAGACCGGCGATGGTGTCCTTCTGCTCGATTCCATGCACGCAGTCACTCCCTGGTGCTACACAGGACTTAGCTGTATCTAGGACCAAGGAGAGTGAACTTCTACAACACCTTTGTCTTGCTTGCAGGGAGTCTCCGGTCTATGGGGGTGGAGGACATTTTGCCCAGGTCCCCTGGTGGCAACTGAGGTGGGTACGCTTTGGCAGACCAGTCGACACTCGGTGAGTACATATTGAGGGTTTATATCCTCCGGGTTGGGTTGCAGCAGGTGCAGGTATGATATTGTATGTTTGGTGTTATGATAAGGTACCATGATAATGTTCTTTTGTTTGTGTTTTGTTGACACGTGTCCTCTGTGTATTTTTAGGTTTCTCGCCGCACTGTCACTGACAGCACTGTTAGTGGCTGTGTCTTTCTCTGGTGTGCACTTCTAGTGCTGGGCCAGTGTAGCACCATCTTGTTGCCTCTAGCGTCAGAGGGTCACAGTTGCCATCTCCCTGCATATTTCTCTTCCGTTGTTCCTGGTGGTGGGCCAGTTACAATGGGGAGGAGTGTTTGTGTTTGTTTTGGTCTCGATTTTTGAGTTTCCTCTCATGTGTATCCTTTGATGGTGCGGCCCTCTGTTTTATTCCCTCTCTTTTTCTGTCTGCTGTCGTTGCCACTGGGTAACTATTTTACAGTGGCTCTGTGTATTCTTTTTATTGGCCTGTGCATAGGTATTCTTTGCCAAGCTTTCTTTTCTGATCCCCAGTGGGCCTGCATCTGTTTGTTCCTGAGGGGACAGAAAGAGGAGGATTGGGTGCCATCGCAGCTGGAGCACCCCTATTGGCTAGCCAGAGTTCTGAGGGAACTCAGTCAAGAGTGGGCTGACGAGCCCCTTTAGGACCTTGGTTGGATTGATTGGTGGAGGGTTAGTGATTAGCATCCCCTCCAGATTTCTGTTTCTAGGCAGCCAGTGGCGCTCCAACAAAACCGATTGGTCCGGGGACCCTGCTCAGTGGGAGCAGGGTCAGGAGGATTCGGTGGGAATTCTCAAAAGTGGGCCCATAGGTGTAGTCGCAGTTTGAGCACACCCAGCATCGCGAGGGGTTGTAACTGCAGATACTCCCCTGGTATTCTCTTGCTGTCTGTGATTCAGGGTTCACCTCACTCCTTCATGATGTGACTTGCTGCACTGTCACCTTCACCACTGGGGTCCAGCGAGGGACAAAACTTCGCATTTGTTCCTTGACCACACAGTAACTCCCTGAAAATGGGAAGCACAAGACTACTTATGTTTCAGGGAGGGTGAAATTCTGCAGTTCCCTGCCTTGCCTGCGACACTCACTGGCTCCAGGGGTGGAAGGTGTCGGATGCTGAAAAAAAGAAGAAGAAGGGAGGGTGAACGCCCTGTTTCAAACAGAAATATGTAATTTATTGTTTTCCTTGATTTGCATTAAGTGTCTTGAGTTTTATGATTTTTGTTGTTAATACCAGTGTTCGTCAGTTATCAAATTTGACTGTACATCTACATTTTTGACTGATCTGACTTTGACAAGAGAACACCGATTTCTGTTTCCATTTTCATACAATAATATTTCTAGTCTGCTCAAAAAGACACTTTCACATTGTTTTTATATTGCACATTACCCTAGGTCTGTGCAGTGCTACTTATAACATGACAGATTCCAGCTCTCCTTACACTAATTACACTCACACTATTTTGGGATTAGATAACAGGTGCTTGTGTAGATCCACACCAACTAGGGATAGACCCCGGCTCTTTGTGTTATATGTGTGTGCCTGTGTAAGTGCAGAGTTCACTTGTTTTGTCTCACCTTTTATGTGATTCTAAAAATTTCGTTCAGCAGAACTTCTGTGGGTCTACGTGGCCCAGAGAGAAAGGAAGAGGACGAAATATCTTACTCTACCTCTATCTCTTTTCTTCCTATCTATGAATATTTTCTGTGAACTTGTAGCAAATGCCATTTCATGTCACGTTGTCTGATGATGGACGCTTGCTCTGCTTCATTTAACAATGCGCAGCTGGCTGTATGATTGCTGCATGATTAGTTGAAAGTGTCTGTTATCCGTCCCCCACACCTCAGGAATGAGCAGTTAGGAATAGTCTGCTGACTACTTTCCGTGTCACTGTACCGAAGTGTGTCTGTAAGTTTGTCTACTGCAAGAGGGACAGATGACTCCTTCCCACATACACTTACACAGAACAATAATTGGGATACAAGTTCCTTTCAAGTAACACTACTGCATTGCTGTTTCCATCTATTGAAAATGAGGAGTGCAATTATGACATAGGACTGAATATTGTGTTTCGTTTAGATTGCAATATCTTTCTTATGACTGTGATTATTCTCCTGAGAGGAAGGGAATGGAAGATTACGGTGTGGGACTTATTTTTGGGAAGTTGTAGCCGGAGACTGTCTTCAGATGGATACCAAGGGTGGTCTCCAGATGTGAATAGGTGTCCACCTACTCACAACAAGGAGGGTGTTGGTGTTGGTATTGCATTATATGCATTCATTTGAAGTGCTGTTATTGTATTGTATGCACTTATTTGAAGTGCTTTTATTTTTGATATGCTGTCTCTGATTGTCACAATGTATTGTGATTCATTGAGATTCTTGGTATTTTGTGATTGACCTTCCATATGCTAATTATATGTCAAATGACTGATTACCAGTCCACAGTTCAGGCTCCCCAGGAGCAATGAAGCAGTATGGTCTGTGTGTGTGAAAAGTGGGCAGACAAATGTCTGAAATGGCCTAACAGCCACTAACTATGGGTTTGTTTTGTAATATTCTATCAACAGAGCTCTTGGACCCTGAGCTTGCACAATGAATTTCGGGCAGGCCCACTCTGAATATCATCCGTAAGGGGTTGATAGAATTAGTTTCAGGGGATGGTTCCTGTGTGTTTGTCTAGGACATTTACAGCTGCTTGGCACCTTTTTTCATGCTGGACGGGGTGACAAGTCTATTTGCTGTGCTCCCAGGCAGTGTCAACAGCCCCGTTATCTCAAAATAGTCACATCCCTTCAGTTAGATCAAATGTACGTGAGTGAGCACACTTCTCCTCTGTGAGGAAGTGGGGGGCGCGCTGAAGTCTGTTTACCATTACAGTGCAAAGTAAATGTGTGTTTTTTTTTTGGGAAAGTATACATCTGCCCACGCCAAACGTATATGTTTACACCAATGAACAGAGGGCGAAAGTTAATCAGCAGTGGGAAAGGAAACATCTCAAGGTACACAATAAATGCCACTGAGGAGACAGCAAGAGGGATTATAGTCACCAGAGTTAGGGTATATGATGAAGACATTTTTCAATGTTAAAGGTCCACAGAAGATGTTAGTAGTCTCCACAAGCAATTGGGAGAAGGAAGAACAAGCTGTTTTGCTGAAGCACAGCAGAGCAAGGGACCTTCTTTCTCGTACCGCTTTCTCTCCCTTCATCCCATTCCCCTTTCTCCTCGGCTGACTTTGTCCTTGGTGTGTGGAGATCGCAGAAAGGGCCTGGGTACAGAGGAGAAGTTTGGAGCCAGCGACTCAGACCTCCACCTCACCCCTGCAAGACCACAAAGGTTAGTGCTTAACACCCAGCCTTGTGTGGCATGGGGCTGGTTGCAAGGCCTGGCTGCAAGCCAGATCCTGTGTATTCCACTAACAGAAGCCACAGCCTTTAGATGTGCTTAGCATGGGGTTGGCTGGAGGGCCTGTCCTGTGGCCAGGCCCTGCATCCAACCCCCCGGTGGGGGGTCATTCATGTTAAAATGTGTCTAGGGGGTGTTGAAAGTGTATGTGTACTTGTGTGTGTCTGAGTGTTTAGTGTGTTGTGTGTGTGGTCAACAGACAGCCTCACAGACACCCACCCTATGTTTTTTGGGTGCCACAGTACCTCTGTAAAGATACATAGGGGCCCCACTGAGCACCACAGTAATGCTATGGTACAGTGGCACAATGCAGAGGGGGTAAGGGTAGCACTACCCTGCCCCCTTATTCCTTGTTTTTTTTACCCTTACCATGGTACAGAGGCAGCACAAAACAATCTTCTTCATTTGATGCCACAGGGCCCACAATGGCAAGGGAGTCAGTGTACCCCTTACCTTATTCCCTTACTACTTATTTTTTCTGTTTTTGAGGAGGTGGGGACTGAGTCCCTGAGTTCTAAAATAGCAGCTGCTAAATTTTCTGTGTTTGCAGACGGTCAATGACATTACACACATTTCAGCTCACAGTAGCGGTGCCATATTGTGCAATAATTGTAAGTTTCAAACCTTAATTCTTCATACAGCTAAACAGATTTACACCAAATCAATAAAAGCACACTTTCTGGACCAAGATCTAGCTTTCTGCCAATTTTTTTGTAAGTAAATTCAACCATTTTGCCTGCATCTGTGTCTAATTTTCCTATGGGAAATTGCACGCCTCTCACTTTTTCTGAGCCCCGCTTGATGAAGCATCCTGAAACTTTCCAGGAATGAGCTGAGGAGTATGAGACATTTGTTTGTGAAAGTTTGTCAAAATGTGCCACAGTTATTAGCAAACCTTCCTTTTCTATGGAAATGTGCTACCAAATATAGCTGCCCAGTGGAAACCACCACCGGGTAATATTATAAATATACCCATTTATAAAAATACAAATGTATTTATAGATACACAATTGATATATATATAGATATACAGATATTTTCACTGAAAAAAACAAAGGTTACAGGGACTTTATAGTAAGGCTCACATTTCACTTGTATGAAACCATTGAAATTCAGCAGTTATTGTTAGCTGAGCTAACTATAATTTATGCCCCCATAATGCATTGCTTATCACCACACATATTACATCACTCTTGAAATCACCAGTGACATCACTGATGACATATTCTAGAGAGTATAAGTATTTTGTAAGAGTTTATGAGTGTTAAATATGTACACTAACCGACTACAAAAGTTAGATTAGTATACTAGGTGCACTACTAATGAGTGATACTAATTCTAACATATATTGTGTGAGTAGCTGTGTGACTGTGTGTACCCATGAGTGAGTGGGTGTCTGAGTGGCTTTATGGGTGTGTGAGTGGGTGTGTGAGTGGCTGTATGGGTGAATAATTGGGCGTGTGAGTAGATGTGTGTGTGTGTGAGTGAGTGGCTCTGTGAGTGTCTATTGTTGAGTGAGTAGGTGTGTGAGTGACTCTATGGGTCAGTAAGTGACTGTGTGAGTGAATGTATGGGTGAGTGAGTGGGTGTCTGATTGGCTGTATGAGTAATTGAATGAGTACAAAAGTGACTGTAGGGGTTAGTGAGTAGTAGAGGGTGTTTGGTTAACTGAGTTGGTGTATGTGTGGCTGTATTGGAGAGTGAGTATCTGTGGGAATGGCTATGGGAGAATGAACATATCTGAGAGAGCTTGCATGAATGTGTGAATGGGTATGTAAGTGGTTGTGTAGGTGTGTGAGTGGGTATGTGAGTGCTTGTATGGGTGAGTGAGTGGCTGATTTGAGAGACTGTATGGGTAAATGAGGGTGTGTGTGAGTGGCTGTATGGGTGAACAGGTAAGTGTGTGAGTAGCTGTTTGGGTGAGTGTATCTCTGTGAGTTGCTGTATGAGTAAGTGCCTGGTTGTGTGAGTAGGTTTACGAGTGAGCGAGTGACTGTGTGAGTGGCTGTATGGATAAGTGAGTGATTGTGTGAGTACTTCTATGGGTCTGTAAATGGGTATGTGTGGTTGTGTGGGTGTGAGTATGAGAGGTTGTATAGGTGTGTGAGTGAGTGTGTGAGTACTTCTGTGGATGATGTCATCAGTGATGTCACTGACCGTGTCATGAGTGATGTAATATGTGAGGTCATAAGCAGTGCATTGCGGGGGCATATATATAGTTAAATTAGCCAAGAGGCATAGGGGGTCAGGGTATTTCTACCTTGCCCCCTTTTCTTTATTTTTGACCTTTTTTTGTGACTCGGCTCACGCTGAATCCCAAGATGGCTGCCAACGCTTCCTGATTTGATGTGTTGGCAGCCAATCAGATCTCAGCATGTGATCAGGAGGGGTTGAGGACCCTACACGTCCCTAGACATACAATTGGAAATTTCTTTAAACAACTCAGCAACTACTGAATGGATTTATACCAAATCACAGAAAGGCACTTTCCCTGAACAACATCTAACTTTCTGCCAAATTTGATGTATTTCCATTCAGCAGTTCAAACTGTAGCCATGTCTAAAGGTCCTATGCGAATTAACTGGGGAAACGCATGTTAATTGACCCCACAAATTTTCTCGGTCCACGCTTGGCGGAACACCCCAAAACATTCCATGCTCCACAAGAATCACTGAGGCACTATTTTGGGAAAATTTTGTGAAGATTCATTAACGCATTTAAAGATATATGCAAGTTATAAAATGCTTTTCCTTGGAAACAAGGTCCTAACTATAAGCAGGGGAGAAGATGGGGCGGGGGGGGGGTAAAAAAAAGTGAGTTTTCTAAGTTTATTCCATTAGGAGCATTGAACACGAATACAGCCTGAACCGCTGGAGGGAATTACACCAAATTGGGTATGAAGCTAGCTTGTGGTCCTCAGATTGTGCCTAATGTTATTTGGTGTGAATCCATGTATTAGTTGTTGAGAAATTGAAGGCAAAAAAATAAGGATATCTATGGCTGAGATGACTTTGTGAATAATAACAAGCTCATGCAAGGAAATACAGAGCTCCGATTGGCTGCCAACACTTCAACAAGGAAGTGTGGGAAACTATCTTGGGACTAGCCAAGTCCCACAAACAAACATACAAAAAAGAAAAGTGGGCAGGGTAGGATTACCCTGACCTCTTAGCCTTGGTCTTGGGGTCCCCCTGAGAGCTTGCCAGGCCCCATAAACATTTTTGGGAGAAAAACAAATAGCTACAAAATCAGGATATTTGCGAATTAGTGGGGAAAAGACATGGGTGGGCTCCCGCCCTTGCTTTTAAATAAATAAATAAATATTCCCTTGGGTGGGCAAGGTCCCGGAGTTATACCATAAAAATAGGCGGGGCTCACAGGGCTCCCGTCCTAGGACTTATAAAAGCCCGGGTACTGCCTCCTCCCCTGGGCACTGCTTTTAATGTATGCAGGTTCTGTCAACATGGCATCCCCCATGCCCCAGGAACTGCCAACTCCGCGGGGCAAATGTCTATAAATAAATGCAGGAGGCCTATGAGGCCTCCCCAAAACTCCGGGGACCACCACCTCCCCGGGGCTAAACATCAAATAAATGTGGGGAGCTTGGCAGCACCACCGCAGACCCAGGGATCACCAACTACCTGGGACTAAGTACTAAAATGGAGGGCAACCGAGCACCCACCTCGTGGAGCCATGGATGGCCTTGGGGACTACCAATCCCCAGAGCCGGCTCATGCTACCTCCTGAGGTGCCCACCCTCAGAGTTGCCCAAAAGCTGTTTGCTTTTGCTTGGTGGGTGCTAACAGCTCTCACCAAGTAAAAGCAAACTTAACTCTGCTTTCTGCAATCTGGAGCTGTCAAGCAGCTCATGTTTGCAAAAAGCAGAGTTTTCATATATTTCCTTGCACGCAAATATGCGTGCAGGGAAACAGATGAAAACGTTGCTCCCAAATGCAGGATGCTGCATTTCCAGCATCTCCCTATGTCCAAGAGCATTGCCAGCTCCCGCAGGAGGTGGATGGCCGGCTGGGACTGTAGGGGCCTTCAGGCGCCCCCGCAGCCCCATTGCACACTGGGTGCCCTAGAAAGGCTCGAGGGCACTCAGTGAAAGATGGGTGGACCCGGGAGATTGGATCCCCGGGACTGAATTTCTCCTGGGTAGGGGAGCCGCATAGTCCCCCTCCTCTATTTAAAAAATAGGCCCCCAGAACACATTTCCCAGCGATTTTGGAGTCGAGGTCTTGATGCCTAGGAATATGATCTCATCTCCACCACACAAAGAAGCACTTCCGTAAAGTACAACTCATCCAAGTGTGTTTTCTCTGCATTTCCACTTTGAAACATTACTTGTAATCTGTGATGGAGGTGTTTGTATCCTTGCTTTTCTCGAGCGCAACATCTCACGTAGTGTCTGTGGTGAGGGGGTTTTCTATTGTCATCTGCAGCCAAGACCAGAGATCGAGTGCTTTACTTTTAAAAATTAGAAGTATATGAACTTGACTAGAAACCCCACTCATTTTACTAATTAGTCAGTGAAAAGTATTTCAGTTGGGTAGAGGTATTGCACAAAACAGTGGCCTCTTCTTGGATAAATACGCAGGGCAAGATTTATTCTGGCAGATGCTCATTTCACAGAAATTAAGTCTCAACAGGTTACAGTTAGGAAATAACACTGTTGAAATTCACTGCAAAACCCAAGGTTACAGGAACATTATAGTTAGGTTCACATTTTGCTAGTAGAAACCAGAGAAATTCAGCAGGTACAGTTAGCTGAAATAACTACAACTTATGCCCCTACAATGCACTGCTTATGACCTCACATATTACATCACTCATGACATGGTCAGTGACATTACTGCTGACATCATCCACAGAAGTGCTCACACACTCACGCAAACACCTATACAAACTATCATACACCCACTCACACACCCACACAACCACACACACCCTATTACAGACTCACACAATCACTTACTCACCCAAACAGCCACTCACTCACTCATACAACCAGTCACTTACTTATACAGCAACTCACACAGCAACACACTCATACAAACAGCTACTCACACACCCATCTATTCACCCATACAGCTACTCACACATACCATCACTGACCCATGCAGTCTCTCAAATAAACCACTCACTCACCCATACAAGCACTCGCATACACCGTTTATAACATCACTGATGACATCTCAAATAACATCACTGATGACATTACTGATGACATCATCCACAGAACCACTAACATACCTACCTACACGCTCATAAAACCTTGTATACACCCACTCCCACATAACCACTAACATACCCATTCTCAGATCCATACACTCACACATCTACTCACTGACCCATAGAGCCACACAGTTATCAACTCACCCATATAGCCACTAATGCAACCACTAGCTCACATGTATAGCCGCTCATGAACCTGCTCACTGACCAATACAGCCACTTACATATCTAGTCATACAGACATAGACACTTACACACCCACTCATACATCCTTACAGCCACTCACACACTGAATCAGTCACCTCTACAGCTACTCACACACCTACTCACTTACCCATACAATCCCTCACAGAGCCACTCACTCACCCACATAGTTACTCCTGCACTCAAATACTTACTCATACATATACTAACACATGTACTCACTCACATATACAGTCACTGAGACAAGCAAATACTCTTCTATACAACCTCTCTCACACTCATACCACCACCCACATACCCACTAACCCAGACAGTCGTTTACACACACTCAATCACCCAAACACCCACTTCACACCCATTCATGCACCCTTACATCCACACGTAAGTTATATTTAGCTCTCTCTCTCTCTCTCTCTCTCTCTCTCTCTCTCTCTCTCTCTCTCTCTCTCTCTCTCTCTCTATAGATATATATATAGAGAGATATAGATATAGATATATATGTTCTTATATTTATATATAATAAAATATATATTACTATGTAGTCTGTTTATTAAAATATATCAAATGCATCTCTTTATGTTGTCTATGCTATGCATAAGATGCTCATCAGTGCTTGCTGATAAAGGCAACTTTCACATACATGCTGGTGCTTTGTCATGAATGTAAGCCCCTGTATCACGGTGTGCAAAAAGTCTTTTACCAGAAACATCATGGGCACCCCCCTATTTATACAAAGTAAAGCCAGATTATTTAGCAGCTACTGTCCAATGTGTTCCAGTGTTCTTTAATATTTATTATGTTCCACATTTATCCATTATACACTCACACTGTAGGTTCATTTAGATGTGACTTAGTCAATGTAGAACGATACATTTTGATATATTCAAGAGCATTTGTCTCTGATATGAGTCACTGCAGGGGTTAAAAACTTCGTTCAGCTAGGACACAATGGTGTTCTCTGAAGTCATATAATTTAGTTTGTGTAATTATATATATATATATATTACAGTCCATATGTGATGGTTAACTTGATTTGATTTGATTTGATTTGATTTGGACTTGTAGAGCGCATGGCTGCCCTGGAGCGTCCCAGCGCTAATCCTAATCTGAACCTGATGAACTCAAGCGAGATGCAGAGTTAGGGGATGGTAGGGAACAGAAAGGTTTTGAGTGCTCTTCTAAATTTCAGATGACCCGGTTCCATTCGGAGTTCTCTAGGAAGGGCATTCCATTTATTTGACACATTCAGTGAGAACCGGCGGCCTCCTGTTCGTGCCTTCCTCACTCTTGGAACAATGGCCAGATTTTCTCTATCTGAGCGAAGGGCCCTGGTCGACTTGTAAGGTCGGATCAGTCCTCTTAAGGCCGGAGGGCCTTTACCCTGCAAAGTCTTATGTGCGATGCAGAGAGACTTAAAAGTGATCCGCTCTTGGATGGGGAGCCAGTGCAGGGCTTTCAGCAGTGGTTTGGCTGAGGCCCGTCTCGGCGCCCCCATCAGCAGCCTGGCTGCGGCGTTCTGAGCTCGCTGAAGAGTATTAATAGTGGCATGAGGGGCTGCAAGGAAGAGGGAGTTGCCATAATCCAGTTTGGACAGAATCAAACCCTGGATTAGCAGCTTTCTGGATTGAAACGGAAGGAGAGGGAGGACCTTCCGGGCTGCTCGTAGCAGGCCGAAGCAGCCTCCAACCACCTTCTGCGCATGGGTCTTGAAGGTCAGTTGGGGTTCGAACCAGATCCCTAGGCTTTTGATTTGCTGCTTGGGGGGTGGAAGATCTCCCATACAAGCGGGCCACATCTCAGGGGGCAGAGAGGTGAATTGATTGCCTAAGAGCATGATCTTCGTCTTAGATCCATTTAGCTTAAGTTTCGAGCTAGACATCCAGGAAGAAATGGCTGTAAGACAGTCCGGGAGGTCGACCGGGCGGCCCCCGTGTTGTGAGAACGAGACGACAAGCTGGGTGTTGTCTGCGTAGCTTATGGATTTAATCCCAAATGGGGCTACTACCTTCTCTAACGGGGCCATGTAGACATTAAACAGTGTGGGGCTGAGGGAGGAGCCCTGCGGCACCCCACACTGAAGAGGGAAGGCCTTCGACATGGACCCATTTTCCCAGATCCTGAAGGATCTCTCCTCCAGGTAAGACTGCAACCATTTAAGGGCTGATCCTGTAATGCCCAGCAGGGCCAAGCGTTGGGCCAGGACTACATGATCTACAGTATCGAATGCAGCACTCAGATCCAGGAGGATCAGAGCTACTGATCCCCCTGAATCCAAGATGCATCTTACCTCTTCAGTCACCGCCAGAAGGGCGGTGTCTGTGCCCTGACCCGGGCGAAAACCAGTCTGAGAGTCACTGAGGAGGTGGTTAGACTCTAGGTACTCTGAAATCTGCCTATTCACCACTTTTTCGGCCACTTTGCTCAATCCAGGTAGGAGCGAGATTGGGCGAAAGTTGGCCAAATCGGAGGTGTCTAATCCTGGTTTCTTTAAAAGCGTTTTGACTCTGGCCTGTTTCCAGCTCGGGGGCACTATGCCCGAAGATAGTGACGAGTTAAGTAGCTCAGTGGCTACGGGGGCAATGATGTTTAGGGTTTGCTTTAGAATGTGCATCGGGACTGGGTCTGAGGGAGAGCCGCTTTTAATAGTGGAAAAGATGTTACAAAAGTCTTCCTTGGATATAAGACTGAAAGCCTCAAATTGAGGACAGGCAGGGTCAGGAGAAGGGGTCTCGAACTTCCACACTACAGATGCATGTCATACACCAACCTGTTATAGACTTACTGTAAAGTGAAGTAAGCAAATTGGGTTTAATCAGGTTTACAAATTGTTGCTAGGGAAGAAAAGCACATGTGCTGAGATATTGAATGAGAGTGTCTTGCCTCAATGCCAGCAAAAGCATTCCAAAAAAGTGGGGCAACCACTATACAAAAATGTTATTCTTTGCAGATAAGTCTGAATTTCTTGGAAAAGCCCTTTCTCGGGCCTTCCAAAAATTCAGAGGCTTCCACAGCGTGTGATGGCAATAATCGCCGTTAACTGAGGGCTTGATTTACAAAGGTAAACTTACACCTTAGCATAAGTTTACCCTTTTTCAGTATTTGTAAAACTGCATTTTAATAGTAAGTTTACCAGTGCAGAGACTCCACAGTTGGGGAGGAGAGCTCTGCACATAAAAATATAGGTCAGTACTATTTTATTTGTGGAGTTCTCTGCCCCTATCGGGGAGTCTCCACTCTCGTAAACTTACTATTAAAATGCAGCTTTGTGACTACTGAAAAAGAGTAAACTTACACAAATGTGTAAGTTTGCCTTTGTTAATCAGGTGCCAACTGTCAACCTGATGTGGTGATGCCTTTTCCGAACGTAGAAGAGGATGGCTAACTTGTCACGTCTGAAAGTCTACCTGGCCTTTTTGTAAACATTAAAGCACAAATTATACTTACAAATGTTCTTTACTAACTATGTATAAGTTGCAGGCTAGCTCTCATTTATTCTGCTCTCAGAGGTCACTAGAGAAATGCGTTTGGAAATGGAGCATTCTCCCCACATATATTCCAGCCACTGATCACTGAGCAGTGGTTTGTCATCTTTAGCCTCTGTCTCTCTCACAGTCATACACACATGCACACACACAGACACACACACACCTCTCTATAGGACACTCGGATACCATCAGGGCTTTAAGTGGCCATGTCTGGCTGGTGCTCAGCACCGACAGTTCTTAAAAGCTAGTGCCAAGATGGGTCCCTATTGGACTCTCTGGGGCATATTAGCAAGGCGGGCGATATGAAATTATCGCAGCTTATGCGGCCGTTTTCTGCCGAAAAGCGGCGATAATTTAATCTCCCTATCAGCAAAGACATGCTATTGCGTGTTTTGCTGATTTTGCGCCCTTGTCAACAACGCCCAGCTTTGCATCTCCAATGAGATGCAAAGTGGGTGTTCCAGGGCAAAATAATAGGAGAAATGTCGCTAAGCAACATTTCTCCTTTTATCAAGCTGCACGCTCACAAGCAGAGCGTTAGGAAAAGTAGCTCTAACCACAGTTAACGGTACTTTCCTAATGGGTGCTTGTGACCTGACTTAGCCATGTAATCAAATGGGAGGTGGATTACATGGATACATGGGGATTTTTATCTCCATGGCGATAAGCGTTGTTATACAATGCTATCTTGGAGATTATCGCCAGCGATAGCAGGCAATAGATTTCCTCACGTTAGCAGCGGTCAGCGATAATTATCGCTGCCGCTTGCTAATATACACCTCTATTTTTGTTGAAGTCAGGCTCGAACCTGCTTTCTCAGCTCGAAAGTCGGCAACTCTAGCCTTAGCCACAACCTCGCGGACAAGAAAAGAAGCATTTTCAAAATGATATACAACGGAGTAATAGTTGTTGCTTTTTATTTATCTTACGCAATTTGCAACCATTGGCAAAGCAAATAGTCCTGGCTTGATGTAGGTGAAATGTTTCTTGTTGTTTTATATATCCGAATGAATGAACAGAAGCAGCAACATATTTTTCGGGGCAGCACACTATACTGAGTGCAGATTTTTAGCTTGTGTTTTAAGCCATGCCCCAAATTACATTGGCCACCCCCCTATGAGAGACCCGCCCCAGTTTTTTATCCTACTTAAAGCAGTCGCGGCCCATGCAGGTAAGAGCGGTGGGGCTGCGTGGGGGTATTTCGATGGATGATGATGAGTGAAAATTAATTAAATAATATATTTTCGCTCATCATCATCCATCGAACCCCCCCACACACACACAGCCCCACCCCCCACCGCTCTTACCTGCAAAGGCCACGGCTCACTGAAAGCCCTGGATATCATACAACTTCTCTCACATTGAATTTGAGCTGACAAAGTACGCACCACCCCCATTTTGCGCAGGCGCTACTACGCTCACGGATACCATTCCCCTCAGTCAGAAAATACAACACACAGTTAGTTACAGGACATTTCCCTGAGCACAAAAGAACACAACCTACACCATGCACCAAAACACCATGCTGCTCCCTTAGCACAGATAGATCAATCAGCTAGAAAATTACTTTCAATCCTGCAGCAACCCGTATTCACTGCCCTGTTCCAAGTTCCAAACCGATAGCAACAATTTCACTCACAACAACGGTCCTCCTCTTGCCTGATAATACTCAAAAACTGCAGAGAAAAGTCTTCAAACAAGCACATTCCATGCATAGTCCACACAGACACAGTTCTTTCAATAATGCCTAAAACCATAGCTCATAGACACACACAATCTCTACGTTTTGTTCAATGTACACTACAATTATAGGACTGTAATATTTTATAAATGTGTTGGTTGTATCACACCATTTATGACAATGTGTTATTTAGCACTTAGCAAAACGTCACTGAGATTTCTGATAACATGTTTTGCTTTTTCTGCTTTAACAACAATACAAGGTGATCTAAAACTGAATGGGCACATTCCAGAATTCCATTGCTCATGCTGTTATTATAGTTTGCCAATATAGTGTGTGCTTGGCCATGCTAAACAGCATTGTTGAGTTCATAACATTCCTGTGGCTTGTGTGGTGTACCTTGGAGTGTGGGAACGGGTCTTACTTTTGAAACTGTGGTATCAAATTTGTTTACTTTGTTTTTGAATGCAAGTTTCATTCTTTCTGTGAGAAACAGGTGAGAACACGTGCATTGAAAGAACATGCTGGTCAAAGCCATGGGACAAAAAATGACAATGCAGGCATACAAACATAGACTCAGGGGGATATGTACAAAGAAGTGGAGGAGAGAGGCGTTGGCCCTTCTGGCTTAACGCCTCTCTTCTCCACTTCTGAAACACAAGACTGCACAATATTTACATGAATGTGGTGCACCCTTGCGTTTCCCCCTAGATGGCGCTAAGTTTGCAACTTAGCACCAACGCAGGCATCCTTGCACCATACCTTCCTGTACATAAACAAATAATTGCAGTTTGCTTTTTCCATGGGTGCTACACAAGGCAGCATACATGGAAAATGCAAAAACGAGGAGAAATAATGCATTTCTCCTCATTTCGCCATCTTTCACCTGCTTTTAACTGTTCTTAATTTTGGTGCTGCCTCCTAGGTACGCCACCCTTGTATTAGTGTCAAAATGAATGGGTGTTGCGGTGGAACGCCCACCGCAACACCCACTGCCCAACCCTTTCACACTAAACATAGTGTGATAGGGAGCCTTATGTACAAGGCAGAGTTAAGCCACTTTAAGTGGCTTAACGCTGCCTTGTACATAAGGCCCAGCCCCTATCACCACCCCAACGCCACTATAGGTGAAGTTGGGGTGGCGATAGAGGCTTGTACATATGCCACTGAATGCGATATAGTAGTGAAAATATGAGAGACAAGATGAGCAGAGAAAGAAACATCTACAAATAAGGATCATAGACAAATAAACAGAACAGGCGTTGGCAAACCAAAAGATTTTGTTTCTCTATAGGGTATTTACACAGAACATTGGAAACAAAAAATATGATGGATATTGAGTACAACAATACTGTGAAGGTAAACTTCTATAGGTAAGCAAAGTTTTACTATATATTATTCTACATATATGTACCTTGATGATATATGATGATATATATACCTGCAAGGTACCTAGATGTGGAATTGAGGATAGTAAATCTGTACTTTCCAATATGCACTTATCTTTTTGACAAAATTCTGTCCACACAATATTTCTGTTTCCGATATTCTGTCAGTGATCCCTGTATACTGCATACATGCTCATGATACACAACATCCATGCACACATGGACAGAGATGAAAAATACATGCAAATATGCAGACAGGGTAACATACCAACTAACAACAATTTTCACTCTAACCAACACACCAATTTGTTGCCATGCCATTTTCCGATGCCCTAAGGCGATCCCACACTACTAGGGTTGACTAGGGAGTTGAAAGTAGTGAACAGGAGAGATCAAATGTGGAAGGAGCCTTGTAAATGAAACGCTGCAAAAATGTTTTGGTCAGAAATGCGTTACATTACAATACACAATACTTAGGAAATATTTGGGTAGATAACACATGCTATAAAAATAAAAAAACATTAGCAGCAACATTATTGACCTAACTGGTCACATTTTCTAATTGGGTAGTGAAGAACAACATTTGACAGATGTTAGATCTGGCATTTTTGGCATGTTTTTCCCCTGTCATTTTTGCTTCTGACCTCCTGTTTAAAAAAAAAAAATCTTTTTATTAACTGTGCTCATATTATCAGACATTACAGGACAGTGTTTATATAGCATGTGGTAAAATAAAATTTCACAGTACAATGTGAGGCCCCCAGACCTCCTTCCTTTCTTGGTGCAACCTCTACTCTTGGAAATAAACTCCTCAGCTCCCTGGCACCAATCTAGGTCCCACAACCACTGGTCCTACTGCGGAGGAGCCTGCGCTCCCCAGCCACTGGTGATGTTTCTTTTTGCCAGCCAAGTCTCATTGTATCTGGACCAGTCAGTGGCCCCCTTGATCATTAGCAGTAACCACCTGGGTTCTAGCGGGACCGGTGAACCCACAACCACTGCCATAGTGTCCGCCACCTTAGTCCAGAAGGGCACTATCCCGGGGCACTCCCATAATATATGGTAGAAGAAGCCTTCACCTCAACACCCCCGTGCACAGAGGGCCGACTGACTCCTTCCCCAGGCATACAAGTGAGTACGAGGGTAATATACTTGATGTAAACTTTTAAACTGCACCAAGCAGAACCTGGAGGGAATGGCTATCTCATGCGGGCTTTGCGGGGCATCCTGCCAATCATCATCCTCCAGGGCAGCTATGCAGCTCGCCTATTTTCCTCGTAGTGACACCAATGGGTCAGGCATGTTATTTATGAGTTTGGGGTAGATAGTGGAAGTAGGTTTCTCCAGTATGGGGTCCAGGAGCAGCCTATCCTCCATAGGGGAATACTCCGGGATGGACGTGCCGCTCTGTATGTGTAAACGTAGAGCGTGAGTGAGGCATATGTAATGGTAGTGTTGGGAGTCATGAAGATTGTATTCTTTTTCCATACAGTCAAAGGAGTGGGGGCATCCCCTTTCCATACGTCTCCCAAGTACTCAATGCCTATTAGTTTCCACCCCCGAAAGCCATACAGCTGGGTCACTTCTGCTAGCTGATCACCAAGCCATAGAGTGGGTCTGTCCGTCAGGGAGCCCATCCACCCCAGGAACTTATTTGCCTCCCTTCAACACTGAACCATAACCCCTGTGAGCGAAGGCCAGTCCTTCCTTGGCTTGCAGGTGTAAAGCAATGGCTCACAGTTTCCTCCTGGCATGACCAACCAGTCAACTCTATATGCTGGTGCCAATCTAGCCGCATATACTCAGTGGTTGATCACCTGTAGCAGGGAGGCCCAGTAGTACAACTGTATGTCTGGAAGGGCCAGCTCTCCATCATACAGTCCTCTCATTAGCTTGAGCAACGCTATCCTGGGTTTGCCACCATCCCAGAGCAACGTCCGCACTGCCTGAGATATTTGTGTGAAAATCCCATTCGGAATCGGATACGGCGTATTTTGAAAAATGTAAAGGAGTCTAGGCAATGCTAGCATTTTGAACATTGCAGCTCATCCCATGCGGGAAAGAAGTAGCAACCTCCAATGGCACACGTCCGTTCCCAGGTGCATCAGTTGGGGTTCCAGGTTCTTGGTGAGGAACTCCACCCTATCTCTTGAATGAATGAATGAATGAATGAATGAGAACTTGTATTGCGCATACTTAACCCCAAGGGGCATCAAGGCGCAAGGAGCACAGACAGGCATAGAGAGTAAGAAAACGGATAATGCAGTTAGTAAGACTGAGAGAAGAGCCATGTCTTTAAGAGTTTACGGAAAATCCCCAAAGAGGGTTGGTTAGAAAGTTCAGGGGGGAGAGTGTTCCATAATTTCGGGGCCATAGTGGAAAAGGCTCTTGTGATGTGTACCCCCAGATATTTGAATCCGTATACTGTAATGGAAGCAGGGCACCTAGTCAGAATCCGCTGGGGGCCCGAGAGCAGGCAGATCACTGACTTCGCCTAATTGATAGTGTATCCCGAGTAGCTACCAAATAATTCAAAGAGGTGAAGCGCCTGTGCCATCGAATGGTAGGGTCTGACCACGTATAATGCAATATCGTCCACGTATAAAGTTATACGCTCTTCCCAATCGTCGTTCAACGCCAGGACCCAGAATAACCTATCCCTCCTGATCCAGTGAGCCAGCGGCTCTAAGGCCAAGGCAAACAGGAGGGAGGACAGGGGTCATCCCTGTCTAGTACCCCTCCGTAGGGGGAAAGCTCTGTACACCGACCTGTTAACCCTCACTCTCGCTATCGGTTGCTTGTACAAGAGACGTACCCAGCTGCAGAATGTCGGGTCAAAGCCCAATCGTTGGAGAACCATAGATAGGTATGGTCATTCGATGCTGTCGAATGCCATTGAGGCGTCTAGTGCCATCAATGCTGTATGAGTGTTCCCCACGTCTTCTGTCATGTGTAATACGCCATATGGGCGACGGAGATTATGGCGGGTGCTCCGGCGCGGCATAAATCCTGACTGGTCAACATGCATGAGGTCCGGCAGAATCGGAGGCAGCCTTTCTGCCAGGGCCTTAGCTAAGACCTTGGCTTCAACGTTAATAAGTGAGATTGGCCGGGATTAGGAGCATTGATCAGCCGGCTTGCCTTCTCTATGAATCACTATGATCGTGGCCTACCTTTCATCAGGCGGGAGCCTTCCCACCTGTCACGCTTCTAGATGCATCTGGAGAGGGGGGCCTGTGATGACATTCGCCAGTCGCTTGTATATTTCTACTGGGAGCCCATTTGGTCCCTGCGCTTTCCAAGATTAAAGGGAATTGAGGGCCTCTCCTATCACCTCACCAGTAAAGTCTGCCTCTAGTCGGTCTCTTTGTTCTTGGGACAATGTGGGCATGCAAAGTCCTGTAGGAACTCTGCACAGTCTTGTTCCGTCCTGGTGCAGACCTCTTCAAAATGTGACGCAAACGCTTCTGCTATGTCAGTGCTATTGGATGCAAGTGAGCCTGGCTTGTCCCATACCTCGACTACCCAAGAGCGCTCCCTATCCCTGCGTTCAAGTCACGCCAGGAGCTTCAGAGCTTTATCTCCTATGTCATAAATTCGATGTTGCGTGGTGAGGGAATAAGCTTGCACCTCGCTCTCAACCAGCGCCCGGAGTTCCTTCTGTGTAAGGGCCAATAAATGAAGGTGATCAACTGAGGACGCAGTGCCTGCATCTCGTTCAAGGTCCTCTATCTCCTGTAGGGACTCCTCTTTCTTTTTGGCCCAATCAGAGCCTGAGCCTGTCCTCTCAGCACTGTCTTGTAAGCCTCCCATAACGTGAGATGGGACTCAACTGAACCCCGATTCTCTTCGAAATATAGCTCGGAACCCTCCTAGAGTTTATCTCCTATGGTTTTGTCTTGGAGGCGCCACAAATCTATCCTCGGGAATGCCGCCCTATTAATCACCGGGCCCTTAAGAATGATACTGACCGGGGAATGATCAGAGATTCCCCTGGCCAGGATGCGGGGTTCTGTGAATTCGCCCAGCTGATCGGTGCATGCGAAAAGGTGGTCAAAACTGGAGAAGGATCCATGTCTGGCCGAATAAAACATGTATTGCCTATGTGTGAGATGGTGCGTGTGCCACAAGACTCCGAGCCCCAGAGCCATGGTGAAGCCCCGTAACCAATATTCTCCCCTGAACCCCTTTCCCCCGCCCGAGCAATTCCAGTCAGCATCCATTACAGCGTTTGTGTCCCTGCCACCAGAGGGTTCCCCAGGGAAGGTCCACCAGGAAGGAGCCCAGTCGTGTAAAGATCATGGTGTGTAGACCGGGCGGGATGTAGCAAAGGCTCAGCACAACAGCCGCCCCTCCCATCCACCCACCATTGCCACCATACAGCCCGAGTCATCTGTTCATGTACCGGAAATTACCATGGGGAGGGTGTTTCAAATTAGTATACCCACCCCCCTAGAATCGGATGTGAACCCCGAATGGGCTACCATTTGGTAACCAAATCTTTCAAGTGCCTTACATCTATTGCCTCGAAGATGTGTTTCCTGAAGGAGGACCACATCAGGAGAGTACCGCTGTTTGTTTAATCTTATTACCTAGCCTGTTCACATTCCACGTCCATATTTTAACATGTGTCTGTTCACCCATTTGTAATTTGGGCCCTCAATCTCCTCGGATAAGCCATGGCCCACTGTGTCCTGTTGAAGCAATTCCCACATGCAAAAGAACTAGTTTGAGAATGAGCAAAACATACCACCCCCCAAGAACCAGCCCCCCTCCCTTCAACTCCCCCCGCCCTGCCTCCCTGCTCGGTGGGTCCCCAACCTCCCATCTTCCAAACTTGCAGAGTGCTCCATCAACCCCAAGTCAACTTGGAAAGGGAACGTAAGCTTGCAGTCAGCAGAAAGAGCTATACCTGAATAACGGAAGTGTCACCCATTATTATTATAGATATTTCTAATCAATCCTCAACCAACTCCCTGATCCCACTCCCCCCAGCCCTCTCAGCCCTCCCTGAATCAACATTAGGAACATTAAGTCTGGATATCAAACTATAACCTGCCCACGGCACATAAGTTCGGTGATCAAGATTGTCTTCCTGAGTCCCTGCTCAGTCTGTGCCCAAATATCCATGTACACTCCCAACACGAGGGGCGGAAAGCACCTCAGGCAGCTACTCCCTCCACAGTCACCCGGGCCCACTCTGTTCACGTTCCTGGGTGTCTGGTGCTGATCTGTCCTTGCCCTTCGGGTCTCATCCAGCTTGGCAGGTTTCAGATTTGAGCGGGCCTCCATTTCTGCCCACCGTTCGCCATCCCCCAGCCAGTCGCTGGCTTCTTCAGGTGAGTCAAAAAAAAATGCCTTGTTTACGTTTAGGATCTTGAGGCGAGCTGGGTAGAGCATCATATACTTCACTCCTTGTTTCCTGAGGGCTCGTTTAACCCCTTCGAAGGACCTCCTCTGACGTTGGACATGGAGAGTAAAGTCTGGGAAGAAACAAATCGTGGTGTTCTCGAGGTGAAGGTCCCCAGACACCTGTGATGCCTGCAAGATGGCATCCCGATCCCTATAGTTCAGGATCTGTGCTGTGATGGTACATGGGGGCCCCAGGCTTAGGCCTTCGCCCTAATGCGTGATGAGCCCCCTATACCGAGAAAAAGTTAGACCGGCGCTTCAGCTGCAAAGTAAGTAAGTAAGTAAGTAAAGTTTTATTGCGCAATTAATTAAAATCGTTGCAATGTACATACACTGGGATGAACGTTACATATTAAAAGTAAAAGGATAGACAAAGCAGTTAAAACAGAAATGTTATAAATTAAAAAAAGGAAACAGAGAACGTGCGATAATGACACCAGAAAAGGAGCTTATGCTTGGTCAAAAAGCAAGTTAGGCGAATTAATTTCTAAAATAAACTTAACAAAACGAGCCGCCAACTGCGGAGAGTCTCCTCTCATGCAGACGTCTAGTGCTTCCTGGCAGGTCCTGATGTTGAGAAGAAGCCAAAGGGGACGCAACCAGAAGTTTCTTTGGGCTCGAAGTTTTTGGCAAATGCACAATATATGAATGAGGTTTTCCTCTTCCTGCTTGCAGAAGCGGCATTCAGATGAAGCTCCTTTCCTGTACCCCTGACCAAACTTGTACGCCATCAGCGGGATTAAGCCAAAACGAAATCGCATCAATTGGAGTTTTATATGTACTTTCGTAGAAGCTGGCTAAGTTGTGGGTCTAAAGATACTCTAGATCCATCCCTTCGTAGGCACTCAAAGTTTCGTCTCCATAACATAAGAAGACTTCCACACTGAAAGTTCATTTCATTGTTCAATCATATTTATTGTTGAATTCATTCGGTATCATTCAAATATGTTTCCTTTTATAATGCAATGATTTTTGGCATTTTCATCATCGTACCAAACATTGTCATTTCAATCAGTCCAATGCATTTCGGGCATGCAAACGTGCCCTTCATCAGGGAAAATGACACTGTCAAAAAATCATAATAATGACATTAATCAAACATAAATTCTCTAGTATATAATGTATAAGTGCTTGTTTGTCAATAAAAATGTGCTTAAAACGGAAGTTTAATAAATGAGTGGAAAAAAGCATGATAACGTGAAGTGCATGCAGGGTATATTTAAGAAATTGATGTGGTTCATGCAAGCTGTTCGTTAAGACTCACATGTCAGAAGTTTCCAAAGGTAGGGAAACCTGTAGAAAAGATACAAAAATAGAACAAAGATCTAGCATCTCTATGTCATATCTATGGCCTTTCTAACGTTCACGCTATCTCAAAGGCAACCGTCTCTGCAACTAACCTGTTGTGGCGTGTAAATGCCGATCCACGCGGGTCCTCTCGTCGGTACGAGCTGGTACATCAAACAGCTGTACGAGTATGTTTTTATAATGAGTTCCGGTCATGTGACTCATGACGCTATGAGCTCATGGAAGAAAGACTATGCGATCGAACGGTCGTCGGTGGTCGCGTGCAAACCGAAGTGCACATTGATATATAGTTCTGGCCAGAACCGTGTATAACGGAAAGCTTATTATAACGCTAGTGATAACCTGAACTCTCTAAAGATTGTAAAAATCATAATAAAAAATTATATTAAGAAAAAAGTTAATGGGGAAAACTCGGGATTCGAACCAAGGAAGATCACATGAGGGGTGTGGGAATTAGTGTTGTGAGCCATCAGAAAGGATGATAAAGGTGGTGTCAAAAAAGTGAGTGTGTGAACACACGCAGTATACACAGGATACAGTCAAAATACAAGCAATTCATATATGTCTTCATAGGTAACAAGCGAATTCGATTCTGTCGTTTAGCCCCATTGGTTTCTGGGTAGATAATTTTTGTATCCAGTAATTCTCTCTCATCAATAAGAAGTTATTATTGTTTCTCCCTTCAATTTTTTGAACTGTTTCCAATATTATGAATTTGATCTGTGAAACGTTGTGGTTTGCTTCTGTAAAATGTTGTGATAATGCTGATTTTGTATTCTTTAGTCTTATGTTCGATCTGTGTTCCGTTAGGCGCACTTTAATGCGTCTCTCTGTTTTTCCCACGTACATTTTGCCACAGGGGCATCTGATTCCATAAATCAAATTGTTTGATTCGCAAGTTGCATTCACTCTTAGTTTAATTGGATAACCTTTGGAGGGGTGATTGATGGTGTTTCCATGTATTATACTGTTACAGTTCCCGCAATTTAAACAGGGTTTTGTCCCAGTGAATGTAATGTTGACTGGAGTTTTTTGTTGTAAAATTTCTCCTAGATTTTTGGCTCTAGTGTATGCAAAGATCGGAGGTTCTCTGAAAGATTGGTTAAAATCAGGTTCCATGTTGAGAATTGACCAGTGTTTCATAATGGCTTGTTTGTATTTCTTGCTCACCGTGGAGTATTTTGATACTACAACCATTCTTGTTTGTTGAGGTTTGGTTTTGCTGGTTAGTAGCTGTTTTCTTTCTATTTGCTCAATCCTCTTTTTAGATTCATCTAATAGCGGTTGTGGATAACCTCTCGTTTTGAATTTTTGAATCATTTCATCCAGTCTGATATTCAGTGTATTTTTGTTCGAAGTGATTCGTTTCACTCTAGCCATCTGTGAGAATGGTAAATTATTAATCAGATTAGGTTGATGGAAGCTGGAGTGTAGCAACATGTTGTTTCGGTCTGTTGGTTTCGTGTACAGATCGGTCACAAATCCCTCAGGTGTTATGGTTATCTTTACATCTAGAAAATTGACAGATATATCAGAAATGTTCCATGTAAGTTGTATTCTTTGGTCATGCTCATTAAATTTCATTAGTTCCATGAGAAGTAGCTCTTGGGTGTTTGTCCATATGATGAAGTAGTCATCGATATATCTAATCAGTAGTTTCAAGTTTTTAGTCCATTCATTATTGGAGAGTATATGACGATTTTCATACCATTCCATGAAAATGTTCGCATACACTGGGGCTGCTGAATTGCCCATGGCCATGCCAGATAGTTGTTGGTACCATGATTCCTCTGCTTTGAAGTAACTATGATATAGAGTGTAGTGCATTAGTTCCATCAAAAAGATTTGAAAGTCATGATCTAATTCTGACTTCAAAAGAGCCGCTTCCATTGCTTCAATGCCCATATCATGGGGGATACTAGTATATAGGCTGCAGACATCTGCTGTACATAGAATTATTTTTTGTGTTGGGTCCCATTGCACTTGTTCAAGGATTTGTAAAAATTGAGTAGTGTCTTTAACATACGTGCGCATGGACTGTACTATAGGTTGACAATACCGGTCTATAAGTTGACCAACTGGTTCATGCAAACTTCCTCTCGTAGACACAATCGGTCGCATGGGAGGGTCATGGATGTTTTTATGTATTTTCGGTTGCATTCTCAATGTAGGACTTTTTGGATCACTGGTGATTAAAAAGTTTTTTGTTCTTTCTTCAATGATACCCTGTTGTACTGCTCCTTGAACGATTTGCTTCAGAATTTTTGCATATTCCAATGTAGGATTTCTATCCAATTTGCAATATGTTTTCTCGTCTGAAATGTGTTCTATGACCTTTTGTTTATACATTTCTGTATTCATGATGACGATGGCGCCACCTTTATCCGCTTTGGTATATGTGATTTTCTCATTTCTGGCCAATTTGTGTAAGGTGTCAAGATCTTTTTGTGTGATGTTTTTATTTTTTGGTTTTACGTGTTTGATTTTCTTCAAATCCTGTTTCACTAAATTTTCGAATAGGTCCAATGTTTTGTGAGTGGTTGGAGCTTGGAAGGTACTGTGAGGTCTTAATCCTACTAATTGATCTTTTTGTTGTGGTGGTTTCTCAGGTATTGTATTATCAAAAAGATGTCTCAGTTTGAGTTTTCTCATTAATTTAAAAAAACTCACTTCTAATTCCAAATTGTCAGATGTAGTTGTCGGTATAAGTGATGTGCCTTTTTGTAGTAAATCCAGTTCATATGGGCTAAGTTGATGATCACTGATGTTAATAACTAGGTGTTTTGTGGAAGGTTCTTTTTGGTTTTCTTCTCCTTCTCCTTCTCTTTGGCAATCACGGTCATACTTCTGGTGTTTGGTGGATCCCTGTCTTTGTCCTTTGCCGGACCCTCGCCTGGGTCTCCTTCTTGTGTTTGGCCTTGGTCTAAAAAAGGACTTGTTTCAGTGACTTTACTGGTAGTTGGTTCTTCTGCAGATGTTTTGTCTTGGGTGACTGGTGTAGGTTGTGACTTACGTGCTCTTTGGCTCGTATCGCTGTCCGATGAAGATGTCTCAGTGTTGGAATTATATGGACGACTTCGACGTTTTTGTGCATATACTTCTGCCCATGTATATACTTCTCCTAAACGATAATCTAAAGTATCTCTTTTGAATTTGCGAATTTTTCGCTCATTTATTTCTTTATGATGGCGATCTATTTGGCTCTTAATGTCGTTTAGGGTAGTTGTTAATTCTTCATCTGACATCATTTTAGATAGTTCTGTAGTAGTTTCCTCTATTTCTGCAGTGAGTTCCTCTAAGATGGTGGATAATTCTTGAATGATTAAGAGAATTAAGTCCAAGGAACATTTGTTCAAAATTTCGTACCAGCGTTCCTGAAACTTTTTTGAATGTTTGCATAGGGACGGTTTTAATGCAATTCGGAGTCCGCGTGGTATGCGTAAGTTCCGGTGATATTTGATGAGAGTGCTAGCATGTAGCTGTTGGTTAGTTCTCCTTTTGGATAAATATAATAATTGTCTGATGTTTTGTTCCTTTGACCGCCCTGTGGTTTCCTGGGTGAGTTCCTCCCTGATTAAAGAGTAGATTTGGTCTGCATCTTTAGATTCAAATGCAAAGGTTGAGGCTCTGGCTTCTGTACTTTTGGAGATCTCCTCGTAGTTACTCATCTTGAAAGCTGAAGTGTGTTAGTTTAATTGATTGCGTGCTATACATCCGCAGGACACTGTGAGTACATAAATTGATTTGGATGAGATGTATGCACTGCTCGTTTTTCACTTGTTTTTGCTATAGGTTACTTAATTTTGTTGGTGCACTAGAAGGTAATGCCGAGGGTCCAACGGCATTTGGTAAACTGGCTAAGTTGTGGGTCTAAAGATACTCTAGATCCATCCCTTCGTAGGCACTCAAAGTTTCGTCTCCATAACATAAGAAGACTTCCACACTGAAAGTTCATTTCATTGTTCAATCATATTTATTGTTGAATTCATTCGGTATCATTCAAATATGTTTCCTTTTATAATGCAATGATTTTTGGCATTTTCATCATCGTACCAAACATTGTCATTTCAATCAGTCCAATGCATTTCGGGCATGCAAACGTGCCCTTCATCAGGGAAAATGACACTGTCAAAAAATCATAATAATGACATTAATCAAACATAAATTCTCTAGTATATAATGTATAAGTGCTTGTTTGTCAATAAAAATGTGCTTAAAACGGAAGTTTAATAAATGAGTGGAAAAAAGCATGATAACGTGAAGTGCATGCAGGGTATATTTAAGAAATTGATGTGGTTCATGCAAGCTGTTCGTTAAGACTCACATGTCAGAAGTTTCCAAAGGTAGGGAAACCTGTAGAAAAGATACAAAAATAGAACAAAGATCTAGCATCTCTATGTCATATCTATGGCCTTTCTAACGTTCACGCTATCTCAAAGGCAACCGTCTCTGCAACTAACCTGTTGTGGCGTGTAAATGCCGATCCACGCGGGTCCTCTCGTCGGTACGAGCTGGTACATCAAACAGCTGTACGAGTATGTTTTTATAATGAGTTCCGGTCATGTGACTCATGACGCTATGAGCTCATGGAAGAAAGACTATGCGATCGAACGGTCGTCGGTGGTCGCGTGCAAACCGAAGTGCACATTGATATATAGTTCTGGCCAGAACCGTGTATAACGGAAAGCTTATTATAACGCTAGTGATAACCTGAACTCTCTAAAGATTGTAAAAATCATAATAAAAAATTATATTAAGAAAAAAGTTAATGGGGAAAACTCGGGATTCGAACCAAGGAAGATCACATGAGGGGTGTGGGAATTAGTGTTGTGAGCCATCAGAAAGGATGATAAAGGTGGTGTCAAAAAAGTGAGTGTGTGAACACACGCAGTATACACAGGATACAGTCAAAATACAAGCAATTCATATATGTCTTCATAGGTAACAAGCGAATTCGATTCTGTCGTTTAGCCCCATTGGTTTCTGGGTAGATAATTTTTGTATCCAGTAATTCTCTCTCATCAATAAGAAGTTATTATTGTTTCTCCCTTCAATTTTTTGAACTGTTTCCAATATTATGAATTTGATCTGTGAAACGTTGTGGTTTGCTTCTGTAAAATGTTGTGATAATGCTGATTTTGTATTCTTTAGTCTTATGTTCGATCTGTGTTCCGTTAGGCGCACTTTAATGCGTCTCTCTGTTTTTCCCACGTACATTTTGCCACAGGGGCATCTGATTCCATAAATCAAATTGTTTGATTCGCAAGTTGCATTCACTCTTAGTTTAATTGGATAACCTTTGGAGGGGTGATTGATGGTGTTTCCATGTATTATACTGTTACAGTTCCCGCAATTTAAACAGGGTTTTGTCCCAGTGAATGTAATGTTGACTGGAGTTTTTTGTTGTAAAATTTCTCCTAGATTTTTGGCTCTAGTGTATGCAAAGATCGGAGGTTCTCTGAAAGATTGGTTAAAATCAGGTTCCATGTTGAGAATTGACCAGTGTTTCATAATGGCTTGTTTGTATTTCTTGCTCACCGTGGAGTATTTTGATACTACAACCATTCTTGTTTGTTGAGGTTTGGTTTTGCTGGTTAGTAGCTGTTTTCTTTCTATTTGCTCAATCCTCTTTTTAGATTCATCTAATAGCGGTTGTGGATAACCTCTCGTTTTGAATTTTTGAATCATTTCATCCAGTCTGATATTCAGTGTATTTTTGTTCGAAGTGATTCGTTTCACTCTAGCCATCTGTGAGAATGGTAAATTATTAATCAGATTAGGTTGATGGAAGCTGGAGTGTAGCAACATGTTGTTTCGGTCTGTTGGTTTCGTGTACAGATCGGTCACAAATCCCTCAGGTGTTATGGTTATCTTTACATCTAGAAAATTGACAGATATATCAGAAATGTTCCATGTAAGTTGTATTCTTTGGTCATGCTCATTAAATTTCATTAGTTCCATGAGAAGTAGCTCTTGGGTGTTTGTCCATATGATGAAGTAGTCATCGATATATCTAATCAGTAGTTTCAAGTTTTTAGTCCATTCATTATTGGAGAGTATATGACGATTTTCATACCATTCCATGAAAATGTTCGCATACACTGGGGCTGCTGAATTGCCCATGGCCATGCCAGATAGTTGTTGGTACCATGATTCCTCTGCTTTGAAGTAACTATGATATAGAGTGTAGTGCATTAGTTCCATCAAAAAGATTTGAAAGTCATGATCTAATTCTGACTTCAAAAGAGCCGCTTCCATTGCTTCAATGCCCATATCATGGGGGATACTAGTATATAGGCTGCAGACATCTGCTGTACATAGAATTATTTTTTGTGTTGGGTCCCATTGCACTTGTTCAAGGATTTGTAAAAATTGAGTAGTGTCTTTAACATACGTGCGCATGGACTGTACTATAGGTTGACAATACCGGTCTATAAGTTGACCAACTGGTTCATGCAAACTTCCTCTCGTAGACACAATCGGTCGCATGGGAGGGTCATGGATGTTTTTATGTATTTTCGGTTGCATTCTCAATGTAGGACTTTTTGGATCACTGGTGATTAAAAAGTTTTTTGTTCTTTCTTCAATGATACCCTGTTGTACTGCTCCTTGAACGATTTGCTTCAGAATTTTTGCATATTCCAATGTAGGATTTCTATCCAATTTGCAATATGTTTTCTCGTCTGAAATGTGTTCTATGACCTTTTGTTTATACATTTCTGTATTCATGATGACGATGGCGCCACCTTTATCCGCTTTGGTATATGTGATTTTCTCATTTCTGGCCAATTTGTGTAAGGTGTCAAGATCTTTTTGTGTGATGTTTTTATTTTTTGGTTTTACGTGTTTGATTTTCTTCAAATCCTGTTTCACTAAATTTTCGAATAGGTCCAATGTTTTGTGAGTGGTTGGAGCTTGGAAGGTACTGTGAGGTCTTAATCCTACTAATTGATCTTTTTGTTGTGGTGGTTTCTCAGGTATTGTATTATCAAAAAAATGTCTCAGTTTGAGTTTTCTCATTAATTTAAAAAAACTCACTTCTAATTCCAAATTGTCAGATGTAGTTGTCGGTATAAATGATGTGCCTTTTTGTAGTAAATCCAGTTCATATGGGCTAAGTTGATGATCACTGATGTTAATAACTAGGTGTTTTGTGGAAGGTTCTTTTTGGTTTTCTTCTCCTTCTCCTTCTCTTTGGCAATCACGGTCATACTTCTGGTGTTTGGTGGATCCCTGTCTTTGTCCTTTGCCGGACCCTCGCCTGGGTCTCCTTCTTGTGTTTGGCCTTGGTCTAAAAAAGGACTTGTTTCAGTGACTTTACTGGTAGTTGGTTCTTCTGCAGATGTTTTGTCTTGGGTGACTGGTGTAGGTTGTGACTTACGTGCTCTTTGGCTCGTATCGCTGTCCGATGAAGATGTCTCAGTGTTGGAATTATATGGACGACTTCGACGTTTTTGTGCATATACTTCTGCCCATGTATATACTTCTCCTAAACGATAATCTAAAGTATCTCTTTTGAATTTGCGAATTTTTCGCTCATTTATTTCTTTATGATGGCGATCTATTTGGCTCTTAATGTCGTTTAGGGTAGTTGTTAATTCTTCATCTGACATCATTTTAGATAGTTCTGTAGTAGTTTCCTCTATTTCTGCAGTGAGTTCCTCTAAGATGGTGGATAATTCTTGAATGATTAAGAGAATTAAGTCCAAGGAACATTTGTTCAAAATTTCGTACCAGCGTTCCTGAAACTTTTTTGAATGTTTGCATAGGGACGGTTTTAATGCAATTCGGAGTCCGCGTGGTATGCGTAAGTTCCGGTGATATTTGATGAGAGTGCTAGCAACGAACAGCTTGCATGAACCACATCAATTTCTTAAATATACCCTGCATGCACTTCACGTTATCATGCTTTTTTCCACTCATTTATTAAACTTCCGTTTTAAGCACATTTTTATTGACAAACAAGCACTTATACATTATATACTAGAGAATTTATGTTTGATTAATGTCATTATTATGATTTTTTGACAGTGTCATTTTCCCTGATGAAGGGCACGTTTGCATGCCCGAAATGCATTGGACTGATTGAAATGACAATGTTTGGTACGATGATGAAAATGCCAAAAATCATTGCATTATAAAAGGAAACATATTTGAATGATACCGAATGAATTCAACAATAAATATGATTGAACAATGAAATGAACTTTCAGTGTGGAAGTCTTCTTATGTTATGGAGACGAAACTTTGAGTGCCTACGAAGGGATGGATCTAGAGTATCTTTAGACCCACAACTTAGCCAGTTTACCAAATGCCGTTGGACCCTCGGCATTACCTTCTAGTGCACCAACAAAATTAAGTAACCTATAGCAAAAACAAGTGAAAAACGAGCAGTGCATACATCTCATCCAAATCAATTTATGTACTCACAGTGTCCTGCGGATGTATAGCACGCAATCAATTAAACTAACACACTTCAGCTTTCAAGATGAGTAACTACGAGGAGATCTCCAAAAGTACAGAAGCCAGAGCCTCAACCTTTGCATTTGAATCTAAAGATGCAGACCAAATCTACTCTTTAATCAGGGAGGAACTCACCCAGGAAACCACAGGGCGGTCAAAGGAACAAAACATCAGACAATTATTATATTTATCCAAAAGGAGAACTAACCAACAGCTACATGCTAGCACTCTCATCAAATATCACCGGAACTTACGCATACCACGCGGACTCCGAATTGCATTAAAACCGTCCCTATGCAAACATTCAAAAAAGTTTCAGGAACGCTGGTACGAAATTTTGAACAAATGTTCCTTGGACTTAATTCTCTTAATCATTCAAGAATTATCCACCATCTTAGAGGAACTCACTGCAGAAATAGAGGAAACTACTACAGAACTATCTAAAATGATGTCAGATGAAGAATTAACAACTACCCTAAACGACATTAAGAGCCAAATAGATCGCCATCATAAAGAAATAAATGAGCGAAAAATTCGCAAATTCAAAAGAGATACTTTAGATTATCGTTTAGGAGAAGTATATACATGGGCAGAAGTATATGCACAAAAACGTCGAAGTCGTCCATATAATTCCAACACTGAGACATCTTCATCGGACAGCGATACGAGCCAAAGAGCACGTAAGTCACAACCTACACCAGTCACCCAAGACAAAACATCTGCAGAAGAACCAACTACCAGTAAAGTCACTGAAACAAGTCCTTTTTTAGACCAAGGCCAAACACAAGAAGGAGACCCAGGCGAGGGTCCGGCAAAGGACAAAGACAGGGATCCACCAAACACCAGAAGTATGACCGTGATTGCCAAAGAGAAGGAGAAGGAGAAGAAAACCAAAAAGAACCTTCCACAAAACACCTAGTTATTAACATCAGTGATCATCAACTTAGCCCATATGAACTGGATTTACTACAAAAAGGCACATCATTTATACCGACAACTACATCTGACAATTTGGAATTAGAAGTGAGTTTTTTTAAATTAATGAGAAAACTCAAACTGAGACATTTTTTTGATAATACAATACCTGAGAAACCACCACAACAAAAAGATCAATTAGTAGGATTAAGACCTCACAGTACCTTCCAAGCTCCAACCACTCACAAAACATTGGACCTATTCGAAAATTTAGTGAAACAGGATTTGAAGAAAATCAAACACGTAAAACCAAAAAATAAAAACATCACACAAAAAGATCTTGACACCTTACACAAATTGGCCAGAAATGAGAAAATCACATATACCAAAGCGGATAAAGGTGGCGCCATCGTCATCATGAATACAGAAATGTATAAACAAAAGGTCATAGAACACATTTCAGACGAGAAAACATATTGCAAATTGGATAGAAATCCTACATTGGAATATGCAAAAATTCTGAAGCAAATCGTTCAAGGAGCAGTACAACAGGGTATCATTGAAGAAAGAACAAAAAACTTTTTAATCACCAGTGATCCAAAAAGTCCTACATTGAGAATGCAACCGAAAATACATAAAAACATCCATGACCCTCCCATGCGACCGATTGTGTCTACGAGAGGAAGTTTGCATGAACCAGTTGGTCAACTTATAGACCGGTATTGTCAACCTATAGTACAGTCCATGCGCACGTATGTTAAAGACACTACTCAATTTTTACAAATCCTTGAACAAGTGCAATGGGACCCAACACAAAAAATAATTCTATGTACAGCAGATGTCTGCAGCCTATATACTAGTATCCCCCATGATATGGGCATTGAAGCAATGGAAGCGGCTCTTTTGAAGTCAGAATTAGATCATGACTTTCAAATCTTTTTGATGGAACTAATGCACTACACTCTATATCATAGTTACTTCAAAGCAGAGGAATCATGGTACCAACAACTATCTGGCATGGCCATGGGCAATTCAGCAGCCCCAGTGTATGCGAACATTTTCATGGAATGGTATGAAAATCGTCATATACTCTCCAATAATGAATGGACTAAAAACTTGAAACTACTGATTAGATATATCGATGACTACTTCATCATATGGACAAACACCCAAGAGCTACTTCTCATGGAACTAATGAAATTTAATGAGCATGACCAAAGAATACAACTTACATGGAACATTTCTGATATATCTGTCAATTTTCTAGATGTAAAGATAACCATAACACCTGAGGGATTTGTGACCGATCTGTACACGAAACCAACAGACCGAAACAACATGTTGCTACACTCCAGCTTCCATCAACCTAATCTGATTAATAATTTACCATTCTCACAGATGGCTAGAGTGAAACGAATCACTTCGAACAAAAATACACTGAATATCAGACTGGATGAAATGATTCAAAAATTCAAAACGAGAGGTTATCCACAACCGCTATTAGATGAATCTAAAAAGAGGATTGAGCAAATAGAAAGAAAACAGCTACTAACCAGCAAAACCAAACCTCAACAAACAAGAATGGTTGTAGTATCAAAATACTCCACGGTGAGCAAGAAATACAAACAAGCCATTATGAAACACTGGTCAATTCTCAACATGGAACCTGATTTTAACCAATCTTTCAGAGAACCTCCGATCTTTGCATACACTAGAGCCAAAAATCTAGGAGAAATTTTACAACAAAAAACTCCAGTCAACATTACATTCACTGGGACAAAACCCTGTTTAAATTGCGGGAACTGTAACAGTATAATACATGGAAACACCATCAATCACCCCTCCAAAGGTTATCCAATTAAACTAAGAGTGAATGCAACTTGCGAATCAAACAATTTGATTTATGGAATCAGATGCCCCTGTGGCAAAATGTACGTGGGAAAAACAGAGAGACGCATTAAAGTGCGCCTAACGGAACACAGATCGAACATAAGACTAAAGAATACAAAATCAGCATTATCACAACATTTTACAGAAGCAAACCACAACGTTTCACAGATCAAATTCATAATATTGGAAACAGTTCAAAAAATTGAAGGGAGAAACAATAATAACTTCTTATTGATGAGAGAGAATTACTGGATACAAAAATTATCTACCCAGAAACCAATGGGGCTAAACGACAGAATCGAATTCGCTTGTTACCTATGAAGACATATATGAATTGCTTGTATTTTGACTGTATCCTGTGTATACTGCGTGTGTTCACACACTCACTTTTTTGACACCACCTTTATCATCCTTTCTGATGGCTCACAACACTAATTCCCACACCCCTCATGTGATCTTCCTTGGTTCGAATCCCGAGTTTTCCCCATTAACTTTTTTCTTAATATAATTTTTTATTATGATTTTTACAATCTTTAGAGAGTTCAGGTTATCACTAGCGTTATAATAAGCTTTCCGTTATACACGGTTCTGGCCAGAACTATATATCAATGTGCACTTCGGTTTGCACGCGACCACCGACGACCGTTCGATCGCATAGTCTTTCTTCCATGAGCTCATAGCGTCATGAGTCACATGACCGGAACTCATTATAAAAACATACTCGTACAGCTGTTTGATGTACCAGCTCGTACCGACGAGAGGACCCGCGTGGATCGGCATTTACACGCCACAACAGGTTAGTTGCAGAGACGGTTGCCTTTGAGATAGCGTGAACGTTAGAAAGGCCATAGATATGACATAGAGATGCTAGATCTTTGTTCTATTTTTGTATCTTTTCTACAGGTTTCCCTACCTTTGGAAACTTCTGACATGTGAGTCTTAACGAACAGCTTGCATGAACCACATCAATTTCTTAAATATACCCTGCATGCACTTCACGTTATCATGCTTTTTTCCACTCATTTATTAAACTTCCGTTTTAAGCACATTTTTATTGACAAACAAGCACTTATACATTATATACTAGAGAATTTATGTTTGATTAATGTCATTATTATGATTTTTTGACAGTGTCATTTTCCCTGATGAAGGGCACGTTTGCATGCCCGAAATGCATTGGACTGATTGAAATGACAATGTTTGGTACGATGATGAAAATGCCAAAAATCATTGCATTATAAAAGGAAACATATTTGAATGATACCGAATGAATTCAACAATAAATATGATTGAACAATGAAATGAACTTTCAGTGTGGAAGTCTTCTTATGTTATGGAGACGAAACTTTGAGTGCCTACGAAGGGATGGATCTAGAGTATCTTTAGACCCACAACTTAGCCAGTTTACCAAATGCCGTTGGACCCTCGGCATTACCTTCTAGTGCACCAACAAAATTAAGTAACCTATAGCAAAAACAAGTGAAAAACGAGCAGTGCATACATCTCATCCAAATCACTTTCGTAGAAGCTGCCAGATACGATGGGAGGGTTTTCGAGGTGTATAGTTTAGAAACCCAGGGGCCATGAAAGAGCTGGGCGACGCGTTGCTCGTCGAGGTCGCTTGAGAGACTTTTTGTCTGTTTGGTTAGAAGTTTTGTTTTCGCTGCAATGGGCAACGGAGATGACCATATGTCCTTTGCTTTAAGGGATTCTAGACATGACGTCAAATATTTATTCCACGATGTTTTGTGGTTGCTGAAAACTAACCATAGGCAACTCTTTAGAGAGTGTGGGCTAGCGTGCTTTAATTTTAAGCAATAGTTAATGTAGCGTGCACTCATTATCCACCTCTGGGAGAATAATGAAAATTCTTTCCGGATTTGGGCGTGGGCAGTAGAATTTGGCAGCCGAAAAACCCTACCGTAGCAAGAAGATTGTGCTCTGTCCAACCAATTGTTCATTTTGTCCTTGAATATTATTGCACCGAACGAGATAGTGGGGAGTAATTTTGCGGTAATCAGTTTTATTAACGGTACTAGATTTTGGGAGTGCAGAGCACTTTTTGTTCTGATAAAGGCCCATTCCAGACTACGGGCAACGGCCTGCATTTCGGTTGTATGCACTGTGGGTCTCCCTTTGTGGTCGATCCACACCCCCAGATACTTATAGGTATTGACAGTTTCCAGACTTTTCCCTTCAATGAACCACGTAGACTTTTTGGGTTTTACAGATGATATAATCATTGCTTTGGTTTTTGTCACGTTTATCTCTAACATGTTCATATTGCAGTACTGAGCGAGGGAGTCGAACAGTCTCTGGAGACCAACCTGAGTTTGATCTAGCAGGATGGTATCATCTGCATACTGGAGAGTTTGGATCTTTCTTGACTCTATTCGTGGAGGGAAAGTACGGGTGCATGACAACCATTCAGGGAGGTCCGCGTGGTACAGGTTGAAAAGCATTGGTGCAAGAATACACCCTTGCTTTAAGCCTCTGGTGGTATATATTTTATTGGAGGTCGACCAACTCGATGTGACTCGCACTTTGACCCAGGTGTCAGTGTGTAAAGCGATTAATGCTTTCAGTAGCGACTGTGGGATGCCCCATCTTGCTAGTTTTGCCCATAGGTTTGGCCGACTAACGCTGTCAAAGGCTTTTCGAAAATCGATAAACCCAAGGTGTAAGGTTTTTCCTTTTGCGGCTAGGGTGGATTCCATCAGATGAGCAAGACATATCAGGTTGTCTTCAATATGGCAGCCTCTTTGGAAACCAGTTTGAGTGAATGGAACTAGATTGTTAGTTTCCACCCACGTAGTGAGTGCAGATAAGAGAATGCTGGCATAGGCCTTCCCGTCCACGTCTAGAAGAGCTATCATCCGATAGTTATCAGGGTTAGAGCGCGGTCCTTTCTTATGGAAGGGGACAAGAAGCGATCCTTGCCAAGACGCCGGGATGGAGCCACCCAGTATACCAGCCTCGAAAAGGGGCGTCAGTATCCGGGCCCATTTTCCAGCAGAGGCTTTGAATACTTGGGTCGGGATTCCGTTGGGACCGGGGGCACCACCCGAGCGCATTTTCTTTATTGTTCCAGTTATATCATCCGTTAACGTATTGACAGGGATCATGGTTTCGTCATGATTGACTGGATGGTCAAGAAAGGGCGAGCTGTTAATGATTTGGCCGTGTGGTGCTGTGTAGAGTTTTTTAACATAAATTTCCCAGTCCGCGGGAGAGATGTTAGTTGCGGTAGGTGGTTTTGCTAGCCTTGTTAACCCAGTTCCAGAATTTCCTTTGATCTTTAGATTTTAAAATTTCAAAGGCCATTGCCCAGTGTCGATCTTCCTCTAATTTCTTTAGGGTGAAACGTTCCTTCCTGTAGGCTTTCCGCGTAGTCGTGATGTCCTCCTTCAAAAGTTTATGGTCATTTTCGTTATGGACAGTTGTTCTTTGTAACTTATTTAATTTACTCTTGATAGCTTTAATGCGTTGTTGTTGGGCTGACAAGGTTGTCAGAGTCGTAATGTCCATAGGGTGATTGTTTGGCGATTTAGTGGTGAAGAGGTCTCTAAAGTTAGTCAGTATTGTTTCCCAGGTGAGAACTGACACCTGGGTACCAGGAGCTAGGGGGCCTCTGGTCATGAGCTTATCCACCTCTATTTCAATTGCTTCCTGGTTGCTTTCGGACCATCGGAGTTTCCTCACACTCTGCAATCCTGCGGCGGTCCCTATCGGATTTATGTTCGGACGGTGTGGTGGCCCGAAGGCGATGCTGCATGTTAAAATGGCGTGATCACTGTCTGGAGATGGTGTTACCAGAAATTGGGACACCAGATGGAAGGCCATTAGTGAGATCCATATGTAGTCTAGAGTGGCCATTCGAGAAGAGGATGTGTGTGAGTAGGCGGCCGGTTGGTCTGTAGCCATCCTTCCGTTGAGGATGCGCAGGCCAAGGTTGTTCAGTTTTGTTGCCAGGTTTATTCCATTCATATCCTTTCGCTGGTACTGGGATCTTATCTCCGGAATTGCCCACATTGCATTGAAATATGTTATTTGGGAAGATTGTTTAGGATCGATTTCCATTAAATTTGCATTAAAGTCGCCCATTATCAACCAAAGGTCGGCGGGATAGAGAGCTTCGAGATTGTTCATTATTGGTAGTAGCGTGCTCAAGGTGGACTCACGCCTCGTTTTTGTTGGGTGTAAATAGACGCAGCCAAGGATAATTTTTTTGCTTTGATTTACCCTTTGCCTGGCTCTCAAACTCCATGCTAATAAAAACATGATTGCCGTCTCCACTGTAAAGCGTTTCTATCTTCGTAGTCAGGGAGCTCTTTACGGCAATCAGGACTCCCCCGGATGCGTGGCCACCAACTTTGGAAGGGATGGCAGTGGATTCAATTACAGTGAAATCTTCCCAGATGGTGTTTTCCAGGGTCCAGGTTTCTTGTAGGGCAAATATTTCGTAGGTCTTTAGCAAACTTGAGGTTAATCTCTCTGTTTTGTCCTTTGTGAGCCCCCGAATGTTCCAGGAGCATATATTTAAATGATGAGCCATATCGTGATTAGGTTTTTGGCCATGCGCAGGTGTCGGAGCACTACCCTAGCGCCTGGGAGAGCCAAGACCAGTCCTCCGATTTGTGAGGTTTTAATATGCATTTACGTGGGCCGCCTGCTGTGGAGGTGATTACTTGCAGAGGGTTCTCAGTCCATGAAACTGTTTTCGGCTCTTGCCGGAAACCACGCAGCACCGAGGATGAATGAAGTAAATGCTTTATTTGTTTTTGGTCCGATCTGGTGTTGGTAGATGTAGCTGTGTTAGAAAGATTTTTTAAAAAGGATGGGTAGTTGGTGTTAATATAAGGGCTAGCCTGGATGCCCCATTCGTTCAGTTGTTTTTTGTTCTTCATTAGCGTGGCCCCGCGTTCTGGATTAAAGAAGGTTACCAGTGTGGACTCATTTCTTTGTCCTAAGACGGGGTCTAAGAAGGACACTGTCTCAATGTCGGTTGTGTTCACGGTTTCTAAACCCGGCAATTGTAGGCATAGTCTAAGGATGTTGCCTCTATTTAAGATATCCCATTGTCCCTGGGATTCATACTCCGGATAGAGCAATATTTTTCTATGCTGTTGCTGTCCAAGGCAAGGGTCTTGAGGCAGCGAAGCCGAATAGATGCTAGGCCCGTCGGACTGAATGCCCAGAGGCTCTGCGTTAGCTTGTGCGCTTGATTTAGTCATTTGAGGACTGGTCATTCTTAGTGAGTCACCACGCATTGGAGATTCGTCAGGGCAAGGTATTTTACTGTGAAAGCTTTCTGCATTTGCATCATCTTTAGGCTGTTTTTTTTCCTTTCCCAGACAAACCGAAGAAGGGGTGCCCGCCACTATTCCTTCTTTTGGACTTAAGTCCTTGATAGTGGACTTGTGTACTGCAACAGTTTTAAGCAAGGAGCTATTTTCAGGTAATTTTGTAAGTCCATCATTTTGCTTTGGGCAATTACCAAGAGACTTGTGATCTGTTAGTGACTGTGCACAGGTCATTTGGGTTTCCGAGTTTTCTTTTTTTTCTATTTGAGAGATTACCGATTTTTCTGCCTGGTTGGTCAGGTCGATTGGGGACTTGCCACCTTTTGTTCCAAGCCATTGTGTTAGTGCGTTGCCCTTTTTTTTTGCTTTATTTAGTTTCTTCAGTTTTTTCTTGTTTTTCCTCGATAGATGGGTGCTTGCTTTTTGGTCGTTATCAGCCTTGGTAGTAGGCGTATGGTGGCTTGGCAAAGTAAGGGGAACTGCTTCAGTATTAGACTGCGTGGTTGTTTTTGTGGCGTTGGTTAGTTGTGAGCATAGGATGCCAACAGAAACCTGAGGCGGGCAGGAGAGCTGTTCAGTTGGAATGTTCAGTATCTGTTTAAGCGGAGAGTGATCCAGTTTTAAGCTGGTATAGTTATTGGTAAGGCGGGATGGACTTTTAAAGCGTGGTTCTGATCGCCTTTGAGTTTCCAAGCTTCCAGGGTAAGTGGAAGGAATGCTAGGACTCTGTGGTTTGGCTTGGGTCTTTGTCCTTAGGTCTTCTATTAGCGTAGACATTATTTCAGGTAGGGTTTCAAGTTTATTCAATAAAGGCTCACATATGCAGGTACTCTTACCGTATTTTGGGTGTACTATTGCGTTTGCAGTTGGTTCCATGCTCAGGTTTGTTTCAGACGCATTGTTTTGGGTCGTGCTTGTTTGAGCTCTACGTATTAGTGAATTTAGCTGATCCAGTTTTAAGTCTATTCCCATTATGGAGTCAGCCACCAATTGTAGGATAGATATCTGGGTGTCAAGTTTGTCGGCGTGCATATGAGCCGCACAAGTCATAGAGCTCAAAGCTCTGTTGGTTGCTGATAGAAGTGCCTCGATTTTTTGCATTCCTAGGTTGGATTCGGATGGGTTGGTTCCAAGCCCAAGGTCTTTAGAAAGTAGGTTGTTTGCAGTGGCTGAATTATGAGCCAAGGGTGAGTTAGTGAGCGTGATAATTTGTTCATTTTGAAAATTTTTGCTTGGGCTTAAGATAAAGCTGCAATCTTTAGTGTCGGCGTTGTAGCTAAAACTGGTTGCTGGAAGCCCTTTTGATGAGCTTACGTTAGCTGCTGCCTCGGGCAGATCATGGTTTCTGATGCAGGTGGGGTCTGGTATCCCGCTGAGGAACGGAGTGGAGGTCTGTGACGGAAAGTCAAAACTGTGTATTTGAAAGAAGTCATTCAGTGGGCTTTTCGACGAGTTTATCGCGTTTTCATGTACTCCGCAGGGTTTCAATGGTGAGGGCCTTACTGCTTTAGTTGGGGGATGGAGTGTTGCGACCCAAATTATAGAATCATCTTTGCCACATGTCGAGTTGTCACCATTATAGTTGCAGTTGCCGCTCTCTAGCCTGAGAGTTGGGAACTCAATTTTAGGTTCTGGGATGTGAGTTGAGCTCTCCGTGGGCAGCACCGTGGTTGGAATTGGCGCTGCCAAAGGGCGTTGGATTTCAAGTGGTTTATTTGTGCTTAGCCCATTTGGCTGGAACTCTGGTGGTGACAGTAGAGGGGACACGTCATGGATGGAGTGCCTTGATGATAATTTTTCAAGTGCGCTGGCAGAGGCGGGGGTCTTGCGTTGAATAATTATTTCAGGATAGAGAGACCTCGAGTCGGAGTGAGCTGGCAATGCTAATGGTTGTTGGGGGGACTTTATATGAGTTCCACGTTGGAGATAAGGGGCAGTTTGGTTTAATTGCTAATCCTGGGAAAGTGCTCTCTGATGTCAGCAGTACTATTATTTCTAGTTTTTAGTGGGTACTGCGAGTGAGCTGGTTGCAGATGATTTGAGTATCAAGTCCTCCACGAACCAGTCCGTGGATGGCCCCTCCAGGTCCTCCGGACCCCACTATGCGGATGTTGTTGCGCCTCGCCCGTCCCTCCTGGTCCTCCATCCGTGCATAACTGTCTGTTTGGTTTTTCGTCAAGGCGGCTATTTGTTCCTCAAGTCTCTTTGTCTTGGATTGGAGGCCACCGATACCAGTTTTCGCCACAGCCACTTTGTCGGACATCTTTCTGAAGTCTGCGCTCAGCAAGTTAACTTCCTCCGTCACTGAGTCCAGCTTAGGTTCCAGGGTTCCGCGCAGCTCCCTGATGGCTGCCATGATGTCCCTGAGCGAGGGGTCGGGACCATTACCCACTGTTTCTTCCTGTTGGCTCCCCCCTTGGATTCCGTCCTCTCCGGGAAAGGCAGGGTCTTCTTCACTATAGAGACTTTCCTTTGGAGTTTGTCTACTTCAAAGACTGAAACTGGCATAAGTACTGGAGTTTTGACACCATATCTTCAGAACACTTCTGGACAAAGAGGACATTCTGTCAGGAAGAAGATATGGATGCTGTAGGAGGGAAACTGATACTATGCTTGTTTTTTTTGTGCTGCACTGCTGCTTGCTGCTTTTGTCTGGGGAGTGAAAGGATTGAACTTTGATTCTACATCCTGCTTTGAAGGTTCCCCAAGGGTTTTTGTATGCCTGTCTCCTGTTAAGAAGTCTCATGGCCATCAAAGACTTCATCTGCAGCCTCTGAACTCCTCTGTTGGGAGTTCTGACCTGTCAAGTGGTGCAATTTCCAGTTCTGGCCTCTTGGAGGTGGTTTGGGTGCTAAGAACCAAGAAAATCCACACATCGACCCTCAGCGCCTGTTTTTCCAAAGCAGGACTGCTGTGGTTGAAAAATCGGTACAAAAGGGGGTGGTGATGGACGGAGCATCTGAATCAATCAAACACTCAAACCCAGTCAAAAGATCTGGGTTCAATCCATCACCGTTCTTTAGCACACTCTGCCACCCCAGTTCAGACATGGCTATATGCAAATCAGTCTGACCCTGTGCCTCATGGGAACAGTCCAGCCCGAACTGCCAAGCCATGTCTTCCCTGGACCGGAAACAAGCTTCCGAGCACCGGTTTCTGGCATTCCAGCCGTCTTCAGCCCGGAATCCAGTGGCAAAGTGAGCAAGGGACTCCCGTCTGAGCATACCCTGCCACACTTATGGTGGCCAAAAGCGGTACAAAAGGGGGTGGTGATGGACGGAGCATCTGAACCAATCAAACACTCACACCCAGTCAAAAGATCTGGGTTTAATCCATCACCGTTCTTTAGCCCACTCTGCCACCCCAGTTCAGACATGGCTATATGCAAATCAGTCTGACCCTGGGGATCAAGGCAATTGTCCATCATTATGTCCCTAGTAGGCTGCTCCCGTCCTCTGACACAAATGTACTTATAGTTCCTAGGGTCAAGAAGGCTAAATGGGGAGGCAGAGCTTTCTCTACGGCTGCTCACAAATTGTGGAATTTTCTCCCGGAAAAACTGTCTAGTCAGGTGTCCCACTCGCTCTTCTGTAAAGCCCTCAAAACCTGGCATTTCCTAGATATGTCAGTTTAAGCATGTCTCCTCGTTCGCTGCACCCAGATACTCTGCATATAGCGCCTTGACACTTTACAAATTAAATATTCATTCATTCATTCATTCTAGAAATGCAGTGAAGCACTGAGTAGCGAACACTTTTTATTCTAGGCTCATCAGATGACTCTGAAGGGCTACTTTGAAGTCCTGAGCCCGTATTGAACCTGGGGCGCATAGTGCCTGTTTGTTCCCTAAAGCTCCTTTTAATAGGTGCTCCTGGTGCCCACCAGGACAGTGCACCCTATTATCATGAATGCGCTCCTCTGAGGAGCAACCGGGATCGGACATCTGCCCTGTCCACAGCACCTTCAGTAAAAGGAAGAATGGCTGATTATAGGAGAACAAGAAAATTAAAAGCTGAAAGAGAGAAATAAAGTAAGAGATGTCAAGAATGGGGGAGAAAAGAGTGGAGACAGAAAGAGTAAGAAAGATGAATAGGATCAACAGAGTGTTTCTGTACCAATGTCTCTGTCCTTTCTGCAGTAGTCTTCTACCAAGTTTACAGATCATATTTTGGAAAAAAAACTCAGATGAGGTGTCAGCATCATGGATCAGTCAAAGAGGGCCAACAGCTTCAATCACAGTACATATGTAATCCTTCTACAGTCATGTAGTCACAACCAGAAGACAGAAAGAATTTATCCTTAACCTCAGATAAAGTACTTGAAAGTTGTTTGGTAGCCTCAACCCTCCATGATTCCAGTGTAAAGGTCTCCATCATTTGCCAGTGCCTAGCTATAGTGAACTTTGCTGAGAATAACAAGAGGTAAATGAGCTTCCAGATGATATCCTGATGGGTAGGTTTGACACCGAACAAAGCCAAACCTGGACAGGGGCATAGCTTGGATAGAAAGATTGAGAGTGGGAGCTTCAGATTTTCCAACAATGGCACTGGCATATAATGTTAAAATACATTATACAACCAGCAGGGCACATGAGAGGGGCTAAAGAGGCAATGGAAAGGGAGATGAATACAAGTTGGGAGGAGCACTAAGTGAGAGAAAACACATTATTTTGTAAAATAACCAGCAGAGAGGCAAACGTGTCTGTGTGTAGTTTAAAATTGCTGTTGAAATCAGACATACATCTCACCATACCGACTGAAATCACCTGTCCCCAACTATTTAGTAGTAAATACATTTATTAGGCTGGTGTAACACCCGAAATACACCCCCTGAAGCTACACCCCTGAACCTGGATCATCTAGGAAGGGTTACCAATTATTTTCATTACAGCTGCCAGGATCTCCTGGTACAAATTATGCAACTTTGTGCAAAGTCACCACATGTACATGGTGGTCCCCTTCTCCCTACACAATCTCCAACGTTGTCCATTGGTGTTGAGGTACATCTGCATAAGTCCTTCTGGCATTAAATAGCGCCCAGACATGACTTATGCAAACTTCAAAAAGACATGTTTCTAGGTCTATGATTATCTGATGCTCGTCGCTATTTTAGAAATAATTTAGGCTGAAGCACCTATTGTCTTCAAGGTCACAGACCCTTAATTTTGAGTCCAAAGAAAACCGGCAACACGTTTTTTCATTACTTCAAACATCTATTCATGCATCTCAAGCAATCAATATCGTTATTAATTATTCTGATCCTAGCCATAAATCCTTTATTTAAACTATTTCAGAGTTCTTGTTTATTACGAATTCCTCGAGTAATGTATACAGTCAAAATCAGATTGATTTATGAAGGCCATTGACCGGTTCTTCTGAAACACCTTGATAACTTTCAACGTGGACCATGTATTCTGATAAACAATGACTTTGCATGCATTGTCCATGTGTTGGAAAGCCAGGCTATTTCTTCCTAGGTTGTCCCCTAGCCATTAGACCCATCCAGTTGCAGATCTGTATTAATTACCCCCTCCAATGTGGGTATATCCTTATCCTTCTATTTTGGCTCCAACCTTAGGGTGTGGACAGTTTTAACGAAAGGTGACACAGGGCCCTTATTGACCATAAAAATATTAATTTAGATTTCAAAATAGGTCTCCTCCTACCTGCTGTATGCATAACCCAATGCCACAATTATTGGCAATGACATATTGCACACTCCCTCAATCTGACCTCAGTACAACTAAAGAAACTATAGATGGAATTGAATAGGGTTGAAGGATGAGGCACTATGGCACAATTGGAACACATGAGCTGTTAAGTGTTACTGGAAAAATACAAGTTTAAGACTGAGTCATAGTGCGATTTATAGCTATTTCTGGAGCCTCAGTACATGCTCAGTGTAGGCATTTACCTTACTAACTTGCAGGTTATACCAGATCAGGAATTTAGGGGTCAGCAATTTCATGAGTTACCTCTACATCAGAGTCAAGGCCAGCACTTCCAACACTGTGATAGTATACAGGTTACTGTACGTAAGGTCTCTGTTTTCTTGACAGCGACAGAACATGCTGAATGATCTATCCACGCTGCCTGGCCCATGAGGGTCTACTGCTTATTGTACTCTCTCAGGACCCTCATTACGAGTGTTCCCGGCAATCCACTAGTATTAACTATTGTGATGTTTCACGTGGGAATTTCAGGTGTGGAGAGCACCTGAGTTTTCTGTGTGAAAAACTGTCAAAACACAGCAGGGGTGCCGTCATGAAAGCGGAGGAACATTGCCCCTCCGTGGAGAGCAGGAAACGTGAAAAAGAAAATGGTAATAAAACAGAATTGATACTATTTTATTTTTCGTGCTGGTAGCCACCGATTCTGAGGGCGGGGCAGAAGCCGGGAAGAATAGTGTGCATTACAGTTTAATGCGCGCATGTCACTTTAGCCAGCTGTCTTGCAATGACCAGCCTGACATGCACACATTAAACGCTCCAACCCGAGCTGTATTAGACAGCTGGATGGAAAGTAAGAACTGGCCCCCAGTGCCTCAAGGAGCTTCGAACTAGCCTGTTTCAGCCAATCCTGGTGCTTCTTTCATGCTGCCTGAGCAGCATGAGAGCAGCGCAAGGATTGGTAGAGAGGTGCTGCTGGCTGGAGCTCTGGGAGCCTGTGCTTCAGAAATGAAGAAGAGCACCAAGCACGAGGCACTAGGTAAGTTAATCTTTTATTTAAACTAATATCCTTTAACTCACTGACAAGCACTGTGAGAAGCTTGCAACTCCAGAACGCTCAACCGTGGCCCACTACAAACAGTAGCCCCTTTTAAACACTGTTTAAAACAGACTACGATTCAGAGCTTTGACTTGAGCCTAAGAGCACTGCTGGTTTTTATTAGTGCCCATCAAAGAGTTAATACCCAGGTTTGAGGGTAATAGATACACTCAGGTACAAGGGAGGGTACCACAAACCAATGAAGTCAGCCCTGCTAGGACCAGACTAATTCCACTTTAAAATAGATTTGCTCCTTTAGGGGCCTGGTCAGTGTAGATTGACAACAAATTCTTTCAATGACCATAGTTGGTACAAGTCATTCACACAACCGATTGGTCCGCTAGAATCACTATGTGACAAAGTGACAGATCCCTTGGCATGTTTGTTTATGACATGGAATATTGCTGGTTTGAAGGCAAAAAAAGATGACGATCAGTGGTCAATGGTAATAAGGGCGGCCCATATCATTACACTCCAAGAGACCTTGGATACTTCTGATTCTTTTGTAATGGATGGCTTTGACACCTTTTTCAAAGCTGCCTCACCCTCTATTGCTGGTAGAGCGAAGGGTGGTTTGCTCACCTTAATTTCTCTTAAACTATCCTGCACCATTAAGGGTCTCCCCATCTCATCGCCACACATTCTAGCAGTCGAACTGACTTTTTTAAGTGGAGTAACATTGGTAATTGTTAATTTTTATAACTCGTTTGGTAGAGACTTCGAGAGTGAACATTTGATTGGTCTCAACGTCTTCTTAGAGGAACTCGCACAGGGGAGACATACTCCCAACGATCTAGTGAGAATGGGGGATTTTAATATTCATCAATGTAAATTAAACTGTGTGATCGAGAGGGAGCCTGTTGAAGACTTACCTCCAATGGCCCATTTTTAACATTCAAGGCAAGGCACCCATCTGGATAGTTTATTAGCAAACAATAATTTATACTGTTTAGTGTCTGGGGAAGGAAAAGAGTCAATACCATCTTTCTTTGGTAGAGGTTGTAGTTCCACTATAGACTATGTTGTAATTTCAGCCCCCATAGACGAACATATTCGGGAAGTTAGGGTGGCTCAAACCAGTTTTAGCAACCACAGTCCTATTATTGTGGTAACTAAAGGCTATTTGGTCCTTAGGGGTGGGAAGCCAAAAGCTCTGGTTAATGGGGTCTTTCGGCCCACGGCCCATGACTGAAAGATAAGATGGGAGAATATTGTCCCGGAATTCTTTTTACTTGAGCTATATGCTGAGGGCAAAGAGCAAATTTAGTGTTGTTTAAATACACATAGTGAGCCGATAGAAGTATTAGAGGCTTATGATCGACTAAGTAAGCTAATTGGTAATAAGCTAACAAGCAAAAAGTCTAAGGCAGGAGCACATGAGGCAAAGTGGTTTGACGCCGACTGTTTCAAAACTCATAAAACCCTCCCTCGTGGTTGCCCTAAAAAGCACACTCAAAGACTCTGAATTGATAAAATCTTGTAGAAAAGCTTATGACTTAGCTCTAAAATCTAGGAAGGCTTCACTTAGGGATCAGGCTTGGGACGATTTAACCCAGGCATGCTCACAAGCTGATAGTGCAAAATTTTGGAAGGTGTTAACAGATCTTTTTTTAAAGACAACAAAACAACAAAAGTAGAGTGCGTAATTCCAGCGACAGGTGGGTTGGCCATTTCGAGCAAATCTACTCAGAGGTTGGTGCAGAATCTATAGGTCCCTCCTGGGCACCCAGCCCTTTACCCCTAGACCTGACTGTTGACATAAAAGAGGTTCAGAAAGTTATTGAGGATATGTCCGCCAGGAAAGCCCCTGGTCCTGATGGGATTCCGGTGGATCTTTTTAAGTCAGATGTCGGTGTATGGGCGAAAATTTTAACTGGAGTGTTTAATGCAGCTGTAAGAGCTGGTCAACCTCATTCATAGTCAACAGCGATGATATTGCCAATTTTTTAAAAAGGAGCCAGGGAAGATCCGGGATGTTATCGCCCAATTTCTTTATTAGACTCCGCAGCAAAGATCATGGGAAAAGTAATTTTCGACCGCTTAGTGACCTGGCTGGAAGAAAGGGATGTGTTATCAGAACTACAATTTGGATTCCGTAAAGGGAGAGGCACAGTAGAGCAATACATGAACCTACTCATGATCACTGGTAAATATACCCTAGCTAAAAAAGGACGTATGTCATTGGCTTTTATGGACTTAACGTCCGCCTTTGACAGGGTAAACAGGTCTAGGTTATGGCAATTATTCATAGATACTGGGATGGACATGAACCTAGTAAGTTTCCTGCATTCGTCCCATCTTAATCTAACTGTCTCAGTGAGATATAACGAAGATGGCTCCCTATCTAATGCCTTGAAGGTCCAAAGAGGAGTACGGCAGGGTTGCATCCTTGCCCCGGTCTTATTTACTTTGTATATTAACAATCTGGGAGTAGTATTGCCTAACTCTTGCCTAGACATTCCTAGAGTAGGTTCTAAATCTATTCCAGCTCTTTTATATGCGGATGACGCAGTTTTAATCGCCAGGACCCTGAACACATTGAAACTTTTAGTTAATTCTTTTATTGATTTTATGGAAGCCCTGGATCTCGCAATTAATTAAAAAAAATCACAAATCATGTCAATGGGTTATTTCAAAAGGGGGGATAAATCTCTTCCCTGTAAAGGTGGAGTGCTAACCAATGTGCCCACTTATCCATACTTGGGCGTTTTATTTGACGACAGGGGCTCCTGGGTAGCACAGCGCTCTCTGAAGAAAAATACCTTGGCAAGAGCGACAGGAGCCTCACTGTATTTCGCTAGAAGATTAGGTAGCAAACCAATACAACCACTGCTAAAAATATAGAATGAGAAATGTGTCACAATGACAGTGTATGGTAGTGTGGTGTGGGGTTTTAAGGATTGCAGGGAAGTCCAGGGGGTAGAAAATAATTATTCACGAAATCTCTTAGCTGCTCCCCACTAGCATTCCACCTTTTATCATTCATGAGGAACTAAGACAGGGCTACTTGACAGACAAAATTGCTGCAGCACCCCTTATATGGTGGCTAAATATTTGGTTGAAAGATAAACCAAATCTAAATCATACCATCTTAGATGATTGTATGAGTTTGGATGGAGCCATGGAAATCCCTTGGTTAAACTATATTTCACAGCAGCTTTCAATTCTTGGGCAACTGGATCTGCTTAAGAATCCCAGGCAGCTGCAACCAGAAAAGGTGAAAAATGTAAAAACTCAATTTCTCTCTAGGTGGCAATTAGATAGAGAAACAAAAGAACATATGAAACCTTCATGTAGATATTTTATGATTTTAGGTCCTGGTATTTTAAGTCAACCATTTTGGTCCTTTGTAAATAACTTGCATCACCGCTTCATTTTATCTAGGTTTAGATTTAGTTGTATTCATTGGCTCCTAACCGGACCTAAAGGCTTCTCAAAGTTAGACTCTTTGCAACCATGCGCATGTGACAACTCCTCCGAACAGGATATATTGCACTTTATGTTTTTCGGTGGTTTTTATACTGAACTGAGAGTTAAATATATTCTACCACTTTTTAAAGATCGCTATTTTGCACAAGTTAGGCCAGCACTGACCTACCTACAAATGCTTTCTTCCCCCTTCGTTTGTTATGGAGTTGCTTGTTTTCTGTCAAGGGCGATCCGTACACGAAATAATATGGCGGGTTCATAATTATGATTTGGGTCATTAGAAAATGTTTGCCCTTTGTGTTTTTATAACTTTCTCTATTTTAACTTACATCAATGTCTTTTTCAAAATGTAAAATGTACTTTTATGGCCATCATGTGGCCGAATGAAGTTTTAATTGATTGAGTTATTATTCACCCATCGCCCCACCTATCCTAATTGCCGCTGGCCACTAAGAAATGCAGGAATTAATGCTGAAACACCGAAACACCAAAACACTGATTCCTGCATAATATGTGCCCAACATACTTGTAATCCCTATTATTCCTACTCTCCTCTCTGTAACTCCTGGGATCCCTGGCACTTGTAGTTTGTGGATTATTACGGGACACTCATTATTCCTTAGAGTTAACTCACAAAGGATACACAGAGGTGTTGCTCTATAGTATGCCATCATGTCTGGAAAAGCAAGGCATTATCATCTGTACTCTGAAGCCTTTACCATGCCTTGGTAGTTTCCTTTCCCATACAAATCTCAGAAGTCTTTTTGGGAACCCTCCAGAACCTCTTTTTCAGCACTAATGGGAAGGACCTGGAACACATAAAGGAGGCGAGAGACAGTGTAAGCTTTAAGTGCCGCTGAGAGATCTGCAGCACTTCTCTCTTTTTCTACAGTGCTCCACTAATGCCATAGCACTCCAGAGCTGCTGAACTCTTACTCATCATAGGAAAGAAAGGTGAAGCCATGAAGTCATCTCAACATGGCTGCACATAAGTCACTACATAGACCAGAGTAGGAAGGACAAGGACAATCACAGTTCTGCATCAAAATGTCCAAGATGCTTGAGGATCAGCTGGATCTAGCTGGAACTAGAGAGCTTAGGGATACTGGCATCGAAATGCAGGCAACCAAGAACCACTGCAAAAATTCAGATTGGCATGATCCACCACAGTCAGACATGCCGCCAGGCTCCTCTAAAGTCCCTGGTCCTTAGACTTCACTCTTTGCTACCATGAAGATGATTGTAGGGGCAGTGTTAGACCAAGTTTGGATAGTCTGAAGCACAGCCCAGATCCTGGACCAACTAACTCCTACAATATCAATGTTCTCCGTTAGATTCTCCACCAGCTCACCATTCCAGTGGTTACTGCTTCAGAGACAGACTCCAACATATATGTTCTTAAGATTCCCCATTTTTCAAAGCAAAACTCAGTGCACCATCATCTTCTTTGCATTAGGTAAACTGAAGGGCAAGTGGCAGGTGAAATGTCACAAAGCGCTGCATCAATTCATTCCTGCCACACAAGATGAGATCAAGTCTTCAGAGCCCCAAGGGACATCTCCCCTCACCCCTTCAGTGTGGTGATGATCAGTCATGTTGACTCCACAGATCCCCACCTCAAAGGAACTCTGACTTAGCTGACTGCCATGAAGAGGACTACAGGCCACTCCTCATGTGCACCTTAGTTTTTTTTACTTTTCCCCCAAGTTTTCAGTACTTCAACTTACAGACAGCTTTGACAGTAGACACACATTTCTAAATTATTCCAGAACTGATTTACTCACAATGCTGCCATGATATCTGAATCTTGACCTGCAGCACCTCTGCAACTCAAAGATCAAGATCATTAGGAAACTATGCCAGGGCACCTTGGTCCTCATATACAGCACTCCCTGATGTTCCAGCAATGGGAACACCATCCACTTTTATGATTGGACCTCAAACCTACCAGGCTGCACCCCTTGCTATCTATGTACGAGACCTACACGTTGCTCTGCCAATGTCGGATAATATAAATCACGATTGTTTTAATTATTTACTCTACATAATGACATCATCAAGTAATGTAATGATACATATTTCCATTATGTACTAATAAAAACAATTTATATTGTTTAATAGTTAAATGACGTTGGTACATCTTGTAATCTGTATTAGTTACATTTTGAAAGTAACCCGGAGCATTTATCCAACACTGCAGAACTGTTCTATTGAGCACAAGGGATGTAAGATAAGGGTAGCTAGTGGCAGCAGTTAGTGACATATAAAGGGTGTCACGGAACCTAATGCAAGCAAGACAAATGTTTGCTATTGGTAAATATACAATGATTGACTCACTCTGTAGGGTACCCGGGCACGGAAAAGCATAAGGAGCATGGGCTGAATTGAAGGCAATCTTAGCTGAAGAGCCATGTCATCAGTTTCTTGCAAAATTCAAGAACTGAGAAGGCAGCTCTGATGTACCGGAGTATGTCATTTTTGGCTTTGGCAGCTAGGTAGGAGAAGGCCCGGTCGCAGCATCTGGCTCTCCTTATGCAGGGGATGTGTGTGAGTGCAGCTAAGAGGAAGTGTTTGGCAGGTATGTGGAAGTTAATGCAACTGCTGCGGCAGGAAGAGCCGATGTTGCCTAAGGTTTTGTATGTGTGAGTGTAAGGAGTTTAAAGAGGGCCAATTTATGAATGGAGAGAACGTGGAGGGCTTTGAGGTTCAGGATGATGTGGGTGCGGGGGTGTTAACTCTGAGTGTGAGTCTGGCAGTTGAGTTCTGTATGGTCTGGAGACTTCTGGTCAGCCAGTCTCGATGGCCATAACAAAGCTTTCCGGGAAGGGGGTGGGGGAATTATCCATTAATGGAATTCAGAAGGACCACAAAGCAGGTGGCAAAAAGGTAATCCACCTACATCTTTATTCATGTTCTGTTCTTTTAAATCAGATATAAATAAAACACTGTACCAAACGGGCTGCTACATTGCATGTCCTCCAAAGTAATAGGCTTTTACACGCTAAAGCATTAAACACACTTACTTACAGAATGCTACGATAGGCAAACCTCCCCCAAAAGCAAAACATGACCATAGTGGGCTAACTTCCTTCTTTTGTATGAGGCCGGCACCAGCATTCAGAAGAAGAAGCTATATTGGAAGGATTTGTATTTGCCTAGGGTAGGTAAGCAATCTCTATGCATTGAGAGCATTCTGTCACAAAGGAGAGAAATGAGTAGGTAATCCTCATTTGGTGTATCAAAACATTCTTTGGGTGATCTCATAACCTTTCTTTATATTGAGGGGCATATTTATAAGACCCATATGTCATCGGAACATCACAATTTTTGACCCTCCAGTGGTGCACAATGGTGAGCAATATTTACAATGCTATGCAAAGCCATCCTATGCGGCTTTCAATGGTCTTGTAAATATGGCCCCCTTTAACACATTACTCTGCGTGAAAGGGGCGTTCCATGGTTGTTGCTGTGGGTGTTTCCATGCAACAAGCATGGATTCTGACAAATTCATAGATTTACAAGGTTTTGTAAAGATGGGAATGCATCAGATTCTAACGTCTCCCAGGAGAGGTGTTCAAATGGTGCAAAGATGAGAAATACCTTTATTTCTCCAGTGTTTTTGATCTTTCTATGTGTGCTGCATTCTTGTGGAGGTATTTGTGGCATTGGTGGTGGAGGTGGTATTAATGGTGGTGGTATTGGTGGTATTGGTGATGGTATTGGTATTAGTGGTGGTATTGGTACTGGTGGTGGTTGTTTTGGTATTGGTGGTGGTAATTGGTATTGGTGGTGGCATTTGTGGTTGTGGTATTAGTATTGGTGGTTGGTGGTATCAGTGCTGGCAGTGGTGGTATTGGTGGTGGTGGTATTGGGTGCGGTATTGGTGGTGGTGGTATTGGTATTGGTGGTGATATTGGTGGTGGTGGTATTGGTGATGATAGTGGTATTGGTGGCGGTGGTGGTATTAGTTGTGGTGTTATTGATGGCATTGGTGATTTTGGTGGTGTGCTGTTATTTGAGGTGATGTTGCTGGTGGTATTGGTGGTGTTACTGGTGGTATTGGTGGTGGTGTTGGTGGTGTTGGTGATGTTGGTGGTGGTGGTGGTATTGGTGTCAGTGGTATTGGTGGTGGTGGTATTGGTGGTGATGGTATTGGTGGTGGTGTTGGTGGTATTGGTGGAGGTGGTATTAGTGGTGCTGATGGTATTGGTGGTGATGATGGTGGTGGTAGAATTGGTGGTAGTGGTATTGGTGGTGGTGGTGGAATTGGTAGTGGTGGCATTGGTGGTGGTGGTATTAGAGGTGGTGGTTGTATTGGTGGAGGTGGTAGTGATTTTGGTGGGGTGGTATGGGTGGTGGTGGTGGTATTGGTGGTGGTATTATTGGTGGTGGTAGTAATGGTAGTTTTGGTGGTGGTGGTATTGGTGCTGGTGGTATTGGTAGAGGTGGTATTGATGGTGGAGGTGGTGGTATTGGTGGTATTAGTGGCGGTATTGGTGGTGGTATAGGTGGTGGTGGTATTGGTGGTGGTATTGGTAGTGGTGGTATTGGTATTGGTAGTGGTGGTATTCTTGGTGGTATTGATGGTGGTGGTATTGGTGGTGGTGGTTTTAGTGGTGATGATGGTGGTGGTGGTTGTATAGGCGGTGGTGATATTGGTGATGGAGGTGGTATTGGTGGTGGTGGTTTTAGTGGTGATGATGGTGGTGATGGTTGTATAGGCGGTGGTGATATTGGTGATGGAGGTGGTATTGTTGGTGGTATTGGTGGTTGTGGTGGTATTGGTGGTGGTATTGGTGATGGTATTGGTGTTGGTGGTGGTGGTATTTGTGGTGGTATTGGTGGTAGTAGTATTGGTGGTGGTGGTATTGGTGGTGATGGTATTGGTGGTGGTGTTGGTGGTATTGGTGGAGGTGGTATTAGTGGTGCTGATGGTATTGGTGGTGATGATGGTGGTGGTAGAATTGGTGGTAGTGGTATTGGTGGTGGTGGTGGAATTGGTAGTGGTGGCATTGGTGGTGGTGGTATTAGAGGTGGTGGTTGTATTGGTGGAGGTGGTAGTGATTTTGGTGGGGTGGTATGGGTGGTGGTGGTGGTATTGGTGGTGGTATTATTGGTGGTGGTAGTAATGGTAGTTTTGGTGGTGGTGGTATTGGTGCTGGTGGTATTGGTAGAGGTGGTATTGATGGTGGAGGTGGTGGTATTGGTGGTATTAGTGGCGGTATTGGTGGTGGTATAGGTGGTGGTGGTATTGGTGGTGGTATTGGTAGTGGTGGTATTGGTATTGGTAGTGGTGGTATTCTTGGTGGTATTGATGGTGGTGGTATTGGTGGTGGTGGTTTTAGTGGTGATGATGGTGGTGGTGGTTGTATAGGCGGTGGTGATATTGGTGATGGAGGTGGTATTGGTGGTGGTGGTTTTAGTGGTGATGATGGTGGTGATGGTTGTATAGGCGGTGGTGATATTGGTGATGGAGGTGGTATTGTTGGTGGTATTGGTGGTTGTGGTGGTATTGGTGGTGGTATTGGTGATGGTATTGGTGTTGGTGGTGGTGGTATTTGTGGTGGTATTGGTGGTAGTAGTATTGGTGGTGGTGTTATTGGTGGTGGTTGTATTGGTGGTGGTATTGGTGGTGGTGGTGGAATTGGCGGTGGTCGTGGTATTGGTGTTGGTATTGGTGGTAGTGGTATTGGTGGTGGTGGTATTGGTGATTGTGGTATTTGTGATGGTGGTGGTATCAGTGGTGATATTGGTGGTGACAGTGGTATTGGTGGTGGTATTGGTGGAGGTGGTGGTATTGATGGTGGTGGTATTGGTGCTGGTGGTATTGGTGCTGGTGGTAATATTGGTGGTGGTGATATTGGTGGTATTAGTGGTTGTGGTGTTGTTAATAAATCAGGCTTTGGAAAACAACCTGTCAGGTGGCTTTAGTACAGATGACATGTAACACAGATTTGCTGTTGTCAGCTTTAGCCAATTAGCACAGGATTATGTGCTACCTGGAATTCACATGACTTAATTTGCTAATCGTTTCTAAATCCATTTGGGGGATTGAAAAAGATACAAGATAATGCTGGGTTAAAGGGATTTAAAGCAGGTGCCAGTGTTACCGGGGCGGCTGTGCTGCTTAAAAAAAAAACAAGCGGTTTCAGCAGAAGCAGTGCATGTCCAGCCTGCAGTAAGAGAAACTCAATAACCTAATAGTGCTTACAGACTAAATAACTGGTCCCATGTAACAACTGAAGTAAAAGGGCCAGTCACCATGGGAGGGTACAAATGAACACAAGGCCATACTAAGGAGGGACTAATAAGCCTATTAACAAACCCAAAGCCAGCATTTACAAAAAACAATAACACAAGCCAATGAAAAATTTGGGAAGAGAGTAGGCCCGGCTTCTCTCCCATACTCTACTACAGCAGTCTCGCAAAGCGAGTAGTGCATGCGCACTGCCGCTAGGCTCGACCTAAAAACGGACCCATGACTTGGCGATCCACTATTGCTAAACAAAGAAGGGTGCGCAGTTCCCCAGTGAAGGAGGCTAAAGGAAGGGGGAAGGGGATGAACCAAAGAATGGGTGAAGGCACACTTAAAGGGGAATTCTCCCTTTCAGAACTAGAACCCTTCCACACCCAGCAAGTTAGGTGTCATGCTTCATCATATGGGCTTGCTCCTCGTCGGGTCAGCGGTGCAATACCCGACGGGCACCCACAGAGGGGCTCTTTGACGGAGATCTTTTGTTCCTGCCGTATTGTACTGTGGGTGTGAGGGCCCTAGGGAAGAGTGTAGATGTGGATGGGAGGTGTATTAAAAAAGGTTAGATAGTCCACTGAGTAAGTTTAATAACGTGGTAATCTACCTTGTTAAAAAAAAGGTTAAAGAGAGGCTGCTTGCTGGCTCTATGATCCAGGGGAGCAATTTTTCTTTTTGGGTGATCCAGTATGACTTTATTTTTGGGAATGCGCGATATGGCAATAGGGTTATGCCAACATCTTAATAGTAAAAAAGATTTTACTTACATATTTTGAATGGTGATTCAGATATTTATGGTTTAATGTGTGGTACTGGATTTTATTTTACAGACTTTTATCTAAATAAACTTATATTTAAACTGAAACTGATGCTTACAATGATGTGATCTACGACAACACTTGCGTGCCCACGATCAGTGCATTGGCATTACAAAGCTTTCCATAAATTGCAAATTTCAGTCGTTTTTAGATATTAGATTCTAACCATATTAGCATCCACTCAACGTAAGCTTTTCATGCAATTTATATTTTTCAAACTACAATTAAAATATTCTAAATAAAGAATCATAACATTTATCAGCATTGTTTCAGTGAATCTTTATATTACTGCACGGTAATCGTGTGCTGTTATGTATTCATCGCCTTCTATAATAGAGGTTGTGACTTTCTCGATTATCCTAAAAATGCATGTAAAGAGTTTATGTATAGTCGTTTTCGACAAGAGGTATTTCTTTGGGTCCCTCTTTCAATGACAAATTTGGAAATTAACTACATGGCTCGTGTTAGAATTGCAATAGTTGCCTCTAAAATGTAATACTGGTCAATGAATTATTTGACACTTCAGATGAGGGTATTGATGGTGGAAGAGTTGATGTAAAAACAAAACGTGAGTGAGGTAAGCTGTTCTGAGTGCCAGAGAGGTGTGGCCCTGGTGTGCTTGAGAAAGTGCACAGTTTGCCAAAGTCTGGTAGTATCTGGGAAACCATTTATATTAAGTTCCTGTGCGAGCGTTCTCTTGTTTATCAAACTGGAACGTGAGTCGTTCTCAGGAGTTTCTCTAAGCACCTATTGAAAGTGACTGACAAATAAACAAGGCACATTCATTCATATCAGGCTTGCGGGCTGGAGGCCACCGTGACCAGTATTCACCGTTCTTTCCTAATTAGTGCCCGTGCCGTAAAACCACAGAGGATAACGCTGTGTGAGTTCCCATGTATTTTGTTGGACAGGTTACTCTTTATTATATAATGAATTGGCCAGGAAATTCCTACCCTTTTCCTGAAAATGACTCACTAGGTCATGCAGTTTAAAGATTAAAAAGCTGGCAGAACATTGCACCACAAGGTGACCCGTGCTCTATTTCAGATATCTTCACAGTTGCCACTCCCGCAAAGTTGAAAAGTAGCGTGATAATTAGCTTACCCAGTTCAGGGCACCATGATCTCACGGTTGGAGTTGGCATGTGGGTGCCATTGTTATGCGGTACTGGAATGTGGGTGCCCTTGTTATACGGTACTGCACTAAAAGGTTTTGAAAGTAGGACAGAATTGGACTATTATCAGGTACATCAGACAGATGGAAAAAGTATAATAAGAGCAGATTAACATGTGTTCTGCTTTAAATCCATCAAGCATTGGAGACGTGGAGTCATTATGGTGCCAGCAATCTCAAGGCTACATTTAAACGTTTCCTCTACAATCTACAATTGATGGAAAATTATATGTTCCGCTCTGCATATATGCCGATCTTCCAATATTTTTGTTTTTTGTTTTTTGTTTTAAAACCACGGAATTCAGATCGAGACTGGATGTGAGAGATAGGATATAGGCGTTGAGGGAAATGTCACTAATATGCACAGAAGAACAATCATAGACGGATGGCAACAGAACCTGCCTTATACATCATGACAGACCACGATCAGGCCATCATGTGGATTATGCAGAGACTTTGAAGCTTTCCTCACGCTTGACAAGTGGCCAAATTTGGAATTGACACAGTTGTAAGTTGTTTCTAGTGGATTCAGTTGTGTCCAGTCAATTTGTGGATATGTTCTATGTGTATTAAGAGCAAAAGCAAGACATATTCTACTTGCAAATAAAGGGACAGCTTTTTCGTTACCTTTTTAATCTGTCATCTTTTTTTTAAGTTTAAAGTTTATTGAAGAAGAGATTGTGACAACAAAGTAATACAATATCATAGAAGCAAAAACACAATGGAAGTATGTTGTAGATATGAAAGAAATGGAAACGTATCAGTAATAAAGGAAAAAAAGGGGGGAAAGGGGGAAATGAATATACCATCTTCTTTTAATGTCATCGTCCTGTGTGATGCCACACTTGCACATGTTTGCTGTGTTGTCAGAATCAACAGTGGGTTTCGCCACATGGACATTGAGCATAATGAACAGCTAATTATCACAATGAGTGCTTGTGCCAGAACCAGTGCTTTGACAGGGTGAATCAGGGCCCGAGGAGCTCAATCATACACTTGGCCCTGCTGACAGAGATGGTGGGTATGCAACAGCCTTTAATATTCTGGCGGCAGAGTTCTCACCCGGTGCAGTATGAATATCTAATGACTTGATGACGCTTTATCTTCAGGAGGCCAGTAGGATTGTTTGCTTGGTGATGGTGCTTTTCATGCAGTGGAATGCCCTATTTCTTACGAGTAATCTTCATTACTCCTGGTCCCGTTGTCCTTGTCCCATTCATTACAAGTGAGATAATCCTATCTCACCAACTGAAAAAAGAACAAATGAATGATGGACCCTCCCCCTCCCCCGGGAGTACATAAATGTACTTACCAAGCATTTCTCCTGAACTACCAAGCCCCAGATGAAGGCCGGACAACATGAGGGGAGGGAGGGAAGTAATGAATGGGACGAGGACAACGGGACCAGGAGTAATGAAGATTACCAGTAAGTAATAGAGCATTCCCCCCAGGTCCCTCCTGTCCTCGTCCCATTAATTACAAGTGAGAATACTAAAGCAGCACACCGGCATTCATCCACAACAAACCATCAGGACACAGAGAAACAGCAACACACAGTGAGTTATTGGAATACAGAGGCATGAAGTAAGGAGCGCACAGACTGCAACACCCCCAACCCAAAATTAGCATCATCACCCAGCAAATTCTGGATCTGATAATGCCGCACAAACATGCTAGAGGACTCCCAAGTGCCGCTGATGGAGGGAAGTAAAAAGCAACATTTTGTATACCCCTCGTGAAGTAACTTTCTCATAACAGTAACATGAACTCATCTTGTGGTTTGGAAAAAACTAATGAACATAGAATAGAATGCACACACAAAATACATGTAGGATACTAAATTGCTTGTGTTGCAACCATAATCGACTAACTGAGTGATAATGTGACGTCTGAAAGTAACGCTAACGCTATCATTTAACCAAAGGTGGCATAAATGTGCTTACTGTTTGTCTATTTGTGGCAAAAACATGAAGACAGGTGAGCAAATCACGCATAAATGTGGCTTTATTTGCTTGGTAATAACTAACAGGGATACCTCAGTAAGGGGGGAGGTAAATAGAAGGGCTATATTTCATTATCAACATTCAATTGTGTTTGTTTCTATAATAGTTCCTGTTGTGGCCTGTGAGGCCTAGTCCAAGATGGACGTTTTCCATGACTCCGAGATTAATGTGAAGTACGCATGCGCTGCTGAATGGAGCTGCAGACGTGTGTGAGCTGACTTAGCTGAACGGAACAGGTCAAGGATGTAGTGCTCTCAAACCCTGACTGTCTGCCAATAAAAATGGGCATCCGTATTGTAAACCCTGGGAAAAAAGCCTAAAATTACAATTTAAAGGACACAATGGAACTGGTAACCCTAAAGACAATGGTCAAATTCATTTAGCTGACTCTGCGGAAGTCAAGTAATAAGATGATGAGGTTATGCTCATCCACCCCTTGAACTAACCAATCAAAATCGTTGTAGACCCCAAATGTTACTGATTTTAGATAGTTTAGCTAGGAGAAAAGGGTATACAAGAATAGACCTGGAGTTTAGAAAAAAGCTCTCTTTTCGATTTCTATCTGTGTATCCTGACATGCTGCCGGAATGCTGAATTTCCTTGGAGCGTAAGAACCTAAACTTTTCAACTTTAAACTTTGTTTGAATGAGTAGGAGTCTTTAGATGAGGGTAAATAGCTTTAGGGAATAGAGAAATGAATTTTGGGAACTATTTTGTTTTTTGCTAATACTTATGTCTTGTAAATGTCAAATACTGCATTCATTTCTTTGAACTTAAAATTAAATGAAATATAAGTTTGCGCGTTAAAATGATTTTTCTTTCTTTATAACTAATTGCAATAAACAAATTTAAAGTGAATAAATACTGATTATGCTATGAATTTAAAGTGAATAAATACTGATTACGCTAGGAGAATTTTCTTTAAATAAAAATTAGATAAATGAAGAATTAAGCTGGTCTTGTTCATCCTTAGCCTAATTTTTTACTAGCAGATCTATTGCCAACAATGGTGGTGTGTTTAAATAAATTTCTTGTTGACATAAAGCCATGGTAAATAAATAAAACTGCAGATGTATATATTATAAATAGTTAGTTTGATTTAAACACTCTGCAATACAGCAGCTCTCCTTTGATTCATGCCGATCCATGAAGTAGAAAGAAAGTGTGCATGAATGATTCACAGTGTTATGGGCCCCACTGATGAATAAGTGCATGATTGATACTTCAGGGGAAGGTAATGGAATTCTAGAAATTATTTCCGGAGTATCGCTGCATCACCGCCCTACACATCCCAGACAGGGAAACCCCCAGCACCTCAGCTGAGTAAGCCGCCATCCCACGAGTAGAATGACCCTGCACCCCACCAGGCAGAGGAGAACCCGAAAGGGAGTAAGCCAACTCAATGACCTGCCGCAACCAACGACCAATGGATGAATAAGAAGCCTTCCCACCTGGGATGAAAACCCCAAAAGAGACAAACAGTGAGTCCAAATTCCTGAAAGGACGAGTCCGATCCAGATAAACCTGTAAAACACGACTGACATCCAACAGGGGCCAAGGAAGATCATCTTCTGACAATCGATCCCCCCTCAAGGCAGGCAAGACCAACTCTTGAGAACGATGGAACTGCGAAGGAACCTTGCGGAACAAAAGAGGAATCCAAACGTAATACCACCCCATCATCAGAAAGCGACAGGAAAGGCTCCCTCCCCATCAGAACCACCACGGCGCCTGGCCGAAGTGATTGCCACCAAAAAAAACACCTTGAAGACGACAAACTTAAGATCCACCTCAGTCAAAGGCTCAAACGGAGCAGCCACCAATGCACGCAAAACAAGGAGAAGGTCCCATAAAGAGAACAAGGGCTTCACCAAAGGACGGGACAACTAAAAACTCCACAGCAACTGGAACACCAAGTCGTCCACATCCAACAAATTCCCCAAGGGGAACGAAACACCTTAATGGCTGCCCACTGAGCCCGCAAGGTGGAAACAGCCGAACGTTTCCCAGAGAAACATTTAGCACTTCTGGCAGAGAACACTACAGGGGAGACAAGGCCAGAGCACAACACCAGCGCTGGAAATTCTCCCAATGTGTCCTATAGGACTTCAGAGTCGAAGGCCAACGAGACCACTGAATAGACAATGCTAAGTTATTGGGTAAACCCCTACGCCACAACCCCTGCCTCTCAACCTCCAAACCAACAACTGCAGCCGCAGTAGAGGCAACCTGGGAGCTGACCTCAGCGGGCATGGAAAGCAGGAGAGCACCACAAACCCTGAACATCCAACATCTTCAGAATGGGGAACAAAGATCTGCGAGGCCAAAATGGAACCACCACCACCACCTCCCTAGACTCCCGCACTAGGCGAGCAGGGAACCGGGAAATCGGACCAATGGGTGTAAAAGCATACAACAGGCTGGCTGGCAAGGAAGAGTTTGTGCATCCACTCCTCAGGCCCCCACCTGAGGAACTCTGGAACAAAAACGAGGAAGTTGAGCATTGCGCTGGCAAGCAAAAAGTTCCAGGAAAGGAAAACCAAACCTTCCACAGATCTGCCGAAAGAATACTGGAGATAGAGACAATTCCTGGGAGGGGGAAAAACAACTCCGCCACCCCATTGTTCAAGCCCCTGGTGTGAACTGCGAACAGAGACAACAGTTGCTCCACCACCCAACAAAACAAGGGAACCACCACTGGATTCAGAGACTGGGACCAGATCCCCCTGATGATTCACGTAGGCTATAGTCACCATGTTGTCAGATCGCACAACAATATTCTGCCTCTACGAGATACCGCCGACAACTCCCTCCAATTGGAGGAGCGCCTCCCCTCCTGGAATGACCAACACCACTGCAGCAAGCCGAACCCCATGATTGCCCTCACCTGAAAGCATTGCCAGGACCACAGGAGGAGAGGGCTGCAACGGTGACCTCCTGGAGAGGTTGGCCGACACGTCCACCAGCGCAGAGCTTGGAGAAGGGAAGGAGACACCTGAACCAGAATGCCCAGATCCCAAGACTGGGGAGCCCAATTAGACAACAGATGCACCCACAGAAGACGGAGATGAAATCGCGCCCAAGGGACCGTGAACACTGCTGCTGCCATGAGCCCCAGAAGCCGCAATCAAAGATGAACAGGAAAGGAGACCCCCTGCAGGAAGCACAGAGCAAAAGAACCCAAGGTCAAAGCCCAGGGGCCTGGCAAGAACACCTTGTTTAGGTCCATGCGAAAGCAGGCCCCGATAAATGTCAGGTCCTGAGAGGGCATCAGACGACAATTGGGAAGTTTCAGCAGAAACCCATGAGCCTCCAAAGCCAAACACATCACCCTCTGATTGACCAAAAGCTGATCCTGTGAAGGAGCATGGACCTCCCTTAGCCTCATTAGATTTGCTTGAGGTACCGACGGAGAGGGCGGTGCCTCCCTATACCTGAGTCTGAGCCAGGTGAGGTGAGGCCTGATACCTCACACGGGATAGGTTTGAATAACCATCTGACCTGTGTGGAGGTATTGTACAAGTTCACAACTAGTCGAATTGTGACAACTTTATGTTTTTCTTTTTATGCACTTTTGTCTCTTGTTAGTCAAATTGCACTAAATGCAGTAGCTTCTACTTAAAGGCCCTGAAGAAAGCCGGGGTCTTGTGACCCATACGGCTGAAACTAGTAGACCACTACACCCGGCAGATTTGTATATTGCCGAGACACTGTTTTTAATAAGCTCATCAGCAACCACTAATAAAGCTTTCTGGTTTGCTGCTGAGACTTTTTTAATCTCACGTTCACGTATTGTTTATCTCTGCATTGCATCAATCGATTGATTTGGTCAATTGTTTTTCTTACTGGTTCCTCCTTACGCCCAGTCCACCATTTTTTGGCTTGTTGCCAGAAGAACTGAGGTGACAGGGGCACTTTGACAATTCCAAATGATGACACTGGTCAGGATGGACAGTTGATGGAAATCCTTATTTCTTTCTCCCCTCCTCAGGTTTTTCTTCTGTCACAGAGTTACGCATATGTCAACTATGGTAGCGATCATGGTCTTTTGGTGTGACGAGTTATCAGATTTGACTCTCTTCCTTTCAGCCTCTGTAGTTTTTATCTTCTATTAGACCACCAGTTTTTTCTATGTGTTGAATAAGGAGCATGGACCAGCCAATCATCGAGGTAAGTGTAAAGCACGATCCCCTGTAGATGCAGGGAAGCCACCAAGGAAGCAACCACCATCATGAACACCCTCGGGGCAGACCAAAGGCCAAATGGCAGGACACAAAACTGAAAATGGCTGCCACAGAGGCAAAATCTCAGGAACCTGCGACAGCTAGGATGAACAGGGACATGCTAGTAAGCATCCTGCAGATCCAGGGTGCACATAAAATGTCCCCAAAGAACCAACGGATTCACACTCAGAAGAGTCTCCATTTTGATGAAAGGCGAACCTCAGAGCCTTCAAGTCCAGCACTAGTAGGAATCCCCCTTTCAATTTGGGCACCAGAAAGATCAGAGACTAAATTTCTCTGCGGGCACCATCTGAATTGCACCTTTGTGCAGGATTGACTCAATCCCCAGGGACAACCCCGTCCTCTTGGACTGACAGGATGGCCAAGGAGTTGGACGAAGCCCAGAACCCAGCGGGGGCACGGTGAACTCAATGGGTCCCCCCGGCGCTCAATGTCCAAAACCCACACCTCGGAAGTAAAATGCAACCAGGCCGGTATAAAGTACCGAATTTTTCCACCTACCAACAATCCATGGATGTCCATCATATAGTCAAGACCGAGGGTTAGGGGGGGAGACCTCGCCATTCTGTTCAGACTCCAGCAAGAGGAAAACCTCCTATGACCTCTAGAGAACTGCCACCAGGATGGTGATAAAAGGAGGATTTTGGCTTCGACATACCCTTATCAGTGGAGGACTTCTTTAAAGAAGAGGAGCGCTTCTTTTCCTTCAAAAGCTTTTGCAACTTGCCCCCAAACTCCTCCCCAAACAACATAGTGCCCTGAAAAAGAAAATGCAGGGCAGCAGCCTTTTGCGCAGAATCAGTCTTCTAATCCTTCAGAACTAAATTGCATCGAGCCACCACACAGGCACCCCTGAAAGAGCTGAGGCCCTCTCTACATCAAAGGACACATCCAAAAGGACCTTTACATGCCTCTCGATATGGTCCAAAAGTCCAAAACTGAACAGCCACATTCTGCATCAACAACATCCGATGAAACCCCAGGACCGCTCAAGACACCGCCGACAACTCCCTCCAATTGGAGGAGCGCCTCCCCTCCTGGAGGGACCAGCACCACTGCAGCGAGCCAAATCCAAACATCGGCCCCCACCCGAAAGCACTGGCAGGACTACTGGAGGAGAGGGCTGCAACGGTGACCCCTGGAGAGGTTGGCCAACACCATACACCAATGCAGAGCTGGGAGGAGGGAAGGAGAAACTGGAACCAGAATGCCCAGATCCCGAGTCTGGGGAGCCCCATAAGACAACAGATGCACCCACAGAGGAGGGAGATTAAATTGTGCCATAGGGACCATGAACACTGCCACTGCCATGAGTCCCAGAAGCTGCAATCAAAGATGAACAGGAAAGGAGACACCCTGCAGGAAGGACAGAGCAACAGAACCCAAGGTCAAAGCCCGAGAGCCTGGCAAGAACACCCTGTTTATGTCCATGTGAAAGCGGGCCCTGATAAATGTCAGGTCCTGAGAGGGCATCAGATTTCATTTGGGATGGTTCAGCAGAAACCTGTGAGCCTCCAAAGCCAAACACATCCCCCTCTAAACAGCAGCAGCTGATCCCAAGAAGGAGCATGGGCCAGCCAATAGTCGAGGTAAGACTAAAGCAGGAACTACAACCTTTGTGAAAACCCTCGGGGCAGACCAAAGGCCAAATGGCAGGACACAAAACTGAAAATGACTGCCCCAGAGTCAAAACCTCAGGAATCTGCAACAGTTGGGATAAACTGGGACATGGTAGTAAGCATCCTGCAGATCCAGGGTGCACATAAAATGTCTCCGGAGAACCAACGGAATCACCCTCTGAAAAGTCACCATATTGATGATCAGGCGAACCTCAGAGCCTTCAAGTTCAGCACTAGACAGAATCCCCGGTGAAATTGGGCACCAAAAAAAACTGAGACTAAAATCCCCTCGGCCTCTCCAGAGTATGCACCATCAGCATTGTCCCTTTGTGCAGGAGTGACTCGATCCAAAGGGATAACCCTTTCCTCTTGGACAGACAGGACAGCCAAGGAGTTGGACGAACCCCAAAACCCAGCGGGGGTACCGTGAAACTCAATGCGATCCCCCCGGTGGTCAATGTAAAAAAACCTGCATATCGGAAGTAAACCGCGACCAGGCCAGTATAAAGTACTGAATTCGTCCACCTACCAACAATCCATGGATGTCCATCATATAGTCAGGACCGAGGGTTAGGCGGGGAGACTTTGCCTTTCTGTCCCGACCCCGGCCAGAAGAAAACCTCCCTGAAAAAGAAAATGCAGGGCAGCAGCCTTTTGCGCAGAATCAGTCTTCTAATCCTTCAGAACTAAATTGCATCGAGCCACCACACAGGCACCCCTGAAAGAGCTGAGGCCCTCACTACATCAAAGGACACATCCAAAAGGACCTTTACATGCCTCTCGTATAGTCAGGACCGAGGGTTAGGCGGGGAGACTTTGCCTTTCTGTCCCAACCCCGGCCAGAAGAAAACCTCCCTGAAAAAGAAAATGCAGGGCAGCAGCCTTTTGCGCAGAATCAGTCTTCTAATCCTTCAGACCTCCCATGACCTCTAGAGAACTGCCACCTGGATGGCGATGAAAGGGGGATTTTGGCTTCGAAAACCCCTTTTCAGTAAAAGACTTCTTTAAAGAAGAGGAGTGATTCTTTTCCTTACAAGGCTTATGCAACTTGCCCTCCAACTCCTCCCCAAACAACATAGTACCCTGAAAAGGTAAATGCAGGGCAGTGGCCTTTTGAGCAGAATCAGTCTTCCAATACTTCAAAACCAAATTGCGTTGAGCCGCAACACAGGCCCCCACTGAAAGAGCTGAGACCCTACCTACATCAAAGGACACATCCAAAAGGAACTTCACTTGCCTCTCAATATGGTCCAAAAGTCCAGAACAGTCTGATATGCCATCCAGGGATTGAAAAAGAGCCATGATATTGGAAATGAGGGACTGAGCAACATAAGTCCCATAGATCCTAGCCCGTAGAGCCAGATGAGACCCAAAGAAAACCTTCCTCAAGGATGCATCCACTTTCTTAGCTAGATGGTCCTTATCAACAGAGCCAATGACGTCCAGCCCACCAGACTCGCCGCAAATTAATCGATCAGGATAGAGTCTGGCAATACAGTGGACATGTCCTGGAGAGGATACAGCCTGGCCATAAACCGGGGCAGAATAATGTGATTAGGATCCTTCCATTCCTGCTTCAATACCTCATGGATATAGGATGGACAGACAAATCCAAAGCTGTTTGCCTCAGATGTTTGATCCCCTACCATGTCAGTTTAATTCTTTTTCAATACAGGCAGCACCTAGACATCTTTTTGGCATGTGTCATGATTTATAAATTTAAATCAAATCAAATCCACTGGTGCCGTACTGGCGAAACAAAGAACCTCCAAACGTGCTGGGCACCTCTTCATTAGGAAAGCCCTTGTTGGATTTAACATGTCACAGCAATTCTGGCGACATAACTTTATCCACATATTTCCCTTTATACTCTTTAACCGCCATCCAATCCTCGTCTGAACTGGAAGACTGAGAGGGCAAAACTGGAACAGAGCACCTGGGCCAACCTCCCCCGCCCAATTCCTGCAATGTCTCTTTTATAAGGCATTTAATACGGGCATCACCACTTTCCCTGCGGCATTTAGACTGAGCCGAAGAAGAAGAAGAAAAGGAACCAGAATAAGAAGACAAAAAATCTCCACATAATTGCGTTTTTTGGAATGCTTGCCCATCATGACAAAAACCAGCACCAGCCAACACCCTCTGTCCGAGACAAAGAGCCCCAGCAACAAGGACACCAGGATAGGCCAAGGTATAATCAGGACTGCCACAAAACCACTATGCAGTACTCACCTGCAGCTGCCAGAAATAGGAAAGCAACCGGTACCAGCCACCACAAGCAGTTCCGACCTCCGGACCGGCAGCGTCATGCCTGACTTTCTGAGGAAGGAAGTCAGACAACATGACCCAGAAGCACTCCGTACTCCGTGAGCACAGAGTAGCTTTCACAGGAAACCACATGCCTCCTGACAAGGCCGGCAACTTGGAAGGCGCAGCTAGCAAATTTCAGGAATCGCCGCCGCAGCCCGAACGCAAACCAGAAATGTCTCCTTCCAAGCCCAGCAGGGAGGAAGACAAGATCGCCATCAATGCCCTCACTGCACGGCAGCGGAGACGACCCGCCAGAAGCTCCCGCTCCTGGCTCGTACCATTCTGTCGGAAGGCAGAAAAAAGAACATGAGCAATGCTGGGTAAGTATGTTTATGTGCTCCAGGTGGGAGGGGGGTAGGGTCCAGCATTTCTTCGTTCTTTTTTCTGTTGGTGAGATAGGATTATCTCACTTGTAATGAATGGGGTGAGGACGGAAGGGACGTGGGGTAATGTATGCAGCTGTGTAGCATGTTAACAGTGAATGGTTTGGTGGTTTTGCAGAATACTAGTATAATTATAGTGCTTTACATGAAGTGATGGTTATGTGAATTACATAAATGTTAAAAATGTTTTACAAGCCTGGGCCATTATCAATTAATCACCTAACTTGCTAGCAGGTCTAGCCACATACATGCTGAAAATAATTGTGCGGAGAATTTGTCGACAACTATCTTGCAGGAGAGGACTACCAAATAAGCAACCAAAGTGGTCATCCTACATTGCTGCAATTGAGACATGCACATCTTGGATTCATCCAAAGTTGTGTCTCTAAAGAGCTGGTTGCAGGCAGTCAACCTGGACATAGTGCAGGAACACTTTTTGGGCATGAGGACAATGATGTTGATTACCAAATTGTTTAGGAACGATTTCTCCTCTAAGGGCCAGATGTAGGTCGGCCAATACCAGTCGGTAATGGACGAAAATCGTTAATTTCGGCCGTTACCGACCGGTATCCATGAAATGAGATGTAGGAGCCTATTTTTTACCGAATCGGAAAACACGAGTCGGTATAATTCCGACTCGGTAAATATGAGTCGGAATAATTCCGACTTGGTAAATATGAGTCGGTTTTTACCGAAGCGGAATTTTCTGAATACATATTTACCGAATTCTTATTCACCGAATCGGTAAATAAGAAACGGTAAAATAATGGGCATGGAGATGTAGGAAACACTAAAAATACTGAATTCACAGATATTCGGTATTTATGAGTCGGTATTTACCATGGAATGAATGTAGGTGGTAACCAGGTGAAGGCTAAAAAAAGAGTCCCAAAATGCAACAGTGTGAGCAGAATGGCGGCTTTCTACGTCATTGCAAGGCGGCAAAGACTGCAGGCAGCAGAAGACAGGGAACAGCAAAGGGAGGAACAAGTGTACAGGCAGAGGATAACACTTTTCCAACTGACAGAGCCTGAAATACTCCAGAGGTATAGGCTACATCCCCAAACCATCCAGGACCTGATCAGGGACCTACACCCACTCCTGGAGCACCCAACACCCAGGGCCCACGCCATCCCACCCCATGTGCAGGTTCTGTGTAGCTTATACCTAATTGCCTCTGGGAGCTACCAGAGTGTGATAGCTGCAGTGGGCGGTGTGTCCCAGAGCTGCCTGTCCCGCTTCTTCAGGAGGTTCCTTGACGCCATGATGTAGAGGATGGAGCATTATATTACATTCCCTGACACACCTGCGGAACTTGCAAAGACCAAGACTGATTTCTATCAACTGGCACACTTCCCTCACATGATAGGCTGCATAGATGGCACCCACGTACCACTCTGCCACCTGCAGCCACAGAACACATATACAGGAACCGGAGGTCTACGCACTCCATCAATGTGCAGGTCATATGCAACGCTGACAACATCATCACAGACATCGTTGCGAAATTCCCCGGGAGTACCCATGATTCGTACATATTCCAGAATAGTGGGATATACACACGCCTAGTTGCTGGAGAATTTGGAAACGGATACCTGCTAGGTAAATGACATTGACACACCCTGACACACAGAGAAGATTAATGTATCATGTACATGCAACTAATGTCAATCTTTCCCCCCCCTAGGCGAAAGTGCATATGCCCTGCGGTCCTTTGTGCTCACCCCCTACCTCAAACCATCCACCAGGAGTGAAAGGTGGTACAATGTGGCTCACAGATCCACACGCAACGTTGTGGAGCGCACATTAGGACTCCTGAAGAGCAGGTTTCGCTGCCTCCACAAGAGTGGAGGGGCACGCCAGTGCACTCCAATCCTGTGCTGCAAAATCATAGCGACCTGTGCCATGTTACACAATCTCGCCACCAAGGAAGGCACAAAGGTGGAGATCACACATCATGAGGACATTGATGATGACACAGAACAGGCAGAGCCCCAAGCTACAGTAGCAGCACCAGCTACAGATGGGAGACTGAGACGGGCAGAGATCACACAGCAATATTTCTGAGTGAGTAATGAGACACAGAAAGGCAAAGATTATGATGTACGCAGTTTAATTTTCACTACGCAAGTGCTATGATACCACACAATGGTTACACAAAATATCAATGTCCATGACTGGGTGGTCACAGTTAGCACCACCGTAACCTTTCCTTTGGGTGGAGGGCACAGTCAATGCTTACGTCCAAGGATTACAGGGTGGGACTGATGTGGCTGTGTGTCATGGCTTTTGGTGTGGCCTGTCTCTGTCGCATGACGCCTGCCGCTCCTGCGTATTTCTGGGACAGGAGTGCTTGCGCCACTCCTGCTGGTGGAATCCTCACTTTCAGCCACACATGTGTCGCCTCGAGTGGCTGTCTGTTGTGCGAGCATGAGCTCCATGGCAGAGGTCACTCTGCCCATCCCCACGGATAAATTGGTGCAGCACTGGACAATAGCATCCTGCATCGCTACTGACCGTCTGCACAGCAGGGAGGTTGCAGTCGCAAATCGGTTTAAGGCTTTTGTCCGCTGCCGCACATCCACACGAGCCTTGCGCCTCTCCAAGTGGTCCCTGTCCAACTTGTCGCACAGGACAGTCATGCACTGGGTCATGTCTGTCATGCCATTTGCCAGCGACTGCATGCTCTCAGAAATGTTTCCTATGCCCTTGTCTATCTTATCCAGCTTGTTGTTGGTGCTGCGTGCCTGCCTCTGAACTCCCATCATTGCCTTTGCCTGCAGGCGCTGGACCTTGACCATGGTGGCCTCCAGACCACAGAAGACCCCCTGACTGTCACGCCCTTCAGCTCTCTCCCATGACCTTCGTCCTCGGACACTGGCCCGCACAGCTCTAGGAGTGGGCTGCTGCTCAGCGTTGGCTGACTGGTGGATTGCTTGCCATGTCACCCTCATCCTCTTCCTCCTCAGATGTTTCTAGTATGTGGGGAGGGGGCACATCAAGCCACCTTGCCCTTTCCCGCACAGGTGACGGAGTTGTTGGTGTGGGGGACTCTGCAGCTGCTCCTGACTCCCAAACAGAAGAGGAGACTGAGGCTGTGGTGTGGGTGTGTCCTCAGGTGTCTTGGCTGCCTGCTCTGTGTCCTTCCCTCCTTGTACTGTGCTGGGACCAGCTTCCTCTCTCCTTTTCTCCCTTTCAATTGCTGTGCTGCGCGATGACTCTTCTGTGGACAGACATGGACATTGTGTCAGTGGAGTAGTTCACCTGTGTCTCTTGATTAAATCACACTACTATCACACATTTGCCTGTCCCTCATTTGCTTATGCTAGTTGTGTGGCGCATCCCTTGCTGTATGGTATGCTGACTGTTTTGAGGTATCTACCTATGACTACGTCTCCCATAATGCATTGCTGGTCATTAGTAATACCTGTTCTGGAGTGTGATGTGGGCACACAGAGTGGGGAAGAGGAATAGGTAAATGGGTCAATGATGATGTACATGCATCTTACCTTGTTTCCTTGCAGCTCTTGCGGAGCTGTCAGCGACACCAATGCCATGGATGCATTCAGGCTCAAGGGTGGATTCCACCAGCTCCTCTATGTCGGTGAGTCGTGGTGCTCGGATTCTGCCTCCCCCTGTTGCTGCAGCTTCTTTTCGGTGGGCAGCTAGTTTTTTTTGTAATTATGCGAAGGTCATACCATCTTTTTTTTAAATCGTCAATTTCACGGTGGGTGACACCCATGGCATTTACCTTTGCTTGAATTTCAATCCAGGTGGTGCGCTTGATTGACTCTGCAACATGCAGTGATTGTTTCACAAAAATTTTGCTGTAATGTTTCAGGACCTCTGCAACAAGCACCTGCAGTTCTTCAGGGCTGAATTTCATTTTTCTTCTGCGCTCTGCTGCATCCCTCTGTCCATCCTGACTCTCCATGGTGCTGTTCAGGTAAGCTCAGGGAAGCCTGCTCCTCAGTCTGTCCTCCTGCTCTCCTGACTGTTAGTTTCTGCACCTGCATGGGTGTGGCCACTCCCAGGTACTGGGGAGGGGTGCTTGATTCTGATTGGTTGATTCCCCTGTACCTTTGGTTTTGGGTGTGGTTGGTGTTTCTGATTGGTTCACAGGCTCACATGTTTGTCAGTTTCAAATTTCCGAATCGGTATTTACCGATTCGGTATTTTCCGAATCGGTAAATTCCGAATCGGTAAAACTCATTCATTCCTATGGGCCATGAGGCCCATTGGAATGAATGTGTTTTATCGATTCGGTATTTACCGATTCGGAAAATACCGAATCGGTAAATACCGATTTCAGATTCCGAGTGATTCCGAATCGGTAATTTTTACCGATTTTTTACCTACATCTCATTTTCCGATTCTGAAATACCGATTCGGTATGAGTCGGTATTTTAGAATTGGTAAAAGGAAATTACCTACATCTGGCCCTGTGTGTGCTGTGCTGTCTTTGTCCTGGCCTTGGTATAAACCCATGTGCCACCAACAAGAACATCTGCTTTGAAAGCTGTCAAATAACTTTTGCCTGTTCAGAGAGTCTACTGATGTGTTTAGTGCATGATGGGTAAAATTCTAAAATACATTTTTCACAGTTTGAAACAGGGTAACACGTGGTCAATGTATCATCTGCACTCAGTGGTGCTGGAACAATTTCCAGAGTGGGGCTGCTGCATCAATGTTACATCACTGAAGTCTTAATAAGGACTGAAAAATCCAAGTGTCACACAAAGACCAAGTTTAACATATGAGCCGCACCCATGCAGCAGGAGAGAGGTAAAGGTGTGGTATGTAGCTAGTGTTGCATTTTGGAGTACACTGTAAAAAACATATTCCTAAGGCATCGAGTGATAGCACACTGTCATCTAGAGACACATTTTGCATTGAAATAGCCATAAAATTCACATTGACATGCAGGTTTGCTGATAAAACAATGTAGCAGACAAGCAATTGTGTCTAGAAATTGGAAATCAGCAAAAATGTATCATTTGCACATCTATTACATGTCTTGATTTGTTTTCATCCTATTAAAAACTCTGTTTTCATCACACTTTAGAGTTACAAAAAAATGTGCTTAATTTGTGCTTTCATAATTTCTAATGTATTTAAAAAATGGTACAATTCATTTACAGGTATTAAAAGTTTGGTGTGTGTTAGAAAAAACTGACATCCCACAGCCAATCTTTTCACTTTCAGTACCCCTGCAACATTGCCAGATTGTTCACTTGACAAAATCCTTTAACTTTGCAGTCAGAGAAGCAAGTAAGCACCAGTCTCCAGGTTAAATAAAATAAGAAGCAATTTGTCAGAAGACATGGCCTCACATTTACCTGTGACTTTGAACACAGAAAATGTGACCAGATAAAACATCATTTAGGTGCATCTTTAATACACATTCACTTTCTGAACTTCAGCATTGTTTCTTTGTGGTTGCTGCAGCAGCAGCACCCCTAATTCCAGTGCCTAGGTATGTGCTTACATTAAATTCAGGTCAATACATACCTTGCAGAGTTCAGATAGACCCAGTGATTAAGAGACTCATACCCTGGCCCTTTCCACTAGGCACATGGCCTTCCAAATGAGCTTTGCTGACCATTTAAATATAATATTTAAAGAATCTGACATTGAACAGCATATTCAAAGAATTACAACTAGCATCTCTGACTGAAGTGGAAAACCTCCCTGCTGTAAAATCCCTGAGCGGCAGAGTTCTCCTCAGTGCCGACCTAAACTTGCTTAAGTTCATGGTAATTGATACAGGTTCTGTTTCTCATATTTTCAGCTTTCTAATTCTAAATTTGTTTTCCAAATATGACTCATAAAGATTAGTATCTGACAGAATGAAAACTTAGAACTTTCAGCAGGATTAACCAACTTTGCAACGCTCATTGGCAGAGCCGACGTTTGTTTCAGTGCCTGGCCTAATGAAATATTCATGGAAAAAAAACATAAAATGTGGCACTATTTCAAACAATGAGATTGTAAAACGACATTTAATATCGGTCAGTGTCATTGCATTAATAGGTTTCTTGGGATAAAGTTGTTGAGAAATCAGACAGGCAAGGCAATGATGTAGTAATGACATCTTTATTTTTGTTCAGTGCTTAGTACTACAGTTTTGCTATCTCTAAGAACGGTTCATTGACCTGTGACCTGTGACAGATTGAAAGGTGAATTGGCAATGCAGGGATATAATACACTGTTGATCTATATGTCGCAGCGGATGTTCATTGCAACTGTTTAATTCCGTGAGCCTTCCTGTTGGCATGTCTTGTGCCTTCATATATGCAGGATCGAATCTCAACTAAACTTACAAAATAGTTACTCCCACTTGTGGGTCAATAGTACCATTATGTGTCTTGTTGTAGAACAAATGAACACATTATGGATCAAGTATGTTTATTCTCATTTATTGGGTAACATATACTCACACCTGCAACCAAAGGCTGGTGAGGAATGTATGAATGGACCCAACCAGTCTCTAAAAGTCATCAAATTACAGACAATTAAGTACACTCTGTGTCCCACAACCCAACCCCAGGAACCAGCACCTGTGTATAACTGTGCCTTATTTAGTTGCACCGTGTGGAGATACTTATTACAAGGGATTTGGCAATGCTAATTTTAAATACTGAGACTTCCCCATCTCTCTCTAGTTCATTGATTAATGTCAGTATCGAAAATATAGGATGGGCCTCTGACACACCATGACATAGTAAGCATACATATCAAGAGTGTGGATGCCGTCACATATCTTAACCTGGTTACTGTTTACATTACTCCTATATTAGCTGCTACTATTTCCATAACCAGTACAAATTAAAGTGGCAATAATGGGAAGCCCCATCTTGTACCTCTCTCTGGATCATGTTCAGCAGAAAGGAACTTATCTTGAGGCTGATATGGGTCCTTGGCCATGTGCACCCACCGCTCACTGATCGCCTGATTCACGAAGGTAAAAAGTAGACTTTGTGTAAGTTTATTATTTTTTCCGATTCACAAAGCAATATTACAAGAGGCATCTTTATGTCTGCGGAGTCTCAGCACTTGTGGCAGAGACTCGACACATCAAAAAATAGGCAGTCACATACTTCAGAAAGCAGGGTTATCGTCTGTCCCCTCTATCACCATCACTCTGGACGCTGAAAAAGCGTTTGACAGGGTGTCATGGTCATTCTTGAGACACTGTATGACGTCTTTTAATCTAGGTAGTCCTTACATAGACATGGTCATGGCTATGTATTCAGATCCCACTGCCGGCATAGCGATGAATGGTACTCTTTCGGTCGTCTTTATATTAGAACAAGGTACCAGGCAGGGATGCCCTCTTTCCCCCTCCCTATTCCTGCTAGGATTAGAACTACTAATCCAAGATATCAAGCGCAACAATGATATAAAAGGAGTAACTTTTGGACATTCTCAAGTGAAACTTGCTGCATATGCGGATTATATTCTTATAGTCACAGAAGACCCGTGCTCGTCCAGTAAGGCCCTGATGCACTCCATAGATATTTACTCAAGCCATTCTGGGTATAAGTTAACCAGGGACAAATCTGAAGTTAACCCCTTAAATGTCCACTGCACCCGGGAGGTACTAGGAGATTCGGGACTTACCTGGCAGCCGGAATATATTAAACACCTGGGAATAGAATTCGGTAGCACTATCTTAGAGTCACTCATGACACTCATGAAACAAACACCCTGGGAAAAATCAAAACCCTCCTCGAGGAATGGTCCCCTAGATTCATCACATTGTGGGGGAGGATTGAGACCATCAAGATGATGGTTACGCCCTTAGTGAACTATTTAATTACCATGCGTCCCCTTATATTGTCGAACGAATTCCACCACAAGTTGGACGCCCTGCTCTCAAACTTTTTATGGAATAGGAAAAGGGCCAGAATTGGTTTGAAGAAACTCAGATTAGACAAATCCAAGGGGAGGGTGGATAATCACACTCCTCTTCCCCGCTGTTTGAGGCCGACTGGTCCAAAACCTGGAACTCTGTCTCGAGGAATAAAATTTCACCAGCCCTTTCCCAGACTAAATTCTGGCTTCTAAATAAGGCCTACTGGATACTGGCCCTCTTACATACACACAAAATCTGTGGCAATCCTACATGCTGGAACTGTAATGAAGAGATAGGAGACTTAGCCCATTTATTACTATTTTGCAAATGTGTGATACCCTTTTGGGACAGTATTGTTTACTTCATCGCCAAGCTCTTTTCATGCTCCCTCAAAAGAGAACTTTCCACGCTGACATTTGGCTTCCTCAGAGTAGAAGTGTTAACTGACAACGATAGGGCGTTACTAGACCTACTCCTGAGAGGAGCGATTAAGGTTATCCTAAATAATTGGAAAGACACCCGGAAAGCATCTTTCAAGTGCTGGCTGAACTGGGTCTCCAACTTAAGGGGTGCTGACAATGTGGCCCTACAAAATACTCCATGGAAATCCCCACTCAGACACATGTGGGACAGCCTAGATCGATACTTCACATCTCATAAACCTTCATGATTTGGGAATCAGGATGGTCCGGCCAACGGTCCATTCCATTGCCCTCACACCAGCTCACTGTACCTTAAAAGTACATTTATCCTGTATATGCATACCTTAACCTAGTAGTAATCTATAGTTAGCGATATTTCTTTTGCTTCCTAGTTTTTCTATTTTTCTATTATTCTATTTTACCTCACATTGAATTTTGTTTATGTATATTATATTATATTATTATGGGTCGGAGGTTATATGAGGTGACTGCTACAGCCTTTCATTTATCTCAACTTGCTGCTGACAATTTATCCCGCTCGTTGTTTCTACATTGCAATCTTTATTGTATTATGTAAATTTCTAATAGCATATATACATTTGTTTTTTCATATGTGCTATATTATTTGTTCAGATCTGTTAAAAAACAACCAATAAAAAACAATTGAAAAAAATTAGGCAGTTGTAAAGATACTGTTCATAGAATTCTTTTGTGAATTGCAAAAAATTGTAAACTTACACAAAAGTGTAAGTTTACCATTATGAATCAGACGCTAAGTTATTAACTCTTCCTTCTGTGTGAACAAAAGAAATCCCCAGTTCACCCTGTCGAGCATGCTCTCTGTGTTAAGTGACAGTTGCAAGGTGTCTTTCTTATTTCTTCCTATGTTTCTTTAATGTGGAGTATTTGTTCCATGTTGACTCCTCAGTTCTTCTGGTGATCAAACCTGACTAGTCTAGGACAAACAAGCCAGGCAGGACCAAGCCTAGGCAAGCAGTCAAGATACCAATGAATAACTGCTTCGATATTCAGGAGCGATTGCAGCATACATCAGTTACAATTCATTGATTATTTTCTTATTTTGGGAATGAAAGAGCACTAACTCATCAATATGTAGGGTGACATAGTGCCTGACTACGAAAATGCATTGTATAGACATGTCAGTATTGGGACAAGGACGGGACAGAATGTTTATTAAAAACATGCATTGTACCATTTAAGGCCTGGTGACTTCTTAGCTTTGAGCGAGGCTATGCCAGAGATAAGGTACTCTATTTTGTTTAAGCCTGGGTGGAGCTCGCAGAGTTCTACTACATGAAATTCTGCAGAGCGGCCCAGAAACTTTGTGAGATTTCGTGGACAGGCGGAGCAGCTCGACATGCCTGTTTGAGCTGTGTTTTGACTTTCAGTAGCACGACGATCATTCGTTGCAATGTGTTAGTAGTTCCAAAATATAGTTTAGGTTTAGGGAATTTGGAATAGGGCTTAAGTTTAGGAAATTAAGAATAAGTCAATTTGAGACTAGTACTATAGGCAACCTGATTTAGAAAAGTACAATGTTACTGTGTTTGCTGTTGCCTGTTTAAATATTTTTGGGAAGCTTATTAACTCTACCACAAATCTTTTTTATTTTATTTTCTTTAGTTCTTGCATAGGCGCTGGGACGGGGAAAAGACGCCGCCATATTGGGGGTAGACCCGGTTGCCGCACTAGTTGTTCGGCCCCTCCCTCTCTTTTTAAGCATATTATGAGTACCCTTCGCCGGCCGGCGCAGCGGGTGCACCTAAGGCAAGCCCGTCTGCGCCCGTCCGCGGCCGGCTGGGGCCAGGGGCCACAACCCCTGCTCCTTTCTCTGGACAAAAGAGGTACTATAGTTCTAATTCCCTTTTTAGACTGAGGCCTACAGTGGCAACTAGCTGCACGCACTCTTATTATCCCTTGGCTCTGCCCGTGGTTTGTCCCTATTGTAATATCAAGCTGAATACTATATTGTGCCAAGACGAAAAGCTAGATATCAACATGCTTCTTTTAAACTGTAGGTCCCTGCCAAAACATAGTCTCGAAATTGCACTTATGCTGGATGAATATATGCCAGATGCAGTCTTTTTGGCGGAAACCTGGCTGACGCCAGACTCCGAACCAGATGTAGTACAAGCACTACCTCAGGGTTTTCAGATTGCAAGGAAGTATCGGGCCCATGGGAAAGGAGGGGGCCTGGCAATTATTTATAAGGATCAGTATTAATGCCGGTGTACCTTTGATCCCATTCCAGATTGTGAAAGTATGTCTTTCTGTATTGATTTTTTGCCGAATCATTGTTTTTCGGGCACTCTTATATATCGTCCCCCAGGTCCACTAAAGCAGTTCCACTTGGCTCTTCCATCCATTGTTGCTGATTTGGTTACCACTCCCGCCAACTTCACGCTGTTGGGTGATCTTAAGATCCATTTTGATACTATTTCTGATCACACCGTTGTAGAGCTGGCGGATAGTTAGCCGCACTACAATTGGAGCAACTTGTTGTATCTTCCACTCATATCAAAGGTCATCTTTTGGACCCTGTTTTCAGTAATTCTACTAACCTTAAGGTAGGCTCTATTACTCGTCTTCCTTGGACTGACCACTCGTTGATTCCCTTCACCTGGTCTATATTTAAATCACCTACCCTAATTCCCATCTCACGAAAATCTAGAAATTGGTCCAGACTACGAATAGAACAGTGGACCAACACGCTTAGGACCTCTAGAACTCCACTCAGCGAGGAACCCCTCTCAGCCAAAAAGGAGTACAACGAATGGATCTTAAACTCTCTTGATGCCACACTTCCCCTTTGTAAACCCACCCTAAAACGGTCGCTGAAAACCGCCCCCTGGTACTCAGTGGAGCCCAGGGAAAAAAAACGACAATGTAAAAAACTAGAAAGGAGGTGGCGCTTGGAATATGCTGCCTCAGATAAAATCTTATATAGAGAGGCGATAAGAGCATATAAACAAGAGATAAAAAGTACGCAATCTTCCTACTATACAGGAAAAATTACAACGGCCAAATCAAAACCGAAAGAAATCTATCAAATAGTAAAAAGCCTTACCAAGCTCTCCCCCCCCTGTTTCTAATTATAATACAGTGCCCCGTTGTAACGATCTAGCGGAATTTTTTTTATCAAAAAATACACCAAATGTATTTATCATTTTCTGATGCTGACTCTGATCCCTCTGCTCAAGAACAGTCTTCATCTCCAGAAGCTGCTCATCCTCCTTCAGATACTTTGGATCAGTTCCCACTTTTGGACCTAGAGACCCTTGAATCGATAATGCGTCAAGTAAAGTCAGGCTCCCCTGCGACCCAGCCCCCTCGTGACATTGGTCACGGTTATTCATGTAATACTTCCTACTATCATGAGCTTGCTCAATGCCTCCCTGTCCTCAGGTATAGTTCCGTCCATCTGGAAACAAGCTATGGTGCGAGCGCTTTTGAAAAACCGAATTTAGATCCCAGCAATCTTAACAATTACCGCCCCATTTCCCTGCTTCCTTGGGTGAGCAAAATCCTCGAGAAACATATTAACACACATCTGATGATGTTTCTCGAGAAGAATCACCTGCTGGATGTCACTCAGACGGTTTTCCGCCCCAGACATGGGACGGAAACCGCCTTGCTTGCAGTAACTGAGGAAACTAGGGGAACTCTGGATTGGGGGGGATCGGTGGCAGTGGTCCTCCTCGATCTGAGTGCCGCGTTTGACACGGTGAATCACAATACGCTATTGCATCTCCTTCTCAGCCTGGGAATATCAGGGACCGCATTAATCTGGCTCAAACCTTTTCTGAGAACAGGACCTTTCATGTCTTTGAGGGAGATACCGTGTCCTCCAGTAAACCTTTGGGCTGTGGGGTACCGCAGGGCCCATCATTAAGCCCTACGTTATTCAACGTATATATGAGACCGCTGGCTGGGATTGTCCATCCATATGGTATTAAGATCATTACATATGCGGACGATACTCAGCTAGTGGTCTCCCTTGCGCAGGAAAACAGCCAGCTAGCACAGATCGGCTTGAGGAATTGCCTGGAGGAAGTAATAAATTGGATGACTGCATCCTGTCTCAAGTTGAACGGAGACAAAACTGAGCTGATGTTCCTTGGTCCTCCTGCCTCGCCTACTATTGACTCCGTATGGCCTACTAGCCTCGGCACGCCACCTACACCTAAAGATAACATAAAAAGTCTTGGCGTCTGGTTGGATAAGTCTTTGACTTTCAACACCCAGGCAATCATGCTTTCTGCGAAAGCGGCCGATTGCGAGCGGAGGAAGTAGACGAGAAGCAGGCATTATATCCTGAGAAATTGAAACTTGACATATATTAAGAGTTCTTGGAAACTAAGTTATTTCTTTGATGACCTGTACAATGATTATATGACACTGTAAATAGCCTTGAAAAAGCCCCGGCGCAAATCGCCACAGGGGGCGAAACACGTGTCGGCTGTTCATGTTTTAAACCCTATTTAATAAAAGTATCTTTTCTACATCGCTTGGACTCCGGATTCTCATTATAAGAACAAGGATTCAGCCTAAGGATATTTACAATTTGATCAAACGCACTCATCACCCCCTTCAAAGACTTGTTTCGGTCTTCTTAGGCTTCTGAAGAAGGTTCTCCCACTTCTACCTTTTGAAGCCAAGCAAATAGTCATCCAAGGCCTGATCCAGTCTCGGTTGGACTTCAGCAATGTCCTGTACTTAGGTGCACCCGACTACACTCTGCGGAAACTGCTGCTGATCCAGAACTGCGCTGCACGCACGCTGCTTCAGCTTCCCCGCAGGACGTCAGCAAAGCCTGGGCTCAGGAGCCTGCACTGGCTCCCGGTTAGGGAAAGAATCAGTTTTAAATCAATGTGCATCTCTCATCAAGCCTATTGGCAGAGCGGCCCGGCGATTAACCCCTCTTTCGTCATCCCGTACCACCCCAACAAACAGCTTCGCTCAAGTCATGCCTTTCTGGCTACAGTTCCCCGAATTAGGAGAACCAGAGCAGGGGGCAGGTCGTTTTCTTATAACGCGGCCAAGTTGTGGAACTCGCTTCTTATCCAACTTAGGTCCAACCCCAATCTGCCTTCCTTTCGGAAACAACTTAAAACTTTTCTTTTCAGCACACATCACTAAATCACTCTGATGACTGTATCTGGTAGGTAGCACCACTTCTTTGTTAGCGCTTGGATGCCCCAGGGTCAAGATTGTTTCCTTGTTCATTGCCCTCATTCAGAGTAAAAGGGGTGATAATAGTTCATGTTTGAGCTGTCCCACTTCAAACAAGAGTCAGTCCACCCACCCAATCCCATCCTGCCATCGTGAATTGAAGCAAGTCCCTGCTAGGACGTATATTCATATTCACATTCATACCAGCTTAAGAAACAACCCAAAAGTCTGATAAAAAAATGACAGAAACTTAGCATGGGCCTCCATATTTTCCTTTCTGTAAGTGCAGAGCACAGCTGTCCTTCATTACTCTATGATGAAGAACCGCGTGTGTTACCTTTGAATGCAGACTTGGGGTGGGTGCGTATGTTTTTGGGGCGAGAGGGAGTCAGCCCTTGTCCAAACATGTAAGCATCAAACTTTTTTTTGTAGTTTTATATAGCGTGAACTCGACACAAAGGTATTGGAGCGCTTTACATGAGCATAATTTAAGGACACATTCATTTTTGGTAGGCACAGGGAGCTTAAGTGATTTGCCCAGAATCACAGGATGGTGAGTCGATACCGAGACTCAAATCCGGTTCACCAGGTCAAAGTCGGCAGCTATGACCATGAGCCAGCTTACTTATTTACCTATCCTTATTAACCTATCATACGTAACCTAACCTATATCAAACTTACTGTACCTGCCTACCATACATATCATATCCGGTTCACCAAGTCCAAAGTCGGCAGCTATGACCATGAGCCGTACAAAAGGGGGTGGTAATGGACGGAGCATCTGAACCAAACAAACACTCACACCCAGTCAAAAGATCTGGGTTTAATCCATCACCGTTCTTTAGCCCACTCTGCCACCCCAGTTCATACATGGATATATGCAAATCAGTCTGACCCTGTGCCTCATGGGAACAGTCCAGCCATAACTGTGGTTTTTGCATTTGTCACCCCGAGTGGGATGGGTATGCTCAGACGTGAGTCCCATGCACTCCACATCACTGGATTCAAGCAAGCCGGGCTGAAGACGGCTGGAATGCCAGAAAACGGTCCTTGGAAGCTTGTTTCCGGTCCAGGGAAGGCATGGCTTGGCAGTTCGGGCTGGACTGTTCCCATGAGGCACAGGGTCAGACTGATTTGCATATGGACATGTTTGAACTGGGTTGGTGTGGAGTGCAAAAAAACGATGGATTTAGGCCCAGATCTCTGTACTGGGGTGAATGTATGACATTGTTCTGCATTCTGTCCATCAACTGTGGTTTTTGCATATGAACATGAGCCAGCTTACTTATTTACCTATCCTTATTAACCTATCATACGTAACCTAACCTATATCAAACTTACTGTACCTGCCTACTATACATATCATATATAACCTACAATTTGTAACCTACCCGCCTCCCGTCCCTCCACGAGGTAGCAGCTCAAGGCTCTGTAGCCTGTTTAGGAAAGTAAAGATGTCAGTTTTTGAAGGGCATGATAAAGTGAAAGCATTGCTTATTCAAAAACTAGAGAGCCTACTGGCTTTACCAACCGTTGTTTATTATTATTTCCAACACTGCCAAGAAACAGTTGCTAAAGGGTAAAAGAAAATACAAACGTTTCTGGTAAAATTGTAAATTAGATCACTATGTACACTACACTGGATCTTAGTTCGTGATTTTCAAAAATTGTTCAGGTTTTAAGGCACTGCAAATCCAAGCACAGTGGTTTAACTGTGTAAATGTAGCATTTCACATTTTTGCCTTTGCAAGAAGTGTTGACATTTGTTTGTTATTCTTTTTGTATGTCAAGCGACTGACGCGTTTCCGGAACGTCTCTTTTGAAGTTTGGGGATTATGCATGATACGACCAACTTTGAAATATGATTTGAAGCTCCATAAACAGGATGAAAAACAGGTTTATTATTAAAAATGTAAATGTCAACGCAGTAGTCATTTCCCATTGAGCCAACCCATTAAAAACAAACAAGGCGTTTCGGTTTTGTGCAATTGTCGGGATGACGTTTCCATTTTTAGAGAACAAAACAGAAGCAGAAAGATTAGTCATATGATGACGTCACTGCATCACTAATTAGCATTGAATAACGATGAACACAGTGCATCCTATAATCCACACAGCAAGGCAGTTCTCTTTTAGTAAACTTTTACTTATGCTTGCGTGAGTTTTTCAACTGTTTTCCAAAATATCCAAAATGGGATTAAGATTGCAATATTCAGGCAATAAACATCTACAAATAGTACAAATAGAAAGAATTGTGACCTCTTTGTTATTTTACTAGTAGGGAGTTGGACGCCACAGGGTATAGTGACAAAGGCATTTAAGAGTACCTAAAGGATTACTCCTCCCTAATCGGCCCTGAACTGCACAGTGGTGCCTGTGCAGATGCAAGCGAAAGAGAGGATTAGCAATGCAAACATGTAGGGGCCTTTAGATATGCTAATAAGAAAACATAAATTGCATCCCATAATGATATACAATTTCTTATTAGGAATATACTCAAATGGATTTGGTAGAAGTGGGTTCAATTTGTACACTAACTTCTACTGAATGCATTGGTATTTTGTGAACAAATGCATATGTTATTAGGGTAGTTCACAAAATGCAGATGTTGGGCCTTATTTACAAGAAAATGTCTCAGCTCAGTGCCGTAAGTCATTTTGCTGCGTCGAGCTGCATCATTTTCAAAGCACACATATGCATTGTATTAACAACAATACGACGCATCTGTGTGCTTTCCTCAGCGCTGGCGCACAATTGGCTGCCATGCGCCAGCACAGGCACCCCTATGTCATTTTGCAAGGGTGTCTGTGTTGCGGGGATGATTGTGTTTGTATAGGAAAGCACACCTTCCAGCACAAATACAATCATTGATGTTATGTTCCTCTTTCTATGCATTTATTAAGCTGTGCAGGGCCACACAAGATAAATCTGATTTTAGTTTTGCGTCATCCTTGCTCCCCTTGCGTGGTGCTAGGGCAATGCAACTCTATGATAAACTTGGCCCTTAGTATGTGATTCCATTAAATGAAAAATGTCTTTAGTGTCAGTAAATCTTGTAGGGTATGCTGGAAAGAGCAATACTCTAAAACAGTTATTTTCAGTCTGTAGAACACTGAAAGTGGTGTACATGCTAAAAAGAGGTTGTTGGCATAGGTTTTTATATAACTGTTTGTGCAAGATGGTGTTTGGACAAAATATTGAGTCCAAAATATCATATAGGTAAAATATTATGCCAAGAATATCAATGAGAACAATACAGTAAAGGTAAGTTTCTATGGGTATGTAAAATGTTACTATACAGAACTCCACCTGTATGTACATTGACTATATATATTTTCAAGGTACGTAGATGTGGAGTTAAGAATAATAAATCTATACTTACCTATTTGCACTTACCATCTTGATATTTTGATCCTCAGCTCTGGAAGGTCACTAATAAAATATTCTAGACCTGGTTGGTTTGATGGTAAGGCTAACCAAGATCGTAATCGGGTATTTGTTAAACACTGCAGTGCTACCTCGCAAGCTGTAAGTGAAATGCATCCATCTGCAATAATTATTCATGCAAAAGGAGCGTCTGATTGATTCTTCAATGTCAATAAAGTCCAGTGGATAACTGTTCGATCGCTCTTCCTTTGTGAGAAAGGCTAATTGAAGTGCAGATGGATGCAAGTGAACACAACAATTTGTGGTGAGGGTAACCAACAGAGTGTGCACCGGTGTACGTTCCGGGATAATAATTTCCAAAGCTCTGGTCACGCTCTACTTTATGTGATCCCACCGCCACTGCGCCACGAACAACAATAATAATTCATGCAAAAGGAGTGTGTAATCAATTCTTCAACGTCATTAAAGTTCAAAGTTGTATGCTCATATATCATCCATTCTGCCCTGCCCTGCCATTTTCAAAGTCACACCCCCTTCTCAGATGGTGAGAATTTTGTACAAGTTGGCCCGTCTGCTTTATAACTCCTATAAGTGCACTGTGATGTGCCACTGGGCCGTATAACATTCTCTGTGACCGGGCTTACAAAAGGATCTATTTCATAGCAGCTGCAATCACTGTTCCATATCTGCCCAAATCACCACCCTTAGACCAACCAGAGTATCATGTGCCCAGTCCAGAGCCTGTATTGCTGGGCCATTAATATTCGGTGGAAGCCAGCTCTTCCTCTTGAATACCCTCGCTTTTACTCACAAAGGCGAGTGAAGACGAATGATTAAAATGGAGACCTGTTTAAAGGCACCGATAGTGGCCTGGTTGTGCCAGTCAATAGGACAGGGTAGTGCCAAGAGAAAAGCGACCCCTGCACCATAACATTAAGGGACTTGCTGGGAGTTTTTTGCCATAGCTAACAATGTAGCAGAGCCTTAGAAACTACTATGAGTTACTCTGGCAAAGGCTAAGCAGGGAAATTATACTTTAGCATTAAAGAAAGCAGTTTTTCTCAAACAGGGACATGACCCTGGAGCCTCAGATTAAGAGTCTGATGTTTTATAGACTATTACCCATGCATGAATAAACTACGCTCAGTACAAAATGGAAATAAGCACAGGATATAATGCCACCACCAGTCCGTTTAGTGGTAACAGAAGCCTAAATGTTTAAGACTCACCCCAACAGAACCAACGGGACTGCCCGTTGTGAACACCGAACCTCTGTGTGACCTGACAAAGCAGGCTATCCACAGGAGAGACAACCACTCCAGGTCAGAGTATCCTACACCCTAGTTTGGCTGCGCCCCTTCAGCACCACTGTGCTGGCTCTGGGTGCTTCTGGGAAGCCTGTATTTCTGGTCATGTTTTACTCTTTGGAGCTTGATGTCCCAAGCACCCGCAACCTGCTCCTGGGCACCGCTGTCCTGGCTGCAGGTGCCACTATGGTGGGACAGGTCTGCTCGTCCCACGATTCTTTGTTCATTGGGATTATTTGTTTGTCTCCACCCCATGCTGTGTCTGCACTTCTATGGTAGGACGCCTCCAAGGATGAGCCTCTGTTCACGGCTCGCTGACTGCACACAAGTACCTCTGCCTGGGAGTTACCGGCGTTTGGGGGGGGTTGATCGTTGTTCTTCTCATGCGGCATCTCAGGCAGTTATGACAACGTTTGTGGTCAATAATGACCGTTGCCCCTCTGGCCTCTCCAGGGGGACATGCCTTCTCCTCATTTTTGATCACATCAAACCACTCCGACCAATGCCACAAGTGGATTTCCTGGGCTGCGGCTGCCCAAATGCCTGTGTATTCATGGCGCACCTCATGGCACAACATTTGCCGATTTACCTTTATGACCCGGCTTCGCATTCCCGGACCACTCTTCATTTGCACCTACTATCTCGATATTTTTTATATGATATTCTGTCTGCACAGTATTTTTTACATCAATATTCTGTCAGTGATCCGTGCAAGTTAGCACTGTTTATCAATATGCTCAACAATATGGCATAACACGTAACAGTACTATTACTAGCTTACAAGATTGGACATCAGGGGTTACTGTAGTGAATATACATTAGAGTAAGCCTAACATACACAAGCACACAGATTTATTTTTAATTTATAGGTCTGGCCTTCAGACAGCTGTAGCTTTCATATATATGTGAAGGTGATTTACGTCCATCACAGCATTCAGCATGGGGTAATAGGTCAGCCAGCTTCAGCTATTAGTTCTCGTGCACTACAACTGATTTCATTTTGCTCTTCCACATGTATATAAAGAAGCTCATGTTAGCGTCTAGGCTGATAGACTAAAACATTTTGTTTTGCCTATTCTACTTATGTCCCATTCTTTAATCCTTTCTTTTTTGTCATCGTTGTGTGTTTAAAATATGTATTCAGGTAACTGTAATTCACAAGACAATACTATCTTCTCTTTGCACTTATAAGAATCAAAATTTCTTGTAATAAAACTAAAAAGTGTTTATGTAACTCTTATTAGGACAGGGGCTTGCTAAAAAGCACCCACTCTGTCTATTAAAATGATTGCATACATGTTAATACCACATTTAGGCAGTGGCAGGTTTCTTTTTTTGCGGTGTAGATTTCACTCTAAAATACATTTTATAGGTGACCCATCGCCCCAGCTTGCTAAGGTAAGACCTCTAAGTTTGCAAAATCTTGCTTTTCTTTTCTACAGTTTAAATGTCTGAAGCTCATCAAGACCATACGTGAGCAAAATAATATAAAAGATATTTTTAAGTACACTTGAAAGAAATATGCATGCTTCAAATGCAAATCAACAAAAAATGCTTACGTAAAGTACTTCAACTAAATTAAGTAAAAATTGAGACAAAAAAACTGTATAGTATGCACAATTATCTCAAAGGTATTCAGTCACTATTTGGTGATCAGCTGGAGCAGATGAACTGCAAACCTATGTATATGAAGAAAGCTCATTCTTAATCGACTTGAGAAATGTGAAGTTGTCATCCAGAAAATGTACACTGAGGATCAAGGAGTTTCAGTTCTTTGTAACAATGAAAGACAACAAGTAACCAGTCATATGAGCTTCATGAACTAATTGAAAGCTTGGTACCTCATACAGTAATGTAGCAATGTAAAAGTTGACTTGTGAATAGTGAAGTTGAGGCAAAAGAGGCTGGACATAACTTATGTCAACACTATGAGTTGGGAAAATAGGAAATGAAGAAGAAGCATGATCTAGTGGATGATGCAAAACAAGATGAGAACAAAAAAACACAATTACTGCATTCATAGATATTGGGGTGAAGGCCCAGGCCCAGGGCCATAAGCTAGCAGACCAGGAGAAGAGTCACGATGACTAATAATACCTTTAGTCTTGTAAGTGTTTAATTTTAAGTTTCATTTTAAGTAGTTGGGACTCAATCAGCTTAGGCTTAAACCAAAACAGCTTTGGATGTTCATTCGACCACTGATGGATTGATTATCCGACCATGTGACAATTTGAGTGACGTTGCATTAGTCAAAGTAAGGACCGGGGGGCATATTATCAAGGACCGGTGTTAAAATGATCGCCGTTTTATCGGCAGGAAACTGCTGATATAACGGCGATAATGGGCTTGATACTACGCCCTTGTTAATTCCCATGGAAGCCCATGTTCTGATGTTAACATGGGCTTCAATCGGAATTAACAAGGGCGTATTGTCAAGCCCATTATCGCCGTTTTATCGGCAGTTTCCTGCCGATAAAACGGCAATGTTTTTAACACCGGTCCTTGTTAATATGCCCCCTAATGTGTTGTGACAAAGGTAAATACATACATTCATTAAGGCCTGCTCCCTTTAAGCGTAAATCCATAGACTAAGGAAACTACAGGGGTCGTGGAGCTGCCAGTTTTTTTATAACCCCATGAGTCAAAAATTACGCATGTGGTGTTTTCTTGTCTCGGTCTAGAAATCTCTAGATCCAAATATCTGGGACCAATTTGGTTAAAAAAATCACCGGCTACATACAAAAAAGCATTATTTTTAATGTTTAATCCACCGTCTGATAATATATGTTATGGACTAAAAAGCTTTTTTCTTTCATTTCTAAATTTTTAACTCTTTTTTTTGGACCAGTTTAGAATTGTACGGGAAAGCACTTTGCACTATTTGGAAAACCATTGTTGATGGTTACAAGAGTATTTGTGCCTGTGCATTTTTTATCTATGCTTTTAGATAATCTATCTGCAAATTAAAATATTCAGTGATTTCCTTTTTATCAAATAAGAACTTGAGGTAGAGTTGAGTGAAGAATGTTTAGTTGTATGCAATTAAATTATGTTATAAAATGATTTATCTGTAAATCTACATTTTTAATCATTTTATTTTATCAAATAATAATTTGAGGGGGTGCGAGTGGAGGGTGTTTTATGGTTTGTGTTATGTCAACTTTGTAATTTTTTTTTTTCACAACCAATTTTATTGAGCAAATGAGCATCAAGAACACCACAACAATATCAATACAGCAATTACATAGGCAGCAAGTGATAGAGTAGACTCAGAATAGGCTCAGTATAGAAGATCGGCCTCTCCAGACCCATAAAGTAATCCAGCCCAGCCTTCCATGCAGACAGAGGGGGAGCCCTCACCGACTTCCACGCCCGGGCCAGGTCCCGCTTAGCCACGACCAGCCCCAAGAGCAACAAGTGGCGCTTATACACATTGCCCCCAATCCCTTCCATAATATGCAGTAGGCCCAGCCGGTGGGTACGGGGAAGGTCCCAGCCCAGGACCTCAGCCAGGCAACTCCACACACCCCTCCAGAACCCAGTCAGCCGGCCACACGACCACACCGTGTGCATCAAAGAGCCAGGCACCGCCCCACATCGCAGGCATTCCGGGGATGCAATCAAACCAGCCTTCCACAAACGTTCACGCGTATAATAAGCACGATGCAAGTATTTGAATTGGATTAGCCGGAGCCGGACCGCAATGGCGGTTCCACGTGGGGATTCCAGCGCCTCCCTCCAATCGTCCTCATCCAGGGGGCCCACGTCCACCTCCCACGCCTCCCGAAGGGAGTGTAGGGTGGAGGAGCAGTGAATAACAAGTGTCTGGTAAATCCTAGAGACCTTCCTGTCCCCCAGGTCCCCCATAAAAACTTTAGCCTCGATTGGGCTAAACTCCGGCAAGGAGTCGAGACCGGCGATGCTCGGGGTGAGGGCATGCCGCAGCTGGAGGTAGCGGAAGAACTGGGACTGAGGCATTTGGAACTCTGTGCGGAGCTCCTCGAAGGATTTGAGGGTGGTGCCAGACATGACCTGGCCCAGTTGTGTAATCCCAATGGCTTCCCAACCCTCAAACCCGGTCAGGGCCGCCAGCTCCGGGAGCAGGCCGTTATGCCAAAGCGGCGTCTCAGCCGTCAATCTGCCCCACCATCCCATGCGGCGTAGTGACTGCCGCCACACCGCAAAGACCACCCCGGTGACCGACGGCAACCCACGGCGCAGGCGAGCTGAATAAAGAATGGTGTGGAGCGTGCGATCACCCATGAGCAGTCGTTCCAGAGCATAAGCCGGATCGCCCCTATCCCCATACCACCATTCATTAAGGACAAGTAGTTGGGAAGCTTGGTAGTAGGAGAGGAGGTCCGAGGTGGCCAGGCCACCACAGTATGTGGACAGAAAGCACGTCTTCAAGGCCACTCTGGCCGCACCGCCACCCCACAAGAAGCGGCCCAACACGGAATTAACCTGACGGAACCACTCCAGGCCAATGGGGTGCGGGAAATTCTGGATTTGGTATAGGAGCCGCGGAAGCGCCACCATCTTGAAGATGGCCGATCTCCCAAAGATAGTGAGCGGCATTCTGGACCAAGTCTTGACATCAGCCTGGACCCGTTCCCACACCGGCAAGACTCCACGCGCCCAGGCCACCGCCCGTGACTCTGAGAGGAAAACGCCCAGGTATTTTAAGCCATCCGACGCCACTCGCAACTCAGCAGCCCAGGGGTCGGCCACCACTCCGCCACCCAGCACCCACAGGGTCGATTTATTCAGGTTAAGATGAAGACCCGAGACCTCGCCAAATGCCCGCATGATCTCCAGGACCCGGGGACCCGATCGCCGTAGATCAGTAAGGAAGAGGAGGACGTCGTCCGCATACAGTGCAATCCTATCCACCAGGTCCTCACTCCAGATGAAACCACGCAACTGGGCATCTGCTCGTATCCGCGACGCCAGGGGTTCCATGGCGAGGGCGAACAGGTATGGGGACAGCGGGCAACCCTGCCGAGTACCGCGACCTATACAGAAGCGCCCAGAGGTAGCACCGGCCACACGGACCGAGGCGGTTACATTAGTGTAGAGGAGACGAACGTATGACAAGAAAACCGGCCCCAGGTTGAGGCGGGCCAACAGTGTGAACAGATATGCCCAGCTCACCGAGTCAAAGGCTCGGTCCATGTCCGCCAGGAGGAGTGCCGCCTGTTCATCTCTAGCACCCATGGCATCCACCGCTGCCTGCGGTCGCCGAATATTATGCCGGGTGGCCCTGCGAGGCATGAATCCAGCCTGGTCGGGGTGGACTAGATCAGCGATGTGGGGCAAGAGGCGGTTCGCCAAGGCCTTAGCCAGGATCTTGGCCTCGATGTTGAGAAGGGAAATCGGCCTGTAAGAGTCGTGCCTATCTGGTGCCCTGCCCGGCTTCAAAAAGACCACAATTTCAGCATGGCGCCAATCTGGTGGCAGCTCTCCCTGAACCCGTGCCGCCTCAAGGGCGCAGCGATAGTGGGGCCCCAGCTGGACGTGAAACTTTTTATAGAATTCACTTGGGTAGCCACTCGGGCCGGGCGCCTTACCAGTGTTCAGTTGACCAAGGGCTTCCCCGAGTTCCTCAGCCGTAAGTGGGGCATCCAGGGCGGTCCTGGTCTCATCGGGGATGGCCTGCGGTAGCAGGTCATCAAGATACGTGGATATCTCGCTCGTCTCCAAGCGATCACGAGGAGCGTATTGCGCCTCGTAATAACGGGCAAAACCAGCCGCCAGCGAATCCGGGTCGGTCATGACCGAGCCGTCATCCGCCGTAAGGCCCGGCAACACCAGGGGCTGGAAGGTCGCCTGGCACAACCTATGCAGCATAGAACAGGACTTGTCGCCCCACTGGTACACCCTGCTGCGCGTGGCGAGCCACGCCTGCCGGGCTTCCTCGTAAAGGACGGAGGCGTATGACTGTTGGGCCTGCAGGAGCTGCCTCACAATACCTTCGGCGCCCCCGAGCCGACCACGCTGCTCCAGCTCCTCCACGCGGGCCGCGGCGGTCACAATGGCCTCCCGATGTTTTCGCCGAGCAGCCACGCACCAAGCTATATCGATGCCCCGAAGCGTAGGTTTCAGCGCCTCCCACACCACCATTACGTCCACATCCCCCACCAGATTCTCGCGCCAGAAGTGATCGATCGCCTCGCGCAGGTGATGCACATACTCAGGCCGCTGCAGCTGCCATGATGACATCCGCCATCGAAACGGCTGTTTTGCGGAGGGGAGGGTCATAGTAGCTAGGACAGGGGAATGGTCAGACAGGCCTCTGGGGAGTACTACAGCATCCCTGACTCGACTAAGACAGGCACCCGGCACGAACAGATAATCTAGTCTCGAAAAGGACCCATGCACCGCCGACACATATGTGAATTCACGTGCAGCAGGATGAAAGTGTCGCCACACATCAACCCAGCCCAGACCACTCACAGTCGCACACAATTTGGTGGGAGCAGCAGCAGGGGGGGGATCCGAAACAGCAGGCACCCGCCTCAGGCGATCCAGGCCCACATCCATAACCTCGTTCCAATCGCCTCCCACCATGGTCAGTACCTCCGGAATCTCATCCCACAGCGCGAACAGCCGCTCAGACAAGGCCCACTGCAGAGGGGGGGGGCGTACACGCTACCAAAAACCACTTGCTCGGTACCCAACAGGCCTTTGATGAAAATATACCGGCCCTGAGGATCAATCCATTGCTTTTCATGCGCATAAGCCACCCTGCGGTGCACCAAGATAGCCACTCCCCGCGAACCCCTCGTGAAGCCCGCATGGTATACTTGCTGAAATCCGAACCTCTGGAGGCTAAGGGCCTTGGAGCCCAGCATGTGGGTCTCCTGAAGCAGCAGCACATCCACCATCTCTCTTTTCCCCCAACGCAGCACAGCCCCACGCTTGATTTTATCTAGAATACCCCTCACATTCCACGTCACAACCCGCAGGGACTTTTGAGGAGACATAGTAGTATTATCAGCCATTATCAACACAGTGTCCAGTATCCGGCCCTCCGCCCCACCCTGGCGCACCCCACAAAGCAATAAAATCAAAAGCCACATACACGTGCGGTCCCACCCTCCCAGCCCGAACACTCAGCGCCCCAACACCCACCAGGCCACCCCAAGCCCGAACTTCCCCAAACGCCAACAACAAGGCAACCCCCCCCTGCGCCCCACACCCCCAACCCCAATACCTCAGAAAACAGTGAAGTATCTGTCGCGGCATGGAGAGACCCGGGTCCAGAACAGAGAACCCAGGGCCCGCCATACCAATGGATCCCAACACTCCCATTAGCACACACTCACCACCCCCCCAACAACACCCACTACTCGTGAGGGTCTAAGGCCCATAGAAACCGCCACCCGAGCCCCGCAGTGGCTCAACCCAGAGCCTCAGAGTGTTCCAGGAGCATAGAGATAAGCACAAATAGAGTCATATGGAACAGTCTCACCAGCCGATCCATTCCAGCATAAAGCAACACCAATGTCCAGGCTCCACCAGGGTTCAACTGCCAGCATCAGAGTGTTCAGAGTCAAGTGCGCCGTTCGTCTGCGTCGTACTGGCGGAGGCTGACCTTTTCTTAGATCTGGACCTTCGACGTCGTCCCTTCCGGTTGGTACGGTCCGTCCGCTCCGGTGATGACCTTTGGGACCCGCTAGGGTCCAGCCCCGGCTGGGCATGTGGCCGAAGTCGCACCGTCTCGTCGGTCCAACGGAATACCTCCTCGGGTGTATCGAAGAAGTGCGTCCGGGACTGGTGTACCACCCGCAGGCGGGCCGGGTACAGGAGAGAGTATTGGAGCTTCAGGCCTCGCAATTTAGCCTTGGCGGCCACAAAGGATTGTCGCTGCTGCTGAACCATTTTCGTGTAGTCCGGGAAGATCATTATGGTGTGATTGTCATAAGTAAGCGAACCCTTGTTCCTCGCCTCCCGCAGTATGGCATCGCGGTCATGATAGTTCAGCAGCCGGGCAATGACCGGCCGAGGACGCTCCCCCTCGGGCGGCCGTTGAGTCAAGGCCCTGTGTGCCCGTTCAATCACAAAGCACGCCGACAGTGTCCCCTCAGGGACCCAGCTCTCCAGCCAGTGGGTCAGGAACCGCTCCATGCCATCTTTCTCACACCGCTCCGGAAAGCCGATAAAACGGAGGTTATTTCTCCGTGCGCGCCCTTCGGCATCTTCCACACGGGCCGCAAGAGTCTTCTGGACACATTCCACCTCTGCCATTCTTTTCTTCAGGGCGCCGATGTCCGTTTCGGTCACCGAGATGCGAGATTCAGTCTCAGTGATCCGCGCCACCGCGTTCCGGAGGTCCTGGCGAAGCAGTGTAACGTCCGCTCCCACTGCCCCAATTTTGGCATCTAGCATGTCCCGGGATTGGGTAATGGCCGCCAGGATAGTCGCGTTGTCCGGCCCCGATCCGCCTCCGCCGCCAGATGCCCCGGCGCCGCCACTGGGCCCGGCAAACTTGTCCATGGGGCCCTGCTTAGGCGGGCCCCCTCCACCACCCCTGGTCATGGCCGCTCACGGACACAGCGGGTCTTCACACTGGACGAGGCGGGCGCCGCCCGCGGCAGGGTCAGCAGGCCTTGGGCAGCAAGTCCACTACTATGGGCACAGGAGGCCCCCGGCCCCGCGTCTGGACGTCGGGTCTGGTGACCGTGTCTGAAATTGTGGCAGGCCAATGTGACCCCGGCGTCACGACACTCGAGGCCCCGGCTTCATAGGAGCGGACAGGCCCCCACTACGCCGTGTCACCCACAGGTGTTCTCAGGAACCAGAGGAGGCAGGGCACCCCCGTAATCCTCAGGCAACCAATGCTGCAGGGCACGGCCGAGGTCTGCGCCGCCTATGCCACACAGCAGCGCGCCTACAGCCGCCCCTCGGCGGTCCGAAAATCGATGTCCCCGGCTTCTAGCCAGCCGCTAGGCCGCAGACCGCCGTCGGCGCCTCAGGGTCCCAGAGGAGATGGAGCCGCCAGATCCAGGCACCGGAGAAGACAGGGCCCACTCCAGGACCGACGGCGCTCGCCAGGCACCACCCGCGGGCTCGGGGTCCGAGTGCTTCAGGGCCGTCCGGGGTCTGCACCGCTGACGTCACCCTCGGCAGCGCTCCGGCAGTTGCCACTCGGCGTCTCCAAAATCGAGGTCCGCGGCTCACGGCCAGTCGCCAGGCCGCACACCGCTATCGGCGCCTCAGGGTCCCGGTGGAGACGAAGTTGCGGGATCTCGTCACCGGAGAGAGCAGGACACACTCCTGGATCAGTGTCTCTAGCTAGGAATCTCCTACGGGCTCGGGGGCCAGGATAAATGACGAAAGTAAATTCGGGCCGGCGGGAGCTCTACTAAGCTGCGACCGCCATCTTCGCCCGCCAAGCCACGCCCCCCAACTTTGTAATTTTAAGATGGTGTTTTGTGTTTGATCAATGTATTTGTGGGTTCAAAGAGTATGTAAGTAAATAAATAAACACATTCATTAATGTATGACACATAGAAGAGTGCTGGAGAAGTTAATGTAGAAAAGTCTTAAAAAAAAGATGAACAGCCTCAGCCTGAATAAGTAAAAAATCCTGTCCAAGACCTTGTCAAGAACGCCTTGTAAAGGAGGGATAACAGGAGATTGTAGAACACCTTGTCAAAAGGCAGCCGAGATGGGTAATAAGCCAATAAAGATAAGACAACCCTTTAGCACCAAACCACAAAGAATCTGAGATCATCAACAACAACAACCATCTCAGACTTAGTAATTTGGAGAGGACAGAAGTCCAGTTGCCAAGGTTCAGAAGACCATAATTGTCTAAAAATGTCGATATGTTATTATTGGTCTCTTTCTCAACTATTTCAAAAGGAAGAGGAGATGTGGTTCTACAGTTGCTTCACATTGTAGGCTCTGCCTCAAGTTTTTTTTAAGTAAGTCACACCCCAGGTCTGCTTCCAATATGAATTGACCAAGCAGGACAGAATGATGGCAATTTATAAGCAGGTAAGTACAGGGCAAATGGTGACAACTGCATCACCTGAATATGTTACAAATCGGTGGGTGATCCCGTTTTATATGAAAATACCTAAATCCCTATTATTCTATAAAGTAAGCAAATCAGAAGTAGAGAGGAAAGGTTCTAGTTGCTTAGAGAGATACAGCAGCAAATCAACTCAATTTTGCTCAGTAATAAGTTAAAAAGAGATTCACAGAAAGTTCCTGTTGATGGAATAGAACGATTGTAGCACAATGGAATAGATTCAATAGATATTAACCATCTTCATAGGCTCCTTTGAAACATTACCTGCTTCAGAAATACAAAGGCATAATAGGATGACCCTTTATTTAAAACTTTTCAAAACAAGTTGATGATCCATTCATGATGAGTGGAGTAGTCAAAATGCCAATCATGTTTCGGTTTTCTCAAATTGTCTTTAGTAATTCCAAAGTTATTTGAGAAGCAGGGTGCATAAGGTGTAAGAATGTTGTTAGACAGTTTTAAATAGGGGCACTTTGTCCAGGATCAAAGTTAGCCAGGCATCATTGAAGGGCAAAAACTCAGAAGGCAGAGAGATAGTAGGCATAAAAAAATGTTTAAATTATTTTTGACCAAAATCATCCAACTAGTGAGAAGGCCAGCTGTTACACATGTGATTGGTCATGGAGGGCTCAGAAAAATAGCTTAGAAGTTGGTCCAAGGCAATGAGAGAACTTAAGAGCACCTTACATGCGAATGTAAGAATGAGTATGGACACCATCATGGTTTGGCTTAAAGACAAATTGTGGATGGTCTGATTTATTGTGCTAGAACGTTAAGCCACTTCCACGAAAGTGTTGAAAATTCCAAAGGCGAGAAAATGAGAGGACCCGGTAATAAGAAATTCAGAAAGTGAGATGTGTGCATTGATGCCATTTTATGTGTTTTTGGTCTGGCCACCAATGTTGTGCCACACGCCAATGCACTGTGGAAGACTAATAAAGGGACGTGCTTACTTTGTCGTGTACTGATTGTAACAGAGAGGGTATGACTGAAGAGTTAGTGTCTCCAGAATATTGGATTAGGGAAGGCTGACCCTACAATTCCTGATTTGAACTTCCCTAGACATGTGGAGGAGTCCCTGTTGCAATTTGCACCAGGGTGTGGCAGACCATTCTCTGAGGCTTCCCATTTTAGGAGCCCCACTTCTGAAAGCCAGAGATGCAAAACCTATTTGATTACTCAGGTTGATATCCACATTAACTATAGCTTTATATGAGGCTGGCCAATGAATGTAAAGCGAGAGGAGATTATTAAAAATGAGTAAATGACTGAATGACACTAAAGCTGCAACAGATTTCAACTTATTTGCTTTGGAATACAAAGAATAGTGGTGAGGGGAGACGAAGAATACAGCATCCATATTCAAAGCTTCAAGATTCACCTTTTTTAATCTGACCCTCCTCTTCTCACTACATCGTCTGGTGTGATACCCTGCACCATAATTCGGTTGAGGCTCGTAATCCTTTAGCTCTTTGGCTAGTGGATGCTTCTTGATCTTCTTGGACTTCTTGGGTGTGGTTGCAAATGACTATGTGAACAAGGTCTGACAAGGCACTCAACTTAATGTTCATTGTGAGAAAATGTTTCTTTTTGCTTGAAAAGCAATTTTTTAGACTCTACACACTGGGCACTGCTGCCCATTGCCCAGTATGTATGCTATGATAACTAAAACATGTAGAAAGAGGCTATTCGCTGATTGGCTAATTTAACCTTTTGATATTCTATGGCATGTGGTGCAGTAACTTTCAGAAAGTTATCTTTTCACTTCCTGAATCTCCTAGGGGTTCATTTCAATTAGCTCTCCAGCTGGAGCCTAGTGAATGATTAGCCCTTATGAAATGTGAAAACAGTGTTTTCTCTTTCCATGCCAGAAAGACCAGATGAGTTGTAGCCAGGAACAAAATATAGAATCAAATTAACCTTCCCTGTCACAAGCAAATGTTTGATGACACATGGAAAGGCCCTAGCTATTGTCTTCTAAGTTAGGCAGGTATCAAACTGAGGGCCCGTTTCACAAAGGTAAAGTTAGATCCAAAGTCTAAGTTTAGATCAAAAGTCTAACTTTACTAGTTTTTGAAATTCACAAAGGGGCTTACGAGTAGTATCCTTATGACTATGGAAGTTCTGCACTTAGGTGGACTTCTACTCTGGGGGCGGAGGTTCTGCACTCAGGGCGGGATCTCTGTACTCTGGCAAAATCCTTGCACTCAGAGTGGAGATTCCGCACCCAGGTCAGAGAAAGTATAATTACACATACCTGCAGACAATTTATGCCACCACATCCCATGCATTGCAAACCACATAAATGCAGCACACATTCAAGGCTCTAACATTCCACACACATATGTCACCTGCCTGCTCTGCACCTTCCCTTGTGCTAGCATGACAAATATCAGGAGGAAGAAGAACTTCACCGTGAAGGAGACTGAGATGATTGTCAGTTTTTTTGTGGGGAACTAAAAAAAGACACGGTCATCCTCCATTCCTCAGCAGTGCAACAAAGAAGGCAGCCCTATAACAGCAGTTCGCTAATGTAGTCAGTGAATTGAGTGAGGATGTTCAGACCGTCACAGTGATCAAAAAGAAGCAGCAGGAGAAAGGAGGCGAGTGGGAGAGAAGTTCACCATGGTGCAGGTGACCAGAGCTCTCCCTGGTGGACAAACTGAACCCGACTCCTTCTCACAGCTCTTGAGAAGGACTTCATCTCTACCATGCACCTCCACATACTGCATGGGCTGCCTGTGAATGATGACATTAATGTGGTGCCAAATAATATATAATACTATGAACTGCAAATGTGACTATGGAGGTAACCTCAAGTTTGTGCAAATATTCATGGTGATTTAGACTTTCATGTGTTTCATTTTGTCTATCGAACAACAAGCCCTAAAATTCTATGTACTGGAAATGTTAACTTCCAATTTCTCATTCACAAACAGTGGCTTATCTCTGCTGGTGATTACAATTTACTCCGGTATATAGCTCACGAACATGTACAATAGTCAGTAACCATCACAGTAATTTAGTAAATATGTGAAAAGTTGTACATATTTCTAGGAAGGGTGCATCCTCCTGCATGGTTACCCCAACTTTTTGCCTGGTGCTAAGCTGACTGGGATCCTGCTAATCAGGACCCCAGTCTCTCTGCTTTCTCCCTTAAATTGTTATGTTCAGTGCTTAGGTGCATCGCAGATTGGATACTGAGGTACCCTTATCAGTCCCTAGTATATGATACTAAAGGACCCAAGGCATAGGTACATCAGAGGTCCCCCAAGGGCTGAAGCGGGTATTATGCCACTCATTGGAGGACATTCATACTGTAACTACAGGCCTGCCATTACAGCCTGTGTAAGCCCATGCTAGCATCACGTACTAAAGATATAGTTTTCGTATATCTAGGGTCATTGCACTTAAAACCTATAGGTCACCCCTACAGCAGGCCTTTTGCAATCCTGAAGGCAGGGTGTTTGGTTCTAAGTGTGAGGATGCCCCTGTATGAGCAGAACACCCCTACAGTCGACAGAGTCCATTCTCCCGGGTTGTAAGTGAAGCAGCCATATACCATATAGACGGGCGCTGCGTAATTACGCGATGACCATCTCAAAACTGGCTGCAACTAATCCTATCATGTTTGGTATCAAACATGTTGGAATCATACCCCCACACCATAAACGGTGTGGGAGGTATGTCATACCCTCACACCGTAAACGGTGTGGGAGGTATGATTCCAAGCACTGGAAGAACCCTCCGTTAGGCTCTCCATGCTCCCGGTGCCAGTCTTCTAGTCCCGGACAGCACAACATTGCTGCTGCCGACCAGAGACACAATTCTGCCCTCCTGCTACTGAGCCAATTTTGAGCAGGGGAAGGCAGAATAATAGGTATTCTGTCACAGGAAGATGTGACCACCTCCCAGACAGGATTTAGTGTATTGGAGCTGGGTGGGTGCGCTTGCCAGCACCACTCAGTCTGCATGAGGGGCACATTTGGTGTCCCCTTGCCTAGTCCAGTTCAAACCAGCTCTGGGAGCTGTTGACTCCCAGTCTGGTGCGAAACTGGGCAAAGGACTGGGAAGCATCCTCCCCAGCCCCTCCCAATATTCTGTCACTGGTTGGACCTACCATTGCCTCCACTGTTACCTGCCTGATTTATTCCTCATTGGATAAGGGTGTGGTTCCCTCAGAATGGAAAAGGGCAATGGTGCGTGCATTGTTAAAAAAGCCCGACCTGGACCGTACTGAGCTGGGTAACTATCGCCCTGTGTCGCTCCTGCCAGGAATCAGCAAGATAGCGGAGAAAAATGTAAGTCACTCCCTCTCTGCCTTTCTGGAGTCCAATGGTGCTCTCCAATCCTCTCAGACAGGCTTCCACCCCGGCCAAGGGAAGGAGACCGCAATACTTTCAGTGGTGGAAGAGACCCGGAAAATACTGGAAGCAGGAGGAGTGGCAGCAATACTCCTCCTCGACCTGAATGCGGCTTTCGACGTGGTTAATCACCTTGTCTGATTCACCGCCTCAAGAAAGTTGGAGTGACGGGAACAGTGCTATTATGGCTGCAGTACTTTCTAGAAGGGAGATATTTTCAGGTTTTTGAGAGAAGTACCAACTCACAGCCCTTGCCCCTACAGTGCGGAGTTCCACAGGCTTCTTCACTGAGTGGTGGCCCCATTTGGGATCCATATGGTAACCTACGATCAATACCCAGTTGGTTGTAGCTCTGAACCATTCTAGCCAACAGACCAGTCTCCCTTCCTGATTGCAAGAAGTGGTAAAATGGATGAGTTTATCTCATCTGAAACTCAATGGAGCTAAAACAGAGCTTATGATTCTTGGTAACTCTGTAAGTGTGTTCCCCAAAAATCTTTGGCCATCCACCATGGGCCCAGCACCGATCCCCAAAACAGATATCAAAAGCCTTGGAATCTGGTTTGATCAGAATCTCACCTTTAAAGCTTAGGCAAGGAAAACGGTCTCCCTATGTTACGGTGTACTGAGAGTCATTCGCAATATTCTTCCATTCCTACCTCCGATTGCAAAAAGACTAGTGATCCAGGCTCTAATTTTGTCCAGACTTGATTATGGAAATGCTCTGTATTTAGCTGCCCCAAAGGAGGTGATCTTAAAACTGCAGGTAGTGCAGAATTGTGCGCCGAGGATGCTTACTGACACCCCTAACCCATGTTCAGCTACACCTTCATTACATGCTCTTCACTGGCTCCCAGTAAAGGAGAGAATACACTTTAAGGCTCTCTGTATAGTCCATAAGGCACTGAAGGACGGAAAATCTATAATTTCAAATGCCATGATCCACACTTATAGGGCTAATAGGAAACTCCGCTCTAATGAGCTCCATCTTACGATGGTCCCTAGGATCAAGAAGGCTAGAAGTGGTGGAAGGCTTTTCTCGCTAAATGCTGCCAAACTCTGGAATTAACTCCTGTTACACCTACGGAGGGAACCGATCCATCTAAAATTCCGGAAACAACTTAAGACCTGGCTTTTCCCCTAAAAGATCGTCGCCCATAGCAATTTTTCACAGGGCTGGGATGCCTTCTGGTAGCCATGCGCTGTACAAATGCCACTACAATACAATACAATACTGTCCAGTCCCTCCCCTGGGAGGGAACCCTGAATCGTCCCAACCCTTTCCTTTGGGCACTTAAGATCTTACCTGGGTGTACGTCGGTAGATTCGTCTTGGGACACGATTCAATTGAGACACCACTTCGAATTTAACCGTCTGGGCACTCTGGACTTTTGGTGGATTTTGTTTGGCCTAGACTTCGTCCCCCTTTCAGTCTGCTGCATCGTATGTGCCAATGCACCATACGAGAACCTTCCAAGGCCAGTCAGCATTCAAGACACTTAAAGGAATCTCCTTTGAAGTGAAGAAGTCACTTCCCTGCATCTGCAGGCACCGTAACTAAGCTGAATGGTCTGATGATCCTGAGCTCCTACAGACTCTGAAAGGTTCAACAATACAGGTGATGGTTCTCCATAGCTCTCGAGGCCTGCCCTGTCTCTCATCAGGTTTAAGGCCAGTATCCCTCATGGGAGCCGCAGGAACCAAACCCCTGTGCACCACGTCGACTTGCCGTTGCAAAGGCTTGTTGGCTTCCTTCCATCAAGATCTTCAGGCTCCAAGTAGCCCCAACCATGAGCAACTCTATTGACCAAAATCTTCATCCACACCACATCGTTTGCATCGTGACCTGCATCTTTTGGTGAGCTGCTCAAGGTCCTCTTGCCACACCAGTGCCTACGGTCTGTGGGTCCTGTTGATGGTCATCTTTGTTTATTTTGGGCTTCCCTGATTGCTTGGAGTCTGCTCTGACCAGCCTGTTTGTGGTGAGTCCCTTGAACCTTTTTGGTCCTGACATTGCACCTTCTTCAACATCCATGTTGTTTGCAGTTGCCAAAGTTTTTTTGGTGCTTCTGACGGACACCAACCACTCAGCTCTTGACATCCTACATGGGACAGCTCGTGCACAGCATCTGGTTCTCACAGCTGCAGAGTCTGGTCACAGTCAACTCTCCTGCAAAACCCAACATCGGTGGGCATTCGTCTTCCAGGTCTCTGGGTCACTCCTGAGTGGCATAGACTCTGTCCCCTCTGCTGGTAGGTACCTTTCAACTAGAATCCACCTTCAGATTCCACCGGACACTTTCTCCTTCTCCAGCTGCAGCACTTTCCTGAAGTTCTCCATTGGGTTTGACAGCAGTTTCCGACATCACTTCACACCTATGCAGCTGACTTCCCTCGTGTAGGAAACATGGGTACTAGGGTATCCACATGTGGGGTGGCTCTCCAGCCTTTTGCCTTCCATGGGGTTTCTTCAGGTTCCATTGGTAAGGGTCCTTTTTCTTTAAAATTGCAACCGTGACTTACACGTTGATTTGTACGGAGAACGCAGTTGTGTCCCCACACTGCACACAATCTCATTGGGGTTCCTTGTCACTCACTGTGGGTGGTTCCTTGGGGGCCCGGCACTCATACATCCTCTGGACCATGTCTTAACCCGAGTCATGGTTCTTATACCACTTTTTTAATATATGGTTTGGTCCCCCTGGGGTTCACTGTGTATTCTGTGCCATTTACACGATTTCTATGCAAAGTAGTCTGTGCATTGTGCATATCTCCGGGTAGGAGATATCTAAACATTTTAGAGAGTATAATACAATAAATACATATTTTTATAAATACCTTGTTTGGTTCTTTTTCATTTAATCTATACATATAGGATTGCATTCTGGTAAAACAAGCTGATTTACACTCCTTCTGGACTAAGCCTGAAGGCTGCTCTCCAAAGTTACCACTCAGAGAAGTAGTGTGGCTCACTGGTTAGAGGCGGCAGACCCGAGAGCAGAGGACGGCCCGGGACCAGGGTTCGATTCCCGGCGCGGCAGGTTTCTGGACCAGGGTCAGCGGACTCGATAATTCTCTCGCCTCGGTGCCCACTCTGATCAGCGATCACACTCGGCAACTCTGGGCATTAGCTTGCCTCATCTTCACTAACGGCCCCACCAGACCGCCGGGGATGCCTGGTCTCACCCTGGAGATACCCATTAAGGGACCATCTCTCAGGGAAGCCAGGAAGGGTTTCGCAGCGGTCGAAGCGCCTTGGGACCCTACGGGTAAGTAGTGCGCTATATAAATGCCTATACATTTACATTTACACAGAGAGCTTTCTATGGTTGTCTAAGACCTCCTAAATCACCATAAGGGTTGTTCGTACTTCATATACCAGGCCATCCTCTCACAATAATCCTCATTTGTTGGTATTGTCTGTTGAATGCTACAATTTATGTTAATAAACAGCTATAGTAGATCACCCACTGGAGCAGAAGTTCATGGCATGAAGAAAGGCAACATCATTGGGCAGATCAACCAATACTATCAGCACAAATTGGTATGCAAATATGGCCAGAAGTGGGTCCTATGTACTACATTGTGATCAGACAACCCATAGATATATTACAAAGAATCCATCAATAGTCTCACACATGTTAACTGAACTTGGATATGTTGTTAATAGCATGTGCCAACTAGAATGTGAATTCTATGACAATCATAACATTTTAGGCTCTGTGATGTTGGCCAGGAAAATACTTACTACTAAAAGGCTCTCTGCTAAACGTACTGGTTTGAGATATGGTCAGGCACCACACACTGGGCGGATCGTAGACTCCGGTAAGTACACTTAAAAATGGCTTTATTGGGGGGAGGAGCTATGTGTCCGACCAAGATGGCCGCGTGAAGGTCCAGCTCCGCCAGACCTGTCCCCCTACTCTGATATCCTGAAGCCCATCCTGGTCATGGACCCTGCCGCTCGTTAGCGGAGGGTCAGCAGTGCGCTGTCCTGCAACTCAGACCCGCTGCGGCATTAGGGGCCGGAGCTACGCCTCTCGCTGTTTGAGGCCTGTCTGCCGGCTGGAGCCGGGGACTGGGTTGGCGGAGAGGCCGGCCGCCAAGACAACAACACCGGAGCCACAGACCAGAAGTCGTCGGTCGGGCAACGGTACAGATTTGCTGTTGCCAGCGATATCGGCGGAGCTATGGTGGCATAGCGAGCAGTGGGTGTAGGCCCCCACCTGGTATGGTGTATGCGGAATAGCGGCTTTGCTTGGGACTGCGGATGGCCACCCCACCTGGATTTAAGAGAGCAGTTAGTTCACTGCGGACCGCAGGAGACGTATTGGGAACAATGCTGCGAGATACCTGGTGACCTCAGCTTGTGTGGCACCCACCCCACCCCCCTAGTTTACTAGAAGTACCCCTTTTGGCTGCGGGGCGCTCGAAGGGGCAGAGTAACAGCATGCTGGTCTTCTGGGTGGGGGCAGCTGCCTAAGTACCCCGCACTGACTGATAACAGACTGTTGACGCTGGTCCCCGACCTGGCGGACACCTGCAATACTGGATCTTTGAATGGGTAAGGGTCCACGTGAAAGTAGGAGGTGGCGCAGCGGTTCCATCTGGATACTGGCTGGGAGGAGGAGTGCTCCCTCTCTTTGAATTTTTTCCTTTGGGCATTTGGATTGTAGAGTTGACCCCTCCTGAAGGCGAGACATCGCGGGAGACCCCCGCTATCCATGGGCATGGTGTTCGGCCTGTCGGGTCTGGTGCCTGACGCAGCTGTTCGACCTGGGCATGGCTGCACCTGTCTGCGCCGGTGGGTCCCCTGTGGCTCTAGATTGGAATTTCAGTGGCCCAAGTAATTTTCTGTGGCAGTGGCCTTGCAGCTGGGCCCGTCCTGGGAACCGGGCCATTTGGTGGTGCTGTCCAGTTACTCGTTGCTGCTTGGCCGGGAGTAGCTGTGCGCTGTTGCTGTGCCTGGGTGAAGTGGAGTGGCCAGGGATCCATTGAGGAGGCATTCACTATGGCAGCTAAGTCAGAGAGTGACAAGCAGCAGTCAAGAACCTCTAAGGGGTCACGACAAGTCCAGTATAATAAACTGGATCGCTATACGGTGCCTCGGGGGTCACCGCCGGATTTGAGGCGGATTCAGTCGAGTGGAGGAGATTCGTCTGGCCAGCCAGCGGAACCAACGCTGCTTGATATGATGGCGGTGATCAACAGTGTCAAGTCTTCGCTGGGACAAAAGATGGAGATGTTGGACCGCAAGCTGGACACTGTTACCATTGAGGTCAATCTCATACGGGCGAACCTTACTAAAACAAGTGAGAAAGTCAAGTCCCTAGATATTAAGACCGCCAGTTTAACAGACGACGTGGCACAGCTCCAGCGGGAAGTGCGGGACCTTAAGGCCTCCTGCGTACTGACCAATTGGAAGTTCGATAATTATGAAGGAAGGGCTCGCAGCAATAATGTCCGTCTTATTGGCGTTCCTGAGAAGGCCGAAGGCCCGGCCCCAGACCTTTTTGTCGAGGATATCATCCTCAATCATCTCAAGCCCAAGGGACTGGGTAACTTCTTTACGATTGAACGAGCGCATAGAGTGTCAGGACGGAGGCACAGGCCCAGGCCCCTCCTCGCCCGATGATTGCGAGGGTGTTAAACTTCAGGGACAGAGACGCTATCCTGCAGGCCTCTCGGTCGGGAGGCCCCCTTAAATTCGAAAACTCTACTATTTCCCTTTTCCCGGACTTCACCCAAGCAGTCCAGAAACAGCGTCAAAGTTTTCTTTGAGTGATGATGAAGCTTAGAGATGGAGGTCTGAAGTATGCAGTGAAGTTTCCCTCCCGGTTGAGAGATGAGGCTGAGGGTAGAGTTTGGTTCTTCGATAATCCAGAGGTGGCTTCAGACTGGTTGGAAAATCGTCCCCCGGGTGGATCGGAGCAGCAAGAGCATGATGGAGGCGGCGGACTGGAGGAGCAGGAATGACGGCGAATACAGACTGTTTGGGACTTTTGACATTTGTCAGGTAGTGGGCTTGACCCACGTGTACTTTGTTCGTATTGATCCCAGAGTTGCATACTGTTAAGGACACTAATAGTGAGGTATTTTCGGGGGAGGGGGGGGAGACTGGGTCCTGGTTTCCTCCTCTTTTCTACCTTTAGTTAATTAGTAGCTTAGTTTGTAGTTGGGATGCTGGGCGACAGACACACTGCTAGTTGGGGTTGGGCATTGGCCATAGGCAGGGGTGCAGGGAGGGGGGTTGGGGTTTGGATTCGATGGGGTTTTTTGATTTTGAGATTTTCTTGGTTTGTTTTGTGTGCTTTTAATGCATCTGGTGACAAATCTATAATAGGACTGCTTCCATAGCACCATAATGTCTACTCTTAGAGGGGGATTGGGGAATAAATGTGCTCAGTTGGAATGTGAATGGTCTCGGGGATAACATTAAGAAGGGAATGGTGAACCAGCTGATTAGGCGTCATTTCCCAGATGTAATGCGGCTGCAGGAGATGCATCTTGTTGGTAATCGTTGCATGGCCCTACACAAGGGGAGATAAAAACTGGTGGCTCATTCTGGATTCACCACCGGATCCAGGGTGACAGGTATCCTAATGAAGAACTATTTTCCCCTATCCATCCAGGCCACATGGACTGACCATAGAGGCAGGTATATCAGCATAACGGGGCAGTGGGAGGGGAGAACCTTCACCTTTATGTCTGTTTATGTTCCACCAGGCCTGCAAACTGATACTTTTCGAGAACTGGGGGCAATTTTCCTTACTCTGCCCATGGGCTTATTGGTGATGGGTGGGGACTTTAAAGCGGTGTTAGATGGTGAGGTAGATAGACACCCAACCCGAGCTTTGAGGCCGTCCCAGAGGTGGCCTCCTGATTTTTTAGAAACAACAGGGCTAACTGACAGTTGGAGAATGAGAAATCCAGGCGAGATACACTACACACACACATCGGCTGCTCACAATACCCTATCCAGAATAGACTATGTACTGGTGCCGGCGGCTCAGGTAGCAACGGTCAGAGAGGTTCGGCACTTGGGTAGGGGAATCTCTGACCACTCACCGATATGGCTCCGGATAGAGATTGATCAGCATGACCTAGGAAGAATAGCCGCCATAAACGCATGGCACCTAAGAGACCCGCCACCAAGAAAGAAATTGCCACGTGCACAGATAGGTACCTTTACGAGAATGCAGAATCCGTCAATTCGGCTCTGACCTTGTGGGAGGCGTACAAGACGGTTATCCGAGGAGAGGCTTTATCTTTATTGCAGGGAAAAAAAGGAAAAGTCGGGCAGAAGTAGACCGAGTGGAAGCGGAGGTAACCAGGATGGAGACTGAGGTATCAAAGGATGTGACCGCCGAGGGTGCGCACCGGTTGAGGCTCCTTCAGGATGAATACAGGAATCTAGCAAGAGATAAGGCCAAATCACAGCACGCTGACACTCAGAGCAGGATATACGAACACAGAGATAGAGCAGGTAAATTGATAGCGTGGCTCGAGAGGGGAGAGTGGGTGTTGAGGCTAGTACCGGACTTGCAGAAAGGTGACTCCGAAAAGATAACTGACCCGCAACTTATAGCTAATGAATTCTCGGAATACTATGGTGAAGTGTATACCTCCACGGGGGGATTCACTGAGGCAGAAAACGCAGCCATGATACACGATATTCGTATGCCCATACTATCAGAGGATGACCAGAAATACCTAGATTCCCCTCTCACAAATGATGAAGTGGTGCAAGCTATTAGGGGAGTGCATTCCAGGAAGGCCACTGGCCCAAACGGTATCCCTGTAGAACTGTACAAACTGAGCGCAAACAGGCTGGCTCAGTTTCTTCTCGCTATGTTTGTTGAGAGTAAAGAGGGGGTCAGCTCCCCTACGATCAGCGGGTAGCTAATATCGCCGTCATTCATAAAGCAGGGAAGCCTAAGTTGCACTGCTCTTCCTAAAGGCCTATCTCGCTGCTAAATGCAAAGCCTAAAATACTGGCGAAACTCCTGACGACAAGATTGGCCAAAGTCATTACCACCTGGTTCACCCAGATCAGTCCGGCGGCTTTATGCCACGTCGAAACACGGCCCTCAACCTGTGGAGGCTACAATGGATATTGGGAGGTGCCCCACAGATTCAGGAGCCGGCGGTGCTGGTGTCTCTGGATGCCACCATGGCCTTTGACAGGGTCAAGTGGCCCTACTTATTCGCAGTTCTGGGGAAGATTGGCTTCGGCCCTGAATTCATCAACTGGGTCCATCTCTTGTATGCAGCCCCCCTCGCCAGGGTCGTGGTGAAGAACCGGAAGTACGCTGACTTTTCTCTGGGCAGAGGCACGAGACAGGGGTGTACCCTGTCCCCACTTTTATTTTCCCTGGCACTCGAGCCATTAGCTGTGTGGGTCCGATGGGGCCGGTCGATCAGAGGGCTGCGTTGGACACTGGAGTAGGAGGATAAAATTTCACTTTACGCCGATGACATCCTGCTATACCTCACCACTCCTAGGGAATCCCTGATCTGTTTTCGTGAAGTGCTTGCTATATTTGGGAGATACTCCGGTTTCGCGATTAACTGCCCGATACAGATTGAGCCGGTGGGGTTACGATACGTCGACGTTTAAGTGACACTGGACCCACGGTTGCGATATGTAAACAACTTAGACCCCCCACTGAACCGACTTAGGATGGACGTGGCGAGATGGAAAGTGTTACCTCTCTCTCTCTTGGGCAGGGCTGTGCTCTTCAAGATGATGGCCCTTCTCCGATTCATGTACGTGCTTCAGAACGCAATGGACCCGGTGCCGTCGTCCTACTTTAGGGAAATTGAGGCCCTTCAACAACAGCTTCTTTGGGAGGGAAAGCTGGGCATTGCCTTCTCTAAACTCTCCCTTCCCTGGTATGATGGTGAAATTGGCTTGCCAGATCTGCGGAAGTACTATTGGGCCTCCCAGCTAGCGGCGGTGAAACACGCTATATATGGGTCTCCCGGAGACCCCGGGTATGCTATGGACCGCGGGCTGGTGCCGGGGGTGACTTCACTATTGCGTTATATGCCAGGGCCGGCCGATTTCCCCTCGTTGGACCATCAGCTCATGCAGTCAGTGTGTGGCAAGCAGCTAATCGGCATCTTAAATGGGATGGAAAGCTCACACTCGCCACCCCATTGTGGAACTCAGAGAAGCTGGGCAGCCTGTGGAAACAAAGGGATTTGATAAGTGGGATCTCATTGGGATTATGCAGATCAGAGATATCTGGGGAAAGGATGCAATTCTCACATTCGGTGCCCTCCAAGAAAAGTACCATCTATGGGAGGGTGAGCGTTATCGCTACCTCCAAGTCCGGCACGCCCTGCTTACTCATATTCCCAGATGTCCTACACTCCCAGAAGCCTCCCCTCTGGAAGATCGAGTGCTAGACGATCATCTCCCGGAAAAGACCATTTCATTAATGTATAAAAAACGTATCCACAACATGGAGGACCCGCTGGTAATTATTAGGGCACAATGGGGCACCAATGGCTTGGAATTAGATGATGAGGACTGGAGGGAGGCAGTCTCCTCTTCGAAGGTAGTGGCTAGTATTCAGATGAGACTCCAATTAGTCCAGTTAAAGATCCTACATAGGTCATATGTCACGGGCCCCAGTTGGTGCACATGGGTCGGGCAGAGAGGGGAAGTGCCGGAGGGGGTGCGGGGAGCTTGGAACCTTCATGCATATTTTGTGGCACTGTGCAGCAATACAGGACTATTGGAGTAAAATTCACGGTAAGATGCGAGAGATACTGGGGTGGAGATGACAATGGAGGCTCAAAGGTGCGTTTTAAATGTCTGGGAACCTACGGACCTGAGTGTGAATGAGAGACAGTGGGCGACCCTGGCGTTTATGAATGCCAAGCGTAACATTGCCCCGTTGTGGGGTGCAGGCCAACCACCCCGGGTCGAGAAGTGGATGGAGGACCTGGATTGGTGCATGTACAGGGAGAGGTTGGTCTACATTGCTAGGGGCTGTCCCGCGAAGTGGGGGAAGGTTTGGGGAGCCTGGAATAGGTATTGTGGTGATATTTGTGCTCCTCCAGTTGTTCGGAATGAAGCAGTAGCGCAGGAGTCCCTGTGAACCCCAAATGTTATTCTGTATGTATTATCCTGTGGTACGGAAAAGTATGTAAGACAAATGTGAAGCGATGCATGTCACCTGATGTTTTCTTTTGTGGTTTTGTTAATAAAAAGATTTTTTTTTTAAATGGCTTTATTGAAGAATCTTAGGTTCTGATTATGAGTTTGGTGGTCCTCTTGTACGTCCACCACCTCTGTACTCCCCGGAGGAACGCCAAGCCTGTGGTGCACCCACCTGCCAGATTCTGAGTTGAATTCAGGGCAGGCAGGCAGCGGTGGTGTCATGGCAGTGGTCTGTTAGGTTCCTGGTGGAGCCTAACAAACAGACCGCCACTGTGACTGCACCTACAGAATGTTCCTGCATGGTGTGGCATGCATCATGTAATGCATGTCACACAGTGCATGAACAAAGGGGCCAACATAGGGGGGCACAACATGTGTCCCCCCCACATGCACCCCCATGGACAAATTTGTCTGGGGGCCCCTCCCCTGCATGTCCACCCCCTTTTCATGGCAGGGTCACTGACATGAAATGGGCTTTGGAAATGCAACTTGGATTATGCTCAGCGGTGCCAGCATCAGCACCACAAGCATATTCCTGCCCTTTCCACAACGCCACTGCCGCAGAATCCTGGATCTCGGCAGAGGCAGCGGTCCTGTGGTGGTCCGACAACACCCTCAGAATACGGTGGGTAGACCTGCAAGGGTGGCAGTGGTAAGACTGCCAGCGTTAGTATGGCGGTTCCAGGATCGCCGTACCCATAATAAGCCCCTTAGTCTTTGATATTATATGATATGTTAGCAGTATGTGATGTGTTTCTAAAGTCCCTGTTTTCACTCATCTCCATATGTTTGGAAATGGTTCATAAGAGTATACTACTTCATAACATGTTGACTAATGAAATGATGACTCTACATTTTAAATTAAAATAATATAGTCTGTGCCAAATTGCTTATATCTTCTCATCTAAAGAGGAGTAGCCCCAACTGTGTTGAAAGTGTATACCTATGACATATACATGTAAAATGCTTAGCATCATCCTTCATATTGAAATATGGATTTGTATGGTATGTTACAACTGCTGTCATGAGTTCCTTAGTTATCCAAAGGACCTCCTTCAGGGTTTTGAGAGACAGTCTGGCTGCAGCAGCCAGATCTACTACCATCCGTTCATCTGGTGAGGGTGTCATACAGTGTATTATTAATTCCCAAATAGTTCACAATAACCAAATCACTGAGAAAGGAAATTTGCAGATCTTGCCACTTTTTTGAAGCATCTGATGTTGGTGTGGGATATGTTCCCAACATAATCAGTGTTGTCTGTGTTCATTTTGCATGTCCACATTTTCACCCTGAGCATTAATTAGGAAGTCACTTCCTTCTGAAGCTGCTGGATTGAGGGCCATGTCTTTTGCCAATCAATCAATGAGCCAGGTTCAGCAGCTGACATCATGGTGATCTTAATCCCACACAGAGTTGTGAATGGAGCAGGTGAGTTTGATTTTGCATTGCACATCTTCATTCAACACCTCAGTGCTACAGTGTGAGCTGCCACAAGTAGTTTTACACTAACCAGGTCACATGTGACACATAAGATGGATGCAAAGGATATTTTCCCAACTCTTGTGTAGTAGTACCTGGCATACAATGGAAAATACTTAGAATGTTGCACCCTTTCTCTTACATGTGCTGACAAAAATGAATCGCTTGATGAAGCTAAACCATCCACTAGTGGAGGGCGGTTAGCAATCTGAGGAGAGGACCCAATCTTCCTCCAAGCAGCAATTTCAGCGGCCTGCACTGCTCAACAAGACGAGAATGAGTAGGAAGATGAGCAGGTCCTGGGTATTGAGGAGAACCTGAATGATGAGGAGTGTATTGTTGGCCCACTGGCCGAAAGACTGAAGCTTACATCAGGTCTGGCAAGCATTATACCTCCCACTTCCCCTCTAAGGATTACTGAGTCCCAATAGTCAGCCAACCAGCCACAGTGTTCACTTACCCCAACACAATCAACAACTTCTCACATCCCTCACTTCCCCGGTAGGTGTGTTGCTTTTCCTACACACTAATCCCATGACAGTGCATACCAGGCAGTCTCTCAAACATCTGAAGAACCTTACACCCCTGGTGAGGAGCAGGTATCCCCAGACATGAATCTAATCCACAACCAAAAGGTGTGTAGGCACCCACTGCCCCTATGTAGTCACAACGAACAACTGTGCTGGAACCCTCCGACCCTGTACAGACACAACCAACAACTGTACATGCACCACTCTCATCAGCTTTGTCAACTAACACACCTGCACAGGAAGATACACCACCCCACCCCCACATTGGCACCTACATAGGAAATGTGCTCACTCACAGACTCTCCCTTTACACATCAAAAGGTTGCTTTTAATTCACTGATAAATCACAAGTATGAGTCCTGGACACATCTGAGGATGGAGATGGGGCTGATAAGAGAATCATAGAGAGTAGGCCTGGGAGACTAGGATTAATCTTGTAATGCCCAGATCACTGTGGCTGACATCCAGGTGTGAACTCTAGTCACTCCTGTGAATTGTGCTGTGGGTCAAACAACTTTGGTGTCTTGCCTGCTGTGACAGACATCATTCCAAGTGACAATAAGAAAAAGAGAAGTGTACACTTCAGAAGAAGCAGACCCCCAAAATAAAATGTCAAAGTCTCAGACCCTAAATCACATGTTGGTGTCTGAAAATGGACTATGAGAAGAGGAGGTCGAGACCCCAAACTTTGTCACCTGCCCAGCAGCCAGACAGACAGTGTAATAAAGGGAAGCTCTGTATGGCATCTGCCCATGACGAGGACTGGGGCAAAAGCCGTTGAGTCACCCTGCTCAGTGTGGGGACATCACCCAGGGAACCAAAACCACCTGCCCTAGAGCCTGGAGCACCAACGTCTGCCTACTTGCTAAGACCAGTGTGTGCCTTGTGAGAAAGTGGAGAGCATTAGAGGGAGCAAGATCCAGTGGGGAGCCCTACAGAGAGGACTCCTTAAGTGAGGTGTGAGAATAACGGTGCAGTAAGTACTCGGAGGCAGGTGATAGATGCTTCTTGTAGATTTATTGTAGGAGGCTACACGGTTGAAGAGCAGGCAGGACATGTTCCTCCAATTGATACTCAAACACCAACAGCTCTTTTCAATTGTAACATTCTATCCTGCCTAGGCCACAAAGAAGTGGAATCCCTAAGTGGAATTCCATTACCTCACACAGGACTGCATTCATAAAAGCTGTCATTAAAGAGTACTGTATAAATACAAACTATAAACAAATACAAAACACCAATACTACAAATGGCTGTGCACCAATTGGGTTGTTGCCTGTTTGCAGGAAAGGCCTGGCAACCACTGTATGCCAGTAGAGGACGGCCATGATTTGTGCCATGTAAGAAGCGCCATGCAGGAGCTTCAGGTCTGCATACCTTATCGCTGTGACCCTGTATACCAGAGGGGGTCCACCATTGATTTTTTTAGGCCAAGAGCATTGAGACTTTTGTTGGCCTTTCTCTGCAGCCCTGCATGCCAGAATGAGCAGCCCTGGTGAGGGTGATCACAATGGAAAAGTATTGGCCAAGATGGAGAGTTTTGCGGCAATCCCATATGCCAGGAGGGGCTGCTGGTACCATTGTGGCCAAGGCTTAGAATGTATAGAGCTAGAAATAAATTACATATTTTTCTTATAAAAGTAAGTATTGACTGGACATTGAATTATTGATTCGTGCATCAATTATGAGTCATGCTCACTTACTGGTATCCACACTTCCCCCTTGATGAAGCCTTTGAGTGCTCACCCGCAGGTACTCCTGAGTCAAATGCAGAAGGGGTACTTCACCCAGTTGCTTCAGATACATATTAGGTCGGGCCCCGGAACATCAGGAGTAAAAGACCTCAACCACCATGGTTGGGCCCAGTAGCCCCTGTGTACCCCTCTAAAAGGGGTTCTGACATTTACTATACCTATAATACCTAACCTACAATACGGAACTGACCCCCTCCCAACCACATTGGATATACTATATGCCTGTCTTAGGTGGTGGTTTTGTGGGGGGGAAAGGGGTAACCTCTAGCAGCGACTGAAGGTACTGCTGTCTGCTCTAGAAACCACTTATATCTTACTCCAGTGTCCTCTAGTGACAGCCTATGGTACTGCAGCCTGCATAGCGAAGCAAAGATTTTATCTGTTGAAGGCCATGAAAAAAGTGAATGCCATTGCTTCTTTAAAACTAGAGAGACCTACAGGCTTTACCTTCCCAACACTGCAAAGAAACAAGGGCGAGTAAGAGAAAATACAAACGTTTCTGGTGAAATTGCTAATTGGCTTTTCGTGCAGGCTTCCTTTCGCAAATTGTTCAGGGGTTGATGCTCTCCATAGCCAAGCACAGTGATTTTACAGTACAAATGTAGCATTTCACATTTTTCCATTTCTACCAATGGTGGTGACATTTGTTTGTTAATCTTATTGTGCGTGAATGACGCGTTTCCCAAACATTTCTTTTGAAGTCTAGCTATTACGGAAGATACCACCAACGTTGAAACATATTTTGAGGCTAAGCAAACAGGATGAAAAACAAGTGAATAATTAAAAATGTAAATGTCATCGCAGTAGTCATTTCCTATTGAGCAAAATCATTAGGAAAAACAGACAAGGTTCGTCTAATTGTCTGGATGACATTTTCACTTTCAGGACAACACAACAGACTTAGAAAGATCAGTCATATAATGACGCCACTGCATAAATCTCCGTTACTTATTAGCATTAAATGACGAACACAATGCACACCATCATCCATACTGCAGGGACGGACTGAGAATCCTCTAGGGGGCAGAGTTGCATGTCCCTTGAGAGGCCTGGCTGCACAATGTAAACATCCGGTGTGGGGGGTGGGGCCTATCCACATAGGAATTGTAGAGTACGCAAAGCAGTTCTCCTTTAGTTCACTTTTACTTATTCTTACACAGTGGTCGAAGTGGGGGGAAAAAAGTAGGGGAGCTGTGGGTGGAGAATCAGGGGGCGGGAATAACTGAAGATTGAATCAGTGGGCGGAGTCAGGAGTGTGGCTAGAAATAGCAGAAAAATACCAATTTTTGATACGTTTAGCATTTCACTGACCAGTTACAGCTTGTAACGTTTTTTAATTAAAACAATGGATAAACATGTTTATTTGAGGTTTAATTCAGGAAAAAGCAAACACTCATAGGGAATACAGGTTTATGTAAAGCGTGTGAGATATAAGCAGGAACAATATGTTACCTTAATGCTTTTACTCTCATTGTTCAGAAATTCATGATTATTTTTTGTCTCAAACATTGAGATCATGAATACAGGGCTCCTCCTGTACACATGAGTTAAGCAGGGCTCAGAAGAGGAAGGGAGTCTTCAGGAGAATCTAGACTCACGGAAACCCACAAAGGTTCCTTCATATTCATGTCAGCCAGCTAGCTGCTCAATCATAATATTGCAAAAAGAACAACTGGTGGACAGAATGCAGAACAAAATCATACATTCACCCCAGTACAGAGATCTGGGCCTAAATCCATTGTTTCTTTGCTCACCATGCCATTCCAGTTTGGACCCAGCCATATGCAAATCAGTCTTGATCCTGCACCCAATGGGAACAGTCCAGCCCGAACTGCCAGGCCAGGCCCTCCCTGGACTGGAAACAAGCATCCTAAGACCGGTTTCGGGCTTTCAGCCCTCATCAGCCAGGATAGCTTGATTCCAGTGGCATGGAGAGCACAGTACTTATGTCTGAGCTTACCTGTTCCACTCGGGTGACAAATGCAAAAAGAACAATTGATGGACAGAATGCAGAACAATGTCATACATTCACCCTAGTTCAGAGATCTGGGCTTAAATCCATCGTTTTTTGCTCATCATGCCATTCCAGTTTGGACCCAGCCATATGCAAATCAGTCTAGATTCTGCGCCCAATGGGAACAGTCCAGCCCAAACTGCCAGGCCATATGTATTCAAGTGTCCTTTCATTCGGGAAGTGAACACAAAGCAGTACCCACTGCACTATGCACATAACATTTTGCTTTTTGATATGCATGGTACTTGTTCTTTGCAGCAGCATATTACCCCTCTGCACTCCCTTAGATGAGTAAAACAGCCACTAGACAAAACATGCTTCCATCTCTTTCCAGCAGGTACATTGATCACCAAAGTTATCTTGGCACTTGTATTGTTGACCGAAATCTGCTGAATATACACAGAACTTTGCAGTGTTTTCAAAACTCTTACACGTACAAAACCGGTCCCCCCCAAACGAAACTGGCCCCCTACCCTTCAAGTCGCCCTGGGAAACGCCTGCTCCTGCCCTTTCACTGCTCCTGCCCAATCAGTACTGCTCATGCTCGATCAACACTACTGCTTCATCAATTCCGCTGCCCTGTCACTTCTCCCGTCCGTCACTTCTCCTGCACTGTTCACTGCTCCTGCCCTGTTCACTGGTCCTGCCCTGTTCACTGTTCCTGCCCTGTTCACTGCTCCTGCCCTGTTCACCGATCCTGCCCTGTTCACCGCTCCTGCCCTGTTCACCGCTCCTGCCCTGTTCACCGCTCCTGCCCTGTTCACCGCTCCTGTCCTGTTCACCGCTCCTGCCCCGTTCACTGCTCCTGTCCGTTCACCGATCCTGTCAGGTCACTGCTCCTGCTCATGCCTAATCACTGCTTCTGCCCCTGCCTAATCACTGCTTCTGCCCCGTCACCTATCCTGCCCCGTTCACTGCTCCTGCCCTGTCACCTCTCCTGCCCTGTTACCTCTCCTGCCCTGTCACCTCTCCTGCCCTGTCACCTCTTCTGCCCTGTCACCTCTCCTGCCCGGTCACTTCTCCTGCCCGGTCTCCTCTCCTGCTCTTTCACGTCACCTGCGTGTCATGTCACCTGCCCGTCACTTCTTCTGCCCGGTCACTTCTCCTGCCCGGTCGCTTCTCCTGCCCAGTCGTATTTCCTGCCCGGTCGCTTCTCCTGCCCGGTCGCCTCTCCTGCCCGGTTGCCTCTCCTGCCCAGTTGCCTCTCCTTCCTCGTCACTTCTCCTCTCCCATCACTTCTCCTGTCCCGTCACTTCTCCTGTCCCGTCACTTCTCCTGTCTCGTCACTTCTCCTGTCCCGTCACTTCTCCTGTTCCATCACTTCTACTTCTCCTGTCCCGTCACTTCTCCTGCCCCGTCACTTCTCCTGCCCCGTTCACTGCTCCTGCCCCGTTCACTGCTCCTGCCCCGTTCACTGCTCCTACCCTGTTCACTGCTCCTGCCCCGTTCACTGCTCCTGCCCCATTCACTGCTCCTCCCCGGTACCACTCCTGCTCATGCCTAATCACCGCTCCTGCCCCATTACTTCTAGTGCTTCGTCACTTCACCTGCCCCGTCACCTCTCCTGCCCCGTCACCTCTCCTGCCCCGTCACCTCCCCTGCCGCGTCACCTCTCCTGCCCTGTCACCTCTCCTGCCCTGTTACCTCTCCTGCCCTGTCACCTCTCCTGCCCTGTCACCTCTCCTGCCCGGTCACTTCTCCTGCCCGGTCTCCTCTCCTGCCCTTTCACGTCACCTGCCTGTCACATCACCTGCCCGTCACTTCTTCTGCCCGGTCACTTCTCCTGCCCGGTCGCCTCTCCTGCCCAGTCGCTTTTCCTGCCCAGTCGCTTCTCCTGCCCAGTTGCCTCTCCTTCCCTGTCACTTCTCCTCTCCCATCACTTCTCCTGTCCCGTCACTTCTTCTGTACCCTCACTTCTCCTGTCCAGTCACTTCTCCTGTCCCATCAATTCTACTTCTCCTGTCCCGTCACTTCTCCTGCCCCGTCACTTCTCCTGCCGTGTTCAGTGCTCCTGCCGTGTTCAGTGCTCCTGCCCCGTTCACTGCTCCTGCCCCGTTCACTGCTCCTGCCCCGTTCACTGCTCCTGCCCCATTCACTGCTCCTCCCCGGTACCACTCCTGCTCATGCCAAATCACCGCTCCTGCCCCATTACTTCTAGTGCTTCGTCACCTCTCCTGCCCGTCACCTCCCCTGCCGCGTCACCTCTCCTGCCCTGTCACCTCTCCTGCCCCGTCATCTCTCCAGCCCCGTCACCTCTCCTGCCCCGTCACCTCTCCTGCCCCATCACTTCTCCTGCCCGTCACTTCTCCTGCCCCGTCACTTCTCCTGCCCGGTCACCTCTCCTGTCCAGTTGCCTCTCCTGCCCATCACCTCTCCTACCCCGTCATCTCTCCTTTCCTGTTGCCTCTCCTGCCCAGTCACTGCTCCTGACCTGTCACTTTTCCTGCCTCGTCACATTTCCTACCCCGCCACTTTTCCTGCCCCGTCACTTTTCCTACCCCAGCGCCGCTCTTGCCCGTTCACTTCTCCTGCCCCGTTCACTGCTCTTATCTGTTCACTGCCCCTGTCCGTTCACTGCTCCTGCAGGTTACCGCTCCTACCTATGCCTAATCACTGCTCCTGCCCCTGTCACCTCTCCTTTCCTGTCACATCTCCTGTCCCGTCACTGCTCCTGACACGTCAACTCTCCTGCCCCGTCTCTTCTCCTATCCGTTACTTCTCCTGCCCGGTCTTCTCTCCTGCCCTAGTACCTTTCCTTTCCTGTCGCTCCTGTCACCTCTTCTGTCCGGTCACTGCTCCTGCCCAATTCACCCTGTGTGCAACATTAACGAATGGATGAAAATGGGCCTGCCCTCAGTCTGTACGAGCTCAGGGAGGGGCTGCTGCAGCCTCTGGAGTTCAACAGAGAAGTGAGAGCAGCCCCTGGAATCTAATGAACAAAGTTATTGTTTTTAAGTTGGACTGTTCTTGCCGTCCCGGGATGCTTTTTTAAAAGTAAGAAGTAGGGGAACGGACTGAAATAATTTTTAGAAGTAGGGGCACGCCGTGCCCTTCCGTTCCCGCCCACTTCTACCACTGTTCTTACATGACTTTCTGAATTGACCCCAAAATATCTAAAATGGGTTCGGATGGCAATAGTCAGGGAACATTCATATACAATTAGTACAAATAGAAAGACTGAGCCCTCTTTGCCATTTTACTAATATGGAGCTGGATTGACTAATGTATGTAAGTACATGAAAGAGAACTCTGTACTACAGTTTTTCCACATACGGTAACACCGCCAAATGTGCGTCCTTTATTTCCAGCAACCTAGGATTGTAAAGGTACTCAGGGTTTGTTAATCACCCTAGAGGGGACTGAGAAAATAGGCAAAATAAAGCAAAATTTTGTGTGAACAAAAAAAAAAGAAAGAACAAACATCCTCTAGATAAAAGTGTCTTTGTTTAAAAATTAAACATGGCATCCACAAAATGTTTACTGTACTACAGTCACCATCTTACCACCTTTCAGGAACATGCAGAGCTGAATCAGGAAGCCTAATTTTTATATCACAGTTTTGGGATTACTCTAAGAGGTAGCCTAGTTTCCCTATTTTTTTTGCTTTCAGCCTACTTCCAATTTGTGGTGGAAACCATTCTGAAACCCATGAGTGATCCAGGAAAACTATAGATTTCTAAACATTAGACAAAATTCCAAATTCAGCAAGGGGTCATTTGTGCAGATCCCTCAAGGTTTTCCCAAGGAAAAGAACTATTGAAATAAAGAAAAAGAAAAAAGTTATGAATAAAATAGGCTTGTGACAACATTTTCATCAGTAACTTTTTGCCCCACTGGGGGGTATTCTAGGTGGCTGCACACCTGTGAGGCTCAGGAAGCTTGGCGATGCAATCCGGCATTTCTCCTCCTTTCTACCAGCTATAATTGCGATTTAACACCGTCTACCTGCTTGTTAGACCGCCCGGTCACACTGGGTAAAAAATCGTGGCGCTAGCACATCTCGGCGCTCACCAACTGAACTTTGTGTGCTGCGGGCGCAGATGCGGGGTCATAACTGGAGACCTGGTCGGCTGATGCACCTACCCAGCCCCGGGATCCCAAGTGGAGTTAGGCCTGCCCCTCAGCAGAGCCATGGTGGAGGTCTCTTGTCACACGCCAGCCTCCTCTACATTAGTGTGCATCCTGCCGTGCTGCTGACGCATTCAACTTCAGACGCCTGTGTATTGTACCTGGCGGGGAGAATGTGAGACACACGCCGGTTGCGGCCATTCCTTCTTGGCGCAGGGCACCCGATTTCTTCACCTTGCACTGCTGTGGTAGGCGCGTGAGCGGAGGCATGATGAGTACCCTCCTGCTCCCTAGGGACATTGCCTCTTTCCACACTATTACATCTGGGGCCTGCCACGCAACGCACCAACCCGAGGGACAGCTTGGTGAGGGTATGCTTGACATCTGTTTTCCCTACACGGGCCCGTTATAATCGGCCTGCACAATGTCTGCCCAGCTTTGGAGATACTGCACCAGCTGCCCTCCCTATCCATGCTCCTCCTGCGAGACCCCGCATGACAACTTCTTCTCTGCGGGGAACCGGAGGCACTGCTGTTTGCATTGCGCTCATATCAAAGTCTGCCTGTTTCCAGACGCCGGCAAGCAGACGCTTTACGCCTCACCAAGAGTGCTTTGCACCACCTGCTTTCCTGCGTGGCCTGCTTGTGGGTACTCCTTACAGCAGACTAACATTTGGAGTAATTTTACTTTTCATTCTCGAGCAGTAACAATCCATGCTGTGGCTCTTTCTGAAATGCGCTGACTAGGTGAGAAACTGCATGATGCTGCCTGCCTCCAGGCAGTGGATCCTTTTTTCCCCACTATTGAGCTGCTCTACGATACTCTTGCTCCCGGTGATACCCCTTTCCCCGATCCTGTTGTGCTGCTGCCCGTGCCTGCTACGCCTACATTATGCACAATATGGGGATTGGGTGACAACCATCTACCCATACTGCTCCATTGCCTAGATGTGTATAGCGGTGCAATGGGGAAGCCTAAAAAGCCATTAGCATAGACTGACCTTTGATGCCGAAAAAGTCGCAATGCGATCTACCTCTGTGGACACTGAACCCACTAATATGGATCAAGCGCAAACACCCTCTCAATCTTCCGAAGATGAAGTTAAGAAGTTGCTTCTTGCTGTCCAGCATAGTCTATCAGATCTGTCGGGAAACATGGACACAATGAATAATCGTCTGGACTTTCTAGTACAAAAAGTAGACAAGCACGATGGGAAATTGAAGGAGGCTGAACGCCGTATTTCCGAAAATGAAGATACCACTTCTCAGATGCAAGCCCAGGTAGTGCAAATGGACAAGTTACTGAAAGTCTTTGCGGCTGAAAATGAAGACATTGAAGCCAGGAGCCGCCGCAATAACATTCGTATAATAGGCATACCGGAGAGTACGAATACTGGGCGCATGGAGGATTACATTGAGCATCTCCTAAAGGGCTCCTTTGGTGCAGATTTTTCTCGCCCCATCTAGTGGTTGAACGTGCTCACCGCGCCGTAGGGCCAAGGCCTCTGCCCAACTTCTTAAATACCTGGACCATGATGTTGAACTTCAGAAGGCCCGTGAACTGAAACTACTGCAATTCGAAGGAAACACATTTATCATCTCTCCAGATTTTACCCTGGTGGTTCAGGAGGCACACTCGAAATTTCTCACTGTCAAGCAGAAACTTCGCAAGGCCCAAATAGAGTATGCCCTCCTATATCCTGCGAGGCTTCGGATTGCACACAATGGCAAACATATCTTCTGCATGAACCTGCAGTAAGTGGAAGATTTTCTAAAAACTGTCTTGAGATGTTCGCCACGCTGCGACCGCACCTCCAGATCACCTTCACCAAGCAGGGCCTGAGTGGGAACAGGAAGACACATGCAGTGATCGTCCGTCGCAACCTACACTCGCCCTTGCTGAACTACGCCATAATGCAACGAGATGCTGGTATCCTACGCATCATTCACCTCTCTATGATGGGACCCTTGTCAACCCCTTCTGGATGTTCCTGCACTCCTGTAGAATGGTCACGGACAGATAAGTGCCCTAGGGGCTTTGACCATTGACTGTGATATAAATGCATGTTTACACTTGTCTTAGTGTATCGTTGGTAGATCAAAATAACACATCGCAAGCACCCCTCCCCCGTATTACTCTACTCCCCCTAATGGGTTGGTACCCGGGCACTGTACTGAAGTTAGAGTTGGGACATGAGAAGGGATTACTGCCCCCCTGGCATCCCCGCTATGAGAGATCCCCCTTGCTATTTTTATCTTTCGGTTCTTTATTGTTGTGTTTTTTCTTTGCTTTGCTGGCCTTATCTGGCCAGAGAAAGTAAGTTGAGATGTCAGGAGTTAGTGGGTGGGCAACACTGTGCCAGCACGATTGGGTTGCCTTTGTGGGTGAGGGAGGGATGGAAGTTAGAAGCTTGTTCTGATGCTAGCTCAATGTGTTTATTTTGGGGGGGGGAGTGTGGGATGGGATGGGAATGTTTTTTTATGCTCTGTTACATATCTGACAATTGCAGTTCAACATGCCAATTCTTATGTGAATGGACATATTACCTTTCGACAACAACATGCTCGCCATACAACCTCCTCCCGCCTGCTATGACAGCACAACCTGACCACACTTGCATCAAATTGCTCACATGAAATGTCAGCCTCAAATGTGACCCTCGTAAACGGAGACAAATACTAGCGTATTTAGATAGGCAACATATACAAATCGCAATGCTCTAAAAAACCCACATGGATCCTCAACGCCCTTCCTGCTACAGCAGTAATGGGCCTCTGTATGTGCGTTCTCCTCCTACTCGACATGCTCACGTGGCAAGCTTATATTAGTTAAGAGAAATACACCATTCGTATTGGGTGGCACATACAGCAACACTGCTACTCTTAGGTACAATGGGTACACAATCTGTCACCTTCGCTTGTAGCTATGGCTCTAACTTGGACGATCCCGATTATTTCACCACTCTCTGGGGACACATACTTAAAATAGTCTCCATGCATGTCCTATGGGTGGAAATTTTAACACAGCTATGTGCCCGGCTATGGACCATTCCAACCCCCTTCTTCATCACTACACCAACACTCGGTGGTCTTGTATGGGATGCTTACGGAACACAGCCTGGTGGATGCATGGCATTACGTACACTGCTCTGACAGGGAAGGCACTTCCTATACAGCAGGGCACACAACTTGTTCTCGGTTAGATTACTGGGTCTTCTAACGTGGAGTGACCCCCTGGATTCAATCTGCTAAGCACTTGGCTCATGCGCCAGTGTACCTAGTAATAATCCCCCCTAACTCAATTGCCACCCCAGGTTGCTGGAAGCTAACGCTGCTGGATACTGCCTTTCAAACTGAACTAGGGGAAGAAATTATGGATTTCTTTACCAGGAATAAGGGCTCTGTTGACCGGGTGGGCATGCTTAGGGAGGCTTTTAAAGTCACTGTCAGGGGCATATGCATGTCCAAAAGCTTTGGATCACTCCGCAATATCAGGAGAAACTTGCGCCGCCTACAGATCGAGATCAAACAGCTGCTACTGCGGACCGGAGGTGAAGTTCAGAGGCAAATATTTCACTGACCGTCGTTACGGAGAGGGCGAGAGACCTGGCCGAGCATTGGCGAATACTATTAGGCAACCTTGTTTTACCAGCTATATCTTAGATATGATAGATGGTGCCGGGATACGCCATAGGGATAGTCTTGACATGTTAAACATATTTGCCGCTTACTACACAGACTTATATAGCTCAAAACACACCACTCCCCCTGACTTTACTCCCTATTTAAAAGACATAGCTCTTGGATGGCTAAGTGACTCACAGCGCGTCTTCTTAGCAGCACCATTGTAGTGTAGTTCCTATATTCCCAATAGGCTCTGCGCATTGGAATAACATTAACAATAGTTTAGACGTAGGACGTAGGACTGAAGTCGACTAGGTCTCTATTGAATATGTTAGACTTAATTGTGAATGCCAGCTAGCTCAGAGGTCACTAGAAACTTTCTCGAATAAACAAGAAGGGATTTGTTTCTGACAACCATATAACATGACAACTTTGTTCCCCAAGAATAATAAATATATCTTCAGAGTCGCGGAAACAGTAGATGGCTATTTCACTTAGTAAATCGTGCATGCTTCATTTCACCAGGGTTTTTGCAGAGAAATAGAGAGACTGGTGTTTTCAATAATAAGGATATTTATTGAGCAGTCTTCTTTCTCATGCAAGAGAAGTGAATTGCTACAATCGTAATACTTGCTATGAAGTGAAGTGCGTACAGTAAAAAGAGTATTATGAAATAATACTGTAAAAGCATGATATGGTTTCTAAGCCATAAGATACATAAAATAGATAAAATACATACAATGATAAATAATGACTAAAAGTACTTAACTGGTGCATCTAAAATACTCCTACCCCGGTGTAACTAAACTAAGTCTAGTACAAGGGAAGAAGTAAGTGAGGTGTAGCTTGAGTTAAATAGTTTCTGCTAAAAATCTATCCAAGAATTCTCTAAGGGTCTAATCAGCTCCGTACCTTGGTTATAGAATGAAGGAGGTCTGGTATCTCTCTCTCAGGACTCGATCTCCCAGTAACCCGCAAGGGTAGCAGGGAAACACTGGAGTTGGATTTCTTGGCAGGAGAAAAGACAGCGTCTCTCTCAGTGCGTCAGCTGGAGGGTCGGCTTCCTCCGGCACTCGCTACAGCAGGGCGTCGGGCAAGTAGTTAGTCGATCTGCTCCAAACCACTGTGTGTTTGCTAGGGCAGATGTGGGTATATTTATACCTGGAAGGTGCCGAGTTTGACGTAAGGGTGAACATATTAACGTCACTAAGAACTCGAAGTTCTTTACACGCTCCAGGAGTTCTGGGACAAATCAATACTGAAGCAGGGGGAAGTCCCGTACTGCTGAAGGCTGGTTGTCTTCAAGAACTCGTTGTACTCTAGGAGCTTAGTGGAAGTAGCCATGCCGTATTTGGACTTCATTGGCTGTGTCTAAAAATGGTTATGATTCTTATGCCTATATAAGGATATGATAAGTTATACCTATATAAGGGCATGAATAGGGAAAATTATACTAGAGCCCTAGATACGTTTACAACACCCACTCCACATAGAATGTCCATCTTTACTAAACACTAAGCAGTTATAACATTTCTAAGCATGTGTTTACAATCCCACCCCAAAAATACATAAAATGCATTTGAAATGGTTTGTACATGAAAAATGAGTATTGCGCTGTACGTTTCTAAGCAGTGGTATCATTCAAACAATGCATATAGTTTTACATTTGAAATGCTGGCTGAACGATTCACAAAATTACACTTATGAAATGGCTCTTAATACAGAAGAGAAGGTCGAGACCATTTCATCACAGATTTATATAATACTGTACATCTGCTAGAGGCTAAGTTTAAATATTGTCTCTAGGTTTCAAAAATAGAAATCTTGTTCTCTAAGAATTTCTACATTCAGCAGATTACTCTGTGCCAAAAAAAGGTAAATATTTTGGTAATGAGAAAAAATAATTTTGTTGTAGTAAAAAATAGTTTCAAATTTTAGAAATTCTGTTTATCAAAACTGAAGGCCGAAATCAAAGTTCAGGGAACGCTGTGTGCTTGTTTCTCAAGAGTTATTCTCATTGTTAGGAGAAAACATTAACTCAGATAGGCTGGCAAAGAATTCGTCTACCACAGTAGGTGAAAGTTGGGCCATTTCCGAAAAAGTAGAAATAGTGCATATGTGATATGCATTACCGTCAGCGTTATCTGGATCAGCAATGTTCACAGAAGGTTGTACTTGTGTGCCGCTTTCTTCTCGTACCTCACCGCCATCTAGTCGTAATGGTGAGGTCTCAACGAATGCCATCATCAGAATTGGTAGCCGCTGGGGACAACACGTTGCATGAGCCGTTACCGAACCAAGCAAAGTATCGACATCCATAGGTACTGCTGATGGGAGTGAGAGACAGATGCCTAACACGCATTCTTCTCCGCTTATCAGGCATCGTAGAACAGGTAAGATGCAATCTTGCCAGATTGGTCTGAATGATAGAAACCATGTGGTATTCAGATCTCTTAGACGAGCCAAGCCGAGGACCTGTGTTATCTTATTTCACTACCGCATTGCCTGGATCATTTGTTCCATGGTAATCTGGGTATCGCTGGTGACTGGACTTGCCATATCGGAGCAGAAGGATCAAAAATAGAATTCCTGCTACGAGTCCCAAAATGAGAGGCAGGCCGCCGAACACAGAGTGCACAAATTTTGGGAAAATGCTCAGGACTGCTTCAAAGGGTGCTAACAGTCCCGGAAAAATTGTCTTAAATACATGTGCAATGCCACTGGTATCTGACATGTTTAAAATTTGACCTAACATTTCTACGAAATGTACGGGGCAGTTTGTTGATAATAATGTATGTATCTCTGCTGAGGTCCATGCAACTTGCAGATCATACGTTTCTCTAGACGAGGTCAAAGGCACAGTTTTTTGTAAAAGAATGGCTTTCATTCTGCTTAATGTATCAATTCGAATAGAATAGATATTTAATGAAGGCCAAATTGTTGCCTCCTTGTCTGGCTTGCTGTTTGGATACAATACTTGCATACAACAAGTGACCCTGGATGTAACACTGACGAGATAGGCCGTTCCTGGCAACATGCCACAACAGCTGTGGTCACTTAACATAACGTAGCTGCCGTTGGAAAGCTGCCTGAAAACAGGTCCTATTTGTGTGGCTGGGGTGTGGTTCAATTGGCAAGAAAGGTTATTAGATGAACCCTCACAGGCTCCATGTAAATTAATTTCTTGACACAGAAGTGTACCACTTACCGAGTTTTCACAATTTTTTCCACTAAGAAATACTTCTTTGTTACCCCCACTCCAACATCTATGTGTGTAAGGTAAATTCCAGGTCGACTTAATGTATCCTTTACCCAACCTTTCATACAGGCATGCTGGTACATGCTGTAGGCAATATTGAAACTGGAATGTCGTTATTGGTATTGTTATGGTACCATGTATTATCCATTCAATGACAGGCCTCTCGGAAACTGTTAATGGTAATCTGTCTAGTTTTCCAATGCTCAGCACCGTATAATCTGCTCCTTTTTGTGCCAAAGGGATTTGTTTATCTGTAAGGTTAAAGATAGAAAATGACATTGTGTTGATTAGACACCAAGGCACATAGCCTGAACGCAGATTTAGTAACGTCCAGCCTAACTGTACAATAGAACGTAATTGGGACTGGCCATGTTGTAACATTAGCATATCCTGTTCTATTATATCAATAGCAGATGATACAATGCTGTCCAAAGAATATATTCTGGTGGACAGAACCCATTGTCCACTACAGACAGTGTTTTTTCCAAATTAATAAGATCAATTTCTCGTATTTTTTCAGCAGTTTCAATTTGCGTTACTTTTCAAGCCTCGTTGTAAGCAGCATATATACCGGCGTATATGAAACGTTTTTGATGCTGTTTGCGAGGTCCCAAAAAGAAATCCCGCTATTCAGCACCTTCTTTAAGTAAGGTCAAGTGTTGCTTAATTTCAGGTAGTGTGTATTTCTGTAGCCATTCGAGGCATAGTTTTCCAACACTGTATGTTGTTATTATCCCTGGATGTTGTCTCTGGGAATATCTTGGATCTGGCCTGTTCTGTTTGAACCCCTGTGTTTTGTCCAGGAATCTATCTTGACAGTTATTAGTGTCTGTGGGCCAGATCAACCATTTTTTCCAATCAGGATTAGTTCTGTTTTGGTGTAAAATATGGGACACGTCTAACCCCTCATCTGTAGTGCTATTTCTATTAGGCATAGGCTTTGGTATAGACAGGTTGTTTAAGTCTTTTATCTTGGCTGGGCTAAGACAGGTTGTTTGTTGAATGGTGTCATTCAGGAACATTATTTGTTCTGGGATCATGCAGGCTCTGAATAATGGTTCTAATCCCTGTACTTGTCAATCTTTTGAACCCCAGATTGTTTTTGTTTCAATGTTATCTTTCCAGAATTCAAAACCAAATGTGGACAACTGTTCATAAAATTTTGCAGAATATATCTGTTTTGTATTGGTCAACATATTTTTCATTCCTGTCTTATTCACATTTTTGAAATAAAACGTTTCTGGATCTGTGATATTAAACCCTGAGACGTATGTAAATTTCTCATAAAAATGCTTTTGAGCTGCCTTTTGGCGGTGTTGGACAATGTTCCCATTGATTATAAGTAAAAATATTTCTAGGTTTTGCAAATTTCTGCAAATAGTGGTGCCCATAATGATTAAAGCAATGCATTTCTTCATAATCAGATGAACCTTCTAAATAATCATGATCTGTGAATTTTGCTGACATTTCTAAATCAGACATCATATTATTAATAGTCTCAAAGTCCCAATCATCAGAAAAAGTGCTCGGTGAGACAAAGTCACTTAAAGAAACCTTGAACTGGTGTGGATACTTCAAGAGTACAACCAGGCCATAGATGTCGTAATCAGTAGCATCCCATGCTACACCACCAGGTATAGGAATGGCTGTGATGTTTACTGATGACAGGTCTCTTTTTTCAACATGAGATGACTTGTGAGGTTTTAGGACCAAGTTGATTTTCTGACTTGCTGTGTCCATTGTACTGTATTTTCCACCAAAATGAGCCAGAGCAGGAAGAAAAGTACACCTAACACAATCCACAATTCAATCCATGGTGAAATCAGATATATTTCTCCAAGTTGATGAAAGAGTTCTGTAATTTTTTTTTTAAAGTTTTGTTTGCTGGCTTTTCTTCATGTTCACTGGGATCTTCAGAAAAGTCATTGAAATTGATGAAATAGCCAGAGGCAGTTCTGTCAATTGTTTGAATCGCATCAGGATTGTTATTAATCTTTGTAGTTGCTTCTTCCTTTGTCATATTAGTATAGTCTGAGACTACATCATTTTAGACAGGTGTTTCTTGACGAACTGTTGTAATTTGGGTTTCAAGAGGCACTAGTTCTATGGCTTTGTTGCATAGTCCTTTTTTATTCACTGCAGGTTTATCAAATGTGATTAGTCTTTCAGTTTGAACCTCTTGAATTGTAGCAAGGTTTGGTCTTCTGCTACATCTTGGGAGTCCACTGGGCCTACTACTTATTATTGGCCACATGGTTGTGGTTTTTCCAGGTCGATTGATACAACTCTGTTCTCCTTTTTACCAGCAAGGGGCGGTAGTACTACTGATCTTGTTCTGCTGATTGCTAAGAGAGGTACTGCTTTTCAGTAAGAAGGCCCAAATTCCTTCTTCACCGCAATCTTTTCTCTGACCAGATCCCCAATCTTTGGAATACAGACAGGTCTTGCTGGGACAGGTGGTTTTTCTTCAGTGGGTAGCCGTTGGCTTTAGCTTTGTGTTACTCAGACTTCTTCTTGTTTCATTTAAGTCCTGTAAAACAGCTGAACGATCTTTGATATCAAAGGTTTTTTGTTCCACCACTGAAGTCTGACTATCGAGGTCTTCGATTATCATTCTAGTACCAAACAAAAGTTCATACGGAGTGATTCCACCCAGAGAATTTCTTGGCAGATTATTAGGACTACGTTGGATATTAATTAGATGTTTGACCCACCCATTACCCGAACCTAATACCCTCGCTGTTATAGATTGCTTTATGTCACAGTTTTTTCTTTCCACTACCGCATTACCCTCAGGATGGAGGGGACTGGAATACCGCAATGCAACACCCAAGCTGGCCAGGCCTCCTTGTAAGCTCGAGAGCTAAACGCAGGACCCTGGTCAGAATGTTGCGTGCCTATTGCGTATGTGCCGATAAAGACTCGCAAATCTTTTATAACAGTTCTGGAGTCAGCCGAGCGCTGGGGCCACCTCCAAATGAATTTTGTGAAGGAATCCACTGTGACCATCATGTATTTATAGTTACCGTCCCTTTGTAAGGGACAACAGTGGTCCAGGTAAACACACGCTAATGGTTTATCTGAGATCAGAAGGGGCGTCTGCGCAGGACGTTTCACTGTTGATACTTTCATTTTTTTACATATGTCACACTCTAGAACATAGTTTCTAGTCTGTTTCCTCATGCGCGGCCACCAATATCTCTGTTTTAATAAAGATACAGTGGCGGAAACACCTGCATGTGCAGAGGCGAGCCCTTCATGCGCTGCTAAGATTAGTCCTAACCTATGTTCCATGTTTGGGATTGCCCTATCCCCCACTCCAGGGATTTAAGCAAAAGGAACATTGTTTGCATCAGTTTTATATGAGAACTCTACTGGAAAGACTTTCGGGAGTGTCTTACCACTATTTTTTACTGAAGCAGTGACAGATTGCATTATTTCGCTGTCTATTTTCGCTTTTGAACGAGTGATTGCAGCTACGGAAGCTGTGTGGACAGCTGCCTTTGCGGCTTCATCAGCCAATGAATTCCCTGCAACGTGACCGCCATCACGTTGATGACTCATTGTATGGATCACGTGAGTCTTTTGTAGTTCTTTCTGTAAAAGAACTACTTGTTCCCAAAGCATTTTATGCTTTATTGTGCCACCTTTCGCATCTTTGAAACCGTTTTGAACCCAGTTCTGCAAGTAGTCATTGAAAGACTGGACGCAGTAATACAAATCGCACACTATTAGTGTGGGGAATTCGCGATCGCCATTTTCAAGCGCCATCTTGAGAGCCTGTAGTTCAGCTCGCTGAGCTGTACAGTCTCTGAGTGATTGAGTTTTAGTGACCATAGGTCTGAATTTACCCATCGACCTTTTACAATCGCGCATACAGCACTATATGCTTGTTTACCCCCAATTGCGGGCTGTGCTGATGCGTCTGTATATATTATACAGCAGTAATGTTCCAGAGGCAGAATTTCGGTCGGCAGAGGACATTCGTACTCGTATTGGAGAGATTCTTGTGTTTTCAAGCTAGGGTCAAAAACGTATTCAACGTCTTTTGCAGCAAGAGAATTAACCCACTGTATCCATCTTGGATGTAAAGCTTTAGCATTTGGAATGCTCGCTCTTGTTACTGCCTCCAGGGCAGGTATAGGTGTAACGACTGATATGTGTTTTCCCTGTGCCTGGGCTCTTTCTTTTGCTATAGCAGTTTGAACCGCTGTCAGAATTTTCTCAGTTGAAGTGAATTTTATTTCAGCTTGTGTGTACAAGTGTGATTTGTAAGCTTCACCTTCGTCATAGGTCAGGTACGTGAATCTTCCTGGAATGACTCGGATTACAAGGTTGCGTATGTTTACGAGTGTTTGTAGCTTTGTTTTTGCTAACATGTCTGTTTGTACTGTACGTAAAATTTCTTTGTGTGTTTGAGTCCAATTAGTTGGTTTGAAATCAGGTTTTCTTAATTACTAGAGAGGTTTAACCCTCTCTGCGTAATTCAGAACGTAAGTTCTTCTAAAATTCAGGAAACCTAGGATTGATTGTAAGTTTTCAGCGTTTTTGGAGCTTGGAGCAGCGCACATTTCTCTAAGAAATTGGCTGCCAGGCTTTTCCCTTCACTTGATAATTCATATCCTAGAAATAGGATAGTGAGATGGGCAATCCGCGATTTTTTAAAGTTGAATTTGTACCCTTCAGATGCAAACCCAAGTATAATGGTGTTCACTCTTTTCAAGTGCCTGTCCAAACCATTGTCTGTTAGATAGATGTCATCAACATAAGATAATGCCTCATCATCATACATTTTTAGTAACTCTGTTACTCTGGCTGAAAATAATCCTGGGCTATTCTTGAATCCCTGGGGGAGACGGCAAAATTGCCTCTGGGCCCTCATACTTGAGAAAGCGGTCAAATACCTGCTTTCTGGTGCAATGTTTTGACAGAAGAAACTAAGCATGGGCGAATTTCGCGGATCCACGATCCGCGAATTTGCGGATTTGCGTGTTCGCGGATTCGCAAAATCCGCGAATTTGCGAATCCGCGGATTTTGCGGATTTTTTAAATGGGGGGTCTTCTGTGCGAGTTCAAGTGCCTCTTGTGTGTATAAATGGTCAGAGACAGATTAGAGCAGCAGATGAAGAGAAAGAAGCTCCTGGTCACATGAACAGCACGAGGATTGTGCTTGTGAAAGTCAAATATACAAAGGCCTCTATCCAGCATCAAAGCTGATTTTCGACGGTAGATTTGGGAAGAAGGCACACCTGCCCAGCCTCGACGACGCTCACGATTGTTTTTGGGCTGATAAATGAGTCACTGAATTTGAGCTTCAACTAGTTCGAGCGACCATGTGTGTGTTACTATGCAATCGCCCCGAAGGGCGCAGGGGTCCCTTGAGTGAGCTGTCCATCATAGTGGGTAAATGGCGGGAAGACGGTGCGAGTGTGTGAGCGGGGCCAAACAGGCGGGGCTTCCATGCGAGTTCACATGCCTCTTGTGTGTATAAAAGGTCAGAGACCGATCAGAGCAGCAGATCAAGAGAAAGAAGCTCCTGGTCACAGGAACAGCACAAGGATTGCGCTCGTAAAAGTCAAGGATGCAAAGGCCTCTATCCAGCATCACAGCTGATTTTCGACGGTAGATTTGGGAAGAAGGCACACCTGCCCAGCCTCGACGACGCTCACTATTGTTTTTGGGCTGATGAATGAGTCACTGAATTTGAGCTTCAACTAGTTCCAGCGAACATGTGTGTGTTACTATGCAATCGCACCAATGTGCGCAGGGGTCCCTTGAGTGAGCTGTCCAAAGTGTCCATCATCCTGTAACTATATTAGGATGGCGCCGGCAAGTTACCAGCGCCATCCTAAAATAGTTACTAAATTAGCTTCATCAGGAAGCACTAATAGATAAAATAAAGCAGGTGCTCGAGCACCTGCTTTATTTTATCTATTAGTGCTTCCTGTTGAAGCTAATTTAGAAACTATTTTAGGATGGCGTTGGCAGCTTGCCGGCGCCATCCTAAAATAGTTACAACAACTTCAAGCTTGAAGGCTTGAACTTTTGCCCCCCAAATCCGCCGCTCGCGGATTTGCAGATTTTCGGTAAATTCGCGGGAGTTCGCTGATTGTGGATTTACCGAAAATCCGCAAAGTCCGCGAGCGGAACGGATTTTGCGCTCACACTTAGAAGAAACCATTTGATATATCTAATGTCGTTTTATATTTTTTGCGCACAATGTTATTCATCAGTGCTGCAATGTGTGAATTTTGTACTGCAAATGTTTTGCAACAAGAGTTTAAGTGTCTGTAGTCCAATACTAAACAATATGAATTGTCTGGTTTGGAGACAGGAAACAAAGGATTGTTCATTTGTGAGGTGCATGTTTCAATCACCCCCTGGTACTCAAGTTGATCTAAGATCTCAATGACTTGCTTTTTAGCTTCTTGCTTAACAGGATACTGCCTTTGTGCAGTAGGTTGATTTTTTAACTGGATTTTATGGTGAGGGGATTCCTCATCCCATCCTACAGGATTTTTATATAATGCAGGGGCTTGGGCCACTGCCCATTTTCTTGCATATGTGTATTTTTTATGAATTGGAATATGATTTGAGAAGGCAGGCATAATCATTTCTTCGCCATCTGGGCACTCCTTAACAAATTCTAGTGGCCAGTCTTTCTCAGCTAGAAGAATATCATAGCCTTTAGATAGCTTCTCCCAAAAGAGTATTCTTATTTTCATAGGTATGTCCCCTTCTATACGAAATGTTATTTCATATAATTTGTGGGGTACACTAACTCTGGTGTCCGCAGTTTCCACCTGAATGTATTCATTCGTGTCCACTGTCTCCAGAAGATTCATCAGGATCTTGCGAGCTATGGTCACTTCTGCTGCACTGTCTAGCATTGTCTGGGCCCACTCTCCGATCTTGAGTTGTGTCCTCAGGATCCTCGGCATGTTTTATCTTTATGCTTGCTACCTTCTTTTTGGAAAATTGAGATTTTTAACTTTGGTGAGCCAGTTCCTTGTCTTTGGACTTGGCGTGCTCTTCTTTATGTTCTGACTGTCTCTTCTTTCCGATTTCTGCGAGGAAGTCTGAAAAGATCGAGAGGGACGTGTATCATTATCTTTATATCTGTCAGTTTTTTCAAATTATCCCTATTTCTGAGGTTATATCTTTTCTCAGAGGGCTGCCGTTGTGGCGGCCTACCCCCCCATTCTGGAGATCTATCTCTCCGTTGGGGAGACTTTCCTCTGGACTGAAACGGTTTCTCTTTAGGAATAGTCTGTCTGGTAGTTTCCCATTACTTTTTTAGGAGTAATTAAACTATTTTAATGAAAGTTTTTCAGGGTTTTCTGTTAGTTATAGTTTTAGTGGTTTCCCACCCAAACTATCTCTACCTAATTCTTCATAGGATTTTTCAATTATTCTGGCAAGTTCAAAGTTGTTCTGCTATATCTGTTTCTTATTATTTTTGGCGGATCGCCACTCATGCTGCTTCTCCTTTTATGTTGGCTAGTAGTATAGCCGAGTCTTGTTTAAAATCTTTCAGTAATTTCATACCTAGATTTAAAGCAGGCTCTGGAAGGTATTCATTTTGAATCTGTCTTAGTACGTCTGGTATAACCGCCATAGACGGAACATCATGCGTTTTTGTGTAGATTGAAGCAAAGACTGTTCCCCAAGTGTGACAGACCTCCACATGTGGTGCGATCCCCATTGGTAAACAGGTTGTCAGAATTCTGTGTTTTTCATGAGGTGTACTATCAGGGAATACTGCCTCTATTTGGGTAATCTTTTGAGCTAACCAGAATGGAATTTGTTCACGTTTTGCAGGTAATTTGCCAATGACTGATTGTATAGTCTGTGGTGTAATTTTATTTGTGTTCCCCTGGTGAGGGGTGTGCTGTGGAATTGTTATTGCTGGTTGGACAGTTAAAGTCCGCATGACATATTGGACCAATTGTCTATGTATTTTAATTAATTGTTTTAGTTGAACTAAAAGTTCTCTGTCTGACATTTCTTCAATGTCAGGATGTGGTATATAGCTGGCTAGAACTGGCCATGTGGCTCCTGGTCTACCTAGTGGACCGAGCCTGGTAATGTGATTTTGATGTTTTAGGGTGCCATTAAACCAGAGCTGATGCTCCCGGTAAGTTAGTGGAATTTCGATGTCCTCGAAAGGAACGCATTCCGTTGGAGGTTCCTCTGCTTTGTAGTAGTGGAACTCGTGTGTCACAACATTTGCTGCTGGAAAAGTTATCCATGAATAGAATACCTCTGTTTGCCGATACTCATGTGCCTCTACCACAAATATGACTGTACCACCTCTTTATGATACTCCACTATTTATTAGTTTGTAAGTTACACTCTTTCTTACATTTATCGGGATGATAATTGCATCCGGGTTGTTTTGCTGAAGACTGGTGTCCTCTGCTAATAGTTGAGTTGCCAAAGCCTCTCTTTCGTCTTCACTTCCCGTCATTTTACTGACTGAAAGTTTGCAGAGCAAGTTTCAAGGAAAGTGAGATTAGGTGCACAATATTTTGGAACACTGTATCCTTCAACGTTGAACAAACAAAAAAACTAATACATAGGATTCTTGTCCTATTTAGTTCTGGCGGATACTAACCTTTTACCCACTCCAGACGTCTATTGGAGTTTTTACGGAAAAAGGGGTCTGTGTGAAAAGCACGACCAAGTTACTCTAGTATCTAGCGTTAAATAATCGCCTTACCAAACATTGGGCGCCATTTAGTGCAGTTCCTATATTCCCAATAGGCTCTGCGCATTGGAATAACATAAACAATAGTTTTGACGTAGGACTGAAGTCGACTAGGTCTCTATTGAATATGTTAGACTTAATTGTAAATGCCAGCTAGCTCAGAGGTCACTAGAAACTTTCTCGAATAAACAAGAAGGGATTAGTTTCTAACAACCATATAACATGACAACTTTGTTCCCTAAGAATAAGAAATATATCTTCAGAGTCGCGGAAACAATAGATGGCTATTTCACTCAGTCAATCGTGCATGCTTCGCTTCACCAGGGTTTTTGCAGAGAAATAGAGAGACGGGCGTTTTCAATAAAAAGGTTATTTATTGAGCAGTCTTCTTTCTCATGCAAGAGAATGGAAAGGGGCGACCACTCGGTCCCCCCGAACGTATGGCAGAGTACCTCGATCCCCCCGGGAAGCCATTTTGGGCGGGAGGCGCGTCTCGGCTGGTATGCCCGAAGCGGCGTAGCCGGGGCGCGCTCTTTCCCGCCCTAGAGTGGGCTGGCCTAGACACTGACGCGGCTGGCCACGCCCTCGGGGCAGGCAGGGGCGGGTTTACGCCCGCCCTGAAGACGGATAAAAAGGGACGCAAGACCAGAAGGCATCCTCTTGTTCCTGTGCTCTGAAGCTGCACCTCCTCGCTGCACGTGAGCTCGAGACGGAACGAAGAGCCAATTTTGAGCGTTGTAATCTTTCTTTTGTCTTACAGATACTCTGTCGGAGAAATGCCCAAGAAAGGCGGGAAGAGAATGACGACTGAACAGATGGTTCGGGTCCTCATGAAGGAGATGACTGAGCTGAAGAAGCGGGTGGCGGAGAGAGACGGGGAAGGGGGGCCGGAGCGTCCGTCGGCTGGAGCAGCTCCAGGAGGAAGAGCCAAGAGGCCAAGGAGGGGACCAGCTGGGGGAGACGCCCCGGTTCCCTGTACCCCGCTCAAAGCGCCAACCCCAGTGCCGGCGGAGGGGAATCCGATTCCTGTGGTGGTCACCCCGGTGTCCAATGAGGATATGCCGCCCGAGCTGGCAGCACAACTTGCAGCGTGGTTGGGCGACAGTAGTGAGGGCGCCACGGCTGCCGAGGCCCAGGCGCTGATGAAGCAATTGCGCGAGAAACGGGATGCAGCCAAGGTGTCCGCGCCGGCTGCAGTAGTTGACAAGCCACAAGGGACGATTGCGACCGCAGATGCAGCGTCCGGTGCAGGTAAGCGGCCATTGCCGATTGCGAGGGATGAGTCAGCACCCTCTCGTAGAGAAAGGTTGGGTCAACATGTGCCTTTGGCAATTAAGGAGAAGATTTGGGCGGGGGAATATGTGAACATCTTCTCGTTGCTTGTTGATCATTATGAGGTGGAGCATGTTAAGGGTCAGAAAGATCTTATGCATCCGAGTGTTTGGCGCGCAAAAATGGCCGCCTTTAAAGTAAATGAGACTATCGGCAATTGGGGCAATGCATGGGGAATTTTTACGTCGATCTTGGGGGAACGTAGGCCCGAGTTGCTTTCCGAGTTGCCGACCTATCAGTCACGAATCATGGGGTACTCGACATCACACCAGGGTAACCATTGGTTCTGCTACGATAATCTTTTTAGAAAGGCAAAAGAGCATAATAAAAGCTTAACCTGGGATTGTTATGATTCTTTGACATGGGATAAAATGAAGGAGACAGGTATGTTGAAAATGCCATTGGTAGGAAGTAATGTTGGCGAATCCTCCCGCCAATATGGGGGGACGCCCTTTCGGTCAGGTACGAGTACCGACGATTACTCGAGACCTGCCGGCAATACAGGAAAAAGGGGGTTCTGCTTCAATTTCAACAGAGGTAAATGTACCAGGCCCCAGGGATCGTGTAAATTTAAACATGAATGTAGTGGGTGCGGGTCGTCCCATCCTGAGTCCACGTGCAGAGCCAAAACGGGTGATAACGGGGGGAGAGGAGGCGCCAAACAGGTCTAACGTAGTCCGAGGGGCGCCTTTACCTACCCCGATTGATACCTTGGCGATGATTCCCTGGCTCAGTGAATACCCGGATCGTACTTCTGCTGGGGTGCTGCGGAACGGATTTTCGTATGGTTTCCGCATCCCGGTAGGGGACTTTCAGGGTGTGGAGAAGTGTAAAAATCAACTTTCCGTCCTGCAGCATACGACCGTAGTTCAGGATAAGATCCGGAAAGAGGTTACTCGAGGTCGGGTCGCCGGCCCGTTTAGTGTACCCCCGGTACAGAATTTTGTTTGTTCTCCTTTAGGGGTGGTCCCCAAGAAGGACCCAGGTGAGTTCCGACTGATTCATAATTTGTCAGCTCCACGTGGTCTTTCTGTAAACGATGCAATAGATCCAGAAGTGTGTTCGGTGCGGTACGCATCCTTCGATGAGGCCGTAGCCATTTTGAATCGCCTGGGGCCCGGGGCGCTGATGGCGAAGTCAGATATCGAGTCAGCGTTCCGGTTGCTCCCGGTACACCCAGACGACCAGCGTCTCCTAGGTTTCATGTTTCAGGGTTATTATTACATGGATAGGTGTATGCCGATGGGGTGCTCTATATCTTGTGCCTATTTCGAGAAATTCAGTAGTTTTCTACAATGGGTCTTCACAAAGAAGACGGGTTTCCAACATGTAATGCATTACCTTGATGATTTTCTGTTCCTTGGGGCAGCCGGGGATCTCGAATGTGGCCGGGCCTTGGCCGAATTTTGTGTATTAATGAAGCAGTTTGGTGTGCCATTGGCACCAGGTAAGACGGTGGGTCCTGCGACTTGCCTCGAGTTTCTGGGGATCGAGTTAGACTCCAGAGAGGGTTGTTTTCGTTTGCCAACTGACAAAGTGTGGAAGTTCAGGGCAGCCCTGCAAGTGTGTCTAAATGGATCTAAAGTTACGCTGCATCAATTACAGCAGTTGGTGGGACAGTGGAATTTTGCCCTGAGAGTTATACCGATGGCCCGCCCCTTTTCTCGTTCAATTGGCCAAGCTATGGTCGGCCTAAAGGAGGGCCATCATCGCACGAGACTATCGGCTGAGGTCCGCCAGGACGTGCGTATTTGGTTAGCATTTCTGGCGGACTTTAATGGTCGAGTCATCTGGAACAAACCAGCCGTGTCCTCTGAAGAGCTGGGGCTATGGACAGATTCAGCAGGTAGCATAGGTTTTGGTGCCATCTTCGGCACAAAATGGTCGGCACAAAGGTGGCCGACATGGTGGCATGACAATGGTCTGACAAGTAATATTGCTTTCCTGGAACTTTTCCCCATTTTGGTGGCCCTGAGAACCTGGCCAGAAGGGTTCAAAGATCACTCTGTGATATTTTGGTCTGACAATATGACCGTGGTCGAGTGCATCAATAGTCAGGCAGCACGATGTAAACTGATTTTAAGACTGCTCAAAGAAATTGTTTTACTGTGTATGCAACTGAATGTGCTATTCAGAGCAAAACATGTCCCAGGGGTAATGAATCAGGCGGCTGATGCACTGTCTCGTTTTCATATGCAGGCTTTCTCGGGTTTCCTTCCCTCAGCGGACCCAGAGCCGGCACCCTTTCCCGAAGCTCTCTGGTCTCTCGGTGCCCCGAACTTCGTCACCTCGTGGGAGAGAGTCTAGCACCAAGGACGAGGAAGGCATATGAAGGGGCGTTTCGGTCCTATTTAGCCTTTTTGGGGACTGATAGAGAGAGGCTTTGGGGCCACGAGGAATGGGTAGTGAATTTTCTGATGTCCTTACGTAGGGCTGGGAAATCGGTGGCTACGGCCCAGAGGCATCGTGCTGCTATTTCCTTTGTTGCCAGGGCTCATAGTATCCAGGACCCGACAGCGTCTTTCGTTGTACAGAAAGCGCTGCGTGGGTGGCAACGCCTTGAGGGTCGCAGAGTAGATGAGAGGCGCCCAATAGGTTTGGATAGGTTGGCCCAGTTGTTGGCTACACTCCCTGCCACATGTTCATCTCAGTTTGAGGCGGTGTTGTTCCGAGCCGCTTTTACGCTAGCATTTCACGGGGCGATGCGGGTAAGCGAACTGGTGGCAAGGAACAAACAGGATGTGGCAGGGGGTTTGTGCCAAGAACACGTTCAGATCAGAGGAGAGGCAATGACTGTCTCCTTTGTCAGGTCCAAGACCGATCAAGACGGGATGGGTGACTGCATAATCATACGCAGGATTCCCGGGTCCTCCATGTGTCCGGTAAAGTGTTTAGAAGATTACCTAGCACGAAGGGTGGCATTATGGGGGGGGACCTTGTTGAGACACGCGGACGCCACCCCACTGACGAAATTCCAGTTTCAGCGGGTGCTTGCGATGTCAATTGCCGCTGCGGGCTTGAACCCGGGCGAGTTTGGGACCCATTCCTTTCGGATAGGGGCTGCTACGGAAGCTACAGCCAGGGGTCTTAATGTTGAACAAGTGAAACGAGTGGGGCGTTGGTCCTCCAATTGTTTTAAGAGGTATGTGCGGTTGCACATGTTGTAAAGCTGTAATGATGTACTCACGCCTCTTGTTTTTGTTTGGTTTTCAGTTGCGCAAGCCTACGAGGCGGGGCGGACTATGCAGTCGACCCAACACCGGGCCAGCGGTCAGACATCACCGGCTGTGAAAAAGGAGGTGTGGGTCGTGGGCCACTCATACGTGAGGCGTGCCGCGGACGTATTCAAAGCAGGTGACATGATTCACGTAGCTGGGGAATACGGGTACAGGGTGTCCTTCTACGGAAGAGGCGGTCTCTGTATTGACCAGTTTCAAGCATTTTTTGAGGATTTGTTAGGGCGGACGAGGTCACCGCCGTCTATAGTCATAGTACATTTAGGGGGCAATGATTTGGTCACCACCGGTAGACGACTTCTCCTGGAGGCAATGCTTTCCACTGTAAGTTGGTTGGCGAGGAGAGTTCCGGGGTGCACAATTGTGTGGTCCCATATGATCCCACGAAAGGTGTGGCGGGGGGCTATTTCTATTCCTGCTTTGAATCAGTCTGTTAGAAAGCTTAATAACAAAGTGAGTAGGTTGTTCCGTTCCGGGACATTGCATTCTATTCCGCATGGCTGTATTAATGATGACAGTATGTATTCGGGGGATGGTGTGCATTTGTCTCGGGTGGGGAATGAGTTACTCATAGGAAACTTCTTAGCATGGTTAAAAAACGTTAAAGCATGACCTTTAGGTAGGAGCTTTTTGGGGGGTCCGGATAGCCGGTCAACTATCCGGCCTGTGGCGGTAAGGTCATGATCGGTGAGCAGTAATTGGAAGATCCCTATGAGTGGGCGTCACCCAACACGGATGGGAGCGCTCGGGAGAGGTGGCCTTTGGCCCCTCAACGGGGAGGCGGTCCCTTCTAAGGATGGGTCGCCGAAAGAAAAGGAAAGGCGGTCAAGGCCCCTTCCTGTGTAGGAGGGGTTACAGCCCCCTCCTGGGGAATTTCCCGGGGCCAGTGACGTCTGCGACGGCAGATGTGGTAAGTTGTGTGGGGTTTGGGGGGAGGTCTACGCTACCTTCTAGATACTCACACGAGTCCTCGAACGACCTTTAAGTGGCGTCGAGTTTATTGGGGCCCCCGTCAAGTCAAGGGAAATTGGTAGTTGCACTTGAGGTACGCCTCAGTGCTGTCGCCCCTCCCAAGTGGGGGGGGGGTATTTCTGGTTAGGGATCTTGACACCGGTTACGACCTTGCCGTTGGCCCTTAAACGTTAGGATGTACAATTTCAATATTTCAAGAAAATGTTTTGTAGGTTGTTAGTTCGGCTAGGAGAACCTCTGTATTAGAGAATCTGTTAAGGTTAGCCAAACATCGCAATGTGGTAATGAAATTGTACATTAATATGAAACTGTTTAATGTTTTAATTTTTTGTTTTAATAAATACGGCCGGGGAGGGTCACTCCCTCCCTCTTCCAAAAACTTCAAGAACTGTTTCCGGTTTCCCTCCTTTGGGGATTGTGTTGAGAGGGGGTGGCGGGTATCTCAGCCATATGGAAAGGGGCGACCACTCGGTCCCCCCGAACGTATGGCAGAGTACCTCGATCCCCCCGGGAAGCCATTTTGGGCGGGAGGCGCGTCTCGGCTGGTATGCCCGAAGCGGCGTAGCCGGGGCGCGCTCTTTCCCGCCCTAGAGTGGGCTGGCCTAGACACTGACGCGGCTGGCCACGCCCTCGGGGCAGGCAGGGGCGGGTTTACGCCCGCCCTGAAGACGGATAAAAAGGGACCCAAGACCAGAAGGCATCCTCTTGTTCCTGTGCTCTGAAGCTGCACCTCCTCGCTGCACGTGAGCTCGAGACGGAACGAAGAGCCAATTTTGACCCACCCACCAGCCCCTGAAGACAGCCAGTTGTTTGTAATAAAATGGATCGATAATTCTATTTCGTTTACAGGTTGTGGTATTATCGTGTTGATATTGAGTGTGTAATAAAGTTGGTCGATTTTATGTATGTTTTGTGATTAAAGAAATTCGGTTTTTAGTGTCCATTTATAAGCATGCTTATTTTGGTCATAGTGGCCAATGTATTGTTGGTTTAGTTAGCATTGTCGTATTTATTTTGGTCGGGCGGTAAGGTCATGATCGGTGAGCAGTAATTGGAAGATCCCTATGAGTGGGCGTCACCCAACACGGATGGGAGCGCTCGGGAGAGGTGGCCTTTGGCCCCTCAACGGGGAGGCGGTCCCTTCTAAGGATGGGTCGCCGAAAGAAAAGGAAAGGCGGTCAAGGCCCCTTCCTGTGTAGGAGGGGTTACAGCCCCCTCCTGGGGAATTTCCCGGGGCCAGTGACGTCTGCGACGGCAGATGTGGTAAGTTGTGTGGGGTTTGGGGGGAGGTCTACGCTACCTTCTAGATACTCACACGAGTCCTCGAACGACCTTTAAGTGGCGTCGAGTTTATTGGGGCCCCCGTCAAGTCAAGGGAAATTGGTAGTTGCACTTGAGGTACGCCTCAGTGCTGTCGCCCCTCCCAAGTGGGGGGGGGTATTTCTGGTTAGGGATCTTGACACCGGTTACGACCTTGCCGTTGGCCCTTAAACGTTAGGATGTACAATTTCAATATTTCAAGAAAATGTTTTGTAGGTTGTTAGTTCGGCTAGGAGAACCTCTGTATTAGAGAATCTGTTAAGGTTAGCCAAACATCGCAATGTGGTAATGAAATTGTACATTAATATGAAACTGTTTAATGTTTTAATTTTTTGTTTTAATAAATACGGCCGGGGAGGGTCACTCCCTCCCTCTTCCAAAAACTTCAAGAACTGTTTCCGGTTTCCCTCCTTTGGGGATTGTGTTGAGAGGGGGTGGCGGGTATCTCAGCCATAGTGAATTGCTACAATCGTAATACTTGCTATGAAGTAAAGTGCATACAGTAAAAAGAGTATTAAGAAATAATACTGTAAAAGCATGAAATGGTTTCTAAGCCATAAGATCCATAAAATAGATAAAATACATACAATGATAAATAATGACTAAAAGTACTCAACTGGTGCATCTACAATACGCCTACCCCGGTGTACCTAACCTAAGTCTAGTACAAGGGAAGAAGTAAGTGAGGTGTAGCTTGAGTTTAATAGTTTCTGCCAAGAATCTATCCAAGAATTCTCCAAGGATCTAATCAGCTCCGTACCTTGGTTATAGAATGAAGGAGGTCTGGTATCTCTCTCTCAGGACTCGATCTCCCAGTTAACCCGCAAGGGTAGCAGGGAAACACTGGAGCTGGATTTCTCGGCGGAGAAAAGACAGCGTCTCTCTCAGTGCGTCAGCTGGAGGGTCGGCTTCCTTCAGCACTCGCTACAGCAGGGCGTCGGGCAAGTAGTTAGTCGATCTGCTCCAAACCACCGTGTGTTGGCTAGGGCAGATGTGGGTATATTTATTCCTGGAAGATGCCGAGTTTTACGTAAGGGTGGACATAATAACGTCACTAAGAACTCAAAGTTCTTTACACGCTCCAGGAGTTCTGGGACAAATCAATACTGAAGCAGGGGAAGTCCCGTACTGCTGAAGGCTGGTTGTCTTCAAGAACTCGTTGTACTCTAGGAGCTTAGTGGAAGTAGCCATGCAGTATTTGGACTGCATTGGCTGTGTCTAAATATGGTTATGATTCTTATGCATATATAAGAATATGATAAGTTATACCTATATAAAGGCATGAATCGGGAAAATTACACTAGAGCACTAGATACGTTTACAACACCATTTGAAGAAGATGAGCTGCGGGCAGCCATCATGCAAATGAAGTCCAGGAAAGGGCTGGGTTCCGATGGCCTTCCCATTGATTTTTATAAAACCTACTTTGATCAGCTACTCCCAGTACCAAAAGTGGTTTTTCTTGATGCCCAGGAGGCACACATCCTACCTGCCTCGATGAGAGAGGTGCTAATTACATCATTATTGAAACCAGGCAAATCCGCAGACCGCTGTGAATCTCCCTCATAAACACAGATGCCAAAATACTTGCTAAATTGCTAGTGAACCGGCTCAGTCTAGTGATGGACAAACTGGTCCTCCCAGACCAGGCCAGGTTTATTCCTGGAAGGGCGACTTCTCACAACCTTCGGACACTATTCTCCATCTTACAGGCAGTTTATCCCAAACTAGTACTGGTGACTGTGTTTCTGGATGCCTCTAAGGCCATTTGTTTCAATAGAGTGGGACTATCTTTTCACCATCTTACAATGTATGGGACTCCCCACATGCTTTCTATTATGGGTCCAGCTTCTCTACACCTCACCAACGGGGAACGTTTTGATCTACGGTCACACCTCACCCTCGATCTCTCTATCCCGCAGCACCTGGCAGGGGTGTCCTCTCGCTCCCATTCTTTTTGCCTTAGTAATGGAACCATGGAAGCCAAAATCAGGCAACACTATCATCATGTAGGCCTCCATTGCTTCCTCGGTCCAATTCTCATCTCTCTTTATGCTGACAATGTCACCCTCTACATTAAGGACCCCCACCAAAATCTTACCCCAGTACTGCGCCAGTTTGTTAAATTTGGCGGCCAATCAGGTATCCACATTAACTGGTCAAAATCACAGATATTCCCATTGACCAGCTCTGCTACTACTTTTGAAACAGATTTTCCCATTGAGTGGTGTGATGTAGATGTTAGATACTTGGGGATCCGTGTCACAGCGGATTGAGATGAGCTAATACGGCATCCAATGGGTGTGCAATGTAACACGTCACATGCTGCATCAATTGATGGATTGCCCTTCCTTTAACTATGGCCGGTCGCATATCCCTCATCCAAATGGTAATCCTCCCCAGATTCTTATATTTATTCCTTAATATTCCTTACAACCGGGACAACATTTTTTCACCACCCTCCGATTGGAATTGAATAGATTGGTATAGGGCGGTAAACAGCTGCGCATTCAGTGGGACACGCTAATGCAGCCTTATGCACACGGAGGCTCTGACATACCTAACTTTGATTTATACTATGTCTGCGCTCAGGCACACTTTGCTCATTATTGGTTTCATTCACTCTGCTATACTCCATATCTCACCACTGAACATTGGCTTGCAGATCCAGTCTCACTAAATAGCTTCCTCCTTTCCTATGTTGAGCTCGAGGTCGTTGCCCCTCTTCCGTAGACTGCATGATAAAAGCCTGGTCGCGCATTTTAGAACGCACAAACGAGTCCTGCCTCTACACCCCCCTTCTACCACTTACCTATCATCCAGAGATGTCTCTATTACAAGAAGGTTTATTTAGGAAGATTGCACGTACAAGAAATATTCACTGCTGGGAAAACCTATATGTTAGTGGTAAATTTCGTACTCTCCGATAACTATGCCCGACCCCCCACCATCTACCATGGAAACCTATTTCTATGCCTGCCTTCGACATGGCATCCAACCTGAAACCCCACATACCCCACTGCACCAAATCCTGCGCGTGTCCACTGCCTCACACTTGGTGTCCACACTCTACCACACTATGTATATAGATGCTGAATATCCTCCATGCGCAGCTCGTGCTGAATGGGCGGCGGAGTTGGGACAGGACCTCACTGACGAACAATGGTTATTTTGCTGCAGACGGACGGAATAAGTCTCCTGAAATAGCAGACTCCGAATTATCCATTATAGATTCCTACATCGCAGCTACTACACTCTGGTTAGACTCCATAGTTTTGGTCTGCGGGACACAATCAGATGTGATAGGTGTAAAGCAGAACATGCTGATTTCCTGCACCTTGCTTGGGAGTGTCCAGAGGTACTTACCTATTGGCGTCAGGTCCTCACAGCTCTAGACTCTATGACTTCTATGCCTATCTCTCGATCACCACTTATAATCCTCCTTGGGTACACTGAACACATCCCCGCCAAGTTTCGAAAATTTGTGTCCTTTTTTTCTTGTGCTGGCTAAGGGGCGAGTGACCTGCAGATGGGGCCGGGGGAGAGCACCCAAATTTAAAGATTGGCTGGGAGACATGATTCTCTGGCATGATCAATTCTGCACTTATGCCGAACTACTCACTCATTCCTCATGTCCTCGCGATATTTGGGGCCCACTACAGACATATTTGCTGGAGCATCCTGTCAATGCTGCAGACGGACCATGAGGCCTGCTCACATTGCCCCTGGTTTTACTCAAGCCAGTGTATGTTGGGGCTTTCTCTTGTGATAACTCTGTAGTAACCTATTTTAGAGATCTACTGGCATGCATCACGCACAAGGCCCTACACTCAAACTCCCCTACGTATCTTGCACAGAAATTTGTGTTATACAGAGGAAGAAGAAATTCACGATTGGCCAATGCCCTCCTACTCCAGCCTGCACGCTTTAGGAAAAAAAAACTACAATCGGGTGTTCGCTGGGGCTGCACCAAAAATATGGAACTTCTTCCCACCCGACATCAGAAGGACCCCCTCCCTGCCACCCTTCAAAAAGGAGGCTAAATCCTTCCTCATGGGTAAATTCCTTGGCTAAACCTGTTCCACACCTCAGAGACTACTGCCCTCATCCTGCGACCTCGCCCCATCAAGAAAGCTGGGGTCTGTCTTCAGTAACTGTAATTGTAATGCTTTCATTGTATTCTCCCATCCCTCTGGTACCCAGCACCCCCTCCCCCTCCCCCTAATGTACTGCCTATTGTATGACTCTCTGACTCTGTAAAGTGCTCTGATACCCTTACGGGTCAAGTTCGCGCTCTATAAAACTCTAAAGTAAAATAAAATAAAATACGATCACTTTCCCTGACGTTCCGAATATGCTGAAATTTGTTATGATGACTTTGTGAATTGTCCCTTTTTCTTTTATTGTTTTATTTTGTGTCTCTTTATTGTTCCTTGGCAATGTATATCTGCCCTCACAGCTTGACGATATTTGTTCCTGCTGCTAAGTATGTCATCTGATTTATGATATTTCATATCTGTTCAAGTTATGGCTGTATATTCAATGCATCTGCTGATATTTTGATTGTATGCCATTGACGGAAACTTCAATAAATAAATAAAAAAAATACAAAAATAAAATAAAAACTTTTTGCCCCACTGGCCGATTTACAAGAGCAATATTCCATTACGTCTGCTAGACACTTATGGTTGCAGGGATATGTAGGGTTTGTAAGATCTCCAAGAACCAGAGGTGACCGGAGCAAACAATTGAGCTGCACCTTACAATGGATTTTAATTGAGGGCTGAGTGTAGACCAAATCGTATAGCAAAATAGGGTGTGTGAAAAATGGGTATCTAGGAAACCTAGGTATTTCTGGAATGGGTACAAAATATGAAGTTTAGGAGCAGTGGTTATTTGTACATCTATGAATTTGTGATTACTACCCTTATTAGCGTATGATTTAGAGGGTCTTTTTCTAAATGTCATCTTTTTTAAACACTGGCTTATGTTGGAAGGGCACAAATGCAGGAAAAACGAATTACTAATAAAGAATGTTCTACTAGTCCATGCTCCCACAAGTCTCCTTATAAAAATGGAACCTTGCTTGTGTGGGTAGGCTGAGTGCCCCCAACAGGATACGGCCCAAAACGCAACAGGAAGGCATCACATTTTTCCACTGGAATTGAACCACAAGGATCATCGCTCAGCCCCACGCTGTTCAACATCTACATGAGCCCCCTCGCGGCCATCGCACGCCAACACAACCTCAACATCATCTCCTACGCCGACGACACCCAGCTGATCCTCTCCCTCACCAACGACCCCGCCACCGCCAGAACCGACCTACACGAAGGGATGAAAGACGTAGCAGAGTGGATGAAGAACAGCCGCCTGAAACTGAACTCAGATAAGACGGAAGTCCTCATCCTGGGATCATCACCCTCCGCCTGGGACGACTCCTGGTGGCCACCTGCCCTGGGCAGCGCACCCAAACCGACGCCATCTCCTCGTCATGCTTCACCATCCTACGCATGCTACGGAAGATCTTCCGGTGGATCCCCACCGAAAACCAGGAAGGCGGTCACCCAGGCGCTCGTCACCAGACGACCGGACTACGGTAACGCCCTCTACGCCGGAACCACAGCCAAACTTCAGAAAAGGCTCCAGCGCATTCAGAACGCCTCAGTACGACTCATCCTGGACATCCCCCGACACAGCCACATCTCCGGACACCTGAGAGACCTGCACTGGCTCCCAGTCAGCAAGAGAATCATGTTCCGACTCCTCACCCACGCACACAAAGCTCTCCACAACCAAGGCCCCAGATACCTCAACGACCGCCTTACCTTCTACACTCCCACACACCAGCTGCGATCGACCAGCCAAGCCCTCGCCGTTGTTCCCCGCATCCGAAGAGCCACAACGGGAGGAAGATCCTTCTGCTACCTGGCTGCCAAGACGTGGAACTCCCTCCCTATTCACCTCCGCCTGACCCAACACCACCTCTCCTTCAGGAAGCAACTCAAGACCTGGCTGTTCGAGCAGTAGCGGACCCCCCCCCCCCCCCACCCCCAAGCGCCTTGAGACCCTCCGGGTGAGTAGCACGCTATACAAATGCTTGATTGGTTGATTGATTGAACAGTTTTTTGCACCGAGGGTACAATTTGGACCCTAGCTCAGCTGGAACATAGGGAAATCTAGCCAATTTGTACATTTGTATAACTATGCACCAAAGGGTAGCCAGGGTGTCCTGACTTATGTGGCTCACACCATGTTTTGTTACCCAGAATCCCTTACAAAATTCAAACTTTGACAAAAAAACACATTTTCCTCAAATGTCTGTGATGGAGAGTTCTGGAATCTGCAGGGTGCCACAAATATTCACCCACCAAACATTTCCCCAAGTCTCCCAGTAAAAATGGCACCTCACTTGTGTGGATAGGCCAAGTGGCCGTGACAGAAAATGGCCCATAAAGTCGCATGAACGCATCACATTTGCCCACTGAAAACGGACCCTTTATTACCAAAGTGGGTAGCTCTAGGTTTTGGACCATAGTTCAGCCGGCCTCTAGGAAAACTTAGTCAACATGTGCATTTTTGAATACTAATATGCGAGACAGCAAGGACCCCCTGATACCGTTCAACTTCCTGGGTCAGGGCAAATAGCATGTGTGAGTAAAATACCCAGGCAAATTTTTGAACCAACTAACACATAAAGAGTGGCTTAGGCCACATAAAGAAATGATATTCCACTACTGTTTGTACACATTTAGAATACAAATTTAATACTTATTACAATAACATGATAATTGATAAAATTGATACATAATTATACACACAAGATATAATTTTTTTTTAGCATTATAGCATATGCATAACTTCAAATTTTCAAATAATTCATAAATATAAAAAATGTTGGATGGTTTCCTGTCTCCTGTCTACGCGTTTCGACACTTTAACGTGCCTTCTTCAGGACTGTACCATCGTGCTGTAAAAGATATTTATAAAAAATAATTTTTTACAAATTTATATTTCTGTGTACAAAACAACTAGTATTCTGAATTTTATTACATGTTCTAGATATTGGTTATCAACAACATTTTGATAATACCGCTTCTAAACTTATTAGTGTCTATCTTATACATGGTTGCCATAAATAACACAAATCGCGAGATGTGAACATATCATTCATTTACACATAGATAGCAGATCTTCAGTTGCAACTTATTTACATTTGGATAATAGTATACCATTCATCTCATTTGATGGTTTTGATTTATCTGTAAATACCCTAACTCTGACAGATTATAAAAGAAATAAAGGTCAAAAAAGAATTGCAAACCCAGGGTGAGAGGCCTGGTTAGTAAGAAAGATAACAGCAAAGAAATGTAGGTATAGTAAGTTTTAAGTGTTTGGCTCACTAAAATGGTCATTCTCCATAAATCATTAATTATTCTTGTTTTCCTTGATCACTTTGCCAAGATAGTAGCTTAATATCAGTTGTCGTCAAATATAAATTTCTATGTATTGTATTAATGGGCCTTGTTGTATCTAGGTTCCTATTTTGCATACTATCTAGGTATAAGGAGTCTTTTTCACATTTATTGAGATTCTAAAATGGACCCTTTATACTAATCATTCATTTCTAAAGGCATGAAGTGAGCTTACCTATTATGAGGATAGAACAGGATAAAAATCAGAGGTCAAGACAGAAAAAATGCCTCAATGCCGTTGAGATTAATATGAGTCTCAATGATGGTAAAATCTGTAATATGAGAACATTAGTAGCTGATTATATGCTTAAACTGACTAATTGTAATCATTTTTCAACTTAATTAAGTGCTTACCCGATTTAATAAGGAAGTTCAGATTGACTCAGTTTTCAAAAACTGTATGTAGAGGTAGTGTTCATCTGGACTCGTTGTACATCCAAAACAAGCTACTTCATTAGCGGCACGGGATTTTTATAGTCAGGCAAAAATATGTGAATCACTGTAAGTAAGGTGAGGTGAGCCCAGTTATTAAAGAAGGCAGTCGATCTTTTTTTATATAGTTCTTTCATAACTAGAGGTACACAAGCTAACTAATAATCTACCAACTCAATTTGGTACAGCACATATTTTGTAAAATTACCACTGTTTTAGCTTTTATTTTTCAGTCTTAGTATATAGAGCCACTGGTGGTATTGCCATAAGTAGAGTATGGTTTTGTACTACAAGCATTTTATTTGTTTATCTAGGGCATAGATTGCAAGAAAGCGTTGATTCCCTGTTTACCATTTGCATACATATATCTTTAAGCACATCATATTGTTTGCTTACCGCGTTTAAAAGAAAATCCTTAGTTTTCATTGTTTTTAGGTGCCATACTCGGTATGTTTCCAATACACATTAAAGATACATGATCTAAGAAGAAAAGAGTTTTATCACCGATTATATTAACTATTCAAGGCATGTTACGGTTTTACTATTCTAGAGGTGACTTTATTGTTTACCTAAATCATCAGCCTGGGTGGGTGCCCCAATAGTTCTTTCCAGCGTTGTATGCCGCGTGTGTAATCTGAAAAACGGCAAAGCGGATGCAGCTCAGGTTATGTCCTAGCCAGCATATTTAAGACTAAGAAAGGCTTTTCGCGTTCAAATGCAGCTAAAGTTATGACCTAGCCAGCATATTTTAGACTAAGAGAGGTTTTTCGCGTTCGATACAAGGCTGCGAAAAGTTTTACCTGTGATTGTTTTACCTGAACAACGGACTGGTTTAGAGCGGCGTCCCGGTGATATCTAATGTTTCAGGCGGTTCGTTTTGCGCTTTTTTTAAAGATATATTGTAAACGCAGCTGAAACGACAAAAAACGGACATAGCTCACGTTATATCGTGACCTGCCCGTGTAAGCTAAAGAGAACTTCACGCGTTTAATGCACAGCTGCAAGAGTATTTACCTGTATCTTGTTGTAAGAAACGGACCTGCTGAGGCGGCGTCTCGGCGGTTCCAGTATTTGGGCAGAGAGTTTGTTTGGCATTTTCTTATTGGTTTATATATCTGGGCAGCTAATTGGTTCACCTGATTTTATCATGCGTCTTAAGGAGACATGATTCCATATCGCAAGACGCCCGGTTATGACCAGTTGTGAGGGTTTAGTATTTCTAATTTTTATTGTAGGTTTACTTTTCATTTGTTTATTGTTAAATTTGAGATAGAAAACAATAAAAAATAAATAAGTAAATACCGTTAATGGAATGGACATGCTTACTATTGGTGTTATATATGGAGGGCTCTTATTATACAAGGGATTGTATGAAGGGGTCTTATTACATGATGGACTATATTTTACTTAACTAGTTCTATCATTCGCCCAGATTAAAGAGATATAAAGCCAATTATCATTCTTATAGTATAGCATTTATCCACGGTAGGTCATTATTTAAGCCATGGGTAAATGTATTGAGAGTAAAGATCCAATAAACCTCTCTTTTTTTCCTAATTTTGTCTCCGCCGTTGTTGTTAGCTATATGGATCTTTTCAAGGATACGCCAACGGATCTGGGATGGAGAATGGTGGAACTCAGCAAAATGGGCTGCCAGTGGTGCTGTCAGTTTTTTTGTTTTGATTGCAGATCTATGCTCCGTTAAGCGGAGTTTCATAGTTCTTGCGGTTTCTCCAACATAACCTAAGTTACATGGACACAATATCAAATAAACAATATTGGTTGTATTGCATGTCCATAGTTCCTTAGCCTGTATTTGTACTTTATTAAATGTGAATGTCTCACCTGGTATTATGCCATCACAAGATTGGCATGTACCACATCTGGAGGTTCCCTTAATGGCATTATCTCCATTCAGTGATTTTTGTACAAAAGGGACAGTATTGGTACTTCCACTAAATCGTGATCTCACTATTAAATCTTTTTTTTTTTTTTTTTCTTTAAAAATCTTTATTAACATGAAGGCAGAAGATGTATTCACAATATCACATTCAGAGGTCATTGTCACATTTTTGCAGTTACTGTCAAGTGAAACGAGTAAAACAAATCACATTCTGATACGGTGCAAGTAGTGTCTTAACAGGGATACGCATGGGTGCTGCTAGCGACCATTCAACACAGATTGTAGATCACATTATAACTAACCCATTGTTCATTCCGAGACCTGTCCACCTTCAGCACATTTATCTGTTTCTAACAAAATTAACTAAAAAACAATAAAGCCCAACTATTGTCAGCACTTATCGTTAGGTATCACCTGCACAAATCCAGTCAGTAGCCACTGCACAGGACCAAAATGCCATCATTGGTATTGCTGCATTCATGCGCCACCCCAGCATTAACAGGAGCCCATCACTAATGCCCGCCCCCCCTAATCCTCCTCCTCCTCTGAGTCCAAGTCTTCGTCTTCCGGTAAAGGTTCACACGGTTCTCCCCTGTAGATGTTCCAGGGTGCCCAAACCTTATTCCATTTACGGGGGCAGGCCCTCAGCACGTAGACCGCCCTTTCCTTCACCATCAGCAAATCCATATTCCTGATCCACCTAGCCGCCGTAGGCAGTTCTGGGGCACCCCATTTATGTGCAATATCTCGCTTGTCCACTGTCACGGCCAACGTGGCCCATAGCTGTCCATATCTGTCCAGGTCGTTAGGGTCCCAAATGTTTAATAGGCATTTACGGGGTTCAGGCAGGACTGAAAGTTTAAGGGCCTAGGAAATCGTGCGCATAATTTGCTTCCAAAATTCTTGGATCCGTGGGCATTCCCATAATGTGTGGAGCAAAGTCCCCTCCTCCCCGCATCCTCTGAGGCAGAAGGGGTGTGGAGCCCTCTGAATTCTGTGAAGTAGTGTTCTGGTGTAGTAAGTGCGATGTAGTATCTTGAGTTGCACTAACCTGAACCTAGCCGAGATGCCTACTTCCCTCGGTGATGCAAGTGCCTCGTTCCATTCTGATTCGTCCACTTCTCCTATTTCCCCAGCCCACTTCTCTCTAAGTTTCTGTGAAGGGTCTTTCAGGTTGTTAACCAGCTTTTTGTATGTGAGAGAGGTTGCCCTCTGTTCCATAAAATCCGTCAGTAGTCTGTCTTCTAGTGGTGATGACTCTGGGAGTGTGATGTTAGGCGGGATTGCTTGTAGGAGTGCGTGATGTATCTGCACATATCTAAATGTTTCAGTGGGGCCCAGACCATATTGTTGCTGGAGCTGCGGAAACGCAATTACCGTGCCTTTGTCCCAAAGGTCCCCTACCGTGGAAATTCCTATGCAGTCCCATTGTGCGAACCCCTTACATGCCCTTAAGTTTCCCAGTGATTTTGTGTCCAACAACGGCGTCATCTTGGTAATTTTCCCCTTCCAACCCAGCCGAGTTTGTGCTGCATGCCACAAGGCCGCCGTATGACGTGTCGGTCCGAGCTGGTTTTTAACTTGCGACAAATTATACAACACGGAGAGCATACCGTCCGTCCCCAACTGCGACCAGTCCGCCTTGTACGCGGGGTCTCCTCGTGGGATGTGGATCCAATGGTTAATTATCTTAAGTTGGGACGCCCAATAGTACAATTGAATATTGGGTAGCGCGATCCCCCTTTCATACCAGCTTTTCACTAATTTATCATGTGCTATACGAGCCAGACCGTTGTTCCACAGTAGGTTGGAGACTAGTGCTGCGACTTGTTTGAAGTAACGCGGTGCAACCATGTAAGGGGTATTTTCCAGCACATAGAGAAATCTGGGGAGAGCCATCATTTTATATAATGCCGCCCGCCCAAGGAGGGTCAGTGGCAAGGTCGCCCAGTGTTTAACATCCGCACGTAGGCGAACCAGAGGCGGCACCAAATTTTCAGCATAGAAGTCCGCGGCATTATTTGTGACGAAAATACCCAGGTATTTAAAGGAGGTGGGCGCCAACGTCAGGGGGCAGTCGTCTTGTAACAGTGGTTCTGCGCCGTTAAGCACGTAAATTATCGACTTGGACCAATTCAGGGTGTATCCTGACGACTTCCCGTGCTCATCACAAAGACTCAACAGGGCAGGGATCCCATTGTTAGGGTTAATCATTTAAATCAGCATATCGTCTGCATACAGGGAGATTTTATCCTCCCATCCTTCCTTCCAAGTGATGCCCCGGAACAGTGGCGTTGCTCTGAGCAAGCTGGCCAGCGGCTCTAGCACCATCGCAAAGAGTAGGGGCGATAGCGGGCACCCTTGTCTAGTCCCGCGTCCCAATGGGAACGTTGGTGAAATGTGACCATTTGCAACCACCTGTGCCACCGGTGACGTCTACAGTAACCGCACCCATGCAATATATTTCGGCCCAAAGCCCATACGAGCAAGGACTGCAAACAGGTATTCCCATTCTACTAGGTCGAAAGCCATTTTGGCGTCAAGGGATAGGATCACGGCTTGTTCCGAAAGGAGATGTGTACGTGCCAGCACTCCATGGACCCTCCTTAGATTCAGTGCTGTACTCCTGTGTGGCATGAATCCCGACTGATCGGGGTGTATCAAGGTGTGTAGGTGCTGAGTCAAACGATTGGCCAGGAGTTTCGCCAGGATTTTCGCTTCAACGTTAAGTAAGGAAATGGGTCGGTATGAGGTGCATGCAGTCAGTGGCTTGTTCGGTTTCGGAATGGCTACGATTGTGGCCGTGCGTTGGTCAAGCGGGAGCCCGCTCCACACTCTCAGCATACATATTTAGCAGGGGTTTACTCAATACAGAAGCCGTTGCTTTATACCATTCTATGGGTAGCACGTTAGGCCCTAGTGCCTTGCCGGACTGCAATGCCTGTATAGCCAATTGGATTTTGTCCTCCGTCAGGTCAATTTCTAGTTCCTGCTGTGCTTCTTGCGTAAGCACGGGGATAGCAATGTGTTCGAGTGAGGCTGCCACCTCCTGTGCAGTGACTGTCCGCACCGGGGTGTATATTTCCTGATAGTGACGTGCCAGGCACTATTAAATCTTTGAGATTTTTGTTGCGTCGATGCGCAAACATAGGTTTGGGGAGTTTTGGTTGTGTCGGTTCTATATTTAGTAAGCGCCAATTTGAGTTGATGATCTGTCTGACTGTGGCATTTAGAGGGGAATGTTTTGTTACACAGACCAGCTTCTGTTCTTTTTGTTGTTTATTTGAATTCAGAAGAGCATCACGATCAAAGTATCTCGCTCGTTTATATGCCTCACGTATTAAACGATTCGGATATCCGCGAGCGAGGAACTTCTCTTTCATTTTTATAGCCTGAATATCATAATCTTTAATGTTAGTGCAGTTTCGCCGTACTCTCAAAAACTGCGAGAATGGTATCCCATCCTTCTGATTTCTCGGATGATAGCTACTAAAGTGGAGTAGCGTATTCCTTGCTGTTGACTTTGTATATAAGTCAACCGTTAGGTTCTTAGATTCATTTTTAATATATGTGTCAAGGAATTCCACTTTTGTAGCATCAACATGTGCAGTGAAACCGAGATTGCTATCTGCTAAATTAATCCATTCTAGGAATTCTTGTAGAGTCTGTTCCCCATTGGTCCATATAAAAAATATATCGTCAATAAACCGGTACCAATGGGAAACAGACTCATAGAATGGTGCCATCTTGTTGTGTATGTGATGAAATTCAAACCTAGCCATATAAATATTAGCTATCGATGCGGCCATTGCTGCCCCCATGCTTACGCCTTTTGTTTGTTGGTACATATGTTCTCCAAATTGGAACACATTTTCTTCAAGTACTACTGATAAACATTGTAGGATAAAAGGTTTATTGCATGGAATCTTATGCAAGTCAATAAACCAACTAGTAGCCTCTATAGCTCCTTTCTGGGGTATGTTGCTATAGAGGGATTCAACATCCAGCTTGACTAATAGATCTTTATTTTTGTCAAATGGTAGGTGTTCAACCTTTGAAATGATAGCCCCGTTGTCTTTTATATACGACGGGGTGAACTGAATAAATGGTCTTAGGATGTTATCCAGATATTTTGATAATGCTTCAGTAGGAGTTCCAATAGTTGAAAAAATCGGACGGTAGGGCGGATTTTCTTCATTTTTATGCATTTTAGGAGTACCATAAATGCAGGCTACCTTTCTTTGTGATTTATTAAGAAATTCATGTTCTTTTTTGGTAATGATGTTATTATTTAAGGCTTGGATAGTTATTTTATGAATAGATTTAATTACTTTCTCTGTGGGGTTCTTTGTGACTTTTTTATAAAAGATCGGATCATTCAGCATAGTGAGCATGTTCGCTTCATAATTGATAGAATCAATCAGAACAATCCCACCTCCCTTATCACTACTTTTGATTGTAATTGATTTGTTATTTTTCAGATTGAGGAGAGCTGTATGCTCATCCTTTGAGATGTTATATATAGGTTTGGGTACATATTGAAGAGCTGATTTTAATTTGTTAATGACAACTTTTTCAAAAATGGCCATCTCAGGACCAAGCTGATCTAAAGAGGGGTGAAGGTGGATGGTGAAGCTACGATATTGTTCATACCTATTTCTGGTTGTAGCTCTTCTTTATTTATGAAGAACTTTTGTAGTCTCACCTTTTAAAGAAAGAATGTATGTCCTGATAGAGTTCGAATACATTAACATTTGAGTGGGGTACAAATGAAAGACCTTTTGTTAGAATAGAGACATCTGAATCCGAGAGGGCATGGTGGGAAAGATTAAAAATAGGTATTAGAGCCATTGCCTTTGATATTGTTTGTTGCGGGTCTCCGGATATTGTTGGGGCTCCGCAGGATATTGATGAGGTTGATGGGATTGATAATGACCTCGCGACTGGGGCTGAAATCGCACTCATTGTCGCCCTCGTTTCTCTCCGCGATATCCTAAAAAAGGTTGGCGCTGATTCCTACGTCCATTATTGGGATTATATGGGCCTTCTTCATGATAGTTAGAGTCACTGTCTGATTCTGGATCAGACGAGTCTGAAAAGGTATTGATTTTAGGTTGATTATAGTTACTCCATCCTTGTTGGTATTCTGTTTTGTAAAAACTGTCTCCAAGATATGGATAAGTTTTGTTCTATTGTGTAGAATCTTTTGTCTTTAGAGAACTTCTCCTGCTTTCTCTTTGCGAGATATTCGGAGAAGGATACAATATCCTTTTTCAGAGCTTCTAGTTGATTTTCAGCTTCCTCTAGGGTAGTGGATTTTTTTATCTTATCCTCTAATTACTCTATTTCTTTTTTAAGTTCTACAGCTAATTCCTTAGATGTTGCTATAATGAGGATCATAAGATCAGGCGAGCACCTGCTTGCGATCATACTCCATTTGTGGAGAAATGTTTTTACATCAACAAATAAACCTGGGATGTTTCTAATTTTGAGGCCTAGTGGGATAATGCCTGCCTTTAAGTAATTCAACATGAACTCGCCATGTGCTTCTATTCTTATCAATTTCTTCCTTAGATTAGATAGCTTCCCTATGTCACTGTTATTTTGAAAAACTGGAGCTGCACTTTGATTCTGTGGTACTGCGATGCCTACTAATGTGGCAAAGTCCTCATCTGAGAACCCGAATGTTTCCATTTGAGCCATGGTCTGATATTAATGTAGAGTGTGTAAGGAATATAAAATAAAAAGAGAAAAGATATAAATTGTATTAAGAAAGAGACAGATACTAATTTTCAGACACTACTTTCCATAAGAAATCAACAATATGGCAGCCACTTATTATCTATAGCGGTATATGTACTATAGAAAAACCATTCGGTCCCACACGGATGAAGCAATATGCGAGACAGCAAGGACCCCCTGATACCATTCAACTTCCTGGGTCAGGGCAAATAGCATGTGTGAGTAAAATACCCAGGCAAATTTTTGAACCAACTAACACATAAAGAGTGGCTTAGGCCACATAAAGAAATGATATTCCACTACTGTTTGTACACATTTAGAATACAAATTTAATACTTATTACAATAACATGATAATTGATAAAATTGATACATAATTATACACACAAGATATACAATTTTTTTTAGCATTATAGCATATGCATAACTTCACATTTTCCAATAATTCATAAATATAAAAACTGTTGGATGGTTTCCTGTCTCCTGTCTACACGTTTCAACACTTTAACGTGCCTTCTTTAGGACTGTACCATCGTGCTGTAAAAGATATTTATAAAAAAGAATTTTTTACAATATTATATTTCTGTGTACAAAACAACTAGTATTCTGAATTTTATTACATGTGCTAGATATTGGTTATCAACAACATTTTGATAATACCGCTTCTAAACTTATTAGTGTCTATCTTATACATGGTTGCCATAAATAACACAAATCGCGAGAAGTGAACATATCATTCATTTACACATAGATAGCAGATCTTCAGTTGCAACTTATTTACATTTGGATAATAGTATACCATTCATCTCATTTGATGGTTTTGATGTATCTGTAAATACCCTAACTCTGACAGATTATAAAAGAAATAAAGGTCAGAAAATAATTGCAAACCCAGGGTGAGAGGCCTGGTTAGTAAGAAAGATAACAGCAAAGAAATGTAGGTATAGTAAGTTTTAAGTGTTTGGCTCACTAAAATGGTCATTCTCCATAAATCATTAATTATTCTTGTTTTCCTTGATCACTTTGCCAAGATAGTAGCATAATATCAGTTGTCCTAAAATATAAATTTCTATGTATTGTATTAATGGGCCTTGTTGTATCTAGGTTCCTATTTTGCATACTATCTAGGTATAAGGAGTCTTTTTCACATGTATTGAGATTCTAATATGGACCCTTTATACTAATCATTCATGTCTAAAGGCATGAAGTGAGCTTACCTATTATGAGGATAGAACAGGATAAAAATCAGAGGTCAAGACAGAAAAAATGCCTCGATGCCGTTGAGATTAATATGAGTCTCAATGATGGTAAAATCTGTAATATGAGAACATTAGTAGCTGATTATATGCTTAAACTGACTAATTGTAATCATTTTTCAACTTAATTTTTCAACTTAATTAGGTGCTTACCCGATTTAATAAGGAAGCTCAGATTGACTCAGTTTTCAAAAACTGTATGTAGAGGTAGTGTTCATCTGGACTCGTTGTACATCCAAAACAAGCTACTTCATTAGCGGCACAGGATTTTTATAGTCAGGCAAAAATATGTGAATCACTGTAAGTAAGGTGAGGTGAGCCCAGTTATTAAAGAAGGCAGTCGATTATTTTTTTATATAGTTCTTTCATAACTAGAGGCACACAAGCTAACTAATAATCTACCAACTCAATTTGGTACAGCACATATTTTGTAAAATTACCACTGTTTTAGCTTTTATTTTTCAGTCTTAGTATATAGAGCCACTGGTGGTATTGCCATAAGTAGAGTATGGTTTTGTACTACAAGCGTTTTATTTTGTTTATCTAGAGCATAGATTGCAAGAAAGCGTTGATTCCCTGTTTACCATTTGCATACATATATCTTTAAGCACATCATATTGTTTGCTTACCGCGTTTAAAAGAAAATCCTTAGTTTTCATTGTTTTTAGGTGCCATACTCGGTATGTTGCGAATACACATTAAAGATACATGATCTAAGAAGAAAAGAGTTTTATCACCGACTATATTAACTATTCAAGGCATGTTACGGTTTTACTATTCTAGAGGTGACTTTATTGTTTACCTAAATCATCAGCCTGGGTGGGCGCCCCAATAGTTCTTTCCAGCGTTGTATGCAGCGTGTGTAATCTGAAAAACGGCAAAGCGGATGCAGCTCACGTTATGTCCTAGCCAGCATATTTTAGACTAAGAAAGGCTTTTCGCGTTCAAATGCAGCTAAAGTTATGACCTAGCCAGCATATTTTAGACTAAGAGAGGCTTTTTGCGTTCGATACAAGGCTGTGAAAAGTTTTACCTGTGATTGTTTTATCTGAACAACAGACTGGCTTAAAGCGGCCTCCCGGTGATATCTGATGTTTCAGGCGGTTCGTTTCGCGCTTTTTTAAAGATATATTGTAAACGCAGCTGAAACGACAAAAAATGGACACAGCTCACGTTATATCGTGACCTGCCCGTGTAAGCTAAAGAGAACTTCACGCGTTTAATGCACAGCTGCAAGAGTATTTACCTGTATCTTGTTGTAAGAAGCGGACCTGCTGAGGCGGCGTCTCGGCGGTTCCGGTATTTGGGCAGAGAAAGTAGCATGAACGCATCACATTTGCCCACTGAAAACGGACCCTTTTTTACCAAAGTGGGTAGCTCTAGGTTTTGGACCCAAGTTCAGCCGGCCTCTAGGAAAACTTAGTCAACATGTGCATTTTTGAATACTAGACACCTAGGGGTATCCAGGATAGATTGACTTGTGTGACTCTCAGCACATGTGTGTACCCAGAATCCCTTGCAAACCTCAAACTTTGACTAAATGCACACATTTTCTTTACATTTTTGTGAGGGAAAGTTCTGGAAACTGTGGGAAGCCACAAACTTCAATCCACCTGGCATTCCCCCAAGTCTACATATAAAAATGGTGCCTCACTTGTGTGATTAGACCTAGTGCCCATAAAAGGAAATGGCCCAAAATGCAACATGGACACATTGCATTTTCCCACAGAAAACTGACCTTTTTTTCCAATGGGGTAGCTCTAGATTTTGGACGCTAGCTCAGCCGGCATATAGGGAATCATAGCTAACCTATACCTTTTCAAAAACTAGATACCTAAGGCTACCCAGGGTGGGATGACTTGCGTGTCTCTCATCATGTTTTTGACCCAGAATCCCTTGAAAACCTCAAACTTTCCCCCCAAAACACATTTTACTCACATTCCTGTCACTAGAAATCCTGGAACCTGTGGGGAACCACAAACTTCCATCCACCTAACATTCCTGCATGTCCCCTGTTGGACCCTGCCCTTTGGACAGGTTCACCCTCAGACTTTTTGCTTTTTCCTAGCCTGTTTCTGGAACCTGGTGGTGGTGATTTTAGGCCTCTGCGCACTTTTTCACTGTGGTACAGTGTAAAGTGCTTGAGCTCTCTGTGTATGCGTGGTGAGTGACCTGCCCTCCCATAGGAATGAATAGGGAATATGTATGCCCATGGTAGTTCCTGATGTGTGGGGAGTGCAGGGGCGAGTTTGGTATGTATGAACTGGTGAGAATGAATGCTGCAAAATGATATTTGCTCTACGGGGGCCATCGTTATTTAGAGCCATCGTTATTTAGAGCCATGAGGGGCTCTTGGGGGCCATGTTAGTTAAGCGGGGGCGTCGGGGCACTTTGCCGGTGCCCGCCCCCTCCTGTCTGTGGGAAGCTTGTGTCCAGAGCCATGAGAAGGCTCGAGGGGACATGGTTTACAGAGCCTGAGGGCTCCTACGGCCATAGATAGTTTAAGAGCCTGTGTGGCTCCAACGTTGGGCATGTTTGGCTCCAGCGTGGGCGCAGTTTGCTCCTGAGGGCTAGTGAGAGCCCTGCCGCAGTTCTGGTTCCCCAGCTGCCCAGCACTTTGTGGGCAGCTGCCACGTTTATGCTTTTTGTACTTTGAGACTGGCGCTGCATGGCAGCGCGCCCTGACATTGGACACAGGGCATCTTTGCCCCACAAGGCCAGTTGGCCTAGGGACTGCCACAAGTGGTGGCTTATGTAAGTTATGCGCAGTGTGATTCCTATGCTTTTAATAGTAATTGCCTACTGTGTGTTTTTGCTCTATTGACATATGTTCTGGCACCTCTGAATGTGTAGGTTTATGCATCATGTGTCTTCCTTTCCATGCGCTGCGCCTCTGAATATTTTAGGCATCATGTGCCTTCTTGCGCTGCACCCCTGAATGTATTTTATTGCATCATGTGCTTTATTCTTAACACCTCTGAATGTTTTAGGCATCATGGGCCTGATTCACAGAATGAACTTAAGATTCAATCCTAAACTTACTACTATTTGGGTATTCACAGAATGCACTTACTACTTTTGGCATTCACAGAATGAACTTACTACTTTTGATATTCACAGAAGTTAGGATTTTGTCTTAAGACAGACTTAAGACAGACTTAAGACAGACTTAAGACAAAATCCTAACTTCTGTGAATACCAAAAGTAGTAAGTTCCTTCCGTGAATGCCAAAAGTAGTAAGTGCATTCTGTGAATACCAAAATAGTAGTAAGTTTAGGATTGAGTCTTAAGTTCATTCTGTGAATCGGGCCCCCTGTGTTTTTCTTTATTACTCCTCTGAATGTGGTTCATGCATCATGGGTAATGTGTTCTGGTATACCCCTAAATGTATTTTATTCTTAGGTGGTTGTCCTTTTTAGTACAGGTGGTCCTAGTAAGGTCCTGGTTCCTGTTACCAGTGGATACTGGTTGTGATCTTTGTGATTACCATTCTAGGTTTATTATTTCTTATTCTAGAAGTGCTATATCTGAATCTGACAGTGGCCCATGTGGCCCTGTCTTGTAAATAATCCCTTATGAATGTTGCCCGTGCCAGTTGGCACAATGTACATGTGTGATTTTTATCTGATATGTTTTTTTACAATACAAAAGTAATTTTTATGATAACCTTGTGTGGAGTCTCTTTTGTGGTGTGCCTAGTATGTTGTTGCTGTTGTGCGCTGGTGCAAATGCTTTACACATTGCCTCCGAGTTTAGCCCTACTGCTTGTGCCAAGCTACCAAGGGGATGAGCAGGGGTTACCTTGGCGTGTGACTTCCTTTCCCTGACTAGAATGGTGGTTTCTGCCTGGCTTTGGCGTCAGCCTTAGCCTACCAGAAATAGCCAGTTCTAACATCCCCCGATACAAATGGTACCACACTTGTGTGTGTAGTCCCCACAACAGGAAATGTGCTAAATCGTAGCAAGGACGCACTATGTTTTTCCATCGAAAACTGACCATTTTCTGGGTAGCTCTCAATTGTGGACCTTAGCTCAGCTGGCATGGAGGGAAATCTAGCCAACATGTACATTTTTTAAAGCTGAACACTTAGGGGTATCCAAGTTGGGCTAACTTGAGTGGCTCTCACCACGCTTTTATACCCAGAATGTCTTGAAAACCTCAAACTTTTATTTTTAAAAAACTCATTTTCCTCACATTTCTGAGATGGAAAGTTGTGGAATCTGCGGGAAGCTACAAAGTACATCCACCTTGCATTCCCTTAAGTCTCCCAATAAAAATTCTACCTCACTTGTGTGGGTGGGCCAAGTGCGCACATCAGCGAAGGGCCCAAAACCTATTGTGAAGACATCAATATTATCTCAAAATGACCTGTTTTTGCATTGGGGCACCTTCCTTTTTGGTCCCAGGCTCTGCGGCCATCTATTAAAACCTATCAAACTTAGACGTTTTTGAAAACTAGACACCTGGCGGAATCTAGGTTGATGTGGCTTATGTAGATCCCACAATATTTTCAAATTAAGCGAAAAAGTAACATTTTCCTCACATTTCTGTTGGTAAGATGTGAGATCACTGAGTTGGCAGATATTTCCTACCACCCAGTGTTTTCATAGGTCTCCTGATTAAAATGCTACCTCCGTTGTGTGGGTAGGCCAAGTGCCCGCAACAGGGAAAGGCACAAAACGCATTGTGGAAACATCAAAATTATCTATCACAAAACGATCTGGTTTTGCAAGTGGGGCAAGTGACAATGCTATAATTGGGAATAGCTTCATCCATGCCTTCAGTAGCCATCCTGACAATTTGAAGTGGACTATCCCCCAAGGGGAACTCTTGAGAGCTAAAAGAAACTGCAACACAGAGGAGGCATTCTGGAGGGAAGAGAATATGGGGCCAGATGTATCAACATTGCATTTTGCGAGTTTATAACAGCGAATATTACCGATTCGCTATTATAGAACCACAAAATGCAATGTATGTAGGTTTCGCAAAAGAAATAGCGATTTCTACATATTCCTTAATAGTGAAGCGCAAATTGTGATTACCTATTAAGGAATTTCTCCCCATTCATTCCTCTGGGCTTGGAAGCCCAGAGGAATGAATGGGAAGGCATTAGCAATATGCGATTACTAAATTGGTAATCGCAAATTGAGAATGCAATTTCAAGGGTGATAGGGGGCCAAAAGGCCACCCTGATGCACCCCCAAAAATGTCATGTATGCACATCTGGCACACACACATGCCCTAGGGGCATGAGTATGCGCCACAAGGCACTTGGAAAAATGCCATTTTGTGCATTTTTCTAAGGATTTGCAAATTACCATGAATTTGAAGTTGGTGGTAATTTGCGATTCCTTAATTCAAAGTCGCATTCTGAGAATGCTTCTTGCATTGCATTTAGGTAACCACAAATTGCGATTCGCTAACTGCATTTGCAAAATAGGTAATCGCAAAAATTACGATTACCTGTTTTGCAAATGCCTTTTGGGATGATACATCCCAAAAGGCTTCTTACTGTTTACAAACGGGCCTATTCTGGGTATCGGCCCGTTTGCGACCGGTAAAAGCCTTGATACATCTGGCCCAAGTTTACCAGATTCAGGGAACGGGTGTTCCCGACCTGGGTCCTCATCAAGGTCATATCCAAAGACAGCAAGGTCCGTAGAGTGTACAGTAGCAGAGCATTCAATTGAAGAATCAGAGGACATTTGTAATAACACCCTAGTGATCCTTACCTACAACACCAATTCACAAGAGATACACAAGATCCTTACCAAGAATTGGGACATATTGACCAGTGATCCCATCATGGGACACACTCTACAGAATAGACCCAGAGTCACGCACAGATAAGGCTGCAGTTTGAGAGACATCTTAGGACATGGTGATATTACACTCACATGGCAGTTAAAAGAACACTTTTAACTGCTTCTTTCCAGGTGGCCACTACAAAACATGCCACAACAGCTACATGAGAAAGGAGTAAACTTTATACCAAGGGGGAATGCAAAGAGAAAGATCTCACAATTTCTTGTGTGTAGCTCCTCACTTGTGATATATACCCTTGAATGACATAGAAAGAGAAAAGAGTTCTCCCAGTTAGTTATAGGCCAAGATGGGGGAGATAAGAGTGAACTAGACATAGGGGGTACCTCTTAGAAGACCTATATTGCTTTTGTCAAAGGAATAAATCCAGAAAATATTTTCATACATAAGGATGCTATAGTTAGAAGCCAAGACTTGTAGATATTACAAAAACATTATTTTATTTTCATTTTCTTTTGTCTTTTTTTATCATTTTACTTTTTTAGAAATGTATACATATGTGCATTTTATCATATAACATTACATGCAAAAATTCATAAATAGTCATTATTCATTTTATAGTTTTCAGACAGTGCAATTGAATAAAGTGCAATTAGAAAAAAGTTGTGCCCCTAACAATAATATATCTTACTAACATACATTCTTTCATACATACCAGTCATACAGCTACATTCATAATTCTTTATAAAAGAACATGCAGACAAAACTCAATAGAATAAAACGATAACCCAAAGGTGCATATGGTGGTTCACTGTTGGTACACAAAATTGAGAATTCCACCAGTTTAAACGTTGATCTGTGTGGTATTGACCAATCTTTGATGCATTGTCCAGATCTTATTAGGATGTACGGCCTACGTACGTTTCGGTGATAAGATCACCTTCCTCAGGGCCAAGATGGTTATACACAAAAGACGTATACAGACGACCAATATACAAGGTTAAAAAGAAGAAGAAGGGGCAATAAGTATTTTCTTTTCTATTTCAAGTCACAAAAGTGTACAGGAGAAGAAATGCGGGTCCACTTTTCCTGCTAAAGGTGGGGTGAAATCTGCTGTAGCAAATAGGATGATATTATAAATTATTCCATGGTTTGATTGTAGACTGGATAATACAGTATAATAGTAGGACAGGCGATGTACATTTGTGTTAAATCCTCATGTGGTTCTGGTCTTGTAGTATTGTACGTATAGTTGCCAGAAATTTGTTTGTGGGGTATGTTCTCTCCACTATCAGTGTTGAGTAAATCGCCGTAGCAGGGGGTCCCAGGACGTGTCCGCCCTTGAATGTCCATGTGATCTGAGGTATATCAGAAGCACTACCTTCATGGTCAAAAAAAATAATTTTGGAACACGAGAGCCATTAATAACAAAGATACCCATTATCCCATAGCCAGGCATTTCCAGGACTTTCCCCTTCATAACAGTTCCCACTGAGACACTTTGCGATTTAACAGATACATACAGATCCCAGTGGAGCCAACAGGGTGCTGAAATAGCACAAGAAAGAATCGAAATTCAGGCTGGAATTAGAGACCAAAAACCCAGGGGATACAATCTCGATGAGAAACTTTGAGTACACCTCCATGAGGAGTGAATTTATGCATAGACATTTTGTGCATATTGTGTGTATTCCTTTTGTTAGAATGCTCCTCATTTCTCTCTATGAGCCTGTCTTGTCTAGCTCCGTTCTGTCTGACCCACAGATAACTGTCGTTTTCTCCCCATGTATTACTTCCAGCAATAGGAATGCACAAGATGTTATTTTATGATCCATGTTTCTCTATATGTTTTATTTCCAGGAAGTAAGAAAGGGGCCCACTATTTGTTGGGGCCATCAACACAGGCTCCCTACCCTTTTCTTCATGAAATCATCCAACGGGTGACACACTCCCATGTGATAAGAAGTATTTTACTACTTTTGTGTGTTTTTCACTCTAAGACATGGAATAACTGCTTTTGTTGTTTTTTGCTTGCTTTTTGCTGTCATGTGGTATGTGTATCACTCACCTCGTACCTTCCTGATGCTTATTAGCAGTACAGCTTGGCTTTAATTGCTTATTGATGTGATACACACTTGTGTCTCAGGATTTCTCCAGGCCTTTTCATGACTTTTCTCTGGGTCCTCTTCCAATTAAAATATGTCAATTTAGTGGGTGGGCAAACTGGTGTCAGCATCTACCACAAGGGCTCATTTTACCAGTGATACCCCACCTGTTATTCCTCCTTACCTTCCTCTAGGGAATTTAGACATCGGGCTGATACTTGATCCAGTTTTCATCCCCCCTAGGGAATCATCTAATGCAGACCATTTCCCCTTTTTGCTCTAGAATCCATGTGTACTGACACGTCCGGGTTATATACCTTCACCGTCACCTAGTCCCTTCATGTCTGCTTCAAGGGACTTTTGCCGCTACGGGTGACATAAGATCTATTTGAATCTCCCTCTGGGAACTGTTCCACACAGACCAATCCCACCCTTTTGCTCTAGTAGCCACATGTACTGACACATCTTGATTACATACCTTCTCTTCCACTAGGCCCCGTTCAGACCCCCTGGCAGCTGCTCTACCTAGCTTCATACATTCCGGCACACCTTCAGTCATGCCTGCTATATCGCGAACCTGGGACACTTTGTCATACATTTCTTGCCCCTAGGACACTTTGTAATATATATGGAGCCCTCTTTTTACCCGGTCCCTTGGTGGCGTGTGTAATGCTAGCAACAGTCTAGTTGCTGCACGCACACACGCATTCCTACATCCGCAGGCCAGGAGTGGCCTGCGGGGAAAAATAAAAGGAGGGCGGGTGCTCGTGCACGTCACTTTCGACTGAGACCACGGTGTCAGCCTGAGTCACTGCGCGGAGCGTTGCCAGCCTCTGCGCTATATTGTAGGCCCAATTGCAGCTAGGCGTGCCCATAGCCCTGGCACACAACATTGGCGACGAGCGGAGGGGGCCCAACCCTCGTCCGTGCATTGGTACCTACGTCAGAGCTTCCTGCTCCCTTACGCGGTGCCCACCGCGGTGCCCTGCCTGCCGTGGCATCGGTGACCATTCTGATCCTGCCCAACCGGCCCTGCCTCCTCACGCCTGAGCCCTGGAGGATCCTGTGGCTGTTTGATGGACGCGGCACCGCAGTGAGCTCCGGACCGAAGGCGCGACAAGTTGCCATTTCTCACGCATCTCGCGTGAGCCGCGGATACCGAGGCGCCCTACCTTTGCTCACGCATTGCGTGTGAGAAGCGGGAAAATGCCCTGCCAATGCTCACGCATTGCGCGTGAAATGGAAAAAGCAACTTGGGGTGTTTTCTACCGCGCCCAGGAGGGAGTGCATGCTGCTACGCAGCATTGAGAAGGTCCCTAACCAGTATCTCAACGCCCTCACACAGACGAAGCCCGGTGGGACGATCGACGGAGCCAAGGTGAGCCACGCAGCTGCCACGGGGTGTCGCAGACTCGGCGCAACTGGGGAAAACAGTCAGCAAGCGCACGCAATCACCACAGTGGGAGCAAGCGCAAAGTAGAGGAAGTCACCCACACAAACGGCAGCCATGGCAGATGAAGACGCGTCAGCAACCACCATTAACATTCCGTTTCAGCACGCTGCTTCTGGGGTGTTACCCCCATTCATTGAAGCGGAGGACCCGTCCACAGCCTCACCGAGGTCGAAGATATGGCTCGAAAGACTGGAAAATTACTTTGTGGTCACGAGAGAGACAGATAAAGCAGTGCGAAGGTCACTCTTATAACACTATGCCGGGGATGAAATATTCAGACTGTTCAAACACCTGCCCAATACGGGGGCTGCGGACAATTACGATGCGGCAGTTGCTGCCCTCAACGCCCATTTTGACCCACAGCTGAACTTGGACTTCGAAGTTTTCAAGCTGGGACAGGCACGCCAGAGGGAAGGTGAGACGATGGACCAATTCTATGCCCGCGTCAGGGAGCTAGCCAGTTCCTGTACCGACGAGGATCAACCGAAGGCCATAATGAGACAAATTATTCAAGGTTGTCGAGACAACGTGCTGAGAGGTTCGATTCTATGCAAACCAGGAATCTCATTGGAAGATATCCTAATCCTGGCCAGTTCTCACGAACTCTCAAACGTCAGGGCTACTGCCATGGAACAAGCACTACACAGACCACAAGTTAAGGCAGAAACCGTCAAGACTGAGCGGGCAGACGCAGTGGGGACCCAACCACGTGGACCACCACAGAAAGAATACCGGAGAGACCCGCTCCGGGCGCGGTTTGGATATTGTGGACACGAGCCCCACGTGGCTAAGGACTACCCAGCCCAGGGCAAAACCTGTGCAAATTGGGGAACCCCAAATCATTTCGCAAACGTATGCCGCAGAAGGAACACGTCCAAGAACTTCAAGAAATCCCGGACGCCTACCAAAGCCGTTCAACAGCTGTCACTGGCTGACCCTCCGCCATCGAAGACAGAGAGACACCTACCCACGGTGTGTGACGACTCGGAATCGGAGGATGAAGAGGCCTACATCGTCTTGTTTGCACGAGAGCTCAAGCAACGGCGGCTGACGCAGCCGATGTGCATTGTGCAGATGGCGGGAAACAAAGTTAAGGCCATAATTGACACTGGCACCACAGTGAATGTAATGGGTCTGCAGCAGTTCAATAAACTACGCCCGCGCCCCCAGGTACTGCCGTCCAAGACAAGGATATTCGCTTATGGAGCGGACACACCACTACCCCTCAAAGGGAAAATTACAGTACCCATACAGGCCGACGAGTCAGAGGTGATGGCGACAGTCCACATAATCAACCGAGAGGCCGACACTCTGATAAGTAGTCACACAGCAGAAGATTTGAAACTAATAGCATTTGCCAATCGCATCAGAGCACACCAAGTAGACGAACTATTGGGACAATTCCCCAAACTGTTCCGAGGCCTGGGCTGCATAAAATGTGAACCTATCAAACGACATATCGATAGATCGGTGGCTCCCACCGCCCTGCGTCACCGTAGGATACCATTTCACCAACGGCCACTGGTGGAGAAAGAACTTGAAAAATTGGAAAGCCTAGGGGTCATCCAAAAGGTCACAGGGCCCACACCGTGGGTTTTACCAAGGATTGGTGTCGTTACAACGCAGGCTATTACAACGCCTGCTGTTACAACGCGGTTTTTACATTGCATACCACTACAACGCATAGTGCTTTTAAGCGCTGGATAGTGATTTATTTAATTTACTATTCCAACTCCAGTCCCCGTGGATAGTAGGGAAGGTGTTGGATAGTAAATTAAATATATTCCCTATCCTAGAGCGCCCCCCTGCGCAATGCGTTGTAATGGTTTGCGTTGTAATGGTTGCGTTGTAATGGTAGTGCGTTGTAATAAATGCGTTGTAAGTGATGTTTCCCTTTACGGATGGTCATTGTGGAAAAACCTAAGAAACCCGGAGAAATCCGCATGTGCATCGACATGCGGCTACCAAATGCCGCGATCCGGAGGGAGAGGCACCTGACCCCCACTATGGATGATATCGTTGCTGACGTGAATGGGTCGAAGTGGTTTTCGAAGATAGATCTAAACGCCGGATACCACCAGTTACCGCTAGCGGAGGAAAGTCGATTCATTACCACTTTTAGTACCCATCTCGGCCTCCGACGTTACAAGCGTTTAAACTTCGGCATCTCTTCGGCATCTCTTCGGCGGCGGAGGTGTTTCAGAACACCATCAGGGAACTCCTATCCGGCCTGCCTGGGGTAATTAATGTCAGTGATGACATTCTGATACACTCCGCCACCGCGTCAGAACATCACAAACACCTCCGGGATGTACTAAAGAGAGTGCCTATGGAGCGACACTCCACAAAGAAAAGTGTCAATTCTTTCAGCCATCGATAGAATTCTTCGGCTACATCTTTAACCAGGAGGGTATCCATGTAGACCCGAGGAAGTCCAAGGCCATCAAAGACGCCCTTGCACCGAAGTCCCCTACGGAAGTAAGAAGTTTCCTTGGCATGGCCACCTACTGTGGCCGGTTCATACCGGGCCTAGCTACGCGGAGTGAGCCACTACGAGCGCTGACCAAGACAGATGCCACCTGGCAGTGTGGCCAAAAGGAAGATGAAGCATTCCGTGGAATCAAGGATGCTCTCCTGGAGAAAACCACACTTTCATACTTCGACCCCATGAAACGCACGGAGGTAATCGTCGATGCCAGCCCGGTGGGCCTCGGCGCGGTATTGACCCAGGAGCATGAACCTGGCCAGTGGACGGCATTAGCTTTCGCCAGCAAAAGCCCTAACCAACGGAAACCAGGTATGCCCAGATCGAGAGAGAGGCTCTCGCTATTAAGTGGGCCTGTGGCAACTTCCATCTATACCTACGAGGACATCCTTTTGTAATGGTCACCGACCACCAACCCCTGGTGTCCCTCTTCAAGAGAACTGCTCCACACCCACCACCTCGCATTGAACGATGGGTAATTCAACTACAACCATACGAGATGGAGGTGATATACCGCCCTGGGGCCAAGAATCCCGCCGATTATTTATCGCACCATCCCTCCCAACCGGAGCCAGAACCAGTGGACGACGACTGTGAGGAATACGCCCAATGGGTGGCGCTCACGGCATGCCCCCAGAGCATGACAATAGAAGACATTAAGGAAGCAGCCGCCGCTGACAACATCTATCTGAGGTCGTTGCAGGCAGTTCGAGAAGGTTCGTGGGCTGACTACCTACGCCCACCCAACTCCTGGTCCACAGAAGACAAAGAGGCACTCACGAAGATGTGGCGAGTCCGGCACGAGTTAAGCGCTACTGAAGAAGGAGTACTACTGAGGGGGTCACGGCTGGTCATTCCCCAGAGCCTGAGGCACAGGGTAGTGAAACTCGCCCATGGGGGCCACTAAGGCACGACAAAGATGAAGGCACGCATGAGGGAAAAAGTGTGGTTCCAGGAGCTGGAGAACATGGTGGAGGAGTACGTGAGGAACTGCATGGCCTGCCAGTTGACAAGTGACCCTCAGAGACCTGCACCGGTGATCACCGAAGCAGCCTGCACAGTCCCCTTGGACCAAGGTCAGCATTGATTTTGGGAGCTTCCCGGGGGAAGGACACACCCTAGTGGCCATCGACTCCTACTCGAAATATCCACTAGTGGAGAGGGTCGCCTCCACGGCATTTACACACGTAGGATCAGCCTTGGAAAAAATGTTTTCCATGTTCGGGCATCCGTCTGAGATACGGAGTGACAACGGACCACCCTTCCAAGGGGCTGAATTTGCCACATTCCTCAAGAACAGGGGGATTCAACACCGCCGCATCACACCTCAATGGCCCCAGGCAAATGGGGACGTCGAGAAATTCATGCGGACCCTCAACAAAGTGTATCGGATAGCACAGGTGGAACAGGCCGACCCCGAACAAAGACTGCACGAGTTCCTGAGGGAGTGCAGGGGCACCCCTCACTGCACCACCCAAAGCAGCCCATGGACTCTCATGTTCCAAGGGCCACGGAGAGATCTTCTTCCTAATGCCCCTGGGTGGACACCATCCCCAGCTGCCACCGAGGAAGCACAAGAACGGAGACGACAAGGAAACCAGCGAGCCAGCCGGTGCAGGAGAGCCACCCCAAGAAGCTTAAGCCCGGGAACCCGAGTGATCATTAGGAGCAGACGCCCCGGGGGGAAGTTCCAAACTCGATATGTGCCGGGCACCTGGACAGTAACATCTACAAGAAGCACCATGATCACCGCCCAAAAAGGGGAGGAGGAAGTATCAAGAAATACATCCTGGTTCAAGGCCATACCACCCGAATCAAGACAATGCCCGGAGGCAGCCGAAATGAGCAATGAGCCAAACGTGGCAACGACTCCCGGAGAAGAAGATAACACACCTCCAGAGAGCCAGGCGGAGGGGCCTGAATCCACGTCAGTGCCCCAGACACCGCGGGCCACGATCAGAGACACTCATCAAGGTGCTGAAGGTGGCAGGGCTAATGCCCGGAGATACAACCTCCGGCCCAACCCACCACCGAGTCAAAAGTTGAAAGATTATGCCTGTCTGCTGAGACCCTGAAGCTGTCACCAAGGGACACGCAAGTACCCAGGCACTTTTGTTTGAACTGCATTACAATTCAGGACTGTTGTCATTTCATTGTGAAAAATTATATAGTTGGATAGGGATGTAATGCTAGCAACAGTCTAGTTGCTGCACGCACACACGCATTATTTCCTACATCCGCAGGCCAGGCGTGGCCTGCGGGGAAAAATAAAAGGAGGGCGGGCGCTCATGCACGTCACTTCCGACTGAGACCACGGTGTCTGCCTGAGTCACTGCGCGGAGCTTTGCCAGCCTCTGCGCTATATTGTAGGCCCAATTGCAGCTAGGCGTGCCCATAGCCCTGGCACACAACAGCTTGCTTGATCATTTGTTTTCCCCTCTGATATTTATGTACATACCTTCTGTTTCTGCAAGTGTTTTTGATACATGGCTTGTTTACAGTTTGCCTATAATTATGCTTACATTTGTCTTGAACATGCAAGGTAGGGTGACCAGATTTTCAAAATTAAAAACCGGCACGGGCACAAACATAGAAAAAGGACTAAATGTTCTGTCAGGTTTCAGGGATATATATATATATATATATATATATATATATATATATATATATATATATATATATATATATATATATATATATATATATATACATACAGACATAAACCCAAACACATACAGAAATGTATTTTTACATTATTTTACATTACCTCCTGTTCTGTAAAGAGCACCAGGGTCCAGCTACTGCTGGGCCTGGCCTTGCCCTGTGGCCTCTGCAGCCCTGATGAACACCTCATTAAATCCTGCTGTGCTGCTCAAGTAAGGCGAAGCAGCACAGCAGGAGAGGTAAAGAACTGAACTTCTGCCGCTGTTTCCTGGAGGACGGGTCGCAATGTGAGCCTGCATAACACTAACTAACTTGCAGGTTCACCCGACCCTTGCTTAAAAACCGGGACATTTTTTTTAATAACCCAGGTACTACCCAAAAACCTGGACATTTCTCCAAGTTGGAGAAAAGTGTCGGGACACCGGGACACTTCTCCAAAACCCCGGACCGTCCGGGGAAAAACGGGACGTCTGGTCACCCTAATGCAAGGTGTACTATATACCACCGCATCAACTATATGCAATAACATGTAGTTGCATGTTTTAAGATGGCCGCCACAGTTTTCATTTGCATTTTTTTCATTGAATTGTATAGTATGTATCCATATTGTTAACAGGATATGTAACAAGGCGTCTCCCTAGAATCTCTAATGTGATGAAGACTATCCACAGTCGAAATGCGTAACAAGATTTAATAAAACCAGCACTGCATTTTGACCCTCCTAATTGTGCACTTTCTTTGACCTGTTTGATGTACATAAGTGTCCGGCACGCTCCAACGGCTCAGCACACTACCTTTCCAAGGGCCCAGGGCTTTGGAAGGAGCAAACTCATAACTGGATATATATATATATATTTATTCACTGAAAAAAACAAAGGTTGCAGGGACGTTATAGTTAAGTTAAGACTTCACTTGCACAAAACCAGTAAAATTCTGAAGTTATTGTTACGTGAGCTAGCTAAATCTTAAACCCCCACAATGCACTGATTATGATCTCACATATTACATCGCTCATGACATGGTCAGTGACATCACTCATGACTTCTCAAATGACATTGTGTAAAAACTTTACTTAAGATTATTTCCCCAACATCTAATCAAAAGACATTGCAAAGCTGTTTGGTATATTAACAGACTCATGAACTTTAGTTAATTCTTTTTGATCTTAAAATCACCAGCCCAAAAAGGCTTACACCTACAGGTACTGGTGTGTGCCCTCCCCGCCAAACTTCACAGAGGATGGGGATTTAAGGATTGGGGATTTAAGAAGGACTGAATGAATTGCACTTAAGTACACTTAGGTAAATCTTTTGGAAGATACGCCCTTTGCCCTTGACTGTAGTACATGCATTGATGAGGATCTTAAACTGGATATGCCTTGGGAACTGTAGCTAATGCAGTACATAAGTTTAAGTATCATCATAATGACGGGTGGCCACCCCGACCTAGGGGTCGTGGAGCCGATAGGTGCAGCAAAGGGGGGAATAGAGTAGGAATCCCTTCCAGTTCAAGAGACCGGGAAGAGAAAGGTGAGGGCTTGCCAGTAAGGAATCACGTAAACACCACCAACTGGATACGCGACACAGGCTGTCGGGCTGAAGAGCATTGTAATAAATAACAAGGGCGAGGTGGCGTACGCAGCGATAGGGCGTGTCGGCGAATTTTAAAAGCCAATAGAGTTTGCGTGGAATGTTTGCTCCGGACGAGGCGCGAGGGCAGTGCACCGCTGCAGGGGAGGAGCACGGAGTGGCAGGAGCGAGGGCAAATTTTATAATGTGGGGGTCAGAACCGCAATAATAAAACACGCGTGCAATGGGTCGGCGAAATGTAAAAGCCAATAGAGTTTGTGTGGAATATTTGCTCCGGACGCAGCGCGAGGGCAGTGCACCGGTTCGAGGGAGGAGCACGGAGTGGCAGGAGCGAGGGCAATTTTTATAATGTGGTGCTCACAACAATAATAAAACACGCGCATAGGGGCATCAAAGCAGCGCGGGCTCAAAGCAATGAGAGTGCTTACGGCGCCACGCTGCAGGGCGGCCAATAGGGACCAAGGATATTTAAATGGATGGGAGTGCACTACCGACGACAAGACGGCCAAAAGGGGGTGGCTGGGGAGCGGCACGAGGGCATGTGTTAATATGTGTGGTGAAGGTGAGCTGATGATGGTAGGAGCAGTGCCCTGAGCAAAGGCTTGGGCAACGATAAAGGCATGCAGGTCGTGTAGAAACTTGAGCAATGCATGTATCAATGGGAGCCGGAGAGCGAGGATGCTTTTGGAAGGGAGATCGCATGATAGATTAAGTGGGCCACACGGGCGGAGTAGATATGGGCAGTGCCCTGGCGAATGCATGGGGTCAAATGCAGGTAGTAGGGTGGGCAGATGACGTGGGGAGCCTCAGGTCCCATGGTTAGAAGAGGCTACAGAGGAGGAGAACGAGGACTAATGCTTTTCTATCTCCATTAAGTGCAGAATGCCTCCTAGACGGGCTCGCAAGGGCAAGGACGCATGCTGGCAGAGCTGTTGGAGGTCACTTAGGAGAAAGGCATTGTCTGGGCGTTACGGACATTGCAATGACAGGCATCACAGATTTAAATAATGTTCAGCAGGCTGGGGGTTACCAGTCTCAGCGGGCACTGTGCCCCCGACTCCTATCGCTGCGCAAGGCGCTCCACCAGTGTAGCACATCAGGGCAGTGGCATAGCGCAGGTGTGGGTCCAGTCAGGGGGTGTGACTCAATCTCCTATGGTGGTGGCGGCAACGTCACTGGGGCAAGCGCATAGTAATAGCGCAGCGGGGTCATTGGTACCCTCAATAACACCCCCCATAACCGATGGGGTCAATAGCCCCAGGGCAGACAACACTAGCGTACAGCCCACTGTTCTATGGGTCAGCATCCATGGCCTTAGCCCCTTCGGCTGGGATCACGTGGCACTTGCCTGTGGAGACCAAGGAAAGAATATTCAAGGGAGAGTACATGGATGTGTGTGAACTCATAAACGCCGGGGTGGTCCCGGGGAAAAGCAGGACTGGGAAGGAGGGGGAGCTGAAATAGAAAAGAGTATGGGTAAATTGGTCGATAAAAAATTGGATCACAGGGTTCGCTATCTACGCTGCAATTATGGTTGAAAGGTACCTCTCATTGGTAGCCAAGTTAATCAGTTATCCCCCAGATGCATCAAGAACCCATTTTGTAATTCCTTAATAGTGTAAAATAACGATTCGCTATTAAGGAATAGCAAAATGCAATGCATGAAGAAATCACTAAAAAAATTGCAATTTCTTAAAATTCCTTAATTGCGACTCGCAAATTGCGAGACGCAATTAAGCAATACCTCCCCTATGGGCCTAGAGGCCCATAGGAATGAATGGGAAGACATTCTCAATTTGCGAATCTCAATTAGCATATCGCAAATTGAGAATGCGATTTCAAGGATGCAGGGGTGTCCAAAGAACACCCTGTTGCACCCCTGAAATTGATCTGTGCACATATGTTGCCCACACACATGCCCTTAGGATTCCTTAAATGCAAGTAATCGAAATTTTGCGATTTCTTAATTTGCGATTTTTGCATTTGGGATGATGCATCCCAAATGCAAAAATACTGGTCGCAAAGGGACTGATTCTGAGAATCTGCCTCTTTGCGAGCAGATTTTACCTTGATGCATCTGGGCCTATATGTCTATGATCCATGCAGCGGCGTCAGACTTCCCAGGGACAGGGTGGCTCCAATGCGACAACAAATTCAGGCAAATGAAGGCTGTTCATCCTGAAGTAACTTGGGACCAGCGCGTGTTTTACTCAACAATACCGGTGACCAAGACGAGTCAGTCCTTTCGGGGGGACAGGGGGTCTGGAGATAAGAAACTGTCCTCTGGCAGTTCAACAAGAACTAGTGCAACCGGGCACAGCAAGTAAGTTTAAACACTGCTATTCCTTCTGTGGCGTTATGGCACACCTGGAGATCATATGCTTCAAGAAGTTGGGTAGGCCAAAAGAGCAGGCCACCCACACCCAAACCCAAGCCAAGGGACGCCCCTCCCAAGCACCCTAGGTGCTTACCTACGCCCATCCAGCTTCGTGCCCTGACACACCTCCTTAGCAAGTATGGCAAATTACAAGAAGCTCAGTTTTTGCATAATGGCTTTAGCTCCGGCTTTTGCATTCCATCCTTGGCTACCTCGTCCACGGCTCCACCTCGCAAACCAACGCTAAGTGCTCCAAAACCTTGAGGTGGCTAGGCAAAAAATTGCTAAAAGTATCCTTGGGCAGTGTGGGGGGTCCCTTTCAACAGCTACCGAGGCCTGACGTAGTCTGCTCACCATTGGGGTTGGTACCGAAAAAAGAGAAAGGGAAATTCCGATTGATCCACAACTTGTCAAGTCCACCAGGGTTGTCGGTCAATGAAAAATTGGACCCCGAGTTGTGCACAGTGAGCTACACCACCTTTGATATGGCAATCCAGAAACTACAGGGGCTAGGGGAGGGAGCGTTGATGGCTTAATCAGACATCGAGGCAGCCTTCTGTCTTCTGCCGGTACACCCAGACGACACTAGGGTCCTGGGGTTCACCTTCGAAGGGGAATTTTTCACTGACCTCTGCATGCCAATGGGGTGTTCCATCACGTGCGCGGTGTTTGAAACATTGATGAGGATCTTAAACTGGATATGCCTTGGAAACTGTAGCTAATGCAGGACATAACTACACGGTAATGTGTTGGTTAAGTTTAAGTATTATCGTAATGAGTAGAACTGGGTTCGTTGACTCATCAAATAGTAAAATCCAGGAAACACTCTTGTCATAAACTTTGGAGAATGGAGAATGTTGTGGCGTCTAAATGAGGTCCTCAAACTTCTGATTTCCCCAGAAGGCCTCGCCCCCTGCTCACGTGCTGCTGCTGACGGAGGTCTGCAGCTGAGTCTGTAGGCATGGCTCCATTTTCAGTACAGACATCCTTCCTGGGAAAAAAAGGAGAGAAGGAGCAGCAGCCCTTTGGTGACTGTGTCTTTGTTCCACAATTTGGTGCCTGAGACCCGAGACAAGGTAAGGTGTTGGGGTGGATGAAAGGCAGGTGCAAAAAAGAGGGACTGGTGCAAACTGTGGAGTCAAATTTACTGTTAGCTGGGGGTGCAGCGGGATCTCTGCATCTCCAGTTTTGAGTACTGTGGACTATTGACTATAGAGCTTGTGACACTCTTTGAATCTACATGAGCTGCGGTTGTTCACGTTGCCGCTATTTTGTTCATGCGCAGATGAATAGCTGATCGGTGCAACAAAGCCCCCACCCTATTGCTCTTCCCCCAGTTTGCAAGTCAGTGAGTGGTATTAACTGAGAAACCCAACATAGGAGTCCTCTGCAGGCACAGGATTTACACTTTGGGTGCCAAAGATAAGCTATGCCACCAGAAGTGTCAAAGGCTGAAAATGGTGAAACATCAGGAGGTGGTATCTAAGTCAGTGATACATTTATTTGTACTGCAGAAAGGATTAAAAGGACGAAAGAACACAGCACTGACCACACAACTGCCCTCTCCCCTCCCTTGCTAAATATAAAGACAACAGATGGACATTTAGGGGCAGATTTACAAGCCCCTTGCGCCACTTTTGCGTCACTTTTTCCATGTTAAAAGTGACGCAAAAGTGGCGCAAGGGGCTTGTAAATCTGCCCCTTAGGGTCTTATTTACAAGCCCCTTGCGCCGCTGGTACGTCACATATTAAAAGTGATGCACCGGGGGCTCAAGCAGCTTGTAAATAAGCCCTTTAGTTCTCGTGTGAATACTCCAACTCGGACCCCAGCATTAGATAATGCTAAGGCAGATGCTGACACCGGTCAGAACCATGTGGGAGCCGACAGTGCCTGTTCAGTGAGTTGACCAGATGATGTCTTCATTCCTTCTCTCAACACTATATTATTGGTACATTGACAAGCTGTCCCTGACACTGAGGATGTCATTGGAGTAGCAAGAGATTCAGATAAACAATGCATAGCTATGACTACTATGACAGACACAGCTGTAGCCAGTAAACGCACACGTGCAGCCAGCAAACTTACTGATGTTTTTCGCTTCCAGCAGAAACCTCCTCCCAAAATCATGTCGCATAAGCATAAGCAATGGCCTCCATTTGAACAAACTAATTTGGTTGAGACCAGTTTGGGACCTACATAAATCATTGTGGTCTGAGTATGTTTGAAAGGCTGTCCCCCCTCCCCTCCCCCATACACATCAAGGATCTCTAATTAAATCTAAATCTAAATTAAATCTATGAAACAACAACACAACTTGAAATGGCAAACAAAATTAAAGATCGCTTGGCTAATATCGAGGGGCAAATGACACATTTTGGATAGAATTGAAGAACTAGGGCAACAAGTTTCCAGTTGAAAGGACAAAATAAATACTAATGTGGAACAAACAGCCCAGTTCGAGAAGAAAATTACAACTCTATTAGAGAAGAAAATACAGCGGGAGAACCACTCAAAATGATGAAACATGAACATTACTAGTGTGACATGAGGAAGTACGAGGGTTTCAGAACTTTTGCATTTGTCGAATCTTTAATTAGGACTCATGTACTCGTGAATATCATCAAGACATGGCAATAAAGCAGGTTCATAGGGTTCCTTTACGTACTGTTCCCCAAACACAAGTCCCCATGCATTATTCTAATACATTTCTCAGAATACAGAGTTAAGGAGATAGTCTTGGCAAAAGCAATTAAGTTGAAGGCTTGTTTTCTGTGCAGAACAAATACTCATTTCAGTTCCATTCTGATATGATGGTTGAGACTGCAGGCAGGTGCAGGTAGTTCCCAAGTATGATAGCACAATTCCAGGTTGCAGGTGCCCGGGTTTCCATGGTTCAAATGTCTAAACTGAAAGTCCTTTTTAGGTCTCGCTGGTGTTGCAGTGCGAAAGTGCTGTCGCCAGCGAGATCTTTTGTTACTGACTTGCTTCCCAAGTGGTACAGACGGGTGCACGAGCCGATTGGGGTCCGTGGACACACAGACACATGCACACACAGACACACACACGCACACACACACAGACACACACACCAGCCGCCGCCCCCGTACAACTAAGCCCCACTTACCGCATCAGCGGCCTCAGCCGCCATTCCTGACTATTGCTGCTACCGCGGGGCTCTCCCTCAGGCATAGGAGCCCAGCGTCACCACTGCTCCTCTGGGCCAGCCTCTCCATGGGTGGGGGCTTCTTGCAGAAGACGGAAGTCCCACCCCACGACAGGTGTGACACTCCCGAACTTCCGGTTTCGGGATGTGCACGCTCACGGCTTGTTTACAACAAAGTGCAACGTAGAACTAAAGGAAGGCATGATCAATTATGGTGACGCATTCGTTTTAAAGTGTAATAACATTGTCATGTTATGTATTTCGCTCTAGGAGTTTATCACTCGGTCCGACCACAAGTACATTTTCAGAAAATGAATTAACGTTGAGTTAGCATTTTTAGTCCGGCAGTCTTTGTGTTCTTAATTATGCTTTTTTTATGTTTGGGGGCTGATAACAGTGTCATATAAAAGCGTATTTTTATTATAAAAATAACATGACTCATACGAGGGAAGTCGATGGAAGGTTCAAGAGGAACTGCGCTATTCGTTGAAGTGACAGTTGCCGCTTTTAGTCTGCCTTGGCTGTGTGATTCACTGCTTATGTCGTGCTAATGATGCGACCGGGAGATTGCAAAAGTGGAAGTTCCTTGAGGGTAAGTCACCTCTCTGTGATGTTTGAAGGTGCTGTCATTATATTGTGCGTGTTGTGGATTGTCGGTAGGTCTCATTAGCGCCTTTGGAGTTGTCAAAGGCGGGTGTATTTACCTACACATGTATGTAGAATGGGTGACGCCTGCACAGTCATTAAGCCTTATGACCACTTGTACTTCCCTCCTATTCCCAGTATTTCACTGTTCACTTTCCCTCTTTGTTGAGGTATCTCATTTTTGCATTCTAGAGAAATGTATTTGTTTTTTGTTGCATCCGCGTCGTTAAGTCAGGGATGTGGGCTGAATCGGGTATCGGGGAGCGAATGTTGGTGTCCTTGTAAATATTTCCGAACGACCACAGGGCACGCTCTGGGATGTAAATCCTGCAGCTGTCTCTCCGGTGCCTTTTCTCCTGTCCGTCTGTCTGTCAACAGCGGTGCTGATTGTTGAAGGCTGCTGATTGTTCTGGACAATTAAGGTAGGACATGATAAATGCACACTTTTTAAAACCCAAGGTCGCCTTTCTGCTTCATCTTGCATCGAAAATGTCTCTTGTGTTCTATTTTCCAAGACTCCAGCCAGCTGTCTACACATACATCCAAGCATCATTGCTGCACTACACATCAATAGCCAGTAACTAACCAAATGTTTTTGTTTGCCTACTCCTGTGCTTGACATCGCGTGCCACATCATGGCTGTTGTTCATGTGTCTCTATCTGTGTTACTGTAGCCAAAGACATCCTACAACACCAAAAGCATGTGCCAAAAACAAGCCCTACTGATTGGCTTTGGGAATGCTTGGTAACACTGATTTTTATTCAACACTAGCAGCCCGTCCCGACGTTGCCCGGGAGCAATTAGGCTTCAGGGACCCCACCCGCCCGGACGTTGACCGTGGGTCCCCCGGAGCCTTCCTCCATATAGTGCAGTATTATACCTTTATGTTTACTTTGTACGCTTTTGTAACCTGCACACGTAACTTTTTCCTACTGTAATGCACCGTTTGGCTCACTTTTTTAATGCTCCATTTGCTTCCTTTTGCTACCTGCACACGTCACTTTTTCCTCCTATACCTCTATGTTTACTTTCTACGCTTTTGTAACCTGCACACATAACTTTTTCCTCCTGTAATGCACCGTTTGGCTCACTTTTGTAATGCTCCGTTTGCTTCCTCTTGCTCACGATTTTCATTTTTGCTTCATTTTTCCGCCGCTCACCGCTCCTAAATAAATAAATAACCTACCTCATCCGCCGTTCACGCTCCTCCCCGCCTGTCCGCCGCTCCTCCCCGCCTGTCCGCCGCTCCACACCGCCTGTCCGCCGCTCCTCACCGCCTGTCGCCGCTCCTCACCGCTCCTCCCCGCGCCATGTCCACCGGTCCTCCTTGTGCTCCTGGACGCTGCTCCTCACCGCGCTCCTCACGTCGGGCACGCACGTCGCGGCCGGCGCTTTTTCCAAGGGACTACTTTTTTTCAGTAAATTTTTTAAATAACGTACATTTATTAAATTTATATAGCCTATGTCCATCTGCACACCCTGACGATTACAACGATGTATCGGGTGTGTGGATAAGAGCTGTGGTTACCGAGTTTACCCTCCTCAAAGGTTCAAAGTTCTTCCTTTATAATAGTAGTATAGATTAAATCAGTAAGTAATCTCTCCCATTCTTCCCATCACATTACTTACCTCTAGTCTACAATCTCTCTCTGTTAAGCCTTTTCCGTCCCACATCTCATTCTAAGTCCCTTGACTGCATGCCTCACACGTCATATCCTTCCTCTCCAGCGCTGCTGTTTCACTTTCTCCTTCTGCATGTGCATTCATTTCATCTCCTACACTACTCCATGCCCTCTCACTATCTTACACACACACACACACACACACACGCACGCTTGTGGGCTGCATTGTATTTTCTAAGGTGCTGTCAATATTTCAACAGTTGAGTACCACCTTCATTCACTTCTTCATAGAATGCAATTGACACAAATGTGGCCATGCCCCTCTGTGCTCTGCAGGGAGGCCAAAGATTGGATGAGCATATAGTTTTAACACGTCTATTACACAGTGACAGACACTGTGGGAAATCAACTGTCTTCAGTCTTGTTGATTTATGTACTTGGATTTATTTTTTACCTTAACTAGTGGGCCGTAGCTCTGCACTTGTAAGATCTGTGTATGTTTTTTTTAAAGTAACAGGCTCATGGTGAACGTAGACTATAGTTATTAGACAGAGAGAAGCTTTAAGCTCAGACTTTGCTAGGCTACCATGCAACATTTCAATGAGTTAATATGTAACCAACCCAACCATAAGGATCTGTCAGCTAAACCCAAACCATCACACCAAGAGCAAGCCAGGAGCTCACAGACAGCGGGCACATCTTTAAAAGGTTCACTGAGATTTGCAGCTCCAAGAAGACATGGATGCCCTGAATAAACTCTCCACATTATGAAGAAAACTTGTTTTTTTAAGGCACGGGCAGATTTGCAGAGAATCACAGGCTCGAACCTGGTTCCCTAGCTTCAAAGACGGCTGCTATGACTGATACGAAACATCCTCTTGGGCATGAAAACCCTGAACACGCTGCATGGTTTTTGCTCAACTGGTCTTCTTTACTTTACCACCATGCTGGGAGCTCCAGGAAATGAAGTGGAAGGTAGATAGTGCGGTAAAGGATCAATCATTGACAAATGTATGTGTGCGAATTATGGCGGTGCTGTGATTGTATAGACCCAGGATGAATGGATAGCTGATAATGAACGTTCCCTTATTGCTCCCGTCCTTCCCTTATCTTTCAATTTTTAATTTAATTTTCTACCTTTAATTCCCAGGTTTTTTTTTGTCTCTGTCCGCTTCCACTGTCGTTTTCTTCACGCTATTCTTTCCCCCTTCATTTCCTCCTTTTTGTCTTTATTTTTCTTTAATTTGTTTCCCTTCCCTTCTTACTTTCCTGCACCACTTTCTGGTTTACTCTTATCTTCCAACTCTCCCCGCTTCTATTCATCTTCATCTGTTCATTGCTTTCTTCATTTCTTCCCTTCAGTTTCAGTTTTCGGGCTCTTTCTTTCCCATGACTCATTTTCTTTTACACTCTCTTTCTTTTGTACTTCTCGCCTATTCTTTCATTTTTTCCCTTTCCTAACATCCTTCCTTCATTCCTGCATCGTCCTAACTGTCTTTCGTAACAACCTCTAGCTTTTCCTCCTATTGCAAGTCTTCATTTTCTTATGAATTATTCTCCATAATTTCTCTCTCTCTCGCCGCCTCACTCTCTCTACAAGGAGTCATCTCAGGAAAACTTATATTTGTCTTTTGGATGGATGTTTTAGCTAATCAAAACTAATCCGAGCCACTGCAAATAGTGACTTGAAACAGTGGGCTGTTGTGCCATGCGCGCTGCTGGAGCCCGCCTGATATCGGCAGTCGGCCAAGCAGCGCCACTGTGCCCCCTAGTGTCGCAGCATGGGCTCAGATAACGCCACTGCATATCTCGCCTAACTGGAAAAACAGGTACAGAAGGCAGCAGCCAGGCGCATGTCCCGGTATATATGATACTGTGGACTCTGAAGGGCCAAGTCACGGCTGATGGCATTTATCTTGTCATGTGACACCGACCCATGCTGTAAAGCACAAGGAAGACGCAGCCTGGCAGTGACAGCGCCCTCTTATGTTAGGATCTCGGTAGAGCAGTGTCTCACCCAAACACATGTTCAGAGTGGACTTTTTTTGTTGTTGCAGTTTTATATAGCGGGAGGTTAAAGGATTTGCCCAAAATCATAGGGTGCTTGAGCCTCCCACCAGTCTAGAACCTGGTTCCCCAGCTTGTAAGTCAGTTGCTCTAGCCTTCAAGCCACATCTTTAAATACTGAACCAAATATTTGCCTCCAAAGTACAGTAGTCCCATTTCCCCCCTCCCCTTGCACCCTTCTCCCCTCTGCTGTACACCCTTCCCACCCTCCCCTTGCAGCCTTCTCACCCTCCCCTTGCAGCCTTCTCATCTCTCCCTTGCACCCTTCTCCTCTCTGCCTTGCACCCTTCTCCCACTCCCCATTGCACCCTTCTCTACCTTGCACCCTTCTCCTCTCTGTCTTACACCCTTCTCACCCTTCCCTTGCACCCTTCTCACCCTCCCCATGCAGCCTTTTCATCTCTCTCTTGCACCCTTCTCCTCTCTGCCTTGCACCCTTCTCCCACTCCCCATTGCACCCTTCTCTACCTTGCACCCTTCTCCTCTCTGCCTTGCACCCTTCTCACCCCTCCCCCTTGCACCCTTCTCTAACTTGCACCCTTCTCCCCTCTGCCTTGCACCCTTCTCGCCCTCCCCCTTGCACCCTTCTCCCTCTCCCCCTTGCACCCTTCTCCCCCTCCCCCTTGTACACCCTTCTCCAAATCCGCCTTTGCACCCTTTTCTACCTTGCACCCTTCTCCCCTCTGCCTTGCACCCTTCTCCTCTCTGCCTTGCACCCTTCTCCTCTCTGCCTTGCACCCTTCTCCCCCTCGACTTGCACCCTTCTCCCCCTCCGACTTGCACCCTTCTCTACCTTGCACCCTTCTCGCCCTCTGCCTTGCACCCTTCTCGCCCTCTGCCTTGCACCCTTCTCAGTCTCCCCCTTGCACCCTTCTCGGCCTCCACTTGCACCCTTCTTGGCCTCCCCCTTGCACCCTTCTCCCCCTCCGCCTTGTACCCTTCCCCACCTCTGCCTTGTTGTGGTATGTTGTCAAGTCCGAGCCCCTCCACACTCACTCTATCTATCTATCTATCTATCTATCTATCTATCTATCTATCTATCTATCTATCTATCTATCTATCTATCTATCTATCTATCTATCTATCTATCTATCTATCTATCTATCTATCTATCTATCTATCTATCTATTCACTCTATCTATATATCGCACTCTATCTATCGCCCTCACTCTATCTATCTATTGCCCTCACTCTATCTATCTATCGCCCTCACTCTATCTATCTATCTATCTATCTATCTATCTATCTATCTATCTATCTATCTATCTATCTATCTATCTATCTGTCTATCTATCGCCCTCACTTTATCTCCCTCACTCTATCTATCTATAGCCCTCACTCTATCTATTTATCGCCCTCACTCTATCTATCGCCCTCACTCTATATATCTATCGCCCTCACTCTATCTATCTATTGCGATCTATCTATCTATTGCACTCCTTCTATCTATCGCCTCTATCTATCGCCCTCACTCTATCTATCTATCGCACTCACTCTATCTATCGCACCACCACAGCATCACTCAGGGGCACCACAACATGACTATGCGCTACCACAGCATCACTGAACGCCACAGCATCACTCGTCGCCACCACAACATCACTCCGCGCCACCAAAGCATCAATCTGTGCAACCATTCAACAACAACTGGTTCAAATATTTTCTCTCAATGTTTCAAGCTTTATTACAAATGCCACAAAAAGATGTTAATATTTCACTTCTGTTCTTGGATTTTCGTCACAATAAAATACACTGAACATAATCTTCACAAAAGTTATTTATAAAAGTTTAAGCTATTGCCATTATAAATTACAATAACGTTTATTTAAATATTAAAAAACATTAAAAGCCATTGTTATTTGTAATATCAATATATCTAAGTCACGTAAATACAACACATATTGCATTATAAATGCTACAGGTGTCACATTTGTGACAGTTATAACTATTGGCCTTGTAAATGACAAAGCTATTAATTTCGCTATTTTCAAAACCAACACATAAATAAAAAATTGTCATTTACAATGCCAATAGCTCAAACTTTCCTAATGTGAGACCTATTGCATTGCAAATGCTTGTTAAGGATTGATTTCAAGTGTTTTCCAGAGTTGCAGCTATTCTAGACTTCCTAAGAGATCTTAAAGGGTTTTGATGCTCAGAACATATCTGTTGTCAGCACCAGAAGGTGTCTATATGATATGGCTTCATAATGCAGATTTAAGAGATGCAGGGTGGATTGGGGGGTTTCACTTTTAGGAATCAGAGAGGAACTGCACCAAATTATGGTGCTTATTGTATATGGGCTTCGGGAGGGAACTAAGGGCGGGATGATAGGTGGGATACCTTCCATAGCGCAATGGTGGGAGGGGTTGGTGTTTAGAAACCACTGCATATCACTCTGCACCCTTAAATACTATGCAGTGACTAAATGATTTAACAAGTGCAGAGTATGCACGGGTGCCAAGTGGTATGCAGAGGTTTCTAAGTTTGGACACCACTGCATAATTTTTAATTCTCCCTGCGGAGCAGCAGAATTTTAATTTATCAGTAATTCCATGTTACAAGAATGGCACGTAAAATTCCACCCAAACCCTATTAATATATAGGTTAGAATATTTTTTCTTACATTATATGAGATCTAAATACGCATTATGGAAGTTAATTTGAAGATGTTTTCTTTTAATATCAATTGGGTAAATTACAAGATAAAAGCACAGGTCTTTGAAACATGGATTTTCATGCATAACCTATCTGTAAATGTGTTACAGGAAACTCACCTCCCTTGAATTCAGTTGAACAAATTTAAAATGTTTAAAACATGGGAGAGTTTTAAGTGTTTCTCTTCTACAGAAGCAGTCCATAGGGGAGTTGAACTCGTTATAGCTAAACAGCTCGATATTCAGATACACACTTGGCAGCATGATAAGGAAAGTTGCCAGTGTTGGGTAAACTGTACAATGGTCACAGTCCTAATTTACGCAAATTAGTATGTTCCAATCATAGATGACCCAGACCCACTATCCTCTCTTTTCAAATCACTTATCACCAAAAATAGCTAGGGCTGTGAGGTGGTACCAGGAAAACCTAATGCTGGTTGATTCATGGCAGGCATTATTCCCATGCAATCGTGAATACACTTGCACAACTGGTAGTTGTAACCCCTTGTGTGCCAGAGACAGCTTGGAGCAGTCCTCAGCCATTGTGATAGTGTGCAGGGGACGGATCCAAGCCGTCCTAGCAGCCACCTGTGTTGAGAGAACTGGCACACCCCCACAGGCCCTCCCAATATGGATCCATTGGGGCTGCCACTCCGAACCCTCTCAGTGATCTGATGACATCAGCACGTGCACAGTGTGCTGATGTCATCAGATGGTGCCGAGACGCTCTGGAAGCCATTTGCTTCAGTGAGCCATTCTCCGGGGAGGGATTTTTGAGATGTACAGACACAGGGAGAAAGGGAAACGTTTTTCCTTTCCCCCTGTGTCTGTATGTACTGGATTTCTGCTCCAAGATCGCGGGTGTGGCTGCAATCGTGATGCAGGAATCCATACCACTGGACCACCAGCGAATTTTTGCTGTTGGGGGAGTGGCTCCTTGGAGAGCAATTTATTTCTGTGTGTTTCGGCCCACCCGGGGATTAGTTCGGCCATTTGTTTGGGCAATGTGCTCCCCGGATGGATCAAAACCAGCTAGATGCCAGGGATTATGTAAAAAGAACAGATGATGGACAGAATCCTGAACAAATTAAATATTCACCCCTGGTCACAGATCTGGGTTTAATCCATAATTTTCTTGCTCACCACACCTCCGCAGTTTGGATCCAGCCATTGCAAATCAGTCCTGACCCTCCTCCCCAAGGGAAAAGTCCAGCCTGAACTGCCAGGCCAAGTACACCCTGACCAGAAACAAGCATCCTGGGACTAGTTTCAGGATACCAACCCCTCATTAGTCAAACTAGGTTGAATCTAGTGGCATAGTGATGACGGGACCTATGTCTGGGCATACTCTTCCCACTTAGGGTGACAAAATCAAAAAGGAACAGAAGATGGACGGAATGCTAAACAAATCAAACATTCACCCCCAGTCACAGACCTGGGTTTAATCCTTCATTTTATTGCTCACTAGGCCACCCCAGTTTGGACCCAGTCATGTGGAGATCAGTCTTGACCCTGTTCTACCTGGGAACAGTTCTGCCTGAACAGCCAGGTCAGTTTCTCCTTGGTCCGGGACAAAAAGCATCCCTGGACCTGTTTTGGGGAATCACCCCTCATAAGCCGGGCTAGCTTGAATCCAGTGGCACAGTGAGCTCGATACCCACGTCTGGGCATATCCTTCCCACTTAGGGTGACAAAAGCAAAAAGAAACAGATGATGAAAAGTACGCTGCACACATCAAACATTCACCCCCAGTCACAGATCTGGGTTTAGTCCATCTTTTTTGCCACCACGCACCCCAGTTTGGTCCAAGTCATGTGCAAATCCGCCTTGACCCTGCTGCCCATGGGAAAAGTCCAGCCTGAACAACCAGGCCAATTCCTCCCTTGACCAGAAACAAGCATCCTGGGACTGGTATTAGGATACCACCCTTCATCAGTCAGACTAGATTGAAACCATTATTTTTTATTTTAGCATTTATATAGGACAATTATAGGGGGGCGACCACTTGGATGAGGGTCGCTCCACTATGGGATACTTTTTTGGGGAGGTCCTCTTACCCAGAGAAGGCAGATGGGCGGGTTTAGGCTGATCTGCCCTTTGGAGGGGGGGGGGGGGTCAGCCACTAGCCCACCAGGGCTTGTTTTGTTCTTTGGAGAGTGACCCATTGGGCAAAGGTTGTTTCCCTTGGGGGCATTTATTTTGTATTCTAACCCCTCAAAGGACAGATCAGCTGTTTTTTGCCTGCTCTGCCCTCAGGAGGGGGGGGGGGGGGTGTAAGCCCACTAGACCATCAGGGCTTGTTTTGTTGTTGAGAGAACGGCACCTTGGGTGCAGGTCATTCCTCTTGCATTATTTTGTATTCTGCCCCCCATCCAGACAGCAGATTGTTAGTTTTTTGGCCGAACTGCCCTCCGGTGGATGGCAGAATCCACTAGACATTAGGGATAATAGCACAATTCTGGGAGCGGCTCCGAAGGCAAGGGACACTCCCCTTTATTTTAGGCACGTATTTTGCCCATTTCCAGCTATAGTTTTTGGCCCATCTGCCACCAAGGGGGACAGAAAACCACCGAACACCAGGGAAAGTTTCTGTGTGTGTGTGAACTGGAGTTCAGCTGATGGTCTGCATGTCCTGGAGTATGGCTGGCTGTGTGTGCACTGGCATTGGCCTGACAGTGTCTGGGGACTTGCACTTGGCAGCTGGTGTGTGTGGACTATCTCTTTGCTGTCAGTGTGTGCAGACTGGAGCTTGCCTGTTGCTGCCTGTTGCTGCTTCGCATTGGTTCTGGTAAGCTGTATGGCGTAGCTTGGCAGGGCTTTGCATTAGTTTCAATTGAGCTGGCAGCTATGCGGCAAGGCTTTGCGGGACTCTGCATGATTGGATGTCAAGCCTGATGATGATGGCAGCTGTGTGGTGATGCCTTGTGGGTCTTGAAGTCGCTTTGCTTTGGTTACAATAGAGCTGGCAGCTGTTCTGTGAGGCTTTGTAGGGCTTTGCATTGCTCTGCATCAATCTCAATGATGCCGGCAGCTGTGTGACAAGCCTTTTTAGGGCTTTCCGTCACTTTGCATCAGTTTCGATGTGCCCACAGCTGAGCTGGCACAGCAACTTCAGCCCAACTTCCAAGTGTCCAGAACTGGTGTGGCACAACTTGAAAGGGCCGAACCCACAGCTGGCTGAGCCTAGGTACTAGGGTGAAGATGGAGGAAGCATGTTCTGTCCCTTAGGCGTCTGATCAGGAGGCAAGCCCACAAGAACTTAGAGTCACTCTGGTGGTCCTGGGTTAAAGTTGCAGGTCCAGTCCTTATCACTCAGGCAAGAGGGCGGCAGGGTAATGGCAGCACTGCAGGGCAGCATATTGGCAGTACGTCTTGTAGCAGCACAGAATAGCAGTGCTTCTTCTCAGTCTTTTACAGGTCCAGATGTGTACTGAATTTTTTGGGTCTGAAGTCCAATATTTATACCAGGTGCCAACTTTAAAGTAGTAGAAGTTTCTAGAGGCTTCCAACCACCTGAGGTGTTAGGCATCCCCTGCCTCTGTGCCAGTCATGGCACTCCACGAGAGTCTTTAAAAGCAATTATTTAATCCATAAGCGGAAAGGACCACATCAACGAGTTTCGGCGCTTGTACACCTTTGTCACAACACTGGTCTTTCATTTCACCGTGAATAGATACAAAACAATCAGTGCTCACATTGCAATAAATACAGAAAACGTAATAAGTGTGTATTGGCACATAACTCCGCTACCTTACAAGAGCTTGTTGACACACAGTATGTAACACTACAGTTGTAGCATACATTAAAAGGTTATTTTTTTTATACATGCTGTGATAGACCAACTGATTGTCATTTGTAAAGCCCATTCAGGCAGCCTTTCGGAGATGCAAATTTAAAAAGACAGTGTTGGCAGTTGTGCAACATTTTACAGAAAAATACATCCACACCATATTGGAAAGGCAACACGTAACCTCGTAGATGCCCAGGTGAGCTAGCATTGTTACTCCATGCCCACGCCAATCTCACTGCACCTAGCTTCTGTTCTACCAAGACCATAGCCCATCACTGGTACATTTTGCTGCGATGCAATATTTTTGCAAAAAACTTCAGGTCCCCCATATTGGATGCTCGTCACTTTGGTATCATTTTGTTTATTAAATTGTACATTTACTAATTCATTTAAGGATTTTTATACTTTTGCATTTTAACTTTATACATAAACTGCATACATACTTTACACATTGCCTCTAGTTTAAGCCTGTCTTCTCTCTGCCATGGATATCAGAGGGTTGAGCTCATGTTTATTTAGTGACTTTCGTGACTTTAGTACTGTGATTATTACTTGAGGTGGGTACTTATCCCTTCAACTAATAACCAAATTTCCTACACCCCAAATCTTAATGTCAAGTGAAAGGAGGCATGAGTAAGGGGTCAAGCGGTATATATTGCCTAATTTACCTACAAGTAGTATTTGTGCTGTACACTAAAGCATACATCTTATATGTCTGACTCCTTTGCTTTTGATTACAAGTGGGAATTTATACTGCAAAGTGCCCTTACAGTGCAATGCCTAGGTTGGTCAGCGCAAACTCACCCTTGCTCCATAGAGCGAGTACTGCATGCAAAGCAAACATTTTTAATATGACGGCTGACATTTAAATCATTGGCTGATGACTCTTTCTAAATATGGTGCTGCACGGCTTTCGATCATTCACAAAATACACTAAAGCTATTTTTGACCTGCACTCGGTTGTTTGAATGAAAGATTATTGACGCTTGTCTTAAGTAACCCAAGAATTAGCAGCTCTAGCCATAGAGGCGCAGATGTTAATTTCATGAGCACCAAGACCTGAGAGCTTAAAGCACTTTATCCACACATGCTTGAACCTAAGATGGGCCTGTTGAGGGCCTCTTGGAAGGCATAGGACGACTCGAAATAACCCATTGATTTCACGATCTTCGACAGACCATTGCATTCAAGTAGCGAAGTATCATCTTTCATAAAAGCTGAAATTCCATGAAATCTTGTGACTTCTGTATTCTCCTTTACTTAAACTTCGACATGTAATCAGCTACGAAATTAAATCCCTAATTGGTTTAAATGTAAGAATTAACATTTTAGATTACTGATTTTGTTGTAATTTTAAAATTTCCGTTTCTAACTCAAGAAACCACATATGCTGGTATGAGTTCAACAGGAAACTATGCATATAAGGTTTCAGCTGGTATTTGTCTGTTGCTTGGAAAGTGAGCCTTATTTGATTTGATGAACATTTCCTCCAGTTTCAGTCAATCTTACAGTACATGCTGGCAAGGGCAATTTTCTGTTGGAAACAGGTATTTTCAGTCTGAAGAACCGTGAAAGTGGTGCAAATGGTAAGAAGGAGTTGTTAGCATAGCTCATTATATAGCTGTCTGTGCAAGTTACCATTGCTTATTAAATATCCTTAACGATATGGCATAAATGTAGCAGGAAATGTAGCAGCACTAATACCGTTGGGGGTGATTGAATGTCAATGTTTAGCTGTAGTCAGTATGCATTAAAGTGAGTTGAACAGACACAAGAACACACTTTTTTTTCATTTCTCGGTCTGGCCTTGAATACAAAATACATATATATAAGTACTTACAGACAGGTGAGTCTCCTCTGCTGAAGTGGAGGAGTGTCGCCCCACCTAGCAGGTCAAAGAGGAAACAATAAAATGATAATTACTCATTGGGGCCGATTCACAGAACTAATGCGAGATACAATCCTAAACGTACTACTTTTGGTATTCAATGAAGGCATTTAGTAGTAGTAAAGTTAGGACTACTAAATGCCTTTTGTGAATACCGAAAGTGGTGATCCTTTCAAGTCAGGTGAGAGTATTCAGAGTGACAGGACTGTTCAGGTTTTCTTCAGTTGATTTACTGTTGATTTACTGATTCTAAGGTATTATGGTGTGTACAAGGGTGTACAACTGTTACCAAGCATTTTTTACCACGCACTACACTTACAACGCAGGCATTACAACGCATACCATTACAACGCATTGCGCTGGGGGGCGCTCTAGGATAGGGAATAAGTTTAATTTTATATCCAACACCTTCCCTAGTATCCACGGGGACTGGAGTTGGAATATAAAATTATACTTACCACTATCCAGCACCTCTAAGCGCTATGCGTTGTAGTGGTATGCGTTGTAAATACCGCGTTGTAACGGTATGCGTGGTAATGGTATGCGTGGTAACGTCATACATCCGTGTACAAGGAGTAAGGCGATGTTACACAGTTCTAAAACGGTCCACTTTGTCCAATGCCCCAGTAAATCAGGATTCCCAGAAGGACAAAAGCTCAGATGGCACTATGTCAGCAGGCATAAAAAAATGTTTGAATCAATTTTTGATTGAAATCATCTAACTAGGAACCATGCCAGTTATTATACATTTGATTGGTGGTTTTAAACTCACAAAAATAGCCTAGTGATTGGTGCAGGGCAATAGGAAAGCATTAGAGTAGCTTATCTGTGCTAGGTGGGGTAAATAGCATTCACAGAATAGACACCAGCATGGGTGGGTTGAAACACAAATTATGGAAGGCCAGGTGTTGATCAGGGTTGTTGTGAGAACGTATGAAGCCAATTCCACTCCGGGTGTTAAAATCTACAAAGGGGAGAAAATGAGAGGACACAGTTATAAGAAATTCAGCAAGTGAGTTGTCAAAAGCTGCTGCTGCGCGGGAAATAGTTAAAGATACTAGTTCAGGCTTTTGAAGGGGACATTTCGAGCTGAGGAGTTCAGCAAGTTTAAATGGATCATGTTTGACCAGTATTAACACTAAACTAAATATACAGTAGAAACCAAAACTCAACTAAAGAAACAAATGGCCCGAAGCTCTTGAATTAAATTTAATTGAAATAAAAATCCTTATGAGGAAGTCCACAAACTACAATGCAAACAATCTGGGAGAATTACAATTCCAAAATGTTAACTTTCAGTTCTCCTTAAGAGGATTTTATCCCTTATTTAAGGTCAAGGAACTCTTTAATAAAATGATTCCAGGTTCATGAGAAACTACTCATGAGTCATACTCTCAGATACTTTTTTCATCAGACTTTCATAATCGCACTCTCGACGTTTTGCAATTATTTCCTTTCCCACTACTGATGTACTTTATCTTTTTTTTTTTACAAAAACTTTTATTCGGTTGCAGGTCATGTAACCATAAAAAGTACAAAAGTATTACAGTGCATATAGAAATCAATATGTGTTACATTAAAAACAGTAAGAAAACCTTATAAATTAAAAACAGTAGTTAAACAAGCATTTACAATGCAACGGTTTCGCCTTTGTAAAAGTTAGAGCTATTGTCATTGTAAATGACAATTTTTTTTATTTATGTGTTGGTTTTGAAAACAGATAAATAAATGGCATTGTCATTTACAATGCCAATAGCTTAATCTTTCGCAAATGTGAGACCTATTGCATTTGCACCCACACGCACACACACACACACACAGAGCCACCCACACAGAGCCACCCACACACACACAGAGCCACCCACACAGGAGTGAGGGCGGAGGGATGGAGGGAGAGAGCAGCGTGAATCTCTCCGAATCTAATGAAAGCCCTTCCTAAGCCTGATGTATTGCACCTGGCAGTCACTTGGTCTGCTCTAGCTATTGAATAATTGAAAGGGTCTGATCGGTGGGAGGGGGGACCTTCCCGAGGAAGTGTCTCTACACATGTACATTTCCAGGCGGACCTGCTCGGCTCCCCCTCTCTGGAGCAGCTTTAAGTGTTCCACTCTTGGTTGTGTGTCTTTCCTTCCCTTGTTTATTCGTTTCCTGTCCCTTGCGCTCTTTCTATGGCGGGCGTTTTTGCGGCGGTGGGAGGCGCTGTCTCTTCTGGTGACCAGAGAGAGCAGACACGAGGGGCACAGATTGAGCGAGGAAAGAGGAGGGGTGAGAGGAAAAGAGACGGCAGGAGGGGAGAGAGGGTGAGAGAACGAGAGAAACCGAAACTGTAAGAGGGAAGAAAGAAAGCTGAGAGGGAAAGATGTGGAGAAAGCACAAGAGAGAGGGAGAGAGAGAGAGAGAGAGAGGGAAAGGGGACGGAGTAAAGGGGTAGCGGCGGGTCATGGAATGAGCCGAGAGGGCAAGAGGTACATTTGGAAGAGGAAAGCAAAAGAAAGATAGGGCGAGTACAATGTATCAATGGAGGATGTGAGAGGATGGGAGGGAGAAAGGAAAGGAGGGGGCATCCGAAATGGAGAGGAGTGTGTGAGGACAACGGTGAGCGGGCAGGAGGGACGGCGAATGGAGGAGGTTGAGCTGTGTAGGGTGCGAGGAGAAGAAAGAGAGGGAAAGGCAGAGCGGGGAACCAACAAGGAAATATAGGGGAAACGCGAGAGGGGACGGCTGGGGCAGAGGGGTGAGTGAGGGCAGAAGAGAGGGAAGGTAGGGGGACATTTAAAAAAGTGTGAACGGGACTGATGAATTGGGAGGAGCTGGGGAGGGAGTCTTATGGGTGAAAAAGACGCGAGGGACAGATAGGAAAGAGGACGAGAGAAGAGAGCCAACGGCGGGCAGAGGATGGGGATGGAGTGAAGACAGGCAGGAAAGGATCACCAGGGAAAGAAGAGAGGACCTCGTGACCCGTGATCATTTCCTTATTTCCCCGCACCAGAATTACCATGACCTGCCTGGGATCCTGGTTATTAGGGGACAGGAAAGTAACAGCAATTCGGAGTTTTGGAGAAACAACATACGGAAATCGGATTTACTGTGCCGATTTTACGCTTTTGCCCAGGTGCTGCATTGAGACTCTGCGCGCGAGCAGGAGGTGAAACACCGTGGAACTCCAGTTTTGCCTCACACTTCTAATTTCACTGGGGTAAGTAACGGCTGTTAACAGCCTCAACAGAATTACCGGGCCGCTCACAATTTGAATCCACCACAAACTGAGACCACACAGGTAAGTATTTTATAAAAATAGAAATAACTTTTATCTGGTTGCAGCAATGTAAATAAGCAGTTGCACGATAATCACTTCAGTATAGCAATGATGAACTTAATCTTAATTGGTGTTTCTAAATTTCAGGAAGTTCTTGAAGCAAATGTCTCTAGTCTCTTTAATCAGCACACGATATGCCAATATTATGTGATTGAAAACGCTCTTCAAAATGAGCCAAGAACCATGCCAATGTTTTATGCTAGAAACGCTCCCAAAATGAGCCAAGAATCATGCCAATGTTTTATACCGCTAACGGGACCCGGCCCCTAGCGTCAGGGACCCTTCGCGCCTCTAGCGCGTCTCACCGCAATGCTGTTGGGAGGGGGATTCCCTTCCAGACGCACCCCGCGGCGAGCGCTCACTAGCGCTCCAGCCCGGCCGGTCTCAGGACGCTCCTCCGCCCGCTCTCGGTTCTCCAGGGAGCAGCGGGGGGCAGAGACGGCAGGCCGGGGGCTGGAGCACTCTTTCAGGTCCCTCGGCGAGGTCAGGTCAGTCTTCCCCGGGCCCGGCGGTGATCGCGGTGAATTCTCGGCTCCTCCAGTCGAGCGGGCCAATCCAGACACGGCAGAACGGGCGAGCCTCCAAAGCACCCGGGAGTCAGCCTATGGCAGTGCGGCTCCCGGGTCAAGCCTGCGATGACGCTCCTCGCCCTAGCCAATCACCACACGGCAACAGTGGTGACGCTGCGCCGCACGGGCCAATCCCGTCGCGGCGTTTGGTGAGGGGGCTCGGCTTTCCCGTCCAATCGGAGAGCAGCGGGCTCGTTTTCGGTCGCGTTGGTACCAGCAAGGTACGGGGCCCTTCGTCGGGGGTTTACTGATCCCGGGTCGCGGTGGTGAAGCTGCACACAGGTTATTTTAGTGCGCTCTGCTCGGGGAAGGCTCACAAACCTTCAGTCTGCACCAAACACGTGTCGATGAACACGGCGACCTCACAGCACGGCACAGCAGCCGGTAGGCGGGGATCTGCTGTGGGAGGGGAGAGGGAGGCGGGGATCTGCTGTGGGAGGGGCGAGGGAGGCGGGGAGAGCGGATCGGGATCAGCTGCGGCTCGGGAGGCGGGGGAGAGGAACGGACGGCGGGAAACGTGCACAGGACAGCGAGGAGGGGGGAGGGGGGACAGCGGGAGGAGGGACACGGAAGAAGGCAGGACAGCAGCAAGCACGGCCCGGCCGGACCAGATTCGGGGGCGTTCCCGGCGTCGCGTGACGTCGCCAAAAGCCAAAGAATCTCGGGAACGCCCCTGAGTCTCCTCCGGCCATGACGGACGCCTCTCTGTTCCAAAGGCTAGCCTCCATTTATGGAGCTAGCCAATGGGACAGGGGGGCGTATACCAGAGTCCTTACTGTAATCAAGAGATTTCTCTGGAGGCGGAGCCTAAAGGCTCCGTTCCCCAGCGAAACCTAAAAAGGCAAGTAAAGAACAAACATTTCTACTACTTTCTACTGCTACAACAATTAGGAACAAATGCAACAAAAAACAACAAATACTTAGGAAAAACTATGCTCAAAGCCATTCATGCACGTGTGGGCCTATACTGCATGTCACAGTCGTTATTTTAGGCAGCCTTCAAAGAAGTAAAGAATCCTAAGGACACAACTGCAGCAGTTTTCGCAATGTTGGATAATACATAATCCACTCAAATCCTAAAGTCACCAAGACCATAAACTGCTCTGCCATAGGATTCAACAACTACTTCCACATTGTTGTTTGGACCATAAAATAGTGTCTCTTTTAGAGATATTATACTTGTGGTGTTAACCTTTCAATTATTAAATTTGCATTAACACCTAACTGCACATATAGGTGATTGTCACAAGTCAACTGTAATTGTGCTTAAAGCAATGCACTCAAAAAATATTTCACACCTTTGTAACCATTTCACAACGTTATAGAGAGCGACACTCTAGTTCACATGTAGGATAGATAAGAAGGCACTGCCTATTTTTCTAAATCATCCAACAGTCCAATCTCCAATGTTCTCTACTCCTTGGGACTTTATTTTTAATGTTTTACAGATAGCACTTATCAAAGTGATTTTTCACCCCACTGTATAGTATAACTCAACCGCACAGAAAGTTATGATGTTATGTGAGATCACTGTAGTCTGAAGCACCGATGCCGAGTATTGGCAAACTCCCTAAAGAAATAACAAGGACATATGCATAGTAGCATGTAATACTATGTACAAATAATATAAGAAATTTAGAGGAACATAGAAAATGTGTCAGACCACTTCATTACAGTTAATTTTCAAAAATAAAAAGTTTTAGATTTTTGTTGGATTATCAAAGAATTTATTGAATAGTCGTGAAAATCTAAGACTTGCCATGTAACCAGGAGTACTACTTTTGTATGCAGAATTATATGTTTATTTGTAAAGCACACTATCACCTGGTGCTGAGTGAGTGTGTGTGCCCAGCCCTGCCTACTTAGGCCGGTTAATTGAAAAGCCAGGTCTTCAGCTTCTTGTGGAATTCTAGAAGAAAGAACGAGGCTCTGATATGGAGGTCGTTCCACTCTTTAGGAGAAATGTAAGGGAATGCCGGTCCTCCTACTCACACACATGCCACACATACAAAGAATCAGAGCTGGAGTTTTGTGGAGAGGAGGTGTCTGAGTGATTGGTGGTAACTAGGTGGGGATTTCCACACAAAGCTGTGCACTAGAAATGCGCATTTGTGTACTTAACTGTGTTATTTTGGGTTCTACAAGTGAAAAAGTATTTTTCTGCATGGTCTACACATCCATTTAAAATTCGATGTACCCTGCACATTAACATCTTGGAAACACTCAATTATGCCAATAAGTGAAGCAAATATTGAAAGCGCTTCAGGGCGGTTAAACCACCTCAAGTTTATGTTGAATAACCTCACAGTATACGGGTTTGTGAGTGATCATTAACTATTATTACAGATGGATACACCCAGGAATGCCCTTGGCTCCCCATACAATCGGTCCCCACCTAATAATGTGTGACTGCAACTTTTTCACCAGAAAGTCAGAATTGCCATGCCGGTAAATCCCATTTGCAAGTAAAATTCCTCCACTCAGAAGGCCGAATCAAGAACTGAATGGTGCCTTTGCACATTATGTTTGTACATTAGATTTATTATGGTGATTTGAGATGCGATTCTTGAGCTATCATTCAGAACCACAACCCAATCGAGAGTAGTTTTATTTACTAGCCATATCAATTAACACTTTTCAGACCGTACAGCAGCAAAGTGCTAAGATCCCCCCAAAAAGTTTCTGAGCAACAGTTAGCCATAAAATGATGCATGTTAAAATGTCAAAATAGCGAAGTAACGCCATAAAATGCACAGTATAATTAAGGTGTAACCCCATAACGTGCCACAATTACGATTTGCCGCATAATTAGTCAGTCTTGCTGCCTAATCTGATTTTCTATTGCGGCTTAAATCTAGGGATTTAGTGCAACGTTCCACAACTAGATGATCATTGAATAAACGTACTACAAGGCAGGCCGCCTCTCCAATAAGGAAACACAACAAGGGCACAGAGTAAAAGGGAAAACACGGTATCCCTTGACCAAGACGTTTACACAGATCACTTGTGAGAAAGAGGTTAGGCCAATCACAAAGGCGGGAGGAAGTTAGACAGATGGAAAGAAGAGCGGGTGAGGCAGAGGCCACGCCCTCTGCTCTGCATCAGAAAAGCGTGCGACCTAACTTCTAATGGGAATCGGGTGACAAGACAACAAGCAGGAGGTAAATAAACAATCGCATTTCAGAAGTTGCTGCGGCGGTTGACCAGGCATGATTGTTAACGCCCCCGCTGTGTTATAGCCCATCAAAGCCTCGTTAACAGGGGAGAGCTTCTGTGGGACACAATGGAAGTGTGCATAACACGTGTGCAAAATAACGAGCCACTTGCTGTGACTGGGCCATGGCGTCTCGCGACCCACGGAAGAGCGCGCCAACCTATGCGTCCACTAATAAGGTCACCCACAAATATATCTGCATTTAGAGATGGAGAGAAAAACGGACTGATTTGTCATCTCTTATTCACCGGACTATGCGAGTAACAGGATGCGAGTAATGGGGACCTGGAATCTATCAGATGCACCCAATTTTGAACAGGAACATTCATAACAAAACACGACTGAGTGCACGAGGAGGGGACCACCGTACCTCACGTCGCTGTTTTATACACTGTTAGATATTAATATGCTGAGTAAACATTTTACAGTCTGATGAATAACATTCCATTCTTTTTTTAATCGTAGGTAAAAAAACAAGTCAGGTCCCGGGCCGCGCTGTGATTGGCTGACGTCACGGGGGTGTCCCGGGCCGGCAGCCAATCACAGCGCGGCCCTGGAATGACGTCACGGGGGTGTACCGGGCCGGCAGCCAATCGCAGCGCGGCCAAAGGGGCGGGGCTTAAAAAAAGCACCAGAAACGCCCCCGAATCGCGTTTTCAAGAGAAAGCGCGATTGACAGCCTCTGTCTACCAATGGCTAGCCTCCATTTATGGAGCTAGCCAATGAGAGGCAGAGGCGGGGCCGACATCCATACTGAAGACAATAGTTTTCAAACTGGGAGGGGCACTTTCGTGCCCCTCGCCAGGCTGAAACCTAAAAAAGAGTTCATGGGAACAAGAACAAATAAGAAAAGGTACTTCAATGATTACTGCAAATTTTTAGACATGATTTTAAGAAGCGAGCTACGCATTTGGAAATATATTGAGAGTCCAGGAACTGCAAAGCTAAGTAAGCAGGCCGACAGGTTCTCAGTCCCAGTTTCCGGAGTAAAGGAATGATCCAGCGCTTGCGAGGAATCACATAGTATCTACAAAACAGTATAACATGGAGTGTATGGCTGAGATACCCGCCACCCCCTCTCAACACAATCCCCAAGGATGGGAAGACGGAAACGGTTCTGAACTTTTGGAAGGCGGGAGAGAGTTACCCTCCCGGCCGTATTTATTAAAATATGAAACAAAATTAAAACATTAAAATAACAGTTTCATGCCATCTTAGTGGTCGTCCGAGGACTCGTGTGAGGTGTCTAGAAGGTAGCGTAGACCCCCCTCCCACCCCACACAACTTACCACATCTGCCGTCGCAGATGTCCGGGCCCCGGGAAATTCCCAGGAGGGGCCCGTAGCCCCTCCTCCCCAGGGAGGGGCCCATGGCCGCCTTCCCTTTTGGCGTCCCCATCCTTAGAGGGGACCGCCTCCCCGTTTGAGGGGCCAATGGCCGCCTCCCCCCGGGCGCTCCCATCCATAATGGGTGACGCCCAAACCTCTAGGGATCTTCCAATTACTGCTCACCGATCATGACCTTACCGCCACAGGCCGGATAGTTGACCGGCTATCCGGGCCCCCCACCAAAACTCCTACTTAAAGGTCATGGCTGCAAACTCCTCAACCAAGCTACGAGGTCTCCTATGAGTAAAGCATTCCCCACCCGGGACAAATGGACCCCGTCCTCTAGATACATTTGATCCCCCCTGATACATCCATGAGGAATAGAATGCAATGTATTCGTACGGAACAATCTACCAAGTTTGTTATTCACTTTCTTCACTGAATGATTTAAAGCAGACACAGAATTAGCCCCCCGCCACACCTTCCGTGGAATCATATGGGACCATGCAATTGTGCACCCCGGGACCCTTCTCGCCAACCAACTTACTGTGGATAGTATCAACTCGAGAAGTACTCGTCGACCAATGGTCACCAAATCATTGCCCCCAAGATGCACTATGATTACAGATGGCAGTGACCTTGTCCGCCCTAACAAGCCCTCCATAAAAGTTTGGAACTGGTCAATACAGAGCCCGCCCCTTCCGTAGAAGGTCACCCTGTACCCGTATTCCCCAGCCATGTGAATCATGTCACCTGCTTTGAATACGTCCGCGGCACGCCTCACGTATGAGTGGCCCACGACCCACACCACTCTTTTCTCAGCCGGTGATGTTTGACCGCTGGTTTCCAGGTGTCGAGTCGACTGCACAGTCCGCCCCGCTTCGTAAGCTCGCGAAACTGTAAACCAAACAAAAACAAGAAGAGTGAGTGCATGTCATTCGCTTTATAACATGTGCAACCGCACATACCTTTTATAACAGTTTGAGGACCAACGCCCCAACTGTTTCACTTTTTCCACACTCAGACCCCTGGCTGTAGCCTCTGTAGCAGCCCCTATCCGGAAGGAATGAGTCCCAAACTCGCACGGGTTCAAGCCCGCAGCTGCGATTGCCATTGTTAGCACCCGCTGAAACTGAAACCTAGTCAGTGGGGTGGCGTCGGCGTGCCTCAGCAGGCTTCCCCCCCATGATGCCGCTCTTTGCGCCAAATACTCCTCGACGCATGCTACCGGGCACATGGGAGATCCCGGAATCCGCTGGACTACTATGCTGTCTCCGATCGCTCTCTGATCGGTCTTGGACCTGGCAAATGAGACTACCATTGTCTCCCCCTTAATCTGAATGTGCTCACGACACAGACCTCCCCCGTATCCTGCTTATTCCTTGCTACCAGCTCGCTCACCCGCATAGCCCCATGGAATGCTAATGAGAAAGCGGCCCGGAATAACACTGTCTCTGATTGAGTTGAACATGTCGCAGGAAGTACGGACAGTAACAGGGCCAACCTTTCCAGACCTATCGGGTGCCTCTCATCAACTCTGCTGCCCTCAAGGCGTTGCCACCCACGCAGCGCTTTCTGTACCAGAAAAGACGCTGTGGGGTCCTGGATGCCATGAGCCCGTGCCATGAAAGAAATGGCGGCCCGGTGCCTATTGGCCGTAGCCACTGATTTGCCTGCCTGATGTAATGATAACAGAAATTTCAGGACATACTCCTCTTGGCCCCAAAGCTCCCCCCTAGCGGAACCCAAAAAGGACCAATAGGAACGGAACGCCCCTTCATATGCCTTCCTTGTCCTGGGTGCTAGACTCTCTCCCACGAGGTTTTGTAGTCCGGGGCACCGAGAGACCATAGAGCTTCGGGAAATGGTGCCGCCACCGGGTCCGCTGAGGGTAGGAAACCCCAGAAGGCCTGCATACGGGAACGAGAAAGCGCATCAGCTGCCTGATTTAACACCCCTGGCACATGTCTTGCCCTAAAGTGGACGTTTAGCCTCATACACAGCAGAACAATTTCCTTCAGCAATCTCAAGATCCATTTGCAGCGGGCAGCCTGACTATTGATACACTCAACAACGGTCATATTATCAGACCAGAACACCACAGAGCGATCACGAAACCCCTCAGGCCATGTTTTCAAGGCCACCAGAATAGGGAACAGCTCGAGAAACCCAATGTTACCTGTGAGCCCACTCTCGTGCCACCATGCCGGCCAGGTTTGTGCTGACCAATGATTACCAAAAATGGCGCCAAATCCAACACTCCCTGCCGAGTCCGTCCACAACCCCAGCTCCTCAGAGGAAACCGCGGGTTTGCTCCACACGACCCGACCGTTGAAATCTGCCAGGAATGCCAACCATATGCGCATGTCCTGGCGAACCTCTGCCGAGAGCCTTGTGCGGTGGTTGCCTTCCTTAAGGCCAACCATGGCCTGAGCAATAGAGCGGGAAAATGGGCGAGCCATCGGCATTACTCTAAGGGCAAAATTTAGTTGACCTACAACCCGCTGTAACTGATGCAATCTTACTTTCGTCTCGCTAATGCATGTTTCAAGCGATGCCTTAAATTTCGTCACCTTTTCCCTAGGCAAACGGAAGCACCCCTCTTCGGAATCGAGCTCTATTCCAAGAAACTCGAGCGAAGTAGACGGCCCCACTGTCTTACCTGGTGCCAATGGCACGCCAAAGCGTCTCATGAGATCACAAAATTCATTCAAAGCTTGTGCACATTCCATGTCTCCGGCTGCCCCCAGGAATAGAAAATCGTCAAGATAATGCATCACATGTGTAAACCCTGTTGTTCTTGTGAAAGCCCATTGCAAAAAACAACTGAATCTCTCAAAATACGCACAAGAGATGGAGCAACCCATTGGCATACATTTATCCATGTAATAGCGACCCTGAAACATGAAACCAAGGAGACGCTGATCATCTGGGTGTACCGGGAGCAACCGGAACGCCGACTCGATGTCTGATTTAGCCATCAGCGCCCCGGGCCCCAGGCGATTCAACATGGCGACGGCCTCATCGAAAGATGCGTACCGCACCGAACAAACTCCCGGGTCAATCGCATCGTTCACCGAAAGACCCCTTGGAGCTGACAAATTATGTATCAACCTGAATTCCCCCGAATCCTTTTTGGGGACTACACCCAGGGGTGAACAAACGAAATTAGCAACTGGCGGCTTGTCATATGGTCCAGCAACCCGACCTCGGGCCACCTCTTTACCAATCTTTGCTTGTACCACCGCCGCATTCTGCTGCACCGATAGTTGATTCCTACATTGTGCTTTTCCTTGAAAATCCCCCGCTGGGATGCGGAAACCATCTGAAAAACCATCTCGCAACACCCCAGCGGAGATATGATCCGGGTATTCGTTTAGCCAAGGGATCAGTGCCATGATATCAACCGGGGTAGGTAGAGGCGCCCCTCGGACTATTTCAGACCTGTTTGGCGCCTCCTCTACTTCCCGTATCACCAGCCTTGGCTCTGCACGTAGTCTCGGGGTGCGAGGACTGCCCACACCCCGAACATTCATGCCTGAACTTACAAGAACCCTGTGGCCTAGTACATTTTCCTCTGTTAAAGCCCCAGCAGACCCCTTTTTTACCTGAGCTGCCACTATTCCTTGAATTCCGGTCATTGCTTGAACCCGCCCGAAAGGGCGCCCCTGACGAATGGCGGGAATACTCAACCACATCACCCCCCAACGATGGCGACTTCCCCACGCCTGGCTTTTCCATTTTTTGCCAGGAAATGGAGTCAAAACAATCCCACGTCAGGGATGAATCGTGCTCCTTGGATTTACGAAATATATTATCATAAGAAAACCATTGATTACCCCCATAAGTTTCATAAAATTCCATGATACGTGTCTGGTACACGGCCAATTCCACCAACAATTCGGGCCTACGTTCCCCCATAACTGCAGTGAACATTCCAAACGCTCTGCCCCAATTGCCTATCGATTCATCGACTCTGAAACCGGCCATCCTGGCTCGCCATACACTAGGATGTAGAAACTCTTTTTGATTTTTTACATGCTCAATCTCGTAGTGATCGGTCAACAGGGAAAACATGTTCACATATTTGTCTGCCCATATCCTCTCTTTCACCTCCATCGGGATATGTTGAACAACTTTTTCCCTCCTCGAAGGTACCGATCCCTCCCCCGCCATCGGCAATGGCTGCTTACCTGAACCTGCAGCCGTAACTGTAGACCCTGCCGAACCAACGCCCGATCCTGGTTGACCCACGGGAGCCTGCGGGGAAACAAAAGGACAAGGTGCCTTTGCAGCATCTCGCGATTGCCGCAACTGCTTCATTATTAATTTGGCCTCTTCGGCCGTGTCCCCCGGAGCAACGGAACCCTCGTTGTTCCTGCCCAACCATGCCGCCAGCTGGGCAGCCAACTCCGGTGGCATATCCCCTTCGTTCACAGGGGTAACTATGACAGGGATCGGCTGCCCGGCGTCGGGAATCGGCACAGGAGCCTCTACCGGCCTGGGCGGGCTCGCCGGAGGAGCCTCCGGAACCGGTACCTCGTCTCCAGTTGCCCTGTTCCTGGCCCTTTTTCCTCTCCCGGAAGGGACCACCCCCGGCAATGCTGGTCCGATGATTTTCTTAGGCCGGCCCGTACCGTCCCTGGCCGCCATCTGCTTCTTCATGTCCGCCATGTCTTTCACCAGCATACGAAGCATTTGCTCGGTGCTAACCTTCTTTCCGACCCTTCTGCCCGGCATCTTTCTCACGATAGGTGACTGAAAGGTCCTGGAACAAGGCTTCTAGCGCTAAAAGAGAAAACAGAAAAATTACGAATTTCAAAATTGGCTCTTCGTTCCGTCTCGAGCTCACGTGCAACGGGGAGATGCAGCTTCAGAGCACAGGAACAAGAGGATGCTTCCTTGGCTTGTCGCTCCTTTTATCCTTCTTCGGGCGGGCGTGGACCCACCTCCAATCCGCCTCCTGGGCGTGGCTAGCGGTGTCGGTGTCTAGGACAACCCTCTCTTGGGCGGGAAAAGGCGCGCCCCAGCTACGCCGCTTCGGGCATATCAGCCGGGACGCGCCTCCCGCCCAAAGTGGCTTCCCGGGGGGATCGGGGTACTCCACCATACGTTCGGGGGGACCGAGTGGTCGCCCCTTTCCATTGATTGAGATGATAAACCATCGCAAGGGCATTTCGGGAGAATATACGACCAGTCCTTTGCTGTTGGATAAGTAACTAGGCGGAAAAAGGAGTCAAAGCGAAACCTGGTCAATAAATATTTTTCGTGGTTGGTTAGGTGGTAAGATAGATATGGCTGATAGATATGGCTGAATTCCCAAAACAGTCTGGACAGAAAGAATCTGTACATTTGAAGTTTTTGTGACTTCTTGTGCGAGGCGTAGTTCTCTCAGATGGCTTAAGCACAAGTTTTTCAGTTCTTTCCTGGTTATATCTGCCAGTGTACATGGCTCTGAGAAATATGATGTACGATTCAAGTCTTTGAGGAAGTTAGAGACGTAGAAAAGCCAGGGGATTTTGTTCCAATTTGCCAAGGACAAGCAGTCATTTATCAGTGAGCGGGTGAGATGACATTGCGTTTTGGACCAAATACGGTGCCATAACAAGATCGGCTGGCATTTGATATTGTCTGTCAAATAGTCGATACCCAGCTCGACATGGCAACCGTACGTTGGGGCACTTTGTGGTAGGGCCAATAGATATTTCAAAAACCCATTCTGGACCGTCTGCAGAATGTCTGTGGCAGCATAACCCCAAACCCCTGCTCCACAGGTTGCTACGCTGTGGCACTTTGCGGGGTAAATTTTTAGCAACTCTCCTGGGCAGGTTTACCCAGTTTCCTAGAAAAGGAGACTAGGGCAGAGGTTGCTCTTTGAAAGAGTAGCTTTTTACTTGACATGGCTTGTTTCCAAGAAAGTTTGTCGTCAACTAAAATTCCTAAATAGGGATATTCTCTAGTACATTCCAGCCTGACTTGGTCTATAAAAGCTGACTTAGGATGCTTCACTTTGGGGCCAAGGTGCATAACGAAAGTTTTGTTTTTATTTACTTTAAGGCCTAGGGAGAGCATGAAATGGCAATATTTATTTAGCTGTTTTTGTAGCTGGTTTAATGTTCTGGCTAGGATTACAGAGTCATCCGCGTATAACAAGGCGCATGACTGCTTCCAGGCCATTAGTGTATAAATTAAAAAGAAAAGAGGCCAGTACGCAGGTCTGTCTAACTCCTTTAACAACTGGGAATGCTGGGGTTAATTCTCCGCCGATCCCATATCTGACGCACGCAGTAGCGTCAGAATAGAGTTCGCGCAGAAATCGAATAAGGGGGGGATCTACACCCAAATCATCTAGAATGGACCACAGCCTGGTATGTATAACGCAGTCAAATGCTGCGCTGAGGTCAACATAAACTAGGTAAAGATTACCTTTTTTGGCCCCCACATATTTACCAATTAGGAGAGTCAAATTCAACGCTTGCTCGACAGTGCCAAGGCCCTCCTGAAAACCGTACTGAAGGTCTGTCTTCTAAAAGAATGCCAGAGAAAGTTCAGTGGACAGTTAGCTGCCAAAAGGCTTTTCATGACCTGAAGCAGGCCATGTGCACTGCACCAATTCTGCAAAACCCTAACTACTCCAAGGAATTCCTTGTCCAAACAGATGCATCTGAGTTGGGGGTAGGGGTTGTGCTATCACGATTGAATGATGAAGGTCAGGACCAGCCTGTAGCTTTTATTAGCAGAAGGCTGACCCCTAGAGAGAAACGTTGGTCAGCTATTGAGAGGGATGCCTTTGCTGTGGTTTGGGCTCTGAAGAAGCTGAGGCCATACTTGTTTGGCACTCACTTCAGTGTTCAAACTGACCATAAGCCCCTCTTGCGGCTAAAACAGATGAAGGGTAAAAACCCCAAACTTTTGAGGTGGTCCATTTCCCTACAGGGGATGGACTCTACAGTGGAACACAGACCTGGGAGTAACCATGCCAATGCAGATGGACTCTCCAGGTATTTCCACTTAGAACATGAAGACTCAACTGATCAAGGTTAGTTTAATGTCCCTGCATTTGAGGGGGGGTTGTGTAGGAGAGTAGGATCTGCTTACTATGGTTACCCCCACTTTTTGCTGGTGTTTCACTGTTTTTCAACTTTAGTCTGGCTGGGGCCCTGCTAACCAGGACCCGAGCCAAGCTGCTTCCTCTCTAAATTGATTGCATGTACATTAGGAACACTCCAGATTGGTAACTAAGGGCATAGGTACCCCATGTATTATGACACCCTTGGGAAGCCTTCCAAAATGGCACAACAGGTCTGCTACTGCAGCCTGGGTAAGTGGTGCATGCACCCCTTACTGAGATATAGGTTACCTATATCTACCTTTAATCACTTACACATATCAACCTATAAGTCACTCCTATGGCAGGCCTTATCAATATTGAAGGCAGAGTGCTTGGTTTTGTGTGAGAGGGTGCCCATGCATGAGCAGCACCCCTCTGCAGCTTTCGGAATCTATTCTCTGTAGCTGTTCTGTGATGCAGCCAGACGATATACTCTTAAGTGCATTATAACCTCACAGTTAATGCTAACTTTGGAATGGCTGCATGGAAACATGTTGTGTTTAGTGTCAAACACTTTGGAATCCTACCCCCCACCAGTCCTTGTAGTGGGGGTAGAATTCCACCCTTCTAGAGGGAGATACATGTACACACTGACCTAACCAGTAATAGTTTAAAAGAGCCCCAGCATCACAAAAGGGATGCTGCAGCCACAGACACAAGTCTGACCTCCCGATGCTGGATGAAACTCCAGCAGGGAAGGGCTGGACAAAAGGTTTCCTGTCACAGGGAGGTGTAACCACCTCCAAGACAGGTTTTAGTGTATTGGCGCTGGGTGGGTGTATTCAGAGAATGCTTTTCAGACAGTGCTGGGGGCACACTTGGTGTCCCTGTGCATATTCCAGTTCAAACCGGTTGCAGGGGCACTCAACCCCTGCTCTGGCACGCAACTGGACAAAGGGAATGGGCGTAACAACCCCTCTTCCCAGACCCTCCCATAGGTTGGTCCCCAGAGTATGTCCAACTCCCTTTCTTAGTATAAGTACGGGACCTCAGCCCTTAGGACTTCAGATTACACCTGGACGAAACTCTGCAACATATATCCTGGAACTTCGACATTCTACACGACTAGAAGATGGAAGAATCTCCCTTGGGGTCAAGGAGTTGTGGTAAATATTTTACCGTATCATATTTTGCCATATAATTACAAGTACAAGAATAGCTCAATTAAATGAAAGGCAGAGTCCGGGGTGTCTGAGTCTGAAAGGGCTTTAATTCAGAAATGACTCGAGTCAATGGAGATCTATTCCATCAATACAAGGGTTCGGGCATGCAAGGGAAGATGTCAGGAAAGATGTCAACGATTTATTCACAGTACATGGCATATATAGTAAAATGACACAATAGCATTGCATACAGTAGGCGTGACAGGGGAAATGTATATGATAAGAACACATGTGCGTAGCAAAAAGGCGTGAACATGGGTGTGCACAGAGGCGTGAACTAGGAACGTCACAGAAAAGTGTCATAAGTGGGTGGATGCTTACTGAATTCATGCAGAGTCAGCTGAAACCTATGGCCTGGATGCGCGCGCAGCTAAAATGACGTGTGATTGACGTGCGTCTGGAGGGAGCTAAGAGTCTGACTTTTAACACTAGTGGAGAAGACATAGGTCTGGCATGTCAGGTCGACCTGTTCCTGAAACATATCTGATATCTTGTGTTTGGAGGATGTTTATACTGGAGGAAAAGGTCTTTCGGGCAGAGGCTATGCTACACTGAATGTATGCGTGTATAGGTGCAGATGCGCGGAGCCAGGGCCTACCATGGTAACGGGAGCAATGAATTACATGAGGAGGACAGGAAGGCTTGGCCCTTTACTCTGCAGTCGGGGAACTGTTTACTTATTTTACTAGACAGGAATGTGTTTTCGAGGAGGCTGAGCTGGCTACGCTGATAACTTGAAGGCAAAATACTGTTTTTGGCAGGCAGAGCAGGCCGAGCCGGGCACCGCTCGCTTGGCAGGAAGTAAGGCAGAGGTCAGGGATGCATCTCATCTCCACGTTGCAGCTTTCGGAGACAGAGACGGAAAAGTGGTTCAATGGCAGGAATCAGGGCCTAACTCGGCAGAGCCAGGAACACGTGAAAGTGCACCATGTAAAGACGGTGGCACGGTATACTTAGGAACTGAATTATCAATCCATTCATGGTGGATCTGAAAGAGGACATGTTAACGTTGGACGCAAATGTATTTGCGTCTTCAAATTCGGTTGCGGAGGGAAGTTACATGCACTTTAACTCGTACATGGAGACGATGGGGTACTCGTTAGGGGACATAACTGACCATAATAATTCCAATTACCTCATTCCCTCCTTGTCCCCTACGGACCCATTAGGATATATCTATTTTCATTAAGGCCATCTATTTGTTCGTATAACATCATTTGTTCTTCTTTCTTTAATCGGGAGTGGGAACGTGCACTTGAACGGGGAATACAGGATGTGGCGCACAAGCCGCAAATCGCTGGCCCACATTGAAGACATAGACAGCAACTGAATACAATGGCCAATATAATCCCTAGGAATGACAATAGCTTCCATCCCCAGGCTGTTACTACACCCCAGAGCCAACCGGACCAAGTCCAGGAGCCTGGGTTCTGGTGTGTCTGATGGGCAATTTCGTGAAGTCTGGTGATGGCCTTATAGACCGAAGGCGCGTTATTAGGAATAAACACGCAACAACTGGATCCGATGACTCTACAAGCCCCGCCCCTATCGGCTAGGATGACGTCAAGGACAAGGCGGTTCTGAAGAACAACAAGTCTCATAGCAGACTGCTCCTCTGTTAAGTTGCCCAAAGCTGAAGTAGTCTCATTCACTACTGCTTCGAGAGTTCTGGTTAATTTGCGTATCAATTTACTATTGGACACTGTGCCTAGATAGGGAAAGAATCCTTTATTGAAATCTGTATATTGTTCCCATGCGGTTTCAGTATAATCAACTAATGGAAGGTCTCTTTTGGATCTAACATGAATGAGACGGGAATTTCTGTGGTAATCAAGAGGAGCTAGAAAAACAGGTGGTAGTAGGAATGCGATGTAACAGGTACCATCCCAGTCTAGGGGTAAACGTATATAGGCTGTATGGCCACAAATGAAATAGGAATGGCGGGAAGCTTTGAATGTAGACTTGCCTTTATCACTGAATTCGATCACAGTAGTACATTCACTATGACCTAGGTGTACTGAACCATTCTTTCTGACACATAATTCACCTTTGACTGGTAATACTGACATAGATGGCAAGTCCGGACTAGTTTCTGACTGAACATTTAGAATCATGAGGTTGAGTGTAAAATTGCCTAATCCATACACTTCGTTTTCTAGGTTGGTCCCTGTCCTTTGGGGGAGACCCTCCTTGTCTGGGAAACATGCCTTATTCAGAACTGTGTTCAGATTTCCCCATACCCACCTGCCTTGGAAAACTATAAAATCAGCATCTACAGAATTAATTAAACTAAACCATGCACCACAGGAACCATTGTGTGTGAACGGATACGGAAAGAGGGGCAGAACTCCCTGATATTTCTGATAGGGATGGAGTCGGCCACATATCCAACAATTGGTAACATTGCTGGTCTGATGGGAATGGTGTAACATACTGATGAATGAATTGTTGCGCAGCGCAAGTCGATAAGATAGTTCATGTGGAGGTAGCTCACTAAACGTGTGTTCTGCAGTGTCATTAGAAAAAGAATGTGCAATCGGAAAATACATGTACAACATCAAGCTGATGCCAATTAACGTAAGACTCAGAAAAAACATAATAATCAGGGTGCAGATGCACCTACTACGGAGATTTTTACAGTAACAATTTCTTTTCATGATCTCCTGTCTATCTCTCTCTCTATTTGGATCTAGCTTGTACATTGTCAGAAACTGCCTAACCGCTTCACCCAGGAGGGGACGTAAACAATTAAACTGTCTGACTTACTAGACCTCAGTTTTTGTCTATACTCCTCTTGGGGAGTTTTCTCTCGAAAAGGGAGTTTTGTATCTGTCTCTGGTACTTGAGTGTTCTGGGAGTCAGGGCTTGGCAGAAGTCCCTGAAATTTTTTAACGTGACTGGAATGTACCCAGCCCTTCCTCCCCTCTAGCTTTACTGCAGTCCGGGTTGTTAACAAAACAATCTTCGGCTCCTTCCAGCGGGGCTCCAAAGGGCTCGTCCTATCGAAGTTCTGAACAACAACAGTGTCTCCCGGGACCAGTGCATGTGGCTTCACCTCGGAGTTGTCTGGGAAGGCTGCAGCAACCTGTGAATGACAAGATTGTAGTGCAGACATCAAGGAAGCAAGGTAATCTGTCAGCATAGTACTTTCGACATCGGTTATTTTTCTCGGCAGAGGCGTCCCCCACATATTAGGAGGTCTACCGAAGACCACCTCATACGGAGATAGCGCTGTCCTAGAATGGGCTACCATTCTCATATAAAACAGTGCAACTGGTAATGCTACTATCCAATCTACGCCTTTCTCTTTACACACTTTAGCAAGGCGAGTTTTCAAAGTCTGATTGTGGCGCTCCACAAGACCTGCTGCCTCTGGATGCCGGACACAGTGGAACTTCCACTGGTACCCCAAGAGAAGTGAGATCTGCTTCATCAGTTCAGACGAGAATGGCTGACCGTTGTCTGAATACACGACACGGGGCAAACCGTATCGAGGAAAAAACTCACGAACCAGCTGCCTGGCAGTGGTCGGGGCAGTGTAATCTGGAACAGGATATGCTTCTGTCCATCGGGATAGGGCACATACAACTACGAGGACATACTTGAATCCTCGGCATCTGTCCATCTGGATATAATCCATCTGGAGGACTTCAAAAGGATAGTCAGGAGGATGAAATCCACCTTGCTCTACGGGAATCCCTTTTCCTGGATTGAACTGACAACAGATCATGCAGGTACGCACTTTCTGTTTTGCTGCTGCCCATAAATGTTTGTTGAACCATAGATTCTGTAAACTGTCTAACATGGCTTTTTCTCCTAAATGCGCTGGGCTATGTGCATTGTTGATGATAACTTGAACCATAGAGTCGGGGAGGAACCATGTGGTTTTTCCCCTCGTCATCCAACCTTGATCAGTCTGGACCCCTCCTTGTTCAGCCCATTTCTTGATTTCGTCTGGAGTAGCATGTGTCTGTATGTCAATTACATCTAGTGCGGGGTCCCTGACTGTCATGCTGTGTGTCAGTGATGATACATCAGTCTTTGTCATATCAGTCGTCTGTGTATGAGTCTGTGCTGTATATTTCGCTGTCTGATCTGCAAAGTCGTTACCCTGGGAAATCTTGTCTGTTACTTTTGTATGTGCCTTGCACTTCATGATGGCTATGGCTGTAGGCAAATGTATTGCTTCTAACAGTGCTTGAATGAGGGGACCGTGCTGGATTTTGGCTCCGTGAGAGGTTAGAAAACCTCTCTCTCGCCAGAGGACACCGAAGTCGTGTACGACTCCGAATGCATAACGTGAATCTGTGTATATGTTTACTTTCTTGTTCTTGGCTCATATACAGGCTTGGGTCAGAGCAATGAGCTCTGCTGCTTGGGCTGACAGGGTGTCAATGCGATGTGTTTCTATGACTTCAGTTTCAGTGGTCACTGCATATGCGGCCACTAGCTCTCCTGTACTTGTTCTCATACATGAACCATCCACATAAAGTGTCAGGTCTGGATCGGGTAATGCAACATCTGTCAAGTCTTGTCTGGGTTTCGTAACTGTGTCGACTACGTCTACGCAGTCATGTGGAGTAGGATCTGTTGTGCTCAATGGTAAAAGTGTAGCAGTGTATTACAACGTCTGATTTCTATGTGTGGCTGGAATAACGTCAGTTCATAACCTGTCAGTCGTGCTATAGTCAAGTGTTGGGTCTGTGTTCTGTTTAGGAGAACTTCCACAGAGTGTGGAATCTGTACTGTCATTTGGTGTCCCAATACAATGGAATTACTTTGTCTGATTGCTAGAGCTGTCGCTGCAACTGATTTCAAGCATGCAGGCAAGGCCTGGGCTACTGGGTCTAATGTGCTCGAAAAATAAGCGCACGGTCTGTATTTGTCTGCTTGAAGCTGAGTGAGAACCAACAACGCTGTGCCATCGCGTTCTGTGACAAAAAGTGTAAAAGGTTTGCTGTAACATGGTGTCGCTAAAACAGGTGCTTGACATAAGGCTTTCTTTAACTCGTCAAAAGCTTGTGTATGTTCCTGAGTCCAAGGGAGGACAGTCGAAGACGCTGCCTCCTGTGTTGTCAACTGTATGAGTGGTTTGGCTAGAAATGCATACTGGGGAATCCATTGTCTGCAATAAGAAGTGAGTCCAATAAAGGCTCGTACTTCTTTCTGAGTCTTGGGTTGTGGAAGATGTGCAATTAACTGTATTCGATCTGGTGTCAGCTGTCTCCCCTCTTTGGACAGCAAGTGCCCAAGGTACACAACTTGCTGGGCACAGAATTGTAGCTTCGAAGGAGACACCTTGTGTCCCTTGTCCGCCAAGAAAAACAAAACTGTCAGTGATGCTTGTTCACATTCTGGTTCACTTCGGGCGGTGATCAGTAGATCATCGACGTACTGTAATAGGGCAGTATTGGGAGGCATGTGAATATCGTCAAGTTGTCGTTTCAGTGCTTGACTGTAGATGCTGGGGCTTTCTGTGAATCCTTGAGGTGCGCGTGCAAATTTGAAGCTTCGGCCATTTAAACAGAATCCGAAAAGATACTGGCTTTCCGGATCAATGGGGACACTAAAGAAGGCGTTCTTCAGATCGATTACAGTAAAGAACGTCGCCTCTGAATCAATAGCTGTCAATAAGGAAGAGATATCCGGGACCACAGGATACTGGGGTACCACGCATTTATTCAATTCGCGTAAATCAATAATCAGTCGATAGACTGGAGGTGCATTTGGATCAGTACGTTTAAGAATCGGAATGATAGGAGAATTACAAACATTGGAGTCGGTTTCTACAACCACTCCTTGCGCAATGAGCTCGTCAATGATTTTCAGTAAAGCCACTACAGCATCTGGTGGTAACTTGTATTGTCGAATACGTGGTAGTATAATTCCTGGCTTGAGTGTAACACGGTACGGTGTAACTTGCATACAACCTACATCAGTAGGGCCTTTCGCCCATAAATGTGCAGGAACATTCTGTAACCTGGGATCAAAATCTCTCAACACATAATGGCCCTTGAAGTCACGAAGGAACAGCCGGACTCCTTCCGGAGAACAACAAATTACAGCTCCTAGAGCTTTCAGGGTTTTAATACCAAGCAAGTTTTCTGGACATGATTTCGTGAGCAATAAATCAGTAGTTCGGGACAATGGACCAACTGCAAGGGGCACTGGTTTTGATACTTCATTAACAATAGGCTTTCCTGAAAATCCAAGGGAAACATTCTGTGAGCCTGAGAGGGGAGCCCCTGGAACCTCTTCATGACTGATGGTTGTTCTGCTTGCCCCTGTGTCAATCAAAAACTTTCTATCTTTCCCTAATACCTGGCTATGTACATAAGGACCCTCTTGATCTACAGGGACCTCAATAAGGGGCAAGCCAACCTCCCTCTCTAGGCTGTTTCATGTGTATTGCTGATAATCGGGGTAATCAGATTGGGCATACTGGTACATCTGCTGTGTGACATGCTGAGTCGCCGCAATGGGTTGGGGCTGTGGTACCGCTACGGCCTGCTGTGGAACATGCATAGGTTGTACATTTTGTGGAGCATGCTGCTGGACCTGATCCTGTCTGGGCGGACGTGGTCTCTCTTTGGTTTTACCTGTGGAGATATTGTGTTTCAAGACTGCGCAATCGTTTACATAGTGACCTGGCTGTTTACAATAGTTGCATGTCCCTTTAACGGGAGCCGCTGAATTATTTGAATGTGTCGCGCCCTTTTTCTGTCCATCTGCTGGAACTGACTGAGCAACTAACATTTTCATTTTCGTGTCTTTCATGCGTCTCTGTTCGTGATCATGTTCCTCTCTAATTCTGTTCTGGTGATATTGTAACATTTGTAACATTTGGGAAGGCGAATTGGCTTGCCATGTGCTCTCAACTTTCAGTACACGGTTCTTAACCTGGGGCAATGAATTTTCGACTAATTTGGATACAAAAAGGTGTGGATATGACTCGCTACTTGATTTCAGGCCACTATTAATAGTAAAACATGTCTCAAATCGGGAATAAAAATCACTAGTGTCTTCATCGGGTTTCTGTTTGCAGGCTGAGATCGCATCCCAGTCCTCCTTTTTAGTTGCTAACAATCTTGGCAAAACCTGTACTAACAATCCTGGTAATGCTTTAGTTTTATCCCCAAGACCTAAACCTGGGGTTCGACCAGTTTCTTCGGTTTCTAATTCAGCCCAAACAATCTTTTTGTCTCCCACCTCCCATTCCTTTTCTTTGAGTTTCTCGTAAATACCGGCAGGCAATAATACTTTCAATATTTTCATAATGTCGGGATAGGTGTAATCCCCCATGAGTAACATGTCTTTTATTTCACGGTGAAAACCTGCGGGGTCTTTATCATGACTGGGCACTATTTTCTTCATTTCTAATAATTCCATTTTAGTTATAGGCGTGTAAACGAACACACGTTCAAGGGTATTATCATCTTTCCTGACTGGATGTACTTCACGTAAAGGATTCTGTTTGTCAAAGTTATATGATTGCCTGACTGGGGGTGGAACGGAAACGAGATGTGGAGTCAAGAACGTTCTATATTTGTGACGTTGTTCTAGAATCGTTTCAATTAAATCGGTACCTAGACCTCTCCATCGTCTCAGGAGTAAGTCTTGCAATATACTATATAAGGGACCTGGATCAGATGCTTGGTTTTCATACTGTATGATGAGGTGTTGTGTCATGTATATACCAGCTAGTCGCTGTTCTTCCGGAGTGAGACTTAAAAATGTGTGCACTACTGAATCGTCTTTATATATGCTGTCATCCCCGGCCCACTGTACCGCGGACCGGGCTAGTTCCTGATCACGTAGGGTATTGAGTTCTTGATAACCTACTCTATCTTTCAGTGCTTTGTCAGTATTTTGGAATACATGCTCAAGGGTACATCGCTCTGGTATCGGACATAGGTAACGTTTCTTGTTTTCGAACGTTTCTTGTTTACGAATGGGTCTATCGAAGGGCCTATCATAAGGATACGGTCCAGGGAGTTTCTCTCTACCTACATATGCCATTATTTTTCTATTTGTCTGTTGCGAGGTTTCTGCTAGATCCTCTGCTTCATCCTCCTCCTGCTAGGAGGTTGGGTCGTCTGATTCGAGTGGCTCTTCAGATTCACGACGGGCATGTATATCTATTATTTCTTTACAGATCTTTCTAACCATAGCATGTACACATTTCTCTTTATCATGTTTACCCTCAGATATATTCTGGCTCCATCTGGTCAATCTATTCATCTCATCTTGTGGAAAACCTACCTGGTCTTGTTCCCTTATTAAACAATTAACCAAAAATGCATGATTAAACCTTTGTTCTCAACTTTCTGACGTGACATGGCGTCACCAACAGACTCCGGTCTTTCTCCTGTTCTAATAAAATGATACATATTGTCTAGATGTTCTGGCATTTCTGGCAGTAAAACTAAATAATCAGTAACACGTCTTAAACGTAAGGATGCTAACAACATGGGTCCTGTTCTACCAGGCACTGGATCATATCTGCAATCTGTAAGCTGTTCTTGAAGTTTTTCGGCTGGAGCTCCTTTAGGTGTTCGTGACATTGCGAGATCTCTCATTGTTATACGTTGTAACTGCGGCGGGGTACGGAAACCTCCTCTAGCACCTCCTGAGGCGGAGGCTTGAGCATAACCTGACTGTAGGGTCGGTATTTGTGGCGGGATTGGACCCTGGGCAAAAGGATTAAGTGGATTAATACCACCAGGGAAAACTACCGGGGAAGCGACAACAGGTGCAGGAAGTGGTGGAGGATGTGGAGCAGGATGTGGTGCGGGTGGAGTTTGCTGTTGCGGACCTGGGGGTAGATGATCGTGGGGTAGGTTAACGTCAGCAGGTGCAGGTGGTACGGTACATGGGCAGGTGCATTAGTATATGCGGGAGCTACATCGTCTAAATAGGAAGAAAGGAATATGTCTGCTGCGGTCTTATGACGTGATTTAGTCGGAACCAATGGAGGGGGCAGGTCTTTCGGTATTTCCGGGGTCGCCTTGGGCAGGCCCTCGGCCAGAACCGGATACAGTCCTGTCATAATGGCATTACTCTGTCTGTCGTGTTGTTCCATTTTAACTCGTTCTCCTTCTTCTATTAGTTCTTTTTCTTTGGCTTTTTCGGAACCCTCTCTGCTTTTCTCTGCTTTTCTGAGTGCTTTCTCTGTCCGTCTGTGTGATTCTTTACGCCACAATTCAATGGCATCTTTCTGTGACTGTCTGGCTTTCTTTTTCCACAACGCTTCTTCTACTCTCATGATGCAATCGGCATCCATGTCCCTGTAACGGGCCATCTCTGATTCTCTGCTAAGTCTTTCGTGTAATCCACCCACAAATCTAGATATAATATGGCATCTAAGCCATGCTTGTGGTACATAAAATGACCAGGAGTGTCCCTGGGTGGGATGGGAACAGCTTCCTCAAGTATCCCTTTTCTAGTTCCTATCTGTCGTAATTTCGAGAATAAAGGCATTGCTGCCTCTAAAACGGACACGAAAACAATGAACACAATATAATATGCAAACAGTCACTCATACCACGACATTAAACACATTGAAACATTTCGAACATAAATTGACAACCCACTAATTCTATAACGTGAACAAAATTGAACCGTTGTATACAGGAATGACTTGATATACTGCTAAACAGTACAGATACACTGCTAAAACAGTGCAGACCGGGTCTGTGTACCCAAACCCGTCTTGACCGGATACAAATCAATGTACCCGTCTTGATGCGTCCCCAGCAACGGTACTCACCGGGAAGCACGGAACGGAAGGCCTCAGAAACTCGACTGGACTGGACTGACGTCACCGCTTCTGCTGCGCACTACGCATGCGCCTCGGCACTACAGGTGGGCCTCTCGACACCTCGGACGCTGCTCTCTCGGCTGGGCTCTGGTCGGGATCCTCCGCACTCCTCACCACCTCGTCTGGATGTCGATCGCAGTCTCCGTCACCTCCGTGGGCCTGAGGGAGATACAGGAAATCCTGCGGATGCGCTTGGGGTCCGTCACGGCCGTGGCAGGGGGCTAGGCCTGCGACGCATCTCCGGCGCGTGGGGTGGGGGAGGGGTCCCTATTCGGGCGCCAATTATGTGGTAAATATTTTACCGTATCATATTTTGCCATATAATTACAAGTACAAGAATAGCTCAATTAAATGAAAGGCAGAGTCCGGGGTGTCTGAGTCTGAAAGGGCTTTAATTCAGAAATGACTCGAGTCAATGGAGATCTATTCCATCAATACAAGGGTTCGGGCATGCAAGGGAAGATGTCAGGAAAGATGTCAACGATTTATTCACAGTACATGGCATATATAGTAAAATGACACAATAGCATTGCATACAGTAGGCGTGACAAGTGAAATGTATATGATAAGAACACATGTGCGTAGCAAAAAGGCGTGAACATGGGTGTGCACAGAGGCGTGAACTAGGAACGTCACAGAAAAGTGTCATAAGTGGGTGGATGCTTAGTGAATTCATGCAGAGTCAGCTGAAACCTTTGGCCTGGATGCGCGCGCAGCTAAAATGACGTGTGATTGACGTGCGTCTGGAGGGAGCTAAGAGTCTGACTTTTAACACTAGTGGAGAAGACATAGGTCTGGCATGTCAGGTCGACCTGTTCCTGAAACATATCTGATATCTTGTGTTTGGAGGATGTTTATACTGGAGGAAAAGGTCTTTCAGGCAGAGGCTATGCTACACTGAATGTATGCGTGTATAGGTGCAGATGCGCGGAGCCAGGGCCTACCATGGTAACGGGAGCAATGAATTACATGAGGAGGACAGGAAGGCTTGGCCCTTTACTCTGCAGTCGGGGAACTGTTTACTTATTTTACTAGACAGGAATGTGTTTTCGAGGAGGCTGAGCTGGCTACGCTGATAACTTGATGGCAAAATACTGTTTTTGGCAGGCAGAGCAGGCCGAGCCGGGCACCGCTCGCTTGGCAGGAAGTAAGGCAGAGGTCAGGGATGCATCTCATCTCCACGTTGCAGCTTTCGGAGACAGAGACGGAAAAGTGGTTCAATGGCAGGAATCAGGGCCTAACTCGGCAGAGCCAGGAAAACGTGAAAGTGCACCATGTAAAGACGGTGGCACGGTATACTTAGGAACTGAATTATCAATCCATTCATGGTGGATCTGAAAGAGGACATGTTAACGTTGGACGCAAATGTATTTGCGTCTTCAAATTCGGTTGCGGAGGGAAGTTATATGCACTTTAACTCATACATGGAGACGATGGGGTACTCGTTAGGGGACATAACTGACCATAATAATTCCAATTACCTCAGAGTGACTCCCCTGTTCAAACAGGCACCAAAGAAGCATCTTGTCGGTCTGCATTTCCAAGGCCCCCGCCGGACCCCAAAGTCTTTGTGACTCAGGACATGGACTTCCAGACTTCTCAGAGACCGACACAAGATCCCAGCAAAGCTGAGACCCGCAGCCCTCACAAGTGACGTGGGACTGGAACTCCTGAACACTGTGCACATTTGCTGGTGCATCCAGTTCCCGAGATATCCCGAAGTTGTGCATTGGGCTACTTGTAGTCCAAGCTCAGAGCACCATCTCCACCTAATATTGTGGGCCTACACTACACGAGTGTTTCGTGAGCCCGTTTCTAGCATTTCTTCTTGAGGCCCCTTCGTGATCGCTGGTCCGTTGACTGGTGGGACCCCACGAAAATAACTCTTCTTTTTCTTGGGCTTCCCTGGTTGCTCCAGATGTGCCCTGACTCCTCACCAAGGGGTGAGGCTTTCAGACCTTGCTGGTCTGCACTGAAGCCAATCTCTGCCTTCTGCGTGGGTTGCTGTTGCCAAAACTTGTTGGGTACGATCCGGAAGTCGACACCACAGCACTCGACATCCTTTGTGGGACAGCTCGAATCCAGCACCTGGTCATCATCAAAGCCTCCTGGGCCTCGTGGCTGAAGAGTCAAGCTTCACCATCTTCACCTGAAATCACCGGACATCGGTGGGCATCCGCTCATCGCCTTCCTATGCACCCGGCTTCCATGGGTGAGGTAACTCGAGTACTCTGGTGCTCCTGTGGGTGTTGACTCTAGAACCTCCTAGTTCTAAAGGGGTTTGCTTCAAGTCCTCTTCTAAGTGTTCTTTGTCTTTAAAATTCCAACTGCGACTTTCCCCAAAGAAGTTAATGGTGATTCGCAGCTGTGTTTAGACACTGCGCGCATACTCCGTGGGTCTCCTGTGTCACTACCTTGGGTGGTTCCTGCTGGCCCCAGCAGTTCTAAAGGCTCTAGGCCTTGTATCTATGTCAGTCGTGGTTCTTATACCACTTTCTTAATATATGGTTTGGTACACCCCTAGGGCTCAATGTATATTGTGCTAATTTACTGTGTGCTAATTAAGTTTACTGAATGTACTTTTGCCTCAAGCCTCATAAAGGGACTAGAGGTGTGTGTTTAAAATAAATACATATACCTGGTGTGGTTCTCCTTTTATTTGGTCATTTATTTGGTCATTTATGAGATTATAGACTGGTAAAACAAGTTGCTTTACATTCCTCAGAGACTTAGCCTGAAGACTGCTCTCCACAACTACCACTAGGATAGCTTTATATGTAGGTTGTCTTTAAACCTACCATAAATAAGGGGCATTTGGACTGGTTCAAGTTGCCCACTAGAATAGTGGACAGCATATAACAGGCCATTTTCTCACAGTGCCACCCCACCACCAATCTGACAGGCTTCCCAAGGTACCATTGTTCGAGGTCCTTACACCAGGGTCTGACACACAGCAGGACACTTCCCTCTCCAACTGTGGTAGGAGCTTCGGCCCCCTGACACTTTCATTGGGGCCTTACCAAGCCTTCGTACATCTGTCAGTAAGTGGAAATGGTTCATCACTTCGCACGTGGAAGTCTCTTCTTTCTTTTTTGAGGGTTGTGTATTTGAGATTGCTTTATGGAATGGTGAAGAGGAATGATGTTGAGGTTGGCGACAGTTCCTAGTTTATTCCGCGACAGGTACTTAATGTTCTTGAGGTATGGAGAGGAGGCGGGAAGGTTTTGTTACTGTTGTATATTATTGTTCTTTTTGCAACTGTGCAAGACATCGAAAAACACATAGGGGCAGATTTATGTCGGACTTGCGCCACGTTTACGCCGCCGTTGCGTGACGCAATGGCGCGGAAACGTGGCGCATCCCTGCGACCTATTTACAACGTGACGCATCAAGACAGATGCGTCACGTTGTAAAGCCCTGCGCCACATGGAACCGGTGTCAGGTTTCATGTGGGCGTTCTGTCACAGGGTGGGCGTTCCCTCGTATGAAAGCCCCGTAAATCTGACGCAGTGAAATCTACAAGATTTCACTGAGTCAGTTTTACGACGCTGCTGCGTCAAATCCTTACGCCTGCTTGAAGCAGGCTTAAAGAGTGACGCACCATCTTATGTATGGGTGGCCTCTGTACATTGCAGGAGTTGCGTCGCACTTGCGGCGCTACTCCAGCAATGTGCCGCCCGTACACCACAAGATGCGTCACACATCTGCCCTTCCTTGCACCATGGTGCGCCGCATTGTAAATGCGGCGCATCTGTGGTGCCGCAAGGAGAGAATTGCGTGACGCATCAGTTCTGGCGCATCCCTGCTGATTTGCAGAGATGCGCCAGAACTCATAAATCTGCCCCATAGTTTTGACTGACTCTGATCCCAGACCACCTCTCCCATTCAAGCATCTGCATTGTACTGGCAGGCCCCATGAACGATCAGACTAACGCTGACGCGCATCTTCTGTCTTTTAAGGTTAAACATTAATGGTATCCTAGAGCATGGCAAAAGAGGCATGGAACTGAAATGGGCTAAACGATACTCTGTCAATATACTCCTGTAGGAAACACACCTAACGAGCACCAGATGCCCGGTTCTTGACCATATGGGATACACACAGGTACGGTGTTCCATGCAGGCTTTACCCCAGGGTCACGGGGACGGTCAGACTGTTACACCAAGACTTTCCACTGATATTTGACAATCTCAGCCGATACATAGTGCTATCTGGTTTTCTCTACAGGCACCCTATTGTGATAGGAAATATCTATGCCATTGCACCACTCACACATGATTTCTTTGCAGACATTTGCGCTCTAGTAACACAATTTCCAAAGGGAGGATGGTTTCTTGGCGGGGACTTTAATGGCGCCGCAGACTGGGTGTTGGACAGTACCTACAGGGCAGGGAGTGTTGACTGGGGGCTGTCCTCCCTTGCATTAATCATCAAGGCCATGGGCTTAATGGACGCATGGTGAGTCTTACGCCCACGGGACCCAGGCTATACTTTTTACTTGGGAAACCATAACATTTTCTCCCTGTTGGACTACTTTCTCTTACCTGCCTAAATATCTCACAGGGTTAAAGACACCAATATACAAGTCTGTGGTCTCTCAAACCACTCCTCCTGGAACTATGGCTGCAGCTAGGTCCACAGCACTAACAGCTTGGATCGGGAAGGCGCAAGATGCACAGACAGGAAATGCCCAATTTGGAGGTTGCATCCTAGAGTTGCATGAGACTTATGCTACATATAGCTCCCCCACCACACTGAGAGACTCACTGCAACAACAACAAGAGTTTCTCTATCAGTTGCTTATGGAGGAGGTTCGGACTGCGTGTCTTGCTATTGAGAGCTGCATATATCAATGGGGCAATAAAACTATTAAAACCCCACATTGGCTCTGTACTAACAGGCAGATTGTACATCCATTGCATGAGGGAAAACTGATTGGCTCAGACACATGGGAGACGTGGCCATCGCACAGAGTTTTGCCACCTACTGAACAACATATTATCCTTCACCACCTGGAGTGGACCCAAGGGCCTCCTACTACCCACATGCCTCTGACAGACCCAGAAAGGGGCACACTAGACAAAGACATCACTTGAAAGGAACTGGGGAGGCCCTGTCTCAGATCCATCAGGCAAAACAACAGGTCCCAGTGGCCTCCCAGTAGAGTTCTTTAAACTGTACAGATGCAGCTCATAAATCATACCTGGAATGTGTTTATATGGGCACAAGTGATGGGCACACTTCCCCTGATCTCTACTGTCTGAAACTCTAGTCACACATAAACAGTGACACCTGCCTGACAAATGTTCCTCATATTGCCCCATTTCCCTCCTGAACACAGAGGTCAAAATATGTGCAGAGGCCCTGTCCAACAGATTGCGCCCCATCATTACCACCCTGGTCCATGCTGATGAATCTGGCTTTATGCCTTAGAGGAAATGTTTTTCTTATCTGCGCACTCCCTAATGTAATACTAATGTACTGTTCATATAATATTTGTACACTGTTTGTGTGCTGCTTGGTTGTAAGGCAGCCAGCCCAAAGTAACAATCAACCTCTGGTGGAAAATTCCACTAGTTTACCAAGCGCACTCCTATATGTTTAAAGTATAACCAATGTGAACAATTGATAACCTATAATATTTCAATGTTATCACTTGAAGAGAAAATTCAAAGAAAGAAATTATTTTTCAAAACGTAGCTTTATATAATCTTTTGCTTGTAAATCTTGTTCATTTCCACATATTCATTTTGAAATCAATACACAATCTGAAAATTAACAAGTAAATGTCATCACATTATAAGTTTGTTGTAATAACTCTGATGTTGAAAAACTTTTTGATGAAGGTGAAAACATAGTTGAGAAATAGGCCCAATGCATTTCGGGGGGTTCCCTTCTTCAGGGGCACTGTAAAAATGAGACAACGTATCAATAATCCGTGTTAACATTTCATTTGTTTACAAAGAACTTCAACTAACATCTCATTAAATAATTTGCGAAGGCAGTTCATGAAAAACACTGAAACTAGATATGTGTGTTCTGGCATCTAATTTGAACAGTTGATTACATGAGTGATATAAACATCGGACACCTGATCCAGGTCAAAAAATAGAAAGAGAAAAGAGGTAAAAACTAAACTGGAGAAAACATCTCTACCGCTATCAATGTGTCTTGCGTTGCAGTGTTAATTTACAAAATTCAGGGCGCAACAAGGGATAAACTCGATATTGATGGCAAGTGTGCCACCATACTGCGTATGTTGTAGGGGCAAAAATAGTAACGAAGGTACTCACATCTCAACTCCTCAATGTCATTTATCAGAATTCAAGTGCTCCAACATGTAAAGTTGATAAATCTCAATCTCTCAGCTGAGAACGAAAACGACAAGATATATATGTATCACAACCTAGACATCAATTTGTTCAGAAGCCTGATGGGGAATCTATTCCTCTAAGTGTTCACTTACTTGATACTAAGTAGCTATGACTGAAAGAAATAAGTCTAAGTGGAAAGACAATAATCACTCGTGCGTGAGCACCGAAGCCATCTGTGCTCAAGCACGTACCGGCACCTGCGGGGAATGCTTCTTGATATTTCACTATCTAAGATGCAAAAAAGCAAGGGTATATTAGAAAATTCCTGTCTTGCCAGCAAAATTGATATTCTCAAAAAATTCATAACTCAGTAAAGGACTAGAAAATTGCTACACCACACGTATCAACAACAGCGTTCTTGAATACTGTTTGAACTTAACCAATACAATAACACATCTTAATTGCATGCATTAACACTAGCCACTGCCCAAAATAAACTGAGCCACCTTCTTATGCTACTAAGAGAATCTGATCTCCACATATCTCGGTGACCAATGGAACTGCTCTTCCCTCTTTGCACACTAAATCTGTCAAACTTAAACACTGGCACTGTATCGAGTGCTGTAACTCCCTTTATGTATATAAGCTCACCAAAGTTGCGTTATCCTCTCCATTAAGAATCTGGGCTTCTTAGTTACTATCTGCAAAGAAAGCAAGTCTACTAGTAAAATTCTAAGATTACACGCGCTCTATGCCTATACTAGCTCAACCAGACATAGACTCACCTCTAACTGTTCAAAATGACGCCGTTGTGCTTCCAAACTCTACCACGAACTAAGCTTCTGACAGCATGTTGCGGTGTTATATACCCACATTTGTTTGGTCGACAGTGAAACAGGACTGCTAGAGTTGTATACTCGTGACCTCCCACCTTGGAGCCATGGACAGAGTAATAGGACTAGAAAACATCATCCATCCCACCTAAGAGCCATAGACAGAGTAATAGGACTGGAAAACATCATCCATCTTGGAATGGTAAAACGTCGGCTAACTTGTGCCCATAGTGGTTAAATATGCATTGCAACTAAACTATGTGCTATGATACGTTGGTTCGCAGGAACAGTAATTTCTCATATCAAAGTGGTGAGCGTTTAAATCTCATTACGTCAACCCTAAACTGCAGCTCAGATCGTTTTTTGTTAGTTCCATAAGCTGAGAAGCAAGATCCAACAAGAAAGTTATGGTGAGAAATGAACAAAAAAAGAGAAAATGAGAGAAAATTCGCTAATTACAAGAATTGTAATTGCAAAGAAAAGCTTGGTAACTATTGTTTGACCTGTGTAAGAGTCCGTTACAAAAAACTAAGTAAACAACATGCTAGGTATTGTACACACAAAACGAATGGCATTGGAAATATCATGTCAGTCATTGGCATAATTCAAGTATATTGCAGTTATAAAAAACACTGTAGTTCAATCCTGTCATTAAGACCACTCGGCACCATGGTCTGTAAATGTTTTGTCCACCAAGCTTCCCTTTGAGCTAATTGTATTGGGTGGTTTTTGTCTGGTTTCACTGTGACTATTTCTAAGATTGTAAACCTGAGCTGTGCATTGGTGTGTTGGTGTTCTAACCAATGTGTGGCAAAGAAAGATTTAGTAGATTTCGTTCTGAATGTGCTTTTGTGCTCAGAAATGCGTACCTTGATTTTTCTTGAAGTTTTGCCTACATAAAGAAGACCACATGGGCATCTGATAGTATAAATGACGTTCATACTATTACAGTCTCCATTATATCTTAATGAAATGCTTTTCCCAGATTGTGGGTGGTGAATGACATTCCCTGTTATGACATTGTTACAATGAACACAATTGTAACACTTTCGCATTCCGTTAAATAATGGTTGATCTGCAGAAACTGTGGTGGTCAAAATTTCTTTTAGATTCTTGCTCCTTGTGTACGCAAATAAGGGCTCTTCATCATACAACCCCTTGAAATCCGGCTCTTGTTTCAGCAATTCCCATCTTGATTTAATGATATGTTGAATTGCTTGGGATTTGGATGAATATTTAGACACGAACACATGTCTATTACTTTTCTGTTTCAACTTAGTGGTGAGCAACTCCTCACGATGTTTAGCTTCAGTCTTATTCAAAGCAGTCTTCAAAACTTCCACAGGGTAGCCTCTTTGTTTGAATTTCTCTGTTTGTAGTTCTAGAGCTTCTTGTAGATCTGCTGGATTAGACATGATTCGCTTCACTCTTAGTAATTGTGAGTACGGAAGGTTGTTTTTCAATGACGGTGGGTGGAAACTTGAGTATAACAATAAATTGTTTCTGTCAGTGGGTTTTGTATACACTGATGTTTCTAATTTGTTGGCTCTGTGAGTTATCAAAACATCCAAGTAGTGAATCTGTTGTTGACTGATCTCATAGGTAAATTTGATTCTTTCATGCTTGTGGTTGAGTTCATTAATCAGCTCTTCTAATGAATCTTGGGAACTTTTCCATACAAGAAATATATCATCTATGAATCTGATATAAAAAGCCAGATTCTTAGCCCAGATCTCCTGCTTAAAGATATGTGTATCCTCGAACTGCGCCATAAAGGTATTGGCGTAAGCCGGTGCGCCAGAAAAACCCATTGAGGTTCCACTCACTTGGAGGAAGAATTTGTCTTGCCATGTCAGGTAACTATGCTGGAGGCAGAATATCTCTAGTTCCAAAATGAAAATTTTGTTAACTTCCAAGTCAGGTAGTTGTAACAGGGCCCATTCACTTGCTTCTACACCATCTTTCAAAGGGATAGATGTGTATAGTGAAGTCACATCTATTGTGCACATCAACCAATCCTGATTGTAATTTTCTTGTACATCCCGAAACAGATTCAGAAAATGGGTAGTATCCTTCACGTAACTGCGCCAAGTTTGCACACATTTTTGTAAAAAGTGATCAATAAGTTGTCCTAGTGGTGTGAAGAAGGAATCACAGCCTGAGACTATTGGTCGAAAAGGTGGATTGTTTAGGCATTTGTGCATTTTCGGTAGCATGTAGAGCTTTGGTCTTCTTGGATATTGTACTGTCAGAAACTTCCGTAATGTAGGTGTTATCCATTCCATTTCCTCAGCTTTATCCAAAATCTGACTAAGTAATGACATGAAGGTGACAGTTGGATCTTCTTCCAGTGGTAGGTAAGTCTTTTGGTCTTCTAAATGCTCATTGACCTTCTTCACGTAAAAACTTGTATCCATTACAACAAGTGCACCACCTTTATCTGCCATTTGAAGCGTGATTTGATCATCTGCACTCAATCTTCGAAGGATGTCCAGTTCATCTTTTCTTAAGTTAGGCCGCATTTTTGGGTGCAAATTCAATTTGTTGAGATCATGGCGAATCATGGCGAATCAGGGATTCAAAAGTATCCAGAATTACCTGAAGAAGAAAGTGAGGATTTGGAAATGAGACAGTTTAGACCTAAAAGTACGTTTATGTCCCCGGTGACACATAAAATTCTGGATACATTTGAATCCCTGATTCGCCATGATCTCAACAAATTGAATTTGCACCCAAAAATGCGGCCTAACTTAAGAAAAGATGAACTGGACATCATTCGAAGATTGAGTGCAGATGATCAAATCACGCTTCAAATGGCAGATAAAGGTGGTGCACTTGTTGTAATGGACACAAGTTTTTACGTGAAGAAGGTCAATGAGCATTTAGAAGACCAAAAGACTTACCTACCACTGGAAGAAGATCCAACTGTCACCTTCATGTCATTACTTAGTCAGATTTTGGATAAAGCTGAGGAAATGGAATGGATAACACCTACATTACGGAAGTTTCTGACAGTACAATATCCAAGAAGACCAAAGCTCTACATGCTACCGAAAGTGCACAAATGCCTAAACAATCCACCTTTTCGACCAATAGTCTCAGGCTGTGATTCCATCTTCACACCACTAGGACAACTTATTGATCACTTTTTACAAAAATTTGTGCAAACTTGGCGCAGTTACGTGAAGGATACTACCCATTTTCTGAATCTGTTTCGGGATGTACAAGAAAATAACAATTAGGATTGGCTGATGTGCACAATAGATGTGACTTCACTATACACATCTATCCCTTTGAAAGATGGTGTAGAAGCAAGTGAATGGGCGCTGTTACAACTACCTGACTTGGAAGTTAACAAAATTTTCATTTTGGAACTACTGATATTCTGCCTCCAGCATAGTTACCTGACATGGCAAGACAAATTCTTCCTCCAAGTGAGTGGAATCTCAATGGGTTTTTCTGGCGCACCGGCTTACGCCAATACCTTTATGGCTCAGTTCGAGGATACACATATCTTTAAGCAGGAGATCTGGGCTAAGAATCTGGCTTTTTATATCAGATTCATAGATGATATATTTCTTGTATGGAAAAGTTCCCAAGATTCATTAGAAGAGCTGATTAATGAACTCAACCACAAGCATGAAAGAATCAAATTTACCTATGAGATCAGTCAACAACAGATTCACTACTTGGATGTTTTGATAACTCACAGAGCCAACAAATTAGAAACATCAGTGTATACAAAACCCACTGACAGAAACAATTTATTGTTATACTCAAGTTTCCACCCACCGTCATTGAAAAACAACCTTCCGTACTCACAATTACTAAGAGTGAAGCGAATCATGTCTAATCCAGCAGATCTACAAGAAGCTCTAGAACTACAAACAGAGAAATTCAAACAAAGAGGCTACCCTGTGGAAGTTTTGAAGACTGCTTTGAATAAGACTGAAGCTAAACATCGTGAGGAGTTGCTCACCACTAAGTTGAAACAGAAAAGTAATAGACATGTGTTCGTGTCTAAATATTCATCCAAATCCCAAGCAATTCAACATATCATTAAATCAAGATGGGAATTGCTGAAACAAGAGCCGGATTTCAAGGGGTTGTATGATGAAGAGCCCTTATTTGCGTACACAAGGAGCAAGAATCTAAAAGAAATTTTGACCACCACAGTTTCTGCAGATCAACCATTATTTAACGGAATGCGAAAGTGTTACAATTGTGTTCATTGTAACAATGTCATAACAGGGAATGTCATTCACCACCCACAATCTGGGAAAAGCATTTCATTAAGATATAATGGAGACTGTAATAGTATGAACGTCATTTATACTATCAGATGCCCATGTGGTCTTCTTTATGTAGGCAAAACTTCAAGAAAAATCAAGGTACGCGTTTCTGAGCACAAAAGCACATTCAGAACGAAATCTACTAAATCTTTCTTTGCCACACATTGGTTAGAACACCAACACACCAATGCACAGCTCAGGTTTACAATCTTAGAAATAGTCACAGTGAAACCAGACAAAAACCACCCAATACAATTAGCTCAAAGGGAAGCTTGGTGGACAAAACATTTACAGACCATGGTGCCGAGTGGTCTTAATGACAGGATTGAACTACAGTGTTTTTTATAACTGCAATATACTTGAATTATGCCAATGACTGACATGATATTTCCAATGCCATTCGTTTTGTGTGTACAATACCTAGCATGTTGTTTACTTAGTTTTTTGTAACGGACTCTTACACAGGTCAAACAATAGTTACCAAGCTTTTCTTTGCAATTACAATTCTTGTAATTGGCGAATTTTCTCTCATTTTCTCTTTTTTTGTTCATTTCTCACCATAACTTTCTTGTTGGATCTTGCTTCTCAGCTTATGGAACTAACAAAAAACGATCTGAGCTGCAGTTTAGGGTTGACGTAATGAGATTTAAACGCTCACCACTTTGATATGAGAAATTACTGTTCCTCATACTGTTTCTGCGAACCAACGTATCATAGCACATAGTTTAGTTGCAATGTATATTTAACCACTATGGGCACAAGTTAGCCGACGTTTTACCATTCCAAGATGGATGATGTTTTCCAGTCCTATTACTCTGTCTATGGCTCTTAGGTGGGATGGATGATGTTTTCTAGTCCTATTACTCTGTCCATGGCTCCAAGGTGGGAGGTCACGAGTATACAACTCTAGCAGTCCTGTTTCACTGTCGACCAAACAAATGTGGGTATATAACACCGCAACATGCTGTCAGAAGCTTAGTTCGTGGTAGAGTTTGGAAGCACAACGGCGTCATTTTGAACAGTTAGAGGTGAGTCTATGTCTGGTTGAGCTAGTATAGGCATAGAGCGCATGTAATCTTAGAATTTTACTAGTAGACTTGCTTTCTTTGCAGATAGTAACTAAGAAGCCCAGATTCTTAATGGAGAGGATAACGCAACTTTGGTGAGCTTATATACATAAAGGGAGTTACAGCACTCGATACAGTGCCAGTGTTTAAGTTTGACAGATTTAGTGTGCAAAGAGGGAAGAGCAGTTCCATTGGTCACCGAGATATGTGGAGATCAGATTCTCTTAGTAGCATAAGAAGGTGGCTCAGTTTATTTTGGGCAGTGGCTAGTGTTAATGCATGCAATTAAGATGTGTTATTGTATTGGTTAAGTTCAAACAGTATTCAAGAACGCTGTTGTTGATACGTGTGGTGTAGCAATTTTCTAGTCCTTTACTGAGTTATGAATTTTTTGAGAATATCAATTTTGCTGGCAAGACAGGAATTTTCTAATATACCCTTGCTTTTTTGCATCTTAGATAGTGAAATATCAAGAAGCATTCCCCGCAGGTGCCGGTACGTGCTCGAGCACAGATGGCTTCGGTGCTCACGCACGAGTGATTATTGTCTTTCAACTTAGACTTATTTCTTTCAGTCATAGCTACTTAGTATCAAGTAAGTGAACACTTAGAGGAATAGATTCCCCATCAGGCTTCTGAACAAATTGATGTCTAGGTTGTGATACATATATATCTTGTCGTTTTCGTTCTAAGCTGAGAGATTGAGATTTATCAACTTTACATGTTGGAGCACTTGAATTCTGATAAATGACATTGAGGAGTTGAGATGTGAGTACCTTCGTTACTATTTTTGCCCCTACAACATACGCAGTATGGTGGCACACTTACCATCAATATCGAGTTTATTCCTTGTTGCGCCCTGAATTTTGTAAATTAGCACTGCAACGCAAGACACATTGATAGCGGTAGAGATGTTTTCTCCAGTTTAGTTTTTACCTCTTTTCTCTTTCTATTTTTTGACCTAGATCAATTGTCCGATGTTTATATCACTCATGTAATCAACTGTTCAAATTAGATGCCTGAACACACATATCTAGTTTCAGTGTTTTTCATGAACTGCCTTCGCAAATTATTTAATGAGATGTTAGTTGAAGTTCTTTGTAAACAAATGAAATGTTAACACGGATAATTGATACGTTGTCTCATTTTTACAGTGCCCCTGAAGAAGGGAATCCCCCGAAATGCATTGGGCCTATTTCTCAACTATGTTTTCACCTTCATCAAAAAGTTTTTCAACATCAGATCTCAACAAATTGAATTTGCACCCAAAAATGCGGCCTAACTTAAGAAAAGATGAACTGGACATCATTCGAAGATTGAGTGCAGATGATCAAATCACGCTTCAAATGGCAGATAAAGGTGGTGCACTTGTTGTAATGGACACAAGTTTTTACGTGAAGAAGGTCAATGAGCATTTAGAAGACCAAAAGACTTACCTACCACTGGAAGAAGATCCAACTGTCACCTTCATGTCATTACTTAGTCAGATTTTGGATAAAGCTGAGGAAATGGAATGGATAACACCTACATTACGGAAGTTTCTGACAGTACAATATCCAAGAAGACCAAAGCTCTACATGCTACCGAAAGTGCACAAATGCCTAAACAATCCACCTTTTCGACCAATAGTCTCAGGCTGTGATTCCATCTTCACACCACTAGGACAACTTATTGATCACTTTTTACAAAAATTTGTGCAAACTTGGCGCAGTTACGTGAAGGATACTACCCATTTTCTGAATCTGTTTCGGGATGTACAAGAAAATAACAATTAGGATTGGCTGATGTGCACAATAGATGTGACTTCACTATACACATCTATCCCTTTGAAAGATGGTGTAGAAGCAAGTGAATGGGCGCTGTTACAACTACCTGACTTGGAAGTTAACAAAATTTTCATTTTGGAACTACTGATATTCTGCCTCCAGCATAGTTACCTGACATGGCAAGACAAATTCTTCCTCCAAGTGAGTGGAATCTCAATGGGTTTTTCTGGCGCACCGGCTTACGCCAATACCTTTATGGCTCAGTTCGAGGATACACATATCTTTAAGCAGGAGATCTGGGCTAAGAATCTGGCTTTTTATATCAGATTCATAGATGATATATTTCTTGTATGGAAAAGTTCCCAAGATTCATTAGAAGAGCTGATTAATGAACTCAACCACAAGCATGAAAGAATCAAATTTACCTATGAGATCAGTCAACAACAGATTCACTACTTGGATGTTTTGATAACTCACAGAGCCAACAAATTAGAAACATCAGTGTATACAAAACCCACTGACAGAAACAATTTATTGTTATACTCAAGTTTCCACCCACCGTCATTGAAAAACAACCTTCCGTACTCACAATTACTAAGAGTGAAGCGAATCATGTCTAATCCAGCAGATCTACAAGAAGCTCTAGAACTACAAACAGAGAAATTCAAACAAAGAGGCTACCCTGTGGAAGTTTTGAAGACTGCTTTGAATAAGACTGAAGCTAAACATCGTGAGGAGTTGCTCACCACTAAGTTGAAACAGAAAAGTAATAGACATGTGTTCGTGTCTAAATATTCATCCAAATCCCAAGCAATTCAACATATCATTAAATCAAGATGGGAATTGCTGAAACAAGAGCCGGATTTCAAGGGGTTGTATGATGAAGAGCCCTTATTTGCGTACACAAGGAGCAAGAATCTAAAAGAAATTTTGACCACCACAGTTTCTGCAGATCAACCATTATTTAACGGAATGCGAAAGTGTTACAATTGTGTTCATTGTAACAATGTCATAACAGGGAATGTCATTCACCACCCACAATCTGGGAAAAGCATTTCATTAAGATATAATGGAGACTGTAATAGTATGAACGTCATTTATACTATCAGATGCCCATGTGGTCTTCTTTATGTAGGCAAAACTTCAAGAAAAATCAAGGTACGCGTTTCTGAGCACAAAAGCACATTCAGAACGAAATCTACTAAATCTTTCTTTGCCACACATTGGTTAGAACACCAACACACCAATGCACAGCTCAGGTTTACAATCTTAGAAATAGTCACAGTGAAACCAGACAAAAACCACCCAATACAATTAGCTCAAAGGGAAGCTTGGTGGACAAAACATTTACAGACCATGGTGCCGAGTGGTCTTAATGACAGGATTGAACTACAGTGTTTTTTATAACTGCAATATACTTGAATTATGCCAATGACTGACATGATATTTCCAATGCCATTCGTTTTGTGTGTACAATACCTAGCATGTTGTTTACTTAGTTTTTTGTAACGGACTCTTACACAGGTCAAACAATAGTTACCAAGCTTTTCTTTGCAATTACAATTCTTGTAATTGGCGAATTTTCTCTCATTTTCTCTTTTTTTGTTCATTTCTCACCATAACTTTCTTGTTGGATCTTGCTTCTCAGCTTATGGAACTAACAAAAAACGATCTGAGCTGCAGTTTAGGGTTGACGTAATGAGATTTAAACGCTCACCACTTTGATATGAGAAATTACTGTTCCTCATACTGTTTCTGCGAACCAACGTATCATAGCACATAGTTTAGTTGCAATGTATATTTAACCACTATGGGCACAAGTTAGCCGACGTTTTACCATTCCAAGATGGATGATGTTTTCCAGTCCTATTACTCTGTCTATGGCTCTTAGGTGGGATGGATGATGTTTTCTAGTCCTATTACTCTGTCCATGGCTCCAAGGTGGGAGGTCACGAGTATACAACTCTAGCAGTCCTGTTTCACTGTCGACCAAACAAATGTGGGTATATAACACCGCAACATGCTGTCAGAAGCTTAGTTCGTGGTAGAGTTTGGAAGCACAACGGCGTCATTTTGAACAGTTAGAGGTGAGTCTATGTCTGGTTGAGCTAGTATAGGCATAGAGCGCATGTAATCTTAGAATTTTACTAGTAGACTTGCTTTCTTTGCAGATAGTAACTAAGAAGCCCAGATTCTTAATGGAGAGGATAACGCAACTTTGGTGAGCTTATATACATAAAGGGAGTTACAGCACTCGATACAGTGCCAGTGTTTAAGTTTGACAGATTTAGTGTGCAAAGAGGGAAGAGCAGTTCCATTGGTCACCGAGATATGTGGAGATCAGATTCTCTTAGTAGCATAAGAAGGTGGCTCAGTTTATTTTGGGCAGTGGCTAGTGTTAATGCATGCAATTAAGATGTGTTATTGTATTGGTTAAGTTCAAACAGTATTCAAGAACGCTGTTGTTGATACGTGTGGTGTAGCAATTTTCTAGTCCTTTACTGAGTTATGAATTTTTTGAGAATATCAATTTTGCTGGCAAGACAGGAATTTTCTAATATACCCTTGCTTTTTTGCATCTTAGATAGTGAAATATCAAGAAGCATTCCCCGCAGGTGCCGGTACGTGCTCGAGCACAGATGGCTTCGGTGCTCACGCACGAGTGATTATTGTCTTTCAACTTAGACTTATTTCTTTCAGTCATAGCTACTTAGTATCAAGTAAGTGAACACTTAGAGGAATAGATTCCCCATCAGGCTTCTGAACAAATTGATGTCTAGGTTGTGATACATATATATCTTGTCGTTTTCGTTCTAAGCTGAGAGATTGAGATTTATCAACTTTACATGTTGGAGCACTTGAATTCTGATAAATGACATTGAGGAGTTGAGATGTGAGTACCTTCGTTACTATTTTTGCCCCTACAACATACGCAGTATGGTGGCACACTTACCATCAATATCGAGTTTATTCCTTGTTGCGCCCTGAATTTTGTAAATTAGCACTGCAACGCAAGACACATTGATAGCGGTAGAGATGTTTTCTCCAGTTTAGTTTTTACCTCTTTTCTCTTTCTATTTTTTGACCTAGATCAATTGTCCGATGTTTATATCACTCATGTAATCAACTGTTCAAATTAGATGCCTGAACACACATATCTAGTTTCAGTGTTTTTCATGAACTGCCTTCGCAAATTATTTAATGAGATGTTAGTTGAAGTTCTTTGTAAACAAATGAAATGTTAACACGGATAATTGATACGTTGTCTCATTTTTACAGTGCCCCTGAAGAAGGGAATCCCCCGAAATGCATTGGGCCTATTTCTCAACTATGTTTTCACCTTCATCAAAAAGTTTTTCAACATCAGAGTTATTACAACAAACTTATAATGTGATGACATTTACTTGTTAATTTTCAGATTGTGTATTGATTTCAAAATGAATATGTTGAAATGAACAAGATTTACAAGCAAAAGATTATATAAAGCTACGTTTTGAAAAATAATTTCTTTCTTTGAATTTTCTCTTCGAGTGATAACATTGAAATATTATAGGTTATCAATTGTTCACATTGGTTATACTTTAAACATATAGGAGTGTGCTTGGTAAACTAGTGGAATTTTCCACCAGAGGTTGATTGTTTATGCCTTAGAGGGCCACACTGCACAACATGAGACTACTACACACAGAGATGATGTTAGCAGATAGTTTACCAGGTCCCCAATCACTTTTTCTGGTGGACTTTCACAAGGCATTGCACTCTGTCCAGTGGGGCTCTCATATTTGCCTTTTGCACAAACTGATTTGCAACCCTCAATTTATTAATTGAACAAGACTTTTGTATACTGATCTACATGCAAGAGAGAGTGTGAGAGGATTACTCTCCGCTTAATTCTCACTATTCAGTGGGACAAAGTGGGGAGACCAATTATTACTCTTACTATTTTCTGCCACTATTGAACTCCTGGTGGGATGGCTGAGGCTAGACACCCTGGCCAAGAGTCTAAAATGGACACCTGAGGTCTCCATTAGGATTGCGTATAGGTATATGCCAACTAAGTCCTAATCTCCCTGGACGAACCCCCAGAGTCCGGGCCTCTAGTCTTCCAGATTCTCTGAGTTTTCAGGGTTTTTTCCAGGCTTACCATCAACACATCCAAATCCTCAGTGTTCCCCTTGGGGTACCCTCCATTGGCACTAGGTTGGGCTGATGGTATACAGGCCCTCGGAAGGTCTTCCAGGATCTGGGAGTGTACATGACAGTGTCATCTGAAGTGGGTGTCCCATGACCTTGAGTTCTGGACAACACTGCCTCTGTCCATTTAAAGGCACTCTGCTATATACAAAATGGTTGTCCTACCTCGTCTGCTACCCTGGCTGCAGAATTACCCCCCTGCTCCACTCTGTTTTTTAAAAAAATTAGACTCTTTGCTGTGGGACCACACAAAACTCCTTGGAAAGCCCTCTCCAAGTCCTATACATCTACTTATGATGAAGGTATTGCAACTCTGGACATACTCTTGTATTACAGGGCATTTCATTGTCATAAATGAATAGTGGATTAACACCACTGCTGACCCCCCCTTTGCAATAAGAAATGACGATGTAAGAGACTCCTCTTTTGCATCTGTTATATGGAGGGACCTCTCCTGGAAACCTCCCGATGGCAACAAAAGTGACTCTTCAGATTTGGAGCGAGGCCCAGAGGTTGCTCAGGTGGGTGCGACGCCTGACGAAAGAAAACCCACTGTGGCGCTGTACCAGCCTATTGGATGTTACGGCCTAAGAGGGCTTTATACCCTGGGGATGTAATAGGCATCTCCCAGCTGGAAGATGTCCTGTCAGGCCTGGCAATAAAACTCTTCCTAGAGTGGAAGCAGAATATGACCTAAACCACTCACAATTTTTCTGGTACCTGCGGCTACGGCACACACTCACCCAATACATCAAAGGGCCCACTGGAGGCCAAAATACTGCAAAGCGAACTGACTAAGCACAAAATGTCACAGGAGTATTGATCATTAGTCGTCAACACCCCTCTTGTGACCAATGCAAACAGCACATAGCATAGCTCTTGCCACCCAGAAACCTCCTCCCCGTGATACATTGATTGCCTCGCAGACCCACCTTATACAGTGGAAATACCTACACAGGGTCAATTACACTCAGGAAAGACTATGGGAAATGAGTTCGGTCACCTCACCGACTAGCCTACTTTGCACATCAGAATGGCGCAATTTTCTCTATCCAATCTGGACATGTGAGAGGCTGACCCATTTCTGGGAAGGGGGTTGTTCTGCCTGGAATGGGTGCGAGGTTGGATGTTGCCCGAGATCCCAAGCTTGCTCTCCTCCATGTTACAAAGGAGATGGACACCAACTCATACTGCACCGCGTTGTGGTTGGTACTGGTGATAGCAAAGAGGGACATTGCCAGGGCATGGAAAGACAGCAGCCCTCAGTCCTTGGAACAGGGGAAAACTGGGCTGGATCGTTGTATGAGCTTGGAAAATCCTATATATAAAGCAAAGGTCTGCCTGCTCAAACATTACAAAATATGGGCTGCATGGTGTCAGTACTGGGGCATCGCCCTTCAAAGGCTGACAAAGCCAAGTCACTCCCTGGGTGATGAAATTGGGAAAAATGCAGACAAGGCCTGAACTGGGGTCACAAGGGAAGGGAGACTAAAGTTGATGACTACAATGTTAAGTGTTGGTTGGAACTGAGGGTAGCTTGTCTTATACTTACTCCCATTACTTCACAATGCCATATCGCAAAGCTCAGGCAGCCGGGCATCTGCTGTTGTGCAAAAGTCTGGTGTATCAATATCGAATAAAATCAATAAAATGTCATAAAAATAAAAACTTTCTCACGGTACCTAAAATAGCTTGTGCTTTCATTCATCATGTTTTCCAATTGTGTGTTTCACTCTAAAATATGCCTAAATGATAACCCTAAGTACTGGTAGTGTAATCTCCTCCAATTTTAGCCCAGTCAACCACCACGCATACTTACTTTTTATTTTTCCAAGCACCATGAGCTTTAACTTTTCAACGATAATTTACAATCAACATTAGATGCCCAAAGTGTCCACTTTCCTTTGTAATTCGATCAAGGTTAAATCAAGGTCATTAGTCATTTTAAACTAGGTAAAAAAAAACAATGTGGCGGACTGTAACCAGGTTTGTTAAGCCTGTCTCAAACAACAAAACCGAGTGGGGACCAACTAGTCTGCTTGCCATCGGCATTAGATTATTATGATTTCAAAATCTTCTGGACAGTCTTTCCTAGCATGAAGTCCCGACCTGAGCTCAGGGACAGGCTCCTCTCACAGCGCACACGCCGTGGAATCAACACTAAACTAAATAAACAGTGTGAACCATAAATAACTCCCTCATCTACTCTTTCTTCTGCTAGTCCTTCCCTGGTGCGGCGACCCCGTCTCCGGCATAGAGTTCACAACGCCCCCGGATCACTGATCGAAGTTGCTTGTGTAGTTTTACTGTATTTATAATTACACCATAAAGTGTACCTTTGCCCACTCTTCCTCCTATATATACCAAAGCCCAACTTATTGGAGTAGCACCAAGAGAGGGAGGGAAGTATGTGGAATGGGACGAGGAGGACTACGAATTGGGGTGATGAAGATTACCAGGAAGTATTTGGGACAGGCTCCCAGACTGCACTGCGGCAAATCATGACGCTGCAGGAAGGCAGCGTTATGATCAATGGCGGCTTCTCCACTAAATATCCCCCCACTGCAAGGAAGCAGCAAAAGGAAGGAAAAAATTAAATGATAATAACGGAATGTTATTATCATTGTATTTTGTCCTCCTGCTGCAACAGTGCATCAGGGGGCAGGGCAGAGCTGCAGGGGAGGACTGGTAGAACACTTCTGTGTGCAATGACTGTTTGGACAGCCCTCTCACAGCACCCAAAACAGTCGCATGCACTCATCTGTTCCCCATGCAGGCTGCATTACAGCCTGCATTACCCACCGCTCCATCCCCTGGCTGAGCGCTGTGAGCGCTGTGAGCGCTGTGTTACAGCGCTCAGACCAAGCACAATGCTGCATTGCAGCGTTATAATTGGCTTAGGGGTGAGCCTGGGCGCCTGCTTCCTGTTATGACCTGGAGTCGGACACAGGAGAGCAGGAGAGAAGACGCGGACCCGGCAGCGGCGTCAGGTGCTATTATTTTTTTTTTAATGCAGCCCGCAGCCCCGCAGCGGGTCTGCCCCCCATACCGTCGCGCTGTGCCGGCAGTCCCTGGTCATGATTGGCCTGAGCGCTATGAATTTGCACTCCCAGGCAGACTGGGAGCCTGTGCCTGCTTTCTCCAGCTCCAGTAACAATGCTGGGGCTGGAGAAAGCATCACTGCGCATGAGATGTTTGGCTGGCTTGAAATGGCCGGCCAACTACCTAATGTGCAGCGAAGTGACAAGGGAGTGTTCACTCCACCACCACAGTGTCATCCCCCTGGACTCACCCCCAAGACTCCTCAGAGTCCTGGGGGCGGGTTCAGGGGGGATAAAATAAAACAATAAAACGGGTTAGAAACCTGTTTTAATATCGTTTTATTTGTGGGTGGTGGCAGTTGGGGGGTGCTCTACACCCTAATAGAGGAGCAGCTGATATCGTTTCTTCGCCTTAGGTTCAGATGGTGGTGTGTGCTGCCATTGTTTTTGAGGACTTTGAATGCACGCTGTGGGCTATGTTCTGTTTTTTCTTTGGTGTTGTCAACTTCATGTGTGTGTCAATAAATAAGCCCAAACACACATAACCAACTGCCAACTGCAAGTGCAGTGAAGAGAGTGTAGTGATTGCCGTAACTGGTGGCTGTGTTGTGTGTACTTAGGCTGCCTATGAGCAAGTTGTGTGCAATTTCACATTGTTGCCTTCACATTCCCTTTGCTCACAGTGTATTTCCCTGTAGTACAGGGTGTGAAATAATTTACAAAGTAGTGTGTGTATTTCACAGACTGGACATTTGAGGTGGTCTGCGAGAGCGCCCCTATTTGACTTAGAATATTCCCTATGTCTGTGTTGAATGTACGTATGGGGTGGGCAATGCTCAACAACGATTGCCATGGTGTCATGCACTTTATTGTTTACTCGAGCAAGTGCACCAAGTGTTAGTCTTCTTTACATGAGTCATGACTTTGATTAATGTGTTTTTATTCATGCCAAACGCTGTGAAATTTACTTGGAGAAAATGATGCAGTACATTTTGATGTAGTTGAATCCTGGTACAAAAAACTGATTTCACATGCAATTCCTTTTTTCTAGAGAAACATTTGGAATATGTAGTGTTTACCACACCTGGTAAATACCACACCCAGTGGAATCGGTCTTTTCCAGGTACCATTACCTACCTCACCTTTCGTGCCCCCCCCCTTTAATCAGGAACTTCATGTCTGCTTTGTGACACCTATAGCATTTGTAATGCAACATGGTTTGTATTTACGTGACTTAGATGTATTGATAATACAAATACAATGGCTTTTAAATTTTTAAAATAATTAAAGTGATTGTAATTTATAATGAAAAAAAGAACTCCTACTTTATGTTAAGTATATGGTCATTGTGAGACGATTACCATTTTTCCAAAGTCAAATTGTTCCTATCTCTTCACAAAGCTCCTTCCAAGATCATTATGTTAAAATATCACCAGTCTCAGAGGAACAGTGTACAACATGTTGTTGCCGCACATGTGTTTTACATTTGGACATTTTAAGAAGTCTTGATTATATGCGAAGCGCAATTACAATTCCTTCAATAAGTATTTCTACCAAATTACAAAGCACATAATTCATATAGTATAGGCTGCTATTTAGCATGTTTGGCGACTCTATAAATAGATCCAGATTGTAGCCTTTACATGAGAACGGGGACCTTCATGAGACAGAGAGTTTCTTAGAAGTACACAAGTCTCTTACTATGTTATTTAGTACTTTAAATACCTGGAAAATTAACCATGATGATTTCATGAATAAATTGCCCTTAATGATGAAAACCCATAAAAAGAACACTGATGAGAATATTCAGATAAGCGTTTTAAGTCCACCTGGTATTTATATGAAAAACGTATGTGTATTAAGAATATGTTGAACAACAGGGAGAGTTAAAATGGAGCAAGGTCTATTGGAATAATGTTGCACATATGGTGGCAGAGTTTGTGGGGCTGCTGCCTTCGTTAAGACATTATCTGGTTATAGATAAAAGAAGAACTCTAAGCTATACATTTTTCACTAATGGTTCCAAGGCTGTGTAATGTGGGAGAGACCCCTCGCTTGCACAAGTGCCATTTTCATTACTGGAGGGTAGGCACACATAGCGTAGGTGCAGGTAGCCTTTAATCTGTTGACTGTAGCAATTCATTCTCACTAATTCTGTGTCCATGTTGAATTAATTTTCACTCAATTTACAATATTTAGTTTGCAGCATTCTCCAACCTTTAGTTCACTGCTGGAAGTGGCACTCCAGTGTTAGGACCATCAGTGAGATATGTGGTCTCTGATTACAGCCTATATCAAGATCATCAGTAACAATCATTAGTCCAATAAGCTGAAGAGCAGGTGAAAACAGCAATGTCTAGATTGTTTGCAAAATTTTCGGATTAGTGAAATAAGTGTGCGTTGTGAAATTCTTCTGGAAGTTCTAAAAGCAGATATAGTTTTAAAAAATCGCAAGTTTTGCAGAGTATTAAGATCTCGGGGCATATTATCAAGAACAGGAGACAAAATTATTGCTGCTTTATCGGCAGAAACCTACAGGTAAAGCGTCGATAATGGGCTTGATAATATGCTCTATGGAATTCCAATCGAAGCCCATGTTAGATGTCTTCACATCTAACATGGGCTTCGATTGGAAATCCATAGAGCATATTATCAAGCTTATTATCGCCGCTTTATTTGCAGTTTTCTGCCGATAAAGCGGTGATAATTTTATCTCCTGTTCTTGATAATATGCCCTCTGATCTTTGCATGCTCATTAACAGTATTTGTCATTACCATTGGTAAAAAGTGACTACTTCTGTTGTTTTGAGAGTTTGACTAATAAAAAGTAATGTGACACAAAAATCACTCCTCTTTCTTCAATCCGGCCATTATGGGCGTATTACAGAACTGTCCTGAGGGTAGTAAGCATTTGCACCATTTTTGGGCCCCTCAGCGCTTACATATAAATGAAAGAGCATGGCCCATTCTGTAATACCAATCATGCAGACACACAAATAGCGCCTGCACAATCCCCAAGGGGTTTTCCCTAATGTTTATGGAAACATGGTGGTAGCAAAAGAGGGACCGCCTTTGCCTACGTGCTGTATTATTGTTGCGGACCAATGGCGAATGGGCTCTCAGGAATAAGAAGTGCCTCATATTTAGTACTAACATTATTTCTCTATTCAAGCAATTTTTGCTTACATATATTATATAGATAACTGCTTGTTACAAGTTAGAAACAAATGTCTGAATTGTTATTTTTGATAATTTCCCATTCTTTGAATGATGTTACAATGACTGGGTGTACAGTGGGCACTAGGACCCTGCACAGAGGTCTAGACACAGGACACCACTTCTGGTCAGCACAGCAGGGGCAGGAACTGGTCAGCACACACTACAGCGGGGACATGAGGCAGGGAGGACGTGCATGCCCAGGCAGCAACATAGGAAAGAAGAAAGACGCCTTTCTACAAACCTACTGGCCTCCCTGTGACTTCCTTTCGGGGCTGGGCAAGCAGTTGTGACAAATGCATTCATCAATGCTTTGATAATTACCAGTAATATCCATTATGCCCACTCAATGCCCTCTTTGGCCCCATCATAAATCTATGAGGTTAATCCTGTCCTTGCAGACTGGTATGTCTCTCAACTCTTCCTAAGAAAACAATGCTCTTGCCTAAATCTCTGATTTGAGATTATTAGTTATCACACTCATCCTGTTCAGCATAAGAGTCCCGCACCCTCACCGGACTCACTTCAAACTCCTACCTACAATACCAAACATTTACTTCTTGAAATTGAAACTCCACCCTATGACCTTTGTGGTGAGGGAATCTAATAACTGTGACGAGGCAGACTTTGTAATGAAGCTATCGGAAAGGGCTGAAGCATCACCTTAATTGTATCCCCCTTCGAAGTCGCCACAGAAAGAGGATGCACTAACTATAGACAATCAACACTTTGCACACTTAGAGAAAAAAGTATTCAACATTCACATTCCTCTAGGTTTTCCAAATGCCAAAGTATCATTTTTTTCGGAAACTGACAATCATCTGAACAGTAAGAATGTGCACTAAACTGCAAGAATTCCATGTAGCAGATGATTCGAAATATCCCTAAAATATCGGAATTAATGAACATTACTACCAAATAGGGTGTGAAAGCAGTATTGGAATTCTGAAGTTGTCCTCTTCACAGAAAGTGCTCTCTTTACCTTCTACTGAACTCTGCAAGATAGGGGGCTCGGCTGAGACTCACCCATATGCATATGAGCCAAAGACAAAAACAGGGTGGCTCCTCGATTAGGACAGAGGAGCGTCTGCCTACTGTTTTCTCGCAGTACGAGAAACAGAAACATAAAATGGTATTTTAAATGCTATTTTATGTTTCTGCTTCTCGCACTGCGAGAAAGCAGAAGGGTATGCCTGGTTGGGGGCGGGCGGGTGGGCGGGTCGGGGAGGAGTGGCTTGCCCAATGCTGTGGGCCTTGACTGTTTGGTCGGCCCTCTAGGGCTGACAAAACCAGTCATGTGCACTCTGCCTTTTCTCTATGTAGGTTGCATGCAGCCTACAGAGAGAAAATGGCCTCCCCATAGGCACCCAGCTGGGCGCCGTTCCCACAAATCATAACGCAGCCATTGCAGCATTGTGGTTGGCTTAGGGAAGGGGAGGGAGGCTGCCTGTGGCTGCTTCCTGTTTAGGAGAGCAGTGGGAAATCGCAGAACCCGGTCAGGATCTGAGGAGGCAAAGGTAAGATTTTTAAATTCTAATTAAACCTCCCGCCTACTCCTGCCTCCTCCCACCCCCACTCCCCCCACGCGCTCCGACCTCACCAACTCCCCTACACGCGAGTCATGCCGGCCACGACTGCAAATACTTAGAATCACACTTCTGCCGATCCGCAGCTGTATTACTAAAAAGTGCCCCAGAGGTGCCCAATTTGTGCCTGATTTACATGTCCCTGGGGCACTTTGGTATTGCAGAAGGGGCCCTAGATGCTTGTGTGGCCTAATCTGTAATACCAATAGCACTGGCACACATGCAGCACCAGCGCTTTCTCAAGAAGGCGTTCTCTCATTAGCATGGGGACTGGGTCCAATGCAAATGAAGGAATCATGTTGCCTCTGCGCCCACGCCATATTATCGACACTGGTGCAGAGGCAAAAAAGCTATCAGGCCTGATAGAAGCCCTATGGATGGGGGAAAGGGAATCCTATGGACCCCTCAGACACCACCTTGTAGGCGGGTGCGGTCACTCACTGACCCGCTTGCAAGGAGATCTCTAATCCCATTTAAAGGTGCAGGCAGGTTGCCGCCTGCACAGTGAAACATGGAGCGGCTGCTTCAAAGATGCTCCATTTTTCACATGGCATGCACTGCCCCCAGGGCAGCACGAGTATGCAGCTGCCCTTGGGGCAGCGCATTCTATGTAATAGTGCACACTTTCCCTGTTTGTGCTGGTGCACCAGTTTTAAAGTACTCCGGGTGCAAACAGGAAATGCGCCCTATACATAATAGGGCACCTGGTGTTACAAGGAGGGAATTCCGTCTTTCGGACTAGTGAGTCTGCCCTGACAAGAAGCTCTAGAGTTATCCCTGGCCATTGAGTAAACACGTGCGGCCTTGGGCGCAGTTCATTCAGGTGAAAAAAAGAGCAGCTTTTACGCAGCCGCTCCATGTTTGACTATGCAGTCGGCAATCACCTGCACTTTTAAGAGGGGAGAAAGATCCTGTTGCAGGCGGTTGCAGTGAGGAACTGCAACTGCCTGCAACAGGATGTCTGGGGGTTTCATAGGATCCCATTTCTACCCCCTTCTGAGGGATACCATCAGGGGGCGCCCTGAGAGTGCACCACCTTTTAGGTGGCACACTGTCAGTACACCTCCTGACAGCTTCTTTGCGTCTACGCCAGTGTCTATAATACGGTGTAGGTGCAGAACAAAGGAATTCCCTAATTTGCATGAGGCCATGCCCCATGCAAATGAGGGAACACCCTCTGATGATAGTGCTGTCGCTATATGTGCACCAGGGCAATCTGTATTGCAGGAAGGTATGCACACGCATCTGCTGCCCCTTCTGTAATACCAATGTGTCCTGTGGGAGCGCAAAGCGGGTGCAGACACCTGTTGCGCCCCGGGGCACTTCCATAATACGGCGTACTGCAAATACGAGAGCAACAGGGCAAAAGGCTATTTGTTGCACCATGGAATTCTGTACAGATGTCCTTCAGTTCAGCTAAACCTTTAGGCCTTTTGAGCAACAGTAATGGAGCTGGTATCTGAAGAGGAATCAGTTTCATGCACTTCCATCTGAGCTTCAATAAGATACGGAATTAGCCAAGCAACAACGGTAGGGGCAACAACTGTGGGTAGATGGGAACCTGTGCAGTGATACAGAGTTGGGTGGGGGGTCAATGGGGGCACGCAGAGTTACAAGAGACAGAATAAGCCAAACCAGGAAACAGACGAGGAGAAAACAATGGTGAGTGCTGCCAGACGCATAGGAGGGGACAACAGGGTGTGGGGGTTATCTCTGCCCCCCATTATGAATTCTTGGGAAAAACTCACCAAGAAGCAATGCAAACTACAAACATTGAGATCATCAAGCAGTAGAAGAAACAACAGACTCGATATTTTAACAGATCCAAATCCAGATATGCTATTTAATGCTAGCTACTGTGAGATCGTCTGTGTTTCATTTGACCATCCTGCCTCACCCATAAAGACTATCCATGATCTATTTGTAATTGGTGGGTAATGCAAACATGAAAGGAAGAAAACCCCAATGACACATTCTTTAATGGAGCTCGAACACTCTAGGAGGCCAGATTAAATTGCATGCCCGGATTATTTGACCTGCCTATACCACATACCACTTTTTCAAAATTACAGTGTAATTTACACAGTTTGACCTCATCATTTTAAGCACTGCTCATGGGTGGCCGGTCTTTTGGTATACTAGGGCACAGATTCTGAAACCTGTCACACAACGCAGTGCAGCGTTACAAGGGGCTGCGCTGCTTTGGATGACAGGGACATAGCAGGAGAGCATCATAGTCACAGAGAAATGGCACTCTCCTCCCCTTCTCCTAGAGCCGGTGTGAATCTCAGCTGCCTTGCACTAGGCACACACCTGAGCGCCATAGCCCTAGAGTGCGTGCCTTCGTCTAGTATAGGTTATGTCCAGGAAGGGTACCCTTCCTGTACATAATATTATGCCTATACATGTTTAAAACTCTTTCCTGCCTTGTATGCAAGTTACACAGATCAGCACACATGCAAAGTTGGAAAAGCAACGATAAATTAAAAGAATTCTGGGGCATATTACCAACAACTAGCAATAATTATCGCTATGTTGACTTAGCAGCAATATTTTTATCGCCGAGCTGCGGCGATTTTTATCGCTTAGGAACCTTGCTATTATCAAGGTTTATCTCCTAAGCGATAAGAATCGGCCGAAATGCATGAATATCGCTGAAAAGTCAGCGCTATTCATGCATTACCGAGCTAATGCTCTTAGCCATGTTATCCACCTACCATTGGATAACATGGCTAAGAACTGCTCAGGGGCAGGTGTTAGCTTTTGGAGATAATCGCGCTTAGAGCGAATATCTCCAAAAGTTGGTAATAGGAGTTAGCGATGATAGCGACTGTTTCCAGTCGCTAACATCTTGGCACGCCCACTTTGCATGTCATTAGTGATAAATATCACTGACATGCAAAGTGGGGCCCAGATGGTCGCTATCTCCTACTAGCTGTCGCTAACTGGTGTTAGCGACAGCTAGGTAATAGGGAGATAATTTTATCTCCGCTTTCTTGGCTTTTAAAGCCAAAAAAGCGGAGATGAACCCCCTTGATAATATGCCCCTCTCTGTTTAAGGCCTGCTTTTCAGCAACATAAATTTTTGGCACCCAACCTTTTCTACTTATGTTAGTGAATAGGGTTTAGAGTAAAAAAGCATGGGTGGTTGCATGGGAATGCCCTTGTACTATCCATGTAACACCCCCTTGACGCAAAGTAATGCAAATCAGCATTTTGCGCTGCTTTGTGTTTCTTTTACATACAAACCAATGCAAATACCAATTTGCGTTGGTTTTCAAATCCCAAAATAGGTTTAGTTTTGGGTTTCCAAAGAAAAAGTAACAATAACCCAACGCTAAACCTTTGAGAATCTGGGCCTTGGGGTTGGGCCATGGGACATGCACCATGAAAGTTTGAAAGCTCATAACTGAACGGATCACGTTTTGTAAAAGTCCTGTTGTTAATTTTTCTTGCAACCTATTCAGTTGGCATTTGCATCCCATTAACAATTGTCTTCTCACCCCCAAAAGCGATTATTATGCTTCACTCATAGTTGATTTCCATTTTAGTCAAACTGGATTGAAAAGACCCAAATAATTAATTACGTTGTTAAATGTTCCACATGTTACACAAATCCCAGCCCAAATTCTGAAAACTGTCGCGCAACGCAGCACAGCCTCCTAAGAGGCTGAGTTGTATTGCGTGACTTGGAGAGAGCTGGAGAGCACTATATTCACTGAGAAATGGCTCTCTTCTCTCCTCCCCTCTTCCTAGCGCCTGCGCTTATTTAAGCTGCAGTGCACTAGGCACCCACCTTAGCGCCAAAGCACTAGGGTGCGTGTCTGAGTCTAGCATATGTTTTTTAGAGGAATGTTATCCAGTTCTTACTTTGTAAAATAAAAAGGGCCAGGGCTCTGACCAGGAGGCCACTGCAGCTTGCACCACACATCGCCCTTGTCATCGCTGCCAAGTACTAACCATCTCTCTCACATGTAAGTGCAACAGTTCGGATTATTCCAGGTCCCCAAAGCTAAAGGAATGGCTGGGGAAGCAGGTATTAGCAATTTTAATGTATATTGAATACCCAAACAACCGTTGTACTGCTCATCTCTAAATTAGATGAGCAGCACCACCAAGTGGTAGACGGTTCTATGTACGGTGTTGACAATTAGGTGCCGTGCGTGGATGAGCACCGGTAACCAATTAAGTGCCGGTGCTTAGCACCGGAAAGCACCGACTCAAATTAAGCACTGAGGTTATCCTACCTGTACAAAATACTATGCCAAGACATTGGCAAAAGCAGTTCCTACTTTGTATGTGTGCTGCCCAGTGCAACACGCATGCAAAGTCAGAAAGGCACGGTGAAATGTAAACATTTCTCCATTCAATGCCTGCTTTTCTGCAGCGCTAATTTTTGGCGCTAAACCCTTTCCAATAATGTTAGTGAATCAGATTTAGCGTCAAAAAGCATGGGTGGTCACATGGGAACACCCATTTATCACCCATGTAACACACCCTTAGCACAAAGTAATGCAGAGCAGCGTTTTGCACTGCTTCGTGTTACTTCTCCCTACAAACCAGCACAAATATTTCTTTGTGTTGGTTAGTGAATCCCAAAACGGGTTTAGTGTCGGGTTAGCATTTACCAGTAACAATAGCCCGACACTAAACCTTTCAGAATCTGAGCCCAAATGTTTCCTATTAACGACATTTCAAAAACCTAGCTGGATCAGAGGCTAAATATTCACAATGCTTTTCATTAATAGAGTTCAAGTGAAAGGCAATTACATGTAATTGTGAACCAATGTCCCAGAAACACAATATTTTTTTTTTTTGTGGTAGGATCATATACAATCTGGATGCAAAAGGGACATGATCAGGAGTAAAACAATCAACAAACATAGTATTCACTGATTACTAATGACAGCATGTTTTGATTGGATGCCAGAAGAAATCTAGGAATTGTAAATTCGAACTCTCTACACTTAGGGGCATATCATCAAGACAGGCGATAAAATTATCGCCACTTTAGCGGCAGAAAACTGCAGCTAAAACGGTGATAATGGGCTTGATAATATGCCCTATGGAATTCCAATTGAAGCCCATGTTAGATGTGAAGGACATCTAACTTGAGCTTCAATTGGAATAGCATAGAGCATATTATCAAGCCCATTAGCACCGTTTTAGCAGCAGTTTTCTGCCGCTAAAGCTGCGATATTTTTATCGCTTGTCTTGATAATATGCCCCTTAGTCCATTGTGATCAAATAGAGTAAAAGATGTAAATACAATGTTTTAATTCACAAATGAATGGTAGTTACTGAAAACTATTACAACTGCAGTCTATATAGGGTTGCACTGTTATTATAACATCTTCACAATGCTTACACCATCCATCTATTAATTACTCGACCCAATGGCCAGACGAGCTTTCAATGAATGCCCGTGACGTGAACATACAAAAAGAGGTTCACATTTTGAGTTATATTTAGAAGTGGCCAAATGAAGATAGGTGTTAAAATAGTTCAATACTAGATGTCGTAATAAAATAGTATTTTTATTGTCTTTAGTTTCAAACATAATACTACCCCTTATCCCGCTCTGTATCCCAAAGTCCACACAGAGATCCTAATACCTCCTTGATTTTCCCTTTCTCAAATGTATAGATCCTCCTTCCGCTTATGGGTTGGTGGTTCTCACAACTTTTTTTTTAATCAGGTGAGTGTATGTCAACGTAAAGGAAAATTAATACAGGAAATTGTTCATCTTCCCTCTCCTGTGCTTATGGCTGTCTGTCTTTTTTTTTCTCCTTTCTGTGTATTTTTGTCTCACTTCTTGTCTATGTTGTTTCACTTAGCATTTCTTTTTGACTAAGGACTCCCTTCCAACTCTGGAACCCGCCTAGCCAAGCCAAAGCTCTCTTGGATTGTGGTAGGTTTATGAACTTCACTCGTCTCAGGAGAAAGAGTCCACCATTCCTTCCTCCAGTCCTAGGAGTCTTCAGGCTTTCCTCGCATGCAGCCTCAATCTCCTCTATGCCGCTTGGATGGCTCATTTGTGGTTTGTTGCTCTCGCTTCTGATGCCTGATGCTCTCTCGTCCTCTCTATGTGTCTCTTCACTTGCTCCTCCTCTCTATTCTGCATCCGTCTGGATGCCTCTGGAAAGCCATTCCCATTAATCCTTCCTGTTGGTCTGTTCATTCTTCCTTTCTTCTCTGTGTACTTTCAAGTCCTACTTCTCTCACTGAGGAAATTTGTTGTCACGTTTGGAATCTTTCTTGCCGGGCTTGAGATGTTGGGACGGTTCTCTGCTTCGGTTCCTGTAAGTCCTGGTTTGTCCGAGATATGGGAGACCCTTTCCAGTTAGCTATGGTGCAGCCGACAGTGAGAAGCCTGAGCGGCCAGTGCCTTTCAGAAAGAGTCCCAAGAGAAAAAACCCATAGAGAAAAACCTTGGTTGATGAGGAGACTCCAGAACCGAAGGAAAGACAAGTAGCAAGAAAAACACAGGGCGACCAGAAGCCCCAAATGGAGCAGTAGTGCTACAGGAACCCACACTGGAGAAGGAGGCATAAAAGGAACAAAGGAGTACCAACAGAAGGAAGGTAACACTGAAACTGGAGCAAAGGCACCAACAGGAGCGAGGACACACCAGCAGGAACAAGGAGTGTTGCAACGCAATGAAGAAAAGGTTATGTCCCTTTTATACAAAAAAAGGAAGTGATAAACAGGAACAGGAAAGTGATAAAACAGGAAGGAAGCAGTTGCCATCTTGGCTAGGTAACTGGGTGAAGTGCAGTATTGGAGGATCACCATGTTAGTAAGGTAGAACAACCTTTCCCTAAAGCCTTCTGGGAGCATGACTGTGGTGGAGGAGAAGGGAAAACATGCAACAAGATGGCAATTATTATAGGATAACAACAAACAAAAAGTGGAAAGGGTCTATGGGGGATGCGAGATTGAAGACCTATAAACACCCTACCCCTATTGAACTAATGAAAAACACACACAAGGGGTGCTAAAGGTCTATGGTGGCTGAGAGATGTCTATTGTGTACTCAATGGATAGAAGTATAAACTGTTAGTGTGAGAGAGCAGAGCAAGAGTGAACCCATCAGCCCACCCGTTGGCGGAACTTCATCATCTGGGATTTTGAAAAACAACCAACCTGGTATCCACTAGGTGTCTCACCTTGAGGGAATTGTGAGAAATACTTCTATCCATTGAGTACACAATAGACATCTCTCAGCCACCATAGACCTTTAGCACCCCTTGTGTGGGTTTTAAATTATTATAGGATGCCACCATGAAAAAGGTAAGTGAAAGTGCCCCCAAAGCTATATCATAGGAAGCTGCAGTCCCAATCTGGGAACTAAGGCATTCCTAAAGTGTCTTTTAACAACCAACGGGCAGCCGCGAAAGTCTGCAGCGTGCAGGAAGTAAAGATGTAGTAGGTATAGCAGAACACACCTGCAACACCAAAATGCAAATAGCAGGCCGCAGTGTTGCACAGCAAAGCGCTCGTGGAGGAGAGAGAAGCATCGCGGGCTACACTGCGGCCCGTGACAAAAAAACAGGCAGCATCGCTTGTCGTGATTGGGCTTTCAGCGCAACAGTAGCTCCCCTCCCAAAACCCCAGGTTTGCCAGGAAAAAGCCAACAAAACAGCAGACAAGAACAGGAGCGTGAACTGAGTCCGCACACTCCCAAGAGTTATCACTGGGGGATAGCTTTTTTAATGGATAATAACATTGCAAACAGTTCCTACAGGACCAAGAGTTACAGATTGCCTAGACCTCGTATTCAGGAACATCGTTAACTAGAACAGGAGGTGGACGAGAAAAAACCCTCTTATAAGGATCTGAAACATAGGGCTTGAACTGAGATGTATTAAAAACAGGATGAATTCTCAAAGTACGTGGTAGCTGAAGTCGAAAAGACACAGGATTCACAACTTGGGTGAATTTGAAAGGACCATAAAAGGGTGGCTTGAACTTACTACATGATAATTGATTTGATGAGGTAAAAATGTTGAGGACAGCCAAACTTTGTTTTTTTTTTTTTTTTTTTTTTTTTTTTTTTTATTTCTGAAATTCTTTATTGTATATAGAAAAATATAATTTTACATACATGGAAGAGGCTTATACATGAGTGGAAAGAAGAAAAGAGAGAAAAGAAGAGAGAGGGGGGGGGGGGGGGGGCATTACATACTCTTGAGATCGTTCGCCAGTTCGTGGTCTCATAGTCCAAAAGTCTCATAGTCTGGTAGTCCATATTGCGCCCATTGGTATACCTTGGCGTTTGTTGTCAGGCGGCTTGCTCCCCGCGCCACCCCGGGGGACAGTAGAGAGAGGTCTAGGTTATAGGTTATAGGTTGAGTAGGAGATGTGCTCGGTGCTCTGTTGGCACTAGCCTATTTCGGCCTGTGGCCCCAGATGTTCATGGCGGCTTGTGTGATGATGACAGGTAGTGATCTAATGATCCCCACATGGTCGACTGTTTGTGCGTCTTCGGTGTGTATTTTGCTGTTATGTTGTCCGCCCCCCTCAGGAACGTGACCCAGTTGAGCCACGCCTGTGGAGACGCCTTTGATGTGTCCTTCCAGTTAGTTAGGACGACTTTGACTGCGGCTGTCAGCATGAGATCTATGAGGTCCCTGTCCTCCGTTTTTGTGATCGCCTGGGATGTAAACCCTAGTGCTAGGCCTGTGAGGTCTGTTTGTATGTCTGTGCCTGTGATCTCGTGGATAAGTGTTCTGATCTTCCCCCAGAAGTCCTTGATTTTTGGGCATTTTAGTAAAAGGTGTTCTAAGTCTCCCCTTTCTTCATCACAGTTCCAGCACGCGTCGCTGTCTCTAATGCCTACAGTGGCTAAGCGAGCTGGTGTCCAGTATGCCTTATGTATCAGCCAGAATTTTGTCTGGTTCAGCGTGGCCGTTATTTTTTTCCGACTGGTGGACCTCCATAGCTCTGCTCTGGCTTCCTCACTGAGTGCTTGACCTGCTGCCTCCCCCCAGAAGTTCATGACCTTGTCATTGAGTCTGGTGTGTTTGGGGCTTAGGATCTTGTAAAGGTGTGCTACCTGGTGTCCCAGTGTGTTCAGACTGTTAGCCAGCTGTATTATCGAGGGTGTCTGGGTGTTGAGGTTAGCCTTCCTTATTGCGACCTTTATCTTCAGGAAGTTGTATAGTTCTACGCTCTCTAGGTTGTACTCTCCTTTCAGGGTGTCAAATGTTACGTCGGCGCCCTTTTTCTTAAAGTCATTGGCTGTGGATATGCCTTGGCTGTACCAGTCATGCATGTCTAAGACCTTACCCCTGTATTTTAGGGATGGGTTGTGCCAGATTGATTCGAAAGGCCCCCTTTTGATGCTCGTATTTAGCAGTTTGTCAATCTTGAGCAGAGCTCGTTTTGTGTTCCTGAGTATCGGGTTATCTTTTATTGCCGGGTGTTTGGTGGCCGTGAGGAGGGTGATGGGTTTCATGCCGTTTAGCAACCCTTGTTCTAATGTTAGCCATGCCGGGGTGTAGTCCTGTCTTGGGTCTAGCCAGTGCAGTCCCTGTCTAGCTAGACACGCCTCGTGGAATCGCTTGAAGTTTGTTATGTTTAGCCCCCCCTGTTCTTTTGATAGTCTAAGTTTTTGCATACTTATTCTGGCCCTCTTCCCTCTCCATAGGAAATCATTCAGTATCTTGTCTATCTTTTTGTGGAAGTCCTCTGTGTTGGTGAGGGGTAGCATGGCTAGCATATAATTGAGCATTGGTGTGATCATCATTTTAATTGTCTCCACCCTCCCCCACCATGTTGTGAACTTTGGCGACCAGCCGTCTACCTTGGCCTTGATTTTCTGGATTATAGCCTGTTCGTTATGTTCTAGTGTCGTGCTCAAGTTCCTCTCGAAGAGGATACCCAGGTACTTGATAGGTTTATTTTGCCACGCTAGACCTGATGTGCCGAGTACTGTCCTTGTTGTGTGGATGTTGAGGGGCTTGCATTCTGATTTATCCTTGTTAAGTTTGTACCCTGAGACCTGGGCGTACCTCTCAATTGTGTCTGTCAGTGCCTTGATGGATCTCTCTGGGTCCTCTGTCATTATTAGCACGTCATCTGCGTACGCTGCCAGTTTAAAGTTTTCCCCTCCTATTGGCACCCCCTTTATGTCTTCGTTAGTTCGTATCATTGTTAGGAGCGGTTCTATCGCTAGTAGGAAGAGGCCGGGTGAGAGAGGGCAGCCTTGTCGTGTGCCTCTGCCTAAATTTAGTGTGTTTGAGGTGCCTCCGTTCACAACCACTCGCGCTTTGGGGCTGTTGTAAAGCGCCATCACCATTCTTCTGTAGTTGGGTCCTAGCCCGAACTTCCCCATGCAGTGATCCAGGTAGGGCCATGAGACTCTGTCAAACGCTTTTTCGGCGTCCAGGGCTATCATGACGGCCGCTTTGCTGCTCTGGGCCGAGTGGTTGATGATATGGCATAGTAGTCTGGTGTTGTCATGGGACATGCGGTTTTTGAGGTATCCTACCTGGGAGTTGTGTATGAGTTTTGGTAGGTAGGCGTTAAGTCTATTGGCTAGTATCTTCGCGTATATCTTGCAGTCTACATTTATGAGTGAGATCGGCCTGAAGTTCTTCGCCTCTGTCATGTCTTTCCCTTCCTTTGGTATGACTATTATGTTTGCCTCCGCCATTGATGGAGTCATGCGTCCTTTGAGGACGCACTCCTCAAATACCTGTTTCAGAGTGGGTTGGAGTGTTGTCAGGTGTTGTTTATAGAACCCAGCTGTGAATCCGTCCGGCCCTGGAGCCTTGTTCTCTTTGAGGCCGACCGTGGCCTTCTTTATCTCATCCTCTGTGACCGTGAGCTCTAGAATGTCTCGTTCCCTGTCTGTTAGTGTGGGTGTAGCTATGCTTTTGAGCAGTTCCTCGCCCCCATCTTCCTTTAGTGTGTCATCTTTTGTGTAGAGACCCTCATAGAAGTCCCTGAAGACCTCGAGGATGTTTTTATTGGCGGTCTGGGCTTTGTTGTGCTTGTCTTTGATTGCCCCAATTGTGTGTTGTTTTTGTTTCCCTTTCAGGTAGCTTGCTAGGTTTTTCCCCGCTTTGTTGGCGGTGCAGAGGTTAATTGACTTGTATTTGTTGATCCAGGTCCCTGCTCTTTCGCTCAGTATCCTGTTGAGCTCATACTTCCGTTTGGTTAGCTCAGTGAGTGTGTTATTGTCTTCCAGGCTGGCTATGTGGCTGTTCTCTAGTGTTTTGATTTCTTTCTCTAGGTCTGCGATCCTATTGTTTCTCGCCTTGTTCATTTTCCCTTTTATTGTCATTACTACCCCCCGTATGGTTGCTTTAAGAGCATCCCATAGTACCTCTCTAGGCGTCTCTGGTGTGTCGTTGATTGTCAGGTATTCTCGGATTGCTGTGTCTATCTCTGCCTTCGCTTCTGTGTGTTGGAGGAGGCCGTCATCAAAACGCCACCTGCGTGTTGGCTTTTCATTGTGTCTGCCTGATAGTGACAGGCTTATGTGTGCGTGATCTGATATGGTCCTGGGTCCGATCTCTGTGTGGTCTATTAGGTGTGTGTGTGTTCCTGACATCAGTATGTAGTCTATCCGACTGTAGGAGTTGTGGGGGTTGGAGTAGAATGTGTATTCCCTGGCATCCGGGTTGCTTAGGCGCCACGGATCCTTCAGGCCTAGTTTCGAGCACAGGTTCTTGAGGATGTTAGGGCTAGCGGTTGTGTGGCGTCTGCAGGGGTGCTTGTCTATAGCTGGATCCAGGACTTGGTTAAAATCCCCTGCAACAATCAATAGATCTTCCATTGGTAAGTTGTGTAGCTGGGCACCTATCCCCTCCCAAAACTGTTTGTCTTCACTGTTCGGGCCGTAAATGTTTGCGACGTGGTAGGTCTCTCCTGCTCGCTTGAGGCTGGTCACTAGTGTTCTGCCCTGGGTGTCAGCTTGGTAGCTAGTGATAGACAGGTTCGAATTCTTGCTTATTAGTGTTATTACCCCATTCTTCTTGTTTTGTGCCGGCGATCCCACCACCTCCCCTATCCAGTTGGCTCTTAATCGCAAAATGTCTGCCTCTTCTAGCCTGGTCTCTTGTAACACATAAATGTCGCTCTTAAGTTTCCTTAGGTGGTCAAGCACCTTCCTTCTTTTAACAGGGCTATTTAGCCCTTTGACATTTAGGGAGACTATTTTGATGTCTGACCCTATGCTGCTCTGCCCGTTATGTGTCATTAATGCTGGTGTGCGTTCGCTGTGCTGGTGGGCTTCTCTTAGGATCATTTGTCCCCCTAGCCATGTGCCTGTTTATGTGTTCCTGTTTCTTTGTGCTCCTACTTGGTGCTGGTGTGAAAGAGAAATAAAAGATGCAAGAGATGCAGAGAAAGAAAAGATAGTCAGTAAGCCCATGTACAAAACCTCCCCCTCCCCATTTCCCCTCCTCCCCCCTCCCCCACTCTCGCCTTCCCACCCCCCGCCCTCCCTTACTTGCAAAAAGGGTGTGCGACGACAAAGTTCCTCTGCCCGCATCATCCCTGAGGTAGAGTTGGTTATATCTTTGGCAGTTGTGTTCTTCCATGTTCGGGTTTCTTTTTTGTCTTTTAGCCCTTCATTCTCTCAGTCTCTATCTGCATCTGCATCTGGGCTTAACCTTCAATCCTATGTGCTGCATATACGCTGCTCTGTGCGTCCTGTCGGTCCTCACTGTTCGCTTCTTTACTCTAATTGCTCCTCTAGCGGCGACGCGCTTCTCTTTGCTGCCCCTGGGCTTTTGTTCTCTTCCATATCTTCCACTGCTGGACCTTGAAGATATTGTTTTAGGGCCTCCGGGCATTCGAAGAACAACGTCTTCCATTTGTCTGTCACCTTGAATTTCGTCGGGCTGACAAAGCTGAACGTGGCTCCTCTTCTTCGCAGGGTGTCTCTTTGCGCCAGGAAGCCTTTCCTTAGTTCCACTGTCGGTTTCGAATAGTCTTGGGTCAGTACTATCTTGCTGCCAGCCCATGTTAGATTCTGATTTTTCCTGGCGAAAGCAAAAATGGCCTCAGTCTGATTGAGTCTCAGCGGGTTACAGATTATCGCTCTTGGGCCTCTGCCTGTGGTTGGTTTTCCTGCTGGTATTCTGTAGGCCTTTTGTACCTCAAAGCCTCTCTGGAAAGTGATACCTGTGAGTTTTGGGATCATCTCCTCCAGCATGGCGGAACAGGAGCCTGCCTTATCTTCAGCTCCCTCTGGCACTCCCAGTATTCTTATGTTGCCCCTTCTGGCCCTATCGTCCTTCTCCGCTAGCTGTTTTTGTACCGCCTGCGTGGCTTTTCTCAGCTCTGTTATCGCCTTGGTGTTCCTGCCCGTTTCATCTTCTACCAGGCTTACTCGGCTTTCTGCAGCTTCTATTCTTGTGTTTGTTTTGTGCAGGTCCGCTCTGATGGCCGCCATCTCCAGTTGCATGTTCTCCAGCTTGAGTTTTGTCTCTCTTCCCACCTCATTGCCCTCGTTTACCTTCCGCAGGATCGTTTCCAGCGTTACCGGTTCTCCTCTTGCTTTGGTTGGGGATCCTTGGTTGTCAAATTTCGGTTTTTTCTGTTGGTCACCTGCCAGCTTCCCGTCGCTGCCTGCCATTGTTCGGATGCCCCTCCTTGACAGGATGTTAATCAGTCTTCCTCCTGCTTGCACCACCTTGGGTGTACTCGTTGTTTGTGCCTTTACCGCCTTGGGTTGGACAGCTTGTCTGTATCTGCTTGGCTCTCTGATGTGTCTTGTTCTCGTTTTTGCTTTTGCTCCGGCCAGTGTGCTGGCTGCCTGGTTGTGGCTCGCACGGCCACTGGTCCGCTGGTCCCTTTTGCTATTTTCGGCTTCGCTTGGCTTCGCTTGGCTTCGCCTGGCTAGAGGGGGTTGTGCTGGGGTGCCTGGGCGCTTTTGTCTTGACAGGCTGGGTATCTCGCACCCCTCCTACTGCTCAGCGGTCTTATGAGCTGCGCTGTATGTTTCCTCTGTTTCTGTTTCTGTGTGTCTTGTGGATATGTGGCCCTCTCAGGCTTGGGGTGCTTGCTCCTGGCTTCTGGCTTCTGGCCCTGCTCGTTGCCTCTCCGGGGCTGTGTTTCCCGCTTCGCCTCAGTTGCGGCTTGGCATGTCGCGGGTCTTCATTTCGCGCTGTTTTCTGCGGGTCACCCTTAGTCCGCCTTAGTCTGCCCTTAATGCAGCCCCACCTTTCTTGGTGTTGCCCCGCATTCGCTGCAACTGTATATTAGGGCCCCCTGTCACGCTGTTTCTGCGTTGCGCTGATCACCCTTAGTCTGCTGTTTATGCAGCCCCCCTTTCTTGTTGCTCGGTGTCAGTGCTAGTGTCAGTGCTAGTTGGCACCCTCCCCCTTCGCTCTTGCGTCCTCTGGAGCACCCTTCTGCTGTGGCTGATCTGTGTTAGACACTCCTGCCTCCAGCTGATCCGTTTGTTCCGTTTGTCTTTGTGTCCTTGTTATTTGTGTCCTTGTTATGCCCTTTGTTATGCCCCCCCTTCAGCGTTGTAATGACTCCTCCGCTTCTGGCGCGTTCGACACACCGCCTCCAGCCTCCGGCTGATCCGTTTGTTCCGTTTGTCTTGCCTTGTTATTTGTGTCCTTGTTATGCTCCCCCCCTTCAGCGCTCTGATGACCTCTCCGCTTCTGGCGCGTTAGACACTCCGCCTCCAGCGCTCACCTCCGGAGCTCTTGCCGCCGCCCTTCGCGCCTTCCTTGAGCTCCGCTGGGTCCCGCTGGCGCTCTCTGGCATTCGCCTCTCCTGTCTCACCGTCACTCTTCTTGGCTGGTATTACTTCCGGTTGTCTGGCTCTTCCGCTTCCGGGTCGCTTGGCAGCCTACCTTTCACCTTCCGCTTCAGATCGGGGAAGACTTCCGGTAATGGCGCCTCACCTCCGCTCACTTCCGGCTGCCTGGCGTCGACCCTCCGGGTTTCGCTTTGAGGACACACCGCTTGCAAGGTAGGGGGGCACTTACTCTCCGCTCCTTCCTTCCACACTGCAGTTTGGCTTCTTCTTCTTTGTGTTGTCGTCCCTTAGGTGGCTCTCGCTATCAGTCAGCTGGCCTCGCACGCTTCAGTTGCGGGTGTGTCTTGGGGTTGCTCCGGTCCCTCTGAACAGCCTCGGAGGTGCCGCGGTCGCGTCTCTGACACGGAGCTCCTTCACCTCACTTCTTGTTCACCGCTGTCCTTCACCCCTCGCTTCACACCGCCATCTTGCGTCTCGCTTTGTTGCCTGGTATGGTGGAGACTAATGACGAAGGATGCCAGCGGTGTCTTTCATTTTCTTTTTGACCTCTTGGAGGTTGATATGTACCTTTAGTCTTATAGCTCAGAGATGGTGAATAAAAGAGTCTGCAGCTGGAACAGAAGTGGTGTCTTGAAGATCTGACGGAAAGGTCCTAGGATGGAAACCGTATAAACAAAAGAATGGGGTAGTCTTGGATGCACTATGGACAGTGTTGTTATGGGAATATTCTGCTAACTGTAAATTGGAGGACCAATCACGTTGGGTTGCTTTGCAGTAACAGCAGAGGTATTGCTCAAGCCCTTGATTTAGGCGTTCGGTTTGACCATTGGTCTGGGGATGAAACCCTTAGGACAAGGCTACTTCAATGTGAAGTGATTTGCAGAAATGTTTCCAAAAACGAGATATATACTGAGGGCTGCGGTCTTATACAATTACCCATGGCAGACCATCACGGTGATATCTCCTGTATCGAGATACTTCCAAGTTTCTTTGCAGTAGGTAGTTTCTTAGCTGTAAAATGTGCAATCTTTGTAAAAGAGTCTATTGTCACCATTATAACTTGGTTACCTGCAGAAGAAGGCAGAGAAGAGATAAAATCTGTGCAAATGGTATGCCATGGAGCTGATGGAACGGGCAGAGGCTGAAGCCACCCAATGGGTTTAGCGGGAAGTGTCTTGGCTTAGGCACAGACAGGACAGGATGACATGTAGACTTCAATATCTTTTCTTATCGAAGGCCACCAACAAGAACAAAGCAACAATTCTAGGGTAGTTTTGAAACCACAATGACAGGCAACGGGAGAATCATGACACATTTTTAGAGCCTCTAACTGTACCTTTTGTGTTGGGAGGAATAATGTCCTATCATGGTAGCGGTGTGTGTCATGTTTCGTCATCTGAACGATTAGCTTCTTCCACTCTTCTTGATTCATGGATTTGTACTCTGATTGAACTCTGTCTAGGAAGGATTAAAACATGCCAATAATTCTTTGTGGCTCGATTATGTTTTGTTGTGCGAGCATAGGACTTCCGGAGAATGACGAGATAATGCGTCTGCCAGAGTGTTCTGAGAACCCAGTAATAATAATAATAATAATAATAATAATAATAATAATCTTTATTCGGTTTTTACAATTCGAAAAGCCATAAAAGATAACAGATTATTTTAAAAACATTGAATTAATTAAAAAGAGAATTATACATTTGATTTTTTAGCTCGGACAGGTACTTTTTAGTCAGTTTGGGAAAAATAGCAAAAGATGGAAGGTTGCCATTTTACAAATTGTTTCTGTGTCTCATGAGGCATTTTAAAAAATTTAATACATGATATACCGTACATTCTGAGTCCAAAAATTGGAGAGATAACATCGCTGGGCGGCATTGTCTATAACCCAATTTTTTTAATAGGGGAATAAGCCAGGTCTTTCGGTGCGGATGATAGAACTTACAAAAAAGTACTGTATGAATGGTGGACTGTTGGGAATGTTCGTCACAAGGACACAGGACCATATCAGTACTCCAATTATTCTTTTCGGGAAAGGTCACCAGTCTGAAAAATAGGTTCAACCTGAACCTTGTTAGGAGCATCTTCTCGTAGGTGGAAATCCCTAAGGTAAGATATGGCTGAATTTTCGTGGTCTGCTGAATGATAGTTGCATGCATGACGGATTTTTTTGTAGTCAGCGTTGTTAGTCTCAGGGAATCCAAGTGGCTCAATGCTACCTGTTTTAGGTCTTTTTTAGAGATTTCTTTCATTAGTTCTGGATTATAGTAGTATTTCTCAAATCCCAGATCCTGTAAAACATTTCTAATGTAAGAAATCCAAGGTATTTTTTTAGCATGGTCCAACTCCATGATGTCTCGTATAATGTTTTTTGTCAGGTTGTTTTCATCAGATAGCCAGACTCTTCTCCAAAGCATTAGAGGTTGAATTTTTATCAAATCTTCAATAAATGGGATTCCCAATTCTATATGCGAGGCATAGGTGGAAGTGCCTCGTGGTGTTGACAGAAGGAATCTCGTGAAGATGTTTTCCTCTTTTTGGATTGGGACAGTGTTTGTATGTCCCCAGATCCCAGCACCATATAATGCTGTGGATTGGCACTTCGCCGCATATATTTGCAACAGTTCCACTGGGGTTTTTTTCCCTAGTCTGTTGGAGAATTTCATTAGGGCCATGATCGCTCTTTTAAAAAGGTGCCTCCTAGCTTCTACCGCCGCTTTCCAATTTTGGGCATCATCTATCATGATACCCAAGTAGGGGTATTGAGAGGTTCTATCAATTTTTTGCTCTTTCAAAAAGATGGTCTTTGCAGGTTTTTTTGAGCCACCGACTACCATAGTGAAGGTTTTTTTAACGTTAATATGCAGATCCAGGGCTGCCATAAAGTCTGCATATTTGGTTAAAGATTTCTGTAGTTCAATTGAAGTTCGGGCTAAAATGACAGCGTCGTCCGCGTAGAGCAGGGCGCGGATTAGGCGATCTTTTACTTTTGGGAGGTCTCTTCCCCCCTTCAGCATACACTCTTCCAGACCGTTGGTGTATAAAGAAAAAAGAAAGGGGGCGAGGACGCAGCCTTGCCTCACTCCCCGCTCTACCCCAAATGGTGCTGTCAGTTCTCCTCTTATCCCGAACCTCACTCTCGCTGTGGCCCCGCTGTAGAGTTCTCTTAAAAAGTCCAGGAGAGGAGGATCTACTCCCATCTTGCTTAGCAATGACCAGAGCTTGGTATGTGAGACGCAGTCGAATGCGGAGGACAGATCCACATATGTCATAAAAATAGTACCTGATTTTGCCAGTGTATACTTGGTTATGAGCAAAGAGAGGTTTAAAGCTTGCTCGGTAGTTCCAAAGCCCTCCCTGAAGCCGAACTGTAGGTCTGAGAGGATGTTTTCGTCAGCCACCCACTGTTGCAACTTGCCAAGGAGGACTCTGCCGACTACTTTGCCCAGAGAGTCAAGAAGGGAGATTGGGCGATAGCACTTAATGTCTTGCCTGTCCCCCTTCTTGAAAATGGGGACCATTATTGACGATGACCATGAGTCCAGCAGTCCAAGTTCCATGGTTGCGAAACAGACTCTCGTGATTATTGGAGTCCACAGGTCGGGAAGGAATTTAAAAAGATCAACGGGGACCCCGTCAGGGCCGGGGGCTTTTCCGGGTCTACTTAAGGATAACGCTTTTTCGACATCTTGTAGGTCAACTTCCAGACGAATTGGGAAGGTGACTGGGTTGCAGCTAGACTGATGCAGACCGCTATTAGATGTAGTTTGGAAGATTTTCGAAAAATGGCTGGTCCATGTAGCCTCGTCTATGGCCACGTCTATTTTTGGTCCAGTTGAGTTGGATAAAAAAGGCGATTTGACTATTTTCCAGAAAGCCTGGGAGTTCTTCGAGAGTGCGCTCTCGTGTAAGGCCTTCCACAGGGATGTTTTTAATTCTTTTTTCCTCGTCTTTCTAACAATAGAGTATTCTCTTCTGAGACTTTGGATCTTTGTTGCATCTCTATTAGGTTCCCTAAGAGCTTTCCTCAGGTTAGACTGTGCTTTCGTGCAGTCTCGACTAAACCAGCCTGTGGTCTTTCTATTATTTTGTTTGAGAGTTCTGGTTAATAGGCTTTTGACAAGTTCTATAATGGCGTTGAAGTTTTCCAGTATTTGATTGGCCTCTGCTTGGGGATCAAGACAAATCGAAATGTTTTTATAAGCAAGAGTAACTAGTTTCTTCGTAAGGATATTGGGATCCACTTTCTCCCATTTAATTGTAAAGCCGTTAGCCTTGTTCAACTCGAGCCTATTCTGAGATAAGGTATTGGCTATGGTTACCATCGGAAAGTTCGAGTGATGTATTTGGAGGTTTAGACTTAGCGCTGAGTGATCGCTAAGGCAGTTTTCTAAAATTTTGAATGTTACGATTTGCGGTTTTAGGGCTTCTGTAACTAGTATATAGTCCACTGTAGTTTCGTGGCCCCTTCCTCTATAGGTAGGCTCTAGTTTATCAGTTGATTGTTGTATGGGATTCAAAATTTGCAAGTCCAGGTCTGCAATTACTTTGTTCATGGCGGATCCTGCTTCTGAGTGGGTGAAGTGCGTTAAAGGACTGTCAGAGTCGTCTACTATTCCACAAGTATCGATAATGGGGCAGGGGTGCAAGTTGAAATCACCGCCCCAAATTACGTGAGCAGTATCCCCTTTCTGTTTATAGTGAATGTGTTCCGTTATTTTGTTTTGAATTTGGTCGAGAACATTCACAAAATTTTCTAGATCCAGGTTGTTGTATGTGTTTACTGTTGAAATACGAGTTTTTTTCCCTACAGAAAATGTAAGAATTTGGAAGTTCGGAAGGAGGTCTGTCTTGATAATCTTTAATGGGGGTTTAGTTGTTTGTCAATCGACCATTTCCAGGCCACTGAACCTGTTCGTGGTCGGAAAACCTAGCCAGTGTTGCCCATTAATAGTGTCTTCATAGTTAGGACCAAGCGTTTGGTAAGATGGTCTCTCCCAATGCTCCCAACTTCCGAATCTGTTTTGGGGGCCCACGATCTGCCAAGGGACTTCTCTTTGGTGGAAGCTCCGATTAGGTGGATATCGAAAGTTGATAGGTTCGGTGGGTCGCATTACAGTATTAGTGGCAGCTGATTCTAGCTCCCATGGTTGCGGAATTGGCTTCCTCCACATGTTGTCAAACTTACGTTGATGGCTACTATTATTATACCTTTTCGGGTAGAAGTAAGACAAGGGTCTTGTTACAATACCCCCGGGAGAGTTGTTACATTCCCAGGAGCATATATATTCAGCTATGCTGGGGTCCTCAAATGTAATGACTATGCCGTCTCCTCGTATTGTTTTTTTTCTATATCCTACCCACGGGGTCCGGGAAACTGAGGCTATTTTACTTTTCCAGGGTGGCGGAACAGGACGGTTTGTGTTCAACCAGAACTGGGCCTTGTTCTTTAACGACCAGTTTGGTTCAGTTCCCTCACCTGTGAGTTCGGGAACCCCCGTCATGACCACCACGTATGGAGTAGCCTCAGGTGGTAAGTTTAGGGTAGGTGGTTGATCGGTTGTCCCCCTCGGAGTATTTTTTGTTTGTGGTGGCTTAGTACTTGTTGTTATAGGTGTTTTAGGCGCAGGTGTTTTAGGAGCAGGAGTTTTTGAGGGAATAGAGATTGCAGTTGATGTTGGTTGGGAACTAGCTTGTGAGGGGATAACCAGGGGCGTGGGGGCTACGTTTTGTGGAATGGGATTATTTGCCGGAAGGTTTAGTGTGGTTTGCTTTTTGGACTTTGGGGGAGGTACAGTGACAGTTTTCTTAGATGTAGGGAGAATAGGCTCTGGATTTAACGGAGGCTTGGTATGGGATTGTGAGGGTGTGGGTTGTAAAGAACCAATGATTTTTGTTAACTGCCTCTCTATGTTACTGAGTCTTGTTTCTAGAGGGCGAATATGAGAATTTAGAAGAAAGGCTATCTCTGTGATTAATCTTGCTGATTCTTTTTGTCTGCCAGTGTTTAATGAGGATATTGAATCAGGCATTAAAGTATCACAGAGGTCACGCGGTGCGTGGTGGATTGTTACCACGTTATTAGTTGGGGGAGCAGGGTGGTTAGGAATCACCAAATCATTTGTGTTGGTGACCGTTGTCGGGAGTTTAGATGTTAAAGAGGTTATGGTATGATTTGAATTACTCTTTGCAATCCTTTTTTTTACAGCCCCCTCCCGCTTGCCTCTCATTTGTCTAGTTTCTTCAGGTGTTGGGTCGGGAAATATGTCAGGGGTATTCTCAAGGTCAGATTCTGAGAGGGTTACAGATATTTGGGATGCTGACAAATCTACATTGTTGGGTAGACTAAGTCTGTTCGTAGTCGCCGCCATTAGCGTTGAGGTTGACTGTATTTCTGGAGTTTTTGCTTTTGCAATTAATCCCATTGATGAGCGACGTGCGATCGCCAATTCAGTGGAAACTCTACCCTCAATTAGGCTTATACTCTGGTCTATGAAAGTATTAGCTTTGGACAAAAAGTCGTCCATTGGACCTAGTAGTTGATCACCTATACCGTTCTTTTTTGTTTTTTTCTGCCTGGTGGATCTCGTATTCATTTTGCAGTGAATGATCACCTAAATAGAGGGTAATACGTTGACGTATTATAGGAGGAATCGGAATGGTTATAAATACCTGTATTGGGGAGGCCGGGATGTAGTTGTTAGAGGGGGGGGCCGGGCCGGGCTCTCCCGTACTCTAACGGCCTCAAACGGCCCTGTCTTTGCCCAGTCTTAGCCCGGGCTGCGTCCCGCGCTGCGGGAGTTAGTTGGCTTTTTGTAGTTTGCGCCGTTAGGGCAGGGGGCGGGCCAGCAGGGAGAGCGGACCGGAAGCTCTTCCTTGGTCTCGCAGGGACTTCTGGGAAATGAAGTCCCCGCACGCTCGCAGCCCTGCTGGTGCCTCGCGCCCCTTACCGCCTTGCCGCTATGGGTCCTTGCGTGTCCTGCTGAAAGGCTGCTGGCGCAGTAACACTGCAGCGATGCGGCACCCGCGAAGCGGGTGCGGCGAGGAGTAGGCAGGAAACCACGTGTGCCGATGTGTCAAGTGCGCTGGTGCACTTGAAGGTCTCGTCTCTCTGGGTCTCGATCCTCCGTTCGGAAATGCTGGATTGCTGGAAAGTAAGTGTCCCGCTGATAGCGAGAACGGGGGCACTTTTTATGCAACTTTGATGGGCGGGGGGCGGGCCAGCAGGGAGAGCGGACCGGAAGCTCTTCCTTGGTCTTGCAGGGACTTCTGGGAAATGAAGTCCCCGCACGCTCGCAGCCCTGCTGGTGCCTCGCGCCCCTTACCGCCTTGCCGCTATGGGTCCTTGCGTGTCCTGCTGAAAGGCTGCTGGCGCAGTAACACTGCAGCGATGCGGCACCCGCGAAGCGGGTGCGGCGAGGAGTAGGCAGGAAACCACGTGTGCCGATGTGTCAAGTGCGCTGGTGCACTTGAAGGTCTCGTCTCTCTGGGTCTCGATCCTCCGTTCGGAAATGCTGGATTGCTGGAAAGTAAGTGTAAAGAACCCAGTATATATGTAAAGACAAAGTAATACTGGCTAAAAAAGCCAGCCCACCGGGTTTGACGACTATTTTGATACTGAATGCTAGGCTAGGAGACATTGAAGGTTTCTATGCTATGTTCTGATTTTGAAAGGTTCGTTGGTACCCATTAGGAATTGTCTCCATTCACCACATGCCAACTTCATGGCCAATAGTTCTTTTCTAGAACGGAGTAGTTTCTCTCAGAGTCTGGACATGTGATAGGCAAAAAACAGGATGTCCCAGTAGATCGTCTTCTTGTTCTTGCAGGAGGACCTCACTAACAGCTCTGTCTGACTCATCTGTTTCCACAAAAACAGTTTTGTTTTATCAAGGTGACGTAAAATGGGTGCTTGCGTGAACGTCTTTTTTAAGGACTGGAAGGTCCGTTCGGCGACTTCAGTCCACTTGAACCCTTGTAAGAGATTTTCCTTCTTTAACATTTCAGTAATATAGATAGCTTGGTGAGCAAAGTTATCAATTAATTGACAATAAAACTTTGTCAAGCCTAGGAAACATTGAGCTTTTTTAATGGTCAAAGGTGATGGCCAATCTAAAATAGCTTTTACTCTTCGCGGATCCATGGCTATCCCTGTCCTGCTAATTGGGTAACCCAAATATTCTACTTCGGAGTTGTCAAACTCACATTTTTTAGGTTTACAAAAAAGACAATTTTGACGTAGTCTTTCCAGGACTTGCATGACGTGCGCACGATGCAACTCAGGAGCTGCTGAGTAGACCAAAATGTCATCTAAGTATATTACCACAATCTAGTTTAGAAGATCACATTGTCCATAAATCTTTGAAAGATGGAAGGGGCATTGGTCAGTCCAAAAGATATGCCCCGGCATTCAAAATGCCCTAATGGAGTATGAAATGTGGTTTTCCACTCGTCCCCTTCCTTGATTCGAAGGACATGATAGGCACCCCTAAAATCCGACTTGGTGAATATTTGTGCTCCTCTAACTGACTCCAGGACATCCTTAATCAAAGACAATGGATAGTGGTCTTGATGGTGACTTTATTCAAGCCTCAGATATCTTTAAATGGCTAAAGATCTTTGTTCTTCTTGGGTACGAAGAAGAGGGGTGCCCCGGCTGGTGACGAGGATCGAGTGATAAGACCACTCTGAAGGTTTTCTTTGAGATATTGTTTAAGGGTTTCCTTCTCGGGCTCAGTGAGAGAGGTATTGTTGAGTTCTTTGGTTTCTGAAATATTTCAGCAGATTTTTGGTAGTGACTAGGTACGCCTTGGACAGAGTTAACAGTAGCTACCTTTCTTATCATGGGTATTACTTTTGGAGACCAGTATTCTTCAGTAGTGTAACAGAATTGTTGGCAGAAATGCAACAATAGGGAGAAGGTCCTTGTCTCCCAATTGGTATACGGAATATGTATGATCCGTCAATGTAAAATCATGACATGGCTGGGTGAGGTGATCAGGTCGAAGGACAAGTGTTCTTGGTGTTTTCCAAATGTTAGCTGTAATAACGGTGTTATGTCTTTGACTGGTCCAGAAATAAGGGGGGTTTCGTCCACTGTATGTACCTGTTCCGAGATCTTCTTGGGAAGACAATATATTTGTCTCTCCATAGCCCATTCTTCATCCAAATACATTCAGCTGGCACCACAATCTAACAATGCTAGTATAGTCTCTTCCATACCATTAGGTAACCTTAAAAGCAAAGGCAGAAGTAATAGAAAAGTGGAAGTTTCTTTCGAGGTGCAAATTGAAGTGATTTCAGACCATCCCGTCCTCCCCCTTCTCACAGAGTTGTGACTTTCGTCTCTCCAGTCGACGTTCATTGAGGCGATGTTTAATTGATAATGCCAAGTCCATTAACTCAGTCATAGTATCTGCAAAAGGTGAATATACCAATTCATCTTTAATTTCTTCTTGCAGACTCTGCGGAAAAGAGAGACTAATGTTCGTTCCACCCAAGTGGTCTCCGCCGCCAGATGCCTAAAGCATGTAATGGATGTTACACACGGCTTCTTCTGCTGAGGTCTCCAGACCAGGTCTCTCAAACATTAATTTAAAGGCAACAAGAAAGGACGCTTAATTTGACAGTCGAGGATCTTCGTGGGTACCAATGGTGTTGCACATGCTAATGCAGGACAGGACAAGGCGCTAATCAGATACCCAACTTTCGTTAGCCTTAGCATTGCCACAAGGCTACACCATAACTAGATGTGACTGACAAAATAAAAGGGGGGCAGGGAAGCCATAGTAACTAAAAACGCTTTAAGAATAGATACATTAGACTCTTGTTCCTCACTCATGCAGGATATCTTAATCTTTCAACTAAAAGTGCCAAACGGCATAACCTGGAAGGAAGCCTTTGTCTACCGCCCGCCTGACGGGAAGGTCTTCAGCGTCATGTTGTTGGAACATTTGGCTCCCAATATCCTGGCGGCGGATCATCTCCTGCTTCTAGGGAATCTTTAACTTTTATATAGACATCCAAACAGATCTGGACACTACCCAACTACTAAATTTTAAATAACAAGAGCAACCCATATGTCCTTGTGAGCTGGGCAAGTACAGAAGCACAAAAACAATATTCACAAGGAACTCATTTATCACGAACCGTACAAAATCTGCAACTAGAATAGTTGCTCCGATTTAATCATAGTTACATTTCTGTCTATTCATTTATGACCCTCCATTCAGTCACAGTGTAGTTTAGTATCACAGTTTGTATACAACTTTGCGTATTTCATTTACTTGAAAAAATCCCAACAAACCTTCAATTATAGATATACCTTACTTCAGTCGAAGAAGGTACGTTTATTAAGCAGTTATAGTCTGTACTACAGATGTATTTACTTAGACATAAGTCATTAAAATATTAGCATTTAGTTGCACATTCCAACCCTACCCAACTACTATCAGATATGGAGTCCCTTGGTCTCCACTAACTGATAGCCGGCTCCACCCATAGAGGAAGTCATGCACTAGACCTAGGGCTAGATGTAGGTAAAAAGGTTTTACCGATTCTAAAATACCGAATTTTACAGATTCGGTATTTTAGAATCAGTAAAACCTTTGTAGGTAATTATTCGGTATTTTTTACCGAATCGTTAAGATTCGGTAATTACCGAATCGGTATTTACCGATTCGGTAATTGCCATTCCTTCCTATGGGCCTGGAGGCCCATAGGAATGAATGTCAATTACCGAATCGTTAAATACCGATTCTGTAAAATTGTGAAATAGTCAAGGGTGGCAAGGTGTCACTTTGACACCCTATTGCACCCCTGATTAGTGCTTGTGTGCATGTATGTGTGCCACATGGCACAGGTGTAAATGCACATATTTGCATTTACATAGGAATTCGTTATTTACCACCAACTAATAGTTGGTGGTAAATAACGAATCCTTAAAGCCCTGTACCACTGTTTACAGTGCTACCTACATTTCAAAATATAGATTCGGTAATTTTACCGAATCGGTAAAATTACCAAATCGGTAAAATTACTGAATCGGTAAAATGACCAAATCTGTATTTTTTTGATGCCTTACATCTCAGTATCCAAATACCGGTCGGTAACGGCTGAAAATCGGTATTTTCGGCCGTTACCGACCTGTATTTGGCTACCTACATCTGGCCCTTAATCTTTGCTGAGGAGGGCACCGTATCAGCAGACACTTCCATAGAGCAGGCATGGACCGACCATCTCTCTGTTAATTTTAATTTAGATAGCAAGGTCAACAAAGTGACTCACAACCATAAATCTAAACTCACAAGACATTGGAGGAAGGTGAGGCCTTCCACACTTCATCCTGTCTTTAGTCCTCTATCTATTGTGCACTACAACAATATTAATCTGGCCTTGACAGCCTTTGAAGCTTCACTTGTACATGCCTTTGACTCCATTGCACCACTAAGAAAACCTAAGTCTTGAGGAGAACATCCCTGGCTCAATGATATTCTGAGGCATTAAAGAAGGAGAAAACCAGAGTAAGGAGACAGGAATGGATCTGGAGGAAGGACAAAACAAACGAGGGCAAGCAAGCCTATAAAAGCGCCCTGAGAATGTACCCCAAACACTGTAATATTTAAGAGAGAATTAACTGCAAAAATGTACCTAGGGGGGTGTTTATAATCCTTAAAGAATTTACAAACCCTTAGAACGGGAATCAAATGATTCCGACATTACAAGAGCACTGTGATAATCTTGAAGCCCACTTTAAACAAAAAAATATATTATCTATAACACAGTCTCAAACCCAGTAGGTTTCATTACTCAGGAGTCCAATAACTGAGGATCAGACCTTAGCCAGTATAATTTCGATAAAATCAGGGGCCACCAGAGACCCAGCACCTCCTCAGGTGAGCATCACTTTAGCCCCTACTCTGTGCAACTCACTTACAGATGTATGTAATCTCTCCCTAAAATTGGCTAGCATACCCTGTAAATGGAAGGCAACATATATTAAGCCCCTTTTAAAAAAGCCACAGCTGACCCCTAAAACTTTGCAAACTATTGACTCAATTTCTCTTCTCCCTTTTTATTCGAAAATCTTAGAATCCGTAGTGAATGCCCAGCTATCATCATATATGGAAACTAATCACCTACTCGACAATTCCCAATCTGGCTTTCGCACCTCACACAATACAGAGGTTGCACTTGTGGAGGTCACAGACACTATCAAACAGGCACTAGGGATCACCGACCATGTTAGTTCTTTTAGACCTCACTGCCGCATTTGATACCATCTCCCATCAGATCTTAGTACATAGACTCTGGGAGTGCGGAATCAGAGGCAAAGCACTGGAATGCTGGTTAACTTTCTGTCAGAACGTACAGGCCAGGTACAGTTGGGCGAGTATTCATCAGCTCTGTTATATATTGTCAAAGGGTTGCCACAGGGCTCAATCCTGATCCCGACACAGTTTAATTTGTATATGGCTCCCTTGGCACAACTGATTAGATCATATGGTTTTGAAACTATCTCCTATGCTGATAACACTCAATTGATCATCACCATGGACCATGACCTCACCTTGACCAAAACGAGATTTAAAAATTGTCTACTGACAATAGCCTTGTGGATGTCCAAGAACTGCCTTCAACTGAACATGAACAAAATTGAGATTCCCCTGTTTGGGAAGGCGAAGACAGCCTAGGCAGAGGAATGGTGGCCTCCTGTGCTAGGAACTTGGGAATAATGATGGATACAAGCTCTCCATGAAGGAGCATGTCAAAACACTGCCTGGTACCTGTTTTGGCATTCTGCGAACCCTCAGAAAGGTTTTTCAATGGACACCTCTGCAGGTTAAGAAGACACTGGTACAAGCACTATTAATGAGCCACCTGGATTACGACAATGCCCTCCTGGTGGGGAGTAGTGAAGGACTGTTGGCCAGGCTCCAGGTAGTGCAGAACTCAGCCGCTAGATTGATACTAAATCTTCCTCCTCGCTCCCCCTCCGAGCCCTCTCTATATTCTCTTCACTGGCTCCCAATTAAGAAACGTGCCCTTTTCAAACTTCTCTGCCTGGTATGCAAGACCTTGTAGGGGAAGGACCCTCTTTATTTGAGGCAGAAACTACAACCATATATCCCGGCGAGGTAAGTCATGTCGAGTGACTGACTGCTTCTATGCCCAAAACGCGCCAGAACAACGAGGCACTGAGGCAGCACCTTCTCATTCCAGGCCCCCTACCATTGGAATAGGCTACCTTTATCTTTTCGAGCATGTACAGATTTTGCTACATTTAAAAAACTCCTGAAAAGCTGGCTTTTCTCTCAGTAGTCGAATCTCTTGATGCTCCCACATTGCAATGGAACCTAGAGATACTGGTAGGGATGATTTGTGAGCCTAACAAATGTAACTAATAATAATAAAAAAGTTCTATCCAAAGAAAATTAAGAAGGACGAAAGGCAAAAAACACAGTTAATGAATCCAAAACTTACTTCAGCTTGTTCAGATCTCCAGAATAACGGGGAGTGTAGGTAGAGACCACGTGCACATCAGACGTCGTTGCTGCCAATACATGGTGTAAGGCTATGTCTTCTTCTCATAGTTGTTGAAGTTCTCGAGCTTGTTGATGAACCATCTGTACTAACACCTGTGCCGTTTCCACTGACCCTTCGGAAGGGGGCGACTGCGAAAGATCTATGGTACCAGGATCAGTGTGGGCTTTGGGTGTTGCAATCTGTCATGTTTGGAATCTTTCTTACCGGTCTTGAGATGTTGGAACGGTTCCCGGCTTCGGTTCTTGTAAGTCCTGGTTGTCCGAGATATGAACAACCCTTTCCGGTAGCCACAGTGCTGCCAACAGTAAGAACCCTGAGCAGCCAGTGCCTTCCAGAAGGATTCCCAAGAGGAAAGAAACCCATAGGAAAAAACCTCAGATGACGAGGAGACTCCAGAAACAAAGGAGAAAGCAAGGAGCAAGAAAAACACAGAGAGACCGGAAGCTCTAGATTGAGCAGTAGGCTACAGGAAGCCAAACTGGAACTGGAGGCACTAAAGGAAACAAGCATTTGCAATGCAATAGGTCTCGCATTTATGTGAGCGTAAGCTATTGGCATTGTAAATGACAATGCGTTTTATTTATGTTTCAAAAAGCAAAACATAAATAAAAGGCATTGTCATTTACAATGCCAATAGTTCAAACTCGCCTAAGTGCCAGACCTGTTGCATTGCAAATGCTTGTTTTTGTTTAGCTGTGCGCGTGCTGCATGCGGTATTTACACAGTGAAAACGCTGATGGGTTCCACAGCTGGGTCAGCGAGTGGAGGATTTTAAGGCTGTTTTGTCCAGCAGCGTGGCCTTTTCCTGAAGCATTCTCTGAGATAAGTTGGGTCTCTAGTTCTTTGTTGTATCTCTCTGTTCACTAGCCCTTCAGCTGTGTGCAAACACGTAGTACATACAGAGCAAACAAAGAGCATGTCATTCTAAAATGGGCATAAAAACGTACTAATTTTTTACTCCTGCCTGCTGTGGTGTAACCATCCTCATCAGAACATCAAATTTGACAGTTTGGGTCGTGAATGTAGAGGCTCAAAACTATTCAGTCTTTCCTGCTGGTGTCTGGTCTCTAAATACAAAGTGAGGGATGGGAATAAGGTGAAGGCCTTTTATGTCAGCAGTTTTTAGTACACTGGTGGAGTGCGGCTCCTGATGTGAAATCCTTCATTGCAGTAAAGGTGTTGTGTTGACTTTTGTGATCCCTATTACTTCTGTTCTAGCTGTCAGGACTATATACTAGAATCTCTTCTCCCGCTAAGAGAGCAGAGCCGATGTTTTCACCTTTCAATTACTTCAGAATGTTGAAGGGCACCAAATCGCCTACGAACTCTGTCTTTGTTCTCAAGATTTTTGGGGCTTACATAAGTATAAACAAGCACGCAAGTTGTGCGCGTGCCACAGCGAGACAACTGTTTTGCATTATCGGGCACGGTAATGCAAAACAGATGTCGGGCCTGTGGGTAACCGACACCAATAGGCCGTGGGCGGAGCAATGCACCCGCCTTTGGCCAATTGCGTGCTGTCTTTGTTAAAAAGACGCACGCAAAGGCCAATAGCGTGGGCCAAAACAAAAAGCACACGTATGAGCGTGTGCGATTCCAAATGTTAGTTTTGAAACCCCTATGTTAAGTCTATCGCTGGGCGAGCAGTGCTGCACACTGCAAGGCTAGGCGCGAGACCTAAAAAGAGAGGATAGCTTGCCGCATGCTGTGCTTAAAACATGTACACTGATGGCCTACTTGTCACTGTGGAACCGTTGAACCACACTTGCTCGTGTAAGGACTATAAGGAAACTCTAGTTCATAAGATCAGCCTCCGCATCCACTCGGCAGTGCTCAACCCTCACATACACACAGCACATGCTTTTCCGGTTGCCTGTTCTAGCCGGGAGATTGTCCATGTAAATCACAATGGGATTTCTGACACATCCATTTTTTTGTTTTAACAATTGCATAAATGAAGCTTTCCCTTTTCAGTTTTTTTAGGCCAATAGAACAGCAGTGATGCCATGTGCATCCTATGTAGTTTTGCAGTAGAAAGCGTGGGACTTTTAGGTTCAGGTCATTTACATAATCTAGCCACAATATTACAAGGGTGAGACTGGATTGTAGTTTTTGATGGGACCCAGGTAAAGCATGATATGTGTCTGTATTATGTGGAACGTACTTCTAGTGATTTCATTAATCTAGCATACGTTTGACTGTATGATCACTGCAAGTTTTTTTTTTATTTCAACAAAACCAAAAAAGTGTGCTCAGAATATTCTACACTTCAGAGTCCATAAGTGACAGGTTACGCCATACTCCATACTCCATTCTGTCATGGCCGATATTAACCAGTGCAGCATAGATGAATATGGGGCTGAAATTCCACAAGAATTGCCAGAGCCAGCTCTGATCAGGACAGGCTAGATCAGAGGTCTTCAATCTGTGGGGCGCGACCCCCAGGGGGGTCGTGGAGTCCTGGGAAGGGGGTCGCAGATTCTGTTGGAGCGTGCAGCAGTTCCTGGCGTCAGGCTGATTGAGGCCGGGTGATCACGGTGGAGGCCTAATTCACGCCTCATTAACAAGTAAAGGTCTTCTGAAGACCTGTGAAGTACTCGGGTGTGCCTTTCTGTGTGTCCCGAAGCTGTTTCAGCCGGGCTCACTTACACGTGCTGGGGAGTGGGGGGGGAGGTGGGGGGGGTGTCTGGGGGAGGAGGCTGTAGCCCTTTGAGTTCAATCAATGGACTTAGCTGTGGGGTTTATTTTTATTTTTAACGTTTTATATAGCGCTAGCTTAACCAGTAGGTATCAGAGCGCTTTACAAACACACATAGCAAACAGCAGAAGGACATTACAGTCATTGGTTCAAGTCCCACATACCTGGCGCCTGTGCAGGAGAAATGTGCCTGAAACTGTTCTTCACCGTGAGGTGTTTATACAGCCTGTCTGCCCCCCCCCCCCCCCCCCCCCCCAAGCAGGGAAGCACAGAGATGCCCTCCCATGAGAGAGGAAGAAGGAAGAAGACACAGAGAGATACTGACCCCACCCCCATGAGAGAGGCACAGAAAAGGTGGGTGGATGAAGGATGAATGTATGTGTGGATGGAAGGATGAAGGGTGGGTGGATGGATGGATGGATGGATGGATGGAAGGAAGGATGAAGGATGGATGGGTGGATGTAAGGATGAATAGATGGATGTGTGAAAAGGTGGGTGGATGAATGATGAGTGGATGGATGTAAAGATGAAAGGGTAGATGGATGGATGAAGGATGAATGGATGGATGTGTGAAAAGGTGGGTGGATGAATGATGAGTGGATGGATGTAAAGATGAAAGGGTGCATGGATGGATGAAGGATGTATGGATGTGTGAAAAGGTGGGTGGATGGATGGATGAAAGGGTGGGTGGGTGAATGATGAGTGGATGGATGTAAAGATGAAAGGGTGGATGGATGGATGAAGGATGGATGGATGTGTGAAAAGGTGGGTGGATGGATGGATGAAAGGGTGGATGAATGATGAGTGGATGGATGTAAAGATGAAAGGGTGGATGGATGGATGAAGGATGGATGGATGTGTGAAAAGGTGGGTGGATGGATGGATGAAAGGGTGGGTGGATGAATGATGAGTGGATGGATGTAAAGATGAAAGGGTGGATGGATGGATGGATGAAGGATGGATGGATGTGTGAAAAGGTGGGTGGATGGATGGATGAAAGGGTGGATGGATGAAGGATGTATGTATGGATGGATGTGTGAAAAGGTGGGGGATGAATGATGGGTGGATGGATAGATGGATGGATGAAAGGGTAGGTGGATGGATGAAGGATGGATGGATGAAAGGGTGGATGGATGAAGGATGTATGTATGGATGGAAGGACAAAAAGGTAGATGGATGAAGGATGGATGTATGGGTGGATAAAAGGTTGCATGGATGAATGATGGATGCATGGATGGATGTGTGAAAAGGTGGGGGGATGAATGATGGGTGGATGGATGGATGAAAGGGTGGGTGGATGAAGGATGGATGTATGGATGAAAGGGTGGATGGATGTATGGATGGAATAATGAAAGGGTGGATGGAGGATGGATAGGTGAAATGGTGGATGTATGGATGGAAGGATGAAAGGGTGGATGGATGAAGGATGGATGTATGGATGGATGGGTAAAAGGTTGCATGGATGAATGATGGATGGATGGATGTGTGAAAAGGTGGGTGGATAATTAGATGGGTGGATAGGTAAAGGATGGACGTATGGATGGAAGGATGAAAGGGTGGATGGATGTGTGAAAGTGTGGGTGGATGAATGATGGATGGATGGATGTGATGAGGTCTAACAGGCGCATTTATGGTTGTCGATAGTTGTTGATGATGAGGAGTACCAGTTTCTAGAATCTTTTGTCGTAAGGGGGTCCTTACGCCTAAAAAGGTTTTACAAGGGGGTCTCGGCATCAAAAAGTTTGAAGACCTCTGGGCTAGATGGATGCTATACCATCTCGATGAGCCTCATGAAACATGTCTGGACTGGCTAACTAGCACCAGAATAAATGGGAACTACCACATGATTCAGTTGCACGCAGAAAATTGCCATCAATCCTCCTAACCAAACCACACAATACAAAGAGGACACGCACCTCAAGGTTGGTGAGATCTGCCACATGTGACTTGCATCATGGAGGACTCTCTAACTCTGTTAAAGCGTATCCCATCCTTGTAGGTTCCTCTCCTCGCCTAATTCAATATTGGACAACAATAATGTGCTTTGGCTCCCCAAAATAGGGTGTGAAGTGCTATACGGTTGAATACAATACAATACTTACAGGTACTATACTTTAGTTTGATTGGGTTTAGCTAGCATTCGTGCAATATGTGCAGTGGCACAGGGTTGTAAGAAATTAAGTGATGCCACCTCTCCCGAATTACGTCTTTTACTACAAAATTAGGGGGTAAGGCAGACTCTTTTCTTTGGCCTATGTTAAGGTGCATTGCACCTTTGTTGCTCCAAGTCGCCAATCACACAGGCACTGTATTTATTCATTTTTATATAGCAAAGACCAGAACTTTCCAGAAGTCAGAACACTGCGTAAGACATAATAAAGAGATGTAGGCGAGAGGGAAAGATAACTGGGTGCTTGATGTTGATGATGGTTATCGAGGAAAACATACTGGACTCACCTTGAATAGATTGCTTTGAAAGTTGACTACAGGTGGTAGCCAGGGTTTGGTCTGTGGTAATGTCTCCTGATCTGTCTGGTGGCTCTACAGGACACTCTGGTGGAAACCTGACCTGGCAGAGCCCCCAAAACACCATGGCATTCACAAGGATTCCCTTTCCAAGAGTGCACCGCCACTACAGAGAAAAGGGGAATCCACTCACAATAGCATTCATACACCTGGTATCAGCAAAAGTGTCTCGGGGATATCCCCTTTTTTCGAGTAGTGCGCAACCAAGGGAAGTTAATCCACTGGATTATCTTTGGGTGCAGGGGTGATGGGAGCCATCTCATCCATTCTTTTGGCTCAAAGAATCTCCAGAGACTGCTGTGGCGTCCCGCGTCTGGCTAGGATGATCCACCAGATTCCATAAGCCCCCAGGAGGTTCAGCCTGTAGACTACCACCAGCTTTGATCCTGCAGACCTCACCTCCATCCTCTTGCCTCACGAGGCCACCTAAAAAGCTGACGTCTAACACGGCCATCAGGTTCTTACATAGCTTGCTTTTGGAAACCAGCTGCCATTGGACGGAATTACAATACTTGCGTCTGATTGTCGGCATCCTTGTCTCTTAATGGACAGCTGGTGGTGGTACGTTGGTGGAGAGAGGCTACCACCTTCCCAAGTCAAGTTCAATATCTGGGCCAAAGTTTAGGTCGCACGTTTTTTCTAAATGTTCAAGCTCTTTTTGTAAAATACAGATGGTGTAATACTTGGATACATTTAATTGGTTTCAAAAATGTTGTTTACTTCAGAAATATGTTTCCTCCTACTGACATCGCTCTGTCCTCTACCCTGCTCATGCCCATCAACCTATCACCCTCTGCGCGTGTCTTGTGTGTTTTTAGTTGAGTTTGCCACAGTGATTGTGAGGGAATATCAAGTTCACACCTCGCCAGTCTTACTGACCCTCAAACCTGCCAGCTTTGTGCAAGAGGAGACTCAACTGCAGTGGGTTCGGGGAGGTTCTGGGCTTTCAGCCTGACCTGTTGATGGCTGCGCCATTGGTGTATTCATAACTTTCCATAAAAAGATGTTTAAGTCGCTTATCTCCTTTTCACCAGCAAAATCAGCCGGGTTCTGTTTTATTATCTCGTGCTGGAGAAGTTGAAACTGACACTAGAGATTGTTATTTTAGTGTTTTTTTTTTCTTAGCCTGGACTGAGCCCAAGCCAGTGTGCAAGCTACTTACAGAGTTTACTGAATGCATTACATAAACTGCCACGTGGCTTCATGTCATGTGTGACAGCCTGCCACTCCTGGCTTATGCCAATAGCACTTGGAATGCTGGTTTCTGAGAATGATAGTAATGTTGAGGGCCGACCTTTACCATGAGCAAGCTAGGCCCACCCCCGGGCATCGCGCAGATCATGCCAGTGAAGCCTGCTCTTAATTCATGGTATCCTCCAGCAACCTGTGCATTCTATGAATCCCTCATCTCCTCTCCTTCTTCTTTACTCCCCAATTCTTCTCCTGCCCTCCCACCAGACCATTCTTCCCCCATTTGATGATATTGGGTGTGAAAGAGCCAGATGAGGATATTCTGGGAACGTGGGGGAGGAACGGGGAGATGTGTGCTCATGGCAGGGCCCGGCATTGCTTTGACTCCATCAGCCTTGGACTGGCCTGTGCTCACCAACAAGCCACCCAGAAACGTACTACCTGAGCCTATATCTGGGTACCTTTATTAAACATAACAGCTTTTTGCATAAACTATGCATGGTCAGCTAACCTCAGATAACCCAGTGTGTTGATTCTCCCTATCTTATTCTGCCAAACACCCCACTACAACCTGTGCTTAATTTGAGCAGGTGGTTTCCTGTACTCGGCACCGACACTTAATTGTGAGCACTGGCTCTGGTGACAGTCCACCACATGGCAGCGCTGTCTGTCTAATTTTGAGATGAGGACAACAACCGTATTTATTAAGTTAATATACATTAAAAATGAATAATACTGGCCGCTCACGCTATTATTATAGCTTAAGGTGGCCAGGAATAGCCTGAAATGTCCTATTATTAGCGGGTTTGTATCGCGCTAGGATCATCTCCCGGAGGAGTATCTCCGCGCCTTTGAGAAACCTTTCAGCTTGTAACAATAGGTAGGCAGATGGTAGTAATTAATTAGGAAATAAAAAGGTTTTTAACTGTTTCCTAAATAGGAGATACTCCTGACAGAGTCTCAAAGAGAGAGGAAGGCTGTTCCACAATCTTGGTCCGGCAATGGACAAAGCTCTTCCACCTTGTCTGGTCTTTCTGGCTCTTGGAACTTGTAAAAGACCTTGTTCACTGGATCTCAAGGATCGAGCGGGCCTATAGAGAGAGAATCTATTGTTTAGATACTCTGGGCCTTTGTTCTGGAGACTTTTATGTATAGTGCATCCTATCTTGTATTTCACCCTTTGTTTGATAGGCAACCAATGTAGGGTGTTCAGGAGAGGCTTCGATGGTGTGCGGGGAGGCTGATTTAGGACAAGACGGGCCGCCGTATTCTGGACTACCTGCAATCTCGCAATAACTCCCTCGTTGGCTGACAGGAGCAGCCCGTTGCAGTAGTCCAGTCGACTCAGTATAAGGGCCTGCACTAACGTTCTCCTAGTTGTGTCAGGGAGCAAGGGGAAGACTTTCCTCAGCATGGCGATCACATGGAAGCATGAACCCACTACTTGATTGCTGTTTTGTTTTAAAGAAAGTTCCTGGTCCAGTCGTACACCGAGATTTTTTACCACCTGCTTTGGCTCTGGGACTGGGCCGAGGTCTTGCGGCCACCAGTCAGGTGACCATAGGAGCTTTGCCTCACCGAACAGCATCACTTCCGTTTTTGCCACATTGCATTGCAGGAAGTTTGATGCCATCCAGTGGGCTACTGCCTTCATCCCCAAGGAAAAAGAGTTCCTGACCGTATCCGTAAGATGTTTAAACGGGAAGAGGAGTTGAGTGTCATCCGCGTATGACATAGGGATGAACCCATGGGATCTCATGATGTTAGCCAGGGGGGCCACATAGATATTAAACAGGGTCGGGCTTAAGCAAGACCCCTGTGGCACCCCCTTTGAGATCCCCAACTCCTCTGACCGGTAAGCACCCAAGGTGACAGTCTGGGTGCGGTCGGTCAGGAAACTCCTCAGCCATGCCAGAGCTACACCTTCCAGACCGATGTTAGCAAGTCTGGTGGTCATGATGTCATGAGACACGGTGTCGAACGCCGCAGACAGATCCAGCAGAACCAGGATGACGGAATAACCCCCATCCTGGTACATACGTAGATCGTCTGCGACTGACAGCAAGGTGGTCTCGGTGCTGTGTCTCGGCCTGAAGCCCGACTGAGAGGGATCCAGTCCCTGTGTCTCCTCAACAAATCTGGACAGATGTCCATTAACGAACTTCTCCATCATCTTGCCCATAAAGGGGAGGAGAGAAATGGGTCGCAGGTTGGCAAGATCCGTCCAAGGAATGGTGGTATTTTTCCTTAGCGGTCTTACCAATGCCCGTTTCCAATCTCTCGGGACTTCTCCCGTGCTTAGAGACAGATTGATCAGTTTCTTTATATCTGGACCAAGAATATCAGCCAGCATAGGCATGATCCGGGCGGGAACAGTATCCTGCGGACTACCGCTCTTGATTACTTTAATAAGGGAGGTGACTTCTTCCAAAGAAATAGGGGGAAAGTTTTTTAAACGATTGGCCAGTGTGTTCTGCTGAATACTGTTATGAGGGAGGTTATTAGGATCGGCCACTTCCATAGATTTAGTGGCTAATATCTTAGCATAAATCGTGTCAATTTTATTCATAAAAAAGGAAGAAATCCTATCACATAATTCTTGGGAAGCAATCTCCGCCGTTTCGCATGCTACAGGCTTGGTAAAAGTTTGCAGAATTTGAAAAAGAACTTTGGAGTCCTTCCCAGCCTCTGCAAGTTGCATCGCAATGTGGCTTTTCCGAGCCAACCTTATTGCCTTATAATAGGATCTAAGGGATGATAAGTAGCATTGTTTATCCTCCGGCTTCCGAGAATGTCTCCACACTTTTTCAAGCTTCCTGGTCTTTTGTTTCATGTGTCTCAGGTCTTCGGAGTACCAGACTTCTTGTCTGGCTGCTTGGCGGGGTTTATACATTTTAAATGGTATGGTGTCATCAATTGCTTCATTTATGGCATTTGTAAAGCGATAGAGCTCAGTTGGCATTATTCCCTCATGCTCATTAATTATAGGGGCTTGATAAGCCTCTCGAAAGGTGTCCTGTGTAAGTTTGTGCCATGGTCTTCTTTTGGTCGGCAAGGCAGTCGGTACACTTGATTTACACATGGGCTTAGTATAAAATTTTAAAATATAATGATCAGTCCATTCTGCTTGAATGGGGGATGGGCACATATTTAAAAATGAGTTGGAGAACACCAAGTCCAACGTATGGCCTGCCTCATGTGTAGGTCCCTGGTTCATTTTTTTCAGACCTAGATGTTCCATATCAGTGAGAAGTGTTCTGGCCTCCATGCAGGTCTCCAGTTCACTGTGGAAGTTGAAATCCCCAACTAATAGGAAAATCTGATTGTTTGAGATGAATGGAGCCAGGACCTCCATAAGTGTGATCGAAAAATCCACACTCGAGCCAGGGGGTCGATATAAAATCGCACCCCTTCTGTTCTCCCCGGAAGTGGAGCTAAGTTTGAAAATCATTAATTCCATCAGGGGAGTGCTAATTTCCTCCAATGTCGTAACAGTTAGATCCTCCCTATATACGATTGCTATTCCTCCACCTGTTTTATATGGGCGGTCCAGTCTAGAGATCTTATAGCCCATCGGGACACCCAAAGTAACAGCTGGGGCAGAATGAGGCTTGAGCCAGGTCTCCGTTAAAAAACAGAGATCAGGCTTCTCTGTAGATATCAGGTCCCACACCTGAGAAGCATGCTTTGATAGTGAACGTACATTGCATAACAAGTGTTTGCTTCCTATGGGATTGGAATCCTTGGTAGTCTTTACTGGGCCGGTATTAGATATTAGACAAGACATTGCGGGTGACACTCGCAAGGGGCTCTTGGCCACTAACTCAGAGCTGAAATGTATAGAACAAATAGGGCAAGTAAAAGAGCCTTCTAATTTAGATGGGAGGGTAACGGCACATGTATAGGGCATACTGGGACGTAAATCCCATAGTACCTTAGATGGATATATGATGCGGGCGGCATCAGGAATCCTCGTAGAGATTGATAAAACAGCCATGGTACCCCGCCCCTAGCCCCGTCCAGGCACGGACGGGCACAGACGGGCTTCTCTCTGGCTTGTCTCAGGCGCGTCCTCAGGCACTCCCCTGCGCGCGACCGCTGCGCGCTCAGAGCGACGAGAGGGCTAAATAGCCCCTCCTTGTGGGAGGCTAGACCGCTACCTGATCCACTAGCGGAAGTGAGGAAGTTTGTCAGGCTCTTACCTGTCCGCCCTCCGCTCTACGGCAATAATTGCCGAGTCGGACCGGGGCGGGCAGGCTACAACATCGAGCACTGACTGCAGAGTGCAGGAAAGTATTTAAAATCACCCCCAGTACACTACATAGCATGCGCACAGAATCTTATTCTATGTGCAGGTCAAGCGGATGGTTTTCAGATCAACCAGACGACGTAATTAAAATGTATTTAAAATCCTGATTGCAGACAGTTAATACCTCGTTCCTATGTACCTGACCTGGTACAGGCTGACTGTCCTCGAGTAGAACGGGTAGACACTGCCACTGTCAACCCTATCCACGGACAGCGCGCAGCTCCTCGCTGCCTAAATAGCCCCTCCTTGTGGGAGGCTAGACCGCTACCTGATCCACTAGCGGAAGTGAGGAAGTTTGTCAGGCTCTTACCTGTCCGCCCTCCGCTCTACGGCAATAATTGCCGAGTCGGACCGGGGCGGGCAGGCTACAACATCGAGCACTGACTGCAGAGTGCAGGAAAGTATTTAAAATCACCCCCAGTACACTACATAGCATGCGCACAGAATCTTATTCTATGTGCAGGTCAAGCGGATGGTTTTCAGATCAACCAGACGACGTAATTAAAATGTATTTAAAATCCTGATTGCAGACAGTTAATACCTCGTTCCTATGTACCTGACCTGGTACAGGCTGACTGTCCTCGAGTAGAACGGGTAGACACTGCCACTGTCAACCCTATCCACGGACAGCGCGCAGCTCCTCGCTGCCTAAATAGCCCCTCCTTGTGGGAGGCTAGACCGCTACCTGATCCACTAGCGGAAGTGAGGAAGTTTGTCAGGCTCTTACCTGTCCGCCCTCCGCTCTACGGCAATAATTGCCGAGTCGGACCGGGGCGGGCAGGCTACAACATCGAGCACTGACTGCAGAGTGCAGGAAAGTATTTAAAATCACCCCCAGTACACTACATAGCATGCGCACAGAATCTTATTCTATGTGCAGGTCAAGCGGATGGTTTTCAGATCAACCAGACGACGTAATTAAAATGTATTTAAAATCCTGATTGCAGACAGTTAATACCTCGTTCCTATGTACCTGACCTGGTACAGGCTGACTGTCCTCGAGTAGAACGGGTAGACACTGCCACTGTCAACCCTATCCACGGACAGCGCGCAGCTCCTCGCTGCCTAAATAGCCCCTCCTTGTGGGAGGCTAGACCGCTACCTGATCCACTAGCGGAAGTGAGGAAGTTTGTCAGGCTCTTACCTGTCCGCCCTCCGCTCTACGGCAATAATTGCCGAGTCGGACCGGGGCGGGCAGGCTACAACATCGAGCACTGACTGCAGAGTGCAGGAAAGTATTTAAAATCACCCCCAGTACACTACATAGCATGCGCACAGAATCTTATTCTATGTGCAGGTCAAGCGGATGGTTTTCAGATCAACCAGACGACGTAATTAAAATGTATTTAAAATCCTGATTGCAGACAGTTAATACCTCGTTCCTATGTACCTGACCTGGTACAGGCTGACTGTCCTCGAGTAGAACGGGTAGACACTGCCACTGTCAACCCTACTTGTAGCCTACTTGTAGGGTGCAATGGTTAGTAGTTTTGCTGGCACTGTCATTGGCAGAGCTCGCAGGGGCAATGTGTGAGGCAAGCTGCAGTGGCTTTCCGAGAAGGCCCTGGCACTTAGTTTTTACAAATTAAACACTGACTACAACCACATGCTCAGTCAATCCAGCTATAAGAAGAGCAATAGCCCCCCCATGCAACATGTGATCTGACAAGACCTTTGCTCCAAGATATCTCCACCACTGACACAAACCCAGCAGCCGCACCCTAAAACACCTACAGACCGCATTCTGATCTAACTGCGAGCTGGCAAAGCTCCCTCTCTACCATGAACACTACGGGGGAAATCAGTGCTGCTCACCAATCCGCTGATCTCTGGGCACCCACTGAATATCCGCTTGTGTTACTGGCCTCAAATCGGTTCTCTTTTGGAAGCTTGAGAAGCTTGTCTTACTTTATTGTTGCATAACAGGCATTATAGACCGGAGAGGTCGGATAGATCTTGATTTGTCAAGCTGGCATAAAGTGTTGTACAGATGTTTGTCGAGTATTTTTTCATCAAAGTGTAGGGGCACCACATCTGGTTTTGTCCAGGGGTTTAAGTTGGGGAAGGCCTTGCCCAGTGGCATCGGCTAGTAGGACAGGCCCAGAAGAAGTTGTCGCACAAGGCATAAAGCATCTTGACAGCTCCAATAATCTCTATTCCTTCATTCAAAACGCTCTGCTTTCAACCTTCTTATCTAAACAAGTAAACATGTGAAGCCCCTTGCTCCTGGTGCCTTTCTTATTATGTGTGGTTTTTATTAACTGACAAAATGCCACTGTCTCATTTAGGGTATTTTCAAACAAATGCAAAGCACAGAAGCCCAGATGCGTAATGTAACGTCAGTGTTCTGAGGTTCTGCCTCCCTCGCGCTGTGCTTGGATGCCTTGCAGATTCACACCGTTTCCAATAAAGTGAAGGTTTCAATTCTCGGGCCTATCCTATACGCCCTTGGACTATTTTCTATTGTAGTGTCTTGAGACTCTGCTTATATTTTGCGGCGCTACCCTGTCTTCCAACTCTCACAGCCATTTGGGAATCCTAACCTGTTTGAATGTTTGTTTTTGCTGCCCGTCCTCTCTGCGTAGATGTAATGTTCGGCATTGCTGTTCTTAATTATATTACTCAAGATATGTTTTATCGAAATGAGCAATGCCCCCACCTGAGTACCCTCTCAGGCCAAGTTCTTCAATTTCTGTGTTAGCTATGTGGCATAAAAATACACATCGAAAATGCCTGAATGTAGGTGCCAAAGTAGTTATTTATTCTGACATAATTCACAATCTGCTGCACTTCACGTGTCTGGTTAATGGCCCGTGGCTGTGCAAACTCATTAGTATACCCAGCGTGCGCCTCGCTCCTCACTTACTGAAAACTGTGACATGAAGAAACGGTTCACAACATCTCTTTCCTTCTTTCATTTAGTTGCTTCCCTGTGAAATGGATCCAAAAAAGAACCAGCGCGCGCCTCCCGCTGAAAAAAAAATAAAAAAACGGAATGGTAGAGGAGGTGGCAGAAGGGTGAGGGGAGAAAGGAGGGGTCTTGCGGCTGTTTCCCTTGCGGGAGCGAGCAGGACCCATATGGTGTCAAGCTCGCGCCCACAAGGGAATAGCCAAATGTGCACGCGTTGCATTCAAAGCAATACAACGCTTGCACGTTTTTGACTGAAAAACAGAATCCATTGCTAAAGGTCTTTTTCCTATGCAGCACGCAAAGACCTAAAAAGGAGTGCCAACAGAAGGAAGGGAACACTGAAACTGCAGCAAGGGCACCAACAGGAGTGAAGACACACCAGCAGGAACAAGGAGTGTTGTAACATAAGAAACAAAAAGGTTCTGTCCCTTTTATACACAAGAACAGGAAGTGATAAACAGGAACAGGAAGTGATAAAACAGGAAGGAGGCTGTTGCCATCTTGGATAGGGAAAGGAGTGAAGTGCAGTATAGGAGGGTCGCCATTTTAGTAAGGTAGAACAACCTTTCCCCAAGACCTTCTGGGAGCATGACTGTGGAGGAGGAGAAGGGAAAACAAGCATCAAGAAGGCCCCCAAGGGAGGACTTTATAGGATGCCACCATGAAAAAGGTAAGTGAAAGTGCCCCCAAAGTTATATCATAGGAAGACGCTGTCCCAATCAAGGAACTGCAGTGTTTCTAAAATGTCTTTTAACAACCGACGGGCCGCCGCGTAAGTCCATGGCGTGCCCGATATAAAAGGTAGTAGGTGTAACGGATGACACCGCAACTGCAAAATAGCAATAGTGGGCAGCAGTATTGCAATGTGACACGCTCGAGGAGGAGAGAGAGGCATCACAGGTTGCACTGCAGCCCGTGTGAAACAGGCAACATCGCTATTCGGCTAGTGACGCAACATTTGTTTTCTTTCACTATTGGAACTGTATTGACCTAACAATTTTGCAACCGTAACCTGACTGTATTGTAACTGTATCTCTATTTAATTTTTCAGCCATTAATGCTTAGCCCAATTCTTATTATTTCTGTCTCCTGTTTATTATGTGTAGCCCCATTTCAATACTGTGGTAATCTGTGCTGTTTCGCTTTGTTTGTTTTGGTCTAATCTTTGTTCAGCGAGCCAGCCCACCTCGCTGCCTGCTTTCCCGCCCATTTTGTCGCTCCTACCTACCACCACTCAGCTCGTCCAAGGACCTACTTAAAGGAGGCAGCAGCATATCCATGCACAGTGGGCTGACCACAGGCGCGCCAAAAGTAAGCATGTCTGTGCCAGTCCATGCCTGGACTGCACCCAGTGCCAGGAACCCTGACCTGCCTGCCACCCACAGATAATTTGCTGCCGAGCTCGGAACCCTGGACCCGAAATGCTGCAACAACCACTGCTACCTTATGAGCCCTCAATCGACAGTAGGACCATTTATGTGCCAGCACTATAACGTCTCCTGCAACTCTAGATCTCTCACCTGAACGGAAACCACCACCACAGCCTCCTCACTGACCACGACCACCCAGGAACTACTCCACTGCCTTCTGATCAACGGCAGGTCGCTCTGGAAACATGCCATCAAAATCCAGGATACCATCAGCTCCCTCACCTGACGTCATATTTATCAACAAGACCTGTTTTCACCTCGCCTCTGCTCCCGACATCACCACTGCCACTCCCAGCAGCTACAACATGGTTCACAAGAACAGCACCAACAAACACAGATGCGGTACCGCCATCATCCACAGAGAAGCCATCCCTTGCAACACCATGGAAGACTGCACCACACCGATCAAAGAACACCTCAAGTTCCAACTCCGTACCGACGGCAAAACAACCATCAAAGACACCCTTGCCTAAAGATACTCAGGACCTCGCCACACTTTTTGTAACACTATCCCTAACTCCCTCAACCCCTCATCATCAACTCCAAACACTACATCTTCCTTAGTGACCTCAATTTCCACCTGGACGACCTCAACGACACCAACACAGCCAACCTCCTGGAAAGTATGAGCAAAATCGGCCTCACCCAACTGGTAACCAAACCCACACATAGCGCAGAACCTATGCTCACTCCCATCTTCCTGCCAGTGACAGAATCAAGTACAGTTGTGTCACTGAACGCACCAGAATCGATCATGCCATCTTCCAGTTCACCATCACAGGATCCCCTGTCACCACCCCAAGCATCCCATCTCCTCCCACTACAGTTGGAGCAAAATATCAGAGAACCTGTGGACTGAAGGCCTCCATATCACCCAGCCTTAGCCATCACCAATGTCAAATAGGCTGTCAAGAATCTCTCCAGGATCACCAACTGTGCCAAGTCACCCCTATCAAACTGTCCACACTCAGGAGATCCACCATACAGGCAAGCTGGTATACTCTAGATCTCAGACCATTGAAACGCAAATGTACACATCTGGAAAGGAGATGGCACACCAACAAGGACCCTACAGACTGAGCCACCCTCAAGATATTCCTCAACAATTACCACCAACCTCATGAAGGACACAAAAATATGCACACTGGCTCACCGCATTGAAACCCGCGCCACTCACAGGAAAGACCTCTTCAACATCGTTAGAGAGTTCTCCAGCCCGTCTGCCACTGAGAGCACCATCACCCCATCCCAAGAACTCTGCCACACCCTGGGGAACTTCTTCCACAATAAGATATCCACTATCAACAAAAACTTCTAGCCCCAACCTACCGACCTCCACAGCCTCCTCCCTTCCATTACTGCCATTTCTGACCACCAGCTCACCACATGGGAACGGCTCACCACTCAAAACACCAAGGCCACCTACTGGAACACCCAAAAACACCTAGCCCCATCAGTTCTCCAACCTTGGAAGCGAGAAAATATCTCAACGTATCTATTACCATGGCCACCTTCCCCAAAGAATGGAAATAGGCAGAAGTCAAACTCCTCTTCAAGAAACCCTCTGCTGACCTCAGCGAGCCCAACGACTACTGCCCCATCTCTCTGCTCCTCTTTCCCCACATTGTCTTTGAGAAGGCCATCAATGCATGTTGGACAGGCCTCGTGAAGGGGCCGCTCCCTCCCTGCCTAATAAAGACCGAACACCGGCTCTCCCGGTGTCACCAGAAGAACCACCCCGGCAACCCACAGAAGCAACCCGCAACCCGTCCCCAACGGGACGCCTGCTCCCGAACACACCGACATCGGCCGGCCCGGGCCACCGTCAGCAGCATTGCCCCGGCCCAGCCGCCATCTTGGACACTGCACCACGAGGCCGCGTGGCCGCAGCTCGATCCCAACCCTGGGCCTGGCCAGGCCCCGACATCGAGGCACCACCATCCACCCAGGAGGTGAAGAGACCACTTGGCAGGTCAATGGGAGAGAGGAGTGTCGATGGCTCTCCCCCGCCAGGTGCCGATCGCCCCCAGCCTCCCCGGGCGCTGGCTCCACCCCCCTGCTGGGTGTCTGGACTCCCTCATCCCGGACCTCCCGACCTCCAAGAGCGAGGGCCCGGACATCAAGAGAGGCCAGACCTATAACTGGGGCAGCTCCAGAGCAGGAAGGCAGTTGTATCCTGGAGTCGAGAGACACCTTGAAGAACTCATCCTTGACGGACTGCTGGCGCTGCCACAGCCCTGCCTTGTGAATCATCGTTCCTGCCTGCTGGCGCTGCCGCGGCCCTATGCAACCTACCTCGTCGTCGGGACCTGCTGGCGCTGCCGCGGCCCATCCTTGTGAAACATCGTTCCTGCCTGCTGGCGCTGCCGCGGCCCTCTGCAACCTACATCGTCGTCGGGACCTGCTGGCGCTGCCGCGGCCCATCCTTGTGAACCATCGCTCCTGCCTGCTGGCGCTGCCGCGGCCCTTCTCAAACGAGACTTACCATCCTAGCCTGCCGGCGCTGCCGCGGCCCGACCTTCCAGAACTCCGAGCTCGAGAATTGTGAGCTACCCATCTTGCCACCCCGTATCAGACCGGTACCAAGACTGTCCCGCTACCTTTTCCCCCTCAGAGACTAGAAGTGAGAGGACCCTCGTGTCCCGACCTCACTGTACCGTTGATAACCTTGCTTCAAGAATCGTATATAAAGAGTGTTGACCTCATCCTTGTGTGGTGTCCATCTGTGGGGGGGGGAAGTTACTTGTCTGTACGATCGCTGGAGACGGTCCTCACCGGAGGCCTCTCCCCCTGTCCTCAGCCGACCCTTCGGGTCCCCGTCTAACATTGGTGGCCAGCGGCGCGATCCGAACCAACGCGTAATCGTACAGAGAGTAACTCACCCCACGACTCAACCACAATGACAACAAAAGAGAGCGGATCCACAGAAAAATTCCAGATGGAGAAACTAGAAGAGTACAACCACAGAGAGCTAAAACAATTTTGCATAGAACTAGGCATTGCTACCACAGGACTGAGCACGAAAGAAGACTTCAAAAAGGCCCTAGAATCTTGGGCAGAGACGGGTACGACCGTACCCCAAACCAAAACCTCGAGGCGCCAGAAACGAGCACCACTCCGACAGAAGGAAGGAGATCGGGTCTCTCCCCGGAGGAGATCCGAGAACGAGAGAAAAGCAGACTCCATGAATTAGAGCTGGCACGACTTCGGTTAGACGGAGAACTGAAGTTGGCGGAACAAAAGATAACATTGGAACACTTGCGGCTCCGAGAGGAGCGGGAAGAGAAGCAAAAACAGAGGGAGTTCGAAGAGAAAAAACTGGCCTACGGAAATGAGCGCAATCTAGCAGAAATAGAGCCCCGGAAACAGAATAAAGATCTCGGCGTGCCCGAGCGCCCGAACACTCCTGGCACCACAGACCCTAAAGTCCACATCCCCAAGGATGTCGTCAGAGAATATTATCGGAACGACGATATCCAGGTTCAAAGCCTACGAGATAGCCATGACCTCCCACCGGATTGCTCGAAGTGACTGGGGAGCCGGGTTATGGGGGAGGTTCGTCAACGAAGGGCGCGACGCCCTGCTGCAACTCCCGGACCATCAGATGACCTCCTACGACCACATGAAGGCTGCCCTCCTCACTCGATACGGCCTCACGCCCGAGATGTACCGCCAGCGGTTCCGCGACTGCAAACGGATCCCGGGTACAACTTCGGTGGAGTACGTGAACTTTTTCAGCAGAGCATTCGAGGGGTGGATCAAGGGCAGCCAGGTAACCACCTACGAACAACTCTTTAACCTCATTGTGTGGGAGCACCTCTCCAACAATTGCTTCGTCGAGCTCAGGCAGCACCTCCTCGACAGTAAACTGACTGAACCTCGGCAACTCGCCGCCGAAGCTGACCGATGGGAAAGCACTCGAGTTGCCCGAAGCGGGCCCAGCGAGCCAAACAGAACCAACCAAGGTCCCCATCGCCCCGAGGAGGAGGAGGCCAGGGTCGGGGCAGAGACGCCGTCCCGGCGGCTCCCGCCAGCAACACCCCGCCCCCGGCCGGCAGGGGAAACCCCCCGATGCGTCCAGGGTTCCGAGCCAACGTTACTTGCCACCGGTGCCAGTGGACCGGCCACTATGCAAACGACCCTAATTGCCCGAAGAGCCAGAGTCCTATACCCCGCCAGGTCGCTGCCGCCGCCCTGGGAGAAGAGCAAGCCCCAGAGGATTATGAAGAATACGAACAGGAACAGCCCGAGTGGGAACCAGCCGCCATGTCCCTGGTTTGCCTCGGGGAAAGAGACATGATTCCGCGGGCTCCCCTACCCGCCAACACGAGAAAATACAGCCAGTGGGTAAACATAAATGGGCGCAAGGCTGAAGCCCTACGCGACACCGGGGCCAGTGTGACGGCAGTCCGCCGTCATCTGGTAACCACGGAGCAGATCTTGCCAAACGTTCTTTGCCCCGTCCGATCAGCCGACAACTCCGAGAGCCTGTGTCGGATGGCCTGCGTCCCCTTCGAGTGGGGAGGAGTGTCCGGTATGCTGAAGGTGACTGTCCGCGATGATGCCCCAGTGGACTGCCTCCTGGGAAACGACCTCGAAAGTTCCCCCTGGGCAGCCGTTGAAAGAAGAGAGCACCTGGGGATGCTGGGCCTCCCTGAATGGGCCTGCGTAACGACCCGGTCCATGGCCGCCCGCGCCATCTCCAGTCCCGAAGAACCCGAGTGGCCAGAACCTCCTCCCCCGATCGTCCCGGAGGGAGCCGCCCTAAGCACCAATCCCCCAGAACGAAACGACGAAGGTCCCGTTCAACTCCAGGACCTTCCCGAACTGGCCCAGTGGCGTCAAGAGGGTGGTCCCACCCAGGAACAATTCCGACAGGAACAGAAGACCTGTCCCTCCCTCGAGGGACTCCGGCAGCAAGCCCTCGCCCAGAGCGCAGGAGACACCGCAGGGGCCCACTGGATTTATTGGGACAATGACCTGCTCTACAGCGAACAAATAATTGCTGAGCTGGGGGCCAGTCGGGTGCTGGTGGTGCCCCTCCGCTTCAGAGACTTCCTTTTGAACTTAGCGCACGATGTCCCCCTTGCTGGACACTTGGGACAAGACAAAACATACAACCGCCTGGTAACACACTTTTACTGGCCCAAAATGCGAAATGATGTCTCCAACCACTGCCGGGCCTGCCCCACCTGCCAGGCCAGCGGGAAGAGCGGCCGAAAGATCAAAGCACCCTTGCAACCCTTTCCCGTCGTCACCACCCCGTTCGAACGGGTGGGAATAGACATTGTGGGGCCCCTAGACCCCTGAACGGCCCAGGGGCACCGGTTCATCCTAGTCCTGGTGGACCACGCCACCCGGTATCCCGAGGCCATTCCTCTTCGGGCCGTGACAGCCCCCGTTGTAGGCCGAGCCCTAATGGGGGTCTTCTCTCGAGTGGGCTTCCCCCGGGAGGTCGTCAGCGACAGGGGCACGAACTTTATCTCAAAGTACATGAGGTCTCTCTGGCAGCAGTGCGGGGTCACCTACCGGTTCACAACCCCTTATCACCCGCAAGGAAACGGACTGGTCGAGCGGTTTAACCGCACTCTCAAGGGGATGATCATGGGCCTGGAAGAACCCCTACGCCGCCAATGGGACGTGCTGCTCCCGTGCCTCCTCTTCGCCTATCGAGAAGTTCCCCAGAAATCCCTCGGCTTCAGCCCCTTCGAGCTCCTGTACGGACACCCCGTCCGGGGCCCCCTCAGCCTGGTCAAGGAAGGATGGGAGATGGCCCCCCAAAAGACCCCTCCGGACGTCTATAAGTACCTCCTGACCCTCCGCAACCAGACCCGGCGATTCAGGGAACTCGCCAAAGCCAACCTTGAGGCCAGTCAGGAGGACATGAAGAAATGGTATGATCAACATGCCTCCTCCATCGAGTTCGAACCAGGCCAGCAAGTATGGGTGATGTCTCCAGTCGAACCTTGTGCCCTGCAGGACAAATGGACCCTTCAAGGTGATAGAGCGCAAGAGCCCTGTCACCTACCTAATAGACATGGAATCCCCCCGGAACCCACTCCGAGTCCTCCACGCCAACAGACTCAAACCCCACTTCGTACGCTCGGAGCTCAGCCTACTAATGGCAACAGATAGTGGAACAGAAGAAGACTCCGAGCCCCTCCCTGACCTGCTGAGGACCCGTGAGAAAGATGGCTCAGTGGAAGGGGTCAGACTCTCCGAGGCCTTGTCCCCGGAACAACGCCAAGACTGTCGGGCTCTCCTGCTACAATTTGCGAACCTGTTGTCCCTCATCCCCGGGGTCACCCCCTGGTGCCTTCACGACGTGGACACTGGGGATAGTCCACCTATTCGACACAGGGCATACCGAGTGCCAGATCGGGTGCGCACCTGCATCCAGGACGAAGTCTCTAAAATGCTGGCCCTAGGAGTGATCGAGCCATCCGACAGCCCCTGGGCCAGCCCAGTCATACTGGTCCCCAAGGCTGCCGCCTCGGGCGTCGCTCCCGAGCTCCGGTTCTGTGTAGACTATCGGGGCCTGAACGCTGTTACCCGAACCGACGCTCACCCCATCCCCCGGGCGGATGAGCTGGTTGACCGCATGGGGGCTGCCCGCTATCTGAGCATCTTCGATCTAACAGCAGGCTACTGGCAGATCGGCCTCACCCCCAGGGCCCAAGAACGATCCGCCTTCTCTACCCCGGATGGCCACTACCACTTCAAAGTGATGCCATTCGGCATGAAAAACGCTCCAGCGACCTTCCAACGCCTCGTGAACCAGGTACTGGCGGGCCTTGAAGAATTCAGCGCCGCCTACCTGGACGATATCGCTGTGTACAGTCGTCACTGGGCAGACCACCTTCACAACCTCCGAGAAGTCCTGCACGCCCTCCAGCAGGCCGGCCTCACCATCAAAGCCAGCAAATGTCAGGTTGGCCAGGGGTCTGTGACCTATCTCGGACACCAAGTGGGGAGCGGACTGGTGCCCCCCCTTCAGCTCAAGATCGCTGCCATCCAGTCCTGGCAACCTCCTGTCACCCAAATCGAGGTCCGAGCCTTCCTAGGGCTCACCGGATACTACCGGCGGTTTGTAAAAGACTATGGCAGCATTGTGGGGCCCCTCACGGAGCTCACATCCAAGAAAAACCCCAAAACCGTCAACTGGACTCCGGACTGTCAAGCGGCCTTCGAGAAGTTGAAGGCCGCCATGTGCACCGCCCCCGTGCTCCAGGCCCCCGACTACAGCTGAGAATTCATCGTCCAGACGGACGCCTCGGATCATGGCGTTGGGGCAGTACTCTCTCAACTCAACGCCGAGGGAGTCGATCAACCAGTGGCCTTCATCAGCCGACAGTATGAATAAGACTATCCCTTGGCTCAGTTAGATAGTTATTGAAGCCCAAATACTAGTCTTGGACACAAGCAGCTACAAGTAAAATCATAAACATAGCAACAATATTTGTATGAAAATATAAAATATATTTTATTAAAACAATTGACAATCCAGGTTTGTATAAGCGCAATACTTGATAAAAATAGAGTTAAACAACTATATGCAGAAATGATAAAAACAACATCACATAAATGTATTAAAAAGCATCAATGAAACATGTATATGCAAAATTACTAACCAATTAATTGAAAAACAGACCTATTCAAGTTGTATAAAGACGTATAGGACAGACATTTGGTGGGAGAGAAAATAAAAAACACAGACAGTCACAATTTGTCATTGAAGTATGCACATTAACTATCCAATCTAACTCAAACCAAAACCCGACTTCTTCTCGATGTTTTTGGGGCGAGTTTGGTAGTTTAATTATGCACTAGTATGCGTCGACGCGTTTCGATGGCCTTTTTAGATGATTGCCATCTTTATCAAGACTTGTAATCTTGTTTATGACTCTCCTACAATGGCACTGGATGGTTGCCTTTATGTATGGATCCTGTTGGTAAATACATTTCAGTAAGTATATGGCATAGAGTAACATATTATTGTCACTGTAAAGATTGCTTTAGGCATAATCAGCTTACGTTGGACACAAATCGAGGTCCGAGCCTTCCTAGGGCTCACCGGATACTACCGGCGGTTTGTAAAAGACTATGGCAGCATTGTGGGGCCCCTCACGGAGCTCACATCCAAGAAAAACCCCAAAACCGTCAACTGGACTCTGGACTGTCAAGCGGCCTTCGAGAAGTTGAAGGCCGCCATGTGCACCGCCCCCGTGCTCCAGGCCCCCGACTACAGCCGAGAATTCATCGTCCAGACGGACGCCTCGGATCATGGCGTTGGGGCAGTACTCTCTCAACTCAACGCCGAGGGAGTCGATCAACCAGTGGCCTTCATCAGCCGACGCCTGCTGGCCCGAGAGCAGCGCTGGAGCACCATCGAACGGGAGGCCTTCGCAGTGGTATGGGCCCTCAAGAAACTCCGGCCCTACCTCTTCGGTACCCATTTCAGGATACAAACAGACCACAGACCCCTGCAATGGCTGATGCAGATGCGGGGGGAGAACCCAAAACTGTTGCGATGGTCCATCTCCTTGCAGGGGATGGACTTCACTGTGGAGCATCGCCCTGACCAAGACCACGCCAACGCGGACGGCCTGTCACGCTTTTTCCGCCTCGGCGAAGAGAGTACCCAAGAAGATGGGTGACTCTCCCTGCCTTCAGCTGGGGGGGACGCATGTTGGACAGGCCTCGTGAAGGGGCCGCTCCCTCCCTGCCTAATAAAGACCGAACACCGGCTCTCCCGGTGTCACCAGAAGAACCACCCCGGCAACCCACAGAAGAAACCCGCAACCCGTCACCAACGGGACGCCTGCTCCCGAACACACCAACATCGGCCGGCCCGGGCCACCGTCAGCAGCATTGCCCCGGCCCAGCCGCCATCTTGGACACTGCACCACGAGGCCGCGTGGCCGCAGCTCGACCCCAACCCTGGGCCTGGCCAGGCCCCGACATCGAGGCACCACCATCCACCCAGGAGGTGAAGAGACCACTTGGCAGGTCAATGGGAGAGAGGAGTGTCGATGGCTCTCCCCCGCCAGGTGCCGATCGCCCCCAGCCTCCCCGGGCGCTGGCTCCACCCCCCTGCTGGGTGTCTGGACTCCCTCATCCCGGACCTCCCGACCTCCAAGAGCGAGGGCCCGGACATCAAAGGAGGCCAGACCTATAACTGGGGCAGCTCCAGAGCAGGAAGGCAGTTGTATCCTGGAGTCGAGAGACACCTTGAAGAACTCATCCTTGACGGACTGCTGGGGCTGCCACAGCCCTGCCTTGTGAATCATCGTTCCTGCCTGCTGGCGCTGTCGCGGCCCTCTGCAACCTACCTCGTCGTCGGGACCTGCTGGCGCTGCCGCGGCCCATCCTTGTGAAACATCGTTCCTGCCTGCTGGCGCTGCCGCGGCCCTCTGCAACCTACATCGTCGTCGGGACCTGCTGGCGCTGCCGCGGCCCATCCTTGTGAACCATCGCTCCTGCCTGCTGGCGCTGCCGCGGCCCTCTGCGACCTACATCGTCGTCGGGATCTGCTGGCGCTGCCGCGGCCCATCCTTGTGTGAACCATCGCCTTGCCTGCTGGCGCTGCCGCGGCCCTTCTCAAAGGAGACTTACCATCCTAGCCTGCCGGCGCTGCCGCGGCCCGACCTTCCAGAACTCCGAGCTCGAGGATTGTGAGCTACCCATCTTGCCACCCCCGTACCAGACCGGTACCAAGACTGTCCCGCTACCTTTTCCCCCTCAGAGACTAGAAGTGAGAGGACCCTCGTGTCCCGACCTCACTGTACCGTTGATAACCTAGCTTCAAGAATCGTATATAAAGAGTGTTGACCTCATCCTTGTGTGGTGTCCATCTGTGGGGGGGGGAAGTTACTTGTCTGTACGATCGCTGGAGACGGTCCTCACCGGAGGCCTCTCCCCCTGTCCTCGGCCGACCCTTCGGGTCCCCGTCTAACAATGCACAACTCACAGAACACCTGAAGAAAAACGAGTTGCTAGGCACCTCCCAATAGGGCTTCCATGCCAACCACAGCACAGAAACCACCATGGTTGCTGCTACTAATGACTTCAGAACAATCCTCGACCGGGGAGAAACAGCGGCTGATCCTCCTCGATCTCTCAGCAGCATTCAACACCATATCCTACCACACCCTGATCAGGAGGCTTCATCAAATTTGGATCCAGGGAGATGCCTTCAAATGGATCGCTCTTTCCTCACAGGAAAAACTCAGAGAATCCTTCTTTCACCTTTCACCTCAGAACTGAAGGGCATCATCTGCGGCATCCCTAAATGCTCATCCCTCAGCCCAAACCTGTTCAACATCTACAGCCCACAGCCTCAACATTAAATCATGTTTAGACGACACTCAGCTCATCTTCTCACTCTCAGATGACCCATCTACAACCCAAACCAATTTCCAGAACTGCATGAAGAGAGCCGTTGACTGGATGAAGAATAGCCAATTAAAGCTCATCACAGATAAAACAGAAGTGCTTATTTTCCGGAACAACACTTCACCTTGGAGCGACTCCTGGTGGCCACTGAACTCGGATACTCAGCCACACCGACTGACCACACCTGCAACCTTTGCATCATCCTGAACAGCAAACACATCATGAAAAGACAGATCATTGCAGTCTCTTCCACCTTCTTCCTCATGCTCTGGATGGTTAAGTAGGATTTTTAATAACTATTTTGAAAATGGCACTTTTAGAATGTAGGTGTTTTCCTGCTTAAGCCAAATGTGCCTTTTTGCCAGTGTTCAGTGTCACCTGTCAATTAATGAAACTCCTAGGGTGAGATCCCTATTGCTCCCAGATAGTGCACTAAGGGCTTGGATTGGGAAGAGGCTTTTCCACCTGACAGGATGGCCATCTCAGGTGCACCCAGGAAGTTAATTAACCTTCAAAAGGTGCCTATTCTGTCACAAGCAGATGTAACTCACACCTAGGCCTGCCCCTTAATTGTACTCATAGCCAGCTGGGCAACATTCCCAATGGTAGACGGCTGCCTGCTGAATCTGTTTAGAGTGACCACAGAGGAGGGCTCGCCCATTATACTAACTACATCTCTGGATGTGCCCAGGGAGCTCGGCACAAGGGGAGAAAGTGTCTGAAATATTGGTTTTTGGTAAAGAGGGGCACTATGGGTTACTGCAAAGCACACATGAAGTGGTGCAAAAGTGGCCAGGGGAACCCCTGGGAACATTTACCCCATTGGTCAGGGAGTGACCAGGAGTTTCCCTCACCCACAGGCTGTCACTGGGCATAAAAGTGGCCTTCTCAATACACTTTCCAGATTACCTCTAGACCTGTGAAAGACCGATGAAGGACTGCACATGCTGTTGTACCACGGAGAGAAACCCCGAGGGCTTGCCCTGCTCTCCGCTTGCAGCCAGGACAGAAGTGTGGACTGAAACAGCTAGTTGACTAGCCTCCTGTTCAGCCCCAGGAAAACATAAGCAGCAAGAATCGCAAAACTCTGCTGGGTCAAGCTGACCATTTCCAACTAGATTTAACCTGTACCCTGCTAGAGCCTTCTGGGAGATTGAGTTCTAACATTCAAGTTGTGCCCTAATGTTCTGGACTCTTAGCTGGAATTCGCGTGCACCCCCCCCTTTCAAAAATTTTAATATTGGACACTTACAATTTTTTACACAACTTTTAGCGAAAATACCCAGAGGGTAATACCAGACTGCTGACAGATATCGATCTGCCGAACGGATTCAACTTGCTGGCTACTCACTGTACCTGTAAATATGTTGAATTTATTGACGTGGCAATTAACTAGAGATTGTTTCTTCAGAATATGTTTACTTATGCAGGCTGTTCCCTGTTCATTTCAACACTGGTGCTAAAATCCATAATTGCTGAGGCAAAACAATTTAGCGCTGGAGTTAACATAAATGGAGCGACAATCCCCAATGGGGAATAAGTTGTGAAATCGAAAGCAATTACGCTAGCAGTAGTTTTTAAGTTAGCGCGTATACTTGAAATGAAAACGCGAGTGTTTTACATACTGGCGCTGTTTAGCGTCCACAGGGTCTGCGACTTTCATACTGCAGCGCAAACTCTAATATAGCTAATGTTGGGAAATGAATGCGTCAGTCCAAACACAATATGTTATTGTAATCTGGCCCTAGCGGTATATTTCGAGGGTGAAATGCTACATTGTAAATGTTTAGCACTTTAAATTGCAAAGAAGTGACGGCGTAGGGAGTCGAATACCTAACCTTTTTTGTAATAATGGTTTTCAATAGGTATTAGTCATCTGTAACAAGAATACTGCTTAAGGAAAATGTAATATTCTGAATTTAAAATTGTTTTCATTAGCATTAATATTCTTGGCTGGGAATTCCTGACTGAGGTAACCTTATTGTTCTGAAACTGATAACTGGAAAATACCGGCGAAGACAAGGAAAGGAGATTTGGGAATTGGCAAGCTGGGTTTTGCCAAGGCTAAATTTAGATTTACCTAGAAATCATTAACAATGTTATGTCTGTTGCTTTGGCTGAAAGCTACAAGAATTAGTAAACTGGGAATTAAAAACGACAGGGTTGAGGCAATTTCCCGCCAGGAAGCTCAAATGTCCCTTTCTTGGTGAATTCGATAATCTCTGGAGGCAGCTGTCCAGAGAATTAACGTGGACAGATGTTGTACTTTCCCACCGAGGGATGCTGGTTTTTTATTCAAAGTTGCTGCTTAAAAAAGTTTGAGCTAATGAGCAAATAACTGGGGGACACCAGGAAAAAGCATGAATGGGGCCTGACAGAGTAGCCCACATTCAAATTCATAGATACGATTTAAAGTTCATTTTCTATCACTGTTTCATTTTATGATAATTGGTGATAATTTATTGAATGAATGAATCGCTGATTGGATGAAAGCATGAATGAATGAATGAATGGTGAAATGAATGAGATATTGAATTTTCCAGGATAATTTTTCCTTTCCGGAGAAGTTTAGAAGCTCCAGTGCTTCCAGGTTTGGTTTGAACCCTTCGCAGGATGACTCCCATCTCCTCCTGTTTAAACCGGCTAAACTTGATGAGCTACAAACCTTGATGTATTCTATCAAATCTAGCTCTCCTATCGATGTGGCCGCTCCTGCTATGGTGGAGTTGGGAGCTGAGGAGCTTCTCCTTGCGTTGGGAAATCTGATTAATATCTCTCTGGACTCTGCATAGGTTCCCACCCGCTGGAAACTTGCCTCAGTGGTGTCGCTTTTGAAGAAGCCTTCGCTGGATTCTTCTAAGCCTGAGAACTTCAGGCAGATTTCATTGCTACCTTTTACAATGAAAGTTGCTAAAATCAATATGTTAACCGCCAACTTTCAATGTCTGTGGAGACCAGGGACCTTTTGTACCATGTACAGTCTGGTTTCCGCCCTCGGTACAGTACGGAGTCTCCTCTGTTGCTGGCTTCTGAATCCATGCGACAGATTCTGGACAGAGGTGACACAGCAGCCTTACTGCTGCTTGATCTGAGCGCGTCCTTCTACACTCTGTTCCACAGCCTTCTGCTGGAGCGGTTGTGGAGCTACAGTGTTGGTTGTAAGGCCTTGTGGTGGCTTCCGTCCTTTCTGCAGAGTAGCACCTTTCAGGTCCTGCAGAAATCTTTTCATTCTGAGGTCTTGCCACTGCTGCAGGGGGTACTACAGGGATCATCTTTGAGCCCTATTTTATTCAATCCTTATATGCGCCACCTGGAGGACATCATCGAGTGGCATGGTTTTGACATCATATCATACGCCGATGATACTCAAATCAATGTCACCCTGCCTCAGAACACACTGTAGCCGCGTCCTCTCAGAGGACTTTCCTGTCCGAGGTGGCCCACTGGATGGACCTCAACTGCTTAAAATTAAATGCTGGCAAGACTGAGATCCTCATTCTGGGATTTGAGGATTCTATTTGGACTCCCGACTAGTGGCCATAATCGCCAGGCTCCCTTCTGGAGCCAAAGCTCGTTGTCAAGAACTTGGGCCTCCTGTTTGATGCATGTCTGACGTTGGACAGCCAGATTATGGCCTCAGCCAGCTAGCGTATTGGTATGTTAAAATCTCTCAAAAAGATTATTGGGCTTCTATCTGAAGCCAGGAGGAAAACAGTAACCCAGGCCTTAATAATTTTACAGCTGAATTACTGTAATGCCATATATTTGGGTGTCTCCCAGTCATGCCTTTGGAGACTACATCGTGTAAAGAACTCTATTGCTGAACCTTCCCAGATGGGCAACGATGGGCTCTGTCCTGCCTAAATTGCACTGGCTTCCAGCTAAGACGTACTTGTATTTTAAGGCTTTCTGCTAGTTCTACAGGGCCTTTAATGAAGCTGGTGCTAACTATCTCCATCGTGTTATCAAACCCTTCCTTCCTTCAAGGTGTTTGAGGTCCGCAGGTTCTTTGCTACCAAAGGTTCCTGCTTTCAGGAAAGTCCGAATTGAGGGCTGTTCTTTCAGTTTTCTTGCCTCCGAGTTGTGGAACTCTCTTCCACTGGATCTCCAGCAGGGTAAGACAGAGCTTTGCTTTCGGAAAAATCTCAAAACCTGCCACTTCAGGTAGTTCCAGTTTTCTCTTTAAGTCCTCCGCTCACCTTGGTAGCTAGACCATGTTAGCACTGGGACACTCCTGTCGTAGTAGCCCTGTGATTTACAAATTGTTTTATAATTATTGTTTTATTGAATGAATGAATGAAAAGTATACACAAGATTGTCATTGATAATCAGCTCGGAACTATAAATTCATAATCTCATTTCTTTATTTTACTGCCCCTCAGGACTCAATCTTTTAGTGGACTGTTTATTCTGGATAGGAATTTGCCACTGATACTGGCCACAACCAGAAACCTTCAGTATTTACAATACATCCAGAAGTAACTAGATGGATACCAGAAAAACACCATATATCTCAAAGTTCAGAAAAGTGTACCAGTTCCATACAGTAATGGCTTGTATATTTGTTGATTGGGGCCTCTTGAGTAAAATGCTAAGAAGTAGAACTAGAGATAGTACCAGACGATGTGCATAAGGCTAATGTGAGGCAGGTCAAGGCATAATACATTTGTGTTCCCTACACATCACATAGAGGAACCATGTTACAAAAGTTGGACACTCTGTTGTCACTCTGCTGTACTGATAGGTGCTCTGTATACCCTAACAAATAAGGAAGAGGCCTATACCAGCTTTGCCGGTGGATGCTTGCCTCCTAAAATTAGAAGCTTGGAGCCCACATGAGGACAATATCCATCCTGATGCCCGTCCAATTGTGCCCTTCAATGGCACAGTGCAAGGGGCCCCTAGTGCAGAATTAGCTAAGATAAGTAACTTCTTTTGCTTCCCCAGACATGTGCTGTTTTCCCATCCCAGAAAAGTGGACCAAAACAAGAACCACTTTCTGGGAGTTCGACTTTCCGCCACCCTGTCATGGAGCTTGTTACCATGGGACATTTCCCATATGGAAAGGAGGATTCCCTTGCTTGAATTCAGGGGCATATTTATGAGTTTGTGGCACAGGGCAAGAGCAGCAATACACTGTACTTTAAAGAATATATTGCATTCCTTTCCTTGTCCCTGTTCTGGCTCTGTTTTGGCTGCAAGGATGCCTGTGTTGCATGCAGAATTGTTTTTGTGCAGGAAGGAGCATCTTCCTGACACAAAACATTCTGATAGGCATATTCCTCTCTCTACGTGTGCTGCAGAATGAATGGTGCAAGAGTGACACAACTCCTCTAATATATATGTCCCTCAATTTAGATAATGCTGGTCTATACAGAAGAGATTTTCGTGAGTGGAAAAGTGGAAGCGAAGAAAATGTCATATTCCGCCGTTTTGTATTCCCACTGCATTTCTCTCAATTCATGGTGCTCCTATTATGAGATATGCACCATATGTACATATTGGACTCTGAGCACTCTACTCCTGCTGACAAGTGGTAAAGTGATTGTGATCTCCGTCTGAAAATCGTAAAAGTGGTATAACTCTGGTTGGTCCATTAGATTTACCTATACGTCCCTAGTATATGGCACCCAGGGCCTTTGAATTAAATGCTACAAGTGGGCTGCAGCACTCATTATGCCACCCACTGAAGCAGAACTGTAAAACATGTCTCAGGTCTGTCACTAAAGCCTTCAGGGCAATTTTAAACTGCCATTTTGACCTGGCAAAATACATTTTTTGCCAGGCCCAAACCTTCCTTTTTAATACATATATTGACCCCTAAGGTAGGCCCTAACCGCTGATTGGGCAGGGTGCATGTTATTTCAAAAGTAGTACACATGTCCTTAAGTTTTAGATATCCTGACAGGGAAAACTCCTAGATTTGTTTTTTCACTGTAGTAAGGCTACCTCATTAACTAACACTGTGTTACCTTATTACTCTTAATAAGTGAGGACTTTAGTTTGTGGGCAGATAAATAAATACTTCATCCACTTAGTTGAATTGTAATTTACAATCCTCTTTAATGGTAAACTCATATTTTAAAGTTGGCATTTTTCTCCTGATGTTGTCTTGTTTTGTTTTTTGTATTTTAGATTAGGGCACTAGATTCTTGGTGGTATATATGATTGTACTGTTTGCATTTGGAGGTATGTTTATGTGAACCTGTTCTTTATTTGACTCAAGGGAACCTTTGAAACTTTGGGTTGTAATAACCCCATTTCCCTTGTCCTGATGCCAAATGTGTCTTTCTGCCAGTGTTCAGAGTCATGTGACTGTGAATTGCCTCTTCAATGGTGTGTTTTGTATTCCTTCCAGACATGGGGACAAAAGGCCTTGGGTGTAGTGCATGCAGGTCCTCTCCTTAAAAGGATGGTTTGGAGGTGTTCACTGCCTTTCCTGAGCTTGAAATGGTAGCCTGAAGGCTGTGACATTCCTTTTGACTTCTGAGGCTGCCTGCCCCGGTACTGAAAAGTGCAACTAACCCCTAGGTCTACCTACCTTTGTTCCTTTAGACAGTATTAGGTTAAACCCAGTACAGGGCAAAAGTCAGCCTAAGGGAGCACTCCCTACACAAGACTGCCTCTGGGTATAGGAATGGCACCCTAGGAACTTCTCATCAGCACACTCTTGGACCAGTAGAACATTCAGAAGGACTGCCTTGCTGTCCAAAGAAGGAAGACTGGACCTGCTTGTCTTGAACCCAGTATTCCTATAAGTGACTCCAAGGCTGACCTCCTGTGTGAGGTACAGGCACACATCAAGCTGACAGAGACCTTCCCTGCAACTGCCTAGCTGACCAGCACCAACTGGATATGCCTTAACCTTGTTGCTAGCACCTGCTAGAGTAAGTATTGATCTGAAATTGGTGCCTAACCAGGCCCTGGACCCTTCGCTGAAATCAAAGTGTGCTCCTGCTGCTGTAAAACGACTGAACTGCAGGTAAAAATCCATACGTTTTGTGCTCTTCGCATCCATGAGCAGGCTCTTTGCGTCACCAGCTATTTCCACGTCTCCAGCTACCACACAATTCTGACAGCTACCTGTTTTTGGTGCCACAGCAACCACCCCTGTCTCCTACCAGTGCCAAAGTCCAGCGGCTGCCTGCTCCTCGCACTGACAATAATATCCTTGCGGCTGCCAACAACATGAAGCTCTGCCTGAGACTCCTCAAGTGAACATGGACTGAGAGAAGTTTAACTCTTCACCGGGCCGAACCCTGTCACTGTATCCAATCCTCTCTCCATTGCAGTCAACCTGAACCTGTCACTTTGACCCAGTCCATCACGTCCAGATGACCACGAGTGATGCTTTGTGATTTTTGCCATTTTTGACCTGCACATTTTAAATTCATAACTTTGGTTCTACTTACTGAATTTTTGTTATTTAGGTTTTGTTCATTAAACTTTATTATTCTAAATTGTTTTGGGTTTTACGTGTGCTGTATTTCACTTAATACGGTTTCATTGCTGTATAAGTACTTTCCACTTTGCCTTTTAAGTTAAGCCTGACTGCTTTTGTGCTGAGGTACTAGAGTGTTACGGAAAGGTTTAGTCAGTGACTTTTGTGGTTCACAATGCTAAAGATTTTATTTATTTCTTGAGTGGGACTTTTCCTCCTCTCAACTAATAACCCAATATCTTACAGAACTTGTATATTGCATCAACCGTGATATATTAAATGACATATTTGACGACATTACTGATGACATCATGCCATCATTGTGATACCATACTATAGGGTATGTGGACTTGAAGTAATTTGACATGCTACACCTATCGGCAGTTATTTATTCATCTTAATCGGAGTACATAGAATGTGTCTATAAAACAGCATTACAACTATTTATTATGGGCATATGACCAGAAATGCAATAATGGTGGATAATCAATTGTCAACATTGTTAACCCAATATAAGGGCTGTGTAAAATGACACATTTACTTGCCATTATACGGTGGGAAAATTGAACTTAGGGCTTACCTCACAATCAAAATTCACAAAAGATAACAGAAGTAAAAATGAAGGAGGAAATGAATTCTGCAGGACATTTTCTGCTTGAATCAGACACTTGCAGCAAACAAGTATCAGACTCGTTATGCCCATGAAATCTTGTGAAATTCCTATAATTTTTAAAATTGTAAAACCTGTGAATTTCTCAGAGATATTCCATAAGCATAAAACCTTTCACCTGGGCTGCCCAAAATACAACAGTTGGGATATCCCTATGTTGTCAAACGTTTACTGAGATCAGAATCATTCAAAGACTATTTATTCAAGCTAGAATAATAAGTTTATAATGCTTTTATAGGATGCCAAAAGAGGCTACTCGCGGAACACATTGTCTTCAACTCAAAAACCTGGCTTGTTTGCTACTAAATTAGGTCTATTGTGTTACAAATAAACAAGATCAAAAATACAATATGGGGAAATCGTTAAACCAAAGCCAAGATTTCAATGTGAGTATTATGCTCCAATTAGATTGTTTAAATACAGACCAAAGTACCCGGGCTGTGTACTAAGTGATAATGTCATAGATGAACCCCTTTGCATAGGTTGGATGTTTGATGTTACTGGGGTAATCAGACAGGGCCGGCATTAGGGCAGTGCGACTGGTGCCACAGCACCAGACGCCAACCTCGTCGTGGCTCCAAATGTACTAATAAATCAGCACTGTTGCATTATCCAAAAGCTTGCAGTAGGCGCCGTTGGCACTCTTTCATTTGCATAACTTGGGTCTTCATGGAAATAAAAGATGGAAAGCTTCTCGGGGCAAGATGGCCGCTGACCGGCCGTAAGGAGAAGTCGCACTCCCCTTCTCTCCCTACAGAAACTTTTTGTGTGCTGCTGCCACATCGAGGACACCCGGTTGTTGTCCCTGGTCTCGGGGGAACTGATGCGGAGTTCCTTCCTGGAGTAATAGTGGACTACTACTGGAGCAGGAGTGGAGTGATTAATGTTCTAAACGAAAGGCAGCGGATTATGCTTTGGGCGATTGAAGTCTTCGAGCGGGTGCTACAGATACCTCGCCTTATCATTGCGGAAACTTCATTGGGCTCACCCGGTCTCTCTGCCCCGATAGAAGCGAGGCTGTCTTGTATTTTGCGGCTTCTGGAGGCAATAAACGGCGGGTGTAAGCAGTGCTGGTTTAAATTGAGGCACGCAATGGCTCCAAAAACACAGAAAACAGTTAAGGAGATAAAGGATCAAAAAGAACAAAGAGAGGAGAAGGAGAAAGCAGCCTCAAGTGATTCAGGCGCCCCAGCAGACAACCTGAGGGCCAAAACGCACTCCCACCGATTGAAGGAGAGAACTGCGTTAAAGGACACCTCGAGGGATGTTGACAGCCTAAAACGTCGGGGCAGCATCAGAAAAGCAAAGGAGAGGGAGAAGGAGAGGAAGCATAACCAAAGGGAGAAAGGTGCTGGGAGCAAAAAGAAGAATGCGATCTCATGAAATAATGAACAGGCAGCTTTAAGGCAGCCTACCTTGCTGGAGGCTTTCTCCCCTGCAGGCGCTCTGACAACAGCGGTACGGCTTCCCCTCCCGCCTTCAGTTTCAGGATCAGCCGCTCGAGAGGGAAGTGGTGACGGCATCGGTTCCAGAGGCCCCGTTGGTCGAGTTACGGGAGCACAGGGGATGGTGGAAAACATCAAACCACAGATCACAGAGGCCCCAACGCAGGTTACAGAGGCTACGGAGGCAGGTAGCATTTACGTGCAAGCGGCGCAGCAGCTTACAACAGAAGGGGAGTTTCAAATTCCTGCATTAACGCGTGAGTTTCCGTTGTCGGCACAAATAATACAAACAATACAAACAGTACAAGCACAGCAGTTAGTGCAAGCCGAAAAATCTATCGCTGTACAACAGTCAGGGGCGGGGAATTTGGATGTGGTATCAACTCCTTATACAGCAGCTGATAAAGAAGGCTCTGAGGATGGGGGCGATGGAGCAATGGGGGCAACAGAGACTGATCCAGAAACACAGAACACAACTGCTGTATTGATTAATGCCCTGAATGTAAGAGAGCAGGCTGCTCGGGGGGGAAGTTTGGAGACACGGGATGTGTTACATAATACTGGGACTGCTCCGGAAAATTCACCTGAAATCTATGATAATCTTATAGTCCCTTGCTCACCCAGCGATGACTGCTTTTTTTCACTTAATGAAGGTGAGGGTGAGGAGGAAAGGGAAGAAGGGGGCTCTGAAACAGGCTCAATATCGGCAGATGCTGAAAGTGATTTGGCGTAATCTGGACTAGACTCAGATATCTCAGAGGTGTCCTCAGAGGTGGAAGGGGATACAGTCCACAAACTCTCACCCCGGCGAAAGTCAAGACATCCCATGAATAGGTTGCGAAGTAGATCGAAAGCCACCGTAAGGCTCGCCCAACCAGAGGTGGTAAAGAGACTGGATTGGGACTACTCAGCGACTTCACAGTTATACCAAGAGGGGGCAGGGATAAATACATCACAAGTGCAGTCACAGAGTCAAGGGCAGGCCTCGGGGTTCGACTTGATGTTTTCAACTCTGAAGCAGATGCAGGGCGAGGCCAGGTCTGAGAGCCGTAGAGTAAGGCAAGAAAGTAAAAAGATACAGGGGTCCCTGCGGAGAATGAATAAGTTGTATACAGATTTAGTGGGCAGGGTTTCAGAAGTGGAGGAAAGAACTGGTAAGCTGGAGGACGAAGCCGGGAAATGGCAGGAGTTTAAGCAGGATCAAGAAAAAACGACATCAGATGTTCTCTGGAATCTCGAAGATTTCGAGAATCGTCAAAGGAGGAACAATATAAGACTCTTGGGTGTGGCAGAAGGGAAGGATGGGCAGGATATCCGGGCTTATGTCATTGAGCTACTCAGAGGAGCACTGCCAGAGATTGTAGGGTGGGATTGGGAAGCTGAAGTTCAGCGTGCTCATAGATTCCCTTTCGCTCAAAGAAAAGGCAACCCTACAGATAAGCCAAAGGCAATACTGATTTATGCGGGAAATTTTCTGCTAAGAGAAGAAATTATGGCAAAAGCTAAGCCACAGGCCAAACGTTGTTTCAAAGATGTAGAGTTTTTTGTAAGGCCTGATTTCTGCCACACCACAGTGGAAAGAAGATGGCGAATGAGGGAGCTAATAACTCCATTCCGCAATGTAGGGTGTGAGGCATACTTAATGTTCCCCAGTCGCCTTAAAGTGGTCAGGAATGGTCAGTTTAAGCTGCTTTACTCAGAGATCAAGGCTCAAGAATATTTGGCGTGGCTAAAGGAGAATATAGCCCAGCCTGGTACGATGGTGTCGCTAATGCAAGGAAATCGAAAGATACAACAATAGGAGGTGATTTGTTATCCCTGATGAGAAGGGGCCAGATAAAGGCTTAGGATTCTTCTAATAGGAATATGGTGGGGCAGCATTGTAAAGAGGGAGGAATAAGGAGAGCGAGAGGAGCGGGGAGCGATAAATCCGGGGTCACAGCTGTCACACATAGGTCTGCATGGACCTATTTGCCAGTAGGGGGCAGGATCCCAGGGGAGGGGGAGGGGAAAGGGGGAGGGTACGGGGCACAGCACAGGCGCTAAACATATGAAACACATAAAAGAACAAACTGAGGTAGGTAGGAAGCAAGTTAAGAGTGCACACCCTATTCTGAATCTTCTGAGCGCAAACTCTAGCTTGAAGTGGTTAGGTCAGTCACCAGATGTACCTTAATGGGTATCCGCATCCTGACTTGGAATGTTTGTGGCTTAAACGATAGACAGAAGAGACAAAAAGTCTCCATTCTATTAAAGAAGATGAGGGTCGACTTTCTGCTTCTCCAGGAGATGCACATTATGGCAACAGAAGATTTATTTATTGGAGCAGTTGGGGTTTACAGTTTTAGCTTCCTCAAAAGAAGGCGCTAGAAACAGGGGCGTGGCTATGCTATCCAGAGGCAGGGATACTGTCATTAGGAAAAAGCTAGAGGATACATGGGGTAGGTGAGCCCTTTGTAGAGTGTTTAGTGGGCGGGGAATGGATTACTCTTGGCTCAGCCTACGGATCAACGGGGGATGACCCGGAGAACTTTGAATTCTTAGATGTCGAGTTAGCCACATGGGCCCCTCTTATTGTTCTGGCAGGGGATTTTAATATCAATGGGGCTGATGGGTTAGGCTTGGGGATAGGATCATGTTCTATTTATCAAGGTAGGAAAAGGAGGGTTTGTCAAGCAGTCCGTACTCTTGCAAGAAATAATGCATTATTAGACATGTGGGATAGCTTGAAACCGGGGGAAAAGGGATATACATACTACTCAGCACCGCATAGGGTGAGTGTTCGATTAGATTATTTTTTGATTTCTAGTGCTTCTCTGTCTGCATCTGACATCGAGAGGTTACCACGTTTACTCTCCGACCATAACTCCTTAATTCTAAGTTTATCGTTGGCAACAACCAACAGCGGGGTGAGAGCATGGACTTTCGAGAGAGGACTCTTGGAAGAGGAGAATTATATTCAGCACATGACGCAGTGGATTGAAGGATTCTTGGAGATAAATAGGGGTAGTGCTGCAGTGAGCATGGTTTGGGATAGCTTCATGGTGGGAGTGCGGGGGGGGAAACCTTGAGTTACAGTGTTAATAAGCGAAATCAAGAACTGCGGAGACACTTGGTATTAAACAAAACATTGCTACAAGCGGAGGGTGAGATGAGTGAGTGTGCTGCAGCAGGTAGATCATTGGAGCAGGCTCTCACTAAATTAGCGAAGGCAAAAATGTATGCAGAAGAGGACATAGCAGTTAAAGCTGCGAAGATATACATGCAAACAGAGAAAAATGTCATGAGGCTAGTGAAACGGTGGGGCGCACATTAGCGGCACGGGCCAGACAAAAAGCTGCAATAGGGGAGGTAAGGGAAATTAAGGATAGATCAGGGAACTTAATCACGGATACCCAGGGGGTCAGGAAAGTATTTAGGCAATTTTATGCAGATTTATATGATGAACAGCAAGGGAATGATCTTGGGGCAATAGCTGTATATTTACAGAATATTCCCCTGGTGACCTTAGGCGAGCATGAGCGACAGAAGTTGGATACCCCTCTAGAACCAGAGGAGATAAAAGAGGCTATGATGAGTCTCCCATGTGGAAAGGCAGCGGGACCAGACCAAATGCCACTAGAATTTTTTAAGGTATTTTGGGACGTACTGGGGAAAGATTTAATAAGCACAATACAACAAGCACAGATGGGGGCATCTATACCAGGCTCATGGGCCGGGGCAGATATACTTATCACACTAAAGAAGGGGAAACCATCTAATGAACCAGGCTCGTACAGACCAATAACGCTAATGAATGCCGATACAAAGGTTTATTCAAAAGCGCTGGCAATCAGATTTGCAAGGGTCATAGGTACATTAGTCAGTAGTAATCAACACGGCTTCATACCAGGGAGGGGAACTACTCACCATACACGGAAGCTGATAACTTTATTTGACACCATGGAAGTCACAGGGGGCCCGATGGCGGCATTGATTTTAGATGCTGAAAAAGCATTTGATGAGCTCTCCTGGGACTATCTATGGTTTGTTTTAACTAGAGCAGTGTTTGGGGAGAGTTTAGTTAAGGCGATAAGAGCACTCTATAGAGCCCCGGTAGCAGCTATTAGGGTAAATACAGGAGTAACTTTGCCAGTGCAAATCAAGCGGGGAACAAGGCAGGGATGCCCGTGGTCCCCCTTGTTGTTCGCCATGTATCTGGACCCTTTGATTCGTAGAATGGCAATGAATGAGAACATCGCTCCATTAATCACACATATGGGGGAGTGTAAGATACTTGCATATGCTGATGATGTGGCGGTCCTTACACCAAACCCCACGGAGGCTATAACATATGTTGAATTAGAGGCACAGAACTTTGGCAGGGTGACAGGCTATTCCCTAAACACTACCAAGACACAAATTATTAAAAATAAAAAGGTGGTGTGCCAGGATCATCGGGTGGTGCAATCGGTCACATACTTAGGGATTACAATCACTTCAGATCTAGATGACTTGGTAGAATTAAATATAACCCCTATAATTGCTAAAGTGAAAAGGGATTCAGACAGGCTACATAACCTGCATTTATCCATAGTAGGTCGAACTAATATTATAAAAATTATGGTTTTGCCAAAATCTTTGTATATATTTAGGGCAATCCTGTTGTTCTTTAAAAATAGTTGGTTTAAGAATTTAGGGCTAGATGTAGGTAATTTAGATTTACCGATTCTAAAATACTGAATTTTACCGATTCGGTATTTTAGAATCGGTAAATCTGATGTGGGTAATAATTCGGTATTTTTTACAGAATCGGTAAGATTGGGTATTTACCGATTCGGTAAATACCGAATCGGTATTTGCTATTGAATCCTATGGGCCTTGAAGCCCATAGGATTCAATAGCAAATACCGATTCGGTATTTACCGAATCTGTAAAAATACTGAATTGCAAAGGGGGACAGGGTGTCACTTTGACACCCTGTTGCACCCCTGTAACTGGCTTGTGCGCCATGTGGCACACATACATGCCCTTAGGGCATGTCTGTGTGCCACATGGCACAGGTGTACATGCACAGATGTGCATGTACACAAGAATTCGTTATTTACCATGCAATTGTATTACATGGTAAATAACGAATTCTAAAGGCCCTGTAGCACTGTTAGAAGTGCTACTTACATAGGAAAATCCAGATTTGGTAATTTTACTGATCGGTAATTTTACCGAATCGGTAAAATTTACTGATTCTGTAATTTTACAGAATCAGTAATTTTACCGATTTGGTAAAATTACCGATTCGGTAAAATTACCGAATCTGTATGTTTTCAGTGCCCCTACATACCAATGTCAAAATACCTGTCGGAAACGGACGAAAATTGGTATTTTCGGCCGATTCCGACCGGTATATTGACACCTACATCTGGCCCTTAGAATCTATGATCAACAGATTTATTTGGTCTAAAGGAAAATCTAGAAGGGCATACGATTTATGGCACTTACAAGAGATGTACATGTATTTATGTAGCGCAAATCACCGACCCGGTATCTAAGCGCTTGCTTAGGGAACCCGTCCTGGTATTCCCCTGTGAGATAACCCCGGCAGGGTATCCACAAGGTGAAAGCCAGGCATCCCACTGCGAGGGGCCGTTGTGGAAATTAAGCAAGCTATTGCCCAGAGTCGAAGAGTGTGAACCCGTGAATCGAGTAGGCACCGGAGCAAGAGTTGTCGAGTCCGTGGACATTTTAGGTCTCAAGGGAATCGAACCCTGGTCCCGGGCTGACCTCTGCTTCCAGGTCTGCCTCCTCTAACCTTCTCCATAGGGGTGGCTATGCACTACCAGATCTAAAATTATACTATTGGGCGGCTGCCCTGCAGTATATGGTGGGCCTGATAGATGGTGCGGAGGCAGAAGGGGAGCATGATTTAGGAACTATAGCAATATACGCTCTGTCGCTGGGAGGAGAGGTGGAAAATGTGCTGTTGAAGCAGACTGATTCGAGCTATTTCAAGAGAACATGCTTTAAAACGTTTATAGCAGCACATAATATTTGGAAGGCTTTTTGCAAGAGATATGGGATAGGGAAGTATAACAGATACACGAGAATGATCAGTAATCCAGCATTCCCACAAGATATTTTTTGTCGGATGCAGTTTTCTAAGAGTGGGGCAGAAAGAGAATTTTGAAGATTGGAGATGTTATGGATACGCAGGGATGGATGCAATTTTCTGAGATTCAGTTAAAATATGGAGTCGATCCAAGACAGTTCTTTAAATACCTGCAAGTAAGAAGCTTTTTAGCAAATAAAACAAGTGGGCCCGCGGGATTCGCTAAAAATTCAATAATGGAGGTGGCACAGGGAGGGGTAAATTGTACAATCAAGAGGTTCTACTGCAAATTAATAGAAACTAAGCAGGACGATTTGGAGAAATGAGGGGACACCTGGGCAAACAAGTTAGGGGCAGAAAAAGGTTGTTTTAAAATTTCACTAGAGATGTTTTGTGCTCTGCAGCTCTCCAGGCGCAACATTATAAAACATTATACCGGCTGTACTATACTCCGGCAGAAATAGCGCTATGGGGGGCTTGACGGGTATTAATTGCCCAAGATGTGGAAGTCTGCAGGCTGGTAGTGTGCACGTATTTGCAACATGTCCGCACCTGGGCACTCTACTGAAGGGGATTGAGACATTTGTACAAGGGGCATTAGGAATACCGATTACCCTAACACCTTCAATAATAATGCTGGATGTGAATGCGGACGGCAGTCAGACGGGAAGCGGGCACTTTGTTTTTGTGGCTCTGGCAGTATTGAGATTATGTATTGCTACAGTATGGTTGGACCCAATGGCACCGACATATCAGCAGTGGTTAACAAGAATACTCAGGATATATAATTTGGAAAAGGCAATATACGCAAGAAAAGGAAAGAATGGGAGGAAGCTGGGACTAAAAATCTGGGAACCGATAACTAGATGGAAGGATGAGAATAATGATGATGTTTAGTCTTTTTTATTCGTACTATACGGTGTGAGAACATGTACTTGAATTACAGTAGGTAAAATGTGAATGCACAATGAGATGTATCATATATTGTTTGGTTTTGTTTTACTTTTTATTTGATTGAATTGATGATGTGCTGTGCTTTATACCCATAAATGGGGAAAAAATGGTTAATAAAAAAAAAAAAAAAGGAAATAAAAGATGGACACCTGTGTTCACATAATCGTTACTGCCAGTCTACGCGCCGCACTGGATTGTATTCTCAGAACACCTGCTTAATTGGAGCCGTCCGGTAGACAAAGAAAAGTTGTGTTCCTTGCGCGGATTAGCAGTGGCACACAAAGTGAGCTGCGTTCCCGGTAGTGCATGGAAGGTCAGTTTGGTGACATTAATTGTCCCATCAGAGTGTTTTATGTGACATCCACCTGTTTCATTTGAAAAATTCGCAATTGAAAGTCAGCTCGAAAAAAGCTACATCAAAGTAACATTTTACTTGGTGCAGTACTTAAAAGCTATATAGAAAGTAACATTTACTTGGTGTAGTGTTTGAAATTTGGTGTATGCTGTAAAAGGTCACACCTGTGAATTAAAGCCACGTAGAACAGGAAGATTGCAATTGCATACTTAAACTAAAATACAGTAACTTTTCTGTCTTGATAAATGGGCGTAACTGTGGTATCAAGTATTTCCCTCCTTACGTCCAAAAACATTAAAGGAGACCTCCCAATCGCCAATAAAAGTTTGCCTCCTAAAACTCATTTTTGCTAGCCTCAAGACAGGAGACTATACCTGCTGCAAAGAACTGTATAATGCAGAATTACTGAACTGTATTTAGGGTGCATAGCTCAGTTGGTTACTGCTTTTGTCACTGATCATTTTCTTACTTGCAGTTCATACCTTACAATCCTAAAATAGCACAGTGACCAATGAACTGTCCTCAAACAGTTGCATGGTGTAGGTTAGAACATTGCCCCCCCCAGTCTTTCATTATCCTATCTATGTATATAAAAATGAAAGTATGTTCGTTTGTCCTTTATGCATTACTACACCATTCATCCGATCGGCATGAAACTTTAGGAAGTTGTTGAGTACACTCCCGCGAAGGTTTCTGGCACATAAAAAAAAAAATAATAATAAATAAATAAATAGGTAAAAGTTGTTGAGTACACTCCCACGAAGGTTTCTGGCAAAAAAAATAGAAATTTGTTAAATATCGCCCCCCCGGACCACCAGGGCCCTCATAATCTTTCCAATACTGAACGTTTACAGTTTCCGGTGCGACTCGCTTTTGCAATGACAAAGCACAAGGACAATCGCTGCAAGTGCGTGGACTAGATTTGGAGAATCCGTGCTTCTCACATGGATAACTGTATGTGGCAAGCTCACGCGTCAGAAAACCTGATTTATTTGTGTACGCACCATTCGGAAAAACAAAAAATACTGTGTATACACAAGCACTCGATTATGCATTACTACACCATTCATCCGATCGGCATGAAACTTTGGGAAGTTGTTGAGTACACTCCCGCAAAGGTTTCTGGCCAAAAAGAAAAAAAAGAAAAATGTGTTAAATATCGCCCCCGCAGGGCCCTCATAATCTTTCTAATACTGAACGTTTACAGTTTCCGGTATGACACGCTTTTGCAATGACCATCAACAAAGCACAAGGACAATCGCTGCAAGTGTGTGGACTAGATTTGGAGAATCCGTGCTTCTCACATAGACAGCTGTATGTGGCCAGCTCACGCGTCTGAAAACCTTCTGATTTATTCGTGTACGCACCACACGGAAAAACAAAAAATACCGTGTATCCACAAGCACTCGAATAAATAAACAGAATTAAAACAACACTTTAAAATGTTTTCCATATTAAAATGAATAAGTTTCAATAAAAAGGACACAATGTAAATTGAATATTATCATAACAAGTTTCCTTAAATTTCCTTTCTTCTGAGATCGCAGCAACGCACGACGGGTAAGCTAGTTGTTACTAAAAAGAGTTTGTTTATTCTTATTAGTAAAGCCAACCCCAACCGCGGTGGTACATTTTAAATCCTGGATTTGTGCTTCTCCAGACCAAACTATCCTAACATATACTTTTTTCTGGCATTCATGACATGATTCCTACATCTTTTAATCCTCATTGTGCTATGTAACGTTTCCTGTAGACTTAGCTACACAAGCACGGCTCTATATAATGGTGTGTGATGTAAAGTGCTCTGGAACTCTACCCTGGTATGAGTAGTGCTATAAAAACAAGTAAAATGTATGTGGAAAAAGGGCTATGGAGAAATGAAGGGCCCTGTTGGAGGGTGGTAGTGAGGGAATCAGTGGTGCAGGAGGTCATGGGGGCGGGGCACCAAAAAGACTGTGGCACCAGGCACCACCAGTGCTGAAGCCTGCCCTGAGTGTACCTGATAAGTTAAATGCTCTGTTCTGCCGAACACATTTAACTTTATTGGTGACAGATACCAGTCTTTGAGTAAGTGGAGACACCAGCCCCAGTTTGTACTGGAAGAGAATTTGATGACTTTCACACACTGGCAGATCATGCGCCTTGTGATAAGCAATGCCAAATTCTAAAGAAAGTTGCAACATGTTGTCAAGATCACTATGATATAGTTGTCACTCTTATAATGAGGTGAGGGTAGAGACAGAACAGCTTGTGAATGAAGGATTCATGATTTTTTTATGCCTAAATATGGCAAGAAAGTTCCCATCATTATGCAAACGCGAATACATCTAGCAGTAAGTTGGATACAGTTCTGCATTTGGTACGGTATGCGTAACACACTCATTGTAGCCTACTCAAAACCTTCCAACCTGTTTTGTGTTGAATTAAACATTAATAGATTTGGAATTTAATTTCCACGGTGTATGCGAAACCCCATATTGTGGGTGTAGACATTACTGCTTCTGCATTTTTGACGCATTTTGGAAAATTCACTTTCTCCTCACTGGACAAGACTGCAATTTACCTCTTTGCTTTTTGTCAGTTTAATACCAAGGGCAAATCGCACATTTATGTGACAGCATATTTTGCTGTTGCACATTTTTCCTGAATTTACCCAACAAAACATATCATCATCTTCTGTTTTGTGCAGGTTGTACAGAATTCCACTCAGGCTCTAATAACAGCTCACATTAAATGTATCTGAAGCAAAAGCTGTAGGAATGTAATAGTTAAAAGTCTAGTAAGAAAAGAAAACACTTCAAAAATAGAAGGAAAAACAAGACACTTACCAGAAGCTTTAGGGATGTTTGTACATTACTCTTTCATTAGTTAATATTAGGAATCTACTTGGCTTACAAACGTGAACAGATGTTTTCAAATGTCCAGGATAGTTCTTCTGAATAGATGAGCCAGACCCTGACTTTCTTTTTAATTACTAATATTTCTTTACCGAAAAGGATGTGTCATGGTCACTATATTTTGAAGATACCATGTATATACATAATTGTTATATTCGAATTCCAGTCTGTGCTTCCATTTTGAAGTTTCTCTGGCACAAAATAAGCCAGGCGTTACCTACACAAATCCTCATATTAAAGTGTCAAGCATCCTAGTTCTCAAGATATCCTACAGTATAAAGCACATTCTTTCTGTGGGACACCGCACACACAAACATTTGTATATGTGAACATGTGCATATGTGAATGTATTGAGCCCCAAGTTGAGTGGCCTTGATGGAGCAAATTGCACATCCAGTAATATTTGGCATTTACTCAAAGTGCAATTTGCACTGATTCCCCTTCGTGCACCTCAGAATGGAGGATATAGATCTATTAGAACATTGGAATATTGAGTGCTCCATTGAAGACAATGGAGTTCTCCAGGTTTCTAATGGCTAGTAGAACCCCGGAACATAAACATTCCAATGTTTGTTCACAACTTTTGCTGTGAAAAAAGGCCTCACAGGGCCAGAGGGACTTCAACCCCCCTCGGGCTCTATGAGGCCTTTGCTTTACAAATTAGTAAATTCTGCCCTCTAGGGGCAGAATGTTCTAACAGCCTTAGAGCCCTCCATAGCAGCCTCTACCGGCCATTAAAGGCCTGCTCCCTCGTTACATGGAGCGGGCCTTTAATGGAAGTAGAGCCCACAAAGTCAGGCTATAAGACTATAATATCACCTCTTACCACCTTTAAAAGGTGTGCGCACTGCACTTGTGGGCTGTTTGTCTGCCCAGGTTTGACCAGCAAACAGTTGGCTGGACAAAAACCCACGATATGCACAATTTGCACTTGGGTAATACCTGGTTGGGTACAAATGGGATTTTACAGCTGACTCTGTATTACCTCTGTATTCGGGACAGGGGATATTTTCCATTTAGTTACCATTTTTATACTGGCAGTAGTTTTACCTCTAGTTTTAATCTATGTTTTCATTTATTCACATTTCCAGGAAAAGATTTGTGAACATTTCTTCATGGAACAAACACCGACAAACTCTCTATGCCGCTGTTTGCCCTTCAGTGATTGCTGTTTTTTTGAGGGGATCCCTTACCCTATGCACAAGCTGCCATTCCCACCTTGCCCATGGGCTTTTTGCCACCTAAAACTGCGCTACTTTCCACATACATCTAAAGGAGAATGTTAGGCTCCTTATAAATATCTCAAAGTCAATGTATTGCCTTTCTGAAAGAAAGTTTGTAAAAGACATTTTTAGGCTTATGGTTGGCTGCAAAATGTATGTTTTATTGAGGTTTCCCTTATGATTCCTTAGCTGTTTTATTCTCTGCACTTTTGTGCTACAAGTGGGCCTGCAGCACACATTTTGCCACCTACTTAAGTAGGCCCTTAAACATGTCCCAGGGCTGCCATTGCAGCCAGTATGTGCAGTTTTGAAATGCCATTTCAACCTGGCAAGATACAGTTCTTGCCAGGCCCAAACCTCCCTTTTTAATACATGTAAACCACCCCTAGGATAAGCCCTACACAGCCCAGAGGGCAGGGTGCTGTGAATTTTAAAAGTTGGACGTGTACTTTTAAGTTTTACGTGTCCTGGTAAACTCCTAAATTTGTTTTTCACTACTATGAGGCCTACCTCTCCAATAAGATAGTATTAGCTTAACTTACTAAATGTGATAAGTGATAACTTTCAATTGGGAGCAGATGGGAATATCATGTTTGTCGTCTAAGAAATTGTAATTACATATTTACTTTAAGGAATAGGTATGCCTGAATAAGTCATAAATTGGCAGCATGGATGGGGTGAAGTTGGGTACAGACCCTCGTGCAACTGAATAGGCTGTGCCGTACCTTCACACAAAGGGCATTGCTCATGCAACCAGCCTGACACCAGGGCAGGGAGGCATGACCAGATAACGGGAAGTGGCGCTTTGTCCTTTAAATCACTTTATTAACCTGAAATCGTTTAAATTGCACGTCTCCTGCTCTACTAATTCAATTTTTGTCATTTTGGTGTTGAATAATGTATTAAATTGTACTCTACTTTTCTAAATTGCTATGGGATTTTTCTTGTGCTGTGTTTTCACATTATTACTGTTTGAAATACTGCATACATACTTTACACCTTGCTTCTAAGTTAAGCCTGACTAAATTTGTGCCAAGCTACCAGAGGGTCAGCACAGGTTAATGTGCACTTTGCTTGTGTTTCACACTGACAGGAATTGTGTTTGCTGCTAGGGAAGGGTTTCAACCCCCTGAACCTAATTTCCTACAGGTCTGTAACTGGCAGATGTATATCGGAACAACGTAAGCCATTAAAACAAATAGCTTTACAATACTGTTTTTACATTGAAAATGCCATTGCAAGGAAAGTCATTACAACTAACGTTTTTACAGCAGATATGCCTTACTCTGCCAAGAAAATCTCCACAAACAGAATGATTTATGAAGTGCTGAGCTGTAACAAATGCAGGGGTTCATAGCTGTGACTCTAAAAGGTGCATCACATGCGAATACCTTTTAAAAACATAATCAGTAACTAGTTCTGTTACGAGAAGGACCTATGGAATAAAACAGCATCTTAAATGTCGATCAACATACATTATTTGGGGGGCGTGGATAGCAGCCGATCATGGCGGCAGCATAAGGGACAGGCTCCGCGGCTAAAGCGGCCTCTTCGACTATCCGGCTCATAATCCGCCACAATATTCAAGCCCTACAGGAGGGAACCGGAGCCTAGGACCGGGCGGAACAAGTAGCAGGAAGCGGCGTTCAAATCCGACGCCTGGGGACCGAGCTCCGTCGAAACTGCAGTCCGGCCTACTTCGACCACTCGAACCGGGACCTTCCCTGATCGACTAGCCTGGCAAGAAGTGCAGTGGTTCCGGAGGACCTGAGCCGGAAGTGCCCGCATGCCGTACGAGACGGCCGAGACCCGCAACTACTCAACCAGACTGGGCACTGCCTACGATCGAAGGAAGAGTGCATGCACTACTGCACTGTGTCCGACACCTCCGGCCCTGCTCGCAGAATGACCGACGGCCACAGGTGGAGGGGGGCCTTGGATGGTGAAGGACGGCCGCCATTTTCTAAGCGGAGAAAGACACTGCGCACTTATAGACCGTTAACATTCCTCACCCTACAGTTGCCCGGCTGGTGAGCCAAAACACACGCAGCAGACCACACCCGATTCGGAAGCACAATACGATCCCCCGGGGGCCCGGGGGGGGGACAGCTCATTGGGGCCGGCGGACATCTGAGAGGCTCCCTGGCCGCGCTCACGTGTGGACGAGAACACCAACGCTCAGTGGCCGAGGTGGGTGAACCGCTCCGAACAAGCTGGAGCGGAGGGGCCCGAAGGCCACGAAACCCAAAGGCATGGCAGGGAAAGGACCGAAGGGCGGCGCCACGCAGACCCGCATTGAATGGTACACGTCCGACAAGACAACTACCTTCCCTGTGACGGGGAAGGACACGGGAGGCAAAACTGCGGATGCCCCGGGAGGAAAGAAGGCAACGTTAGAGGACGTGATGCAGGCTTTGGCTCATCTACAAACAACGGTGGGCTCCATCTCCACGGATGTCACTTTGCTTAGAGCCGACCTCCACAAAATGTCGGAGAAAGTCAAAGACATGGAAGTGGTCACAAAATCCCTAGTGGAAGATGCCTCAGAACTTCAGCAGGCAATGGGGAAGATGGCACAGGACAATAAACTGCTGCGTGAGAAGCTTGATAAGCAAGAGGGGCGTTCTAGGCGGAACAACATCCGCATTATTGGGGTACCGGAGTCGGAAGGCACGAGAGCCATGGATTTGTATGTGGAGAGCCTAATTACAGACGAACTTAAGCCAAAGGGTTTGTCCGCTTTCTTCTCCGTAGAGAGGGCCCACCGCGTACCAGGCGGTCAACCGAAGCCGGGGGCGAATCCGCGGCCTATTGTTGCCCGCCTATTTAATTTCCGGGACCGGGACGCCATCTTACAGGCGGCCAGGACGTCCCCTCCTATCAGGCTCCAAAACTCCACCATAGCCTTCTTCCCCGACTATACGGTGGACGTCGCACGCAGGCGAAGGACCTTTTTTGAGGTTAAAAAAGAACTAAGGACACGTGAAATCCCATACTCCATGCTCTTCCCCGCGAGGCTCAGGGTAGTAGCAGAAACTAGAACTTGGTTCTTTGACACCCCTGAAGCGGTGCAGGACTGGCTGGAGGGATGGAGACCGGGCCACCACCCTCGGCGTACCAACCGGCCCCCAAAGGGCCGAAATGCAGGAAGACATCCGGACTCCCAGGCGTCGGGAGGGGGCCCAGAGAGCAGCTCGCCCTTAAGAGAAGAAGGCGGTCAGGAGGAGAACGAGGAACTGTAATCTCCCGGTTTCCATACTTTATTTGACTTATTGTGCTGCGCCCACGCTACCCGCCATTGAACACTGGGTGATGGACCTCTGGGGGTGTGAGTGAGAGACCGCTGGCAGCGGAGAGTCCCTCACCACGACGCGCAAGTGCACTGTTTTGGGGTTGGGGTATGCACTCTGCTCAGTTGGGGGGGCGGGCAGTTTTGAGTCTGTGTAGCAGGGGGGCAGGGAGGGGGGTAGGTTGGGGTACAGGGACTAAGTATGGGCGGAAAATCCGTTCCGCTCGCGGATTTTGCGGATTTTCGGTAAATTCGCAATCCGCGAGATTCGCGAATTTCCCGCGAAATCCGCAAATCTGCGAGCAGCGGATTTTATGGCTTGCTCGCACTGTTCGCGTGAGTTCGCGGCTTCCCAGTTCAACTTCGCGCCCCGCGAATAAGCGCTAAATTGCAGAAATACGATCTTAGCAAAACTGAAACTACTTACCAGGTTCAAAAGTTCAAGCTCATCATTAGTAGCCATTTCCTGTAGTGTTTCCTGAGGGGCCCCTCCAGAGTTCAGTTGCCTGCTTGCAACTATTATGTGACCCTGCTCTGACCCTCAGAATAGTTACACATATGCCACAAAGGTCCTGAATTACAGCTAAGGGAGACAAGCAGGAGCCAGGCTGGAAGTTCAAATCCAACAGTGACACATTAATCAGCCCCTAATTCATTATTGTCAGTTGGGGCAGGGCAGGTGTTGTAACTAATTTTGCAACAATGAAAGCACTTAGCAAGTGCAAAAGATCACTAATCAGGAAGCACTAAGGAAGCAGGTGCCAGCTAAAAAAATATTCTGTGACACATTAATCAGCCCCAAATTAATTCAGGTCACTTGAGGCAGGGAAGATGTGCTTTGCTTTGCCACAATAATGTACACTGGACAACCAGAGGGTGCTGTGATGAAACAGAGGGTGGCATGGGTGGGCCAGAGGGTGGCATGAGTAGTCAGAGAGTGGCAGTGGTGACAGAGGGTGGCAGTGATGAAGAAGAGTGTCCCAAACAGGCTGGACACGTAGAAACAACAAGTTCGCAAAACTTGCGACCCGACAGGTAAGTTCGCGTTGGCGAAATTGTACAAAACCCTCGCGAACTGGCAGAAACCCGCACGAACACAAAAAAAAAAAACCGCAAATTTGCGAGAATTCGCGGATTTTTGCGGATTGCGAGTTCGCAAATCCGCAAAATTCGCGAACGCGAGATTCGCAAAATTCGCCCATGCTTAACAGGGACGGTTAAAGTTTGGGACCACTTGGTCCTGCAAGTTCTGGTTTTGCACACACACATGTTACTTGGTATGACTCAGTATTTGGAAAGCACCGTGGGTCACTGGGAGAGACCGATGGCGGGAGGTACAGTAGAGTCGCACCTGCCTCGCGCATGTCCCCATACAGCACATCACTCAGGGCGAGAAGGCCTCGCGGCCTATAGTGATCCCTCCATACGACTAGAGAGGGACTGCACCATACGGGCTCCTTCGGGCCCAAACCCTAGCAATTCCTATGGCCAGGATAGATAGACACACTCCTCCAGCCCCGCTGCAAATCATGTCGTGGAACGTCAGAGGCCTGGGCGACAAGATCAAACAGGGCCTGGTGCTGCAAGGAATTAAGAGACAGGGGCCCACCCTAGTTCTTCAACAGGAAACACATTTGATGGGGACGGCCACACGAGCTCTGGACAGGAGGGGGTACCATATGATAGTGCACGCAGACTTTACCTCAGGGTCACGTGGCACAGGCATATTGCTGCGAAAGTCTTCCCAGTACATAGTGAAATCCACAAAAGTAGATGATCAAGGCCGCTTTGCAGCGGTGCATGGCCAGTGGGAGGGTAGACTACTAAACGTGGTCTCCGTTTATATCCCGCCAGCGCTGCAAGCAGTAGCTCTGCCGGATTTCGGTAGGCTCCTGCTGGAACTCCCTGAAGGGGATTTATTTATTGGTGGAGACTTTAACATGACGCTCACGAACACCCTAGATCGGTTCCCCACACGAACACACACAGATGGCCCGAGCAAGCTCCAGAACTTTCTAGAAGCGCAGGGTTTGGTGGATGTGTGGCGTACGCTACACCCAGATCAACAACAATACACCTATTATTCAGCGACCCACAATAGCCTTTCAAGGATAGACTACTTTTTTACATTGGGTAACGGTCTCCTCTACATCAGCGAAGCAAGGATACAACCAAGGGGCATCTCGGATCATTCGCCAGTCACTCTGACCGTGGCTAGTACAGGCACCAAACGTAAGAGGATATATCCGATCTTTCCAGGGTATCTCAAAGTCCCACAGATCAGTAAAGACCTGAAGAAAGCGACCCAGCTATATTTTGAGGAGAATCAGTCCTCAGTAGACTCCCCCTTAATACTGTGGGAAGCCTACAAAACAGTGTTCAGGGGTCAGGCTATTGCGGCGATAACGAGTCACAAGAGAGCACAAAGGAGGGAAGCACTGGAACTGGAGTTGGGCCTCGAGAGGGCCAACACTGCCCATATGGCAGACCCATCAGAAGACACACTTCATGACCTACAGGTACATCAACGCCGCCTCAATGACCATCTGAGGCGTGTGACCGTGGCGGACATCGCCGCGACTAAACACAGAATTTATGACATTGGGGACAAAGCTAGTAAACTCCTAGCGTGGCTGGACAAGAAACAAGGGGGAGGTAGGAACATACTGCAAATTACGGACTCGTGTGGCACTGTACACACTCAGCCGGAGGAAATAGTAGAAGCACTGGCTGATCATTTCAGTGAAGTGTATACTCCGACAACAGTGGTGGCGGAGGACGAGGCCCGAGATGCCCTCGACTGTGTGCCTCTGCCAATGCTGACGGAAGAGGCGGCGAAGGACATCGACGCCTCCTTAACGGCCGATGAGATTCAGTCGGCCATTAACTCCCTCCACTCGGGTAAGGCTCTGGGCCCCAACGGGGTGCCCATTGAGTGGTTTAAAACCATGTCTGAGTCCCTGAGTAAGCCCCTTCTCCAATTCTCCAAATGTATGAAGAGATTAGGATAAAGGGAACATTGCCCCCAGATCAACGGATGACAACTATAGTCGCCATCCCGAAACCGGGTAAACCGCCCAGCGACTGCAAATCCTATAGACCTATTTCCCTCCTGAACCCGGAGGCCAAAATAATAGCGAAAGTGCTGGCGAACAGGCTTATGCCATGCCTAAGTCAGTTGATTCATCCGGACCAGTCCGGCTTTATGCCGCATAGAAGCACGGCCTTAAACCTTCACAGAGTACACGGAGTGGTGGCGCAACTCTCAATGTTGCGGGAACCAGCAGCGATATTATCACTGGACGCCAAAATGGCGTTTGACTTGGTGGAGTGGAACTATCTCTTCGCGGTGCTCACTCACATGGGCTTTGGACCTGTCTTTATTTCCTGGATAAGGATGCTTTACAAGGATCCCATGGCCAGGATAGTAGTGAATGGACACACGTCACGGGCCATACGTCTAGGACGTGGTACGCGACAGGGGTGCCCACTATCGCCCCTCCTATTTGCACTGGTCCTAGAACTGCTGGCGGTCACTATCCGCAATACACAACTTCTGAAGGGGATTAGATGGGATCCACAGTGGGAAGACAGAGTGTCCCTATACGCGGACGACATGTTGATATACCTCACAGACTTAGAAAACAGCCTTCCAAACCTCCTAGCAATCTGCAACTCACATGGGCGAGTGTCAGGCTATACTATCAATTGGTCGAAGTCGATACTCTTTGAGCTCAAAGGGCCCCTTCCGCCCCTGCCAGACTCCTGTCCGCTGGAGATAGCTCCTTCTTCCTTTAAATATCTGGGAATCCATATCACTCGAGATGAAGCTGAGTTTCCCCCCCGCTCCATCTGCAGCCCCCTTTGATTCGGCTCCGTAACGATGTGCAACACTGGAAAGAACTCCCACTAACATTGCTGGGCAGGGCAGCATTGTTTAAAATTATGGCACTGCCGCGCTTTCTATACGTCCTCGAAAACGCCCCACACTTGGTACCAGCCAACTTCCTCCAGAGAGTAACAGCACAGATTTCGAGTCTGCTCTGGGGAAACCAGCCAGCCCGAATTTCCCACAAGAAGCTTAATAGGAGCTGGTATGATGGAGGAATTGCACTGCCTAATATGCAATTATATTATTGGGCGACCCAACTCAAGATCCTCAACCAGTGGGTGCATGCTCCACAGGACGACCCGGCATTCAAAGCAGACAGGACACAATTAGGAACAAATAGCTTGCTAGCGCCTCTGTACCACCGGGGCACGGCGGCGAAACTTATAGGACCTACCAAACACACCGTACAACTATGGTACAGGGCGCAGGCGAAGCTGCACTGGGATGGGACCATCACAAAGCTCACACCACTGTGGGACACCAAGGCACTGGGACACCTACGACACACTAAGGGCTTCACCCAGTGGGATAACATTGGGATATCGACTGTGGGAGACATGTGGACTAGGGAGGGAGTGATTCCGTTTGCGACCCTTCAGGAACAGTACGAACTGGGGGACAGCGAGCTGTATAGATATATACAGATCAGACACGCCCTTCAAGTGGCGATCCCACCAGACACGACTCCACCAGAGTCCTCCCCGCTAGAGGACCGTCTGCTCACAGATTTCATGCAAGAAGGCGCGACCTGATTAACATATCGTAAATTAATCAACAACTTACCTGACCCGCTGGGGAGGCTAAAAGACAAATGGGTGGACGACGTCGGAGACCTAGACGAATCCGACTGGAACGCCGCCATGGCATCACCACGTGAGGCTGGCATATCGTCTAAATTCCGCCTGATACAACTAAAAATCTTACACAGGATATATTACACGAGAACTACACTACACAAACTGCAGCGAGCTGAGCATCCATACTGTCTCAGGGGTTACGGGGAAGAGGGCACGTTCATACATACACTCTGGGGCTGCACATGTATTGTCAGCTACTGGCAGCGGGTACTCCGCACTATCACTCAAACAGTTCACACCACACTCACACTAGACCCACGGGTGTGCTTATTGAATGTATGGGGGCCTACGGATCTTACATTTTATGAGAGGGTGTGGACTACGATAGGACTTATGACAGCCAAACGAGACATTGCACAAAAATGGGGGACGGCGGATCTCCCCACATTGGCACAGTGGAGCAGGAACATGGATATGCTCATGTTGGCAGAAAGGGCAGTTTACAAACTGAGAGATAACCCACGCAAATGGAATGGGGTTTGGCAGCCGTGGAACACTTATAGGGGGGATATTTGTGAGCCGTTGTCGGTGGAGGATCTTGAAGGCTCTGAGGATGAGGAGGACACTGACTAGGGGTCGAGACCAACGGTAGGCAGCACATGGGAAAGTAACGGGGCTGGACACACTCCAGTGGGGCTTGGCAGAGGGGGGGTGTGCGGGCGGGATGTGAAATTGGGAGACTTGCACGATTGTTCTCTCACAGGGCAGCTTCGATGCCAGATAATACACCACATATAAATTACTGTCGTACTGACTCATGTGTGAAGTTTATTAGTTAAGTTTGAAAAATGAAAACAAAAAACATAAAATGCATATTTTTTCTTCGCTGTAAATTTTATTCGTTCCGCTTGACTGCATATCCTGAGTACTCAATACTGCTTAAACAACCAGAAAAGGCTATAAGGAGTTCGTTCAGATCAGCGTTCCAGCAAAATGCAAGCCGGCCTCCGGGTTTTAGGCGCATATATGTAATGTGATGGAAATTCTATATAATTTTGCAATAAAAAAATATTTACAAAAAAAAACATACATTATTTGTGTGATTTAGTGTCACCACCAAAGCTGTAAAAAACAATATGAAGGCCAAAGAGTGAATGACCTCGGTAAACGATTCATGAACCACAAATCAGCAATCATTTGAAACTTGACCAGCCTATAGTCAATCATTTTCATCTTGTGGATCATTTACTTTCAGATTTAAATATTTTCCCTGTGGAACAAGTCTTAAAGGAAGAGCTACTGGACTCTGGAGAAAAAATCTGGATGTACCATTTAAAATCATTGCATCCAGATGGACTGAACAACATTGACAATACCACCTATTTTACTGCATATCCCAAGAGATCTCAGGACTCTGTAACTTTGAACCCGAGACAGCCTTGCGAAATATGGGGGGTGGGCCACAGAATCCATATTGGCATGACTGGCAATTACGAGTCCCTAATTGGAGAGACTGGTGACTTGTAAATGAAATCTTTTTTAAAGAACATAGGTGTTGCTGGTAAAAGGATTTAGATTACACACACAGACTGTCCAAAGAAATTAAGGAAAGTCAAAACTGTGTGCAGTGTTGCAGCAGACTGCATTAGAACTATGGTCTAAGAACTCATGCTGACACCCCTCAGTGACAATACTGATTAGATCTTAAAAGGATGGCCCCTTTTATATTACTGAGCGAATCTAGCAATAATCAAAAGGTTGATAACTATTGGACTTTGAGTACCAGAATGCCTATAGTGGATATAAGACTTTTGAGTGCATGGTGTAATTTACAAACAGACTCAGCTACCATGAACAAGACTGCAATAGTTGAAATGTGTTGGCATTTTTGGGAAGTTGCGAATGCCAATTAAAATCTACATGATTTTGATGCCCCCTGGGAGTGCAGCATCGTTATTTTTTGCTTGGAAATATATATTTATTCACTTAAAAAACCAAAGGTTATAGGGACATCATAACTAGGAAATAACATTTTAAAAAACATAGAAATTCACAGAAACAAACAATGGTTTCAGGGAAGTTATAGTTAGGCTCAGAATTCACTTGTACAAAACCAGTGAAATTCAGCCGTTATAGTTACCTGAGCAAACTATAACTTAAGCCACCACAATGCATTGCTTATGACCTCACATATTGCATCCTTCATGACATGTTGAGTGACATCATTGATGACATCACTGATGACATTACAAATGGCATCACTGATGACATCATTCAATTAGTGTAACTGTTTTTAAGAGTTTATTGGTGTTAAACAAATGTACTAACATACTACAAAAGTTAGATTAGTAAACTAGTTGTGCTACAAATGAGTGATACTGTCTGTAACGTGATCTGAGCGGGTGTGTGACTGTCTGTATCAGTGTGTGTGAGGTTATGTGCAGGTGGCTATATGAGTGTGTGAGTGTATGCATGAGGTGGACCATTCTGAGCATCGTCCTGATCCTGAGGATTCAAACATTGACAACAACAACCTAGATGAACGATTACTTGCAGTAGCAGTTACTTACTTACTTACTAACTTAACTAGTTCACTTTGTCATAGTTGTCTGACCTGACTATAGATGAAGCAATAACAGGGAAGGCCATGATGCTCCCTGGAGTGACCGCTGCATTTTTTAAATACTATTACACATACATTATACAAGGCATCACAACTTCACAAGTGAGGTCCCACTTATACCCATGCAAGCACCAACTGTAGGATTAATAAGAAAGATTATCCATCGCAGTCAACTAAATGGAAATAAGAAAACTAGGGGCCCGATGTAGGTTGGTCGGTAACGGCCGAAAATCGGTATTTTTGGCCGTTACCGATCGGTAAACAGGTGAATGGCATGTAGTGGGCATTATTTTACCGGATCGGTAAAATTACCGATTCTGTAATTTTACCAATTCGGCAAAATAAAAAATCGGTAAATTTACTGATTCGGAGCCACCCATATGTAGGTGGGACTCTTCAGAGTCCCAGAAGCCTTAATGAATCGGTATTTTACCATCAAATCCAATTTGATGGTAAAATACTGATTCCGGTGTGCATGCACAAGTGTGCATGCACACCTATGCCATGTGACAGGCAGACCTGCCCTTAGGGCAGGTATGCCTGCCACATGGCACCCGTGCCTGTTTTGGGGGTGTCAGAGGGTGTCAAAATGACACCCCCTGCACCCTTGTGAAATTCGGTATTTTCCGATTCGGTAAATACCGAATCGGTAATGCCCATTCATTCCTATGGGCTTCAAAGCCCATAGGAATGAATGGGAATTACCGATTCGGTATTTACCGAATCGGTAAATACCGAATTCATCCGATTCGGTATTCCAGCACATCTGGAATACCTACATGTCAAACCCATTGATTTACCGATTTTAAATTACCGAATCGGTAAAATTCGGTAATTTAAATTCGGTAAATCGTTCCTACCTACATCTGGCCTTAAGTTATTGGGTTATATCAAACCTTTACAAAGAATTGTGCCAAGACTACTAAATTATGACACAACAACAAATTCCTGATAGTGATAAAATAACAAAAACATAACAGTAGTAGTAATTTGAGCAATAATGAGCTACTAAAGTTACAAAATCTTCAAGTCATAAAAAATAGCCTCAAAGTCTGGAGTGGATAATCTTAGGTTAGACATTTACAGTTCCACAACACAAGGCCTGAATGATGATGCTGGTGACTGATGTTTTTCATTCTAAATATAAATGTATGCGCTGTTGGGTAAATGGGGCCTGTGTGGGTTATTGCGTAGAAGATTATGCAGTGAGTTGGGGTTGCTTCCTCCACATCTTCCCCACCAAGTGTGTGATCCATTGATTGTGTATATTAGGCCACACCTCAATAAATCACACACCAGGGGGGAGAGGGCCAGGGGATTGAGGACTGGATGGGATGGAAAAGGGAATTTGAAGAAAGGTTTGACAAAGATAAACACTACACAAGGACAACATTCATCTGGGCAATGAGCAGCAGATCATCATCATCATCATTAGGTTGTGGAAGAAAACTAAGAAATGAGCATCACACAGTACAGTTAATGCATTGCAAACAGTCCTTCTGCCCCGAGACCCAAGTTATCAGATATCTAAATGTTCTGTCTTTTTGGGGATTGGAAAAAATAACATTTTGGAGGAGAGAAGCCACCCACCCAGTATTCCAAATATGATTGCTAAAAGAAAAATGATACTATATTAGTGCCTGTATGGACTGAACCAGTAGGCAAGCAGGAGTGCTGAGCTCAGCCTTTGCCTTTTGTTCGTGCAGGAGACTAGAATGCCTGCAGACTGCAAAACAGAATCTGTAATTTAGAGTAAAGGAGGAGGGCAGAAGAAAGGTAAACTTCATGAGGAGTATACCAGGAAGAATCAGAGGCAGAGTAAAAAAAAATAGGGGGACTTAGAGTTTCACTTTTGCCACCAGTGCAACACACACACACACACACAGCAGCATATCACAAATCAACGTACCTCTCTCCATTCCACATAGCTGAGTACTAAACCTCAGAGTCATGTTTTCCCTTTGAACTTGATAACTTCTTGCTTCTAGCTGTTTATGAGGTAGTCCCGTCCTGAGTTCTTCCATCCTCCTGACTCCAAGTAACCCGTCCTAGTCATCACCCGAGCAAGATAGAATTGAAGTGCACTGCTGTTGAAGAACAAGTGGAGAAAAAGAATTGCAGTATTTTTGTATAGTTTATTATTGGTTAACTAAAGTGAGTCTTTTGGTCTCTGAAGGACCAGTAAAAGGGAGAGGGCCCTACAAGTAAATCTGGCTCAGTGTGAAAGAGCCACTCGCCAAAAATAAATGATCCCCCAACATTCATCCCCAAAACATTGCAAATCAACTCAAGCCAGTTCCCAAATTAAAGTTCAACACCCTTCCTCACTATCTAGCACCACATGAATCATCAATCATCACTCACAATCACGTAATAATCACTAGTTGGTGCAATGGTTACCTGTTCCAATCCAAGCACAATGGTAGATACACTATCTCCCCTTTAATGCAAGCAACAGATTGGAATTGGGCAGTCTTGTAAGTTAAATATTCATCTGATCAGCCCTCCTAGGTGATAAAAAAACAAAAGGATCACAAGAGTGGACCATAAAGGTTAATTTTCCCTAAGTAAGTTTTTTAAAGGCCAATCACCTCCAGGAAAAAACGATCGCTCGTCATTCCGGCCCCAAACATTGCAAATCATCTAAAGCAAGTTCCCAAATGATAGTTCAATACCCCCCACACTTTTTGCCACCACATGAATCATCACTCACAATCACTCAATAATCAATTGTTGGTGCAATGGTCACATGTTCCAGTACAAGCATGGTGCTAAGTACAATATCTCCCCTTTGATGCAAGCAAAAGATTGGAATTTGGCAGTCTTGTAAATCAAATGATCATCTGGGGCAGCCTTACTTGGTGATGAAAAAACAGAAGGATCATAGGAGTGGACTGTGTAGCTTAATTTTTGTTCAGTAAGGTTGTAAAGGCCAATCACCTACAGGAAAGTATGATCCTCCATCATTCGGGCCCCAAGCATTGCAAATCATCTCAAACAAGTTCCCAAATTTCAGTTCAACACCATTCCTCACTGTCTGCCACCACATGAATCACCAATTATCACTCACAGTCACTCGCTCACCATTGCAATATTTGTAGGTATCTCTTTCAAACCAAGCACAAGTAGGTTAGGTAGTAGGTATACAATTCTTCTTTGATGCAGGCAACACATTGAAATTTGTTATTGGCCCTCTTGTAAATCAACAATCTTCAGGGGCAGCTTTGATAAGGGATGCAAAAAAGTATAGACATGCAAGGGAGGCAGGCATTGTCTCCAATGTCATGAAGGAATTGTGGCGGATTCTTCAATGCACACTGGTCCAACGGTACTCTAGAAATATATATATGGCTAAAAAATGGTGAAGCAGCATAAATCTGACATACAAATAATAATGTTCCACTACTTACTTTTTTGGGGGGCAAAGATAGAAGTTCAATAAGAAATAATTAAAAAGTGATATGGGGGCAGAGAAGTGGAGTTCGTACTCAGACCCAGGAGGTTCACCCAAAAGTTGGTCAGCTTATACACTTGTGTCTGACCAATCCTCCTCCTCCTCTGCTGCTTCAGGAAAGGTGTAATTGTATGGTATGAAATGTTGGTTCATTTTGATCATAGTCATCTTCATCAAATAATCTTTATTTGGTCAAAAAGAGCATAAAAGTACAAGGTAAAAAACTGATTACAAACAGATCATACACTATAAAATCATCTAGATAAAATACTAAGTTGCACAAGGTCATTGCCTTTCTATGATGTCATAACTGAGTCACAATGCAAACTTTTTCCTTAAAGTTCTCGCCTGAGTAATACAATTCAATACTGCATAACAGATTGTTGGAGATTCATAGCGTTGTAAAAACAGTAAACCTTCTTGATGTGTTTGAAAACATTTCCCTGATAAAATTGGGCATAAAAAACAGATTCTAAAAGCTGAATATAAAATGCAGACTACCATACTAAGTGGACTGTATGGACACTGTATCACATGGGCAGCAGAGTAATGAAGCAAACCAAGTTCCAGTAAATGGAAAGGCAACCAGGAAGTTAATCATACTTATTTGAAGGTGGGTAAAGTAAAATCTATGTTCTAATGCCTTTATCCATAATAGATAAGGCTTCATACCTTGACAACTTGACAAAAGGACATACACATGGACGTTCCCATGTCCAGAGCTTTCTTGAGTCTCGTCTCTATGGGTATGGTATGGGTCCTTTACCAAAGCCTTCATACGTGTGCCAATCTCACTAGTATTGTCAAAACACTAGTTAATCCCAAACCAAGAAGGGTATTTTTTATGTACTTTATCCATGGGATGTCTCGCACATTTGTCTGTTTCAGACAACCCTCTAATATTCCCCGAGTGAAGTTTACCTCTGGAGTGGACCACATTTTACTCTACTAGAAGATAGTTGCCAAGCCCACCTTGTCTTCTATAAAATCAAAGCACAATTCTTTATGAGTAATAAAATCTGGATCTGGGAATTCCTAAGAGCCTCGCTAAAGTCCCTAGACTCCAGCAAAATATGTACTCACTGACAGACATTTATTTCTGTATAGCATTATCAGTTCTTTGGGGAAATTGTTTCGTAAATTGTTTACAAATCTAAACAGCGATTCACCGGCCGCCTCTATCAACTGGGATTTTTGAAGAATCAGATGGTCCCATTTCAAGTTGGTGCTAACTGGAATGCTCGGTAACTAAATTCGTTGTTTTCTTTATCGGTGTATGGCCGCTAAAAAACAACATTGAGCGGGTGGTCTTTGGTCCACATGTTAAAATATAGAATTTATCAATATCTACCTAGAGGTTTACCCCCTGCATAAAACTATAAAACCCATCTAAAAGAACTTGCAGACCTTTTCAGGTATGGCTAAGGTCATAGATCATAGTCAATCTCTCCAAGTTTAGAGGCAAGAGACTAGTCCTCTTCACTATAAAAACCGCATCAGCTGCACTGAATGCATGCTCAGCAGACAGAAGGTGCATCTTCCCATACCAATACATCAATGGGTTTTGATCCACTTAGACCTCTTTTGGATCATCCAGATACTCCTGGAACATCATTGGGATGGCCATTGGTACTGCCAATTGCTCAACCGCTTTTATCATCACCTCTGCACAGGACTTAAGCCTTGCCGATTGAAACCAATACAATGCAGAGGTTGGGTCCAGTATTTCTGTTGCTGTTGTTGCCGGTGTTCTGGTTGATGGTTGTGTTGGCTGCTGTGAGACAAAACTGCCCTCTCTGGAAGTTGAAGGTAGTACCCCAGAACTGCAGGGTGGGACTCTAAGTTCCAGCCATTCTTCTTCCAGGTCTCCGTCTTGCTCAACAATACATCTGTGAAAGTGGGCAGTATTGTTTTGGACTGAGGATCAAGTACTGTGGCTCAGATACACTGTTTGGCTGACATGATGTCATGATGCTGCTTTGTATTCAAAGCCAAGCAGAGGATTAAGCTCACAACCAGGCATGCACTTCTGTGTTTTCATTCACCCCTGTGAGGTCAAACATTTCAGACACCTTCTTTATCTGGTCCTGAAGCAGATGCAACAACGGGATAGCTTGATCCATTGTACTGTCCTCCTTGCTAACTTCCAGCATGAAAACCTCAAAAGGGAGTAGCATCTGTGCTAGGCATTTGACTAGGACCCATATGTCCGCATTCATGGTCATAGCTTTCCCAATTGCATCCCCTCCTCTTTTTATCTGTTTGTACATTCCAAAAGGTCGAGTTCCAAAATGTTGGCACCTCCTGCATCAGGGCTTCAACTGGTACACAGTTAGCACGCTGAATAATCTGCAACTGCTTCCGGGCTTTAAAAGAATGCCTGAAGTTATGGCAGATTCTTCTGCAGGTAGTCAGTATGTTGCTGACTATGCCTTATTTTTTCAGAAAGTCTTCCACCACCAGGTTGTGCAATAGGCCAACCGCCGGACCCTGAAATAGCCACTGTCTCACATGGCCTTGCCAACAAATTCAATTCTGAGACCTCTGGGCACAGCCATTTATACACCTTGCTGTTAAATTAGTCCAAGATGTTTGGAGCTGTATGTGATTTCTCCATGGTGAACATGGCCACTATTGCATGCCATGACGCTCTTAAAACTTTCTTCAGGGTGAAGACTTGTAGATATATTTTGCTTTACCCCCACAAAAGAGATCCATTGTGCAGTGATTAACATGTAATCAGTCGCCTGACAACAGGTCCACATATCTGTCCTCTACTTGATAGTGAGAACAACACTTTGCTGCAAAGCTTGTCCAAACAATTGCAGCACATGATGATGCAGTGCTGGAACAACAACGCTGGTAAAATAGGTCAGACGTAGAACATTCCATTTTGGGCAGATGGCTGCCACAAATTCTTAGAATCCCACCCCTTCCACAAAAGAAAGTGGGAAGAGGTACAGTGCTAAGATTTTTGCCTGATTCCCATTGTACAACCGTGCCATTGGGTGGTTGTGGTCATGGGGCTCTGCCTGCCTGAACATGCCCATGATGGTAGCATTTATTTTTTTCTTCTTTTCTGGGCCACTGACACAGGCGACTATTGAGGAGTAGGAAGTGGTAGTCTCAGTGCACCTAGTAGTGGGGCAGTCACTGTATGCCGTGGTGGCTCCAGCTGAGTCTGACTCTTGTGTCATTATGAAGTCACTGAGGTGGGTTACTGCTGGGGACAGGGCTGCTTTGTGTGAGGATGTCACCCTCTTCTTCCTCATCATCATCACCTCCCACCATGATTGCACTTGTTGCTGATCCCCGGCTCTCCTCCTCACCTTCACCATCATGACCACGTTCTGAATTCCTTTTAAGGTGCACCTTCATCTTCATTGCATGATGTTTTTTCACATGGCCTCCACTACCATAATGTTTACCAGACTTATCTCGATGAACATTTGTGTGTCAAATAGTGCATACTGCAATGTGCTTCCCTTCTATGCTAACTGCAAAAGAGTCGCTAATTGGGGAAAATAACATTTTTACATGTGCCACTGCCAAAGCCTGAATAAGAATTGGAGGTAGGCGGGTGTATCGTTGATTGCCTCTCTGCAGTGCATACATCTACTGAGGTAGCGTTTACTAGTGCACGTCTCTTCTGGAGCTTTGCAAATATGGGAGCTGGTGGTACAACCTGTACCACATCCCTTGGAGCAGGTTGAATAGCAATGTTGGACTCCTCTGTGTCACCTTCCACAATGACTGTCTCGTCGTCCTCATCCTCCTCATCATCCCCTTCCATAAGTCTAAGGCTTTCAGGAACTTTTTATTTCCCTTGCCTCTCCTGGACTCTGCCAGGTCCACTTCATGTCTCTATCATCATCATCAGAAGTGGTGCTTGGAGAAGATGGTGAAGTAGTACCCTTCCTTCTCCTTGTTGGAGATCTTGGAGCCAATGATTCTAAAAGAGGAAGTTATTGCTCGGAAGGAAGCTCAATCTCCTGTTCTGCTCCAACATCAGGAAGATATACTATTGCTCGCTGCGGCTGCACTTTGCTCTTCTTCCTGAAGTGATTGGGTGCTACTTTGGGAAGGGGCATATCAAATTCAGTGTCACAGCTCGTTGGCATCGCCAGGAATGGAATGGTTACCACACGGACAGACATGGCCTTGGACTTAGGTTGGGGAGCTGCTTTTGATGCTGGAGTGCTGATCTCAGTACGCTCCCCAGAGGCTGGTGCAGCGGACACACCTATGGAGGTCCAAAAAAGGTTTGGGGCGACATACCACTGGTGGGAAGCTGCTTCTTCTCACTGACCACTTTCTTGAAAGTATCTTTCTTTGAGGCCATCTTAAAGCCCTCAGTTGGCAGTTGTACTAAGCTGCAAAAGCGGAAGAGATTTGAGAAGTGAGGTGACTGCACAGGCCTTCTATTTGGCAGTACTTCAAGGGATGTCTCTTCTCGTGTGCACCTAAAAGTAAACAAGCAAGGAAAACATTTAGTGTGAAATGTGGAATTGTGTGCAGTTTCAACTAGTACAGACAAAGGTGATATAAGTGTGGTGGTTTACTTAGGAAATAATAAGCACTTTAAAGTCAAACCATACTACCATACCGTAAAATGTAATTTTGATTTATGTAAATTGTAATTCCCCATCAGAATAACACACAGCATACAGCTCTTTCCTTTATGTCCAAATTTTCTCAAGGGGACACCCGTGGCACTCAGGAAACTGCACAGGTAAATGGAATATTAATCTTTAAAAAAATTGAAGGTAGTGTATGCCTACTGTAGGCAATGTGCTCTGGGGGAAATCTAATAATCATCATTACACAAATAAATGCTTCTGATGTGTCTAATGTGCACTCCAGCCAGATTGTCCAGGAGTAAAAGGAATGTAATACCTTAAAAACTGAATGCTGTTGCCCGGCTGTGCGTTTATGGTGGATGGATGGATCGACAGAGGCAATATGAAAAAAAAAATGAAAATATTGCAAGACAAAATAACATTAGAAACTAAATTTAAATGTAAAAAATGTTTTAATTATAAACTAACATTGAAAAAGTGAAATTAAAAAGATATATAAAAAATAAAGAAATAAAAACCAATAAATTAAAAAAATGTATAATAAAGAAATGAGTAACTGCAGATGTTTGTATGGGCGGATGAGAAGAAACTTAATGGAGGTGCAAAATAAAAACATGCATATAACATATATAAGCACCGTTCATCAAAATCATTTTCGTAATATACATACTACAATGATCCTCAAGCATATTATTAAAGTGATATCTAATCCATCCATGTAAGCCTATGGCAAAGGCACACTGGCTGGACGAACAAAATGCTGCCAACCAGTGCCACATTGTCAAACAAAGACACTGAGCAAGGAGGCATGGCCACAACAAAGAAGAAATGCAGGCCTATGGCAAAAGCACGCTGGCTGGCTACGCAAAATGCCCACCAGCCAGATGGTCACAGCAACAACCAGCAAGGAGGCATGGCCACAACAAAGAAGGCATGGAGGCTTATGGCAAAAGCACACTGGTGTCTTACACAAAATGGCCACCAGCCACATGTTCAAACAACAAGCAGGAGGCATTGAAAACATAGAACACATACAGGCCCCTAGCCACATGGCAAGGAGAACAAAGACAAATGGTGGCCTATGGCAAACTCACTCACACACTGGCCAGACAAAGAAAGGAGCCTGAACCCGTCGCTCGGCATGCAGGAGAGCGACTTTGTCTACTTTCAGGAGGCAACCTGACATTCTCCGAAAAAGAACACAGGGCCTAGAGTCCCCACATCTTGTGGAACATGCCGACATCTAAATTTTGAGTCGCAGATGCCCTAATCAGATGGAATCCACACCATCAGCGGACCCATGCTGAGCCTGCCGTGGAGTATTAAAATGGTGCCGACTCCCGGCATTAACTGAATCACAACTGCATAAGCTGTGGCCCTTTGACGATCTGACCGGACTGGCCACTACACACAAATCCGGCGTTTCTTTAAGGTGGGTGCCTCACCGTTGCAGAAAATTTGATAGTAATGCTCACCTCAGCCCCACGAAGAGGAGCTGCTTGGCCCAGCAATGACGCCGGCTGAGGGGAAAATGACGCTGTGAGTAATGCTGCCTCACTAAACGCAGGGGAGAGCCCTCTAAATTTATCCTCTTCATACGCCCTCGCTGGGCACAAGAGTTAAGTAATCTGCATATCCCCCGCCAGCACCGAGGAGCAACGTTATGCTCCATCAAGTCACCTGTTCTGCTTCGCGCTGCCTGACTCGCTGATGGTGGCGGATAAAGGCGAGTGAACAATGTGATCACTGCGCGCCAAATCTCAGGTCCTGTACGGCTCTCCGGACCCACCACTGAGTGGGGGCTACTTTGGAGTTAGACAAATCGGGCCGTGCGGAAGAATCACCCAACACCCGACAACGAGCTGCCGACCCCAGTCAGGATGAGAGCAATTTGAAAGCTGAGGGTGAGTCTTCAGACAACAAGCTGTGATCTGGTAGGGATTCCCTCTCATGCGTCCGTGCAGCGATATATCTCGCTAAAGCCCTACCCAGCGAACTGGTGCATGTTACAACTCCTAATGCCTGCAAAGATGGCGCACTAACCCTCCGGTCCTGCTCTGCGACTCTGCGACTCTGCGGCTCCAAGGTATCCTATCACAGCCCTTCCTCTGCACCTTGCCCCACTGCAACCATCTGTGAGCGCCTGCTAAATCAGACTTGTGCTGGTCAACCTTTAAAGTGCTCGCAACAGGGTGTGCCCTACAATTACACACCGCCAACATGCTATACGACAAAATGGCTGCACGCTGATCCTTCTTCCAACCAACAGCTCTCTCACAGGACAATCCTCAAGTGCGGCGACTTCCTTCCTACCTATCAGCACCAACACCAGACCCAGCGTACTCTCTCTCTTAATAGTCCGGTGCTGTACCTACTGTACTGCTGCTCTGCTGCACTCCCCTACAGCACAGTAAGCCTCACTGTCTCTTCCCTTGCAACCTGGTAAACAAAAGCCATCCACAAGACAAGAAAAGACAAAGTGCAGAGAAGAACAAGAGTGATCTGTAGAGGGATTACCAACAAGACCTCTTAGAATAAAGTTTGTCTTGCCTGCTAAAAATGGCAGACAGGGACAGTAGGACCAACAATAAAAAAGTAAGACCTGAGCCAACAATGTCGGAATCTCCAATCAAAGCCAAATCAGATCTGACCAGCACGATGGATATGATCCTTAAGAAACTGGCTGAAGTCCATGATTTAGCCACATCGACGAAATGCAATACTGATACCATGCAACTGGAACTCACAGCAATCAGGGTGGACATAAGCTCTATGAACAAAAGCATCTGTGAGGCCGAACAACGTATAAGCGATGTAGAGGACAGAACCTCGCAATCCTCCAAAATCATAAAACATCTTCAGAATGCTACAACTGATCTCAAGCGGCAAAATGCTGAATTAGAGGATTGCAATAGAATAGGAAATGTACGTTTTTTTGTGTTCAGGGAGAATCAGAAAAGGATGCGGATTCCTGTGTAGCCTTCCTTAAAGCTAGGATTCCGATGGTCACAGGGATCAAATTCCAACACGGCCTAAAACTGGACAGGGCGCACAGAATACCAACATTCTATGCCCAAGGGAAGAAAGGCCCTCGCCCCTTGATTGCAAACCACTCCACTACCAACATACTGAGGCCATCTTACAATACGCCAGGAAAAACCACCACATCACCTGGGAAGGTCATCGCATAATCTTCACTCAAGATTACTCCAAAGAGACTATCGAAACGAGGAAAGGTTTCCTGGCTCTAAGAGATAAACCGAAGGCTAAAGACATTCAAAGACATTCAATTTTCCTTTGCTGTCCCTGTCAAAGTTTAAGATCATCGAACATGGCAGGCCACAGGTCTTCTCAAATCCTCAGGATCTTGCTCGTCTTCTGGAAGTCTCGCCACCACAGACCATGGACTTATTTAGCGGCTCATCCAACAAGCGGAAAATGTACACTCACAACGCTACTATCCACTGAACTGCCGAACCCTCAACATGCAACACTCAAGACAAATATGGGAGATTGTTAATCACACACCTAATGAGAGATGAGGACCCATTCACGTAGTAAACATTTACGGGCCGAAATCAGACCATCCTGACTTCTGGGAATCTGTTTCAACCTCCATTGAGGGCATTCCTCAAGAAGAATTCTTGATAGTAGGCGGGGACTTTAATCTCCCTCTAGACCCTCCTCTAGATCGCCAATCCAAATGCACATATCATTCTCATGAAATACCCAATCGTATCTGCTCCAAATTTACCTTAAGGGACTCCTGGTGACTACAACACCCTGACGGAAGAGATTATACATTTTACTCGGCACCCCATTATTCCTACTCCAGAATTGACTACATCCTAATCTCCAGCCCTTTCACACACCTCATAGAAGAAACGGACATAGCACTCAAACTAGTTTCAGATCATTCCTGTATCAACACTAAACTCGCAGGTTCACGCTCTCTCCTACCCCCGAAACGCTGGCGCTTCAATGGTGACATCCTCGCAGACCCAGAGACCAAACAACTAATAGAGAACGCCATTAGAAAACACATTGCACTGAATGATCTCCCGGGTACCGACACCTCTATTGTTTGGGATGCACTCAAAGCCACAATTAGGGGTGTCATTATAGGTATCAGGGCACAGTCCAACAAAAAACTAAACTCAGAACTCATCGCACTTGAGAAAGATATAAAGTCACTAGAAATCTCCCACTCAGCCGACTTAGACAATAAGCCCGCTCTACATCTGCTTATTAAAAAGAAATATGAGTACAACACAATTGTGAGCAGACGCGCTGGAGTGTGGATAAATACATTTAAAGCACTCAAATTATGCGAGGTCAATAAGGCAGGGAAATTGCTCGTGTCTTACCTTAAGCATAGACAAAAGCAATTTAATATTACGTCGATTAAAGACCCCGCCCACAACATCCATACCAAACAAAATAAAATTCTAGACACCTTCCATTCTTTTTACGAAGACCTTTACAAAAACAAGATGGCGTTTGACCCAGAGTCATGCTCCAATTACTTACGATCGCTAAAGCTCCCCAGACTTTCTGAAGATGATAGCTCCAAATTGAGATCCCCTTTCACTGACAAGGAACTCTCTTCCTCCATTAAATCACTCAAGAGTAACAAGCCACCGGGCCCAACAGCTTTTTGGCCAGTTTCTATAAAGCTTTTGAAAAAGCCCTCAGCCTTTCCCTATTAAAATTATTCCATTCCTTTGCCATAAAAGGTGGTGTCTCTAAATCAATGGGTGAGGCCACCATAATAGTCATCCTGAAAGAAGGTAAAGACCCCCTTTTAACAAAAAACTACTGTCCAATCTAGCTCATCAATCTGGATTGCAAGATATATGTACAAATCCTAGCCAACAGACTCAATACAATCCTCCCGAAATTGATTAGCAACTTTAAAGTGGGGTTTCTTAAATACCGGTTGTCCAACGATAATACCAGACTATTCTGCCATGTCTTGGAAAAAGACAGAATAACAGCCTTCCCCTCTGTTGCCATCACCCTGGATGCGAAAAAAGTGTTTGACAGGGTGTCGTGGTCCTTTTTGGAACAATGCATGTTATCTTTTAACCTGGGGAAAAATTATATAGACATGGTAATGGCCCTCTACTCCTCTTCGTCCGCCCGGATCGTCATCAACGGCTCCCTATCAGAGTCATTCTGCTTAGAACAGGGCACCAGACAGGGCTGCCCTCTCTCACCAGCTCTATTCCTTCTGGCCCTTGAACCCCTCATCGCTGATATAAAACGGAATGACGATATAATAGGAGTGGAATTCTGTGAGACGCAAGTAAAATTGGCCGCATATGATGATGACATTCTGTTGGTTACAGAACATCCAGATTCCTCCATCCAGGCTCTTATGACAACCATAGAAAGATATTCTGCTCACTCTGTCTACAAATTGAACCGTGACAAGTCACATATTAAACCCCTGAACATATACGGCACCAGAGATATGCTGGGAAATTCTGGCCTGTCTTGGCAGACCGGCTTCATTAAATACCTCGGGATTGAATTTGGTAGCACCCTCCTTGAAACCCTCCAGCGCAACAAGAAAACCACCCTTGATCAAATTAAATCGCAACTAGATGGATGGTCCCCTCGCTTTATAACATGGAGGGGGAGGGTTGAGACCATCAAGATGATGATCTCTCCTCTAGTGAACTACCTCATCACAATGCTGCCCCTCACTTTGTCTCAGAAATTCCACCACAAATTAGATGCCCTACTCACTAAATTTCTCTGGAAAGGGAAAAGAGCAAGCATTAGCATAAAGAAACTCCGTCTGGACAAGTATCTAGGTCGGGTCAATCTAGCGGATTTCAAGCTGTACCAAACAGCTTTCCTCACCAAACAAGGATCTTATTCGTTGGCTCCTCCTGCCGATTACACCCCCATTTGGCCAGATATTGAAAAACCCCTTTTCAGAAATCTTGCCCCAGCTGCCGGTTTGACCGCAAGACTTAACACGACCACTTGCTCGAAGCCCATTTTACAGAACACAAAAATCGCTCTTCTGAAAATTGATAAACTCCTAGACAACAGCATTCAACGCTCTAGATGGGAATCGATCTGGCATAACTGCATCGTGTTGTATAAAGGCAAACCACTACATATTGACCTTTGGACTAAAAAAATTATTTTTTCCCACACCAGTTATACAAGGGTTCTTACCCTCCCTCCTGCAGGGAACTCCAGACTAGATACAACCTTGCTCCACTTGAATTCTATAACTTCCTGAAGGTAAAGTCGGCGAACACTAGGGCAAAACTCTCTGCAAGCCCTCCCTCCCTCCTGGACTACTTTTCAAGACTAAATAGACTATGCCACCAGGTGTCCTGGATTTACAAACTCAAATTTCTCACTAACGTTTTCTCTTTCTCCTCCCCCAGAGAAATATCCTCCCTGGTCTTTGGCTTCCTCAATGCAATGTCCCTTACTGACAATGATAGGGCCTTACTAGATCTTTTCCTCATGGCTGCAGTAAAAGTAATTCACAATAACTGGAAAGACACCCGCAAAGCCTCCTTTGCCTGCTGGTTAAATTGGGTAATTAACCTGAGAGAAGCTGACAACATATCACTACAAAACTCACCATGGCGTCCTCCTCAGAGACGAATGTGGGCCACTCTTGACAATTATTTAAGCGCTCGCAATCCACCATGAACCGCTTACACAGCACTTTCGCTCCCAGTTACCTTAACTCCATCTTAGCTTTGCTTAAGCTCTCCACGACATTTAGCTGGCTACCCATACTGTCTCGACAGCAGATAAAATCACCTGTGGGCCAAGGCACTGATACTACTGTTCCTACTTATGCGACATGTAAGTCCACTCATATGATTTTTTATTATGTTATGTTAAGTTATGTTCCCGATTCTCTGATGCTTAATGTCACCCATCCAATTATCACCCTCACAGCCATTATTTTAAGCTAATGTACCTCCACTGTATGATTCCCCTTGTATGTTTATAATGTCTGTAATGTTTTTTTCATTTCTTGCTTATGTGGAAACCACCAATAAAAAACCTTTGAACAGGAATTTACCGCTCTGTGTGTCCGTCCTACCAGGAGACACACCTATGTCAGGGCACACACATGAGATGTGCATTTGTCTACAACAACTAAAATAAACATTAGGTATCCAGACAATAGTACAGTTGGGCACTCAGGGTAGGGGTACATGTCCATTACCATGCAGAAGGTGTTCTGTCCCAAAAACTAGGGACTTATAAGTAAATTAAATAGACCAATAAGGTGCATACCAATTTTAACATGTTTAAAATGGAGAGCAGAATCACTATACCACTGGTTGGCAAGATTAAAGTGTGCAGAGTCCTAAAAGCCAACAAAAACAGGTTCTGCAAACGAAGGCAAAAATCTGAGGTGACCATGCAGAAAGGGCTCCTCCAACAGAGTGCCTCAGTGCACCACTCACCGACAAGGGGAGAACATGATGTGAGCTGCTCATCTTCAGAGCATAGAAGACGTTGTGTGACTTCTGAACTATGCTGAGGGCTCCAACTGAGTAAGACATGAGTAGTGATATAGGCCCTTTGGGAGATTTGCTTAAGGTCTATGGAAAAAGGTGAAATTTTCAAGGCCAAAGTCAGATTATGATGTGAATCACTAGTGTACTCAGCACCTTTAGGGTCACCTGGAAAGTTCTACCACAGACATGCTGGTTAGTGTGGAGGAGGAGGAGGGGAAAAGGACCCCCAGGGGAATACAGTCTAAGGTGCTATCCTTAAGAGACATTCTCTTATAAGTGCGCTGTGTTTACATATAGAATATATTCTGCTTTTCTTACCGAAACAAGTTCACCCCAGCAGATCCTCCACCATCTATCCCTTCAATACGCTTCCTGCTCAAGACCATACACTTTAAACTATAATCTCAAAATGGTCAACCCAATGTGGCACCAGTTTAGTGGACTATGATCACAAAAATACCTAAAGCTGTCATCTTACTGACATAAACTGTGTGCCTATCTTTCACACTTCTTCATCAATCATGCTGCTATGCACTGCACAACACAATAAATACACCTCAGTGGTCTTCACTCATGATATGGAAACAATTCCAACAAGAAAGAGGGGTGCAGTTCCCTAAGTGGAGAGGGGGAAGATGGGGGAGAAAATGAGCATTCATGGATGGAAAAATGATCAGAAGGATCAGGGATCTCGGTGATGAGATCTGAACTCCCTCAAGCACGAAGAAGCATGTCATGCTTCATCATAGGGCGTTCCTCGTAGAGCTGGTGCTGCAATGCTTGATGGCCCCTCAGTGGGGGCTCTTTAACAGAGATTTTTTGTTCTAGCCGTATGGTGAATACAAGTGAGAGGGTGTAGGTGTAGAGTTGTGCTCAAGTGGTTAAAAGAGGCTAAGGGAGACCAAAGAAGGTTTTAATATGACATTCCCCTTGACACAGTAAAAACAGTGGGGCTATCTGTCGCAATAATGTACTAAGATAGCTAAAATGTCAACATGTTTCATGCCTAGGTGCCAGGAGGATTGTTTTATTTCGTCAGAACCAGGTAACTGTACCTACCCTACCATGGATTGGAACCAGAGGATACTTGCAGGTATCCAATCCAGAACAGTTCACCTGCACCTGCTGCGGTGCAGTATCCAACCTGTGACGGGGGAGAGGTGGTGAAATAGCCATAAGAACAATGCCGAAGTTGGCAGACATTGAAGAACAAGGATCAGAGGAACTGGCACATAACTGCCCATTGGTACAGTAAGTGCCCGAATTGGCGCTCACTTCAAAGTGTGCAAAGGATGTAAAACACACACATAGAGATTATATAACCATTCATCTGTGGTATATGACACGTGAGAATTTGATTAAAAAAGAAACTTGAAAAGCAGTAATGTGCAGTGAGCATGCCAATAACTGCAATTCCAGAAGCACCCCATATTCTAGAATGCTTTTAAACAGGGTAATGTAACATCAAGGCAAGTCAAAGGGTAAAACTCACCCTTCAGTACAGTTAAAGATGCCACCTATGTAAGGCAGAGGGCTTTGCCTTGCGGGAATTAGACAACTGATACAAAGCAACAATAAATAGTAATTAAATTGCCCAGGAGTAATAAGTGTACAAAGTATTGCCAGGGCGCTGAGTCCTGAATTGCTCAAATGAACCTTGCGGTGTATTAGCTGGGACCTACCCTCCTCTGCTAACCTGTAGGTAGGGAGTGAAATCTAGATCCCGTTTATAAAGAGTTTGGAAGTATCCTAAGTAAGGGGCCGATTATGATTGTGGTTTTTCGGCATCCTCCGGGCCGGCGGAAGCCACTGCCGGCCCGGAGGATGCGGAAAAACAGCTGCGGAGCCTCCAAAGGCCCACCGCCATTTTAGGATGGCTAGTGGGTCTTGAATTCCGTCCGCCGCTTTTCCGACGCGGTCGCAATACGACTGCGGCGGAAAATCCCTAATATGGTGGCGGTGTCTAACAGACACCGCCAGCCATATTAGGATGGTGGAAAGGACATGCTTTTCCGCGGCGGATTTTCCGCCGTGGAAAAGCATACGGACTTTCACTTCGGGGGCCCGTTGCGGGCCCCCTGGGTGAAGGGGGTGGGGGGTGCACATGGGGGTTACCTATGGTACCCCCTGCATTTGCGTGCACAAAGCAGCAGGCACTGCGCTGTGCCTGCCGCTTTGGGCATGCAAATGCGATGCATGCATTTTTAGCCTTGCGGCGGGTGCAGCTTGAAGCTGCACCCGCCGCAATGTTAAAGATAGAGGATGTGACCGCCAACCTGGTGGTCACATTCTAATCTGCTTGGAGGGAACGCCGCAGCCCCTGCGGATGGTCCCTCCTCCTCAGGGGTCGCGGACGGACTCAAGTCCGTCCGCGATCATAATCGGGCCCTAGTCGCCAGGTGGTTACAGCCCAGTAGAGGTGCGGGTGACTCAGTTGCAATCAGCTGTGTGAGTAAGGATGGCTGAGTGGGTCATAAGTGTGCAGTTGGACGCACTACAAAGGAGCGTTTGGTAATGGTAGCCATCTTGGAATGGGTAGCAATTGCGAGAATGGCTCTCTTCTTGCGATCACATCCTGAAACCACTCACAACTCAATAATATTTGTGGGGTGGAGGGAACGTCTAGGGTTCAAAAAGAGCCTCAGGTCAAAAGGTCCAGAGGGACTCTGTGGACAGGATTCTCCATACAGGGCTATTCCTATACTATAAAGATATTCTTCAATAAAGTTGAATCTGTGAGGTGAAACACTTCTCACATAGGATCAGAACCCAGACAACCCCTTTCTAATCACACATCCTCTTTTTTTTGCTTTTGTATTTGTTTATTTGCATTTTCCAAAGAAACAACATAAAGAAGAGAAATCAGAAAAGGAATAAAGAAACAGTCGGCCAGAATCATAGCGTACATAGTCTGTGGTAGCACAAGGAACACATATCAATCAATAGGAATATCCCCAGTAGCTAGTAGTTTGTCTAACAGGTAACCCAGGTATGCAGTCATATCTACACTGCTGGTTTCAACCGTACAACAATTGTCATAAACATTCAGTGATTACCATCATGCACAGTGGTTCTGTACAACATAGTTAATATCAGGATGCAGCACTAATTATGTCCTTTGGCCCTACGATACCTGTGGTGTCTGTGGAGGTGTATTGTTAAACTCCTGTAACTGCTGTAGGTATGCTAACAAGGGTTGTCAAAAGTCCACCGGTCTAGAGGCGGGCAGCTGCAATTGAGCATATGTATCGCTGGTGGTGTTGCAATGTGTCATGCTGTGCAACCATGTGTGAAGTGTAGTACCACCCACTTAAGGGCCACCTCGCGTTTGGCTAGCAGAAGCGCCATCGCTACAAAACGACGCCAGGACTTGGAGAAGTCATGGACATACACCAATAAGGCAAGGAGAGGTGATGGTGCTATGTCCAATTCAACCATCCTTTATATCCCACTGAAAATCGATGTCCAATAAACCTACAACCTGGGAAATGTCCATGTCATGTGGGCAAAGTCCGCATGCGGGTCTTTACATTTCAGACAGGCATCAGACCGCGCTGGGTCAATGCAGTGTAGTTTACGGGTGGTGAGATATACACACTGCAGAAACTTGAAATGCAACAGTTTATGACGGTGGTTCACGACACTTTCCGCGTTTGCTCACAGCAACGCCGCCATTGAAGGTCAATTAAGGGATGTCCAAGATCACCCTCCCAGGCAGCCCTCACCGCCGTGTCTCTACTCGGGAGCGGTCCTATCGACCTCTTGTATAGTCTTGCAACCAAGTGATTCCCATCTCCTCCCCTAATGCCCCAGTCAGAAGAGGAAATGCAGTGGGCGCCAATGGGTAGATCTCAATGCAGGCATGGAGTGCCTTCTGTACACGCATGAGCACAAATTGGTCTAAAATCGTGGCCTCCTGGAGTCGAGGGTCCTCCGTGCGCAAGATTGTATGCCCCCCAGGGAACAAGTCCTCAAAGATATGTAGTCAAAATTCAGATAGTGTACGTTTGACTAGCGCCTCCTGCACAATAGGTATCCAACTGTTACCGGCCAAGGGTAGTACGTGAGAGTACAGGGCACTCATGCCAGTCACCTTTGCCAGCTTGCGCCAAACCCAGTTCGTGGTGGATAGCGTTTGAATATCACGTGGATCCCAAGGGAAGCCGCGCAGCAGCAATGTGTGAAGCGGATAAGGGAGTGCTAAGTCTGCCTCAGGCCGATAAAATGGGATCAGAGTATTCGTGTTATACCAGTGCCAAGCAAAACTGGCCTGGGCAACCAAATAGTAAATGTGCAAGTTCGGTACGCAACATCCACCTCTCTCATATAGTAGCACCAAGGTGTCCCATCCAACTCATGGATGTCTCCCACCCCACACCAACCTCCCAAGTAAAGTGTGCATTCTGTAAAAAAAACTGTTATAGAGAGGGATTGGGATGTTCGTAAAAAAATACAGAAACTGCTGCAACAGTACCATTTTTATTATGGCTATTTGGCCTTCCATGGACAGGGGTGTCACAACCACTGTTTTTCATTGCTTTCGAGCCTCTCGACTGCCGGGCCATAGTTCAGCTGCAAGACACTGTCCTGGTCCCTATGGATATGGACACCTAGATACTTAACCGAGTCGTCGCACCAAGTTAAAGCATAGTCCCCCGTTCTGGTGAAAACCGCATCGGTCAGCGGGAGCACCTCTGATTTACCCCAGTTGATGTGTAAACCTGACAAGGTTATCTAGTATCGTCGCCAAGCAGTGGTGGTACATTTTCATCAGGGCGCCGCACATATAATATGATATCGTCGGCATAGAGTGTGAGCATCAGCGGTCCCGTCTTGAATTGTAATCCACGGTGGCTGTGCTTACCCTGTTAATGCAGCACCAACAGTACTAGTGCCAGTACTAGTGCCAGTATGAAAAGGAGGGGAGACATTCCCTCTTACCTGTGGTACGTGGCATCCCTGCCACGTACCACAAGTAAGAGGGAATGCCCTAGTCCGTGTGCCATTGAGGCAAATGGAGGCCATTGGCTGGGTGTACAACAGTCTGACCACCGCCAAAAACTGTTCAGGGATCTCCAGGGCGCGCATGGTGGCATATAGGAATGGCCATTCCAGTGAATCGAACGCCTTTTCGGCGTCCAACAGCACCGCTGCAGCTGGTAAAGTCAGTTCAAGTCCATTGAGGGTGGTGAACAGTGTGCGTGTGTTCAGGGCCATGGATTTGTGCTGAATAAAGCCAGACTGCGCATGGGAGATGTGTTGCTCAGTAATCAATGCAAGCCTGATGGCAATTGCTTTAGCAAAGATTTTATTGACAAAGTTCAATAGTGACAAGGGCCCGTATGAGGAGCATTTCAAATGGGCTTTACCGGGTTTGGGTTTAAAATTATGACTGCTTCCCTTAGAGTGGGCAGAAGTATCCCCTTATCTACTGCCTCCTGGAAAACGTCAATATGATGGGGGACTAACAGATCTTTATTCTTTTTATAGAAACAGCCCGTAAAACCGTCCAATCCACACGCTTTGGTGCCATCAAGAGCGTCAATGGCGTCCGAAATCTCCCCCTCCGTGAAGGGTTTAGCCAGAAACTCCTGATGTACCCTGCCCAACCATTAGAGGGAAACCTCGTCAAGGTACTCCTGGCAGTCCTCTAGGGTTGAATCAGTCCTAGAGGTGTATAGTTCCATATAATATTTCAGCACCTCACGCAACACTCCCACATTCCCTGTTATCCGCTCTCCAGAGTCCCCAGTCAATGTAGCTATGTAGGTAGGTTTACGAATGTATGGCATCGGTTGTGCCAGTGTCCTGCCGGGCCGTTCTCCCTCCCCATACCTACGAGCTATGGTGTTTTTACCCAGAAAGTTGGCTTCTCTGTCCGCAGCTTCATTGAACTCAGCCTGCAGAGAAGCGCGCCTAAGCATATCAGGGGAGTCCGGTGCATGTGAGCTACTGTCGAGGTCCCGAAGTTTGGGTTCTACCTGCGCAAGCGTGGGGTGAAGCGACTGGAGCACACCAGCATGTTTGGAAATGCAGATACCCCTAGCATATGCCTTAAATGCCTCCCAGAGGGTGGCCTTGGATTCAACAGTACTCACTTTCAATTGAAAGTATTCCACAATAGATTCTCCCAGTTCAGTTGCAAAAACGTCTCGTAGGGCCATGTCTGGGAACCGCCAAGTGCGCTCCACCCCCCCAGCCCTTGGAATCCGTAATTGTACCAGCACCGGGAATGGTCGGACAATGTACGTGGCAAATGCTTAACATCCTTGAGCCAAAGTAATACAGCCGCCGAAAGGCACCAATAGTCAAGGCGTGCCCAAGTGTTATGGGGTGCAGAGTGGTGCATGCATCCTAAGTCACTGCCAGAATGGTGGCACAAGTAATCTACCAGATCCAATTGTTCTAGGATACCCCACATGGCGCTCCGCACACTTGGTTTAGTGACTGTGGTGCGTGAAGTACTATCTAGCTCTGGGTTAAGTGTCAAGTTAAAATCACCTCCCCAATATACATACTCAGCCCCCATCCGAAGAATATGTGAACAAACATCGTTAAAAAACTCAGGGTCCTCTACCTTCGGGGCATAAACGTTGACAAAAAGCATAGAGTGCTCCAGCATGCAACCTTTAACCAACATATATCTCCCGCTCTCATCCCTGTACACCTCCTCCTCATGAAAGGACAGTCTCTTGTGGATGAGCACAGCCACTCCTCGGGCATGGGCGCTATAACCAGCAAAATATCTATGTGACCCCCGCAGCAGCAACTAATGGGGTGGCATTTTTAGTCAGGTGGGTCTCCTGCAGGAAGGCGACATCTTCCTGGTGGCGCTGTAAATAATTTGTCACTTGCTTACGTTTGTGGACTTTATTAAGACCTTGAACATTCCAAGATATCAGAGACACATCAGCCTCTGCCAGAACTTTACTAGCCATAGTCCAAGGCAAAGAGAATAATTGACACTCCTATTCGCACAATAGTTGTGCTAAACCACGAAGTGTACACAAGACCACTTATATCACGCAAATTTGACCAACTGTTCCAAACTCCACCAGCGTCCCACACATATGCCCCACCAAATGTGGGTGGAAAGACCCCATCCCACATCACAACTCCAAGATGTGACTGCAAACTGAAAACCAAAGCAATGAACCCCCAAGAAAAAAAATAGATGTGGATCCGCACGTGGGAATTGGCAACACCCCATCATAACCACATACCATGTCATAACAGAATAACATATTCGCACATCCGTGGTGGCACAACTTGGGGTGCCATCAAGGCGTTACTATGAGGAGCTTCAACAAAACTATAACTTGGTGAGCAATGTCTACAACTACAATAGAGGATCACAACATACGGAGCTAACCGGTACCAAACAGTTCCGCACTCGCTCCCAAATTCGGAATACCCTGAGAGTGCGATGGAGATGCGCCACAGTTCTTCTTCGCAGCGTTGGAATATTGTTGGCAAAACTCCTGAGCTTCATGGAGGGTGTAGAAAACCCGGGACCATCCATCCATATCCATCTTTAGACGCGCAGGGTACAGTATTCTGTAGCGCAGACAAAGCTTCCACAGTGCAGCCTTAACCCTGCATATTTCCGGCGTGCCTCCTGCACCATCGCTGTGAAATCAGGAAAGAGGGAAATGGTGGAACCCTGCCAGTTCAGTTGCCCCTTCTCTCTAGCCAACCACAGAGCAGCCTCCCTGTCCCTGAAATTCAAAAGGCGTGCTATAATCGAGCATGGAGGACACCCCGGATTCGGTCGAGGCCCCTGGATGCGGTGCGCACGTTCCACAACAAAAGTATCGGTGAAAGAGTCCCAGCCGAAGAGTTCTGTGAGGATTTTCTCAACAAAAAGGTCCAACCTACCCGTGTTGGTCGACTCAGCCACTCCCATAAGGCGGATATTATTCCTGCACCCCAGGGTCTCCAAATCCTCATTCTTCATCGCTACCGTTTTAAGGAGCCTCTCCATCCTCTCATACTTTTTGACCATTTGGGTCGCACCATCCTCCACGTCTGAGATTTTACTTTCTGCTACTGTCAGACGCTCCTCATGTTTGTCCAACCGGGACCCCAACGCATCCAGGCGCTGGTCAAGGGCATCAAATCTGGTGTCCAGGCCTTGAATCCTGCCCGCAGCTCAGCCAGGAGGCCGAAGGTTTGAAAGGAAGTGTGCTCTGTCGGGGGTCCTTACGCCCCATAACCCCTGCACTGGTCGCAGTGCAACAAGAGAGTCACCACAGGTATCCACTGGTCATAGCAGTCTCAAATACGTAGAAGTTAAGGGCGAGGCAGGGTTGCAGCCCCCGGGGCAACTAGCACAGTGTCAGGCACCCCTGCAGCACCCAGAGCAACCATCGGCAGGGGGTACAGAGGTCCGAGTCGTGTGACACCAGCAAGCAGTACCCCCGAAAAAACACAGTCCCCACAAGCAAGCAATGATGCAGTACCAGAAAAGAAGGCGCAGGGCATTCAAGCAGGCCAAACACAGGGCGAGGCACCTGTAATCTTAGCTCTAGGCAGCAGTGGAGGAGGGCGTCAATGGGGGCCTCGGTGGGGGGTCTCACAGGGTATATTCATGTGGCAGACGGGGAAGCAGCAGTTTGAAGCCATGGATGCAACTCAGGGGCAGTGGGGGGGGGGGCACCCCGGGCACAGCCGTGGGGCAGGGCTCCAGCCGGGCGCCTGTCGGCCGACACGCCCGTGGCTCCAGGCACTGCGAGGCCTCTGTGGAAGCCCGCAAACAGTCTTGATGTTTTGGGAACTGCTGACCCCCCGCAGCTGCTTACCGCCCCATCCGCCAATGTCACAGCAAGTTCTCTGTTGTGGCACCGCTAACGTTGAGGCCTGGCCCACAGCAGCAAGCAAGGCACCGGCTTCAGGTTCAGTCCTAGGCCCAACCATGCAGCATATCTCCTCACACAGTGCCGTTCCGATCCACAAGCAACGATCGGTCCGAAGCTGCAGCTGCTGCTACCCCCTGACCTCACTTGCCTCCGGGTCATTTTTGCGGCGAAATCACCATCAGAGCCGCCACAGATGTAGCTGGAAAGAAGGGCTACGGCGGAACTATCAGCCTACGCAGCCTTCACAGTCGGTGGCTAGGCCACGCCCCTATTCACACATCCCCCATGGTGTAGCATGCTACCCATGGATACAAGTGTTGCAGTGACTCACATAGGATAAGTAAGTGCTATATAAATGTTACAATACAATGCAATATGATACAATTGCAGGGTGAAGTTTAATGGCTTCATCAAAAATTACCCCTACCTTTGGGTCTCTTTTTCTGGTTCAACCCACTGACAACTTCATTTTTAATAATATCTGAATGATGCATTTTCTCTTCTACTTTTCAGTAGGTAGGCTTCTGATCTCTTCAAAACATTTGAGCATATTGCCCGTCTCATCTTTCTTTTTAGCTTGGAGCCCAAGAGAAGACATATCTTCTTGTGAGCCACATGGCTCAAGCTATGCCTCACTGATGAAGCTCAAGGAGGTCAATGATTGTCTGGAGTTGCCTGTGCTCTTACCTGAAGAGGACATAGTTGGCACTGTGGACTAGACTGTTCCATTTTGAGCTGAGAGGGATTTGCACATGGCTGGTCTCTGTCAACAAAATGAACAGAAATGATGAAAAACTATGGCATGAAATGCAGCCCTGAGGAAAAGCAAGTGGCTGAGAATAATTCAAGATTATCTTCCATCACTTTGTTATTTTTTGCAGTAGACACCCTAAGTGCGATGGATATGCCAGAACATGGGTTCTGTGGTCGCTGTATTACAGGACTAGGGGTCATATGTATAAACTCATTTTCCCATAGACACAGAATGGGTAAAACCCTTTGGTACATCTGGCCCTGAATCTATAATTCAAGGATGAGGCCTAAGTAGAGCGAAAGTGGTCTGAGTTTGCTTGTGATGCTGTCAGGAGAGGTCCTGGCCTAGTATTTCAGGCTGAACGGTCCCTTTTGGCCTAAGGCCATGACTAATTTGCAGTCTCTGTTTAGAGTGGCACAGTGGGTTAAAACAATGGTTTGCACTATGTCTGCCAAGTGATCTCTACTGAGTGAAATTAATTCCTCCCATCACTTTATAAGTTGTTTCAGAGGAAGCCCTAAGGGCACCGTCTATGACCAAATGTCAATCCTGTGCTCACTGTACAACAAGACTCAAGGTATATCTGGTATATCATAAATATAGCCCTGGGCGTAGTGTGCGTAGTGGGGATTCGCGGAGCTACGCGAAGTGGGCGAGAAACTACGCCCACCTCCGCACTCCGCGTAGCCCCACTACGCAAACACCACTGGCCGCCAGCCCCGCCACCCGCCTTCCTCCCGCCCTCCCTAAATACTTTCAATTAAAGGAGTAAAATAATTAAAACGCACTTACCTTGCCCGCTGCGTCCCCGGGGCTCGCTATCTTCCGTCTTCCGTCTTGTTTACTAATGCGCATGCGCGGGCGGCCGCGCATGCGCATTTCTCACGAGAAAATGCGCATGCGCGGCCGCCCGCGCATGCGCATTAGTAAACAAGACGGAAGACGGAAGATAGCGAGCCCCGGGGACGCGGCGGGCAGCGGCGGGCAAGGTAAGTGCGTTTTAATTATTTTACTCCTTTAATTGAAAGTATTTAGGGAGGGCGGGAGGGAGGCGGGTGGCGGCCAGCTACGCTCCGTCTGCGGAGCGTGCGTAGTGCCGCCTGGCTACGCCCGCTCCCCACTGGAAAGCAACTACCTGGCAGGTTGGGCTAGACTACTCCTATTGGTGCAGGACAAAGGCTGTTTTGCATACAGTTGGTCTCTATCTAGAATGGCACGTGGGCAAAAAAAATGTACTGTAATGTGCTACTGTCTTAGAATAATTCTTGCATTCCTTCACACTTTGTTACTTGCTGCAGATCTTCCTGTGCAGTCCTGACACTGGGGCTAAATGCAGCACCACTTTAAGAATAAAAGTAGCTCTCACATGCGTCTGAACTGTATTTATTTTGCTGAAATGCTACCATGTGGTCTGTTAATTTGAAGAGATCCCAACTCTGACTCACCAGTTTTAAAGAAATCCTGGCATGATAAAAGTTGGAAGACTGAGTAAACACTTTCTCTGCATCTGGACCCAACCGGATAGAAATGAAACTCTCATTAAGGTCCCCAGGCTGAACATTTTGTATGTAGTACGTTCTAGATTACACATGTCCCCTGCCAACATTTCTAGTTAAAAAATGTAAAATGCATCATCTCCTCGGCCTTGGCCCTCCCTGGGGAGATTTTAATGAAGAAAGGCTCCCTGCCCTTTTTAAAATGTTCTTTTTTGCAGATTTCTGGTGGTACTCTTGAAGGATCATGTGAGAGGCTGGCTTAGTATATGGTGCTCACAAGTGTAGCACCCTGCACTAATCCAGACAACCCTTATGGGGATTTTATTGGTCTTAGACAACATTAGAAAGCTCTCTAAGTAGTAGCTGTGGAGAGCAGCCTTCGGGTTTAGTCCAGAAGGAGTGTAAAGTAGCTTGTTTTATCAATACTTAATATTTTGGTATAGGTTAAGTGAAAAAGAATCACACAGTATAGCTGTAAAAATAGGCATTTTATTCCAAACACTCACTAACACCTTGTATTATCTCCTACCCAAAGATGCAAACACAATACACACAATACTTAGGAAATGGAACACTTAAGTAGCACAAATACACAGTGGTCTACAGGGGGAGACCAAACCAAATAGTAAAATAGTCAAAGGCAAACCACTCAAAACAAGAATGGACCCAGAAGATGTAGAAGAGCTGGGGACCCTAGGAATCAGCCTAGGTGAGTAGCTAGGAACCCCACAGAGACCGTGTGTTTAGTGGGAACATGACTGTAGACCACAATGGAGGACTTTAGGAGAGATGCTGCTGGAGAAGAAGACAAAGGAGTCTGGTGGAACCCAAAGGCGGATTCAAGGTGAGAAGTACCAGCAAGCAGAAGGGACAGAGTCTATGCCACTCATGAGTGACCAGGAGTCACAAAAGACGAATGCCCATCACGGTCGGGGATGCAGAAGAGTTTGACGGTGCCCTTGAAGTTGTAGCTTTGCGGACCAGGTGATGCTGTGCAAGACCCGGAGCCGTTTATGAGCTGTCCCACATTGGGTGTCGAGAGGCAGGGGGGCAGTGTCCAGCAGGGGGACAAACAAGCCTTGGCAGCGGCAAACAACATAGTCGATGAAAAAGGTTAAAATGTCAGGACCAGCAAGAACCAAGTGACTCACCACGAGTAGGTACATCAGAGCAGGACCCAAACAAGCAGGGGAGCCACTGGAGCTAAAGAAGACCCTCAGGAGGACCCATGGGCTGGAGGCACAGGAGTCGCAAGGGGACCTCGAGCAGCTCACCAAAATATGAAGGCCCACTGTACAGAGGAAGCGATGCAGGTGAAGATCTTGGCTGCAGAAGATACTTGAGGTAGGAGCTTCTTGGAGCCCCAAGATCTCTGGAGGTGAGAATCAACAAGCCGTGGCAACAGCAAGTTTGCACAGTGCACAGGGGTTTTGTTCCAGTGGTTCTAACGAAGGATACTGGCCTCAAACTCGGTGAGAAGACATTGTAGGTCTTGAGGGAGTTGCAGAAGCAACACCTGTGTTGCTGAGCCTTTTGGAGTATGTTGGACCACAGGATCAGCAGACCGGTCAACTGCGTTGCAGTGCCTGCAGATGCAGGGGAGGAACTCCTTCACTCTAAAGGAGATTCTTCGGGTGTCTTGGATGTCCACAGGCCCTGTGAAGAACCTGTATGGAGCACAGGCACAGACTTTGGAGCAGACTTGTTGGACAACAAGAACAGGAGCAGCAGGAGTCTTCCCATTTGCTGTCTCGGTTCCCTGTGTAAAGTCCAGCGAGGTCCAGAATGCCCAGACGGTCGAAATTGAGGTGGTATGTGATAAGAATCTTGTCCCATGATGAATCTACAGACCCACCCATAGGTAAGCCCTTAAGTACCTTTAGGAAAGGGTTGGTATGAATCACGGGTCCCTCCCAGAGGAGGGGTCGGTCATTGGGGAGGATATTCCAATGTCCTTTGTCCAGTTTTAAACCAGAGCGGGAGCCAACAGCTTACTGAACTGGTTTGAACTGGAGTTTGCAAGGAGGGTACCAAATGTGCCCTTCAAGCAGTTTCTGTTGCTCTGGCAAGCGCCCCCACCCTGCCCTAATACACTAAACTCTGGCTGGGAGGTGGTCATACCTCCCTGTGACAGGTATGACCACCATTGTTCTGCCTTCCCCTGCTCAAGGTTGGCTCAGCAGCAGGAGGGCAGAAACATATGTCTGGCCGACAGCAGCCCTAGCTTGCTGTGTGGTTCTGGAAGACTGGTATTGCGAGCACTGAGGGCCTTCCAGAGAAGCTTTACAGTGCATGGACTCATATCTCCCACAGCGTTTATGGTGTGGAGGTACGATTATAACATGTTTGATACCAAGCATGACAGGGTTTGTTACAGCTAGTTTAGAGATGGTCATCTCATAATGACGCATGGCCACTCTATATATCATAATGGCTGATGCACTTACAACCAGGGAGAATAGACTCCAAAGGTTGTAGGGTGCCCCACTCATGCAGGGGTCACCCTCACACTTATAACCGATCACCCTGCCTTCAGGATTGAAAGGCCTGCCTCAGGGGTGACTTATGGGTTTTACGTGTAGTGACCTTAGATAGAAGGAAACTTATGTCTGTCATAAGTGGTGCTAGCACCAGATTACACTGGCTGCAATGGCAGGCCTGAAGTCACAATTTGAGTGGTCTTTCATGGGTGGCATAATACATGCTTCAGCCCATGGGAGACCCCTGGTGTACCTATGCCCAGGGCACCTTAGTACCATACAGTAGGGACTTGTCAGGTTACCCCAGTAGCCAATCTGGAGTGTACCTAAGTCCTCAACATGTCCAATTTAGGGAAGAAGCACAGAGACTAGGGTCCTGATTAGCAGGATCCCAGTCGACTAGTCAGAAAAACATATTGACACCAGCAAAAAGTGGGAACTTCCCCCCACCCCACTTCCAACAAGGGCTAGGAGGTCAGGGTATCCTTACCCTGCCCCCTTATGTGCCTTTCGAAAATGTTTTCAGGACAGGGGGCCTAAAAATGTTTCCGCCGCCTGTAATGGCGGCTGAAACATTTCTGTTCAAGTTGCTGCTATCCAATAAGAACATTCATTCTCAAAAAGAACCCTTAGCCAATCAGAAGGCTTGAAGTTTTACATTTCAGCCCAACTGTTAATACATCTATAAATGTTAGTTTTTTGTTTACCATATTTCAACATCTAACTCTAATGTCACTTTAACCTGTATTTCTAGCTTTTTTATTGTAAAGAAAGCTCATATTATAACACCTAGCTATAAAGTATCTTTGACCTTTGTTTTTTTCACAGAATGTATTTTTTAACTCAATCACTCAATCCACCTGCGAACAAGCTGCCGCTTCACATGGCCTTTCACTTTTTGCATAGACCAGATGCCCATAGACCGTTTGGCAAACCCCTGTGGGTGGCCAACACTGGCCGTGCACAACAGGGGTTTGGCTGTCATACAGCCTGGACCTGTGTAGAACCCCTCCACCGCCCTATGGTGTAAAGCCTGAGTAAACTTCGAACTTTGCCAAATATGGTGTAATTGTAATCAGCCATTTTTTTCTGGAATGGAAACCAAACAATCCCATGGGAATCAATGTTTTTCAACTCCCCCTTTTTCTTGGCTCCTGCTTGACGGATCGCAGCAAAACTCCAGGAAGGAAGTCAAGTGTATGAACTTTTTTTTAGAAAGCTTCATGCATATTTGTCAAATGGTGGCAAAGTTATTAGTGACACAAAAAACTATTTTCATATTGAAAACTCTGACCTAATATTATAACCACACAGTAGCATCGCTAAAACATCTACTCATTGAGCTTACCAAACAGGTTTAACCAGACACAATAAATCCTGTCCCTCTAATACTGTGTAGCCCATGGGCCAGCTTTCTCAGCAGCAGCATTGCATATTTATTACCTTGATGCAAAGTTGAGGTAAAACTTCTTAGAAGCTCATTCTTTGTAGAAGCCATCTGCACAGAAGCCCCTTTTTCATTTTTTGTGTTTCATTATGCACCTACTATTTTTAGAACATCTTCTTACATTTTGTGAACTATCTAGTGCAAATTGTATGCACACATAATATAATTGGATCTAGAACTCCTCTCACTCCACTTTATAAGGGTGCACAAAAGGTGCCTGTGCATCTAGGGCCTGATTCACAATGGTAACTTACACTTTTGAGTAAGTTTACTCTTTTGAGTTAAGTTTACTACTTTTTGGAAGTCACAAACTCTGGATGCAACTCCCTAGCCCCGGCAAATTTCACTGTGCTTGGGGATCTTAACACCCATCTAGATGATCCCTCTGACCATGTGGCCAATGAGCTGTCAATAAATTTCTTAGCGCTTCAGCTCATCCAGAAAGGATTTGCCTCTACGCACATCAAAGGTCATCTTGTCGACCATGTTTTTAGTAACTTGCATGAGCTCATTGTAGGCACCCCAAAACCACTCCCTTGGACAGATCATTTCTAGATCCCCCTAACCTGGGAAATCTGTGGACTTACTTTCTCTACCAGGGCAATGCCGGTGTTGGAAGAGAATTGGTCCAAGCTTTCTACCTACCAATGGACATCAGTTATTAAAGCCACAAGACCATCCAGCGATCCCAACCCCAACCCCAATCTGGCCAATGATAATTTCAATCACTGGATCCTAAGCTCCCTTGATTCAGTCCTTCCCAAGAGACTAAAGACGGCTCCCTGGTTCTCCCATAAATTAAGAGAATTAAAACAAGCATGCAGAAGACTAAAACAAAGGTGGAGACAGAATTATTCAGAACCCAGGAAATTAGACTATAGAGAGGCAATCAGGCTATATCAGTCAGGAATTAAAGCTCCCTAAATCACCTTTTATGAGGAGAAAATTAACCTAGCTGCAAACTCACCCAAAAAGATCTTTCAAATTGCTAAATCTCTCTCCACCCTGCCCCAGACACCACCAATTTTAGAGGGGGCACTTACTTGGTGGCCTCTAGCGGCGCAGGAACCACGATCTCCCTCCCAAATAACTCACCCAAACAAAACAAAAATTTACTACTGACCTTCCCACAAATTGGTGACTTAGATCTCCCCCCTCTCTTCAGCCACATAAAATCTGGGTCCCCCAATGACTTCCTCCCTGCAAAAATGGTCGCCCCTCTGATCACCCTCTTAGGAGCCTCCATCCAGTCGGTGATGAACATCTCATTGACAGAAGGACAAGTCCCAATGGAATGGAAGATAGCGGTGGTGAACCCAATAAGGAAAAAAGCGGCATCCCCATGGACAGATCTTTCAAACCTTCGGCCCATCTCCCTCTTGCCACACATCAGTAAGATGACTGAGAAGCACGTGAACACCCATCTATCAAATCATATCGAGGCAACGGAGGGCCTGGACCACTCACAATCTGGGTTCAGGCCTAACCACAGCACCGAATCAGCCCTCCTAGCAGTGACCAACAACATCAGGATGACACTGGATGGAGGGGGGTCGATGATTCTGGTGCTGTTGGATTAATCCGCTGCCTTTGATACGGTGTCACATGAAGTGCTTCTCGGCCATCTGAGGGATGTGGGATTAGGGGGTGTAGCTCTGTCCTGGATGGAGAGTTTTCTCTCAGGCCGCTCTCAAGAAGTCAGGTTGGGCTCCCATAAATCCATCTCTAGAGAGCTCACCAGGGGAGTGCCACAGGGCTCATGCCTAAGCCCCACATTATTTAATGTGTACGTGGCCCCCCTGGCTGACTTAGTGAGATCCTTTGGGTTCACCCCTGTGTCATATGCCGACGACACTCAACTTCTGTTCCCTTTTAAAACCTTCACACCTGCTCTAATAAAATCTTTTGCAGATGGAATGAGGGCAGTGTCAGAGTGGATGGCCAAAAATTGCCTACAGTGCAATGTAGGTAAAACGGAAGTACTGTTGTTCGGGGAGGCAGTGACACTGTGGTCCCCCGAATGGTGGCCCCTAGAACTGGGACCTGTTCCCAATCCCAAACAGACCGTGAAAAACTTGGGAGTGCTATTAGACCAAGCCCTTACATTTAAAGATCATGTTAACCAAGTTGCCAGTACATGTTTTAGGGCCATTGGACTGCTGAGAAGGGTGTTTCCATACCTACCTGACAGACATAGGAAGACCTTGGTCCAGGCATTAGTCATTAGCAGACCGCGCCTGGACCGGGCCTAGGGCCACCTCCCCTGCCCGAACCGCCATTAGATACAATTCCCTATGCCTTCGTGCGCTAAACCCTACCTCCCACCATTGCCAGCGTATTAATCTAGCAACTCAACCACGCCACCTTTCGTACATTTGTCCTAAATGTTCGTTTGTCATTAATAATTCTCGACCTATACCTACAACATTTACAACCAAAAAGGTATTACCTAAACCTTATCTAGCCGCTCTGCTAAATGTACGCTCCCTCCCAAAACATAAATATGAAATTTGCAATTTTATTGAGTCACAAAACATCGACCTCCTTTTCATTACTGAAACGTGGGGCGATCTCTCCTGCGGACCAGATTTCGCCACGGCCACTCCTGAAGGATATTCCACTGTTAGATTGGACAGACCTCCTCCTAAAAGGGGAGGCGGACTAGCCATCATATACCGTTCAAATCTAACAGTACGAATAGAAACTATTCCCACATCTAGCTGTGAAGCTCTGTCCTTCTCGATTGCTGTCCCGAACGCACCTCCTTTCAAAGGTTCACTTATCTACCGCCCACCAGGACCTCGCAGTCCTTTCCTTACTAATCTACCCATGCTCCTGGAACCACTGGCAGGTGAAGATCATTACACCATCCTGGGTGATTTTAATTTTCATCTTGAGCTCCTGGACAACCCCGATACCTCTGCTCTGCTATCAGAACTTATGAACATAGGTCTCCCTCAATTGGTCACAGGTGCCTCGCACATTGCAGGCCATCTTTTGGACGGTCTTTTCTCCAGTGAGAAATCCCTAGTGATAAAGGATCTTCTCCCCGTCACCTGGTCGGACCACTCTGCCATTCTTTTTAACTTTTTACTTCATCCTATTTCCCCCAGAGCCCATACCACACCTCCAGTGAATAAATTCAGAGCCTGGAAAAGCATCGATATTCCTGCTTCCCAGTCTTCACTCTTAGCATCCCTACCACCCACAACGGAGGACCCTGAACTAGCGGCTAACAACTATACAACTTGGATTCGAAACACTGTCGATCAGACAGTCCCACTCAAGAGACAATCCTCCAATAGAACCACTAAGTCCTCACCCTGGTTCAATGACACTCTAAGACTAGAAAGACAAAACTGCAGGCGTCAAGAACGCAAATGGAGACGTGAATATGATCCAGAACAAAAAGCCCTCTATAAATCCATGCTGCTGACATACAAACAATTAATCATCACAGAGAAAAGTAATTTTTACACCCATCAAATTAATCTTGCTCAAGATTCAACCAAACAACTCTTTCAGGTAGTGACGCATCTCTCTGGACAAACAATCTCTACCCCGGTCACGTATACCCAAGAACTATGCAATTCCTTGGCAAATCATTTTCAAAAAAAAGTCACTGACATCTTCTCTCAATTTGAAGCTCGTGCTAGTGACACTGGACACTCTTACTCCGCTTATAATGATCAATCTCCTCCGGCCACGAATTCCACCAATCCCCCTCGAACAATCCCTTCCAACTCCTTCCAAAAGTTCTCTCAAATCTCTTCTGAACTGGTGTCCCATCTCCTAGGCACCACGAACTCTGGTTCCCCAGAAGACCCGTGCCCTCCCTCCATTCTCAAAAATTTCCCTGAAATCTTAAGTCCTAAACTCACCGAGATATTTAACGCTATGTTCCAGTCCACTACTTTTCCCTCCATTTGGAAAAGAGCCATCGTCAAGCCTCTCATCAAAAAAAGCTCACTTGATCCTACCATAGTTGCCAACTACCGTCCAATCGCTTGCCTCCCGCTCCCTGCCAAGATTGTAGAGAAAATCATGAACAGACAAATCTCCGACTTTATAGAGCAAAACAACTGCCTGGACGAAACACAATTTGGCTTCCGTAAAGGACACGGGACGGAAACTGCGCTTATCAAAGCCACGGAGGAAATTAGGAAGTCTTTGGATGGTGGAGGTGCGGCGGTGCTCATTCTACTGGACCTGTCCGCGGCCTTCGACACGGTCGATCACTCTATCTTGATCGACCGTGTCGAATCGACGGGCATCACGGGTTCAGCGAAGAGTCTCATTTCTCATTTCTCACCAATCGTGTTCAATCCGATACCTTCGGCAACTTCAATTCACCTTCCTTCATTCTTCCTTGTGGTGTACCCCAGGGATCCTCGCTAAGTCCGACATTATTCAACATCTATGTGTCGGACTTGGCGAGGACCATAAAAATCCATCACCTGGCGGTTACATCCTATGCCGACGATACCCAGATTGTCCTAGCCATAAATAATAACGGAGATGAAGTGGCCTCCAACTTCAATCTGGGAATGCTGGCAATAAGCAATTGGATGACACGAAACTGTCTGAAGTTGAATTCCGATAAAACGGAGGTGATGTTATTCGGCAATCTTTCCCCTGCCTGGTCTCCCACATGGTGGCCTGATGCCTTGGGACCTCCCCCCCTCCCCGTAACCAAAGCCAGGAACTTGGGAGTTATACTGGACACCAAGCTCACCCTCATGCATCACGTCAACGCGGTAGTATCTTCCTCATTTTACACTCTGAGGATGATAAAAAAACTTCTACCTTACCTTCCGTTGACTATGAGAAAAACTCTAATCAGCGCACTCATCATGGCCCGCATTGACTATTGCAACGGACTGCTAGTCAACGCTCAAGAAGGTGTCCTAAAGAAATTACAACTGGTGCAGAACGCAGCGGCCAGACTGATTACTGGATGCCCCAAGTATGCCTCTATCTCCGGAACACTCCGAGAGCTCCACTGGCTGCCAGTGAAGAAGAGAGCCAAGTTCAAGGCTCTCTGCATTGCCTACAAGGCAATTCAGGGTCAAGGACCAACGTACTTGAAAGACTCCTTTCGTCCTTACGAACCCACCAGATCCCTACGATCCTCAACTGCTGGACTACTACAAGTGCCTAGGACTAAGAAAGTCTCCTGGGGAGACAGATCCTTCATAGTCACTACCACTAAACTTTGGAACAGTCTTCCATCCTTCATCAAAACCTCCACATCTCTGCTCTCCTTCCGCAGACAGATAAAGACCTGGCTGTTTAAGCAATAACTCCTCATGAACTAGTTCTTTCACTCAGCGCCGAGACACCCACGGGTAGTTGAGCGCTCTACAAATCGCCTAAATAAATTGGACTATTGCAATGGTCTTCTTCTATCAACTAACGAAGAACAGCTTAACAAACTGCAAATAGTCCAAAACACTTTGGCAAGGCTAGTCCTCAATGCTCCACCTAGGACTCCCTCCCGCCCTCTATTGGCTAAACTACACTGGCTCCCAGTGCGGCAACGCATTAAGTTTAAAATCCTATGTACCATCCACAAATGTCTGACAGGTACGGGGCCTAAGTACCTCACTAAAGCCTTCTAACCCTATGTCCCAGGGCGGTCCCTACGCTCCAGTAACCTCCAGCTATTACAGGTACCCAGAATCAAAAAATCTAGGCAGGGAGGCCGTGCCCTAGCTCACACTGGACCTGTTCTCTGGAACTCTCTGCCCCAGACATTAAAAAAAATTGCCAATCACCTAACCTTCCGAAAAACCCTCAAAACCCATCTCTTCATAAATAGTTAAAACACCTATCCAACTTAATCAGTCACTTTTGAACATGGACCAGCACAATCTGTATTCCTTCCACTGGCAAAAGCGCGGAGATACCCCTCCGGGGGTCTATTCAGGCACTCTATAAGAACATAAAATAAAATAAAATAAAAATAATAACCAAGCAGAGTTTTTCCACCAAAAAAATTCAAAATGGCTACATGTCCTTCCCATCCTCTCGGAATGATCCCTTTGCCTTCCATAGTGCAGGCCTGCAATCTGAATACCAGTTCTCATTAGGGCAATTCCCTCACTTGGGTTCTGACTCACTAGACCTGATCCTGCCCAAAGTAATCTGGGGCTCTCCTTCTGATCCTGCCCTCCCCCACAGCCCCTCACCTTAGTCGTCAATTCCATTTTCCCCGTAATCCTTGACATCTTAAACTCGTCTATATCCTCCGGCACGGTTCCCCTTGCCTGGAAATGTGCTCTGGTAAAGGCCCTTTTAAAGAAACCCAAACTTGGCCAGTCTAACTTAGCTAACTATCGCCCCATCTCCCTCCTTCCCTGGCTGAGTAAACTACTTGAGAAACATATAAATACCAAACTGGTAGAGTATTTGGAATCTAAAAATCTTCTCCACCACTCCAAAACAGCCTTTCGTCCTCAGCTAGGGACTGAGACTGCCCTTCTGGCAGTAACGGAGGAGGCGAGGAAGGTACCTGACCAGGGAGGCACTGTAGCAATCATCCTCCTAGATCTCAGTGCCACATTCAACACTGGCAATCATAACATCTTGACCTGTCGACTCAAGAATCTTGGAGTGACCGGCACTGCATTAACCTGGTTCCAGTCCTTCCTCAGAGACCATTTCTTCCAGGTGTTTGAAGGAGATGCTGTGTCCAACCGGTAGCCTCAGCTGTGGGGTCCCCCAGGGTTCATCCCTGAGCCCCACACTATTTAATATCTATATGAGAGCCTTGGCGGAGATTGTCCATCCAATCGGCATAAAGATCATCACCTATGCAGATGACACGCAACTTGTGGTGGCTTTAAACCACCTCGAGAGGTCATCTAGCACCCTTGGTCCTTGCCTAGAGGCGGTGGCTGAGTGGATGGAACTCTCATGCCTTAAGCTCAATGGGGACAAAACCGAGTTCATGTTCCTTGGCAACTCACCCTCCTTTAACCCTGCTCTCCTTTGGCCGGATTGCCTCGGCCCTGCCCCAGATCCAAATGCCCAGATCGAGAGCCTTGGTATGTGGCTTGACTGTTCTCTCAGCTTCAACCACCAGGCCACCAATCTCTCAGTCACCTGCTACGGCCTGATGAGGATGCTGTGTAAGATCCTCTCCCTTCTTCTCTTCCAGGCGAGAAGGATCATGGTCCAAGCTCCAATTCTTTCTCGTCTGGATTATGGGAACTCCCTCTACTTGGGAGCTCCCCAATTCACTATTCATAAACTCCAGATGATCCAGAATTGTGCTGCTCTTCTGCTCCTTCAGATTCCTCACAAGCAATCTGCGGAAGCAGCACTAAGGAGCCTTCACTGGCTCCCTATCACGGCAAGGATACAGTTCAAGGCCATGTGCCTGGCTCATAGAGCCTCTTGGAAGAATGGCCCGGTCATTATTCACTCCCTCATCACCCCCTACCACCACTGGTACTGCGACTCTTTCCCATAGGAAATAGTTGAGGTTGAGAATTAAACTAAACCCAATAGGAAATTGTGTTTACTAGTTTCAAAATTGTACCCTCATAGTTTTCTTGTAAATCCTTTGTAAAGTTGCTCATTTGCATTAGCATTGTAGCCCTTTTAAATATTCAACCGAGTAGCCATGAATATTTGGCAAATGTGCCTCAGAGTCACTGTATTAGAAGTACCTGGGCAGCATATCAGCTTACTGATGTATGCATGAATGGGAAACAACCTTTACAACGCAACTTTTACAACGCACTACCGTTACAACAATTTTTTTTTACAACACAACATCCATTACAAGGCATGCCATTACAACGCAACCATTACAACGCATGACACTACAACGCATGTCATTAAAACGCAGTCATTACAACGCATACCATTACAATGCATACCATCAAAACACATAGTACCCTTACATTATCCAACACTTACCCTACTGTTGCACCCCCTGGAGTTAGAATAGTATTTTTTACCCCTACACTATCCAATACTTACCCTACTGGTGCAATGTAATGGTATGCGTTGTAATGGTATGCGTTGTAAAGGTAGTATGCGTTGTAATGGAATGCGTTTTAAAGGTAGTTTTTAAAAATGTGTTGTAATGGAATGCGTTGTAATGGATGTTGCGTTGTAAAAAATGTGTTGTAATGGCATGCGTTGTAAAAGTATGCGTTGTGACGTCATACATCCGCATGAATCGATGCTCTAACGGATGAATGATTGAATCCAGGAATATTGTTTTGGGTTGTTCCCGGTGTTGGGGCTCATGGAATCTTGTGAATTTTACGAATATATTGTAATTACTTAGGGTAGACATAGGGGAGCCATTGTTCAATTAATCGTCCAGGCACGTTCTAAAGACTTTTTTGTATTATTGTTGCATTCCTTTGACAAAAATGGAGTCAGCAGAGACATACTTGTCAGTGGGCATTTGCCTGCAATGTTTGACTTCCTACTACTGAAAAATCTATCATAATATTGATACGAGTTCAACGTTTGCTTTGCTAGGGAAAATCGTCCCCTGAGTAAAGCAGCGCTACCGGGACGTTGCGTGTAAATGATCACAGGAAATGTTTTTTTTTCCTCTTTGTGTCTTGTGAAAGAATGAAGAAAGGGGTAAGGAAACTGCGACTATGTGCAATTTGTCTATTTACATGTGGGATTAGGAGTCTCAATTATGGAAGCAAATGCCACAATATGTGCTTTCAGATCTGGAGTCACTGGGGGAGCCGCACAGGTTTTTGAAAATTAATCTCAGGCCGCTGACGCACAAGGAAGGGAATAAATCACTCTTTAAATATAGAAATGCGAGCGGCTAGACAGCATTGCAGCGAGTAACAAGAGAACCTGCTATAATCAGGACCAGGCATGCGCAGAGTGTCACGGATTAATGCACTGAAGGCTTGAGGTCGAGACATTCTGCATAGTGAACATACCATCCCATTGTAGACAGGACTCCGGGGTCAGCAGAAGTGTGAACGATGTGATTGATAGGCAGCTTATCAGGGAGAGATTTTTCTGAACGTCACGCTACACATTGAAAGTTGTGTGTACTGCCTGCCGGCAGTGCTGCCCTTTTCAAGACACAGGGCATGAAAAATCATCACGTTCCTAACGCATCATAGCATTGGCAGTGCTGGGGGACCTTCACTACTAGGGGTGGCCGGTAACATCAGAGACATTCTATTCCCCTGGTCTTACAGCTATGGAACAACAAGTGTATTTACCCTATCGTTTTGATTTGGGTTCAGAATACCAGAGAAGGAAATGGGGAAAAACATGCGGTGCCGTTCAGTTGATGGTTAAGACTCCTGGGGCCTCATTTATGAAAAATGACACATCGCTGCGTGAAAACAGCGATGCGTCACTTTTCATTGCGCCCTCCTTGCGACACCAATAACGCATCATATTTACAGTATGACGCATCATGTTGCAAGGAGTTGCAGATACGTCAGTATTTCTGACGTATCTGTAGGCGCATCAGTGACGCATTGCTGGAGTGTGTCACAAAAGTGACGCAACTCCAGCAATGTGTCCTTTCACATGGGGCAAGCCCCATGTGAAAGGGCTTGCGTCAGTCTTTCGCCTGCTGTGAGGCAGGCGTAAGATTTTGACGCATTTGAGTCCTAGAAGTGGCGCAGTGAAATCTCATAGATTTCACTACGCCACTTCCATGACCCTTTCTTGCGTCAATGCGCCCACCTTGCATACATTATACCTGGCGCAGGTATAATGTGGCGCAGGGGTTTACAAAGTGACGCATCTACCTAGACGCGTCACTATGTAAATATGGCACAACAAGGCGCATTTTTTACGCCACTGGTGCATCACAAAAAGTGACGCACCGGCTGCGTAAAAGTGACACACAACCTCAAAAATGAGGCCCCTGGGGCCTATCGTGATGCTGTTTTCTGTGACAGCATAGAAAAGGGAAAGGAGGGGCTGGGACCTTATTTTTGGTATCTTCAGCGCTTACAATAACTTGAAAATTGTCTAGGTTCATGAATATTTCTGCTGATAGCCGAGCTTGGAAACATACATGCGCAGACCATCTTTACTGGCAGATGAGACCCCCCAAACCTTTTCCCCTCAACAAGAAGATTGTTTGTTAGACTGAGCAAAGGTCAGGCGGATAGAAACTCTTCGTGTTAAGGTCAGGCACTGTACATGAGCTTAATGTGCAGGCTCCCGGACTGACTGACTGAGCTGAACCTTTTTGGGTATTTCACAGCTCTGTGGGTCTGGCCTCATCAGCCTGGTACATATGTCCCGAGGCTCTCCCCTTCATGGCAAGGGGGAGCATCACTAATTGCCTCAGACCTGGACCCTTCAGTTTTAAACTCTAAAGAGCCCGGGGCCGAGTGACAGTCAGTGGCACATCGTCACAGAGTGGGGTGGGGTCAGCAGTCTCACTGAACCCCTCCCATTCTGTGAAGAGTGAGGGACTGCCACCTCCTCTCATCAGCTGACCTAAGGTCAGCTTTTGAGCGAAGGCAGCAGTCCCAACCTTCCCGGGACCACCGAGGCTTCCCTCCCGAGCTGCAGCGCTGGTAAGTTTTTTATGTTTTTGAATGTTTGGTGCATGTGTCTATGTATGAATGGATGAATTTTTAAATTAATGATGTGAATGGGTGTTTGTGTGTGAATGCATGGGTTATAGTAAGTGTTTATGTGAGCGTGTGTTTCCTGCCCTCCCACCTGCCTGCTAAAATTAATAGTAAGTGTTTATGTGAGCGTGTGTTTCCTGCCCTCCCACCTCCCTGCTAAAATTACTGTCCACCACTGGGAACATAGGGCAGTAATGGGAACTTTGTGCTTCGGAGCTCTGCTGCCAGAGAAACATGCATTAACTCAGAGATCTTTCATGTTAATGTAAGGGCTGTAGATGCCTAATAGAAGCACGCAGCCCTTCCGAGGTAGCGCAGCACAAAAAAAGCCATCCATATAAGTCTCATGGTATCATGGGGAGTTGCGCCAGCTTATATCAGAGCTGATCACTTGTTTTATTATGCACCTGGGGCAGGGGTCAAAGTGGACGGGATCTGTGGGGGCACACTGTGGTATATTCCTTTAAATTAACAAAAACAGTTCCCTTTCTTTTTATTAAAGACAAGTGTCCCTGAGATGTCTCAGCTTTAGAAGAAGAGAGGGAGTCTCGTTTGCTGCCAAGCCATAGAGGGACAGACTGATTAACAAGAAACAAGCATTCTTGTAAGGTGCCTGATGCTTTAAAGAAATGTAAGTGTGTGCAGTTGGTCAATCTGCAAATGTAAAGGCCGCTCGGAAACCTGTTTTGGATTTAATTGATGGACTCACATGAAGCTTCTTGGTGACAAAGATGTATTCCTTTTCAGAGGTTTTGTGGGAGTGTTAACAGCTGAGCTGTGGAGTATGTGATTTTAATGGATACATAAAGAATGTTTGCCTTAGGCACAGTCTGCGTGTTACTAAAATCTTTATTTTAAAAGCACTTTTTTAAATCTTAAACTTAAAATGTTTGACGTATTTTGTAGCATCCTATGTTATACTGTGTGTAATGCAAGTTTAACATAGTGTCTTATATATTTACATTGCATTCTGCCACAGGCTGGTACCTCATGTCGCAAAAAATGTACAACACTATTCCCCACTGCACCAACTAGGATTCAATTCTGCAGTAACACATGGTCACTGAAAAAGGGAAAAAGCACCGCCGGTTTAAGACACAATCATTTCTGTTCACCACTAGCTCTATATTTGATTAAAATGGAGGGCCTGCAAATGTACGTTTTTTTGGTATAGAGAGAAAATATATGCAGCAGAAAAAAATAAAGCAATCTGTTTTGAGATAACAAAGATGGGAATTGATGGACCTGGCCCTTTTTGCAAGGCCAGTCCCCAGGTTTTGGCCTTCTGTTACTGAACCCACATTTTGGTGAGTGTACAATTCTTGGCACTCCTTCCCTGCTAACCAAGGTAATGTGCTTGTGCTCTCTCCCTAAAACATGGTCAGACTGAACAATACCTAATTTGCACATTTAATTTACGTATAAGTTCCAGGAAAATGGTACTACATGCCACCAGGGCCTACAACTTAAAGGCTACTAGTGTAGAGCAGCACTCCTTGTGCCACCCACTAAAATAGCACTGCAAATCCTGTCTCAGACCTCCCACTTCAGCCTGTGTGTGTAGTTTTAAACTGCCATTTCAACCTAGTGAAATAAACCTTTTGCCAGGCCTGAACATTAATAGTTATAAGACACCCCTAAAGTAGACCCTAAATGCTCATACAGGATTGTATGTTGTATTTAAAAAGTAAGACAAGCGTATTTACCTTTTACACATCCTGGCAGTGATAAATTCCTAAAGTCATTTTTCACTGCAATAAGGCATATCTCTCCCATAGGCTAACACCTGATTACCTTATTACATTTAATAAGTGCTAACTTCTGATTGGTAGCAGATAAATAAACACTGTTTATACTCAAATGAATCGTAGTTTAAAATCCTCTAGTGAAGTTGGATTTGAAGTTGCAATTTTGAAAAAGTATATTTTAGAAAGTAGAAATATTTGTGCCTAAACCAACTGTGCCTTGCTGTGAGTGCTCAGAGCCATATGACTGTGAATGGCTCTCTTGTGGTGTTTTCTGCATGTCTTTCAGATATAGTCACAAAAGGCCTTGGTTGTGGGGATTTTCTGAGCAATATTTCCTGGGAATGGCACTCAACTTTGCAACTTTCCTGAACTTCAAAGGGACAGCTGCAGGGCTTGCCCACACCCTTCCTGACTATTAAGGGCTTCCTGCTCTGACCCTGCAACTCACACTTAGGACTGCCTGCCTTTTGTTGAACCTAGCTGGGTAGGGAGCCAAACTGAGGAAAGGGTGAAGATGAGACAAAGGGGGCACCCTCTACCAATAGGTTGGCACTTGGGATAAACCTGGAAGTCTCAGACACTGAGCTTAAAACACTCCTGAACCTGCAAAAAATTCAGAAAAAACACTACCCTTCTGCCAGAGGACAGCCCTGCTGCCTGACGGACTGACTTGCTGTGTAAAGTAGGACGTTTGGACCTGTTTGCCTTGATCCCAGGCTACCCAGGGTAACTCTAAGGGTAAGTTGGCTGACCTCCTGTGTGAGCTACAGGGACACAATAAGCTTCCAGAAGCCTCCCTGCAACTGCCTAGCTGCAACTGGGCCAGCCTGTATCTGCCTGAGCCCTGCTGCAAGCCTCTGCTGGAATGAGTCCTGATCCCCAAGAGGGGGCCCCAGGTCCTCATCTATGTACCGACCCCAATAGATGATGGAGTCAATCTATGGTGCTCCCTTGCTGTCCTAAATCCATTCAGCTTCCAAAGTGCTCATGAACAAATTCGCAAAGGACGGCGAAAATGTGGACTCCATGGCTACCCCTCTGACTTGTTTGTACCACCGTTTGTCAAAAATAAAAAAATTGTTATCCACAATCAGGCTCATCATGGAGATGAGCATGGTGGTGTGTTGCCATTGTGTCACCGGTCTGTTGTGTAGAAAGCGAGTGACTGCACATAGGCAAAGATCTGGTTTGATGCTGGTGTACAGGGACACCACATTCAAGGTAGCTAAAATCATTCCTGGTTACCATTGTAAATCCGCTAGAATACTCAGAATGTGTTTGGTTTCATGGATATGTGATGTTAAATTACGTACCATTGGACCAATGAACAAATCCACATATTCCGCTATCCTCTCAGTAGGACAGACAATTGCTTCTATCACTCACAGATGTCGAACAACCACCGTACAACATGGAATTACTTCGACAGGAGTTGAATATCAATACGGACTACACTTTAGCAAGTGGTCTATGTTAAGTCAGCATTCTAGTTGACGTATTTAAACCATTTCAGGTTTCAATAGCTTTCCGCACTTGGAGAATTAATCATTACAGAGGAGACCGCGAGTACTTCACAGCGCACCCACTGGAGGTAAGAACACAACCTCAGTCCATAGATAGAGTAGATAGAGTAGCAAATTCTATAGTAACTATGAGCTCATCTCAGGTTAATCTTAACAGGAGTAAATTTGCAACGAGGACTCTCGATTTGCTTGGGACACTCGCAGCCCTTTTGCTATCTGATCAATTAACCAATATACAAGGTAAGATCTGGTTAGTGAATTCTCTCTTTTTCAATTTTATATTGCAGAGGATATTAGTATATCTAAGTGCCACATTTATCCACTTATACATTCATCCACATTTTATTGGGCGATTTGAAGCCTCAACCAGCCGGGTTAGTAGTATCACCGGCAGAGCAGTAAGCGCTCCCATTATTTTCAAATTTGGCCTACTACACTGCCTCATTTATTTTTAGACACTCATATCCGCCATTATCTTTTTCTCCTGTTCGCACTGTTTGCATTGTGACAGATGCTTGTCCGCACTGTGCAATCATTGCAAACCGCATCTTGCACAGTGCAAGCTGTCGTTTTCTGCCACTCGAGTAGATTTGTACTCCAGCAGCAGCTTTCTCAACGCGGACTGGTAGTTTCTCATTGTGAGCGGTCGCGAGCATACGCGGCCACTCGCAATGAGAAACCTGACCTTCCCTCGTTGAGAATCTCACTGGAAGGTTTATTTTCAAAGCTCGCAATTGGCAACTTGATGTTGCTGATCGCGAACGAGGAGAAAGTCTCGCTGGGATGTTATTTTGCTTGCTCGCGGTCGCCAACATGAGGTTGAGGGCAGCGAACAAGCCAAAAATTCCCGCTAATCGTTTTTGTACTGAGCTACGTGCAATTCGCGTAGTGCGTAGTTGCGCAAACTACGCGAGCATAGCGTAGTCCTACGCCCGGAGTTACTTCTTTCCCTTCCCGATCTGGGCCCGTTGCCTTCAGCTACACTTTTGTTTTTTCTTTCTCACACCCCGTGGAATTTTATTGTGCATCTCTATTAATAGAATATGTAAATTTCTCACTTAAGCACTATCTTAATAATGTTCATGATACACAGTGCTCACTATGTCACTTGATTACTACTTTCTGTTTTGTCAACTCATTTAGCCACAGTTAGTTGCAGTGTTTTTTTTTCCCGTAGGGTTTCCACTTAAGGTGCTGTGTCACCACTACACCTTTTAAATTGTGTGCATTTCCATAGTGCATTTGTTTAGTTTAATACTATGTATCCTTTGTATCCTCCCCAGCCCTGAGGAAGTCACAGGAGTAAATCCATAAGTGATGAAACACTAGTTGGCTGGTTTTTCGTTTCCCCTCTCCTGTTTTGGCACCCTAGTAGATTTATTTCCAGATCAACATTTGCGTTTATAAAGCTGCTGAGCCCCATACTTCCCGAGTTACTCAAAACCCTCTAGCTAGTGCAATTTTCAGTTTTCGGGAAGGGCAGCCACAACGTTGGGGCGGGTGTCGCTTGAGTCGATGTAGGGATCCGCCTGAGGCACTGAGTCACTGTGGAATTCAAAGAGTTCCAGTAGATCAAAAATAAGTTAAAAAAACTGAAAATTGTCTTTTCCTTTAAAATTTCAATGAAGAAGTCTTCTTAAAGCAGAAAATAAAGTCTTTTTTCCCTCGTCGCCAGTGTAGGAAAGACTGGAGGACACAGGAACCTTGATGAGAGGAGTTTATTGGAAACACGTCTGGAGAAAGTCCAGTCTTACAGTTAATGCCCCATCATTCTCAAGCCATCACCAACATACATATTCGAAAGATGCAGTGGCTTGTGCATGTCATAACAGAAGGCGATTGACACGAGATGTCACGAGGGAAGCAGCGTGCCATCTCGTGTCAGGAATGATATATGTACAGTATACAGTATACAACAGTTCTAACCTTCAATTTATACTTATAGGTTCTCTTTCAAATATGGACAGAGATAAGCCAGCAGAAGAACTATTTGAAAATCTTGCGAAAGGCATTACAACAAGCATAGCCTCTACAAGCGGGAACCCTTCACGCAGAGAGTGACTCTGTGACAAATTTCTCAAGTTAGAAAGACTAAAAAAAATGGAGAATTCCAAGTGGTGGGATGGGGCCACTCTAAACCAAGATCTAAGACTTAATAGAGTCCCAAGAGGACTTAGATCTCAGATCTTTCCTCCTCATAACGATTTAGACGAGTACCTCCTAGAGAAATGGGAAGAGTCCTTAACTGCCAATTCTAATATGCTCATGAACATACTAAGAGAGTGCTGACCGAAAAGTGACCATACTACAATCAGAGATCGCTTCTCTGCAAAAAAGAGATTAAAGACCTGAATATCCAGGAAGCAACAGAAAATAATTACATTATTCTAAATTATATTTTACTCACACATCAAAACGAAATAAAAAATAGGAAAGCGAGGCAGTTGCAGAGAGACGAATTTTACTATAGAGAAGGAAGAGTTTTTACATATGCTAGAAAATACGATCAAATTGTACAGTGGTCGACAAGCAGACAGATCCATCAGACCAGGAATTACCTCTATCTCTTCCAGCTCAACATCTTTGAGCACCGTCCATACCAGTGAGAGTGAATGTGAAACTCCATCTGGTTCAGAATTAAATAAGTCGTCTTTTTTAAGGGAGGTACAAAGAATAAGAATGGGCGACAGAACACAACCAACACAAAGTGGGCAAGACATAGACCCGTAGAGGGAAGAGAGAAGGACAAAGAAGAATACAAAAAGAAGTTGAGGTCAGGGGACATGAAGAACAATTAGACACATACGATAGAGAAGTACAGGTAGTCAATCTGTCTTCCAAATCGCTTACTCCAGATATGATCTCCCTTCTCAGCAAAGGTTTAAGCCTTAACCCTTATGAACCTGGTCACATTTGCAAACTGAAAATTGACCTTTATAAATACATCAGGGGTATTAAAATAAAGCAACACTTTGCTTGTAACCCTACTATGAATAAAAGCACCAAGAAAGTCTGTCTTTTGTCTAATGTGCAAACTATACATGATATACAAGCAACACAATTGCTTCTATCACTCACAGATGTGGAACAACCACCGTTCGGCATGGAATTACTCCTACAGGAGTTGAATATCGATATGGACTACACTTTAGCAAGTGGTCTTAGAACCAAATCTAAATGGACAACCACTCTCCCTGGGGGCAACCAGATTGACGTATTTTACAAGAAAGTTTTGGAAGACATAGAAAAACATGACAACAAAAGAAACAAAAAAATATAAACATAAGGACAATCTTTCTCTAGGCGAAATCCTAGCTCTTAAGACTCGTAGCACTGATGATGACATTCTTATCAGGGAAGCGCACAAAGGTGGGAATGTCGTAGTTATGAATCGTGATGATTACAATCAGGAGATCTTAGCAAAAACTACAAGATACCACTTGCTACGAATTGTTAACACATAATTCTACAGGTCCTCTCACACTTAAAATCAACAAACTTTTGACGGATTGGCACACTGCAGGTTTATTGGATGAGGATGAGCTTTGCTATATGAAAGTATTTAGACCCACCTTCCCTTGGTTATACACTCTACCAAAAATACACACACATCTACCTTTCCCTCCTGGCAGACCTATCGTCTCAGGGATAGGGGGCCCTACTGAGAGGAATTGATCATGGCAAATCATCAATTCTGCCTGTTCACATTCGGACCATGAGCAAGGAAACAGATACAATCTTCTGGCAAGCATGCCAACATCTGGGAGACCTATACCTACAGCAAAAGCTCCGTAATAAAAGACAGCGGCTAAAAAAAGAGATCTGGAAGTACAAACAAGCTAAACAGGAAGCACTATGGGCCCAGTTACATCATGTCTCCAAAATGCACGAATCGAAAAGATTTTGGTATATAATTAATCGGAACGAGAAAGGCCCTGCAGCTGCAAATAATGCTAATATCAGTGAGACAGACTGGGTATAATATTTAAAGTCACATTTCAAGAGCGATTTGGTTCATCCTACTAGTACATCCTGCCCCAATAAAACCACTGCAGTACAGTGGAAAATTTCAGCAGCCGAAGTAGAGATGGTCATCAAAAACTCCCGGGCCGACTGTGCCCCCGGTCAAAATGGGCTTCCACAGGCCTTATTCAAACATCTTTCCCAAAAATGGGCCATTTACCTAGCATCGATGTTCAATTTCATTTTAGAAAACAATGTTATTCCTGATAGCTGGAGGGGCTCATCCTTCATCCCATTTTAAAAAAAGACCTGGCTTGTTCACCTAAAAAGGATAGGCTAATAGCACTGATGGATGTCGAGTTAAAATATTTTTCAGCGCTGATACTCCGCGATTTGGAACTTTGGGCGCATTGATAATGGAAGAATTCCCCTAAATCAAACTGGCTCCCAAAGGGGCCAAGGTACTTTAACTAATCTTATGTCCCTGAGTCTAATCTGGAACAGAGCGAAAGCAACCAGGACACACCTTTACTTTTGCTTTATTGACTTTAAAGCAGCTTTTGATGGTGTCCCTAGGGACAAAGTATGGGCTAAGCTTCAGCAATGGGGCATCCCATCGAGCATCCTTCAAGCAATTAGGCTAGTATACTCCGACACCTGGGTCAAAATCAAAATCGGAGACGGCTCTTGCATATCAAGGAAGGTCCACTTTTTAACTTATTTTTGTCAGATCTTTCCACTGAGCTTGAGGAACAGATTGCCCACACTCCGTCTGTTGGAAGTAAACAATTGTCACATATCCTCTATGCAGATGACCTGGTGTTGTTCAGCAATATGCGAATAGGACTCCAAAGGCTGCTCAACACTCTGGGAGCTTACACCGAAAAGAATGACCTGGAAATACATGTTTTTAAAACAAGTGTGATGGTGTGCAATCGTCCCTTCAAGATAAATAAAAAATGGTCTGTTAACGGAAACAAAATTGAGGAGGTCAAACTCTACGTATACCTAGGAGTGAAAATAGACACAAATTCCTCCTTTGTTTCCCAGAAGACGGCGATTAGGGCGAAAGCGCAGGCCCTTAATTATGGCTTCTCGTCACTGGCCAGATCTATTAAAGGTCACAATCTAAAGCCCATGGGATCAGTTTTCAAAGCTAAACCATTGCCAACCCTTGCATATGGAATGGAGATTATGTTGGGCGATGATGATCATTTGTTAGAAAAACTGATAAGAGCCTATAAACAAATCTTGAGGCTCCCCAAGTCGGCTTCTCCGGCGCAAATCCTGCTAGAATTTCTGCTCACAAAACAGACACTCAGTAGGCCGGCGGCGTTTGCAAAGCTTTGCTATAACTTGCAAGCAGCAGCGGAAAACACTCTGGCAAATCTAGTCTAGATTGAAATTAACTTCCCAAGGGGCAATTGTGCTTACAAGTCATTTTTAGAAATCAGTATTACGACGCTTGAACTGGGTGACCTTTGAAAATCTAAAATCTCGGGGAAAACCTTTAAGAAGCTTGTAAATAAATCTACAAAACTGCAAAGTTGGATGGCAGACAAAGAAACCCTGTCAAAACGTGGCCACGGGTGGCTGGTGTTGAAATCGTAAGCCTTGCTAGCTGCACCTTACCACTGTAAGAACAAACAGTCGTTTTGGCCCTAAGATTTGGGGAAATACACACGCCAGACCTTATGCCAAAATGGAGGATGTCCAGTCAAAGTGAAGCCCAGTCCTGCCGTCTATGCCACCAGGGACCTGAATCTCTGCTTCACATTGTCTGTGTTTGTCCCACTTTGATGGTTCAACAAACAGCTGGAAACCACTAAACCAGCAAGAGGGCAACCTGTCAAGCTTGTCCCAGACTTTAACGGTTTAAGTCAAGTTTTAAGAAAAAGTCTTGCCAAACATTGGAGTATCTTAAGAGCGGATGCATCTCTTTACAACTGTATAACTTCTCATCCTCAGATCACATTTAGGAGAGGCAGGACACTTAGGAACAGACTCAGCCCAACTGTCCCAAGCTTGACCAATGATGATCCAACCTGGCTCACACAACGATCCATAGGTTTTTATAATTGTGGTTGTTGTGGGGCGTGCAGATTGGCCAAACATGGAACCTGTGAATTCACTAGTATGAATCAAAAGAAATACAACATTGGGGACACTTTGCTGATATCGTTTTACCTGCCGGGACCCTGGTACTGATTCCTGTTTCTTCTCCAGCGCCTCGCGGTACCCGCTTGCGGGTCCCGCATCGTGGGGTATATTCGAGTGGGCCTGTGGCCATTGGAAGTGTTGGCCTTTGGACCTTGTTGTGGGTGCGTGACTTGCCGGCAGGGCTGTGAGCAGCGGGACCAGGACTACATCTCCCAGGAGTGCCCGCCAGCCCGAATCACCATCACCTGGGCCGCTCTCCCTGCTTGCCCCGCCCCACCAACGATTGTGAAAAACCCCAGCCTTTGGAGCTCATTTGGGACACTTTGCTGATATCGTTTTACCTGCCGGGACCCTGGTACTGATTCTGGTTTCTTCTCCAGCGCCTCGCGGTACCCGATTTGCGGGTCCTGCATCCTGGGTTGTGTTCGAGTGGGCCTGTGGCCAGTGGAAGTGTTGGACTTTGGACCTTGTTGTGGGTGCGTGACTTGCCGACAGGGCTGCAAGCAGCGGGACCGGGACTACATCTCCCAGGAGTGCCCGCCAGCCCGAATCACCATCACCTGGGCCGCTCTCCCTGCTTGCCCCGCCCCACCAACGATTGTGAAAAACCCCAGCCTTTGGAGCTCATTTGGGACACTTTGCTGATATCGTTTTACCTGCCGGGACCCTGGTACTGATTCCTGTTTCTTCTCCAGTGCCTCGCGGTACCCGCTTTGCGGGTCCCGCATCGTGGGGTGTGTTCGAGTGGGCCTGTGGTCAGTGGAAGTGTTGGCCTTTGGACCTTGTTGTGGGTGCGTGACTTGCCGGCAGGGCTGCGAGCAGCGGGACCAGGACTACATCTCCCAGGAGTGCCCGCCAGCCCGAATCACCATCACCTGGGCCGCTCTCCCTGCTTGCCCCGCCCCACCAACGATTGTGAAAAACCCCAGCCTTTGGAGCTCATTTGGGACACTTTGCTGATATCGTTTTACCTGCCGGGACCCTGGTACTGATTCCTGTTTCTTCTCCAGCGCCTCGCGGTACCCGCTTTGCGGGTCCCGCATCGTGGGGTGTGTTCGAGTGGGCCTGTGGTCAGTGGAAGTGTTGGCCTTGTTGTGGGTGCGTGACCTTGTTGTGGGTGCGTGACTTGCCGGCAGGGCTGCGAGGAGCGGGACCGGGACTACATCTCCCAGGAGTGCCCGCCAGCCCGAATCACCATCACCTGGGCCGCTCTCCCTGCTTGCCCCGCCCCACTAACTCAAGCCCCTATTTAAACAAATTGCTAATCCCGCTGCGCGGGAGCCCCCGGGAGAAGCCCGGGACAATGGCGGGCCCTCTGAGGCCCTCAGAGACCGAGTGAGGCCGGGCTGGGCCTACTCCCTTTCATCACTACTGTGGATAGTACCTCCCAGTTAACCCCCTTGCAATGGCGCAAAGTCCTGATAAAGCTACCATGGAAAAAACGGGAGTAAATAATACTGTTGGGACACTTGACAACTATTTTACACGGGCTCCTACCGATCCAGGAAGGGAAAAGCTACTGGCAGTGCGCCGAGCAGAATGTCGTCGTTCTGTAGAAAGCTTAAAGAATAGGATTTCTATAGATTCCCTACCTAATGTTCCTCCACCCATTGTAGGCCTAACCGGCAGTAATGAAGATCCCCTATCTCTGGAGAGCTTCCCCCTTTTGTTACGCGAATCCACCCCGACACCATTAGGCCCCACAACTCAGCCACCCGCTGACATTTCTCTTTCCAGTCCGATTTTAATAGAGACACATCAGACACCCCGGACTGTTGTCCGAACTAAACCAGCTCTAAATAAATCTAAAAAATCAATGCCCGTTAAGGCACATGGCCCTCCACCTGCCAAGAGAAGACGGAAAGGGGGCGCACCACAAAGCCAAAGATCAGACATACTGGGCCCGATTCGATTCACAGAACTAACTTAAGACAAGATCCTAAATTACTACCATTTTCGTATTCACAGAAGGCACTTACTCATTTTGGTATTTACAGAAGACATTTACTCATTTCGGTATTCACAGAAGTTAGGAGTCCTAACTTTAGGACTCCTAAATGCCTTCTGTGAATACCGAAAGTCTTAAAGTTAGGATTTTTCTCAGTTTAGTAGTAGTAAAGTTAGGACTCCTAACTTTAGGACTCCTAAATGCCTTCTGTGAATATGGAACGTCTTAAAATTAGGATTTTTCTCAGTTTAGTAGTAGTAAAGTTAGGACTCCTAACTTTACTACTACTAAACTGAGAAAAATCCTAATTTTAAGAGTTTCGGTATTCACAGAAGGCATTTAGGAGTCCTAAAGTTAGGAGTCCTAACTTTACTACTACTAAACTGAGAAAAATCCTAATTTTAAGACTTTCGGCATTCACAGAAGGCATTTAGGAGTCCCAAAGTTAGGACTCCTAACTTCTGTGAATACCGAAATGAGTAAGTGCCTTCTGTGAATACCAAAATGAGTAAGTGCCTTCTGTGAATACCAAAATGGTAGTAAGTTTAGGATTTTGTCTTAAGTTAGTTCTGTGAATCGGCCCACTGACTTTGGCAAATCCATAAGGCCTACCATTACATCTACTTCGCCCCCAATGGCCGCACTAGTTAATTCACCAATTCTGACACTCCCTCCAACATTGGAATCACCTCCTCAGCCAGCGAATAACACGCTTCAATCTGATATCCCTGCAGATCTTGCTCTAAAGAACACTCCTCTTGCGGTCTCGCTAGATAATATGGAACACCTAATAAGGTCTTTCATCTTGCCTATTATAGAGAGGTTGAATAGGGTAGAGAACAGGCTCGAGGACATCAAATCTGCACTCAGCAAGCACGTAGGATTATCTAATGGACTAGTGAGCGGCACTGTTCCGCCCCTAGCCCTGGTTACACCAGCCATTCCCATTCCCCCCAAACCCCCGGCCAAATCTATTGATTTAACACACCCTAAGCAACTGAGGGCTCCATCGGTTATCGAGCGCTCTAACTTAATTCTTAATTCAGTTAGTGCACCCAATAGGGGACCAGGAAAAGCATCCGTAGGAAACACACGGGAGAACACACGGGAGATTACACGGGGTTCCATTAGAAATTTCTGGTCACCGTCTCATAAACTACCTCCAGTAGAACTACCCCCGGAAGCCCTCCCCTATGTGGTTGTGCTGACAGGGGTCCCTAGATTACCTGACAACAAGAGGGAAGGGTTCCATCAATTGAAAAATAAAATCATGCACTGGCTCAGCCAATTTAGACCGCTTGCACAAAATATCAATGGAGAAATTGTTCATGTAAGGCGTTTGCCCTGGCTGGGCAATAGGACCAAGGACAACGATGGGGATCTGGTTGTTATAAACTTCAGAGACCCCCGAGCGGTTAATTATATACTAAATTGGCCTCTAGGTAGTGGTTCTAATTCTATCATCCCACGCCCGCTGACTTACTTTTATCCGAGATCCTTAGTGTTCCAACACACCTATTCTGGCCCCATGGCTCTTAATCATACTACACCCATATTTCCTTTCAACTCCAGACATCCGTTACAAGTTCCTCAGCCCCTACTCGTTGCTGATCCCTTTGGGTGGAATATGGTACCTTCCAGGCCTAATAGAAACTTGAATAGTAGAATGGACCACCTGAGACCTTTTACACCCCTGGAGTCAGCAAACAGGTTTGATGTGCTCTCAGGATTGGATAACTGTGATTGAAGTTCACAGACTCAACAGAGCATGGGTACCCAACTAAACGCCACTGGCGAGGGAAAGATTGGTGTGCAATCCCAAACCACCAAACCCCCCACCGTGCTGGCGGATTCTACTGAGCCTTCTGTATCTGACTCCCCTGTTACTCCACTTGGAGAGCGTACAACCCGACTGTCCATTCTTTCATGGAATTTGGCGGGCCTTCAGGGCAAGTTAGACTCCCCTGACTGGGGGTCTTTCATCGATGATCAGGATATATGCCTGTTTCAGGAGACATGGGCACGGAAGGACACATGGCGTTCTGGGTATGCAACCTTTACTATCCCAGCCAAATGGGAGGGGAAAGGACGGCCCTCGGGCGGGCTTGGTATATGGGTGGCTTCCCATCTGGGATGCAAGGCTAGGGCCCTCCATACTAATTCTCTGGATATTCAGTGCGTGTTGTTGGAATGGCCGAACCATAGCCAACCTGCGCTTATAAACCTATACTCAAGACCGACGGGCATAACTAAGCCCTCACCCACTTGGGATGAGCTTTCTCTATTTCTCCCCAGAATTCCTCTGGGTGCCGGGATTGTGGTGGGCGGAGATTTCAACTGCCAGTTTGAGCCACTTACCCTGACTATGGAGGGTGCACTTATGGACGAGGATGACCAGTGGGGAATTCCACAATTGGTTGGCCCCCCACCAAAGCCATGGTCTCCTCTAGCAACACAAATTACGGCACTCACTCTCAGTAATTCCCTGAGGGCTTGCAATGGCCGATTTAAGAGTGACATCCCCTCAAAACCCACCTTTAACAAATCAGGGCAAGGGTCTCATTTGGACTATATTCTGGTTCAGACATCGAACTGGAATAGGGTCTCTGACTTCGTGGTAGTCGAAAGAACTGACAGTTACCACAACGCGTTAATTCTTTTCTTGGTCGCGCCAAGCGGGTACTTGGGCGACCCACTGGCAGAGGCATCCCCAAATCCCAAATTAATTCCTACAAACGATAGGCGTAGAGTGAGGTGGGCAAAGCTTCTGGACAATCCTGCCCACATTTCCGAGTTGTACGCTCAGCTACTCCCCATATTTGAACGGGTCGGGGCTCTTATTAGTCACTCCCCGCCAGAAAATATATTCCGCAAGTTGGGTACCCTCCATATAGAATTGGTGGACACCCTTATGGAATTTTTAAATCCAATTGTGCGGAAGGGGATCCGCAGGGGCCAAAGACCCTCTTGGTATAATTCAGCTTGCAGGAAGGCAAAGGCCAACCTCCTCGCTGTATTGAAATATCCAAGGGATACAGATTTAATTATGATCAGAAGGGCGGAATTAAAGCAAGCAATCCACCATGCAAAGGTGGAATGGGATTACTCCAACTGGGATAATATGCTGGCCACTCTTCAGACTAGAGATGCCCGTGAATTCTGGCAGATAGTGAGAACAGGGTCTGCCGAGCCGACTCAGGCTGTGGAGGCTAATATAGCGGCCTCAGTGTGGGAGGACCACTTTCGCAGCCTCTATGAAGAGGTTAGCCCTAGTTCCCCTAAGCATCGTGATGACCTGACGCCCGAACATCATGTACCTTCTGGTGGGTCTACCGCGCAATTTGGAATTGTCGAGGGTGCTGAGACACTGCAATTCACCTTAAGGGAGGTCCATAATATAATATCCAAACTGCCCTCGGGCACGGCCCCTGGGTTAGATAAAATCCCGGGTGATTTATTTAAGCACCAACCCAGGGTTTGGGCCCGTATCTTTTGGAAGTCTTCAATGCAATTCCCGGGGGAATGGCAGTCCCTAGTACTTGGCTGGGAGCAGAGATTGTACCCATCTTCAAGAAGGGCTCTCCTCTGCTCCCAGCCAACTATAGGCCAATCAGCCTCATTGATGTAGCACAAAAAACTTTTGCGAGGCTGATACTTGACCGCCTGCAGGATTGGATGACGGGCAACTCCGTTTTAAGCACATACCAGGCAGGGTTTAGGTCCAAGGTCTCGACGATGGACCACATTTTTCGTTTGGCCCTTTTGTTCTGGAAGACGGTGCGGGTGGAGGGGGGTTCGTTGTACACCGTCTTTGTCGATCTCCGCGCAGCCTTTGATTTGGTTCCGCGGAGCAAATTATGGGCAGTACTCGCCGATCTTGGTGTCCCTTCTGCTCTTTTAGACATCATTGTTCGATTGCATACCCACAACTATGCTCAGGTCAGGTGTGGGAGGTCGGGTACCCTCTCACAAAGATTTCTCGTTGGCAGAGGGGTAAGGCAGGGATGTGTTCTTGCACCGACCCTGTTTTGCCTCTTGGTCAACGGGGTAACCGATCACCTGAATAATGTTCCCAATACAGATGCACCAAGACTTGGCGGCAGAAGGGTGCCCGCAATTATGTTTGCGGATGACACCCTCCTGCTGTCGAAATCCCCAATGGGGATCCAGCGCATTCTTGAGGGCTTTGAGGCATTTTGCCAAGACCATGGTCTCGAAATAAATGCCCTGAAGACCAAGTACATGATTTTTAATCCCCCCCAAAAAACACGCCCCAATGCCACCATAGGCCCGAATAGGCTTGAAAGAGTTTTCACGTTTGAGTATCTGGGTGTGACCTTGAATGACAAACTGGAATGGGGTGAACACCAAGTCAAGCCCCAGCTCAGATTGGCTCAAATAGCAGTGGGAATAATTAGGCTAGCCAATGCCAACAAATTATCTATTAGGCCGCTAGCCCCCCCTTGGAGATCTATAGACTCCAGGCCAGAGGTGCGATTCTTTACGGCAGTAAACTTTGGGGACATATTTGCAAGAAAGAGCTAGTCACAGTTGAAAACAAGTTTCTTAGACAACTTTTAAAGTTACCGGCTAGCACCCCGCTTCTGCCTCTCAGATTGGATCTGGGCCTAAAACCGTTGGACGAAGTAGTGGGTGTAAAGCCTTTAACCTTTTGGAGAAGATTATGGTCTAGCCCTGAGCTAGCCAACTTTAGGCAGGAACTGAAGGAAATTCTTGCTCTGCCTACTATAGAGAACATCCCGTGGTTCAAATATCTAAAAACTGAGTTTGCCCGGCTGGGTCTCCCCACCTTGTGGAGGGACCCTGAAATGGCTTGCCAGGGTTTGTCTCGCAAAGATCTGGTGGCAACCTTCTATGCTTGTAACCTTGCATCCCATACACAGGGTATACGCCCAGACTCCCTGGTTAACACCTTTCTTGGGGTGAAAGTCTCTTACAAGTTTGAACCAGTTCTTGACGATGTTTTTCCGAACTTGGCCAGGAAATTATACTTACAATGGCGGTATGGCACTCTTCCGCTTAAAGCATTTACAAGCAAATGGAAGTTCCACACCCTGAAAAATTGTCCAGGCTGCAATTGTGGGCTTGAAGACGAATTGCACTTAGTCTTTTTCTGATCCGCATACTGTGCGGCTAGAAGGTTCTGGATAATCCCACTATGCAAAAATTTAGGGTTTGTTACATGCTCTGAGGCCTTTAGAATTCTCAAGACCGATCTCTCAAAAGTAACTGTTTTTGTGATGGCTAAATTCCTTGAAGCAGTATGGCACAAGAGACAGTTTTTAATACCCCATCCCTGACCAGATCATGTACTAATGACTGCGCAACCCTTTTGTATTGGACTCTTTTTTTTTTTAACTAGAATCTAAAGAAGCGAGAAGCAGAGCGGACCGACAGCGTGAGGGCTTGTCCACGAATCCCTGCTCCTGGGATTCAGCTTCAGGGAGCCAGCATTCTTCACGCAGCGCCTCGCAGCACCCGCTCCGCGGGTGCCGCTTCGAGGCACCGGGTCCTCCGTGGTGGTGGCTGAAAAGAACTTGGCAGCAGCAGGGGAGGAGCGCCGCAGGGACTCGGTAGTCCAGGAGTCCCTGCAAGGCCGTGTGACCAGGCCTGCGCACCCTGCTAGCCACGCCCCTGCCCGGAAAATCTGATGTGTAGCGCCTCACCTGTGGGCTAATTGGGAGCGAGAAGCAGAGCGGACCGACAGCGTGAGGGCTTGTCTACGAATCCCTGCTCCTGGGATTCAGCTTCAGGGAGCCAGCATTCTTCACGCAGCGCCTCGCAGCACCCGCTCCGCGGGTGCCGCTTCGAGGCACCGGGTCCTCCGTGGTGGTGGCTGAAAAGAACTTGGCAGCAGCAGGGGAGGAGCGCCGCAGGGACTCGGTAGTCCAGGAGTCCCTGCGAGGCCGTGTGACCAGGCCTGCACACCCTGCTAGCCACGCCCCCCGTCATACGCTCTTCATATTTGAATCCTTAACCCGCTGCGGGGAGCGTGCGGGAGTGCGCCGGGCAAAGCCTGGGCAAAGGGCGGGCCCTCTGTGGCCCTCAGTGGCCGGAAGAGGACGGGACGGGCCAAGGACCCTGGTTCCAAGGACACAGAACTTTTAAGTAAGACTTTGAATAGTTAATAATTCAATCTATTTCATTCTAGTGCTGTAGGGTAACTGTTGATTGAGATTGGGTTAATATAACCTTCTTGTTACCTGCTAACATGCCCACAATTACTATGGACCCAGCGTCATCGGGACTACACACCATGGACAACTTCTTGGTAAAAAAAGTTACGCAAATCAACAATGAACGCAGGGCCTCACTAGGCAGCAAAAGTCTTCCCCCTGTCATGGATATCGTGTCTAATGAGACCACAGAAGGTCCAGAAGGCACCTTAGAACATGCCACACACATTACAGAGGGCCCCAGCGTAGCAGTACAGGTACAGGTGCACTCTGAGAAGTCCATGGACCTGCTTGTTACTTCGGAGGAAGACTCAGCAGTAGAAGAGCTAGTGGAGGTCCCTTCTACACAAAGACCAGTGAGGAAGTGCAGAAAGACTCAGGGGAGGCGCGGGGGAAAGTTTGTAAAAACTAAATCTCACACTAATCCACCCAACAACTCCAAAGACACCAATACTAACAGTGCAAGCAACCAGGTTTTGGAAGAAATTAACAAAGAGGGCAGCAACAATGAGGGAAGTGTGACCTTGTCTGACACCAACTTAGAAGCACTAATAAATACAATAGTAGGCAAATTGGAGGCCAAAATTGCAGATCTAATTACTCCAATATTGTCCAAATTGGACATAGTAGCTTCTGAGGTAGAAAGACTGGGCAGTTTGGTGGCGGGATATAGGACCCCTGCCCCAGGCATGACAACCCCTAAAACTATCCCTGTTGGGGGTGGGAAGGAGAATGTAGCCAGGGGACAGAGTGTGCAGCAGAAGCGGCAGTCAAATCCTGAAACTTTGGTTGGCGCTGTGGCTGTGAGGCCACAGCTCCAGTAAACCAGCCGATTCATCAGGCCCCTGCTCCCCTAGGTAGCTGTGTAGCGGCCCCACAGAGGGCCAGACTCAGGAACGTAAATCTCCCCCCTGATTGTGTCCCATATGTGGTGGTGCTAACTAATGTTCCGCGTTATGAGGAAGTACCAGCCCAACCGTATGGAGAATCCCATGACTCCCTAAAAAACAAAACGGTGGCGTGGCTAAATAAAAACTGTGGTTACCCATCTCACTTTTACGACCAAATTATATCTACTGAAAGAGTCAATTGGGTTGGACCCTCAAGGAAATCAACCACGGGGGACTGTGTGATTGTTAACTTCTAGCACCCCCAACATGTCGCCACGGTCTTACTGCGTGCATCCTCACTATTTTACAATGCAAACAGTGTCTGTGTGCGCCCTCTGGGATACTTCTATGCACCTGACCAGAACTCCCCTAAAAATCCCCCTAATAATTCTCGTGGGTACAGACCTATATCACAAGCTCAGATTCCAAGCCCGGTAGCACCATATATGTACAATAACAATATTAGTGGGCTGATTGGTTGGCAAACACCGGCAGCTAACGCTAATGGTTGGCGGACACCAGCAGCAAATTTTATTGCCGACAATCAGAACAATAGAGGGTACAATGTTCCCATACATAACCACTTTGCAATGCTCTCAGGGCTGGACGCCTGCGACTGACTGAGGGTCTCGGAGGGTCTGAGTACCGTACAGTCTCCTTCAGTACAACAGATAGAGGTGATTTCACCAACTACACCAAAAAATAATGTTATATGTTGGAATGTGGCGGGCTTAGAAAACAAAATGCAGGATGAAAGCTGGTTAGCTTACATTAGGGGCTTTCAAATTATTTGTTTACAAGAGACTTGGTCAGTAAAATGTGATATGTATATTGAAGGTTATAAGGCATATTTTGTACCTGCTGTATCAGTAATCCGGGGAAGACCAAAGGGGGTTTGGTAATGTTTGTATCGGTAGCCCTGAAATGTACAATTGTTAGCAGGCCATCAAGTAACCTTGGTATACAAGGTTTAGTTTTATCTGCGGGCAACTGTAAGGTTGGTCTGATCAATTTTTATAACTCTATTAACAATGCTACAAGTTATGGCAACTTAGAAACCTTAAGTGATTATATAGGTACCTCAATGAGGGACTGTTCACATAACTTGCTGATCATGGGCGATTTTAATACTCACCCGTGTGGTGACCCCCTAGGGAAAAACCTTCAGGAACTGTATTGTCCCAGAATAAACGGTTTACATCTGGAACACACCGCGGAGGGGGCCTGTTTTATTAACTTACTTAATGAACATTGTCTCACCATTGCAATGGCATTATGTGACCCCTCAAAGCGTTTTCTTACCCCAACTTTTAAAGGGCATGGGAAGGGGACGTTCATTGATTATATGCTGCTAACCGTGCCCATGCAGGTGTTTGTGCGTTCATTCTCTATTAATAATAACCCATTTAGTGACCATAACCCTCTGACTATACACTTAAGGGGGCCCTGGGTGGCTAGAGAAATATGTAACCTAGGTAAGGGCAGGGTAACAGCAACTGATGGTAGACGCTGCCTAAAATGGTCTATGTGCACCCTGGCCCTCATATATCAGAACATCCAAACTAATTGTAGCGATATTATCGATAGATGCACTCAGGTTGATTCTGATCCAACCCAGGTTCTATCTGATTTTCAGAGCTTAACTGACAAAATAGCTACTTCAATGACAGAACCTCTAACGTGTATAGGGTGGGAGGGCCCGAGGTGGTTCAATAAGGAATTCTCTAAAGCGGGCCATGATCTCAGAGCGGCCTTGTTGTTAAAACCTCGAAACAAGGAACTAGTTCAGAGATCACGTAAAGAGTATAGATCAGTCATTGCAACAAGAAAGGAGGTACTGAAGAATGAGGCCTGGGCTGAGATCCTGGAACCACAAACATTGAAAAATAGTGCTAGATTTTGGGCGGTGCTTAAGAAACCCTTCCTGGTGAAAGACTCAGGGGAAGGGTTAGAATGTGTTATTACAAAGGAGGAATGGGTTGCACATTTTAAACAATTGTATGGGGGAAGTGAAACTAATGTGGTACCCTTTGAACGCACTTTAGGGGGTCCTTGTATGAATGTCAGTATAGGAGAGGTCGTGGTGGGAATAGAGGGGCTCACAGCGGGCAAATCACCAGGCCCGGATGGGATACCCCCGGATCTCTTTAAATCTGTTCCAAATTTCTGGGCCCCGATTATTGTGGCGGTTATCAACGCAGCCGCAATGGTGGGATGCCCGCCATCATGGGGGCTCTCCACCATTGTGCCCATATTTAAAAAGGGGGATAGGGATAGTCCCCTCTGTTACAGGCCTATCTCACTGATTAATTCCATGGCAAAACTTGTGGGGAGAATTGTATTGCGGCGACTTTCTGATTGGACACAGGACAACGATATTATGTTGTCAGATATCAGATAGTCCCAGAGTGGGGAATAGAAGCATCCCCGTTCTGCTATACGCAGATGATGCGGTGTTGTCAGCAAGAACCGAAAAAGGCCTCCAATTGCTACTTAATGCATTCCAAAAATTCATGGAAGATAGAGATCTGTTAGCGAACAACTCCAAATCTTTTATTACGCAGGTGGGGAAACAGCCAAAGAGACAATACACCTTCAAACTAGATAAGGCAGCTATACCATTTTCTAGTACATTCTCCTATCTAGGAGTACTCTTTGACTCCAAATTATCTTGGGCCCCGCAACTTGCTAAAAAAAAAAGTGATGTGTCTAAGGTCAATGTCTCCATTTTTAACTTCGCGTCAAAGCTTGGTAAAAAACCTACGGCTGCTATGATTAAACTATATGACGCAAAATCTGTAGCAACCGCAGCATATGGGAGTGAGCTCTGGGGCTATATGGTGGGGGAACAACTTCAGACCACAGAAAATTTGTTTTACAAACGGCTCTTGTGTGTTCCAGCCTCCACTTCCAACTTCATAGTACATGAGTAACTAGAAGTGGGGTATTTGAGCGATATCCTGTCCCTACGACCTCTGTTATGTTGGTTGAAAATATGGTTATGGGAAGAAATTCCCCTAACGCACTTAATTGTTAATGACTTCATGGCTCTTGAGAACGCGTCAGGCACTCCCTGGCTGAAATACTTAAAAACATGTTTTACTGAGTTGGGCTGCCCTGATCTGTTTGAACATCCATCAGTAATTGGGAAGGCGGACATTGATCTAGTCAAGCAGGTGTTTTTTCAGCGTAAGAAGGCAGAGAGGGAGGGTGTTGAGCTACAAAAAGTTAGTGTGAGGAAATTTATCATGGTTAAAACATGTTTGACAACAGAGCCTTATTTACTCGGCACTTTCAGCACTCACGATAAGTTCTTGCTTACAAGATTTAGATTTAACCAGTTTCAACATCTGCTTATTAGACCTAAAAAGGAGAGCTTCTGTAAAAATCCTTCGTCCTGTGGCTGCGACGGAAAGTCTCCACAGAACATGATGCACTTTATGTTTCTATGTAAATATTATGAATTCCCTCGTAAACGCTTTTTACTTGCCCTTTTAAAAGAAATGAATTTTAAACAGATACGACCAGCCTTTTTATATTTACAACTGCTATACAGTAATAGTGTCCTTCAAGTTCTTGAATTTTTAAAATTGGCTCTTAAACTGCGACTTTGTCTGGACCAATGAATGAACTATTATATGTAATGTATACAGCTCTTTTATCATCTGGATTAATAATGAAATTTGATGTATGTACTGTATGTTTTAATGCACTTTTATGGTTGAAATATACCGAATAAAGTCTCTTTGAATTGAATATAAAATTGTCCTGTTTTTATCTAAGTAGATTGTCAAAATAACTAAACAGTACTGATCTATTGATTGTTTGTAAACCTTATGTCGGTATGTATTGGGACACTCTCCTGTTTTATCTGTATGCTATTCCGCTACTGTTGCAACACTGATGTCTAATTTTGGGTTGTATGTAATTTTATGTTTATCTTTTATGGCAATTGCCGAAATAAAGATTAATGAAATGAAAATACAACATTGGACAGAACATCATCTGTCAAACTAAATTTGTGGTGTACATCATTGAATTGCTTGCAATAATCAATATGTTGGCAGTACCATTAGACCTCTGAAGGACAGAATCACTGAACATGAGAGAGCTTTATATCAACAGGACGCCAGATATCCAGTTGCTATGCAAATAGCAACATGTCCATCTCAAGGTACACACAAAAGTCTCTCTTTCTTTGGAATAGACGTGATTCCACCAAGTGTTCGAGGTGGCAATAGAGAGCTCAAACTGAGATGAACAGAAGCAACTTGGATCATGCGTCTTCACACAGTGGAGCTCGAATTAAACTGTGATCATGAGATGCAATATTTCCTGGGACACCAAGGTCCAACACAACATGCTTTTGCCTTGGTACTATTGTTTCATCCTGCATAGTTATGACTGAGGTTTTCAGGTCTTACTGTGTTTATACTCATTCAATTACATGTTTTAGAAATATTCTCCCTTTTATATTGAGACAATACTTTATACTTGTGCTCTTTGTTGTGATGATATTGAATACTGCAATCATTTTCTATCACAAATATATAAATTGAGGCGTAATTGCAATAAACCATACTATTTTTTCTTCCATGCCTTTTTTCTTCTCCCACCTATTATTTTATTATATTCTGTTTTCTATTTTTCACTATCTACTTAAACTGTCAGACTCTATTCACTTCAGCCCTTTTCTAATCTTTTAATTTTTTCAGTTCTGCACTATCTACCAATGCACACAATTTTCTATTTATTTTCAATTATATCCTTGTCTACCTTTCCCTTTTTCAATACGTTGCATTTGAGCATTTAGCCGTTTTTTACTTTAATGGCTACTTGTACCTTTGTTTTACTTCCAAAATACTATTCTTTTCATTTTTCTACGTGTATGTTAACATTTTCTCCTTAGCTGTTTTATTTTCTAACCTCTACAAACTAGATTCTGACCTTGGGCTATTTTTCCTTAGGGCTTGGCCTCACATCACCTACATGTAGAAATTGTGGATGTTCTCGCCTCGCTTTGGGACATAAACATATTACACTTCAATCGACTTCTCTTAGATATGTTTCTCAGTGTTAGACTTTTTTGTAATCGACACCGGTATCAATAAAGTTTAGGACAATGTTAAGTCAGCATTCTAGTTGTTCGTCATGTTTACGTATTTAAACCATTTCCGGTTTCAGTAGCTTTCCGCACTCTGAGAATTAATCGCTACAGAGGAGACAGCGAGTACTTCACATCGCACCCACTGGAGGTAAGAGCACCACCTCAGTCCATAGATAGAGTAGCAGATTCTATAGTGACTGTGAGGTAATCTCAGGTTAATCTTTACAGGAGTAAATTTGCAACGAGTACTCTTTATTTGCTTGGGACACTCGCAGCCCTTTTGCTACCTGGTCAGATAGCCACTATACATGGTAAGATCTGGTTAGTGAATTCTCTCTTTTTCAATTGTATATTGCAGAGGATATTAGAATATCTTAGTGTCACATTTATCCACTTATAGATTCGTCTACACTGTTCGTACAACTGTCCACATTTTATTGGGCGGTTTGAAGCCTCAACCAGCGTGTTTGGAAGTATCACAAACAGAGCAGTTAAGCGCTCCCAATATTTTCCTATTTTGCATACTACACGGCCTCGTTTATTTTTAGATACTCATATCTACCATTGTCTTTTTCTCTTAATATTCCCCTACTTATTCACAGATTACATTATTGTCCACTTCGTATTCAGGTAGCATTTTGTTTTTTTACCTTTATATATTTAGGTACACACATTCTTCATTTTCGAACTGGGCCTTCTTTCCCTTACGATCTGGGCCTGTTGCCGTCTAGCTACACTTTTGTTTTTTCTTTCTCACACACCGTGGAACTTTATTGTGCATCCCTATTAATAGAATATGTACTTTTCTCACTTAAGCACTATCTTAATAATGTTCATTATACACAGTGCTCACCATGTCACTTGAATACTACTTTCTGTTTTATCACCTCATTTAGCCACAGTAAGTTGCAGAGGTTGTTTTTTTGTAGGGTTTGCACTTAAGGTGCCGTGTCACCACTACGCCTTTCAAACTGTGTATGCATTTCCATAGAGCATTTGTTTCATTTAATACTAAGGGGCCTATTCCGATCTCGCACAGAAGGAATCCGAACGCGATCCGTCCGGAAAAAGTACGAGCTGCATGCGTGTTCTCTGCCTGACTCATACAGCTGTATGAACGAGCAAGTACGATGCAAGAAACGCAAAATCACCGAACGAATCGTTTCCGGGTCTGAACCCCTCCATTCGCCTCGTCCATAGGCAAACCGTGCCATGCATTGTAGGCGATTTTCAACCGAGCCAGTACGATGTACGCGTCGGACAGCCAGATTGAGCCGAAGTTTCCGGTTCGCAAAAAGTCTGGGAAGCTGGCTTTGGGGTCCGCGTCGGACCCCCCGTCACCTGCAGCTTTACGACTCGGACACAGAGGGAGACCCAAGGGTATCCCCAACACAGGCATGTACGGTGCAGATGGCACCAACATGTACCCTCTGTAGGGGGCACCCTTGTGCGAGACATACACTTTTAGTCAATGGGAGCCCATGTAAGCATTGTACGACTGGCTCCCATTGACTTCTTTGGGAGTTTGACCGAACCAAGTCCAGCAGCATGCGGTCGCATCGTACTCGTAGGTGTCCAGCCCTTTCGGAAAACACTCCGGTTCCGGCTTGGTCGGAAAGTAACATGATGGCACCAACATGTACCCTCTGTAGGGGGCACCCTTGTGCGAGACATACACTTTTAGTCAATGGGAGCCCATGTAAGCATTGTACGACTGGCTCCCATTGACTTCTTTGGGAGTTTGACCGAACCAAGTCCAGCAGCATGCGGTCGCATCGTACTCGTAGGTGTCCAGCCCTTTCGGAAAACACTCCGGTTCCGGCTTGGTCGGAAAGTTTTCCGACCCAGATCGGAATCCGCTCCTATATGTTGATAGTATCCATTGTATCCTCCCCAGCCCTGAGGAAGTTGCAGGAGTAATTCCATAAGCTGCGAAACACGTGTTGACTGATTTTTTGTTTGCTCTTGATGAATAAATCGTGAACTATGTTATCAATTCTTCACATGTGGACATTGACATTATCTCATAGTGTTTGATACCTCAATTTACGTGTGGCCAGGTCTATGCGTTTCATTAACTTGGTGTAGGGCATCCTACATGTATCAAGGGGTTTAAGGGAATTTGCCCTTTTCTGTTTTGGACCGTAGTAGAATTATTTCCAGATCAACATTTGAGTTTATTAAGCTGAGTGCCATACTTCCCGAGTTACTCAAAATCCTCAATAAGCATCTGTGTTGGTGCCGCATCTCAGTTTGCCGAGGGTTGAGGTTTTCTGAATTTTTTTGTTTAAGAAAGTAATTGATTTAGCTCAGCACTTGGTACCCATGCTCAAAGCAGATTGAGGCTTAACTAAGAGAAACTGTGTAAAGCATTTATAAGATCTAAAACAGTTCAAAAGTCAAACATACAATACAATAACAATTTCACTCAAATTTATAACAATAGAGAAAAATGTAATTAACAGGATGACATCAAAATAACAAAAATCCAATGAGGCAAACCAGAGTTATTAGTCTTTTCAGATTTAGCAAAAAAGCACCATGAAAAAGCAAAGTGGTAAAAGAAAATACTGTTCTCATGTGAATTGGGCATAAGAACGATTTAAGGTCAACTGCAATGCAGTCTGAATCAAATAAGTCAAGTAGGCTTGTTCAGGTCAAAGTTTTTACTTTCTGTCATAGACTTTGAAACGGAAGTTAGAATCTTCCAGCAGGTCAAGGTTACAGACTGGAGGTAGCTCTCCATTGGATGAGCTACTGCTGAAAATGTTGTTTTGGTGGGAAAAGCTCAGAGTAGCAACAGTAAAATGTTCAGACTCAGGGAAGTCCTCTTGTTGTTTGGATACGTCATGCTCTATTTTCCCAGTCAATATTTCTTTATTTGGACTTGATTTCTTTAGTAAAGCTCAGAATCTTCCAACACCACATGGTTTCAGGCTGTATATGGAAAGCTCACACCAAAGCTGGATAGGGTTGTCACAATGGTCCACTGTACAGGTTTTGCAAGCAGCCAAAGGTTTTGAGCTGGACCAACTTAATTTTTCAGCCCAGTGAGGGTGCTCCTTGAGTGGATTAGGCACGGGTCCTCCCCAGTTCTAAAAGTCCAGGATGGAAAAGGTCTTCTGCCCTTGGAGGGAGCTTGTCTGTTGGGCAGGGGTGTGTTTGGGGAAATGAGCAGTTTCCTCCTCCTAAGCAATACTAAACAGGGTCTGGGACTTGCTCCCCTTCCACTGGGGTGGTGACCAACAGGCTAACTTGCTCCTACAAAACAAAGACTTCACCTTGCTCAAGTCTCCCCTTGCACTAAACGAGGAATGGACAGGTTTTACCTGTGTCCCTTTCACGTTAATGAAGTCCCTGAAACCTTCATAGATGCCTTTCCTGAGTTGATATGTATCACACTCTCCACAACCATACTGTCACCAGGACTAAGCCATTGTCTCTGCTTTTGGAGCAAGTTTCACTCCTCATAAAGGTGGCAGGGTGGCTACTGTCAAGCTAATGCAAATTTGCCCAGGGGAGCTTCAAGCAGAGAAACAGGTAGCTTTCTAGAAGTTACTTTGCTAAATCTTTATTAAAGATTTAACTTCACCATTAACATGGTTTGTTAATACATATTTAAAACCTGTTTGAACTATTTCTCTAGTTTATCCCGAACCAGAGATTGAAAAATGTATATTTCAATCTGCACTTTATTTTTGGTCATAAGAGAGCCTGACCCATTCACTGTGAATATTTCTACATGTCTTATTTTTAAATACTGTTCACCGTACCCTATGCGCTACAAGTCCTAGTAAAGGATGGCTTATTAATATTTAAAAGGGGTGGCTTTCCCATGTTAAAAGAATTATTTTGACAGATTGGACTGCCTTCAGCAGTCAGGCTACTATGGTAGGCCTGAAGCCATGCTTTCCTTTGTTACACTAGTGGATGGCACAATGAGTGCTGCTGTCCAGTGGTGATATTTAACTTTCCATGCCATGGATGTAGTTTCTACGTCATATACTATCCCCGTACAGAACAGTTGAATGTGCAAATCAAAGGTCAGCCAATGTTTGCATGTTTTTAGGGGTCAAAGCACTTATGCAGGGCACTGGATGTCAGTGCCCTAATGTGCAGGATCGTAAAACCAACAATAAAATTCAGCAAAAAATGGGAGTGGCCACACAAGAAGTTGAAATGTTCTCACAGTCTCTATGGGTGACACTATTCCATTCAAAATAATATTTTTCCATCAATGTCATGTTTCACTTAGCAATAAATTGAGCTATACCAACATTCTTTGTTATTGACTTGTGCATATATGCTGTTTTGCCGTGTTCAGTATTCCTGGCTTAAAGTCTCTCTGATTTTTGGTTTGAAAAATATTGGGGCATATTACCAAGCAATAGCGATAATTATCGCTATTGCTTGGTTAGAGACAAACATTTACCGCTGCGCTGTGGCGATTTTTACCGCAAATAAACCTTGGTATTACCAAGGTTTATCGCAAATGCGATAAAAATCGCCGCAATGCATGAATATCGCTGAAAAGTCAGCGATATTCATGCATTACCGAGCTAATGCTCTTAGCCATGTTATCCACCTCCCATTGGATAACATGGCTAAGAACTGCTCAGGGCAGGTGTTAGCTTTTGGAGATATTCGCGCTTAGCGCGAATATCTCCAAAAGTTGGTAATAGGAGATAGCGATGTTAGCGACTGTTTTCAGTCGCTAACATCTTGGCACGCCCACTTTGCATGTCATTAGTGATAAATATCACTGACATGCAAAGTGGGGCCCAAGATGGTCGCTATCTCCTACTAGCTGTCGCTAACTGGTGTTAGCGACAGCTAGGTAATAGGGAGATAATTTTATCTCCGCTTTCTTGGCTTTTAAAGCCAAAAAAGCGGAGATAAACCCCCTTGTTCTTTTGAGATCTTTAACTTTGACAAAATGTCTCCAAAATTAGTGAAACTTAACAATGTATTTAGTGATTATTGCAAGAGTTTTGCAACAATAAGCATGTCACCTTCGTCAAGTACAGAATGTTTTATCATGGTTCATCTACCACATAGTGCTCCTTGATTTTTCCAAAACAAAGGTGCTACATTTGAGTAGCTGGTTTTTTTTTTAGATCCACCAACTATAAATGTAATGGGGCTTGAAAACATTTCTCTGCAAAACTACCTATTGTTTTTTGGATTTATTGGTAATTCCAGGTTCCAAGCTGTATCATCTGAAATTGGCAAACAATTGTGTGTATTTTGTGGAAGTTATTCGTAATTTAATTTTGTCTCGTCCACATTTATTGGCACCTTGATAAGGGAGAGCAAACTTTTGATCTCCAGAGTCTTGGGTTGTATCCCATAAACAAAGTGTGGCTGTGCTCTCTCTGCTCACCTGTAAAGTTAATAGAGCAGCAATGCAATTTGAGAATTCAAAATATGACAAAGAAATGGAGTTTGACAGTTGTAGGTTATTTAGGGCAACTGCACTCCCTCTTATAACACACCCACAATCCATTACATAATGTCTTGGTATCTTATATTTTATTGCTGCTTTCTTAACTTTACTTCAAGCAAGGACAAATGACTCAAGCACAGTTCGCTTACTTGACAACCTTGGATTTGTCAGTGTACAAAATACAGTGATAGCAACCCTTTTGCTCCTATCATCTCAGGTCACAGAACCTATGTGAACAAGAGCCTATCTATTCTGCATATATACAAGGGTATTGCATCCCAGGAACATCACTTTTAATGATGTTCCTGTGGCGCAGGACCCTGCTCCATATTTACAAAGTGGCGTCCACTTTTTGTGGCTTAACACCAATTTGTAAATATGGCACATACCTGCGTGAAAGGGGCATGCAATGGGTGTTGCTGTGGGCATTGCACCACAACATCCATTGCTTTTTGCCGCTGCCCCAGATTTTCAAGGATCTGTAAATCTGAGGCAGCACCAAAAACTAATGCCATGCAAAAGCAGGCGTTAGAATGGCAAAAAGAGGAGAAATACGTTTATTTATCCTTGTTTTCGGCTGCTGAGATGGAATATCGAATCAAAAATATCGATTTACACAAATATCAAGTTACAAATATTGTGGGTCAGAAATATCAACAGACAAATTCTTGTGGTCAAGAATACAGAATTTAGATAAATAATATTGTTGTTAAAAGTGTAAAATATTGTTTGCAAAAATATAGTAGATAAAAATATCCAATTTGTTATTAACGTAATGTATTTTTGTATATATTTTATATATATGTGATGTATGTTTTTTGTATAAAATTTGTTTGTATTTTTAATATATGTGTTCAATTTTTAGCAGTTATTAATAATTTTCTATTTGATGTTTGTGTTTTTAGTTCCATAGCGGGTTGTCGGTGTAAAGGGGAATAGGGTGGGTAGTGATTTAATTATATAAAATGTATTGAATATTTTGTATTTATTATTATTTGTTTAATTGAGATGTTATAGTGTCAAATGGGCTAAGTAATTTATTACTAAATAATGAATAATTTGTTGTTAATTGATTTTAATTAGATAATTGGTAAATAGCTATGGTAACTGTAATTCATTGTAGGTGTGTGTTGTGGTGTTTATAGGTGTAAAGGGTTGAAAGTAATTCATTGTAATTAATAAATTAATAATTTGCTGTTAATTATTTTTATTTAATAAATTAGTAATTAATTATTGTAATTGTGTGATTAATTTAAGGTGTGTGTTGTTGTGTTTATAGGTGTAAATGGTGGGAAGGGTAGGAAGTATTTTATTTTTAATTTATGAATTAATAAATAGTTGTTAATTCATTTTAATTAATTAATTAGCAATTAATTATGGTAATTGTGTCAAGATTGTTATGTGTGTGTTAGGATGTTTATAGGAGTAAAGGGTGGTAAGTATGTTGTGTTTAATTAATTATTACATAGTTGTTAATTAATGTTAACTATTTGATATTTATTTTGTGTAATATTTATTTTTGTGTGTTGTTTTTACTTTTAAAGGTGTAAACGGTGGGTATTAAATACATTTTTAAATATTTATTAATTAGTTGTTAATAGTAATAGTTTTTCTTGTAAAAATAACATTTAATTGTGTTTTACTATTTTATAGTTTAATTTAGGTGTGTGTTTTGGATATTATAGTGTAATAGCATGTGTATTCAATGATTTGCTTACTTGATTATTAATTATGTTAATCCTGGAAATACATTTAATTTAAAATGTTCGCAGAATGACTTTTTTAAATATTTGCAGTTAGGGGTCTTTTTCTTTAAGCATTCTGATATAACTTCTATAGTTGTAAATTATCTATTTGAAGCTATGTTAAAACGTGCTAGGATTGGGACATTGTACAACATTTTGCTAGCCTCACAACGTGACGATATTGAGGCACAGGATGCGAAATGGAGCACTAGGCTTGGTATTGCTGGCCCGTTTGTTCAAGAATCTATTGATTTGGCTTCCACAGTCACTTTGACTGCCAATTTACGGGCTCAGCATTATAAAACTTTGTTCAATTTGTATTATACACCCGCTCAAATGATGAAGTGGGGTGATGTTCATGCAGGAAAATGCTTCAGGTGTCGCAACCCGCATGCTGACATAGTGCATATATTTTATGATTGTAGTGTGTTAGCACCCTTTTTTTCATCAATCGAACAATTTTTGTCTCATCTCACAAATGTTAATGTTACGGTATCTAGAGAGATGTTGCTACTTGGGTTTAGTAAAAATGATAATATATGTCAGCAGTACTATCCATATAGATTTTTCTTCTTTATGGCTATGTCAATAGCTTGTTTATGTATTGCTTCAATGTGGTGGAAACCTGAGGCACCTTCGTATGAAATGTGGCGAGCAAAGTTTTATAATATTTTTCACATAGAATTTAATCTCTATCGCCTTAAGGCATTGAAGAAAAAGCAATTAGGGATTCAGATTTCGCAGCCTATGATACAGCATATGGAATGTTTCTGATTTGACACATGTCCTTCTCTTGTCTGGTTTAACTATGTCTTGATTATTTTTTTAGCTAATTAATTTCTAGTACTGTCTTGTTTTTGTTTGCTTTGCCTACAGCACATTGAATACTGATTTATTTTTGCAAGTCTTTAAATTTCCTTGTATATGCTATGAACTGAACAATAAAAATAATGAAGGGTTTTGTTATTGGTGTGATGTTATGGGGTAGGAAATAAAATAAATACATTTATGTTTTAATTAATTTTGTGGATGTTAATATTTGCTACTTTTAAATAATTATTGTTTATAAATGTATTTATTAATTTATTTTATATATTATTTGTAGGTTTTTCTTATATGTAAATAATATTATAAAAATGTGTTCTTTTTATATGTTTAATTTATTTAATTTGATATTTTTTAAATACTGTTTATTTATTTTTATGATTTTTTAAATGTTGTAATAATTTTTGTTGTTTTTCATTGTTTAACTGTTATTGTTAAAAAAATAATTCACTGCTATCTAACACGTTACCTAATGTAATCACAGGAGTGGGAATGGTCATTTTTACCTCTCTGCTATTCAGCACTTCCCCACTGTTTCATTCAAACGAGTGGAAATAGTATTTTTTGCCCCTCTGCTATCCAACTCTTTCCCTACTGTTGCACTCATTGGAGTGGGAATAGTAATGTTTGCCCCTCCGCTATCCAAAACTTTCCCTACTGTTGCACACATTGGAGTGGGAATAGTCATTTTTATCCCTCCGCTATCCAACATTTTCCCTACAGTTGCACTCATTGGAGTGGGAATAGTAATTTTTACCCCTCCGTTATCCAACATTTTCTCTACTGTTGCACTCAATGGAGTTGGAATAGTAAATTTTATTCCTCCACGATCCAACACTTACCTAACTTTTGCACTCACTGGAGTGGGAATAGCAATTTTTGCCCCTCTGCTATACAACACTTTCCCTACTGTTGCACTCACTGGAGTGGGAATAGTAATTTTTAACCCTTCGATATTGAACAGTTTCACTACTGTTGCACTCACTGGGGTTGTACTAGTAAATTTAATTCTTCCGCTATCCAACACTTACCTTACTTTTACACTCACTTGAGTGGGAATAGTAATATTTACCCCTCCACTATCCAACACTTTCCCTAATGTTGCACTCATTGGAGTGGGAATAGTCATTTTTACCCCTCCGCTATCCAACATTTTCCCTACTGTTGCACTCACTGGAGTATGAATAGTAAATTTAATTCCTCCACTATCCAACACTTACTCTAATTTTGCTCTCACTGGTGTGGGAATAGTAATTTCCACCCCTCCATCATCTAACACTTTCGCTTCCGTTGCACTCTTTGCAGTGGGAATAGTAATTTTTCCCCCTCCTCTATCCAACACTTTCCCTACTGTTACACTCTTTGGAGGGGAAATAGTAATGTTTTCCCCTCCGCTATTCAACACTTTCCCTACTATTACTATGATTGGATTGGGAATAGTAATTTTTACTCCTCCGCTATCCAACACTTTTCCTACTATTCCACTCACTGGAGTTGGAATAGTAAATGTAATTATTCCCGTATCCAATACTTTCTCTACTGGTGCACTTATTGAATTGGGAAATGTAACTAACATTTGAATTTATTATAGAATTTTTTTATTTTAAATTAGTGATATATATATATATGTTATACTATAATTTAAAAGTTTAAAAACCTAAAGAAAATAGTTAATTAATTATTTTTAATTAAATATATGTATGTGTATACATTTTTATGGTTTTGTGTTTATATATTTTTTAATTACGTTCATTTGTTATATTTAGTTAAAATGTATATTAAATGTAATTTATTTAGTTAATATTTAATATATTATTTACTATATATGTTTCATATAATATTTTTTACATCTATATTTTTACCTCAATATTTTTTATTCAATATGTTTGTTCTTACCTGCTAAGGTAATGGAGTCGATATTTTTGCAGTCACTATTTGTTTTCAATATGTAGAACAGCATTGTTTGTTACATCAATATTATATTAGTGAACCTCGTTTTGGCTTGTGATACGCCATTAGTGATTGTTTATGTGCAGAGAGATTTTCCTTTCTGCACATAAAAAATCATTAAATAATCATGATTTGCTACTTCTATGTGTGCTACATTCTGCAGCACACATAAAACTAACAAATAGCCATTATGGATTATTTATGTGCATTATTTCTTGCATATAAATAGTCATTCACTGCAATTGAATGATTGTAGTGAAAGGCTGCATGTGTTGGCAATAGGCAGCTAACTTAAGCACCAGCAATAGGGTCGACACAGGACATGCGCCGTATTGTAGAAAATATGGCTCAACCCTGCGTTTTGGAAATGTCCGAGCACGGTGATACCAAATTTTGCGCAACTCTGTGCTCTGACATTATGGGCCCTATTACGATGCCAGTCGGTAAGCCTCTGACCGCTCGTTGGAGGCTTACCGACCAACATTGTTGGTTTACAATCTGACTGCTGAATTATAATGTCGGTGGTGGGAGTGTAAACCGGCTGGTCAAACTGACTGGGTACCGACAGGCTCAAGGAGCTTGTCAGCCAGTCGGAAGCCGCACATAATCCCTAACGGACGGCGTTTCCTCAATCGGGATTATGATGTCAGTTTCCAAAATCCTACCCATGTCGGCCTTTCCGACATGGAATGGCTGTTGGAGAGTGACCTTGAGGAACCCTAGCACATCCCTTCACTGTGTGGCAGGCACTCTGAGGTGCCTGCCACATGGTGAAGGGACGTGCAAAAAGACCCATTTCACAAAGGGAGCTTGTGCTGCGGGTAGTTTCAAGCTGCCGCACAAGCTCCCATTGTATAATGAAAGTCGACCACACCATGTGCGGTCGCATCCTAATTGAGGTTTAAGGACCGCCGATCGGAGGTCGGTTGATTCCACATATGCGACGATGTAGGTCGGAGGGGACTGACATCATAATGAGCCCCTTTGCTGTAAATACGCCCCCATGTTTCTGAAACAACCGAGAACATATCTGGATCTTTTGATGCAACTGTGTACTGGTGCAGAAATGGTAGACTACATCTGTTTTCAATGAAATCACACTGTTTACAGCAAAAAACTAATATGGTGACTAGAGCCAATGCATAAGGTGCCAATATAGCTGAAAATTGGTAGATGTCATCTTTTAGAATATGTGCAAGGATGCTGATTTAAGGGCGTGTTTACAGGGCAGAAACACTCTCTACATGGTGTCCATGCGGTGGGATACTTGGCTGCCTGTGAAGTGGCAGCACACAGCACCTGTATCAATGCGATACACATGCATGAGCAGAAGGGAATTTTGCAATTCTTCTGTGCAATGAAGAGTCCACGTCCAAACTTTCTATGTAAGAAGAGGCCTTTTGAAAGCAGGTTGTTTGGGGTGTCATTTGAATGCATGCAGTTGTAGTCGCTGGAAGTAAGCAGAATGAGAGATGTTAGTTTAAAGCAGGGGTATTGCTGTGAAGCTTAGCAGCAAAAGAATTCGGGGAGAGCTCAACACAGAGCAAAATAAAAGGGAGTCTTGACCTAGCACAGACAGGCTGGAGAGGAATCCAGAGGGCTTCAGGAATAAGGAAACAGGAAATAAGAATTACATGGATAGACGATTTCTTAGTACTGTTGATGTTTAGAGTGACAGGAGGGGATGTTAGAACTCTAGGGATGGAATTGTTATAGGGAAGGAAGTATGGGATAAAAGTTATTTGTTAGGCAGATGTAAGAGCAAAGACAAAGGATGTCATATGTAGTGAACTCAGTTAGCTTCTAAATAAACCAGAACAGCCGACAAGGCTGTGGTCAGTTTGCTCACATCAAGTGCATGATACGATCTCGGGTGTGTAGCCTAAGGGATAGGCTACAATACTCTCAGAAGGATATTTAGACATTTTTCACACAATGCAGAGCAGCCAGCAAAGTTTCTGGGCCGCATTCTGTGAAAGGGAAACAGCAGAAATGCACCATATCTACTAAGATATGGTGCTTCTGTGTCACCTAGCGCTAGCACACTGTGTGCTGCCTAACACCAATGCATGCACCCTTGCACCAAGTTGCATCATGCCTGCTTTACAGGCAGGATTGATTTTCTGCAGGAAGGCATACCTTCCTGCACAAGACCAATCGTTAAAGGCATTTTCCTCTAACCATAAGTACTGCAAAATGCATAGGAATAGGAAGTAACAAGGAGAAATAAAGGTATTTTTCCTTGTTACGCCTGTAGCATTTTAGTAGATCTGGGCCTGCATCAAAATCGATGGGGCGATGCCTGGAAATCCCTATGCTCCACCCTGGAACACCTACCTGATTTTTTATTTACTAAACCACGCAAAGTAGCTTTAAGTGGCTAAGTAAATCTCTAAATTGGTTTTGCATCGGGCCTGTGCCACAAAAGTGACACAACCCTGATGCAAAATCTTAGGGCCTTTTTACGAGTAAGGCAGTCCTCAGGACCGCCATACTTGTGGTGGTGGTCAGACCACATCCACACCGCATGTCCGCCTGCAGTATTCTGAAATTGGGGGTTGGATCAAGGATCCCGGTGGTCTGCCGCTTTCATGGTTGTGAGCCCACCATGAAAAGGGTGGCGGAGAGGCAACAAACTGGGCCCTTAAAGGGCGCTCTGCTGGATCTGGGCTGGGTGACATGCGGGTGAGAAGCACATTTGTGTCCATTGCCACCCCCATTCATGCACAGTGTAGCATGCATGCCACACTGTGCAGAAACGTGTCAGCGGGCTACATGTTAGGCTCTTCTATGAGCCTAACAGCCCACCACCGTGAGACTGCTGCAGCACCGCCCGCCTACATGGATTACACTTGTAAACCCGTGGGCAGGCACACTACGGGCTTAGCAGTCTTCCTTTTGGCGTGGTGGGCCATCATAAGGACTTCCAAACTTGTAATAAGGTCCAGAGTAAATCTAGGTTTTAAACCAGTAATGTAGGACCCTTTTCTATACAGTTTTTTTCATATTGATTGTAGGGCAGAAGTAAGAGAATTGAATGGCTATGGGTTTCCACAGTTCCAGACTGCCAACCAAGAGGCAGCTGTATCAAAGCTACCGTAACTATTGGAGAGTACATTAATCGTACTTCAGTATGTAAGATAATTTACTCAGTGTTTTCATTTAATGTGCTGGGGTATTTTAACCCCTTCAGCGCTTATGACGGAACCGTTCCGTCACGCGTCTCGGGTGAGCTGTGCCAGTGACGGAACGGTTCCGTCACGGCCCGCTCGACGCGCCGGCGCGGTGCTGATTTCGCGTTCCATTGAGCGAGCGCGTTCGTGACAGAACCGTTCCGTCACTAGCACAGCTCACCCGAGGCGCTTGGCGGAGCAGTTCTGTCACAAGCGCAGGTGAGCCGTGCGACCCCCTCCCACCCCTTAGCACTGCGGCGGAATTACCGCAGCAGTGAAGGGGTTAACAACTGCAATACTAAGCACTATCTAAAACATGTTACTAATATAAAAGCACTACTATCACTGAAATAGGGGTATTTTATCTTTCTTTTAATAAAATGATGAGGCACAGGATGTTATGGTAGTTTCTTAAAGTCATGAATACTATGTCAGTTTCAAGTCTGGGTGAACTTTAAAACGTTTTTTAATCTGTTTTATTGGTTTTCAGATTATGAACAACATATACAAACTCTGACCTCACCTACATCCAACAGCCGGTGAGGGAATGGGAGTGGGAAGAGAGTGAGAACTTAGGGGTCAGAGAGGGGGCAGGAGAGGGAGGGGGATACAATGCCCAGTCATAGTGAAGATGCTGGGGATAGGTATCATGGAGGGAAACGGGGAGTGCTCATCGATCACTACCAACCCATCAGCAATAGTAGATAGGATATCTCAGAAGGAGTGGCATGTTTAACAGTAATATTCTCTGTTGTCATGAGGGGAAACACTCACAGGTAAGCTGGGCATTTCAAATCTTGCAAATTCTAGGCAAGAAATCGGATGCATGACCCCCAGGTTTCACTGAATTGTGGGAGGGTATGTTCCACAAAGGGCATCAGATTTTCCATGCCAAGGAAAAAACTGAATTTATAAGGCCAGTCTGTGTGGGTTGGCACTGCTTCAGTTCCCCACTTAGACAGGAGGACTTGCTTGGCTGTACACAGGGCTAGTGTAATTGTCTTTCACGTGGCTGTGCAAAGTAGATAGGTCAATGCATTGGGTAGTCCTAGAAATACATAACTGGAGAATTGAAGTATGGCAGTGTCATACATGCTGTCAGTGTCTGCTAGTATGTCAGCCCAGTAGAGGTGCAATTTGAGGCAGTGCCATAGTACGTGAGCCAGTGTGGCAGGCTGGCCACATTTGAGCCAGCAGCTGCCACCTTCTTTCTGCTACCAATAGTGTGTTAGTTTAAGGAGGGTTTCCTTCCTGGATGCAATACGTGCCAAGGTGTGGGCTCTGTGTAGAATGTCCAGCCATTCATTTTCTGCGAAAGGGTGTTCGCATGCCAGTTCCCAGCACTGCTGAGCAGGGGATTTGTTAGGGTTGGTGGGATTGTTTAAGAACTCGTAAACATCTGGGAGGAGACCCTTATCATCATGGCAGGTGACAAGCCATTTCCCAAAGGGTGTAAGTGCTCTGCTAGCGGAAGGCCACACTAGAGGATATGTCACTCAGTGCTTGATAGCAATATATCACCAGCATTTACCCTCCTGTATGCCATAGTCAGATCTGATTTACGGAAAATCTAATAGACTTTTCTTGGCCAAACAGGTCTCCTAACATTTTATAGTTGTCATGGCACAAAGGCCGTACCCTGCATACCTGCGGGAAAGAGTGGGTTCCCTATAATTGGTGTTAGTGGTGAGATGGGTGTGGAAGGTTTCTTGGCCATTTTAACCCTGTTCCATGCCTCTATAGTGGCTCTTACAAATAGGGAGATATACAACCCTCGCGGATGGTGTTGTTTGGCCACCCATGGTATTTTCCATATGTGGATGCCAGGAATCACTTGGTCTATAACGAGTCAATGCATTTTTGTCTGTGGCCTTTTCCATGCCACATGTAGCTCAACTGCACCACTTTATAGTAGCTTAAGAGGTAGGGACACCCAGGTCCCCATCCGCATTGTCAGGTAGGCACGTTTTCTGGCTATGAAGGCGTTCTTGTCATCCCATATGTAAGTCTCTTTCAGTTGTTAGAGTTTATCAATTACATGTAGGGGTGGCTGCATGAAAAGGGTTTGCATTACATAGAGATTCTTCAAGAGAAGAGTCATCACAATCACTGCTATCCTACCAAGCCAGGATATTGGACCACCCCAACAAAACTGTAGTTCTGAATGAGTGCTCGCTAGCAAGGCATTATTGTTATGTTCCACTGTGTTTTCTATGGTGGGATGAATTTGAAGGCCTAGGTATTGAACCGCCTGAGTAGCCCAGGGTAATGAGAAGAGGCTCTCCAGGTGAATTCTGTCTTTTTTGGGAATAGTGAGATTGAGGGCCTGAGATTTCTATAAGCCAGAGACCTTGCCAAAGGCCTCCAACTTTCACAGTAGCCAGTATAAAGAGGTGTTGGGATGTGTAAGCACAATAATAACATCATCTGCATAAAGATCGATTTTGTGTACCGGATGTCCAATAGTAATGCCCTTGAACAAGGTGTTCACATGGATCTGCTCCACTAGGGGCTCCATGCAGAGAGAGAATACAAGTGGGGACAGTGGACACCTGTCTCCCTCCCCTCAATATTTTAAAAGGTCTGGATAACAGGCCATTGACCTTACAGATGCCATGGGACCAGAGTAGCTACAACACATCCATTAGAGGAATCGGTTGCCTCGCCCCGCTCGTGCTAAGATAAGTTGGAGGAAAGGCTACTGCACACTGTCAAATGCCTTTTCTGGGTCTATTACAACAGTGCCAGGACTCAGGAGCGATTTGTTTTATTTATAAGGTGTAGGTGCTGCATGTTGTTATCGTTAAAGATTGTTTCAGGTATATATCTGGCTTGATCCAGGTCTACCAAACCTTGCCTATATGGGCTCAGTCATGTGGCCAATATACTTGTAAAGACTTTGGCATCATTGTAGACAACATTTATGCTAAGGAGAGAGATGGGTCCCTATGATGAGCATAAAGTGGGGTCTTTCCCTGGTTTGGGAATTATTGTGTAAATAGCAGTCTTCATTGTATCAATGAGAGTGCCCTGGTCAGCAAAGGAGTTATAACTGCGAGTGAGGATGGATGCTGCTAACAGTGTAACTAAAAGCCTACAAAAATTGGACATGCAGAAATAGCTATGAAGGTGGCTATCAACACTGTTTGAGGGTATCCCAGAGTAGTGCTATATGGGTGCCAGGTGTATCGTTTGTGCTGAGATAGGTCTGTTCAGTGTCTTTAATGTCCGTTAGGGTTGACTTGTATGTTAGTAATTTGGAGGTGATAGGCTTCCAGAGCCACCACACGTCCATCAATCCCAGCTCCTTCAGACATTAAAGGCCTCCTGCCATATAAGCTCCCGTCTGGCTTGTTCTATGGGCTGTCCGATCCCTCAGTGTGTCATGTACCAGGTTGAAATTACCTCCCATGAGGATATCAGCAACTGGAGTGGTCAGTACCCGCCCTACTGCGCGCATTAAGAATTCTTCTTGATGATCTTTGAGAGCATAAACGTTGTCTACTATAAAAATATGGGCATGCATTGAGTGTGATAGGGAAAGGAGTTTACCTGCCAGTTCTGGTTGCCTTTGGAGTATCTGGACTTGGAAGTGCGTTGCCAGCTGGATTGCGACTCCTGCCTTTTTTCCCAGCATGAGGAAAAATACTGTCTATCAAACCAATGGGACTTCATGACTTCCCTAAGAAGGCGACTCTCCTGTAGTAAAAAGATATTGCAGTAAGAGCCTTTAAGCATGGTAAGGAGTGCTAGCTGTTTCACTGGGGTGTTAAGTTCATCGACATTCAGGCTTAGGATCTTGGCCTTGAGTTCATATTATACATCACAATAGTTACTGAGAAGACAGAAGAGCAGTGAGTGATGATCTCCCTGCAATATTCTGGCCAGTCCATTGCGGTGTAGAGGTGGCAGCCGGGTGACATGTTCATTGAGTGCAGGGTAGGGAAGTAGGACATAAAACTGGAGGTAACAAACATTCATGTATGGGAATCCAAGTGTTTTATGTAGGTGGGGTCCATGTCTCAGGCATGTAAGTGCAAATAGGTGTGCGGTGTGATGGCAGAGCTCCACCACAACTGGGCTGGATGAGTATGTAGTAGAATTGTAGACAAGGTTACATTGTGTCTGCTCATTCAAGAAAACATAGTGGGGGGGGGCCACAATAGGAACAGGTATTGTCAACTGTGGCCCAGTTTAGAGTGGTCTTAGCTTGTACATCAGCACACTAGGTGGAGTCCTGTTCAGTGAAGGGCCCCCGCTGGTGGAATTGCTGTATAATGGGTGATCTTTCTTTGTGACCCCTGGCTGCTGAGGGTTTGCAGTTGCTCTTCCAAGATCTGCAGTGAGGACGCCCACCCACACAGGGTGCTAAAGATGGGTTCTGTGGCAGCGTGGGAAGTCAGGATCCTTCCCATGTAGTCTCCAGCCTCAAAATCGATCATACCTCCTCTAAGTTGCGTGCCATTTGTGTTGTGTTGTTCCACACGAAGATAAGCCGGAAGGGGGGCCCCATTCATATCTGACTCCCTTCTCTCTGAGAAATGTTGTGATCGGTTTTCACTGATCTGCAGTGTTGCAGCATGATAACCGACAAGTGTTGGTAGAGCCAGACCTTTGTCCCCTCAAAGGTGATCGCGCCTCAGTCTCTCACTGCTGCCATTATAGCTTCCTTTTGGCGGTGGTGATGTACACAGGTTAATTTATCTTAAGGGGTTCCCAGGAAGCAAATGGGCGGTCCACTCTGTGAGTGCAGTTGAGGATAATTCATTTTTCTCACGAGGTCTGGTACGATGTGGCTGAAAAGTCAAAGTATACAGTCCTCCAAATTCCCTACCTCTAGAGGGACACCTTAGATTTAAATATTGGACCACTGAGATCTGTTCCCTAGGTTTTCAAGGTGGAGTTGTAGATCTGCATTCTTATCTCATAGTTTCAGCAGCCCCCAGGTCACATCGAATGTCCTTGAAGTTAGCTACCACTCCTTGTTTCAAGGCTGCTATGTTGTCTCGCAGCATACAGAAGAGGCCACATACAGGAAGACTCCACTTTGTGCAGAGTCCAAGTCGGGGAACATCAAGTTGCTAGGCACTCCTGTATTAGAGGATCCTCAGTAAAGTCATTCCAGGAAAGATGGCTGCTGGTCCCAGGGTCTGTGTCAGCACGCACAGGCCCTCTGTGGTTCTCCTTCAATGCTTCTGCCTTGTCACTCCCCATCTCTAGCTCCCACTCACAACGCAGACTCTGCACTCCCCTGGCACGAGCAAATTCCCAACTGTGCCTCCACCATCCTCCTTTCAGTCGCTAGTAGTTACAGGTGGTGGCCATCAGAATTACATTCCCCCAATGTTCCTCGGCCTTCATAGTGGTGAGGGGGTCTCAGTTGAACAGCAGGCAAGGATTATTCCCCTCATCGTGTCTGTCGAGGCACCCATACAGCACTGCGACTGGAATAGCTTCAGGGCTGCCTTACCTGCGTGGGGGGGCCATCAGGCATCAGTGATGCCAATGCTGCTAGTCCTACCCAGTTTAATGCAGTGCTCTGGAAGGCGAGGGTGGACTCGGCACTCACCACCAACCTTGGGGAACCATCAGCTACAGGGTTGCTGGCTGGCTCTGTTGGGCATTGTCTGTCGGGCCACCATCTTGGCAGTGCTCACTGCCCCACCGCCTCAGCACCTGCTGGTCTCAGGAGCCCTTGGCGCCGAGCTGTGCAGTGTGGCCACAGAGTGTTAGCGTTTTCTACACAGCCAGACCTCCCCGGGGGAATGAGGCACTTTAAGAGGTGAGGGTGGAGGGAAACATCCTTTACAACGAAACTTTTACCATGCAGTGCTGTTACAACGCAAGTATTATAACGAAAACCTTTACAACGCATTACACTGGGGGGCGCTCTAGGATAGGGAATAGTTTTAATTTACTATCCAACACCTTCCCTAGTGTCCACGGGGACTGGAGTTGGAATAGTAAATTAAACTATTCACTATCCAGCACCCCCAAGTGTAATGCGTTGTAAAGGTTTGCGTTGTAATACTTGCGTTATAACAGCATGCGTGGTAAAAGCATGCGTTGTAACGTCATACATCCGAGGGTGGATGCATCACTCACTACCAGCTTCGAAGGACCAACAGTCAAATGATCTCTGTTGGGCTTTGCTGGCGGAGCTCCGTCGCAGCCACCATCTTGGCTGAGCATGCGGCCGCTCAGCCGTGGCACCTGCTGATCTTGGGAGTCTCAATGCCTAGCAGTAAGTTGTGGCTACAGGCCTTCACAGATGTATTTCCCCCTCAATCTGTGCTGTGGGCTGTCCGATGCGCCCCTTAATCTGCCTCTTGTCGATTCTGTGCGGCGGAGTTGTGTAAGGTTGCTCCTGCCCGAGCATCATTTTGGGCATGTCCCTTGGGGAAACGTTAGAGATAGCCATCAGAACAGCAGTTCAGGATTGGGGGAGCACAGAATTTTCTGGTGTCAGCATTTCAATTTATAAGCCTGTTTTTAATATCAGAAACAAAGCATTTCATAGCCACTCAGCATGCTTGATTTGCAGCCAATAATTCAAGGTCAAATTAATATTCAGGATGCTATAGTATGGCTACATGTTTATTAGTGTCTTGTAAGTGGGGATATGGAGGGGAAGATGTGACCATGTTTAGTTGTAGTGATAAAAAACATAAAATAAATAGTGCAATACAAAGGTGAGGGGATCTTAGGGACAGGCTCACATAGATTCAGAAGAAGATTCACATAGAGCAAGAAAGGGACTGTGGACCAGGAGGCAAGAGAGGGTAATAGTATGTGAGTTAAGAGTAGTTCACAACAGTGAATGAAAGCGAACACATGGGTTTAGAGGGTGAGACAGCAATAAAACACCAATGAAAGTCCGATCCCATCCCATGTAGTTCCATGCTTAGCTACAGCCTTGATGGATTGCCTATTTTATTATTTTTTCTTCGGTCACCGCAATTAGCAGCATGATGGAGGAGGAGCAAAATACCAAGCTATACAGAGGGACAGCAACATCCTATATACTCAAAATATGGGGTAATCAGAGACGTAATCCATATGCAAGTCAGAGATTCTGTCAAATGAGAAAAATTATGCCACAGAGGCATGAATGGGAGTTGGTGATATAAACAGTCATGAAGCTCCTTTTTGCAAGGCAAGGATACTGTCTAGTGTTGTGCAAATACGTTTCATGAACATCGAAGAAAGTGTAAGTGGAATCGAGCTTGGCAAACAGAGTCGAAATTACACAATCTTCAAGGTGCAGGTTTCATTTGATACAAAAATATTGGGCAAAAATATCGAAATATCAAAAACAGCGGAATATCAAAAATATTGTTGGCAGTAATATTGAAGGCAAAAATATTGGGTCTGATTACAATGGCAGTCAGATGAGCGTCCGACCGCCATCGTTTCAGGATCGGGACCACCCAACAAGTAGGCAGCAGTCCTGGCCTCCTAATTACAATCCGACCGCCGTGTAGGCAGTTGGAAATATGCCTTTTTGCATTGAGGCTTGTACTGCGACCCGAGAAAAGGGCTGGAGCACAAGCCTCAATGCAAAGAGGCTTGTTTAGAAACATCCGTGCACTGTGTGCCAGACGCCATGTGGTGCTTGGTATAGGGTGCGTGGGTGTTTTGGGTGTCGCAAAAGTTTTCCCTCCCGGGCCCCATAGTGGAGGTCTAGGGGAATGGCGGCCCTGCCAGGGGACCCCAACCTCACTTTCCATCTGCCAGAGGGATACTCTAATCCCTACAGAGGTGCCTAGGAATAGGAATCCGAAAGCCATCCTGATGGGATCTTTGATCCTGACCGAGGCAGTAGTCCTACCCCTCCACCTCTATGGTCCGAACACTGCATTGTGATGGGGTGTTCAGACCAATGCCCTAGATGGCGGGCAGACTGCCACCGATGGAGGTCCGCCCACCATAATAATGAGGGCTGTAGTTTTAAGTGTTGGTTTTAATATCATTCAAAAAAAATATTGATGTAGAAAATTGTAATTGTATGTATTATCATTTGTAAATGCTAATAAGTATATAATTTATTGTAGTGTGTTTGATTGTATATGCTTATTATTCTTATTTATTTGTGTTTTAGTGATATGCATTTTTAGTTATGAAATTGTTGAAATTGGTATAGGTTTAGTAGCAGAATATTGGGATTTGGGGGATAAGGATGGGGAGATTTAAGTAAAAAAATTATATTTTGAATTACACTTTAAGGTAATAATTCAAAAGATATGCACATTAATAATGAAGAATTTTTACATGTTTTTTGTTATAATATTTGTAATACATTTTAATTTCATGTTATTAAAGATATACTTTAATGGTATTAATTAATGTAAACAAATAGTATATGTATTAATATATAGCAACAGATTTATTAAAGTTAAATATTCAGAAATAATTGTATGTGCATTTTACATTTGATATCATTTTTAACACATTTTTAAACATTGTGTAAATATTTTAAATATATTTGTTTCAAAATGTTTTTTTTTATTAAAAAATATGTAGAATGGAGTATTGATTGTGTATTTAAAATGCATGTATTCCCTTCTGTAAAATGTAATATTTTACGTAGATAATGTACATTGCACCCCTTTGACAGCCAAAACCTTCTACAAATATTATTATGAGCTTGGCAGTGCAGGAGCTGGACCCCCCGCTCCTCCACCTCCAAACCTGTATGAGCACCGCCTGCCTGATGTTGATGATTTTCGTCACTGGCGGGCAGTTTACTTGATGGTCTCACGTCAAGTGACTAAAAATGCCAAAGCAGGTTCGTGCAGGGCATGGACGACAGTGTAGACCCAGAGGCAGAAGAGGGCCATGTAGGGCCCCCTTGTTTCCTCATCGTCAAATTTTTCACGGCGGGCTCACCGCAGTGAAAAGTGAGGTTAGGAGGAAATTTGTAGTATGCTTGGCAGTGCCACAGCAGCCCCACCAAGGATATTGTGGTCTCTAGACAGCTGCAAGACCGCCAGGGATCCTGGATCCCTGAGGGCAGCAGCGGTCTCATGGCGGTCCCACTGCCCTACTTGTAATAGTCAGACCACTGGTGAACTGTGAATTTGGCAGTTCATGTTACCACCTTACTAATAATAAGGCCCTTAAATTGAAGTGGTAATAGTAAATGTCACCTCTTTTATGTCCAACAGCTTTGCCCAATATTTTTTAGAATGGATTAGGAATAGTACATTTTACCCCCTTTGTTTCCAACACATTCCCCTAATTGTTTTAGATTAGAGTAGGAAAAGTAAATGCCACCCCTTTAGGGTCCTGATATAAATAATTCCAATAAAGCAATATACCATCCAAATCCAGCAAAGAAATTCAAGACTGGGAATTACTACTTAATAGCATTTTATTCAAAAACTTATTTCAAAGGATTTATTTCAAAATTCAATTCATAGTACAAAAAGGATTTATATAACAAACACGTGGGACATTAAAGCATTAACCATACACTCAATTTTCCATTCAGAGTTTCAAACATATCACAAACAACCATATCACATTCACACACTCAAGGAAAGAAAAAGATATTATACACTTTATGAGCAATTGAGGGGAACCCCATGACAGGGGGGGGGGAGGGGATAAAGTGAACAAAACAGAAAACAAAAACCAACCAGGTCTACAAAACTTTTTTATGAGCAATACAACAAGCTATTTTATCATAGTACATTCCTATATCTCTGGAGAATTGATTGGAACTCATTAAAAATTGAATGCTGCATGGTAATGTACTAAATGGAGCTCCGGGTTCAGCTACTTGGATGCCCAGATGCTCACGCAGACCAGTTGGAACGGGGCCTACGCGTTTCAAATCTCTCTGCAATCGTTGGGGATTCTCTTCAGGGCCTTATGGATTCTCTATGACAAATAAAACAAAACAAAGAAAAAGGCAAAATAAGTGACGCTTATTATACAGTTTTATTGGACATTATCGGACAGCATCAATAGCACTGTTTTGCGATATTGAAGTCAATCCCTACCTGGGCTTACCCAATAAGGGGGGTCCTACACGTGTACTTAGAAGGATGTCCTTTTGTGGCTAGGTATTTTCCTGTTGAAGAAAGAATATTCAGCATGAGGATAAGACTGAATAGTAAAGGTTCACTTTTAGACAGGAGGTGGACTAGGTCAAGAGCTTAACCAAGCGGTACTCTAAAGATATCTTAATACTCACTTCTTAGAGTAAAAAGGTGTGCCTTTAGATGCCAAAAGTCCCCATACAGTGGTGTCAAAATTCTTATGCACTGCAACACGGACGGCTGCCTAAAGATGGAAAAACTTTATTTAGACTTTTTAGCCAGAGTAGGGTGGCATGGTTAGATTGTAAAAACTACAAACTATCTTACCCCTAGTGCTTCTAGGCTTCTTCTCACGGCTGGTGAGAGGGTGAACGACAGGAATAATCTAATGACGAAATCTTAACTGCAAGGCAAGAGGAGTCGATTACTAATACAGGTGGAGGAAAAAACTCTATGAAGTGTAATCTACATGGCATGTTCGGAAGGTCTTACCGGTCTCCGGAAAACTCAGAGACCCGGAAATGGTTGAATCAGTTAATCCGCACGGTGGAGAAAGGATAAACACTGCAATAGAAGAGTTTAAAGTGTAACAGTTGACTATTTACAACGGGTCGTTATGACGACGGAGTTTAACATGCCAGAAGATTCTTACCAGTATTATTCATTCAGCGTACTTCAGAGTACAGGAAGTGCTTCAAGAGCGTACTGGCAGGAGCACTAAAAAAGCACAAAAAAGAAACCCTGTCAAAAGTATGGTCCTGTATGAATAAAGATGAAATGAAAACTTGCTTAGCCAGTTCTTACCAAATTCGTTCAGTATTTAATTTGGCCCATACTCTTACTAGAAAAGCGCATCGGCAACCGCCCGTCAATGGCGTTGGGGAAATCTAAAACAGAAGGAGAACCCATCACTATCAAAAAGGGATAGAGATCAAATCTAAAATCTAACAGGATGGCAACACTTACTTGTGTACCGAGCGACTGCACGGACAATTGGCGTTCGATTCAGCACTTCTCTCTCACACATGCGTGAAGAAGCACAGTTGGAAAGTGTTCATTTTTAAAGGGGAATTACACAAGGACGGCCCCTCTGGGGCGTGGATGGCTTGACAACCCGGTTTGGTGGTTGAGACATTCAACACATGCCTAGGGTCTAAAAAAGGCAAGGTGTGCATGGATATGAGTGACTTAAAAATCTAAACATGATTAGATTTACCAGGGGCAGAGGTGTTTGCGGTATGTTCATGGCATCATATACGGATCATTGCCTCCTTCAAGTTATTAGATTTCACTCAGCTCATTGCGACCCAATGGGATGTTAGTGGCATCATATACGGATCATAGCCTCCTTACAGTTTATAGATTTCACTCAGCTCATTAAGGCCCGATGTTGCCGTGTCGAATTTAACTATAAGAAAAGCCTCTCTCTTAGATAATTTAAGATCCCAGTCCCCTCCACGAGGGTCTTTTTCGACCTTAGATATAACTTTCCACCTCAAATCACTGGTTCGGTGTTGCATCCGTGCCCAATGGTTAACCAAGGGCGCATTTTCTCTTTAGAGTACCGCTTGGTTAAGCTCTTGACCTAGTCCACCTCCTGTCTAAAAGTGAACCTTTACTATTCAGTCTTATCCTCATGCTGAATATTCTTTATTCAACAGGAAAAGACCTACGCTAAAGTTAGTCTAGAGGGCAGTACATATAATTTGGTTGGCTACTACGGTCCCAATCAGGATGATCCCTCATATTTGAATAAAATTCAGAACCACCTACTAACAACTCAAGGTCCAATAATTTGGATGGGAGACTTTAATTTGGTACTTAACCCAAAATTAGATAAATCCCCCAACTCAAGGGCATTAACTTATAAGAACTCCAGGCAGGTATTGGGGGTTGTTATGTCAACGCTCGGATTGGCGGGCCCATGGAGGGAGAGAGCTGGCGAGGCACTTGGCGTATCGTACCATAATTATAAATATAATCACAAGTCGAGAATTGACTACGCTCTTTTCAGTTACTCATTAGGAGACCCCTTAAAGGACTTAACATATTTGCCCTCACACTTATCAGATCACTCCGCTATATTTTTCTCTTTACAATCGGTTCAGCAATCCTCTCAGACATTATGGTCATTTGATCGCACGATTCTCTTAGAGGATGAAGAAACTGACCTCCTCATCCAAGAAACAAAATTTTTCATGGATACCAATATAAACTCTACTCAGTTAAATATAGTATGGGAGGCCTATAAATCCTTTCTGAGAGGTTACATAACTAACAGGGCCTCTTATCGAGGGAGTATATATAGGGCAAAGATCGCCAATATCGAAAGGGATATTGCATCATTGGACCAACGTATTGGTTCCGGAAACGGGACCAACATGGAGCAAGAACAGCGTAAAGACTTAAAAGAGAAGTTAGATAATATTCTTCAGGAGAGGGGTGCACTGAGATGGGAAGTAAGTAAGCTCTCCAACTTTGAATACGGTGAGTCCGCGGGTAAGGTCCTCGCATGGAAAATTAAATCTGATCAGGCAAAAAAACATATAAAGCATATCATTGTAGAGGGCGAGACACTTGAAAGATCGTCCATCAAAGATATTGGAGAAGCATTTTTGGAGTTTTTCCAGCAAATATATAAGGAAGAGACCTTGGAGGACCCGATATCAAAATCCAGATGGTTGGAGAAGATTACTCTTCCCATTCTTAGCTCTGAACAAAGAGATCGTCTTGACAGGCCTATTTCAGAGGAAGAAGTGAGGGAAAGTATTAAAAAGGTGAAGAGGGGTAAGGCAACTGGCCCGATGGTCTCCCTGGCGAACTATTACACGTTCTAGCACCCGAAATAGTTTCGGTGCTGACAAGACTTTTTAACGACAGCTTAATAAACTGTGTGACCCCCCCTAAATCATGGGGCGAGGTGATTATTGCCCTGATCCCGAAACCCGGGAAAGACCCAGCTAAGTGTGGCTCCTATAGGCCAATCTCGCTTCTAAATAGCGATTATAAGCTCTTTGCAGCTGTGTTGGCAAACCGGTTAGGACGTGAGGTTGGCTCAATAATTCACACTGACCAAAAGGGCTTCATAAAGGGTAGACAACTCTCGGACCTTACGTATGACCTAATTGGGGCAGTGGATATAGCCTCTACGTTCTCTCTTCCTTTGGCCATTATGACCCTCGACGCTACCAAAGCGTTCGATCGAGTAAATTGGGCATACCTAGCTGAAACCATGAAGAAATTCGCATTCGGTCCAAATTTTCGGAGATCAATTGGACTCCTATATGCAAATCCTAGTGCAAGCATTATGGTCAATGGTGTATGTACCCAGCCCTTTCTGATTACTAGGGGAACAAGACAGGGGTGTCCCCTGTCCCCTTTACTTTTTAACATATACATTGAGCCACTTGCACAATCTTTTAGGGACGATTCAAGAATTTCTTCATTTAAATTCGGCGGATGGGAAAGGAAAGTAGGGCTATACGCTGATGATATTGTAATCTACACCAGTGATCCAGAAAATGCTTTTCCCATAGTGGTCGAAAAGGCCAAGGAATTCGGAAGTATTTCAGACTACGACATCAATGCCGATAAGACTGAGCTAATGAGATGGAATATTGCCAATCCGGGTGTTGGGGTGACGCCCTCAATCCGTTCTATGCGTTACCTCGGAGTTAAAATAACACAAGATATTGAAGCCTTAGCAAAAGTAAACCTAGACCTGGTCGCCAGAGAGTGTAGGGCCCTTTTGAGATCCTGGGTGGGTCTTAGATTATCAATTTTTGGGAAAGTTAACATCGTAAAGATGTCTATCCTTCCGAAACTGACTTTTATTTTTAACACAATTTCCCTTGCATTTGACTCTAAGCAACTTCTTAAGTGCCAACAAGAAATAAATTCCTTTATTTGGGGCTACAAAGCCACGAGGTTGGCTTGGAAAAAACTGAGGAGGAGGAGGGAAAAAGGTGGATTGGCCCTCCCAGACTTGCAGTACTGCTCTTGGGCATTCCAGCTTTCCCACTCAAGAATGCTCTTGAAGTCACCAGATCTCACTTCAAATGGGAAGCTATTTAAAGCAATGCTGGTAGGGGCAAACCTCCCATTAGATGGGTTTTTATTCAAGTTTGGAGATCGAAAGTTTTTCAAGAAGGTGAGGCTGAAGACTCTTCTAACACAACTGAAGTCATGGGTACAAATTAAACGTAGAGTGGGGTTGGCGTACTACTCTAATCACGCTCAAATTTGGGACTCTCCTGGGCTTCCATTGTGCCTGCAAGATTCTCTGGCAACCCCCCTAATTACAGCTGGGCTCTCTAGATGGGGTGAATTGTTATATGGAGGCATCTTGATACGGTGGGAAGTCCTCAGGGAGAAAGTAGGGCCGACACTGTCAAGATTTAAATACACACAAATTAGTAGCTGGGCCAGAGAACTAATCAGGAAAGACCCTAAAACCGGGAGAATTAGTCCTCTAGAACAACAGCTAGTCGAAAAACAGATAGGAGGTAAGGAGGTGGCTCTTTGGTGTTGGTCCACACTGGAAGAGATAGATGGGGACTTTCATCTCCCAATGGAGCTATGGGGTAGAGAAATTGCGGCATTAGATGAGGACTGGTGGACAGAATCATTTTCCCTTCTGTATAAATTGGTTAAACCCGCTTGGCTTAGACGAAACCACCTGTTTACTTTACACCGGGCATATCTCACCCCTTTACGTTTATCCAAATATCAAGAGGGGAAATGCTGTAATAAATGCCAACTGTTAGCAGCCTCCGATATACATATGTTCTGGGACTGCCCCCACATATCTACTTATTGGATGGAGATCAAAGTAACTTTGGATTCAATTATTAAGACCAACATTTCCTTAACTTTACCATTTATCATTCTTGGTTTTGACCAGAACATCACTGGGGCAGCACGGTCCTTTATATTCTATGCCATCCTGTTGGCAAGACGGCAGATATGCATGCTTTGGGTGGACACCACCCCTCCCACTCACTCAGCATGGCTAACCTCACTTTATGAAACCTCCAAGGTAGACTTGAAAAGATCATGTAGAGCCCAGAACCTCACATTTTGGAAATTTTTGACAGAGTGGAAGTGAAGTTCTTTTTTTTTTGCCTTCTTGGGGTTTTTTTTTTTCTTCCCCCAAAGATCCGATGATTAAGCCCACCTACTCAATGGTTCAGTATTGTGGTCTGCCCAGATTTCAACACTTACATACTGGCTTTACTGGCACGAAGTTGCCTTGAGACATCGTTACAAGATGCATGGTTGTTCCCACAACTCATAAAAACTTCTGCCTAAGTGTGTAGCGGCTCAATTTCCAGGGCATTGCTCCCAATGGCAGTGAGCTGGTCGGGTGGTCTTCTCTGCATCTAAGGGACGTGTGTCGGGCAGATGAGGATTAAAAAAAACAAACAGAAAAAGACCTAGCCACAAAAGGACATCCTTCTAAGTAGACTTGTAGGACCCCCCTTATTGGGTAAGCCCCGGTAGGGATTGACTTCAATATCGCAAAGCAGTGCTCTTGATGTTGTCCGATAATGTCCAATAAAACTGTATAATGAGTGTCACTTATTTTACCTTTTTCTTTGTTTTGTTTTATTCGTCATAGAGAATCCATAAGGCCCTGAAGAGAATCCCCAACGATTGCAGAGGGATTCGAAACGCGCAGGCCCCGTTCCAACTGGTCTGCGTGAGCATCTGGGCATCCAAGTAGCTAAACCCGGAGCTCCATTTAGTACATTACCTTGCAGCATTCAATTTTTAATGAGTTCCAATCAATTCTCCAGAGATATAGGAATGTACTATGATAAAATAGCTTGTTGTATTGCTCTTAAAAAAAATTTGTAGACCTGGTTGGTTTTTGTTTTCTGTTTTGTTCACTTTATCCCCTCCCCCCCTGTCTTTGGGTTACCCTCAATTGCTCATAAAGTGTATAATGTCTTTTTCTTCCCTTGAGTGTGTTAATGTGATATGGTTGTTTGTGATATGTTTGAAACTCTGAATGGAAAATTGAGTGTATGGTTAATGCTTTAATGTCCCACGTGTTTGTTATATAAATCCTTTTTGTACTATGAATTGAATTTTGAAATAAATCCTTTGAAATAAATTTTTGAATAAAATGCTATTAAGTAGTAATTCCCAGTCTTGAATTTCTTTGCTGAATTTGGAAGGTATATTGCTTTATTTGAATTATTTATATCAGTATTGGCATTTTTGTTCTGTTAGACAATTATTCGGTTCAGCCTTACTGATTAGAGCCAGCCCCCAGTTGTTTCTTACCCCTTTAGTGTCCAACATCTTCCCAAAATAGGTTTAGATTGGAGTGAGAATAGTAAGTGCTAACCCTTTAGTATCCAACACCTTCCCCATTGGTGTACATTGGGGTGGGAATAGTAAATGTCCTTCCTTAAATTCATTTTGATTGGAATGGGAAAAGTAAATGTCACCCTTTCAGTGTCCAACACATTCCCCAAATTGGTTTAGATTGGAGTGGGAATTGTAAATGTCAACCCTTTAGTGTGCAACGCCTTCCTCAAATTGGTTTATATTGGAGTGGGAATAGTAAATGTCACCCCTTTAGTGTCCATCACCTTGCTTAAATTGGTTTTGAGTAGAGTGGGAATAGCAAATGTCAACGTTTTAGTGTTCAACACCTTACTAAAATTGGTTTAGATTGAAGGTGGAATAGCAAGTGTCATCCCTTTAGTGACCAATGCGGTCCCCAAATAGCTTTAGAGAAGAGTGGGAATAGTAAACATCAACCCTTTAGTGTCCAACACCTTCCCCAAATTGGTTTAGACTTGAGTGGGAAAAATAAATGTGAAACGTTTAGTGTCCAACACCTTCCCCAAATTGGTTTAGATTGGAGTGGGACTGGTAACTGTCAAAAGTTTACTGTCCAATACCTTCTCCAGATTGGTGTAGATTGGAGGGGAATAGCAAATGTCACCCCTTTAGTGTCAAACACTTTCTCTAAATTGATTTATGTTATGTTATGTTACGTTAAAAGATTTTATTAAGCGCACATATCACCCGAAGGAGTCACAGCGTAGCCAAAACCATGGAGAGGAGGTAACAAAACAACAGCGAGGGGGAAATATGATCAAAATAGCCAGTTCTTAGCATTTTTTTAAACTGGCGATGGTCAGAGACCATGCGTAGATGCAAAAGGAGAGCATTCCACAGAGTGGGTGCGAAATGTGAGAAGGATTTCCCACCATGCCTGGAAGAACGTATCCTGAGTGGAGTTAAGAGATACGTGGTTCCTGATCTCTGAGTTCCACTGGGCTGGTACCATTTAAGTTTTTTTTACAAGAACTGGGGCCATTCCCTGAGACAGTTTATAGTGATGATCTGAAAATAGATTAGTCTCCTGATGGGAAGCCAGTGGAGGGCTCTCAGGCTTGTGTCCGAAGGAGATTGTGACGGTAGATTTAGAAAAAGTCTGGCGGCAGTGTTTTGTAGAACCTGAAGTTTAGTGAGAAGCTCTTCATTAATGGAGGCCATAAGAGCATTCCCATAATCGAGCCGACTGATTATTAGACCCTGCACAAGTGGTTTTCTTGATTCTGTTGGGATCCATTTGAAAACCTTGCACATGATCTGCAATAATCCAAAGCAGATGCCTGCTACCTGATTGATAAGGTATCCCATGGACAATTTGTTGTCAATTATCATTCCCAGGTTGAGAGCTACATATTTGGGGGAAGGACAGGGGCCAAGAATCTGGGTCCACTAGTCATTAGACCAGTGCTCATTATCTTTCCCAATGTGGGTGATCTCCGTTTTACTTGCATTTAACTGAAGGTGATTAGTTTTGTCCAGGTACTGATATGGTTCATGCAGTTTATGTATCTGAGCTTGGTGTCGGATGGGTCAGTGTCCATGGTGATCAATATTTGTGTGCCGTCAGCATACAGCACTGTGTTGAACCCATAGGATCTGATCACCTCTGCAAGATTGAAAAGAGTGGGGCTGAGGATAGACCCCTGGGGGACACCTTTATCTACCATCCGACGTTAGGTGACAAAGGTGCCTGTTTGGACCCTCAAAATTCGATCCGTTAAGTAGCTCCTGAACCAATATAAAGCGTTCCCTCTCATCCCTTTCTCCCACAGTTGATGTATCAGTGTACTGTGGGAGATGCTGTCAAGCGCCGCTGACAGATCGAGTAGGACAAGCATAGCTGACTGCCTGCTGTCCTGGGCTAGTCTTATACTGTCATTTACCACTATCAGTGATGTTTCAGTGCTGTTGTCGGCCCTAAACCCCGATTGAGAATGGTCCAATAATTTGTTTTCCTCCAGAAAGGTTGTAATTTGTTTATTGACCAAGGACTCTAAAACCTTTCCAATATAGGGGAGAAGAAAGATTCGTCAATAGTTGTTAAGCTCTTTCGGGTCAATAGAAGGCTTTTTCGGGATGGTTTTGACCCATGCTGCCTTCCAGATGATAGGAAAAGCAGCACTTTTAGAGATAGATTTCAAAGATCAGTTAGACTTTTGAGGAGGACTGGAGACATGTTGGACATAATATGGGTGGAGGAAGGAACCAAGTGACAAGTTACAACAATGGGTTTTCCGGATCAGGGAAATGATAGGCATACACAGGATCGTACGTATGTCCTTTGTCCAGCCAGACAGGATTTTATTCATTACAATATTTTGAAATAGCTCATAGAATCAACATAAAATAACATAACAAGTGGGCACGACCTGTGAACCACGGTGAACAAGACAAAACAAGAAGGGAGGGTTTATGCAAAAGCGCACAAGGCGGTCTGTACTTGTATTCAGTTTGACAGACTTGATTCTATTTTAACACACCATTGTAAGAGGCATTGTATGACATTATTTAGTACATATGGTGCTCATTGGTCGACGATGTTTCGATGCCACAACTTAAATACAGGGTGTGAGAAGTTGGTCTGGTATATGGTGTTCACTATTCTAGTGAGCACCTTGAACCAGTCCAAACGACCCTTATGGTGATTGGTTGGAAGTCAACCTTATAGACCAGCTATCCTAATGGTAGCATGGACAAAAGCAGTCTTAGGCTAAACTCAAGAGGGCATGTGAAGCCAGCTGTTTTTCCATATGCAATCCTTTAAAATACCAAATGAAAGGACACCACACAAGTTATATATTACAAAATATATGTATTTATTTCTAGAATAATCCCCTTTTTATGAGCACGGGAGCACAAGCGTTTAACAAAGAACACAGTATAACATACAATAAGCTGCACAATTATGGATAGGCCGGGTGGCCACTCAAACCATATATTAAGAAAGTGGTATAAGTACCACATCACGAACAATGAACAAGCCTAGGGAATCGCTGTGCCTACACTGGACTAACGAAGGTTAGGTCGGGAGAGGCCCACAGGATACGGGTGCAGAGTCTATAGGCAACCGCATTTACCATACAAGTCAATGGTGCGTAAAAATCAGAAAGGGTTTTGGAGACTTCCGACTGGACTAGAACTTAGCCACTTAAAACTAAGACACTAGAGGTGTAAACCACTATAAGAGCACCGGAGTTATATCGTTACCTCACCCACAGGAAGCGGGTGCATAGGTGCCAAAGTGTGTCGGGTTTCATGGAGCCTGGAGGAAAAGATGCTGCAGGTGGCCAGAAGAGAAGAGTCCGGTTGGATCCAAGGGTGGATCAAAGATGTAGAGTACCTGAAAGCAGAGGGGACAGAGTTCAGGTCACAAGCCAGTGACCAGCGAGGAACCAGGAAGGAACCAGGCAATGTCGGGTTGCAATCAAGTGATGTTGAGGTGTTTGTCTCCGCTGCCACGTGGACCGGGAAGGATCGAGGATAACCAGCTGGTGAACACGAGCTGTCCCACAAAGGCTCTTGCTGTCGGCGGTGTTGGTACTCGATTCGGAGTCACCAAGCCTTGGCAAAGGCAACCCACGCAGGACTCGAAGATGTCTTCTTGATCGGACCGGGAAGGTCAGATCGATGGCTCCTTTTTACAGAGGAGCTGGGGACAGTCTGGAGCAACCAGACCAGCAGTGTAGTTTTGATGTTTCGCCGTCACAGAGGCCACTAGCCAACGGGCAAGGTACTGGACAATGCGTCGAGCAGGAAAAGTGCAAAAGGGCCCCACGCAGCACTCGGAGAGTGTGGAGAGGTGATCTTTATAGCACGGAGCTGGGGCTTCTCAAACCCCAAAGCACAGCGTCGAGGGTGCCTCGGGAGCTGCACAGGAAGCACTTCGCTGACTTTTCTAGATGGCCGGTCCCACGTCTCTCGTCGCCTCCATGGGTCTAAGCTTTTCTAGAATTGTGGATTGGGCTGTTGGAAGTCTGGGAGTCCAGGTCTTGTTGGTCTCTGTTGTTTGAGCTCCGGCGGGAGCAACAGCAAAGGAAGTCTTGATGTGCTGATGGTGCCTGCTTGCACAAGGTGGTCACTCCTTGACCACAAGTGAGATTCTTCAGTCTTCTACGTTGAGTAGGATGTCGAAGGGTCCAGAGTTTCATTTCAAAGTTTCAGTCAGGATGATCTAAATTGCATTGGCACAGCTCCTACCTTTATTCCAAATCAAGGGGCTGTATCACCTGCTAGGTCCCTCCTATGGGTGGGACCCAGGAAGGGGGTGGTTACACCCCTTTCCCTTTGTCCAGTTTCGTGCCAGAGCTGGGACTGGAGTGCCCCAGCGACGGTTTGAACTGGGCTATGCATGGGACGCCTTGTGTGCCCCAGGCAGTGTCTAGTTTCATTCAACCCTCCCTGCTACAATCCACTATCTCCTGCCTGGGGTGGTGTAACATCTCCCTGTGACAGGATACCATTTGTCCAGGCCTCCCCTGCCGGAGTTTTGGTCAGCAGCAGGAGGCCAGACTTGTGTCTATGGCAGCAGCATCCATTTTGTGATGCTGGGGCTCTGGTTAGATTTAACTGCGTTTAAGCAAAGTAACATGTCTTCTCCCTCTAGAAGGGTGGAATGCTACCCCCGTCGCCAGAACTGGTGAGGGGGTAGTATTCCAAAGCGTATGACACCTTACACGACATGTTTTGATAAAGCCAAACCATAGTTAGCAAGTAACCACAAGCATTATAATGCACTGAAGAGTATATGGTATGGCAAAATCCCAGAACGGCTAAGGGAGTTGGTCCCGAAAGCTGCAGACAGGCTCAGCTCATGCCAGAGCACCATCTCACATAAAACCAAGCACTCTGTCTCCAGGATTGGTAAGGCCTGCCATAGGAGTGACGTATAGGTGTATATGTGTCCAGATATAGGTTTAGATATAGGTATACTATATCTAAGCAAAGGGTGATTATACGACCTTGACCCAGCTGAGTGATCAGCCAGTTGTGTCAGTTTGGATAGCAAGCCAGGGGTGGCAAAAGATATGCTGTAGCCCCTGGTAGGCCTTGGATGCACCTATGCCCTGGGTACCTACAGTACATTGGACAGGTGCTGATAAGGTGATCCAATGTCCAATTGGTTATGTACCAAAAGTACATGGATGTGAATTTAGAGAGAGAACAGCAGGCTGTGGGTCTGATTAGCAAACCCACAGCCACATTAAGTCGAAAACCAGTGAAGCAAAAATCAAAAAATGGGATGACCATAGGAAAGCAGACCCTACTTTCCTACACAGGGCATCATCATCAGGACAAAAGTGTTAGTCATGTTTGTCTTGAGATTGTTTCAACATTTACCTATATGACAATAACATAATACACATGTGGAGTAATAGAAGGAGGAAAGGGGGAGAAAACAAATGCAAAATGGGTTAAAATGCTAGGCATGAAGTAAGGGCATTGTAGATACACATCACGCGAGAACATAACACACCGATGAGATACAGAAACTGATCCTTGAAGTCACTAATGATGCCCTTGAGTTAGGCTTCTTATCTAAAAAGGAATTCGAGTTCCTCAACACTAAGGCTCCCAGAATCCCAGTAATATACTGCGTACCCAAGATTCACAAAAATTCCGAACACCCCCCCAGGGCGCCCAATAGTATCGGGGTGCAGCTCCATCTTGGAGCCTCTCGGACACTACATTGATTATTTCATCAAGCAATTTGTCCCCGACACTGTGTGCTACATAAAATACACCATGTCAATAATTAATCTCATTGAAGAATACCCATTTGATCCCACATCCAGCACCATGTGCACGTTGGATTTGGAATCACTTTACACCAATATACCCCAGTTCGAATCCCTACGTGTGATTGAGAAGGTTCTTGAAACACGCCCTCGCCTACATAACGTCCCATCCTATTTTATCCTCCAATTGCTGGAAATATGCCTAACTAAAAATGTCTTCCTTTTTGAAGGACAATTTTATGGCCAGGTCTGTGGTACCTCAATGGGGGCTATTTTTGCCCCAAATCTAGCCATCCTCTATATGGATAACCTAGAGACTTCCTACATTCTAGAACCGTCTAACCATTTCCACAGTGGCATTGCCCTGTGGAAACGGTATATCGACGATATTTTCATGCTGTGGACTGACTCACAGGATTCCCTCAACCAATTCTTACACTGATTGAATAATAACAGTGAGGGGCTCAAATACACACTGGCCACAAGCAAGGAATCAATACCTTTTCTTGAAATAGAGATCAAGCACACTGAAGGTCGCCTTACGACTAGTCTCCATCGCAAGCCCACAGAGCGCAACACCTCACTGAATTACAACAGCCACCACCCTCGCGCCCTTAGAGATTCCTTACCCTACTTGCAGTTTCTTCGCATTCAAAGAAACTGTTACTTCAAGCAAGACTACTTCACTGAAGCAAAAACTCTCAGTGACAAACTCAGACAAAGAGGCTACCGACGCAAACTAGTACGCCGCTCCCTCAAAAGAGCATGGTATTGCCCGCGAAAGACCCTACTGGAACCAAAGCCCAAAAAAAAGCCAAGAGAGAATTACTTGTGTAACCACATTTTCCCCGGCATCTAATGCCATAAAGAAAAGTATTCTGAAGCATTGGCCAGTACTGAATGCTGGCGCACAATGTTCGCCTTCAAAAGGGGGAAAAACATAAAAGATCACCTAGTTCGTGCTTCACTGCCACAACCTGCGACAAAAACCACACTTAATGATATGTGGAATCTACCAGCCCTCACATGTCATGCGAAATGTGGTAACTGCATATCATGTGATTAAACTGTTGAAGACAAGACTTTCTCTTTCGGGGCAATTAAGTATGTTAGACAATACTTCACTAACTGCAACTCATCAAATGTATTCTTTGCAATTTTCTGTCCCTGCATGTTAATATATGTGGACAAACAAGCCAGAAAATTAAACTTCGGATGGGCCAACACGGAAGTAGGATACGCTGCCAAACCACAAATGCGCCCCTTGTTGAACATTTTATGGACAAATGCCATACTGAAAATTAATTCACATGGACAATAATCATGCAGATTAAAGCCCCCCCCGCGTGAAGCAGACATGTCCCAACTCCTTAACAAAGAAGAACTGCACTGTGTCAGGAATTGCATAATGGCGCCTACAGAACTACAACTCCCACAAGCTAGATGTGGAACAGAGTTTATATATTTTTGTTGGCCACTAGATGGCGCTGTAATTGATTACTCTTTTGAACCTGAGAGAAGAGTGTGGTCGTGTTCCATGGTTTGGGGAGCTTTGTTCCAGGATCAAAGACTTGATGACTTGTATGTTTACTGGAGATTTAGAACGGCGTTATCATCCCGAATGTAAAGGAGAGGGAAGGCTTTCCCTTTCTGTTGTTTTCCTGCGCGAGCGGCTGCCGCGAGGAGGAAGCCGTGTTTGGTGATCGACTGCCAAGAGAAGGCGTTCCTGTGTTTCCTAGGAGTTTCCCGTTTCGCGAGCGGCTGCCGCGAGGGAAGATTCCCAGCGTCTGGTGTTCGATGCGAGGGGCGCATCATTTTCGAACTTGCTGGTTCTAGAAAGCTCAGCAGCTATAAGAAGCAAGACTGTGTTTTGGTATATATCGCGAGCGGCTGCCGCGAGGAAGAAGCAGCTGTTACTGTGGCTGAAAATAGGGTTGCAGTCCGAAGAGAACACTTGTGCAACCACGATTTGTGAACTATATCTAAACTAAAGAAAGGGAAGTCGGTAAGCCTCGGATGAGGACGCAATCATTCATTACTATTTTTGTTAGTGTTCCATTATTAGTTGGGCCCAGCTAGGAATACTAAAGTGACATTATTTATTTTTTGTTCTTGGATGAACTGGAAGTGGACCCTAAGACTATAACGAACTCCTGTTCTTCAGTGATTGGAACTGAGGTTTTTGGCAATATCCCGAACGTTATCCACTGGGTTACTGGAGAGAACTGTTACAGTTTCAAGGGAAGCATTATAAGGGTACGTGTGGTGTATGATTGGCCTTTTGAATGATTTACTGAAGGTTGTTGAACGGTTAGTAATCCATGGTTTTCTTACAGGTAGCACTCAGATATAGAGAAGTATCTATGGTTTAGAGGAAAGAGGTCCCCTCCTGATTTCAGTGGTATGTATCGTTCCTTTAGTGAGACTTGAATGAGAGTAGTCAGAACTGATGTGATAATATTTCTTGTTCTTGTCGTTTCAGCTATCCCATCCGTTCCAGACCCCATCCTTACCTTCCCTGTTTTATCCCTCGCTTGATTACCTTTACGCTCTGTCTTATTTTGTACAGTCAGAGTGTGGGGAAATCAGGAGGTGGACCCCTTTCAGCATCACCCTGATCCTGAGGTTTTCCAGAACCGTGACAGAATCAATTACCCAAGAAAATATTGAACCTCCCGGTCAGGGTTTGCTGAAAGATGACCACACTTGAAGAAGTAATGCAGGCATTGGTTCTTGTTCAGCAGGAGTTGGTTAATTCTCGGGCAGAAACTACTGCTCTGAAAGAAAGGTTTGATAGACAGGCTAGGAATCCTTTTGATGCTTCTGCAGGTGTACCCCAAATACAGGTTACTGTGCCTCCACCGATACCATTGGCTAGTCCGGAGAGATATGCAGGGGATCCTCTTAAGATACAGACATTTTTGACGCAGATTACCTTGTATTTTTCATGTAGGCCAGCTTCCTTCCCTACCAATCATTCCAGGGTAGCTTTTGCGATATCTTATATGACGGGGGAGGCCGCAGACTGGGCTGTCCCTTTAGTGCGCAAAGACGATCCTTTGTTGACGGATTGGAATGCTTTCCGCAGAGAGTTTGAGAGGGTATTCGATAGACGGGCCACCACCCTTAGTGCAGATCGCGATTTATTGGGGTTGCGTCAAGGGAGAAAGGATTTAATATCTTATATGACAACCTTCAATAGATTGGGGGGGGAAACAGCATGGCCCGAAGAGAAAAGAATGGCACTATACTATCAAGGTTTGAATGAAGACATGAAAGACATTCTGGCACAGATTGATCCCCAGCCCACGAGTTGTTTAGCCTTGATTAATTTGACATTGAGCTTGGATCACCGTCTTTCTGAGAGGGGTGGTGAAAGAAAAATAAGTGGTCGATCCTGGAGTGGGTTTGAGGTGGAGAGTGGTATCCATAAGAAAGATTCAGGTCCTGAGGCTATGGAGATAGGGGCGGTTCGTCCACCATTGACCAAGGCTGAAAGAGAGAACAGACGTGCCCTAGGTTTGTGCATGTATTGCGGCAAAACAGGGCACTATGTGCGAGAATGTCCTGCAAAACCCCAAAAGAGGGGGGTGTTTTTTCTGCCAAAAAACTGGTGGCAGTGGTGGCGGAAAACACTTATGCTTTACAAGAGGCAGACGAGGGGATTGAGAGTATATCTACACCCCCCAAGGAATGGAGAATACCATCCTTGAGAGTAGTGGATAGAATGGAAGCAGTGTCTCATGTCATTTTGCCCATGTATCTGGGGGTAGGACAACAAAAAGTGTCTGTGAACACTATGGTGGATTCTGGGGCTACGGGGAACTTTATAGATTATGGTTTGGTGCAGAAGCTAGGCTTAAAGAAGGTTCCCACTCACCTCCCTGAGATGGTGTTGGCGGTGGATGGCACACCACTTAAATCAGGCCCCATTGTAGAACATACAGAAGTGCTGGAATTGACTCTTGGTGGGCAGCCCTGGGATCATGTGGAATACATCGTGCTAAATATGATTGAGGCACCGCAATATGAAATCATTCTAGGGATGCCATGGTTGTGGAAGCACAATCCGTTGATGGATTGGAAATTAAAAACTATCCAATTCATTTCGGAGTTTTGTGTATCCGAATGTTTGCAGGAGAATGGGGGGTCACATGTTCTATCCTTAGCCCAGGGTTATCAGGTGGCCACTGCAGCCGAGAAAGAGGTGGTTTTACCAGTAGAATATCATCAGTATCAAGCAGTTTTCAGCAAGGTAGAGGCTGAAAAGCTTCCACCTCATCGCGACTATGATAGTCGAATAGATTTGGTGGAAGGTTCCAAGATTCCTACTTGTAGGGTCTATGCGTTGTCTGATTCGGAGACGAGATATTTAAAGGAGTATTTGGAACATCTGTGCTCGTTGGGGTTCATTAGACCATCTCGTTCCCCAGCGGCATCGCCTCTTTTCTTTATCTCTAAAGCCAACGGTGAGCTGCGCGCTTGCATCGATTTTCGACAGTTGAATAAGATCACTATTAAAAATCGTTATCCTCTCCCACTCATCCCCGTCCTGTTAGACCAGGTGAAGGAGGCCAACATATACACCTGGTTGGACCTGCGAGGGGCGTACCACCTGGTACGAATTCAGGCCGGAGATGAGTGGAAGACGGCGTTCAAAACGCGCTTTGGGTTATTTGAGTATCTGGTGATGCCGTTCGGGCTATGTAACGCCCCTGCGGCGTTTCAGTTTTTCCTTAACGACATCATGAAGGAATACATTGATCGTTTTGTTGTCATCTATATTGATGACATTTTGATTTATTCAGATGATCCATCTCAGCATGTCAGTCAGGTCAGGTTGATCCTCCAGAAATTGCAGGAACACTGCTTATACTGTAAACTCAGTAAGTGTGAGTTTGGAGTGACTGAAGTGGAGTTTTTGGGCGTGATCTTGAATCCTCAGGGGTTTAGGATGGCGGAAAGAAAAGTGAAGGCAGTGCAAGAATGGCCTGTTCCTAGAAATGTGAAGGATGTACAATGTTTCCTAGGGTTCTCCAATTATTATCGGAGATTCATTGCCCATTTTTCACAATTAGCCTCTCCAGTGACCCGGTTGTTGAGAAAGGGTGTTGCCTTTTGTTGGACCTCTGAAGCAGGAGAGGCCTTCCAGCAGCTGAAAAGGGCCTTCTGTTCTGCCCCGATTTTGAGACATCCACAACCTGATGTTCCTTTTGTAGTAGAAGCCGATGCTTCGGACATCGCCATTGGTGCAGTTTTGTCGCAACGAGATAAATCCACCGGTCAGCTGCATCCTGTGGCCTTTTTGTCCAAAAAACTGAATCCTGCAGAGGTGAACTACACCGTGGCAGAAAAAGAACTGCTGGCCGTAAAGAGGGCCTTTGAGGAGTGGAGGCCTTACTTGTGGGGGGGTCAACATCCGGTTACAGTGTTTTCTGATCACAGAAATCTGCAATTTATGAAGACTGCCAGGCATCTTTCGCAACGTCAAATGCGTTGGATGTTATTCTTCGCAGAGTATGATTTTACTATCACCTTTCGTCCTGGGGCCGATAATCGAAAGGCAGACTCTTTGTCCCGCCAATCGGATCCCGGAGCATCATCAAAGAGTGAACAGTTGTCGATTTTGCCTCCGGAGAGAGTGGTATGCGCCACTACTGTTGAAATGTTTCTGGAGGCTGTCCGTAAACAACGTCCCGCATCTCAATGGCAGATATGGGCGGGTAAAGAAAAACAACGTACTCTGAAACATGGACTACCAATGCGGAATAATGCCTTGTTTCTTCCCACGCATGAATTGCGTCTGATGGCCTTTAATTGGTGTCATAACGCCATGGTGGCAGGTCATCCGGGACATACAAAAACCCTTCAGGCGCTACAAAGACAGTTCTGGTGGGAAGGAATGATGACCGATGTAAAATCTTGGATTGGGCAGTGTGAGATCTGTGCAAGAGCTAAGAATGACCAAACCAGGAGTAAGGGGTTGTTGATGCCTCTTCCTACCCCCTCTAGACCTTGGCAAGTGATAAGCATGGATTTCGTGCTGGGACTACCGATGGATAGGGGTTGCGATGCCATTCTGGTAGTGGCGGATAGCCTGACCAAAATGGGACATTTTATTCCATGTCGTAATCTTCCTACAGCTGCTCAAACAGCGCAGTTGTTGTTGACTGAAGTGGTACGGTTGCATGGAATACCCAAGGTCATCATTTCGGATCGTGGACCGCAATTCGTCGCTCGGTTCTGGCGTACTTGGTGCAAGGCTCTACAAGTGACGGATGCCTTGTCTACGAGTTTTCATCCCCAGTCTGATGGTCAGACAGAGAGGCTTAACCAAACGCTTAAAAAATATCTGAGATGCTACGCCGAAGAGGCTATGGATTCCTGGGTTTCTTTGTTGTGGCTAGCCGAACTGTCCTATAACAACGCATGGCATTGTTCTACGGAGGAATCTCCTTTTCGGGCCAACACAGGTTATCATGCTGATGTCTTGCCGGTTACAATTCCTAGTGATGTGCATAACCATCCTACTGTGGCTGCTAGGATGAAGGCTTTGTTAAAGATCCATCGCCGCATACAGCAGAACTTGGAAAGGGCCAAAACCTCCTATAAGAAGTGGGCAGATCGACGTCGTCAGGAGGGTCCACACTACAAAGTGGGGGAGAAGGTGTGGCTGTCGACCAGAAACATTCGTTTCCGCTACAGAAGTATCTTCCATCCGCGGTTCATTGGCCCATATGAAGTGCTGCGTGTGGTGAATCCTGTGGCATACAAACTGAAACTGCCAGCATCCTTAGGAATACATCCGGTATTCCATTGCAGTCTTTTGAAACCCGCCTAGACTGGGAGGCGCCAAGCGGTCCCTCCAGTGCTGAGAGACGGTCAGCTGGAGTATGAGGTGCGTCGTGTCTTGGACTCCAAATACCAACGGGGTAAGCTGTGGTATTTAATATCATGGAAAGGATATGACTCGGAGGATGACTCCTGGGAACCTTGTACCGAAGTGCATGCCCCTCTTGCGGTTCGTAAATTCCATGTTCAGAATCCTGGGAAACCTGGTGCTAGAAGGCGCCGTTAAGGGGGGCATACTGTCAGGAATTGCATAATGGCGCCTACAGAACTACAACTCCCACAAGCTAGATGTGGAACAGAGTTTATATATTTGTGTTGGCCACTAGATGGCGCTGTAATTGATTACTCTTTTGAACCTGAGAGAAGAGTGTGGTCGTGTTCCCTGGTTTGGGGAGCTTTGTTCCAGGATCAAAGACTTGATGACTTGTATGTTTACTGGAGATTTAGAACGGCGTTATCATCCCGAATGTAAAGGAGAGGGAAGGCTTTCCCTTTCTGTTGTTTTCCTGCGCGAGCAGCTGCCGCGAGGAGGAAGCCGTGTTTGGTGATCGACTGCCAAGAGAAGGCGTTCCTGTGTTTCCTAGGAGTTTCCCGTTTCGCGAGCGGCTGCCGCGAGGGAAGATTCCCAGCGTCTGGTGTTCGATGCGAGGGGCGCATCATTTTCGAACTTGCTGGTTCTAGAAAGCTCAGCAGCTATAAGAAGCAAGACTGTGTTTTGGTATATATCGCGAGCGGCTGCCGCGAGGAAGAAGCAGCTGTTACTGTGGCTGAAAATAGGGTTGCAGTCCGAAGAGAACACTTGTGCAACCACGATTTGTGAACTATATCTAAACTAAAGAAAGGGAAGTCGGTAAGCCTCGGATGAGGACGCAATCTTTCATTACTATTTTTGTTAGTGTTCCATTATTAGTTGGGCCCAGCTAGGAATACTAAAGTGACATTATTTATTTTTTGTTCTTGGATGAACTGGAAGTGGACCCTAAGACTATAACGAACTCCTGTTCTTCAGTGATTGGAACTGAGGTTTTTGGCAATATCCCGAACGTTATCCACTAGGTTACTGGAGAGAACTGTTACAGTTTCAAGGGAAGCATTATAAGGGTACGTGTGGTGTATGATTGGCCTTTTGAATGATTTACTGAAGGTTGTTGAACGGATAGTAATCCATGGTTTTCTTACAGGTAGCACTCAGTTATAGAGAAGTATCTATGGTTTAGAGGAAAGAGGTCCCCTCCTGATTTCAGTGGTATGTATCGTTCCTTTAGTGAGACTTGAATGAGAGTAGTCAGAACTGATGTGATAATATTTCTTGTTCTTGTCGTTTCAGCTATCCCATCCGTTCCAGACCCCATCCTTACCTTCCCTGTTTTATCCCTCGCTTGATTACCTTTACGCTCTGTGTTATTTTGTACAGTCAGAGTGTGGGGAAATCAGGAGGTGGACCCCTTTCAGCATCACCCTGATCCTGAGGTTTTCCAGAACCGTGACACACTGGATCTTGAAAACAGACAGTATACGTAAAGGCCTGGATCCAGTAGAAGATTGGACCTCACTATTGTAAACAGACTGTGGAAATTACCTTGCCTCCCAACAAAAATGTATTGTTTATGTAATTTCATTACGTTTGCTTCTGACAATATGTAATTGTAATTAAATTTTGCACTTTAACTGGTCACACTTCACAATCAATGGTTCACAAGCCCCACTCCAATATGGCTGCCGTCCCCCCCCCACTCCCCCCCTAGCCTGCTCCATCATGGCTACTACACAAGTCTGCGTAGTCCCTCCTTTATTTTCACACATGCCGGAACCATTAAAATTGTATCCCGCAGGCACTGAGGCTAGCGATCACCGCCAGAACCCTGCCGTGCCAGCCATCGAGCGACCGGCTACCAAGTAAGTACTGCACCCCATACCTGTGCGCATTCCCGCTTTGAATCCCGTTGCCAACTCCAACGCTTCCTCCCACCTTGTTTTCCATAGAGCACTCAGGAAACGCTATCTGCCAGAGCCCCGCTATGTCAATCTATGAACGGCCAACCAATAAGTAAGTACCGATGTATGCATGTCCACGCGCTCCTCCGTGCCCGGGCCCAGGACCCCTACTCCAATCCTATATTTCCCGCTTGTCTTCCAACAACAATCCCCGCTAGTACCCCGCCGTGCCAGCCACAACGCGAACGGCCGGATAAGTAAGTACCTTTTTGTTCTGAACCTTAATTCCAATCCCCCCCCCCCATATTTATAGTACTACGCAATCGGCCCCCTGACGACAACGAAGGCCGTTACATCCCATCCCGATTCTAGACGTTCCTCCACACAGGAGAACGCATCCTTCCAATACAGGTATTTACCCCCCGGATCTGACCTGTCCCACTCAATCCCTGGCCATGCACTCACTCTCACACTCACCACTGCGCCAAAAAGTGTTATGTATTTCACTCTGTGTCAACCTTATTTCGCCGTTTGTTATCGGTTATCACCTTCATTGTGAATAAAAAACACTTTTGTTTTCCTGAATTGAGCACCATCACTACCGAAACCAGGGCCACTACACGAATATGGCAGCAACTAATTGCATAGCTCTCCGTTTAGACAGCACGGCTTAAAGGGATCTTCTTTCCACCTTCTTGAAGTAACTCATGATGTTGATAATCCGTCCGGGTGTGCTATGTTCTCGCGTAATGTGTATCTACAATGCCCTTACTTCATACCTAGCATTTTAACCCATTTTCCATTTGTTTTCTCCCCCTTTCCTCCTTCTATTATTCCACATGTGTATTATGTAATTGTCATATAGGCAAAGGTTAAAACAATCATAAGACAAACATGACTAACACTTTTGTCCTGATGATGATGCCCTGTATTTAAGTTGTGGCATCGAAACGTCGTCGACCAATGAGCACCATATGTAGTAAATAATGTCATACAGTGCCTCTTACAATGGTGTGTTAAAATAGAATCAAGTCTGTCAAACTGAAAACAAGTACAGACCGCCTTGTGCGCTTTTGCATAAACCCTCCCTTCTTGTTTTGTCTTGTTCACCGTGGGTCACGGGTCATGCCCACTTGTTATGTTATTTTATATTGATTCTATGAGCTATTTCAAAATATTGTAATTAATAAAATCATGTCCGGCTGGACAAAGGACATACGTACGATCCTGTGTATGCCTATCAATTCTCTGATCCTATAAAACTCGGGTCCACTGTTCCTTAAAATAGATTACCGCCCAAGGCCCCTAGTGCAATTCCTTTGGGTTTCCCTTGTTTCTTGTAGCAGGACATAATATGGGGTAATACTGTATAAGTTGGGGAACCTGATTTTAATTTGAAGAGGGCGTGTTTCACGTTCTCCTCAGTGAGTTCAGCAAACTCACAGAAAGGATTTAAAACAAGATCCGGACAACTAATAGGAGCAGCCTCAGGATATTGAGTGGTTGCATTAGAAAAGTGGTTATGAATAAGCTTAATTTTCTCCTCAAAGAATGCAGAAAGTGTATTGCCCATTCAATAGAGGGGGGGGTTTTGGACTGGCCGAAATGGGGGCTGGTGAATTCCTTTAATATTTTATATAGTTTTTTATTTGAGTTTGCAGCTTTATCAATTCGATTGCTAATATATCTTTGTTGGGCTAATTTTATAATGTCAAGGTAATGTCTATGTATGAGGTTGTACTATTTTCTATCCGCAATCTTTCTGGTAATCCTCCATTTGCACTTGGCTTTCCTACTGGCCAATTTATTCAATTTAGATCTTTGTAAAACCATGGTGAGGCTTTATGCTTGAGTTTAACTTTAGTTAGAGGTGCTACAATATCAAGGGCCTGAGTAATTGCCTTCCCAAAAGTTTCAGCTGCTTGATCTATTTTATCGGTGTCTTTATAGGATGGAAGGCTGAGGTGGGATGCAAGGGTTGATGGACCAACTTTTTTTGAAGGTCTGCTCAGCCTTTATTCACTGATTCGAATACTATATTTTGGGATTGTTTTGTAGGCAAAATTTTAGAAGACAGTGGTCTGAGCAAAGCATAGGATTGGGTAATTATGTTTCAATGTTAGATGAATTTGTGAACAGGCGATCTAAGGTATGGCCTGCTTCATGCGTGGGCCCTGTTATCAAGTGCCGTAGTTCCAGTGATTCAAGAGTAGAGATCAGTTAGATAGTCGAGGGATCATCTAGGAGTTCTGCATGAAAAATAAAGTCGCAGATAAGAAGAAAATTGTCGGCTGCTAGCACATGTGGGGCAATTATCGCTGACAACGTATTGGTTGAGTTAGTTTTAGTACCAGGTAGTCTGTAGACTAACGCACCTCTCCTGGTTCCATTAGTGTATTTTAAAAATACACAATTACACCCATTCAGTGAGGAAAGTATAGAGTAGGTTAATCTTAATGTCGGCTCTAGCAGCAATTGCTAGTCCTCCTCCTTTCTATTTGGTCCTGTCAAGGTGGTGCATTGTATACTAGGGGGGTAAGCTACTGCAACTTTGGGGAGGGCAGCCTCATGAGGCCAAGTTTCAGTGACATATGCCCAGCTTTTCCCAGTCAATTAGCCTCCATATTTCCAAAGTATGCTTAGGAATTGATCGGGCATTAAGATAAAGCCCAGCTAGTTGTTTGGGTTGTATGGAGTGTTCAGCCCCTGTTATCCCTTCCGCGCTTGTCTGCCTCATGTTGGTACAGGGGGAGGTACAGTGACAATGCGTTTTTTGTCTGAATGATCAGGAACTAATGCTGGAGGGTGGACCATGGGGTTGGTCTTGGGCTTAATCGGGCATTGCTTATTTAATGCTTTGAGTTCTGCCCTTGAGTAGAGGTAAACTGCCATTTAAAATAGTTAAAAGTGGACCGATGGCTGATGATCTACAAGATAAAAGGTAGTGAATATTATTAAATGTGCAGGGGTTCCGGCAGCCGGCGGCGACCAGGTGCAGATGGGCTTGTCTTTGGCGCGCCAACGGCATGAAGCTGCGCGCGGCAGCTGCGCGGCCAAATCCCTTCCAAGTTTAAGTAGGAAGGGGGCGGGAGAAAGTAAGTAGCTTCTGGAGATCGGCCTTGAAAGTGAATGGTTCCACACTTCCGGTGCAGCGTGTGAGTGCTGCCAGTTGCTTACCTCCGCTCAAACGGCACAAGCCGTGGAGGAACGGGGATAATGGCAGAGAGGTAGATCAGGTGAGCATAAGAATTCAAAAATACGGCGTAGCATATTCTAACAGACAAGGGAATATAAAGAGCTCCTCGTGAGTAATGCCTAATGCTCTGTACCTTCCGCAGCTTAGATTGGAGTTTATATAGTAAATATCACCCTTTTTGTGTCCAACACCTTCCCCCAATATGGTTAGATTGGAGTGGTAAAAGTAAACGTCACCCCCCTAGTGGCTACATTTTTATAAAAGAATTTATGTGGGAGTGTGATTTTTTTGAAGTTTAGAATTGTATTCTGAAATCTTTAATTTTACTTGTTCATGAACGTAGTAGAAATACTTCGTGTTATTTTGGTAGCATTGCTGGTGATTAGAAAGAAAAATAATTAAAAAAAACAGTTTGCTGTATGTTTGTAACAAATAATATTAGTAATTGCATTTTTTTCTATAATAAAGACATCATATATTCTTCTAATTTTATTCATGTTTTTAGAGTTTATTTATTGTATATGTTTAAATTTTTAATAATAAATACTTCGTTAAAAATTAACAGTAAGTAAATAAAATATTTGTTTATTATATTTTATTAATAAAAAATCATGTAAATTATGTTTCAATACTATTGCATGTTGTATATGTTAAACTTTTATTTTCCATTGCTTGAAAGTTTTTCAACATTTCTTAATTATTTTTACAAACATTTTCCAACATTATTTTAACATATGCTTTTTCTGTATATATTAAATTATTTATAGTGTTGTTTGTGAACATTTTGTATATTTAGATGTATTGGTGTTACTGTTGTTTCACTTGTTCTTAGTTTTGGCTTTCTGTGCACTATTTTAGTAGTGTAACACCATGTTATATTAAATTGTGTTATGCAAGTTATATTTTGATGATTGACTGTTATGTATATACTTCTTCTGGAATTTATTATATTTTGTGGGGTGTTTTTTTAATTCACTTTTTAGCTTTTTTGTCTATGAGCGTTTCCTTTGGGCATTGGGAGCTTACTTTTTTTAAGCAAATCATTTTTGGTTTATAATAAACCAAAGATTTTCCCTTTGCTTTCATTTTTTTTTATGGGTTCCTAGACACTTTTTATTGCTTCATGAATTTCTGTTGGATTCATTTTATTTTTGCACTTTTTTAGCTTTTTGGACAACATTTCTCCTATTTTTGATGGATTTCTATTTTTATTATGTGTATACAGAGAAAGATCTGCAGCTACAGAACAGTGAGTTTTATTTATTCATTTTCTTTTTGATGGGAAATACGATATTATATTGTTTGTTTAAACATGATCTGATTGTTATGTGGAAAATTTTGTTTATATGTTGTAATTATTTAATGCAATGGACTGAGATTTTCTTTTAACTTTCTTGGTTAGTGACAGTTGATTTTTTTAAATTATTTATATATACTTTTATAATATCAGTCTTCATTAACATTGGAATCTTAATAATTTTTTTGACTGATGTAATAAAACAATATATTTATTATTTTAAATCAACACAATTTGGTATGTTGGTTTAGAATTTGTCATCATTTTTGAGGATTTTGGTAGGTTGCTTTAGCTTTTATAATATACGTTTGACTATGATTGCTACGTAATCAGCTCTTATTTATGAAGAGTTTGACTTTAAATTGCAGCATCTCATATATTCTTTCAGGTTTGTTTTCTACGTTAAGGGCTAATTTAGCTAACAGATTGCTCCATTTATAGTTCTTGGTAGCTTTTCTCTTTTTGTAATGCTTCTATTCATTTTTAGAGTGTAGATTGGTTTCTGCCTAGTGTGGAATGGAAGGCATTGTTCCATCCTTCCAGTGCTTTGTTTGTTTTGTCTTCCTCTCCCAAGGTACTGTCATAGGCATTCCACAATTGTGTTTGGAAGTAGGGTTGGCATCTGTGTCTAAAGCGATGCAGTCTGCCAACCGCAGTGTCTAAGAAATAGACCATTAGGGGACTAAGTTTGTCTTCATTTTGTTGGTAGAAAGAGCTTTCTATTAGTAGCTTGTGGCGGTTCAGTACCACTGTGACAGGGACATAGGCTAGTGCTATCATATTTTTTCAAAGGCAAATTGGATGTTTGTAAAATATTCTACACTTAGAGCCTGATTATAATGGCGGTCGGATTGCTACTGACAGGCCGTCTGTGGCGGTCTGACAACTGACTGAACTTCTGTCCGACCACCGGATTTCAATTCCAGCGGTTGGACCCACAGCTGTTGGAGGGAAGACTGCCGCCTCCACCAGGATCAGAGATCCAGTCAGGGCGGCAGTTGGAGTTGTATCCCTGAATGGCAGCGGTGCCGAGGCAAGCACCACATTCAGGATTATAGCTAGTGCTTGCCTCTCTTATATTCTGCAATATCTTCCTTACTTCTATTTCTGTAACATTTTTGTGGGAGGTGGTTGTGCTCTTTGGATGAATTACAACATCATCTTTTGTAGCTGCTTTCCCATAGCATGCATTAGAATAATATTTAGTACACGTCCAGTATATATTTTCTAATGATGCACTTTCTTGGCTGTTGGTATAGCCCATGTGATTTAGGGCCTGATTACGAGTTTGGTGGTCTTGCAGCGCACTGCCACACCAGTACTCTGCTGTGATACCGGCAAACCCATAGCCTGACAGCCTGCTGTATTCCAATTGGAGTGTGCCTTAGACATGCATCGAAGTGAGACTGCTGCAACCCGTTCCTGCAAGTAAAGAAATGCACAATGTGGTACATTTCTTTCTGTGCAGGAATAAGGGGTGAAAAAATACAGGGGGGCACAACATGTTCCCCCCTGCATGCACCCCCATGCACAGAGGAGACAGGGGGCCTTGTAAGGGCCCCCTTAGTTTCCCCGCTGCCACCCTTTTCATGGCAGGCTCACAGCCATGAAAAGGAGTGCAGTGCAGAAACAGGTAACATGCTCAGTGATGCTGCTGTGGCACCGCCAGCATATTACTTCCTCAGACCACTGCACCACCACCACGGGATCAAGGATCCGGGCGGTAGCAGAGGTCCAGTGGTAGTCCAACCACCTTACTTGTAATACGGCGGGTAGACCACCAGGCCTGCAGTCCACGGAGTGCCACAATGGACTTGGCAGTCCCATGGACCACCGAACTCCTAATTGGGCCCTTAGTGACTGCTTTCCATTCTTTTAAGTGATATGCTTGGCATTTTCTGTCATTGTATCTTAAAGTAGTGTAATAGACTCCTTACTTATCTGACCCCAACCCCAATGGATTTCTAAAACCTATTAGATACATTTATGGTCTTTTGTAAACTAAGGGGTCTGGAACTTAAAGTAAAAATAAACAGCATTTATGTTTTTTGGGAAAGGTAAGGGTAAAACATGAGCAGTTAGGATTGCAAATAGACTCCTTGAGAGGGTAAAGAGTTTTTCCTGGAAGACTTAGGGAATGTTCTACTGAATCCTTCTCGGGGGCGTTGCTGCATTTCCTGCAGCCCACACCCTCCCCAATACCAGGAGCACTGTACATGGTTCCCATGCCCTTCCTTGGTGCACATATGTACACAACAGTGGTCCCTTGCAGGAAGAGAAATAAAGCGAAAATGAATATAGACCCAGTCAGTTCTATATTAGAGAAGACGTGCCCAGCCGGGCAGAGGTCCTCAACGTTTATATTTAAATATAGAAGTACAAAACACAATAACACCTTCAACAATTCACGTACGTGGGGCACAAGCCTGTACCAACCCACGACAATACACAGACAAAAAACATACACAAAAGGGCTTATAAGGCAAAGTCAACAGTCTCTGTAAGTTTCCAAATTATTAGCAGAGAATTAGTCATGGGTACCATTACATAATTTTGTATAGAAAATTCCACAAGTATATGGTACACAGTAGGTCGACGACGTTTAGGACCCCCTTACTAAATGATGGGGTCCATCATCAGGACAAAACAGTGGTTGCCTTTTTTGTTACTAGCCTCTTTAGCCTAAGGGGAGGGAAGGAGGACAAAATATACATTATATACTTTACACGCATAATGATAGTGACATTGTGCAGTGCAATTCGAGCTAGTTCGCATGTATCCAGGCGGAAACAGCGAGTGACCTTATTCAGTGTGTAAACAGGCATAAGACTGGGTGTGGATGCACATGCTTGTAGTGACCGGGTGCGTGCATACTGGTGACTGTGTGGTTCTTAGAGTAAGAACCTAGGTCAGTTAAACAGTGGCGCATTGATGCGGGTGCATACTGGTGACTGAATGGTTCTTATAGTAAGAAACCAAGGGTGAAAATTAGAGCAATTAACATAATTAAAAACGGCGCATTGATGTGGTCGAAGTTAAGGAGAAGTGATTGAAGGTGCAGCAGTACATTTATACTACAGAAACATCATAGTAAGGTGACACAACGGCGCAGTGATGCCAAGTGAGTTTAGAAGTAGAAGGTATGCAGCTCACCAGGGGGTATATGGAAGGAGAGCTCATATAAGTGCGCGCAGGCAAGAAGTTAGGCCAGGAGCGAATAATTATTTCGGTCCAATTGGTTTTCCTAAGAGCGGAGGTAATAGCCACAGTTTTAGGAAGGGGGACAGCCGTTTAGCAAAATGGGCAGTTAGTGAGAGAGATATATATATGAGGAGGCTTACCAGGGGGGGAGAGAGAGCTCATATAAGAGCGCGCAGACATGGAGTTAGACCAGGAGCGAATAAATATTTCGGTCCAATTGATGTTCCTAAGAGAGGAGGTAATAGCCACATTTTTAGGAAGGGGGACAACCATTTAGAAAAATGGGCGGGATATATGAGGAGGCTTACCAGGGAGGAGAGAGCTCATATACGAGCGCGCAGGCAAAAAGTTAGAACAGGAGATTTCGGTCCAATTGAGTTTCCTAAGAGAGGAGGTAATAGCCACAGTATTAGGAAGGGAGAAAGCCGTTTTGCAAGATGGGCGGTCGATGTGAGATATATAAGGCGGCTTACCAAGAATGCATTTATAGCGAGGGTCCAGGGGCGGGTAGGGTTAGTGTTCCGTTTTCGCATGAACCTGCGTGCAAAATATGCATTTTAGGGGCAGGAATATAGCTAAATAAACAGCACAGTAACTGCAGTAAAAACCGGGTAGGGTTTACCTTAGACGCCGGATAATGCCGGTAGCGCCGTGTTGCGCTAGGGTCCTGGACCAGGAATGCCTGTCAATGCAGAAACAATTGGTCAACCATGGGACAGGGTAACGCGGGGAAGTAGAGACGAGCATTGCGCGGGGTTTAGGCTTACCGGATCAGTCGGCACGACTTGATTTCCTGGTACGCCGGGTTGTGTGAGCCCAAAGCCTTTAAGCTCAGTCATTGGTTCGGTGGGGGGCATGGAAATAAGGGAAGGACACCGGTACGGCGGCCATGTTAGGGAAGGGCAATCAGAGCTCTAAGTAGGTAGGGATACCTTAGTTAAGACAAAGTACACCATAGTGACAATTGTGAAAGAAGAAACCGTTTTGAAAAATTGCAAAACAACATTACATCAAAATTACTAGGAAATAAAAAATAAAAAATAAAAATTAAAAAGTTAGAGTACATTAACTTTACATTCGGAATCTGTGTTGGCCAGAGAGTTTTAAGTTATTTCACTAGAGTCTTTTCAGATTAGTGTAGTCCAGTCCTCCTGTTGGTTTAGACCAGAATTCAAACTGTCAGTCCTTATGATCCATTTTAGTTCCTCTTTGTTCAGCAGGAGATTAAGATCACCTCCTCTTGTTGGTAGTGTGACTTGGTTTATAATCGTCCAGCGGATATCATTATCCGTGTGTTCCTTTTCAATGAAGTGTTCAACTAGTGGCGCGTTGGCGGTCTTGCAACGTATTCTACTCCGGTGTTGGGAAATTCGCAGTTTCACTTTTTGCTTAGTTTGTCCAACATAAATAAGGTCACATGGGCAAAAGATTGCGTATACAACATTACAACTATTACAGTTTATAAAGGTCTTCAACACATTTCTAGTATCTTTGTAAGTAAATTCTTTACTTTCAATAGTGAGGTCACAAACCACGCATGTTCCACATTTCGCATGACCCCTAAGGGGTGTTGTAGCCCAATGGTCATTAATTGTTCTTTTTAATGGGGTAGACGAGGGTAAGGCTGCCCGCACTAAATGGTCTTTGATATTCCTGTTTTTCCTAAAGGCAAACAAGGGGCGTTCCCAGTTAAGTTGCCCAGAGTTTAGTATGTGCCAGTTTTTTTTAATGGTTTTCGTGATTTTGTTGGACACGCTGGAGAAGGTTGTGACACACACCAGTTTGTCTGTAGTGGGCTTGGATTTATTAACCAAGAGGGTCTCGCGTGGGCAGTACCAGGCCCGCTTCATAGAATTTTTAATGAGGCGGCGAGGATAGCCTCTTTGTCTCAGTTTAGTAGCTAGGAGACCGGCTTCGTGGAAATAATCCTCTTTGTGGAAACTGTTCCTTCTCAGCCGGAGGAACTGTGAGTAGGGTAGGCTATCTTTTAGGGCCCTAGGGTGACAGCTATCGTAGCTTAGGAGCGTGTTTTTCTCAGTGGGTTTATGGTACAGAGAGGTATATAGTAGGCCATTCTCATGCGTGATGTTCAGGTCCAAAAAAGGAATAGAAGTTTTGCTATGAGACAATGTGAATGTTAGTCCACTGCAGTTATTGTTCAACCAGTGTAGTAGGGCTGGGAAGGCCTCGATTTCATTTCCCCATATCATGAAGACATCGTCTATATAACGTCTCCATGTGAGGATGCCCTGATAGAATGGATTGCTGTCAACAAGGATTGTGTTACACTCCAACCAATCCATGTAAAGAATGGCTAGGGTTGGAGCAAAAATGGCTCCCATGGAGGTTCCACGGACCTGCTGGAAGTACTGGTTATCGTATGTGAAATTTTTTTTTGTAAGGCAGATTTCAAGGAGCTGAATTATGAACAGTGTGGGGACTCTGTGAGGACGAGTTCTTTGATCAAGTATACTCTCCATTACCAAAAGGGATTCTCTCTGGGGGATGTTAGTATACAATGATTCTACATCGAGGGTACAGAGAGTCTCAGAATTATGGTCAAAAGGAAAGTTCTCAACAAGGTTAATCATGTGGGTGCTGTCTTTTATGTAGCATCTAGTCGTTGAGACAAAGTCCTTTAAGAAGAAATTTACATAGTGTCTCAAAGGTTCCAAAACCGAACCGCAGCCTGATACTATTGGACGGCCTGGGGGTTGGTCAGGGTTCTTGTGCACTTTGGGTAGGGTGTAAATCACGGGGGTCCTCGGATTGGGAGTATTAAGGAAATCATACTCATGTTTACTTAAGTATCCATTATCCAAGGCCTCTGTAGTAATGACTCTAATTAAGGCTTGGATTTCTTTAGTGGGATTAGTGGAAAGTCTACAATAATGGTCCGTATTTGATACTTGGCGGAATAGCTCATTTTTGTAGTTATCGATGTCTTGCAATACAATTCCTCCACCCTTATCAGCTGGCTTAATGATCAGATTGGAATTATTCTTAAGTGTAGAAATGGCAGATTTCTCATCTATAGAAATATTATATGGCACAAAAATGTGAGATTTTGCCAGATCGGTGGTTTGTTTGAGAATCACTTTCTCTTCCTTGGTGCACAACATAAACTAAAATAGACAAAATTAAGCCCATATAAGGCATTATGAGGCGCTCCTGGGTCAGGAGCTGTTTAATATTGAGTGGCTCTCTCGCTCTACTTTCACTTATGCAGCAGCTTTGTATCATGTTTTTTTCTTTGTCCTGTATGCTCTGGTCCCACAGTCTTGTGGCATGTTGGAGGCCGTGGGCGGCACCCCAATGCCCCGTGACACCATAGTTTCCCATGCACAGGCCCTGTTCTCACCGAATATGTGATGTTACATTGCGATCAAAATGATAGCGGTATGTAACATCGCAGTTCTTACAATGCAAGTCGTTACAACGACTTGCACTGTAGGGCGCTGGATGTAGGAATAGTAAGATTTACTATTCCAACACCAGTCTACGTACAGTAGGGAAGGTGTTGGATAGTAAATCTTACTATTTCTTAGGTTATAGCGCCATCCAGCGCAAGTCGATGCAACGTCTTGCATTGTAACGGCTGCGCTCTAAATGCATTGCGATGTAATCACCGCAATGTAAAGGATGTTTCCTGTTCTCACCTGCTCTTAGCTTCAACTGAAACTTACCTTCCTCAACCCACCTCTTTTACTCATCCCATTTAACATCGCAAAAGAAACTCCTATGCAAAATAGTGCTGATCTGTCAAGGTCCAGATTTACTAAGAAATCATGCAACAAAGCACAGCTTTGCATAAATGGAAGAGAGCAGAACAGTGCCATAACTATTAAGAAGCAGTGCTGTTATGCTCTCTTCCTGCACTAGCGCACTTTTGAAAGATTCATTTACCCTTCAGAAAGGCTGTACAAACCCAAATGATCTTCTAATATTGTATCCATTTTTATTTGTTGCTCCTTTTAAACATAATGTTCCTTAGCTCCATGATGCCTCTGTTGGTGAACCATCACTTAATACATTCTTAGCCAATCAGACATTCCATTTCTATATGTTGCCACTTGTAGTTTTGCTTTGAAAACTCTTACTAATGTATACATTTGTTTTGTGTAGCGTTTACCTCACTGTAGGTTCCCTTCCAAGTGCGTTCAGGGGGTGAAGTTGATAAGGACGTTTATGGAAGGCACATGAGGTGGCTGTGGTCAGTTATGGAGGATAGCTTAAATGGAACAGAATGCTGGTTTCAAGCTGTGGCAAGAGGCGGAAATGGGATCTTGCTTGGGGAAAAGCCTTGGGTTGCAGTCTGACTAAGGGCATTAGGTGGATCAGAACAGGAAGGTTTTTATAGACCACATCAGAATGTTTTAAAGTCTTGTTGCATCATTTGGAAGTGTAAAGGAATATAATTCCAGAGGATGGAGAGGTTGAAGCCTTGTTTACACCTAAACATTCATAATTTGCAGACTGACGGCACATTTTGTCATGGGTTATAGCAAATCTTATTTACATTCCTTACAAATGGTAAAAGTGTGGTATGAATCATAACATAATTATTTAGCGTTGATAATGTTTGTTTTTTCTTCTTCTTTTTCTTCTTCTTGTTTTATATTATGTTACACTGTTGTGTGCGCAGGTTAGGCCCATTTAGCGAAGCTGCTCATTTCCTTACATTGTACTATTTTTCATAATAACATTTCTGCCATGACCTTTTGCACATATTTACGTGCACAACAATGTTGAATTAGTTTCTCTAAAACTTCTTTGTTTACACATCCAGCTTCGCACAAAATTATCACAATGTCTCGAAAATTCTGTACAAGATCCTTCTACGTACTATGTTCAAAAGTCGTTCTATCTTCATCCATGGGGCGACAGGGCTATCTACATATCCATAACATCACTAATCTATACGCACATCGCAGGACTGCTTACTATTATAAATATAAATAAAGAGCATCCCAGAAGATGAGTAGAGGAGGCACTTCAGCTGGCCCGAGTCCCTGCATGCTGAGACTTCATCAAACAGCGGTCTGACATCTCCGTGAGAGGGTGTCCAGTTTGTGATCAAGATGGGCGCCTACATTCTCTCCCACCAGGTAATGGGGTTGGATCGTCCCTTGGGGGATTTTTGGCTTTACATCCACACTCTAGGTACACTTAGAGTGGGGGTTTGCATAGTAGGAGTATGCCTGATTACTGCCCTGTTTATATGCCTGCATATATATAATGTTTTATCACCATGGTAGAACTGTATCTACTATTTACGCTTTTGTTTCTTTTAATCATTTTTCATCTGCTTCTGTCTACTGATTATCGCAGCACATGTATTCTATACCTGGATAATGTTGGGTCAATAAATCTATTGAAAACGTCCCACTGTATTCTGTATATTTTTCTGAGCACAAAGTAAGCGCAGGTGACTGAGTGAAAGGTTCTGATCTGTTTCAATGATCCCTGAGGGGTCAGGGTTGTTATGGTCAGTGGTTGCCAGAAATGATTTGCTAACTGCTACGGATATGGGGGCTTATGGGTGCACTGTGAGCTAGCTGGTCTCTAGGTCAACATATCCCCCGGGTGTGCCCGGAATCAGTCTAGGCACCTTGCCTAAAGTATATGCTGTCTAACAAGCGTGCAGGTCCTACGGATTAGTGGAAGCTACAGGACAACACTATGGGGCAGATTTATGTTAACTGGCGCATCCCCAGGGATGCGCCAGTTAACATGCGCCACAGTGCGCCACAGCTCCGCCAGCCATGGTGCGCCGCATTTATAATGCGGCGCACCATGCTGCAAAAACGGCACAGATGCGTGACGCATCTGTGCCGGAAATGTGTCGCATTGCTGGAGTTGCGTCGCAAGCGCGACGCAGCTCCAGCAAGGCTCGGGGTGCCCCATTCTACTAATGCTGCATCAAGACCTACGCCTGCTTCAAGCAGGCGCAGGCTCTTGACGCAGCATTGGCTTAAAAGTGACTGAGTGAAATCTCATAGATTTCACTCAGCCACTTTTGCGAGGCGCACCTGCCCCGGAACGCCCACCCTGCGCCGGAACGCCCACAAGCGTCGCAGGGCTTTACAACGTGACGCATCTGCCTAGATGCGTCACGTTGTAAATTGTTCGTAGGGTTGCGCCACGTTTACGCCGCCTTGCGTGACGCAACACCGGCGTAAACGTGGCGCAAGGGCCTCATAAATCTGCCCCTATATTTTCAAAATAGTGCAAACATGGTTGTCAATGGAGATCCCTTTCCGAGTAATACTAATTCACTATGGTGCTGTGACCAAATTCAATTAATGTCTGAAGGAACAGTGGGGCATATTACCAAGCAATAGCGATAATTATCGCTATTGCTTGGCTAGAGACAAAAATTTACTGCTAAGCTGCGGCGATTTTTATCGCAAATAAACCTTGGTATTACCAAGGTTTATCGCAAATGCGATAAAAATCGGCCGCAATGCATGAATATCGCTGAAAAGTCAGCAATATTTATGCATTACCGAGCTAATGCTCTTAGCCATGTTATCCACCTCCCATTGGATAACATGGCTAAGAACTGTTCAGGGCAGGTGTTAGCTTTTGGAGATATTCGTTCTTAGCGCGAATATCTCCAAAGGTTGGTAATAGGAGATAGCGATGTTAGCGACTGTTTTCAGTTGCTAACATCTTGGCACGCCCACTTTGCATGTCATTAGTGATAAATATCACTGACATGCAAAGTGGGGCCCAAGTTGGTCGCTATCTCCTACTAGCTGTCGCTAACTGGTGTTAGCGACAGCTAGGTAATAGGGAGATAATTTTATCTCCGCTTTCTTGGCTTTTAAAGCCAAAAAAGCGGAGATAAACCCCCTTGATAATATGCCCCAGTGCTTTTGCGCAATAGACATGGGAATTTCAGAGCTTGTTCACCTCCTTCAACATCAGCTGGGCAGCACACCTTGAAAGCAGGTTGGTCATGGGTCACTGGAATGCTAAACTCATGATATAAATTATAGTCCTGCCTTAGACATCTTTGGACGGAAAACCAACATTTAAAACAGCTAACTCTTTCTTCATTTCATTTTCCACTTAGTCACAAGCCAAGATATTTTTTCGTCAAAAAAACTCCTTTCTATGAAAATTCAGGATGTGCCACTCGACTTGCTTAAGAGTCAAAATGCAAGCAGCCAACTCGCTTTTAAGCAGATGCTGAGCATCTGCTGCTAGTTTGGCGACCCTTCCTATTATTTACATAATCACTCCCTTAAGAGATCTCATCTCACCAAAGAGTTTACATAACCGTGTTTTCACAAGTGTAAACATTAAAGACTTCCCTAGATACAGACCCTCGGGGTCGTCAAAGTGGAAGTTGATGGCTGCTGTACAGGAAGTGGTTAACAGAGAAGAAGAACCGGACCTTTCTGACCCTTTCATTCACTGCAGATCTCAAGTGGTTTTTCCCTTTGTGCAAGAATGTGCTGTCTCAACCACATATGACAACTAAAAGTGGAAACAAAAGGTATCACGTCTTGCTTTTCCAGTTCACTGCATTGTTCTCTGTCAAACTTCGGAAGGCACCTTTTATTGCATGATTTATGCGGCGCTTTCAAACGCAAACCCCTAGTTTTATTTATCGAATACATATGGCAATGTCAGCAGGACAACTATGCTGTCTACTTTGCCTTCGACTTCTTTTTGTCTGCCTTCATGAGCATATTTGCTTCAGTCTTGTGTTGTATGAAGTGGAGAGCACTGTACTATTTCAACTGGAGGAATGCAGCAGACCAGAACCTAATTCCAATTAATAAGGAAAGACAGCATCCCCTGGCAATGCAAAACAGCAGGCTAGCAACAGAAAACGTGCTTTAGAAAAACGAAAACAATGTGGCCACCTTGATCATAGCCATTGGCAACCCCAATACTTCCTGTTTTATTTATACTTCGACGTGCATCAATGTGATTTGCATGGACAGGCATCTTAAAGCCAGATGTGTTGATTTTGCCAATGTTTTTTTTAAATTTTTCACTCGTGCCTGCCATCGGACTTGGGAGCGAGACCTTGTTGTGAATTACCTGTTGTTATTCTGTCTTCTTACCTTGCGTTGGGACTAGTGTACGCGGGGAAGGAAGCAGTTGGTAGTTGGCGTGGCTGCCATGTCTACATTGAGGCCGCTTCTTCATCCTGGCCTCAAGCAGGTGAGTTCGTGGACGGAAGAAGCCCCAAACACGCCTGCTTGATGTGAGGCAGCTAATTGACGGTGCTTCTGCGGTACCATGTTTCACCACTAGGAGGTGCACTAATTCAAAGGCCGCCTCTCAGTGCAGTTAGCAAAGTATACAGTGGCCACGGCAGTAAGTCTTTTCCGGTGCAGGAATCAATCAATCAGGAGTTTGTTAAAGCGCGACTACTCCCCCGTAAGGGTCTCAAGGCGCTAGGGGTGGGGGGGTGCAGGTTTCATTCCATCAAGGAGGGGGTCTGTCGAAGAGCCAGGTTTTGAGGTTTCTTGCGAAGATGGGGTGCGATGTTGTCTGTCTGAGGTGGAGCGGAAGGGCGTTCCATGCTTTGGCCGCGAGGAAGGAGAAGGAGCGGCCTCCCGATCTGGTCTTTCTGGTGCGGGGGACCACGGCGTAGGAAAGCTGGGCTGATCGTAGGGTCCTTTGGGGTGCGTGGAATTTGAGTCGACTGTTCAGGTATGCTGGTCCGGTGCCGTGGAGGGCCTTGTGTGCGGGGGTGAGCATCTTAAAGGTGATTCTCGCCTCGACGGGGAGCCAGTGGAGTGTGCGCAGGTGCTGGGAGATGTGGCAGTGTTTTGGCAGGTTGAGGACCAGTCTTGCGGCGGCGTTCTGGATGTTCTGTAGCTTGCGGATGAGGTTTTTGTTTATTCCGGCGTAGAGTGCGTTGCCATAGTCGAGTCTGCTGGTGAACAGGGCGTGAGTGACTGTCTTTCGGTGTTCGAGGGGGATCCATTTGAAGGTCTTACGAAGGAGGCGGAGGGTGTGGAAGCAGGAAGATGAGACAGAGTTGATCTGGCGGTCCATTTTGAGCTCGGAGTCCAGGATGATTCCCAGGTTGCGTGCGTGGTCTGTGGGGGTTGGCGGGTTTCCGAGGGCGGTGGGCCACCTGGTGTCGCTCCAGGCGTCGGGGTTTGGGCCCATGATGAGTACTTCTGTTTTGTTGGTGTTTAGTTTAAGGCAGCTGTTTTTCATCCATTTGGCGACGGCTTCATGCCTTCTCGAAAGTTGCGTCTGGCGGTGTTGGGCTCGTTGGATAGGGAGAGGATGAGCTGGGTGTCATCTGCATATGACACGATGTTGAGTCCATAGGTTCTGACGATGGGGGCAAGTGGAGCTATGTAGACGTTGAAGAGCGTCGGGCTGAGGGAGGAGCCCTGGGCCACTCCGCAGGTGATCGGTGTGGGGTCCGAGAGGAAAGGGTGGAGTCTGCCCCGCTGCGTCCTGCCGGAGAGGAAGGAGCAGATCCAGTCGAGGGCCTTGTCCTGGATTCCTGCATCGTAGAGTCTGCGTATTAGGGTGCGGTGGGAGACTGTGTTGAACGCCACTGATAGGTCGAGGAGGATGAGGGCTACTGTTTCTCCTTTGTCCAGTAAGGTGCGGATGTCGTCTGTTGCGGCGAGGAGGGCGGTTTCCGTACTGTGGTTTTTTCTGAAGCTAGATTGGGAGGAGTCGAGGATGTTGTGTTCTTCAATGAATGTGGCGAGTTGGCTGTTGATGGCTTTCTCGATGACTTTCGCTGGGAACGGGAGCAGGGAGATGGGTCTGTAGTTTTTGAGGTCGGTGTGGTCCGCTGAGGGTTTCTTTAGGAGGGGGTTGACCTCGGCGTGTTTCCAGTCGTCGGGGAACGAGGCGGTCGCCAGGGAGCGGTTGATGGTTTGGCGGAGCATGGGTGCGATGGTGTTGGCGGCTCTGTTGAAGATGTGGTGGGGGCAGGGGTCCGTGGGGGGCCCTGAGTGGATTGACTTCATTGTCTTCAGTGTGTCTTCGGTGGTGAGGGCTGTCCAGTCATCAATCGCTGGTTTCCGGGTGTCGGGGGTGGTTGGTGAGAGTTCAGTGTGTTGGTTGTCTTCGTCGAAGTTGTCGTAGATGCTCTTGATTTTGTGGTGGAAAAAGATGCTGAGTTTGTCGCAGAGGTCTTGTGAGGGAGGGATGTTGGTAGACTCGCTGGTGGGTTGGGCGAACTCCTTGGTGATGCTGAAGAGTTCCTTGCTGTTGTGTGCGTGGGTGGAGATTCTGTCTTCAATCGCTTTTTTCCTCGTTTCTCTGATGAGTTGATGGTGGGCGTTGGTGGCGGCTCTGAAGTTGTTGTGGGCTTCTGTGGATTTGGTGTTTCTCCAGGCCTTTTCAAGGCGGCGGCATGTGCGCCTGGACTCTCGAAGTTCGGTGGTAAGCCATCTGGCTTTCTTGGCACGGGTATTGTTTTTCTTGAGGGGGGCTATGGTGTTGGTGCTGTCCGAGATCCATCTATGCAGGGTTCAGGCTGCGGTGTTGGGGTCGTCGTTTTCCGCGATGGTTGGGGGGGAGTAGTTGAGTGAGGAGGTGAGCTGGTCATCGGTGATTTTGGTCCAGTTTCTTTGTGGAAGCAGGTGCTGGTGTCTGTGGATGGTGGGTGTTCTGAAGGTGAAGTGGACGCAATGATGGTCGGTCCATGGGAGTTTGGTGGTGTGGCTGTGTTTCCTGTAGTGAAGAGGGGGTCGAGGGTGTGTCCTGCTGAGTGCGTGGGCTCGGTCACGATCTGGCGGAGTCCAATGTTGTGGAGGTTGTCCAGGAGAGATGTGGTGTTGGGGTCCAGTTGATTGTCGAGGTGGAAGTTGAGGTCTCCCAGCAGGGTGTAGTTGGTGGATGCGATGGCCTGCGGGGAGATAATGTCCGTGATGGAGTTGGCGAAGGGTCCGCGGGGTCCAGGGGGTCGGTAGATGAGGGTTCCTCGGAGGGCAGCGGTGGGGCTGGCCCGTATCTTGAAGTGAAGGTGTTCCATCAGTTCTGTGGACTCGTCAGGGAGTGTGCTCAGGCGGAGGCTGGATTTGTGGACGATGGCGATTCCTCCTCCTGGGTGGATGGGGCGGTCCTTCCTGGAGATCTTGTATCCTTGGGGGATGGCGATGGCGATGTCCGGTCCCGAGGTGGTGTTGGTCCAGGTTTCGGTGAAGAATGCTATGTCTGGGGTGGTGCTGTCGAGGAGGTCCCAGATTTCTGTTGCGTGTTTGTGGAGGGATCAGACGTTGAGGAGGATGCATTGCAGGGTCTTCGGTTCGGTTGTGTTCTTGTGGGCGGGTTGTGCTGGATCCGTGTTCTTGGCGGTGCTGCAGGTGTGCCGGCAGTGGTGACAGCTGAAGGGTCCATGGGTGTCGGCTGGTGATGCTAGCTTGCAGTTGTTGTTGCAGCCTGGGTTGAGTGCGTGGAGTGCTGCTGGGTCGTAGCGTTGGCGGGGCGGAGGTCCAGGGTTCCTGGTGCTGGTTGCAGACGGGTTGCAGACGGGCACAGACGTGCTTGCCTTTGACGCGCCTTCGGTGCACCAGCGGCGCGCCCGAAGCCCGCGGCCGCGCAGTGGCCGCCATTAAGTAGGGGTCGGGGAGGGCTGGACAGCTGGGAGGCGGGGAGGGGAGATGGATTGGGCCGGATTGGGCAGGAAGACACAGCTGACAAGTGAAGTGGCGCTCACGGGGGTGCTCACGTGCATTGAGTTTGCCGCATTGAAAGTTTATCTCTGGAGCTGACAAGGCTTGTCAGGAGATGGTTGAGGTGCTGACTTTCCTCTGTTTCCTGACATTGGCCCGATTCTTGGCGGTAGAGCTACACCATTTTACAAAGATTTTTCCTGCGAAAAATGCCCCTCTTACGACCAGTTGTGCTATCAGGTTGCCGATTGCCCCATGAAATGTTAGGTCACAATAGGGCAACAACTTTGGATGCCATTGAGAGCAGGCACGCCTGCTGGATGACACTTGCGGGCACGTGACAGATTGTTGACTCCATTAAGTAGTCGTCCTGTCTCAGATCTCACTAGAATCATTCCCATGGATGTTGTGTTCGAGCAGTGATGCAATGACACAAGTTACATAGTGGAATAAATTGTCCAATGCATGCTGGAGAAGACAGTCTGGCACTGCATGTTTGACTGGTGCTGCCACTGCCTTCAACCCACCAGACGTCTTGGGCAACAATACACCTCATATTCGGAGGTCAGAAAACATAAGGTGTCAGATTCTGGTTAGGACTGCCTTAATAAGAAGATTCTGTGAAAGCTGGACAATCTGGTTCTACAACTGCACTGGCAGTAAGTGCATGGATTCATCTCCGACAATTGTTTTCGATGGAAGCACTTTATCAAGATGATCATATTATAGGAAGTGATAGTTTTTTATTTTTTAAAACCTGTGTTTTTGAGGTTTAGAAAACACAATACAGCAGCTGGCGGAGTACGATATATATTACATGACATGGATAACATGAGAAGGCATGTCACCAAACATCCATCACTCACATGTCCCATCAAAGTCACCCCAAGGTGTAACACATCACTCCAAGCTTGCAAGCAATTCACATTATCACCCTTCAGTCTAGGTTCCACCCTCCTTGGTTCTGAGTTATCTCCCAAGCTCTAATCAGCACTAGTGCTGTCTGTTGAGTCAGCATCTGGGACTAGTATTGTGTCACATAGTTCCCGTCTGACCATGAGGTCTTTGTCTACTTTTTGTCCCCCCTGCTCATCATTATATGTGTTTCATCTCCTAGTGACCACTCCTGTACATCCCTATATCAGTGTTCATGCTCGGGGGCAGGCTGGCCCATCCAGATGATGACGACTCTACACCTGGCTAACACCAACACCAATTTTAGATATTTTTAGGACATTTTTCGGACGTTTAATATTATCCATTAGCCAATAGGCAACTTAGAGTTGTGCATTCTATTCTGAATGAATGAATGAATGAATGAAGACCATCGTATATAGTGCAACTTAGCCCAATGGGCTTGTAGTCTTCTTTAAGGCCGCTATCACGTTCCTCCAGTGCAAAAAATCTGCCCCACTGACACCACAGTGCACAGCTCTCTGGTCGTATTGGGGATATACAATGAAGATCTTTGGGGTTAAGATAGATCCTATGTAGGAAATTGTAGTGTACGAGCTTAAAGCATGTGTTACAAGAGACTGTCTGGGTAAGGTCACAGACATGCATCCAGTTCCCATCATCCAATGGAGTTTCTAGATTGGCATCCCAAGCCCCTATCGCGTCAGCTTGCATCGCCTTATATAACTGTGTGATAAAAAGCTGTACTGCTAAACAAGACAGCAAGATTCCCAGGGTGTTGGCAGGCTGGGGAGCGGCATGGGTAAGTAAGAGGGTCAAGTCATCTTGGTCATCTGAGCTAGGCCGGCATGAGGTACGAAGTGCCCGGGTCTAAAAGCAAATTCTTCATAGACTAGTTCGAAGGTTATGAAGGCCACCACGGGGTATCAGTCTCCAAGTAAGGCACAACCACCCTCCTTCCATGCGTGAAAGGACATATTGTCCATCATTTGTCTAACCACCATCAGCGTTCAAATCAGGAGTTTTTGGTGGAACGGGTCTCACTTCAATAATTTCTCTGAGAAGCATTGCCTTATCATCGATGTCTGTCAGACTCTTTCAAGATTCCCACTCCCTCCATTAGTAAATATAGTAGATGCTCTGATTCTACACACCCTTTTTTAAGTTTAGAAAGCTTTATTAAATAGAAAAGTAAAACATCATTACAAAAGTAAAAGATATTAAAAGAAATAGAACAGCGGGTAAAATAAGAACAATATGAACACCAACCCCAAAAGGGTAAATGAACTGTACCAAGAAACAGAACTTTTAAGGGTATTTTGTCATAGGGGAAGGGGGGAGAAAGGAAAAAAGAAAGGGAAAGGGAAAAGGGGGCAACCTAGAGAACAGAATTAATACTTTTAGTTACCATACAACAATAAGAGAGAAAGGAGTATAATAAGCCGTTCAGGGAGTATATCTGGAAAGGAAATCCAGACATGATTAATAAGGTTACAGTAGTGGCAAAAAGCACGGTCAAGTCTGTGGTGATGACATAACAGATTCCACCAAGCATTATATGTAATCTTTGAAGTGTCTTTCCAGTTGGTTGTAATGATCTGAAATGAAATTGCTATGAAAAGATCAATGAATTTACGTACATTAGAATTAACATTCCATATGAGGGAAGACCCACCCAAGAAAATATGTACAATCTCAAAGGGAACATCAGTAGATAAAATGTAATTAAGTGTAGGCCAAATGCGGGCCCAAAGTGATTTAACCAAAGGGCACTGAAAAAACATATGGAGAAAATCACTGTTATCACAAGGGCATGACCAACACTTTTTTGAGTCAAGTAATTGGAATTTGTGCAGATCAGAAGGAGTAAAAAACAGTCTATTGTAAAAAAAATAAGAAGTCTGTGTGGTGCTGGCCGAACTGGAAACTGTATGTATTTTAGACCAAATAGTGTCCCAAGTTTGTAAAGAAAATTCTTAAGCTAGGTCTGCTTCCCATTAAAGCACGAGTTTAGATTTGAGTCTCTCAGTAGTGGGGTGAGAAAGCAGTTTGTAGATAGTAGAGGCTCTAGAAAGAATAGTAAAATCTAGTGGAGGTATGAGAGGGGGTGCAGTACTGGGAAGTGGATTGTTCTGAAAAATGAGAGAAGGTAGAGTGCGAGTGAGTAAGAGAAAATGAGGTAGGTGTGTGTTTGAGAGATTGAAGGAGTCACGTAATTCTTGAAAAGTTCTTAAAGAGTTATCAATGAGCAAGTGGTCATAAGTGATGATACCTTTATCAATCCATTCTTTCCAGAAAAGCGCTCTGCTATTGATCTTGAGGAATTTATTGTACCAGATCGGAGTCAATAAGTGAAGATTAGTGGACGAGAGGAAGGAGTGAAACAGTGAAAGCGCTAATGCTTTAGAGTGCTTAAATACAGGGGTAATGAATCTCTTTGGAGGTTGAAATAAGCGGGTAGCGATAAGGAATGAGAAAGGAGCAAGTTGTGCGCGTTCAATAGAGCTCCAGGCTGTTAATGGGGGATAAGATGAATATGTAAGAAAAGGCCAGATTTGTTTTAGTGTAAAGGCCGAATGAAAATTAGAAATATTGTAAACGTTGACCCGACTCAAATTCTTGGGTTGTTGGAGGCGAAAGAGAGAAACCCTACCTTTGCAATTGTTCCATAAACATTTTGTTAGGAGGCGATTAACAGTTTTGAAAAAGTAATGTGGGAGGGAAATAGGAAGCATAAAGAGATACAAATTTACAATAGGAAGTAGCATCATTTTAACTGTGGCTTGTCTTCCCCACCAGGATAGGAAAAGGGGAGACCAACTATCGATAAGTGAAGAGATTTTTTTAAGTATGTCCTTATGATTAATTTTAATGGTTTCTCTAATGGTATTAGCATACAAAATACCTAAACATTTGACATGCCTGGGATTCCATTCAAAACCAGATCCCTCAAACATATGAGAAAAACACAACTTATTAATAGGAAGAACTTCAGATTCATCAATATTCAACCTATAACTAGAAACCAAGGAATAATCATGAAGTAAAGAGAAAAGTGCAGGTAAGGAAATAGCTGGGTTAGAAATGTAAAGTAAAATATCATCCGCGTAAGCAGTAAACTTGATTTCAACATTCTGGTATACAAATCCGGAGTATGAGGATGAACTTCTTATTTTTTCCCAAAAAGGTTCTAGTGCAAGGATAAAAAGGAGGGGGGGGAAGAAGACAGCCTTGCCTGGTTCCTCTATGAAGGGAAAGTATCTTGATTTTGCACCATTGACCCAAATAGAAGTCAGAGGAGCAGAATATAATAGCTGAATATACTTAACAATGGGGGGACTGAAACCATGCCATCTTAGCGCTCCGAACATAAAATCCCAATTGACCCGGTCAAAAGCTTTTTCAGCATGTGATAGCTGCAATGGGGTAATCCATGTTCACAGCAAGATGTATGATATTAAGAAGAGTTCTTGAATTATCATTAATAGACCCACCCTTAACGATTCCAGATTGATATATATTAACTAAATCAGGGATTACTTTATTGATATGAATGGCTAAAATATTTGCATATATTTTGCAGTCAGTGTTTATGAGGGAAATTGGCTGATCATTTTTACAGAGGGAAGGATCTTTATCTTTTTTAGGAAGTAGGCAAAGCATTGCTTGTGTAAAGGAACCTCTAGATTCGCCTGTGGCAAGGAAGTGATTGATTAAAGTAAGAAGATGGGGTACTAGGACAGTCTTAAAATGGAGATAAAAGTGCACCGTAAAACCATCCGGGCCGGGTGATTTATCCTTGGGAAGAAGAGTGATAGCAGCAACTATTTCCTTCTCTGAAATAGGAACGCCAAGGGAGGAGAGATCTGCAGAATTGTCTGGAGATTTAGGAATAGATTGGAAAAAAGAGTCAATTTGCTCAGGAGAAGGATTAGATTCTGGAGTATAAAGGGAAGAATAATTTTAAACGAAGCAGTCATGGATTTTAGCATCAGTGGATTGAGAAACTCCCTGAGAGTCTTTGATGGTAACAATCTTGGACTTTTGATTTTTGATTTTAAGATAATTTGCAAGTGATTTGCCAGCTTTATTACGTCCACCATACATTTTAGTGTTAGATTTAAAGAGTTGATTAGAGGCAGAGTCCCAGGAGTGTTTATTAAATTGCATTTTCGCTTTAATGAGAGAAGATAATGTGTCAGGGGAGTTAGTGGTGAAATAAAGGTGTTCAAGTTCTTTAATTTGTTGGAGGATTTGAGAGGATTGCATGAAGGCCTTTTTTGCCTTTCGGGAAACAAAGTCTATAACGCAGCCTCTAGCAGCAGCCTTAAAGGCATCCCAAATAAAGTGAAAGTCAGAGGCAGTATTGAGATTGTTGCGAAAGAATTCCTCCATAAAGAGTGCGAAGTGATTGGTAAACTGGGGATCAAGAAGTAATGAGTTGTTGAAACGCCAGCGGCGGAAGGCAGAAATGGGTGAAAGATAGTCCATATCTAAGATGATGGGGCATGATCTGAAATAAGAACATACCCTATTTCAGAATTAGTCATAAATTGAAAGGCGTGGTGTGAAAGAAAAATGTAATCAATACGGAAGTGTGATGCGTGCACTGGAGAAAAAAAGGAGAACTCAAGGGAGTCGGGATGGGATATTCTCCATGAATCTATAAGGCCTCTAGAAGAGATGGATTTGTGAAATGATTTTTGCATTTTACTGGGAACATATGGTGCTTTTGATTTGCGATCCAGAAAAGGATACATGAGTTGGTTGCAATCACCACCCACTATCAGGTCCTCAGTCACTTGAGAGGAGAGAAGTGAAGAAAAGTCTTTCCAAAAAGTTAAATCAATGACATTAGGGCCATACACATTACAAAAGGAAAGATGAACATTGTTAACAATACTATCTAGAAACAACCATCTACCATTAGAATCATGAATTTCGTTTTGTACTTGAACAGACAACGATTTTTGAAATAAAATGACAACACAATTTTTGTTATTAACTGCGGAGGAGCAGAAGGCTTCTCCTACCCATTGTTTATGCATTGAAGAAACATCTTGCGAAGTGAAATGTGTTTCCTGCAAGAAAGCTACTTGACATGTCAAAGGAGCCAAATGAGACAAAACATATTGCTTTTTAACAGGATATCGAATACCCTTAACATTCCATGAGATGAATGATACGAAGACCACTCATAATAGAAAGTGAAAAGGGAATAGGAAAACGAGCATGAACCAGTTAAGAGTCTATACACCCTTTTAACAAGCCCTTTTTCCAATTGTCTTCTGCATTCAACCACCGGACTGCGTGTTGTAGATGTCTGGCATAGTAGTACAAGTTGAGCGTTGGTACCTCTAGACTCCCCTCTTCGTACAATCTGGTCAACATGGCTTGGGCCACCCTACTGAGCAGGCCCGTCCACAACAGCAAAATGATGCTGGAGTTCAATTGTCTGAACACCTTCATGGGAAGGGGACAGAGCGAGTCTTGTAGTATATACAGGAATCTCAGCAGTAATACCATTTGTGCAATAGCTACTCAGCCCATCAGGGAGAGGGGCAGTGTACTTCAAAAGGTCACCGAGGTCTTCAATGCGTCCAACACCCTGTTTACGTTGAGGTGTAATTGCTGTGCTCTGGTGTGCACCACCTTGACCCTCAAGTACCTAAATTGTAACAACTCCCATCGCAGGCCACTGCTCGGGAGACAGGTCACAGGCGTTTCAACCAGGGATGCAAGGGGAACAGCAGTGACTCGTTTACGAGGGCAGAGAGGTCTCCGAATACATCCAATATCTGCAGCAATATTGGCAAAGCAATGTGAGGGAGTCGAGATAGAATAGTTCATAGTCCGCATACAGTGATATAATGTGGCGGACATCCCCAAGGAGTATTTCCCAATCTCACAGCTTCCGGTGTGCCAATATTGCCAGGGGTTCCATCGCAAGTGCGAATAGGAGTAGTGGAAGAGGGCCGCCTTGTTGTGTTCCTTGTCCCAAGGTCCATGCGTCCGATCAGCCGTGTCCCACACATAAACTAGCACTCGGTTTAGTGTATAACAGCTGGACCCAACCGTGAAGGTGAGGGCTAAAGCCCATGACTTGAGCACCTCAAGTAAGTAACCCTACTCTTCCATTTCAAATATTTTATTAGGTCGATAGAAACCAACACCAGCTCTTCGTCACGATGTTAGACTTCATGGAGGACATGGGATAAATGTCCGAAGTTCATTCCGGTATTCTGGCTAGGTTTAAACCTGCACTGGTCTTTGTGAGACATGCGGGGAGACAGTCGGTTTGCAAGTAATTTACTAAGTACCTTCACATCTGAGTTAATCATCATGAGAGGCTGGCAAGCAGCTGGGTCAGCCTTGTTGACTCCTCGTTTAAGGAACATATATATATCTCCCTCCCTCATGATCATTGGCAGTATGTAACTATCACGTGCCACTAGGAAAACTTTCCGGAGTCTCTGCTTAGTTGTAGCCGAGAACGCCTGATAGAATTCAGGTGGGAAGCCATCACCTCCCTGTGGCTTAGCCAGAAGGAGCATCGTCAATGCGGATCTAAGCTCTTCTAGGCATATGTGAGCATCTAGGGCCTCAGCTGCCAATGGTTCAAACAGGGGGAGTGTCCAGGGTCTCTAAGAATGGTGAGTATTGGTTCAGGGCTATTGTTGGGTCTGCAGTGTACATGCACTGTAGGTGCTGCCAGAATGCACCCACAATACCCTCCCTAGTGCCATAAGTTTCTCATAGGGTAAGTTGTGTGTGGTGGCACGTGGTCACTATGCAGAATCCATGTGAGCAACCTACCTGATTTGTCTCCTTCCCTGTGAAGTCTCTGCTTACATTGTTTGAGTATATTTTGCCCAGTCTGTCCCAGATGTCTGCTGAGCCTACTCACTTCCTGCTCCCTACTACATGATGTCAGAGCCCCAACTGTATCAAAGCCAACACTGTTTCTTCTCTCATTAGCTCCACCTGCAGCTGCTGACGCACTCCTCAGGTTAAGCCCATGCAAGTTCCTCTCAACACTAATTTAAGGGCCTCCCATTCAGTGGCTCTTCCGGCTGTGGAGCCCGAGTTAACTGACATATAGTCTGTTAATGCCTGCAATTATGCCTCCTGCCCAACCAGGTCTACTAGGATTTCTGCCTGCATTCTCCAGGACCTTCTGGGTAGGGTGGCTCATCCGCCAAATATCTTCCAACCCCATGTCATGCATTATCCCTCAAAGTGCTGCAGTCATATGTGGGTTGGTGCCCTCTCTGGGCCCTATCCGGTTTGAGGTCTAAAATGCAGGTAAAGTCACCAAGACATATTAGAGGCGAGTCAACATCTTGTATTATCAGGTCCTCAATACTGTGGAAGAAGGCGGGTTGTCGTTATTTGGGGCGTAGGTGTTTAGTATGGTCAGGCCTGGTCTGCCCTGGGTCCCCTGTAGGGGGACAAACTGACCTTTCACATCAACCTTCATGTATGTTAGGGAGAACAGAACCTCCATTGCCACCCATATCAGTGTGCTCTTGCGTATGTGGAGTAAGAGGAGTGATAGATCTGTCCTCACCATTTCTTAGCTAGTCGTGTGGCACCTGCATTGTCCAAGTGTGTTGCGTGCAAGCATGCTACAGTAATTTTGTGTCCCTTCAAGAGGGTGAGTACTGTGTATCTCTAAATGTGTGCGCTAACCCCCTGACATTTCAGGTAAAGACCCCTGCCATAGTTTGTGAATCTGTGTATGAGTCTCCTCCCTCCCCGCCAAGTAGGGACCCCTGCCAACAGCTGTAGAAATATTAGCACAAACATATTACAAACCAAACCCATCCCACCCTCCCATGGACAAACATAGTGCAGCCATTCGACAATCTATGCGCACTCATGCTTGTGCCAGGACTTTCACAGCATCCCAGCCTGTCCAACAGGGACTGACTAACATACGCCGCCAGCCAGCATCCAGGCTAACCATTAACTTCTGGCTGGTTCATACCTGTTTCTTTACAGTTGTGGCCACACTCATGAGCAAGCCTGTGCGCTCTGACAGTTCGTCCATGTATCACGCACTCATGCCCCTTTGGTCTACACTGCATGGCTGCTCGTCATATCAACGTGTGCTTTAACTACTGCACATATACCTCAATCATTGCCAACAGCTTTCAACCTCCCCCCTGGCACTTGCTAGATTAAACCCCTGTTGTGCTACCTTACAGATACATACAGCAGACCTTCCAGTCAGTCACCTCCAGTCCCCACCTCAGGAGCGACCATGGTGTCTGGCACAAAGTCAAATGAGGGGCTCAAGGCCCCGGTTTCAGTCTTATCATCTAGTGGTTGTGTGTCAGCATTCTGCTCCATGCTTTGTGTTTTGGGTAGTGCTCAGCTGCATGGTTTCATCCTCATTGACAGTGACCCTCCAAGTGCCTAGGGGGTGGTGATTGGATTGTCTCTCTCCAACATGCGTTGGCATAGTCTCCCTATAGGGCAGGAACCCCAGGTCTGTTTTTGAATGTTCCCGATCAGGGTGATGCTGCTTCATCCTTGACTTCCAGCCATTCCCACACCTCCTCGGGTCAATCAAAAAAGTGTGCTGTCCCCTGAAATAGGACTTTTAGTCTTGCAGGATACAGGAGCAAGTATTAAAGATGTAATGGCCTTGGTTTTTGTTTAACACTGAGAAAGGATTTGCACTGCTCCTGCACCTGTTTACTATAGTCCGGATAGATGGTTATCTTACTATTGTCAAAGAGTGGGGCTGCCTGTTCACGCGCTGCTCCCTGTAGTTGAGGATTTTTGCTATAAGGGCTCTAAGGGGGCTCTTGTTGGTGGAGGTGGCACCAACGCTCTGTGTGTCAAAACCACAATAAAAGGACCCTGGGACCCCAACCAGCTTTCTGTGACACCATCTACAACTTTATTACCGCCTAGCCATCGACACCCTCTACTACACCCTACTTTGCGACCTCAACTTCCACGTCGATGACCCCATCAATGCCAACTCCATGATCCTCCTGGAGAACATGAACAACACTGGCCTCACCCAACTGGTCACCAAACCCACGCACTAAGTCGGACACGCACTCAACGCCATCTTTACCTCTAGTGACAGAGTCACATTTACCCACATCACTGAACTCAGCTGGACCGACCACGCCATCCTCCACCTTACCATCTCTGACTCCCAGAACACTACCGCCAAACACCAGTGCCCCCCACCGCAGCTAGGGCAAGGTAACCAAGTCTCAGTGGACACAGGCCCTCAGCGGCACCCAACTCGAAACCTCAACAGACCTTGACCAAGAAGTCCAGATCTTCACCACCTGGATCACCAAATGTGCCAACAGAGTCGCCCAGTGGAAAACAGCAAAAGCCAACAAAAACCTCAAAGCAAACCAGTTGGTACACCCCGACTTCAGAACCACCAAGCACAGCTGCTACCGACTTGAGAAGCTATGGCATGCCACTAAGAACCCTGCTGACAGAGCCGGTCACAAAGCATCCCTCAGCAACTATCACCTGCACCTCAAGGAAGCCAAGACAGCAGCCATCACGGCCCGCATTGACAACATGGCCAATCACACAAAGGAGCTTTTTAAAATAGTCAAAGAATGTTTCAACAGACAGCCACAGAGAACACCATGTACCCTTCCCAAGAACTCGATGACAACCTCTTGGACAACTTCCACAGCAAAATCACTATCATCTTCAACAACTTCGACCCCCAACCCACCTCTCTCAGCCACGACAACCTCAACTTCCCCGAGAACACCAGCCAAATGATCACCACCTCGTGTCCACTTACTACTCAGACCACCACAGCTATCATGTAATTCATCTACTCCTGGGCACCTACCGGCCCCTGCCCCCACCATCTCTTCAACCTCAGAACCAACCTAATCAGCATGGAGCTCACCAGCACCCTCAACACCTCAATCTCCACAGGAACCATCTTGGAAAGTTGGAAACACGCAGAGGTCAGACACCTCCTAAAGAAACCCTCTGCTGACCCCAGCGACCTCAAAAACTACCGACCGATCTCCCTGCTCCCCTACACAGCCAAAGTACTTGAGAAAGCCATCAACCAATAGCTGACTGAATACCTGTAACACAACCACCTACTTGATGCCTCACAATCAGGATTCTGTGCCAACCACAGCACTGAGAGCTCGCTGATTGACACCAGAGGTGACATCAGAATTCTCCTCGACCATTGAGAAACTGTGGCACTGATCCTCCTCGACCTCTCTACTGTAATCAACACTGTCTCCTACCACACACTCATTGCCATACTCTAACATTGGCATACAGCTAAAGCCCTCAAGTGAATTGCCGCCTTCCTTACAGGACACACACAGATCATCCGACTGGCTCCCTTCACCTCCACACCCAAGCCCTTCATATGTGGCGTACCACAAGGATCATCCTTCAGCCCCACCCTGTTCAACATTTACACAACCACTCTCACAGACATCATCAGATCCCACAGACTCAACATTATGTCCTATGCAGATGACACTCAACTATTTCCCTCTCTCACTGAGGACCCATCCATTGCAAAAACCAACCTCTGCATGATCAACGTAGTCAACTGGGGATGAGAAAACTGCCTCAAATTCAAGTCCAACAAAACAGAAGTACTCATTTTTGGGAAGAAGACCTCAGCATGGGACCACAGCTGGTGGCCAGAAGAACTCGGAAACTCTGACCTGCACCCACACCAACCGACAATGCACACTACCTGTGCATCATCCTCGACAGCCAACTGACCCTGAAATGACAAGTCAGCGCAGACACCTCCTCCTGCTTCCACCCTCTTTGATAACTCCTTAGAATCTTCAGATGGATCCCAACCAACACCTGAAAAACCATCACAGAGGCCCTCGTCACCAGCCACCTTGACTACGGCAATGGTCACTATGCCAGAATCCCCATCCAGCACCTCAGAAGACTACAGACCATACAGAACGCTGCAGCCAGACTCATATTGGAGCCCTCCAAAGTGACCCACATCACTCCTCATCTCAGAAAAATACAGTGGCTCACCATCCCAAAAATATGTCAGTTGAAGATACTCACACATGCCTACAAAGCTGTTCATGAGTGGAGAAGTGTGGCTCAATGGTTAGAGCGGCAGACCTTGATGCAGAACGCTGGCCAGGGACCAGGATTCGATTCCCGCCTCGGCGGGATCGGGCTTAAATTCCTCAGACCGGATATTCTCGCCTCAGTGCCGAATCTAAGCATGGGCCCCACGCTGCAACTCTGGGCAATAGCTTGCTTAGTACCCACAACGGCCCCCGATGCACAAGGGATGCCTGGTTTCACCATGGGATGCCCAGGAATGGACACCTCACAAGGAAAAGCCAGGAGGGGTTCCCTTGTGGTAGGAGTACAAGCGCCGGGATGCTTACGGGTCACTGTTCGCGCTATACAAATACAACACATTTACATTTACATTTACATGACCAAGGACCGTCCAACTTCAGCCACCGACTGAACCTCCATATGCCCTCAAGACACCTGCGCTCCACCTCATTCGCTCTCAGACATATCCCCTGCATCCGGCACAGCGAGGGCCACTCATTCTCTTACATCCCAGCCAAGATCTGGAACGACCTGTCCCATCTCCTCCGAACAGTACACTCCCTAACGGACTTCAGAAAGAAGCTCAAGTCATGGCTTTTTGACAGAGACCTAGCAACCTCACTGCCCAGATACCCTTACGGGTCACAGCGCTGTGCTCTACAAAAGTCTGATAATTTATTGATTGTGCTCTTTTCACAATAAAAGACTCAGACAGGCCCTATGGCTTGAGTTCATTCCACACCCAACCGTCCCAAAAAATTTCGATGGAGAGCCCTTTCACTCTTTCAGGGAACCACAGAAAAGGGGATATTGCTACAACAGGAGCAGCCCTCTGCATCTTCTGCACGTTCTTGCAGCTCCTTCTTGACAATGGTCATCTGGGCCATTTGACGCTTAAGGACTACCAATTCTGCCAGTGGATCTGCAAATTTGCCTTCAGCTGTCATGACTTTGTCCACAAATTTCTTCAGGTCTGCTCAAATAAGATTAACATCAATGGACACAAAGTTCCCTTAGAGTGGGGAGGGCTGATATAGTGGTTTATGTGCTGTGCTGAGAGTCGCTGTGTCTGGTCTTCAGAACTTCCTCACCAGGTGGAGTTTCACAGGCCTTCAGGGCACCGCAGCACTTAATTACTGCCCACCGCACAAGACCGGCAGCTCCCTAGGGTGTACTGGCTGTAGCTCACCTGACTTCACTGCACTGAGGCAGAAACATCAGGCAGGTCGCTGCAGGGGTTACAGCTTAGCCGCTGGCCAGCTCTGTGCCTGCTGGTCAGACAGGATACGAATTTCTACTCTCCTCCACCTTGACCTCCCTTACCGAGTTTACCTTTCAACGTATTGGGTGGGTGAGAGCTTGTGCTACACTACTACTATCTATATCTATATATACACTGAAAAAAACGAAGGTTACAGGGACGTTGTAGTTAGAAATAAAAAATGAAAAAACCCTTAGAAATTCATTGAAAAAAAACAAAGGTTAGAGGGGTGTTGTTGTTAGACTGACATTTGAGTTGTACAAAACCAGACAAATTCAGCATTAATAGTTAGCTGAGCTAACTATAACTTACACCCCAGCGATGCACTGCTTATGATCTCAAATATTACATCACTCATGACATGGTTAGTGACATCACTCATGACATCTCAAATGACATCACTGATGACATCACTGAAGATATTTGTATAATGTATTGCCCCAGGCAGATTGTGGTCCCTAGGGCTAAGGGGGAGTGTGGGAGGGGGGCAGGGCAGGCCACAGCATCAGTTTATTATTGATCGCCCCAGGGAGGTGGAGGTCCCCAGGGCACAGGGTTGCAGCATGGAACCTCCACATAATTATTAAAACATTGCCCCAGAGATTTGGCCCACCTGATGGCTTCCTGGGAAAGACATGCAGGAGGCCTTGATTTCTTTTCTCCAATTATGCCATGGATTTGCAGATCCACCCACAAATTTGCTGAAAAATTGAATTAAAAAAATGCTTTCAACCCCTAGCAGGATCCCTGTGGGACCTACCCACAATATCTGTGGGGTCAGATTATTCCTTCACTGCCTCCTTTCCTTTATATTTAAATTTTTTGGTGGGACTCGGCGTCAAGCCGAGCCCCAAGGTTGCTACCAACCCTTCCTGGTTGAAGTGTTTGCAGCCAATGAAATTTCAGTAGGATCCACACATCCACTTCAAGGATCCACATGCCCAGATATCTATATTTTCTTAAATATCTCTAAAACTACTGAACAGCTTTATACAAAATCACCAGAAACTCACTTTCTGGACCAACAGCTACCTTTCTGCCAAATGTGGTATGATTCTGTTTAGCGGTACAGGCTCTAGTCGTATTGAAAATCCCTATGGGAAAATGCATTTTGGGACCGCTCTTTTTTCTCAACCCCTACTTGATGGAGCACCCCGAAACTCAACACAGCAGCTGAGCCAAGTGGCGCCAAAGTTGTGGGCAAAGCTAAAAATGTTTTTCCTATAGAAACATGGTCCTAAGTATAACTACCTACTGGCAAGTAAAATTAAGGTCTGGGAAACAATTTTCTATCACCAATTTAGAGCTTTTTGTGGTGCACTTTTTGTTTATGAAATATTTCATTTTCTGTTTTCATAATTTTTTGCTGTGTATGACTTACCTGATTAGTCGTGTGGGCTTTCAAATGCTGATTGTTTAGGCACATCTTGGGATTGTGTTCTAATGTGTATGACATATAATGTTGAAATATTTACAACAGTATTTTGATAAAAGTGTAAAAAAATAGAATGAGAAAAAAAATAAAGCACAATCACGTAAATTGAGTTTTGTGAACATGAACAAAAAGTAATGGTGTTGTCAGCTAATGTCAGTATTGATGTTTTTGCATGTTGACAGTGGCGTAGCCTTACTGACAATAAACAGGCCCAACCTTGTGTATCCCATTTTTATGCTTGTAGTGACCAGCAAGGGTTTTTAGGAGTTTTAAAAACACTACGTATAAAGTAGTACCTCTCAAAATAATTACTTGAGGAGTAAAGCTGCTGGGGCCAATCTTTGTTAAAAGAAAGGAACCAACAGAAAATGTCAGAAAAGGAAACATTGTCATTCACGGAGGGAAATTAAAAAAAAAAAAATAAAAAATTATTACCACCCTCACACTTTTTTCTTCAGTAACTTTGCAATAACAACATAAATAAATTAGGTGTACAGCTTTAAATGAAAGCACGTTAAAAAAGAGAGGTAGGACGGCTAAAAGATATGTAGCCCACTACAGAAAGATTTTTTTCAACAAAATGTTTTTACCAACAAATGTTTAAATGCTTACAAAGCCACCCCTCCTCTTTTATTCTTGTTTTTTCAGTGTCTACCTATCTGAGGAGAATCCTTAATTGTGGGGTTTGAAACACGCCAACAATTTACAATCTAGGGATTTGGATGAAATATTTCTGGCACACAGGGAACCTACTTCTTGGAAAAATACAACTGGGGTCCCTTCTTATGCCCTTAAAAAAAAGTGACGTCCCAACTCCTGGCTACTGTTTATTGAAGGAGCTTTAGACTTATGTGATGATTAATTATTGGCTCCTCTTATTTGTAAAATTAAGGAATGGGACACAATTTTCTATCGCCAATTTATAGGTGTTTGTGGTGTATTTTTTAAAAAATTAAATATTTCATTTTCTGTTTTCATTGTTGCTTGTTTTGTATGTCGTGAGGACTTTCAAATGTTGATTATTAAGGCACATCTTGATTTTTTGTTCCAATTAGTATGAGATATCTAGTTGAAAAATTTACAACAGCATTTTCATAAAAGTGTGAAAAAAAGAATGAAAAAATAGAATAAAACGCAAACCCGTGAATTGAGTTTTGTGACCATGAACGAAAAGAAATTATATTTTCAATTAATGTCAGTATTGGTCTTTTTTGCATGCTCTAACGTTCTTAGCGGCCTTTTCAAAACTGGAATTTAAAATCTGACTTTACCATGAAAGATATTTTTCATTAGAATCCCAAAGACACCAAGCATAATTGGTTTGCCTGTTCACATTTGGAAGTTAACCCTAGTAAATGTAATAAGGTAACTCAATGCTATGCTTTGGTAGAGGTAGGTCTTGCAATAGTGAAAATGGATTTAAGAGTTGTTAACTGACAGGACTTGTAAAACTTAAAAATGCATGTCCTACTTTTTAAATGCATTGCACCCTGCCATGTGAGCTGTTTAGGGCCCACCCTAGGGTGACATATGTATTAAAAAGAAAGGCAAAGGCTTGGCAAAAGGTTTATTCTGCCAGGTCAAAATGGCAGACTAGAACTGCACAAAAAAGGCTGAAATGGCATGCCTGAGTCTGGTTTACAAGGCTACTTAAGTTAGTAGCACAATAACTGCTGCAGGCCCTCTAGTAGCATTTAATTTACAGGCCTTGGGTACATGAAGTACCACTTTACTGGGGACTTGTAAGTAAATTAATTATGTCAATTGGGGGCCAGTGTTTCCATGCTTTAAGGAGTTAACACATGTTCTTTAATAGTGATTACTATGATAAAGCGCACAGGCTCCTCAGGCCAACAAAAACGAGATTGGAAAAAATATGGAGGAGTAGGACAAAAAGTTTCCGGGAAGACCACGCTAAAGCTGACAGGTCTAAAAATTACTACCATACCTTTTTGTGTGTAAAAAGGCTTGAGTATGTGGAGGGATTGAGCTCTGTATGAAGAGCTGCAAAGAGAGTGAAGGCTCCTTGTAGCAGTGGCTTGCCCACTTATTTGGGCTTGGGTGCTGGAGGGAGTGTGCTCTGCACATAGTCTAGACCCTGAGCGCAGACTGGGCATAGTCAGAGGTTCCCAGTTTCTGGGGCTTGGATCTCTGGAGAGGGTGGGCTCTGGACACAGGCTGCACAACTAGCACAAATTGTGCATTGTAGGAGCTTCTGCACCTAATGGGGCTAGTGTCTCTGTGGATTATACACACAGTCAACACACTGACCAAAGATTTGTGCATTGTAGGAGTTTGCCCACCTAATGGGACTTAAGTCTCTGGAGGAAATGGTCTCTACACACACGATGTACACTGAGCACTGAATCTGCGTAATAGGAACTTGGCCACCTAATGATGGTTAGGTGTCTGGAGGGAGTCAGCTCTACACACACTCTGCATAGTGAGCACTGACTAAGTGTAGTAGGAGTTTGGCCACCTAATGGTGGTTAGGTCTCCGGAGAGAGTGGGCTCTACGCACAGCCTGCGTACTCAGTGCTGATCACATGTAGTAGACCTTACGCAGCTAAAGGTGCTTGCATTTCTAAATTGAATGGGCTCTACTCACAGTATACACACTGAGTAGAGACTGTGTATGGTAGGAGCTTGCCAACCTAATGGGGCTTATGGTTCTTGGGTGAGTGGGCCCTACACGCATTCTACAAACTGAGTGCTGACCATGGGTAATGGCGGCTTACCCACTTTCATGTCTGGGGGTAGTGGGCTCTACACACAGACTGTGCACTGTGCATAATGAGCTTTGCTCACCTAATGGGTCTTAGGTCTCTGAACATTGTGGGTTCTACACACAGTCTGCACACTGAGTAGAGATTACACATATTGGGGATTTACCCATGTAATGGGGTTTCAAAGTTTATTGGGAGTGCACTCTCTGTAAAGAGCTTTACACAGCCTGAATGAGGCTTAATTTTTTTTGTGAGGATTTCTCCCAGACTCCTGCAGACCACATGATGGTAGCGCTGACTCCCACTACGTCCAGTGGGGTAGTGACAACATCTACATTTTTTTAACATATTGCCTCTCTCCACAAGGGACTTGGGAGTCGATGTATACTGATCCTGTCCCGTTATGTCCTCGTTTTTATTTTTCAGGACACACTGACTGAGTTCCTGTGTCTTGGAAGGGCGGCTGCAACATTTTTCTTCATATCGATCAGGTCCTTCAATCCCATGCGACTATCGTGGGACCAGCAAATCAGATTTTATTTCAATCGTAGAGAGTGCAGCAACATTAACCCCTTCGATGCTCATGACGGAATGGTTCCGTCATGAGCATCGGTTGAGCTGTGCTCATGACGGAACCATTCCGTCATGACCACACCCATTAACATTGGGGCCCAGCACCGGTGATAAATCTGGGCAGCAGCCAAGGTGTTAAAAACAAAGTAAGGGGGTCATTAGGATCGCGGACGGACTTGAGTCCGTCCGCGACCCCTTAGTAGGAGGGAACGTCCGCATGGGCTGCGGCGTTCCCTCTGTGCAGATTAGGATGTGACCGCCAGGGTAGCGGTCACATCCTCTATTTTTAACATTGCGGCGGGTGGAGCTTCAAGCTGCACCTGCAGCAATGTTAAAAATGCACGCATTGCATTTGAATGTAGAAAGTGGCAGGCACCGTGCGGTGCCTGCCGCTTACTGCATACAAATGCAGGGGGGTACCATAGGTACCCCCCATGTGCACCCCCCACCTCCCCCTTCACCTAGGGGGCCCGCGACGGGCCCCCGCAGTGAAGTTACACATGCTTTTCCACGGCGGATAGGCCGCCGCGGACAAGCATGTTTCTAAGCACATCCTAATCTGGCTGACGGTGTCTGAGAGACACCGTCACCATATTAGTGCTTTTCCGCCGCGGTAGTAAGCCAACCGCGGAGGAAAAGCTGCGGACGGAAACCAGGACCCACCAGCCATTCTAATCTGGGGTGGGTCTTAGTGGGTCCGCAGAGGATTTTCCGCATCCTCCAGGCCGGCGGTGGCTTCCGCCGGTCCAGAGGATGTGGAAAATCCTCTATCCTAATCAGCCCCTATGTCTCCTGGGTCATTAAATTCATGAAACCTGTAGGGATTAGCATTTTTTTTAAAGCACTCTGAGATAAAGCTGTAGGAACTTCAGCTGGAGTGCAGGGATCCCTCGTGGTGGGTTCTAGGTTTTGATGTTTTATACATGTTGATGTGAGCCCCTTGATAAAAACCAATAGAGACATTTTTTATATTTTGGTGTACTGACCTTTAGAAATAGTCAGTGGTTTGCCTGACTTTAAATGACACACTTCTTATTGTTGCAATGCATATTGAGCCATGTTGAAGACCATGCTATGTGAGGGATAGGACACCCAAGCCAGCCACAGTCAAAGTCTGTGCACAGACGGTGTTGAGGTCCCACCGGGGCTGGGAGCAGGTAATTATAGCTCGCACCCCCACTATGCACAGTTATGTCATTTCAAATGATGTATTGATGTTATCAATAATGTAATATAAAATGTTATGAGTGATGTAATATGTGACGGCATAGGCCTCACTTATTCCATCACTGGCGAAGGTGCAAGTTATTGTCACTTCAAGTAACTATAAAAGGTGCATTTCAGTATTTGTTTTTAGTTTCAAATGTTGTTTAAACTTACATTTTACCTAACTATAACATAACTTGAACCTTTGTTTCTTTCAGTGCATAAATCCTAAAAACACTTACTACCCCATAACCTTGCTCATCCCTGAACACTAAAAATCTGTCACTACCCTATTACCACCCAATATCCTTACCCATTCCTGAACCCTTAAAACCCTGACCACCCTCTAACCTTAACCATTCCTGAACTCTAAAACTCTTCCAACCCAACTCCATATTCTTACCCATTTCTAAAACATAAAAACCCTTTAATACTGCATACCCCTTACCTATCCTTGAACACTAAAATTCCTCCTACTACGCCATTCTACCCACTATTCTCACCCATTCCAAATAAAAAAAACTTAGAACTCTGTACCTTTACTTATTCCTGGACTCTACGACTGGGAGCACAGCACTATGCACCGTGACCAGCGTTCTCAATGGAACTTTTGATGATGCCCCCTAGGCGGAATCCAGAACCTTCTGTACATACTGCAGTGCCCGAGCAACCTTGGCCGATGACCGGTGGAGCTGTCCTTTGCAGCTATCAAGGAGTTTGGCTCTGGTTCACCCCTCAGCTGTCACCTACTCAGCCGGACATCGGACATTGTTTTCCTCATCTCCCCGTTGTGGTTCTTTCTCCTCCCCCACCTCCTCCTGCAATGACTCTTTGTCTGCCTCCCCTGTTCCAGCCTGACTTTCCTGTTTCCCCTGAATTACTTTCCCCCTTGCAGTTTTTTTCCTAATGTTTATGCTATGCTTTTGTAAATCATGTATCTACATTACACTGTTCCCCTTCTATGTTAAGTGATGCTCCAGCAACTGTTGTAAATTTGTTACTATGTTCTGAAACAATATCCTTCCTCATGTAAAGTGCTCTGATACCTCAGGGTCTAGCCAGCGCTATATAAAACTTTTCAAATAAATAAATAAATCCTACAAAATACATACTACCTGTACCCTTATCCATCCCTGACCCTAAGGAACTCTTATCACAACACACTTACACATCTCTTAAACTTTAAAATTCTTACAGCCCCTTGTCATTACCTTTCCATGAACGCTAAAAACCCTTTAAAATTATAACTCAATATGCTTACCCACCCCTGGAAACCCCTTACACCGCATACTTTCCTGTAATTCCCTTATTTAATGTAATTAAAAGAAAAAACGTACATGCATAGAAAAGACCTGCTTTGTAAGCTGTCAGAACATGGCATGCGTGGTACTTAACTGTGTGGTAATGACCGCGTTTGTAAATGTAGGTAATTGCAATGTCGGCTCCTCCACTGGGCGGTGGAGTGTCGCCCCACTGCTTTCTCGCAGTGCGAGAAGCAGAAACATAAAATGGGAATACCTTTTAGTTATAACCATTTTATATTTGGTTGCGGGCGTGTGGGCAGGGCTGCTCTGCGAGCAGGGCAGGCGAGGAGTGGTGAGCAAAGACTGTTTGGTCGCCCCCCCTGGGGCCGCCCAAACCAGTCATGCGCATTTTGCCCTTCTCCATGCAGGCTGCAATGCAATGCAACCTGCAGGGGGAACATGGCCTCTCCATACGCCTTCTGCTGGGCGGCGCCCCAGCCAGATGCTTGCAGCGTTGTGATTGGCTTAGGGAAGGGAGGGATCCTGGATGCCTACTTCTGCTTCCTATTCCTGGAAAGCAGAGGAAGACGCAGGACCCGGCCGGCAGAAAGTTAAGTTTAATAATTTTAATTAAATTAAACCCCTGCGTGACATCCCCACGTAACCCCCCTTCCCGTGTGACCCCCACGACTCCCCACCCACGAGCCATGTCAGCCGTGTGGTATAAACGCCTATGTTATGAGCGTTACATACCTACATAAGTCTTGCAATCTATGTTGTGTATCCTAATGCTGAGATTCATATGAGTATGTATGCAGGCATGAAAAATAAAAGTAGAATCTGCCACAACTCGACTACAATAAAGAAATTATAGATACGTTTTACACACAGATTGTCGGTTCCAATGTATAATAATGTACAATATGATATTATCTTATATAATAAACACAAATGCATACAACTCTGAAAATGAACGAAAGATGAGCATGAAGTATTATTAAATGGCAATAGCAAAGTTTTGTGTTCTTGGGAGTTTGAACAAAAGAGAACATTTGATGCTGTTGACAGCTATTATCTTTCAGGACATCGATGAAAATTGTAGCTAAACTATTGGACTATGTTCATCTTAATGAAATAAAAAGAACACAAGCTTCACACGAGCACTGCATTTAAAATCTCCTGCTTGGATTTGCTCGCGAATAATGTAGATGAGAATATGATGATAGTGCCATGCGCTCAAGCTGTACAGAAACATAATGTACCAGACTTGAACATTGTCCGTCAAATACAATTGCTTTATTGTCAAAGCTGTTCCTTTCCTCGCTGGATAAATGATCGTAGATGAAAGACAAATCTGTCTAATTCGAAACGAACAAAATGATCAAAGTGAAGAAAGCACAGTTTGTGAAATGAGTTTCAAGTTTTGGACGTCCAATGAACAAAAAAATCTTCAAGGGCAGTAGTATAACCTAACACTTTCTGAAACATAGTGAACGCAATTATGAAGGCATTATTTAAATTCCATTTTGTGAAGTATATTTAGGGTAATCTTTGGTGTTCTGTCCTCCTGACTCGCTCTAACAAACATAGAATGTTTGTATTGTGTTGGATTAAAAAAAATAAACCAAATGTTTTAGTTGCTCACTCTGGGACGTATTGAGAGAAGTCCCATCTCACAGCCTCTTCCTTTTCTGTTAAATATAGCAGAATCGTGCACCGTTACCAGAGCCGTTTTTTGTTTCTACCATAGTGTTTGTTACCATATATTTGTTCTTCTTCCACCACAATTGTATCAGTCTAACCACCAATAAAACATTTTACAAACATTCTTCAGACAAAATAGGTCAGTGCTTTTTAGGTCGAGCATTCGAGACCTTGTGTATATACTTTAGTATATACTTATATGTGTATGTACTTTGTGGGCTCTGGAGATCAGCCCTAGGACTTGTCTGCTTCCACCCAGGGACTTTTTTTCTGTTCAACTGCCTCTATTTAACTGTTTTGATGGAAAACGACCAGCAGAGATCAGTAAAATACCAGAACTGCCTTCTGCTGACGGACTTTCTTTTTAAAAAATTTCTGGCAACTGCCTCTATTTAACTTTCTTGATAGAAAACGACCAGCAGAGGTCAGTAAAGTACCAGAATCACTATAGCATTCTCTAGATTCCAGTCCATAGAAATTGTCTTCCACGCGTAGACAATATGTTTTTCAAATCTTGTATTTTCATTCATATGACCACCGAAGGCCCTGCTTTAATATTAAAAACAAAGCTTTGGAGTATACCATTTCCTGCTGAAAGGCAATATTTCTCTCCATGTGTTCCTATACCTGGCGTGTCAAGCAGTTTGGGGCTTACTTTCTCTCCATGTTAAAGAACAGTAGATGTTTCAGCACCAAGGCTAAAGTGCTGCATAGCTAAATACATGTAAGGTCCCAAAGGCGAGACCGATTGCATTGCAAATGTTTTTTTTAAATTGTAAAGAGCATTGTAGAAATAGGCCTATGAATGTAGAGTGCAGGATGGTATTATCTGCTGCTAGAGGTCCTCACTTAATTCTGTCTGGACTTTACCTACTGATACTGATACTCATTATTCAACTTATTAAAGGAGCACCATTTCTTCCGGGAGACTTTGAGGTTGAATGCATGTGTCTTAATGAAGCTGAACTTAACTGTTGACTTTCGCCTCGAAGGTATTTAAAAGTGACGTCACCATTAGAAATTTCAGAGAGGGGGGCTGAGTTACCAAAATGTTTAGTAATTTTAAGGTGATGCTTAAGAATCACGAGGCAGGGCCCGGTGGGAACCCAAAGCAGCCATTGCAAATTTTGGCAAACCATCCCCAGTATGGTGCATAGGGAACGAGTGCAGAGATCTAGTCTGATCACTTAGAAGGAGGGTTTAGGGAGGTTCTCACCCAAGAAAATGTGGGAAAAACGTAAAAAACGGTGCATTCTACAACACATTTTTCATTATATATTCATTTGTATTAATTATCTGAACGAGACTATGAGTTATAGATTCCTTATCATAGAATTATCCCCAGATGTCAGACTGGATCCGGGAAAAAAACTTCTCAGCAGTACTCCTCCACGTAAGTAGGTAGCGTCGGTCGACTCTGGGTTAGTCATCGGCGTCGTGATCGCCGGGATGACATCGCAGTATCGACTTAGATACGGCCCCTGCGCGCTGACCTCAGTTCTTTCTTTTTTCGCGCCAGCTAGTGCAGATCTGGAGTGAGCGGTGCCCTTAGTCATTTTTTCACTAGTGATTTTTTACTTTTGTTGACATCTTTTTCGAGTTGTTCTACTCCTGGTGCATGTAGGGATGTCCCATCATCGGACCAACTTCAAGCCTTGTGACTCTAATCACAAGTTGATGTCAGTCACGGACCCGCACCTCGTGTGCCTTTGGTGCCTGGAGCGCGACCACGACCCGGAGTCGTGCTCTGTCTGTCAGACCATGAACCCGAAGTCTTTTCGAGAGCGGTCCCAAAAGCTTCTAGAGGCCCGGCAGTCAGCTCCCCGTGAGGTCCCAGCCGTGAGGGAGGTCATGAGACAGATCGCGGAGTCACCACCATCACTCCTCATCAAAGTCTTTGTGTTCAGGTACATTGAAGCACAAGAGGAAGGCAAAGAAGCACTGTCACTCTTCGCCTTCTCCCCGTCCATCGGCCGATGTAGGACACGGAAGGTCGTCGTCCTTCGGCTCCGCCTGCGGAGCCTACTGGGATGGCTACAAGCTTCCCTCCCTTCCCGGGAGCTAGAGCGTCCCCTTCCCAGGTTTGTGCTTTTTACGAAGCTCTCCACTCCATCTTTGGGCAGTCTGACTCCACCATCATGCCGTCGGGGCCCGCGGAGTCGGCTGGTGTCTCTAGGTGTTCGATGCTGCGGATCCGGCGCCACAGGGCCCCCAGGGTCCAGACCTGGATCCGGATCAGTGCCAGTCGACCTCACGTCACCTCCTCTGGCACTGATACCTCTGACGACGCCTCCGACAGGGTGTGTCCCTGGATGGCGTTGACCCCGGTCTCTCCCTCGACTTGGACACGGAGCCGGACCAGCGTCAAGTGACGTTGGTACCGGCGCTGACTGGTACTTTTGTAGCCAGAGGAAGGTGTGGAGGGCTTGGAGGGGTCTGTTGACCCTTTGGCAGACCAGCTTGATAAGCCGGACTGGAGAGAGGAGTTGGGTGAGGCCAGTGGTCTGGATACCTCCCCAGTACCTTGGCATGCTTTCACCCCCTACCGTGGAGCTTGCTTCCTATGCTGTGGAGTTGCATAGGGCGGTTTAGGCCTTGGCTCTTGAGCTTTCCACAGTGGCAGTCAGGACTAATCTCCTGAATGAGGTGCTTCAGCCGGCAGCAGCCTCTTCGGAGCCCTTTCTGCCATTCAATGAGGCCCTCACAAACATCCTTCTAGGCACTTGGTTCAAACCCAGCACAGTGGCTCCTGTGGATAGGATGATTGCCCAACGCCGCCGTCCAGCCCTGGGTGACCCAATTGTCCTCTTCCAACACCCTACACCCGGGAAGTTTGTGATCCATGCCTCAACATCCAAAGGCGCGTTCTCTTCTGCTACCCCAGATGGGGAATTCAAGAAGCTGGACCATCTTGGGAAGAAGATGTTTTCTTCTGCCAGCATGTCTCTTGGGCCGTTAAACTCACTCTGTGTGGAATATGGTTGCACAAGTGCTGCGGCAGTATCCAGAGGAAGTCCAGGTCACACTCTCCCATGCCGTTGCAGAGGGGAAAGATGCAGCAAAGTTCGCCATCCACTGTGGAATGGACACCACCGACTTGTTGGGTAGAACGATTTCTACAATAGTAGCCCTAAGGTGCAATTTCTGGCTGAGGTCCACTGGCTTTTCTGGGGATGTCAAATCAACCCTTTGATGGACGTTGCCTGTTTGGTGACAAGGCGGGCAGCGTGCACTAGCGCTTAATGGATTCTAGAGCTACAGCCGGATCCTTGGACCTCGCTGCCACCTCTCGTCCTGTGCAGCCTGCCTTTCGCCCTTTTCCTGGCTACGGAAGGTGTGCCTCACCACGTTCCACCCAGGGCAACAGGCCAGTGCGAGCTCCCCAGCCTCTGCATGGCCGGGGACGTGGGACCCATCGCCATGGGTCTGGGGGCCAGCAGGCATGCCAGTCCACCAGAGCCCCCTATGCAGCAGCCTCTAAGTCTTCCGAGTCCGACCTTTTAGGGCCACCAGTTGCCAGTGGGTGGCAGGATCCGTAATCACCTCCCCCACTGGCACAACATCACAACGGGAAGGTGGGTTTTGCTGATAGTCCTCGGGCTACTCCCTCCCCTTTGAGACTACCCCTCTCTCCATGCAACCAACATTCCATCGCATGTCGGAGTATCCCTTGGCCCTTCTCCGTCAGGAAGTTAGGTCTCTCTTGGTCAAGGGAGCTATTGAGTGAGTCCTTGTCCCAGAAGTAGGTTGTGGTTGTTACTCCCACTACTTTCTGGTGCCCAAGAAGGACAAAGGCTGCGTCCTATCGTTGATCTCAGAGACGTCAAGTGCTTCCTCCGGAAGGAGAAGTTCAAAATGTTGACATTAGCTCAGGTCCTGTCTAACAGTGACCATGGAGATTGGATGGTAGCGTTGGACTTGCAGGACACTTACTTCCACATTGCCCTCCTGCCAGCTCACAGGCGTTTCCTATAGTTCACGGTAGGCCACAAGCATTTTCAGTTTACCGTGATCCAATTAGGCCTTACCAGCACGAACGTGATTGCGGTGGTCGCTGCTCATCTGTGCAGATATGGGGTTTCAGTCTTTTCCTATCTTGACAACTGGCTTTTGAAGGCGGGCTCGCCCCTGGCTGTTGGCTCCCACCTCCAGACTATGGTAGACCTCCTGCATTCGCTGGGGTTCACTCTCAACGTGCTGAAGTCACACCTGATTCCCTCTCAGAAGCTCCTTTTCAGCAGAGCAGTTCTTGATACAGCACAGTTTTGGGCTTATCCTCCAATGCAGCAAGCCACAGGATATTTGGGCTAAGATACCGATGTTTCAGCCTCTATCCTGGGTTTCGGTGAGGTTGGCCTTGAGGCTGCTGGGCCTCATGGACTTCTGCATCCTGCTGGTGGACCATGACAGGTGGCATATGCGGGCTCTGCTGTGGGACCTGAAGTTCCAGTAGGCGCAGCATCAGGGGAATCTTTCTGATGTCATCCAGATCTCGGAGGGAACTGCACGCCAATTTCAGTGGTGGCCATCGAACCAGGATTGGGTCAACAAAGCATCACCTCCCCAACCAGACTTCACAGTGGTAACAGATGCATCACTTCTGGGATGGGGTGGCCACATGGGAGAGGGGGAGATCAGAGGCCTGCTCGTCTCCGGCAGAGTCCTGGTTCCACATCAACCTTCTGGACCTCCATGCGATTCGTCTTGCACTGAAAGCATTTCTTCCTTCTTTCAAAGGAAGAGTAGTGCAGGTATTCACGGACAGCACCACTGCCATGTGGTACTACAACAAAAAGGGCAGGTGGGGTCTTGGACCCTATGTCAAGAGGCCTGTCACCTCTGGACATAGCTAGAACATCAGGGCAATTCCCTGAACGCCACGGCGGACAAACTCAGCCGCTGGTGCATGATGAATCATGATGGATCACAAATGGCATCTTCACTCACAGGTGGTTCAAGGCCTCTTTCAGCAGTGGGGAGAGCCTTGGTTAGATCTGTTCAACTCCGAAGAGAACGCGCAATGTTAGCAGTTCTGCGTGTTGGAATTTCCAAGGCGGCACTCGCTCAGCGACTCTTTTCGTCACGAGTGGAATTGCTGTCTTCTAAATGCCTTTCCACCTATCCTACATCTGCCCAGAGTGCTGAAGAAGATCAAACGCAACTGGGCCCAAGTCATTCTTGTGGCTACGGATTGGGCATGAAGAGTTTAGTATCCCGAGCTCTTGAACATGACTATTTCTCCTCCGATCAGACTGCCTCTTCGGGAGGATCTTCTGTCGCAGCAACAGGGGATGGTCCTCCACCCGAACCTGTCCAGCACTCCACCTTCTTGCCTGGAGATTGAGCAAAGTCAGTTGACAACTTTCGACCTTCCACCCAAAGTAGTGATGTAATCTTGGCAGCCAGGCGTCCCTCCACTAAAATGGTATACACCTGTAGATGGAACAAATTTGTGGCATGGTGCACAACAAAGGCTGTGGATCCCCTTTCTGCCACCCTTTCAGAGGTTCTCCTCTTCATTTTTTCTTTGGCCCAGCAGGGCTTCTGCTCTGGGCACCCTTAAAGGCTATCTTTCGGCCATTTTGGCCTTTCTTTGCCTTCCTGATCAGTCTTTTCTTTTCAAGTCCCCTACTATTCAGATTTCTTAAGTGCATTACTCATTTCTTTCCTCCTGTTCATTTCGTAATGCCCCAGTGGGACTTGAATCTGGTCTTAACTTACCTGATGTGTGCTCGTTTCGAGCCACTGCATAATTGTCCTCTCAGACTCTTGACCTTAAAGACTGCTTTTCTCGTTTCCATCACCTCTTCTCACAGGGTGAGTGAGCTTCAGACTCTTTCTTCTAAACCTTCCTTCCTTACTATTCATCCGGACAAGGTTGTCCTTCGAACTAGGCCTTCTTCCCAAAGTGGGAACTTCTTCCCACACAGGAAAGACCATCACTTTGCCCACCTTCTTCCCGCCCGCACCCTTCCAAGGAGGAGGCGAGACGCCACCATCTGCATCCAAAACATGCATTATCCTTTTCTTTGGATCGCACAAAATATTCCGGGTGGATGATCAACTCTTTGATGGCTATGTGGGCAACAAGAAAGGTCAGGCTGTGCAAAAACGGACCATCTCTAGATGGGCTGTCCTTTGCATTAAGATCTGCTACTCCTTGGTGAAAAAGGAGCCTCCGGGAGGGCTGTGTGCCCATTCCACCAGAGCGACTGCAGCCACTACTGCTCTGGGATGTTGAGTCCCCCACCTTTGTGACATCTGTCAGGCAGCCACATGGGCATCACTGCCCACATTCACTAAGCATTACTGCCTGGATAGTCAAGTCCGGAGAGATGGCTTCTTTAGCAGTACAGTACTCCAGGACTTTTTGGTGTGAACCTAGTTCGCAGACCCACCTCTGGGGTTGGTATTGCTGGGATATCTATTCTATGGTAAGGAATCTATAACTAATAGTCTCTTTCAGATGAACAAGTTACTTACCTTCAGTAACAGTACATCTGTAAGAGACATATATTAATAATAGATTCCTTACCGCCCCATCCATCCTCCCCATGCTGCGAACTGACTTCTTGAGTAAGGGACTTCCTTTTAAGGCCCTAGTTTTGTGCACCAGTTGTCAGTGCCTTGCATGGCTCTGTGTAAAGAACTGAGGTCAATGCGCAGGGGCGGCATCTAAGTAGATACCGCAACATCATCCTGGGTATCACGATGCCGACGACGAACACAGAGACGTCCGACGCCACCTACCGACGCGAAGGGGTACTGCTGAGAAAAAAATCTCTGGCTCCAGTCAAATGCCTGGGGGTAATTCTAAGGTACAGAATCGATAACTAATATATATCTCTTACGTATATATCATTACCGAAGGTAAGTAACTTGTTCTTTAAAGCACATCATGACCATACAGTGCACCAAGATACGTCAACATTTGTTGGGGGTCTTCACTGATTCCCTCACTATCATCCTCCAAAAGTGCTTCGCATCTCTCAATAGCACCTCTCTCATATGTTTTTCATTTTTGTTATCGCACCTCTCATACAAGTGTAGGGTGTCAGAGCACTTTACATCACATACAGAGACAATGAATCGCACATATGTGTAAAAAATGTTACATAAGAGGACTACACAGTGTAGGATTCACATTCCATCCATATTGCTAGGCATTTTTTTAGAGTGCTTTGGCTGGAAAAGCACAAACTCAGGATTCAGAACGCAGCACAGGGGTTAAGGATGGCATTGGTTGTGAAAACGTATTTCTACCCAAACAAACCCTTTTTTAGCAACAATAGGATAATGAAAGGCTAGAGAAAAAACATAACTTTATAACCTGTACTATGCAGTTGGCAAGCAGCTCTTTGATGGCAGTTCAATCTGTGGTAGATTAGGAAATTCATGTATTAACTGCACAGTATCAATAGGACCTATTCGACAAAAGCAGTAACCCACTGAGCTATGCACATAACATACTGTTCAGTGGTCTGCATGGTACACATTCTTTGCTGCAGGCATATTAACCCTCTGCGCTAGATGAGTCAAAACTGCCAAGAGATGAAACTCCGATTTCTCTTTTGCAGGTACATTCATCACCAGAGATCTCTTGACACTTTTAATGTTGTAGGAAAACTGCTAGATATACAAGGAACTCTGCAGCGGGAGCTTTAAAAATTACTGCACTGCTACAAAACCGGCCCCCCTCACTTTTCGCCTCCTGGGAAATGTCTGATACCCGGTATGGCCAGTCTGGTTTTGTCAGGAGATAAAGGTCTGTACCCTATCAGGTACACAAAAGAAGCCCATACCTATATAAATTGTTTGATTGAAGCCCTACATGGTATCCTTTCCCAGACTATTGTTATGAGAAAACTAACCATTCGGCGAATTCCATGAAAATAATAGATAATGAGTATATACATTTGCCCTGAAGAAGCGGTCAGGCTACACAACCCACACATTTTGAATTTCATAAACTCAATTAGAAAAGAATCAGATTTTTGAAACAGATGAACAAAGACTGACTGATTCACATACTCTTCTCTCATAAATAATGGATTTGCTACTGTAAACATTTCAGAATTGTTTTGGTTTTATTTGCTTTTAATTGTTAGCCATATATATGCTTATTTAGATTTTTTTTTTAAGAAGCAGAAGCCTTAAACAAATACTTTTTGCGTATGAGAAACTTCTGAAAAAAGAAATCAACCAGTGGTGGGAGGTCTCTTCTCTGAATAACTATATTGAAGTGGGCAGAGTACCCAGAGGACTTTGTTTCTTGATTACACCCACATATCAAAACCCACACCCAAAGCTGCTGGAGGACTGGTCGGGTTTAATGGCTAACACCTGCAAAAATATGCTATTTCTCCTATCAAAATATGCGCCGATTAACTTGAGCAAGTACTCAAAGAGATCGAACAATCAAAGATGAACTTGACAAGCATAACGCCCAAGGAGAAATCAAACGAGCTCTTGACCAGATGGAGGGGAGACTTGAGAAATATGAAGAGATCAAACAAAAAAAGAGAAGGACATTTCTAAGAGACAAGATTGATTACGCCAGCGGCAGAATACTGACCTTCGGCAGAAAATATGATGGCGCTGTTAGACAATTCAAACAGCTGAACACAGTGCGCCAACAGGAAGCTGTTTCACTTGAATCAGGCTCTGAGACTTATTCTGACTTGGACGACCAACCGGATTTGGCAAGAAGAGATGTCCAGACTTTCAGACCTCTGGAAGAACATTGGGGCATATTACCAAGCAAAATCGATAATTATCGCTATTGCTTGGTTAGAGACAAAAATTTACAGCTGAGCTGCGGCGATTTGTACCGCAAATAAACCTTGGTATTACCAAGGTTTATCGCAAATGCGATAAAAATCGCCGCAATACATGAATATCGCTGAAAAGTCAGCAATATTCATGCATTACCGAGCTAATGCTCTTAGCCATGTTATCCACCTCCCATTGGATAACATGGCTAAGAACTGCTCAGGGCAGGTGTTAGCTTTTGGAGATATTTGCGCTTAGCGCGAATATCTCCAAAAGTTGGTAATAGGAGATAGCGATGTTAGTGACTGTTTTCAGTCGCTAACATCTTGGCACGCCCACTTTGCATGTCATTAGTGATAAATATCACTGACATGCAAAGCGGGGCCCAAGATGGTCGCTATCTCCTACTAGCTGTCGCTAACTGGTGTTAGCGACAGCTAGGTAATAGGGAGATAATTTTATCTCAGCTTTCTTGGCTTTTAAAGCCAAAAAAGCAGAGATGAACCCCCTTGATATTATGCCCCATTGTTTTTTACAGACAAGCATGACTTTAAGAGCGAGGCCACCGGAGACAACCCTTGGAGTCAGAAGGGGAAAAGGAAGAGGCACAAGCAAGCAAAGCCTTACAGTGTTGAACTCATCCTCTCACGAACTAACAGTGGCAGAAAAATCTCTGCTGGAGCTGGGACTCTCGTTTTGCCCCATGTCAAATTTTGACTATGGTAAAAATAGAATTGATGTATTCTTGTCTGTCAGAAAATTGAAATTGATGAAAATGTTCATGATGAAAAAGAAACGTGCCGGGGAGAGCAGTCTGACAGAGGGAGGTTGAGAGCTGCTTGCTTCTAAAAACTTTTCTCTAGAAAATATTGAGGATATGGTGCATGCAGTAGAATTATGTGGCGGCACTACAGAGGGCCTCAGTGAACGTGAAATGCTAGAACAGATGGGCCTTCGACTAGGATGGACAACACCTACTAGATTTAGACCTAAATCCACGTTTAATCCTAATCCGCCACATGATGACTTAGATACCTTTCATGAGGTGGTTATCAGGAACCTCATGAAGATCTGGGAACGGAGCATAAATCAACATGCGCACAATTTAACGCATGAACAACGTTTAGCGTTAACACTTTGAACGTCGACCCAGGATTTGTAATCAAACCATTAGATAAGGGTGGCAATGTGGTCCTCTGGGACATCAACCTGTACAGACAGGAGGCGAATAGACAACTGATTCTCTCAGGTAATTATGTTAGATCTAACAAAGAGGAATATGTCTCAGCTGTAAGAACTTACCATGAGAAACTGAGACAGTGGAGGGGTCAGGGACTTATTGAGGAAGCAGAATTTAAATTCCTTCTCTCTAAACATCCTGTTGCACCATGTTTCTACATGCTGCCTAAAGTCCACAAGGATGACCACAACCCCCCGGGATGGCCAATAATATTGGCTAATGTCAGCCTCCTAGAAAACACTTCTATTTTTCTAGATGCTTTCCTATTTCCATATGTTTTGAATCTCCCATCCTATTTTAGAGATAGCACATACATCCTCAATAAGATCGAGGGAATTGTGTGGCAAGACAACTTTTGGCTTGTAACTTTAGATGTAGCAACACTATACACCTGCATCAAACACACCGATGGGGTACAGGCATGCATGCACTTCTTTAGGGACAGATCAATATTTTTGTATGACCAAACTCAAATGTTACTGGATATGTTGACCTTTTGCCTGACTAACAACTTTTTTTCTGTTTGAAGACAAGTGGCACAAACAGCAGGTGATTAAACAACAGGGGGTGGTGATGGACAGAGTTTCTGAATTTAAGCAGAATACTCTCACCCAGTCAAGAGATCAGGGCTTAACCCAACACCGTTTTTTAGCTCACTGCACCATCCCAGCTCAGAACCTGGCTATATGCAAATTAGTCTGTCCCTGGCCCAGTGTATCATGGGAACAGGGCAAACCAAACTACCAAGCCAATTCTTTCACTGGGAAGGAAACAAGCTACCGGGGACCGGTTTCTGGCATTTCAGCCGTCTTCGGCCCGGCTTGCTTGAATCCTGATGGTGCAATGAGCTAGGGACTCACGTCTGAGTATACCCTTCCACGCTTATGGTGGACAAAATAATTAAACAACAGGGGGTGGTGATGGACAGAGTTTCTGAATTTAAGCAGAATACTCTCACCCAGTCAAGAGATCAGGGCTTAATCCAACACCGTTTTTTAGCTCACTGCACCATCCCAGCTCAGAACCTGGCTATATGCAATTAGTCTGTCCCTGGCCCAGTGTATCATGGGAACAGGGCAAACCAAACTACCAAGCCAATTCTTTCACTGGGAAGGAAACAAGCTACCGGGGACCGGTTTCTGGCATTTCAGCCGTCTTCGGCCCAGCTTGCTTGAATCCTGATGTTTTGTTTGCAAATACCGCCATAAGTGCGCTGGGGATGCTCAGACGTGGGTCCCAGGCACTCCACACCACTGGAGTCAAGCTAGCCGGGCTGATGAGAGGTGTTACCTCGAAACCGGTCCGGTCCTCGGATGCTTGATTCCGTTCTGGGAAGGACATGGCTTTTGTAGTTCGGACTGGACGGTTCCCATGGGGCACAGGGTCAGAGCTGATTTGCATACCGCCATTGTCTAACCCAGGGTGGTGTGGAGTGCAAAAAAACGATGGATTTGGGCCCAGATCTTTGGACTGGGGTGAATGTGTGACATTGATCCACATTCGGTCCATCACCTGTTTTGTTTGCAAATACCGCCATAAGTGCGCTGGGGATGCTTAGACGTGGGTCCCAGGCACTCCACACCACTGGAGTCAAGCTAGCCGGGCTGATGAGAGGTGTTACCTCGAAACCGGTCCGGTCCTCGGATGCTTGATTCCGTTCTGGGAAGGACATGGCTTTTGTAGTTCGGACTGGACTGTTCCCATGAGGCACAGGGTCAGAGCTGATTTGCATATCGCCATTGTCTAATCCAGGGTGGTGTGGAGTGCAAAATAACGATGGATTTGGGCCCAGATCTTTGGACTGGGGTGAATGTGTGACATTGATCCACATTCGGTCCATCACCTGTTTTGTTTGCAAATACCGCCATAAGTGCGCTGGGGATGCTCAGACGTGGGTCCCAGGCACTCCACACCACTGGAGTCAAGCTAGCCGGGCTGATGAGAGGTGTTACCTCGAAACCGGTCCGTTCCTCGGATGCTTGATTCCGTTCTGGGAAGGACATGGCTTTTGTAGTTCGGACTGGACTGTTCCCATGGGGCACAGGGTCAGAGCTGATTTGCATATCGCCATTGTCTAACCCAGGGTGGTGTGGAGTGCAAAAAAACGATGGATTTGGGCCCAGATCTTTGGACTGGGGTGAATGTGTGACATTGATCCACATTCGGTCCATCACCTGTTTTGTTTGCAAATACCGCCATAAGTGCGCTGGGGATGCTCAGACGTGGGTCCCAGGCACTCCACACCACTGGAGTCAAGCTAGCCGGGCTGATGAGAGGTGTTACCTCGAAACCGGTCCGGTCCTCGGATGCTTGATTCCATTCTGGGAAGGACATGGCTGTTGTAGTTCGGACTGGACTGTTCCCATGGGGCACAGGGTCAGAGATGATTTGCATATCGCCATTGTCTAACCCAGGGTGGTGTGGAGTGCAAAAAAACAATGGATTTGGGCCCAGATCTTTGGACTGGGGTGAATGTGTGACATTGATCCACATTCGGTCCATCACCTGTTTTGTTTGCAAATACCACCATAAGTGCACTGGGGATGCTCAGACGTGGGTCCCAGGCACTCCACACCACTGGAGTCAAGCTAGCCGGGCTGATGAGAGGTGTTACCTCGAAACCGGCCCGGTCCTCGGATGCTTGATTCCGTTCTGGGAAGGACATGGCTTTTGTAGTTCGGACTGGACTGTTCCCATGGGGCACAGGGTCAGAGCTGATTTGCATATCGCCATTGTCTAACCCAGGGTGGTGTGGAGTGCAAAAAAAACGATGGATTTGGGCCCAGATCTTTGGACTGGGGTAAATGTGTGACATTGATCCACATTCGGTCCATCACCTGTTTTGTTTGCAAATACCGCCATAAGTGCGCTGGGGATGCTCAGACGTGGGTCCCAGGCACTCCACACCACTGGAGTCAAGCTAGCCGGGCTGATGAGAGGTGTTACCTCGAAACCGGTCCGGTCCTCGGATGCTTGATTCCGTTCTGGGAAGGACATGGCTTTTGTAGTTCGGACTGGACTGTTCCCATGGGGCACAGGGGCAGAGATGATTTGCATATCGCCATTGTCTAACCCAGGGTCGTGTGGAGTGCAAAAAAACGATGGATTTGGGCCCAGATCTTTGGACTGGGGTGAATGTGTGACATTGATCCACATTCGGTCCATCACCTGTTTTGTTTGCAAATACCGCCATAAGTGCGCTGGGGATGCTCAGACGTGGGTCCCAGGCACTCCACACCACTGGAGTCAAGCTAGCCGGGCTGATGAGAGGTGTTACCTCGAAACCGGTCCGGTCCTCGGATGCTTGATTCCGTTCTGGGAAGGACATGGCTTTTGTAGTTCGGACTGGACTGTTCCCATGGGGCACAGGGGCAGAGATGATTTGCATATCGCCATTGTCTAACCCAGGGTGGTGTGGAGTGCAAAAAAACAATGGATTTGGGCCCAGATCTTTGGACTGGGGTGAATGTGTGACATTGATCCACATTCGGTCCATCACCTGTTTTGTTTGCAAATACCGCCATAAGTGCGCTGGGGATGCTCAGACGTGGGTCCCAGGCACTCCACACCACTGGAGTCAAGCTAGCCGGGCTGATGAGAGGTGTTACCTCGAAACCGGCCCGGTCCTCGGATGCTTGATTCCGTTCTGGGAAGGACATGGCTTTTGTAGTTCGGACTGGACTGTTCCCATGGGGCACAGGGTCAGAGCTGATTTACATATCGCCATTGTCTAACCCAGGGTGGTGTGGAGTGCAAAAAAACGATGGATTTGGGCCCAGATCTTTGGACTGGGGTAAATGTGTGACATTGATCCACATTCGGTCCATCACCTGTTTTGTTTACAAACAGCAGGTGAGCACAGCGATGGGAAGTTGCTTTGCGCCGAGTTACGCGTGTATGATGATGGGATGGTGGGAGGAGCAAGTGCTGTGGACGGATGTGAATGCATGTATGATGAAGCATATTGCATTCTACACCAGATACATAGATGACATCTTTATGATCTGGGATGGGCCAAAGATGGATCTGGTTAGGTTCCTCAGGACGCTTGACAACAATGGAGTTAATCTTCATTTCACGCACAAATGTGATCAGGTACAAATGGACTTCCTGGATGTCCATGTCAAAATCACTGAAAACACCCTAACAACAAACCTATATTGAAAAAGCCTACTGCAGGTAATAGCATCTTACATGCTAGAAGCCACCATCCTCCAAACCTCAAATAGAGTATCCCGTATGGTGAACTATTGAGGGCAAAGAGGAATTGCAACTCCCCAGAGTCTTTTGAGAGGGAACAGAATACTATGATGACTAGATTTAAAGCGAGGGGTTACCCTGAGAAAGTCCTATTTGATGCTAGACAGAAAGCAGCCACCAAAGAGAGACCCACCCTACTGGTCAAGAGACCGGCCAACAAGAATTCCAGCAACAACGTCAGGATGATCACCACATACAATGTGGAGACAGGGGCAGTTCGTGAAACTCTCAGGAAACACTGGCACCTAGTAAAGAATGATCAGATCATAGGTCCCTCAGAATCTGAACAGCCATAAGTAACCTATAGGAAAGCACGCTCCCTGAAGGACATGTTGGTTCAGAGCTACTTGGGGGGTGCTAAAAATCAAACTTGGATACAGCAACAAAAGGGCTTTTTAAATGTGGAAAATGTAAAGCCTGTGGGATAAGCAAAAATATTAAGACCTATCCACTACCCACAGGCAAAACAGGACACATAACAAAATTCAGTTCAGTTCAGTTCAAAGACTTTATTGTGGTTGAATATAACCATAAAAGCGCATACATTTATTTATTTATTCATTTATTTTATTTTGCGATTTATAAAGCGCCTGGTGGCCCGTAGGCATCCCCGCGCTATAGATTTGTGAGAACCAAGAGAGGGCGACCGAGGGAACTAATTGGGGAACAAGAAGGTTTTTAATTTTTTGCGGAAAAGGGCGTGACAAGGTTCCAGGCGCAGATTGCGAGGAAGAGAATTCCATCCTGCAGAGGCTTTGACAGAAAAACGTCGGCCGCCGGAGCGAGCCTTCTTGAACCTAGGAACTGTGGCCAGATGTTCGCTGTCAGAGCGGAGGGGTCTGGGTGGCTTGTAGGGGATGACCATGTCTTTCAAGGCTGCTGGACCGACACCGTTGATGAGTTTATGGGTGGTGCACAGGGCTTTGAACTCTACACGCTGGCGGACAGGAAGCCAATGCAGGGCTTTAAGGGCAGGCTTGGCAGAGGCTCTGGGGGGGAGGTTCATGATGAGCCTCGCCGCAGCGTTTTGGGTCCGTTGGAGTTTGGCCAGGGTAAATTCAGGTGCACCGAGGTAGACGGCGTTACTATAGTCCAGCCGGGCTATGATGAGCCCTTGAACCAATAGTTTCCTGGATAGGGGAAGAAGGAGAGGGAGGATCTTGCGAATTGACCGTAAGAGGCCAAAGCATGTGCCAGCAGTTTTGGTTGCCTGGGTCTTCATGGTGAGGTCAGGTTCGAGCCATACCCCTAGTGTCTTGATTTCTTTTTTGGGCGTAGGGATCTCACCAAAGGCGTCTGGCCAGACTGAAGGTGGGATGGAGGTCCATTTGTTGCCCAAGAGCATGACCTCGGTTTTTGCGCCGTTCAGTTTCAAGGAAGATTCGCACATCCAGGTGTGGATATCCTGGAGACAGTTCAGCAGGGCGTCTGGGTGTTTATCCAGGTGGGACATAGAGACGACAAGTTGTGTGTCGTCAGCATAGTTTACTATTTTTATCCCGTACGGGGTCACGACATCTTCAAGGGGGGCCATGTAGACATTAAACAGGGTGGGACTAAGCGAAGACCCCTGCGGGACACCACTTGTGAGTGGGAGAGGGTCTGACCGTGAGTTGCCGTCCCACACCTGAAATGAGCGACCGGATAAGAAGGATTTGATCCATGCGTGTGCAGTTCCCACGATTCCTGCCCTGGCCAGGCGATGGAGAAGGACACAGTGGTCCACCGTATCAAAGGCGGCACTGAGATCCAGAAGGATCACTGCCACTGATCCCCCTGAATCCAGAATGCCCCTCGCCTCCTCGATGACAGAGAGGAGAGCAGTGTCCGTGCCATGGCCAGGCCGGAATCCTGTTTGGGATAGGCGAAGGAGATTGTTAGTCTCAAGAAATTGGGATAACTGCACATTCACTAGCTTCTCAGCCATCTTGCTGATACAAGGCAGGAGCGATATGGGTCTATAGTTGGCCATGTCGTCCGGGTTCAGTTGGGGCTTTTTCAATAGTGCCTTGACAACGGCGTTCTTCCAATTGGGGGGCACTGTGCCTTGAGAGAGGGAGGTGTTAATGAGATCCCTGATAGAAGGGGCGATGCTGGGGGACACGGTTTTTAAAACTCTAACCGGGGCTGGGTCAAGGGGGGATCCGCTTTTCATCTTGGCCAACGTGGAGGTGACCTCAGAAAGGGAGACTGCTCTAAAGGAGTGCAGCTGCGGGCTGTTGGTGTCAGCCTCTATATCCCTATGGTTATGGGGGCTGATGGTGGGGAGGGAATCCAATATGCGCGATATTTTGGACTCGAAATAGGTGGCCAGGTCTTTACTTCGATCTGAGGGGGGGGGGGGGCAGGCAGCGGGTGCAACAGGAATGTTAAGAAGTTCTTTGACTATCAGGTAAGATTCTTTGGAGGAGTTGGTGGCATTTTTTATTCTATTGTCGTAGAATACGGCCTTGGCTAGCTTAAGGGCGGATTTGTATCGTCTTACCGCGCAGTGGTATATGTCCTTATTACTATGGAGCCAGTCTTTTCTCCAAAGTCTCTCTGCCTTTTTGCACTCTTTACGTAGAGCCCAGAGTTCAGAGTTGTACCATGGGGCATGGCCCTTTATCCTGTTTTTGTTCTCACGATTTTTTATGGGGATAATACTGTCGAGGGAGGAGGAGATCCATTCTCTGAATAGGGTATCAGCGGTGGAGGGGTCCTCCGAGAGACTAGGGGTCGAAGAGTCCAGGGATTTGGACCAGTCCTCCACCGAGAGTTTGGCCCACGATCTATCTCTAGTGAGGATGGTGGGTTTTTGGGGTTTCTTGAATGCCCCTGGTAGGTGGGTAGTAACCAGAAAATGGTCCGTCCACGGGAGTGGTTGGGAATTTATGAATTGGAGAGAGGGGATGTTGGAAAACACCGGATCAAGTAGGTGTCCTTTCGTGTGTGTTGCACCGGAGTTGGCAAGGAGGAGGCCATAGGCTGCTAGGTCGCCAATTAGCTCGGACGCGCCTACGTCTAGAGGGTCATCGAAGTGTATATTCAAGTCTCCTCTTATTAGGAAGTTAGATGTCAAATGGGCCGAGGAAGAGACGGTTTCCAAGAGGGCGGCTGAAAAGGGGCCCGCGTGGCCGGGAGGCCGATACACCAAGAGACCTGACAGGGAGCTAGTCGAGGATAACTGGATAGTGAAGAGGCAGCTCTCTGACTCCTGAGTCTGTATCTCGTTGGAACGACAAGCGAAGTGATCCCTGTGGATAATGGCTAGTCCACCTCCTCCTCTACCTAAGGGGCGTGGATGAGACGTGATGAGGAAACCTGGGGGTAAAGCAAGTACTATTTGCTCAGTAATCCACGTTTCCGTAAGGAAGAGTATGTCCAGATTAAGATCGACGATAAGGTGATTAATAAGCAGGGCATGCTTGGGAAGCGATCTGCAGTTTAGTGTCGAAATTTTAAGGCCAGGGGGTGCAGCTAAGGGTTTGGGAAGGAGTAGCTTTCCTGGTTTGCATATGTTGCAGCTGGTAAACGGGCCTTTAAGATCGTGTAATATGTGACAGGTGCTGTTTTTAGAGGGTCTGAGGCTGAGGAGCTCTCTCCGAGAGTAGCTTACCTTTGTGGCGGTGGGATTGGGCAGGGATTCTGGCCCTAGGCCCGGTCGTGCGCGGACGGGCGCAGACGGGCTTGCCTTAGGTGCGCCTTCGGCGCGCAAACGGCGCTCCCGCTGCGCTCGTCCGCTGCGCTGGTATGGCCGGCACATTTGTAGTGCACGGGGTGGGCGTGGCCTCGCAGTGGGCGTGGCTTCGGTTTTGGGCGTTCCCTGTCTCAGTGCGGACCGCTGTCTCAGGGAGGAACAAGGAGGGCTGTGTCAGCGCGTGGTGTGAGCGCTTCCAACAGGTGAGCTCCCCGGTTTAAAAAGACAAAGATTAGCACAGTTACAAGTTTTTAAAAGACAAAATTGGTGAAACACGGTCCTCCGGCTTCCGCCTCAGAGGATACACACAAATGATGTCAGACGCTTTTGTTCTCAGCGTATTTGTAGTGCTCGGGTGGGCATGGCCTCGCAGTGGGCGTGGCTTCGGTTTTGGGCGTTCCCTGTCTCAGCGCGGACCGCTGTCTCAGGGAGGAACAAGGAGGGCATATACAGTTTCCAATCATTATAGTTTTTTTTAAACATCAATTACATTAGTTTTGATATCAAAACAATTTCATCATCATTAAAATTCATTGAGGTGGGAGGAAAGAGGTTTAAAAAAAGGATAAAAAATGTAAGTTAAATGTACAAGTTTAAAACAGTAAAATCCTGTCTAATGTACACATTGCACAATCACTCCCTCACAGAAAGCTACAGCTCCACGGCTTGACCTTATTACAAGTAATAGGACTCTAAATTTGCTTAGTCAGGTTCGTACGCATTAAACACATAGAAAACAGGGACTTTGCTACAGCAGCCACAATAACTGGGTCGGTGTCTGTTTTCAGGATCCTGAAAAAAACAAGATAATTCCTGATGCCATATTAGTGCACAATTGGATAATCCACTTCTTCCGGATATTCTTGTATGCCGGACAGAAGAGAATAACATGGACAGGAGTTTCCTCCTCCTTTCGACATCCTGGGCAAGGACGAACAGGACTTCCCGTCCACCTATCAGTGATTGTGTATAGAGGCAAGGTTCCATATCTGAACTGCAGATAGATCTTCTTCGCTAACGTAGGTTGTATAACATCAATTTCCTGTTCAAAATCATATTGTGATTTAAAGTCCAAGAAACCATACGTTAAACTTGAAGTATTCGCTGAGCGAAATACTTTCATTAGATTATGATCTTTATCGTGTGTGCCAATATTTTCTTTGAAGTGGCTGGACAAGAAACTTCTGGATAAAACCAAAGGTTCTCCAAGCCAATCAAGATAAGAGAGTGCCTTACAAATGATAGCCAAGGGATCCTACCTGCCCCTAGGGATGCCATTACCACCTTCAGTTCTTCCTCACCAGCTAAGGCGTACTCCACAGCCTCCGCCAGTAGAGCAGGGGGCGAGAAGCGATGGCATCTGCAATTGGGCGAATATTTAGGTCCAACCTTAGTGGCACTAACGGTGTGTTTCTTGGCAAGGTCATAATTTGCCTAATAAAGTTATTTTCGGTCATTGCTAGATTGTTTGGTGATGTATGGCCCCATAGTTCTGCCCCGTATAGGGACGACGACCTAGCTTGGACTTTATATATTTCAAGCGGTGGGCTTACTGTTTTTAGAACACAATTTTTTTGAACTTTTAAAATCCCCCCCCACGGCCTGGGTTAATTTTAAGTTGGCCTTAGCCTTTTGGGGACCCCAACCCATTTTATCGTTCAGAGAAAAACCCAAATAATCAAAAATGGGTACCCTTTCCAGGGGTCTGCCCTCCATCATCAGGTGGGGGCAGTTGATAGTGCTGGCGTTGAAGACCATGTACTTGGTCTTATTGATGTTAACCACAAGGTTCTTTTTTTTACAAAAAATTGGTAAACTGGTTCAATACCCGCTGCATGCCCATTGCTGACTTAGAGAGAAGCAGGGTGTCATCCGCAAACATAAGTGCGGGAAATCTTTGAGAGGCCAGTTTTGGGGTGTCTATATCCTTAATAGCAAGGAGGTCTTCTATCAGCCCGTTAAGGAAGAGGGAAAAGAGGGTCGCGGCGAGCACGCAGCCCTGCCTAACCCCCTTCTCAACCGGAAATGGGCCCGTTAGTTGGCCATACTTGCCAAATTGTACTTTTGTGAATGTCCCTTTGTGGAGTCGTTTAAATTGGTGGCATAGAAATGATGGAACCCCCATGGCCAATATTATGTTCCATAGCTGGTTACGGTCCACCATGTCAAATGCTGACTTCAAATCTACGAAAGTTAGGTATAGGCTACCCCGTTCGAGAACAACATGCTTCCAGTGAAGTACCTGGAGCCTAAATAGTTGATCAATTGATGAGGTTCTGGCCCTAAAGCCCACTTGTAGCGGAGTCAAAATATTATTGTCATTAATCCAGTCCTGTAAACATTGTAAAAGGAGCCTTGCATTGATTTTCTGTGTCACATCAATAAGGCTGATAGGCCTATAGTTGGCTGGTTCCAGCGGCGAGCCCTTTTTGTAGATGGGGATAATCTCCGACCCCATCCACGTACATGGAACTTATAAACCCTGGAGAATGGCATTGTATAAAGATAAAAGGTAGGGTACCCACACGGTCTGTTCATCTCTGAAGAGATCACCTGGAATTCTATCTAAACCAGGTGCTTTATTCAGTTGCAACTTGGTTAGAGCCAATTTGGACCTCTGCTATTGTGCAGAGTGGTATGCACCACGTGGGGTCTGGTACCAAGAGGCTTACTGGGACTTCACTTCGCTAAGTTAGGGAATTAGTATAGAGTTCTTTAAAATATAAGGACCATACTTCCTCGGGGATGTTTATATCAAAGGTAGTCTTACCCTCTGGTTTCCCTGTATGAACTCAATTCCAGAAGGTCCTTGAATATTTCACGAGTGCAGACCGATTGGCCTGCCATCGTTCTAGGTCCCACTCCAATTTTGCGTTAAAAATTATTTTTTTGTAGGCAAGTCTGGCTTCAGTAACACAGACCCTGTTGCCTTGTTTAAGGGCCGTAAGCAGTGTACACTTTGCATCCCTGCAGCCCCTACTAAACCAGGGATTTCTATCACCCAAAAGTTTGGGCTTAGTGGGCCTTGATTTATAAAAGAAATCCGCCAGTGTTACGACTAATTCCTTATGGATTCCACCCAAATCCACTCCCACACCTTTGCCTGGGAATTTTTGTACGATACTACTTGCCTTTTCAAGCAATGGGATTATGCTATTATATATGTTTGCCATATTTTCACTAGACTGTTTGATAGTAGCCCAACGAATACGCGTCCCTCCTTCTACTATACTAATACTTGGGGTGATTTCCGGGCCTTAATCCTCGTCGTACAAACAAAAGTCCATCTAATGCTCAGAGGATTGTGGTCACTTTCCAAGCGCTCGATGACACTAAAGTCAAGAACTTTCTGCCACAGTTCCATACTGACTAAGAAATAGTCTATTACAGATGTGTGGCCCATTCCTCTGTAGATTGGTTGCCCTGGGTTGTCCCCCTGAAAGCGCTCATTACAAGCTCTTACAGAAAACAAATAAGTGAGGGAGATCAACTGTAAAACAAGTGGGGACCATCCGTTTACTGGGTATATATTTGGGGGTGGGACTGACCAGATTTCATAACATAACAAAATTCATGAATTGTATTGATTACTGTGTGTATGCGAGTGTATGCCCGTGTCCCATGATGTATGTTGGTAGCACAATCTTTCCCATGAAAAAGCGCAATCTGGAACACATGAGAGCGATAAAGAATGTTGATCTGAATTACTCGACAGCATGACATTTGCTTAGATACCACAACAAAGATGTTAACTGATTCTCTTTCTTTGGCATTGACAGGATTCCGGCGAACCCCAGAGGGGGAGACCGCGACAAGCAACTCAGAGTTTTGGAATCCCAGTACATCATCAAGGTAGAGACTAAGGGCACGATTCACAGAACTAACTTAAGACAAAATCCTAAACTTACTACCATTTTCGTATTCACAGAAGGCACTTACTCATTTTGGAATTTACAGAAGGCACTTACTCATTTCGGTATTCACAGAAGTTAGGACTCCTAACTTTAGGACTCCTAAATGCCTTCTGTGAATACCGAAAGTCTTAAAATTAGGATTTTTCTCAATTTAGTAGTAGTAAAGTTAGGACTCCTAACTTTAGGACTCCTAAATGCCTTCTGTGAATACGGAAAGTCTTAAAATTAAGATTTTACTCAGTTTAGTAGTAGTAAAGTTGAGAAAAATCCTAATTGTAAGACTTTCGGTATTCACAGAAGGCATTTAGGAATCCGAAAGTTAGGAGTCCTAACTTTACTACTACTAAATTGAGAAAAATCCTAATTTTAAGACTTTGGGTATTCACAGAAGGCATTTAGGAGTTCTAAAGTTAGGAGTCCTAACTTTACTATTACTAAACTGAGAAAAATCCTAATTTTAAGACTTTCGGTATTCACAGAAGGCATTTAGGAGTCCGAAAGTTATGAGTCCTAACTTTACTACTACTAAATATAGAAAAATCCTAATTTTAAGACTTTCGGTATTCACAGAAGGCATTTAGGAGTCCTAAAGTTAGGACTCCTAACTTCTGTGAATACTGAAATGAGTAAGTGCCTTCTGTGAATACCAAAATGAGTAAGTGCCTTCTGAGAATACCAAAATGGTAGTAAGTTTAGGATTTTGTCATAAGTTAGTTCTGTGAATCTGGCCCTAAGAACCCTTTTGGTTTGAACGAGGATGAGGAACTTCATGTCCATATTGGATGAGTACCCAACCTTTTCTTTTCGTGCTGCTCTCGCTGTGATACTGATTTTCTCTGCTTCTGCTGTGCCTTCTGGGCAGGGCGACCCCCACCCAGACGCAGTACTACCAGTTTGAAAATTTCATATGGGGCATAGTCCACCTGAGCATAGTGTGATGTAACACTATGCATTCCACTTTGAACCTTGACATGAATCTGAACCTTGTTTCATACAAATATAATGACTTATTTCAGGACTGATTTGCCCCACTGTAAACCCCTGGCTCTCCTTTGTTGTTTAGTTTCATTTTGAGTTTTGTTTAAACCACACACACAAACACCACTGGTCACTCCTTTTTGTAAGTGAGGTTCCCATGTAGATAACCCCCTCACTGTCCTAAGTTTAGACTTTCTTATATTCTCATGGTTTTAAGACACTGGTAGGGTAATTGGCTGGTAGGAGCCAGGACGGCAATCCCTGGGTCGTGCCCGAGATCACAATCTTTTCATAAGGACCATGTGCAGCGCTTTCCTTAGATACACACCCATGGCCACTTGGTCTGGAATCAGTATGATTATTACGAGTGTTTGGACAAAAAATGTGAATATTAACATTTTTGTCCTGGGGTGCCAATTAGGCTGAGACCACTAGGTTTTTTAAACACAAGCAATGATAACGCAGCAATGTAATTCTAACCAAACTTTGAGATGCAGGGAGCATGTTTACTGTTTTACAGTTGTATCCCTTTATCCATTATGAAATACATTATTAATTGTATTTACATATTTACTTTGCTATGAATGCATTGTTTCATTTCTATGGTATAATGAAAGACATTTTTACCATTTAACGCTGTAAATATTTACAAAAACATGCATTGCCTAAAGTCTGTCTTCCAGCTTTATCAGGAAGCTGCTGGTCCATTTTCTATGTTCATGACATGCACTTTTTCATGGTGGTTTGCTTTCTAAACTCTATGGCTTGCGAGGAAGAGAGTCTGCTCGAAACGCGTCGCCACTAATACACCTTTATGCAAAGCAAACTATGGTGTGCGAGTTTTCTTTCCTGCTACAGACCCTCTCTATATATATATATATGTTTATGTTTATGCTTTAATGATTATTTGCAAGAATAAATAATTGAAAATTTCTCCTTGCCGTGAGTAGGTTTCTGATCCCTGGTTTAGTGCCGCCATTTAACCTCCTTAGATGACAAGTGGAATAAAATACAGCTCTAGGAATAACATTACATCATAACAGAGGAAAGCAATTGAGGCACGAGCAACCCATTATACCAGCACTGTATCTCTTACCAGAGATACTTAAATCCACTACGAGCTCTCCAGGAGACCGATAGCATAGTCTATCGGCAGCCTGTTAGAAAACACCACAAAGTACATAGATCATTTTCTCATGCTCTTTGTGAGAGCTTTACCTTCACATATTGGTGACACTAAAGATTTTCTTAGGCAATGACTGGGAACCTAATTTCTTCCTGAAGACTCCAGATGTCAAAACACTTTATACGAGCATCAGACTCCATGATGTTATAAAAGCATGTGAACACTTTCTCAGAACCAGGCCACTCAGTCTATTTTCACATACTCAGATGCTCTTAGACAGGATGATATTCTGCTTGACCAACAACATCTTCATTTTAGACAAACCACTATACAAACAAGTGCAGGAGATTGTGATGGGAACCTGCTTCACTCCCAGCTGCGAACCTTCTCATGGGCTTTTGGGAGGAGCAGATGTCCACTGCATTCGAATACAAGGATGACAGGGTCATACTTTGGTTGAGATGTATTGATGATCTCTTTTTGCTATGGCAGGGCAGTGAGCAGGATGCCAACACATTAGTGTACTGTCTCAATTGTGATAATCTCAATCTTGAGTTTAGTGCAAGCCACAACCAGGAACACATCATCTAGCTTGATGTTGAGGTGGTAATAGTTAACAACAAAGTTACCTCCAAACTGTATAGAAAAACTATTGTGGGGGAACAACCTACTTCACACTCTCAGTGGTCATCTGAGCTAGCTCAAGTGGAGTATTTCATTTGTGGAATTAATAAAAATTGAAAAGAAATTGCTGTGATGACAACAATTTTCAAGCAGAACAGGTGAATATGATTGAGCATTTTATACAATGCAGAAATCCTAGATGGTTACAGGATAAGGCCATTCAAAAGAATTGAAACACACACCAGGAATGAGATCTTGTTAGGTCCAAGTAGAGAGACAGATGTGGGCAAGACAATAAAGGAGGAGAATGACACTAGACTCATCACAACATTCAATGCCAAATCTGGCATTATACGGGAGATTCTGACCAATAATTGGGATCCTACAGTGCGATCCAGTGATAGGAGTAGTGATTGGCCAAAAGCCCAAAATAACCTACCGCAGAATGAGATTGCTTAGAGACATGCTAGCAAAAATAGATATCCATATAATAGACAACACACGTGATGTCCTGGGCAACACTCAGAGAGGTTTTTAAGAAAGTGCAAAGCATATGTGCACTCAAGTGACTATAAGGAGACTGTGATTCCAGTGATCAACAAAGTGAAACCTATCACACAGTTCATTACTTGCAACACAACTTTTGTTGTCTACATTCTAGTATGCCCCGGTGGGTTAAGGAATGTGGGTCAGCACTGTACATCTAGTACACAAAGGAATTTTAGAACAAACAAGAACAATCGTAAACCAGGATGAGCACTATCCAGTAGCAAGAGACTTTGAAACATATCAATATAGAGATAGAAAACGGCTAAAATCAGTGGGATTGAACATATCAGGGTAGACTCCCGAGGGGGAAATGGATTGCTACACTGAGAAAACATGAATCTACACTTGTTATTGAGCTTACTGCAAATGCCCCTCATGGTCTTAATTCAGATCAGGAGCTATTTGTCTATTTAAATTAAAACTACATAGTTTGTGGAAGGTGTAAAACTGAAAAGATTTTTGGAAGGGGTAACCCATACAGTACAATGTTGGTTCTTATGTAACTTGTGTTTCTTTACAGGGATTTCCTAGTGTTCCCTCTAAAATGTGGGCTACTTGCTTTTATGATTTTATTCTTACAGGGAGGAGAGGAAGGGACTCTCACCTGGCATGCTGGGTTTGAGAGGAAGCTCCAGCTGGGACACCGTACCTTTTTCTTCCGAAGCACTGGAACACACTAGGTGATATAAAGTAGTATTTTCACTGTATTCATTTTATATGGACGAGTAGAATTATCATGTGATAACAAATGCTATATAGCTAGCCATCATTTGGACAGCCAATGGAGATGTTACCTTATCAATACCATGTATTTATACCCAATTTCAATCATAGAGTGTGTGACTGGGGAGACAGATTCGACTGGTTTATTTTGCTTAGTTTATTCTGGTACCCTGCCTTAGAATAATACTGTTTATACCCCTGTGCCCACTTCTCAATTCTCATAACAGATTTTGTAGACCTAACTGGTTTATTTTGTATTGGTAATTCCTTTGCCCACGTAGCAGAAGCCCACTGGGTCTTAGTCCCGTTTGTGACCACGGTTTACCATCTTTGACACTCCCATGGGTATTCCAGGTTAACACTAATCTACCCCCTCTCCAATACATATATTAGACTGAGTCCCAGGACCTCTTGCTCTCCCAATTCATCCACATGCTATCCTCGAGCAGACACAGTACCCTTTGCTGTATCAGACATTGCAATGAAATCTTTGCTCCAACTCCATATATTTTACAGACAATATATACTGGAGGGATAATGCAGACACATTGGATCAATTGTCCCTTGGACATGACTTAGACCTGGCTATTATATGGCTTGTCTTACTACAATTTGGTGCACTGTTTCAATCTGTTTTGAAATATTTTCATTTGAATTTATTGTAGATCCTTTTATGTGTTTACATATTATATATGCAATAGTACGAATTACTGGATTGTTTTAAAAGTACTTCTATTTGAAACGCAGTGGTTGAATTGTGCATGTACTATATAGAATATTTCTTTTTTTCCCTTCTTTTTCCTTTGTGGGATTTTAATAAGGTCAAAATGGTGCATTAGATCTAGGAAATTGTTAGCTAATGTCTTTTTCAAATAGCTCTTTATGTTTTGTGGCACTTTATGCCAATATCGACTAGATTCATGTTCTGTCTCTGTTTCAGTTCATATTTTTTACTTCAATTTCATCTCTTCCTTGATGTATCGAGTGCCACTTTAGACTATGTTTATTTAGGTAAGAGTATCATGGTGATATCTATACATGGCTTGTTAATGTCTCCTATGGTAGATACTGTACCACTCGTTATATATTATTGTCAGACTTGCATTAAACTCATGCCGAAGTTGGTCTGAAGTAACCGCAGTCAGTGGTGCTCAAACATATGGACTGTGTTATGATGCTATATTAGATATGTGCTTTGATCTTGATTTTGGTGGGTCCACCAATTCTTCCTTTTGTCTTTGACTCCACTTACATTGATTTACACATTTGATGAGCTTTTGGGTCACATCATAAAAATTGATCTTTCTGTTTCCTTCCTTTTTCTCTCTCCCTTCGTCTCCTCATGTTTGTAAACAAAATTGGTTTGGCTGGCAACTTGGGCATATTGGCATGTGAGTTTGATCATAATGGATGGCCTTTCTGCTCCCTTCCTCTTTCTCGTTTCTTCCTTCTTTCCATGCAGGTCACAGACCTGTGTAGACAATGCTCTGAAAGAATTTGAGACTATGTTGAATAATACTTTCTTCTTGTAGTTAGTGTAAATCTTCAGACTATTCTTAGTTTCTGTTCATGTGTTTATGTTGTCCTTTCCTTCCTCTTGTGTATCTCTAAAAGAAGGGGAACAAGAAGTTTGCAAAACGTGTTGGCAACTACACAGCTTTGGCAATTATAGTTTGGCAACTGCGGAGCTTTGGAAACTATAACTGTTTTATTTATGTTAAATCATGTTATCAAATGTGTATTTGTATTGAGCTACTTTTTTGTTCTTTTGAGTAATTGTAATGTGACATTGAGCTATTATTGTGTTCTTGGACTGATTGTAATGTGACAATACCTCTTAAAAATGAATATATAAAAGCAGATGCAATATCTATTTATGGTCTCAAAAAAACAAAGGTTACAGGGATGTTATAGTTCGGAAATAGAATGTAAAAACCTTAGAAGTTGCTGAATAGGTTGATGAGTGGGTGTGTCTGTGGCTGTATGGGTCTGTGACTGGGTGTGTGAGTGGTTTTGTGGATTTGAGTGGCTGTATGGGTCTGTGAGTGAATGTGTGAGTGGCTGTATGGGTCTGTGAGTGGATGCATGAGAGTTTGATTGGGTCTGTGAGTTGGTATGTGAGTGTCTGAGTATGAGTGAGTGTCTGAGTGGTTCTGTGAGAGGGTGAGAATGTGTCTGAGTGGGTTTCTGAGTGCCTCCATGAGTGTTTGGGTCAGTCTGTGAGTGGGTGCATGTGTGTCTGAATGAGTCTGTGAGTGGGTGTTTGAGAACTGAGTGGGTCTGATAGTGGGTGCATGAGTTTCTGAGTCGGTCTGTGAGTGGGTATGTGAGTCTCCAAGTGGGTCTGTGAGTTGATGCATGAGTCTCAGAGTAGGTCTGTGAGTGGGTGTGAGAGAGTATGAGTAGTTCTGTAAGTAGGTGCAAGAGTGGGTCTGAGTGGGTGCATACGTGTCTGAATGGGTCTGTGAGTGGCTGTGCGAGTGTCTGAGTGTCTGTTAGAGGGTGCATGAGTGCCTGAGTGGGTTTGTGAGTGGGCATGAGAGTGTCTGAGTGGGTCTGTGTGAAGGGTGCATGAGCATCTGAGTGGGTCTATGAGTGCATGTGAAATTGCCTGAGTAGGTCTGTGAGTGGGTGTGTGAGTGGGTGTGTGAGTGTCTGAATGGGTCTGTGAGTAGGTGTATCAGTATCTGAGTGTTTCTGCCTGTGGGTATGGGAGGGCCTGAGTTTGTGAGTGGGTGTCTAAGTGTTTGTGTGGCTATGTCAGTAGCTGTGAGAGTGGCTGGACCACACCGGACCAGCATCTGCCCCTTTAGCCAACAAGAGTCCACAGTTTTGCACAAAATAACTATTCAAGTGGAGCACATTATTCCAGTTAATTCGTAACTATTACCTCCTTGGGAATTGTCTAGCACATATTCTACACTACATCTGTGTAATGGACCATGCGTAAATGTTTCCAGTGACCTTGTGTACATTTCGGCAATGTGATTGTTGCTTCTGTATCTATCTCCTATAGAGAGGGCAACAAGATTACAAAGAGGTAAATCAACACCAAACAAGGGTGCTTCTTCTTACCTATATGAAGTAAATTCTTCTTTTTTGGTGGAGATGTCCTCATATTTCTCAACATGAAGACACTTCACCAAAATCGTCGGGAAATGCGCTGACGGGTCTTTTGGTAAGCTGTCCATCATCCTGGCAAACGTTAGGAATACCTTTACATACTACTAAGGTGGGCGGTGAAGCCTGCCAAATTATTAGAAGGGTAGGGAGCTGAGCAGCCACTCTCCCCTGGACAATTCCAGCCCCAGAGACCCCCTCCCCGAGGGCCTGCCCACAATACAGTGGGGAAGGGGGCCACCCAGTATCCCTCCCTGTGATGATTTTTACCCCTGGGACCCCATCCCCTGGGGTCCAGCCACAAGTCAATGGGGGAAGAGGGCCCCCAGCAGCCCTCCTCCCTGTGCCAATTTTATTCTTGGGGACCCCATCCATCTGTGGCCTGCCCTTGACATGCTAGGTGTCCTAAAGCCTACCCAGTGCACCCAGTTAGCAGCATTGGGGAACATGAGGATCCTGAAAGCCCCTACGGTCCCTACCGGCTCCCTGACTTCAGCTGGAGCCAACATTGCTCTCACACAGAGGGAGCTGCAAAACATGCAGCTCCCTGTGTGTGAGAGGAATTGTTTCATCTGTTTCCCTGTCCGATTGATAGCGGGCAAGGAAACGCATAAAGACTTTGCTCCCAGCAAGTGGGAGCAGTTTGACAGATCCCGATTGCTGGGAGCGGAGTTCGTGTTTGCTCTGACTTGGTGGGAGCTGTCAAAGCATCTCGAGCAGCCCGGGACACAGCAGGAGCCAGCCATGAGGGGTGGTGGTCCCATGGCCATCAATGGCTCCATGTTTGGGACAGCACAGACACCCTCCTTCTGTATTCACAGGCCGGTGGAGGTGGTGGTTCCTGCAGCCGTATATGGCCTTATAGATGCGGGAGGGCGCCACATGTAAAATGCTCTCACTTACTTGAAGCAGAGCAGAATTGCTTTTGGACAGAGGGGGTTGCATGTTTACAGCTACCTCTGTCCAAAAGCAATGATAGCTCCCGTAGAAGGTGGGTATCCTGCAGGGACAGCAGGACCTTGATGCTCCCCCTGCTGTCCCCAACAGATAAGAGTGTGTGCCCTGGATGGGACCAGGGCATTCACAGTAGTGGCCTAGCCCCAGGGGTAGGGTCCTGGGGCCGAAATCAGCTTGGGAGGAGGGCACTCAGCCCCTCTCTCTTTGAATTATCAACACGAGTCATCCAGCACCATATTAATTGTTTTTCAAATTTGTATACATGTATGGAAATATATACATGCACTACATTAACCTCAGGTATTGTTTGTAATATGTATATATGTTCACTGAAAAAACAAAGGTTACAGGGATGTTATAGTTATTCATACAAAACCAGTGAGATTTGGCAGTTATACTTACCTAACCCTTGCCTCCAGAGGATCGTTGAGGGCCAACAAACCTTCCTGTTACCTCCAGTTAATCAGACAGAGGATTGAAGTGAGGTGTTTGGAGGCCACCCCCCCTTTCTACACCACATCGCAAGCACGCATTCTGGTGCAGTGCTGGTTAGGGGATTATGTTCACTTGGCTCCAGAGGGTCCTTGGGGGCCAACAAGCCCTCCTGTTACCTCCAGCGAGTCCCACACAGCAGGATTGCTGAGAGTTGTTCGGAGGCCCCATTCCCTTTCTCCACCACTCTGCATACGTACCTCCTGGCGCAGTGCTGGCTGGGTGGTGAAATGCCCTTGGATGCTGAGGGTCTTTGGGGGCCACCAAGCCCTCCTATTACCTCCAGTAAGTCCTGATGTGCGCGATTGCTGAGGGACTTTAGAGATCACACACCCTTTTTCCACCTCTCTGGAAACGCGCCTCCTGAAGTACTGCTGGTAGGGGGATGAAGCCCACTTGACCCCAAAGGGTCCTTGGGGGCCAAGTAACCCTCCTGTTACCTTAATAAGTTCTACAGAGCATAATTGCTGAGAGTACTTTGGAGAGGTTGCCCCCTTTCTCTACCACTCTGCAAATGTGCCATCCTGGATGATGTTCTCTTGGATGCTTATGGTTCTTGGGGGCCCAGAATCCCCCCTGTTACCTCTAGTAAATCCGACACAGTAGGATTCACTCACTCATACAACCATTGAGACACCCACTCCCCCACACATTTACTACAGATCTACTTAACCGCCCATAGAGCCACTCACATCGCCACTTACCCACCCATACAGCCACTGACACACCGACTCCCTCACCAGTACAGCCACTCATACAGCATCTCACTCACCCAGATACTCATGCACCCACTTATACACCCACACAGCCACTCACACACCCATACGCACAAGGATAAATACAGTCACACAGCCACTCACATAATACGTATTAGAAGTAGTATCACTCATTAGTAGTGCACCTAGTATATTACTTTTCCTTTTGTCGTACCTTAGTATATATGTTTAACAATAAACTCTTACAAAATACTTACACTGACTGGATGATGTGATCATGAGGTGGGTGATTTTTTTATGTAAATAATGCATCCTGTGACTGCACACTGTCATTTACAACAACACATCTTCAATTGAAATGAGTACTAAATTTGTACATTTGCACAGACATACTGTTTTATTGATGTTTTATTGCTAAAACTATACTGAATACAAATGGTTATGTATGAAAATCGTGTTTCAGTGAGTATTTATAATTTGTGCATCAAAAAGTAAAGTATGTTGATTTTTTTAACCTAATAAAACTCTTAATTTCCATCGCACTTAAGAATTAAAAAAAATGTGCTTCCTTTTTGCTTTCCTAACAGATGAATGTGTACAGTTAATTTACAATTATTCACATTTGCATGCTCCAAAAAAACTATATCCTACGACCTTTCTTTTCATATTCCCTGTGCCCTAGCGAGATTGTCCTACAATTCACTTTAATTTTCTTTCTCTGACTGCAAAGTGAGAGCAGTTTGGAAACAGCAATTCCCAAGTTAAAAACACAAGCACAAATTTGTCGAAAGACATAGTATGACATTTGATCTCTTTTTTTTGAAGCACAGCAAATGTGACCAGATAAATACTTCTTTATTTATTGCTTTGCCTTTCGGGCCTTACCAAAATTTGTCTTGGGACCGACCAATGGGTTGCAACCTTTAGTTTAGGACACGGTCCTCCAAAGAATTGCCTTCTGTTGAAAATGCAATACTTTTACAGAAGACTCTGGAAGTCCATGTGACATAGAGTTCTAATCCTTTTCAGAAAATTATAAAGCAGTTATGTGATTGGGGTTATGCTGGTGATGGTTACTCACTCCTCATTTAATAATAGAAATTCAGACAGCATTTCAACATGCCACCAAATAATTTCTTTGATTAAAAAAACTGAATTTTCGGAGTAAGTTAAGGCACTCTATGTTAATGAGTCATTTGGCTTTACCTAACTTTCAGGTAGATTCATCAAATACCCGTTTTGCGAGTCTTTAATAGCGATTCATAAGGAATCGCTATTACAGACTCGCAAAACGGGATTCATGTAGGAATCGCAAAATAAATTGCGATTCCTACACATTCCTTATTTGCGATTAGCAAATTGCTAATCGCAAATAAGGAATAACTCCCCATTCATTCCTATGGGCCTAAAGGCCCATAGGAATGAATGGGGAGTATTCCTTATTTGCGATTAGCAATTAGCTAATCGCAAATAAGATAGCGATTTCAAGGGTCCCAGGGGTGTCCAAAGGACACCCTGTAGCACCCCTGAAATGCAATTTTACACAGGTGTTGCGCACACACATGTCCAAAGGACGTGTGTGTGTAACATGCAACAGAGAAAAATGCACTAAAGTGCTTTTTTCTACTTTTTCGCTATTTACCACGAAGTCAGACTTCGTGGTAAATAGCGACCAAATATTGCGAATTCGCAATTTAAAATTGGTTCATGAATTGCATTTAAGGAATCTCTAATAGAGATTCCTTAAATCCAATTCCTCACAAATATGCAATATCGCAAATAGCGATTTTTGCATTTGGGATGATGAATCCCAAATGCAAAAATCGCACTCGCAAAGGGCAAGATTCTCAGAATCTAGCCATTTGCGAGCGCTATTTAGCTTCATGAATCGGGCTGTTTACGCTTAAACAATGGGCAGCTGCTTTGAGATTTCTGAGAGGACTGGTAAATCCAGATGTAAAACAGTGTTTTGTAATTTGGGTTACACTTTATGAAGAACACTTACTCACTGTACAAATTTCTTTTTAGATTAAACAGATTAAACATCTCTAGAAAATTTAAGAGCATTCAAAGGAAGGATATAAAAAAATATGACTGTTGATTCAGGAAAACTCTTAAGGCAATTACCCACATAAGAGTGTGATCTACATTAATATTGCTTACTAATGTCTTTTCTTTGTATCCAGCATCAGAGCACTGTACACTTTGCATAAATTACCTGGAGGTGTCTTGGCACTAGCTCTGTAAATTGGGCTCAGATTGATTATTACCTGGAAAACAGCCAGGATTTGAATTCCTTCTTACAAGTCAACAAATTAGGTATGTTTCTGAGATGAAACAGTAGTTGGTTTAATTCTTTTGCAGTATTTGTCATGAAACTTTTTCCACCCCAATTGGTCCATTTGAACCTGGGGACCACAAGTTTCATGGCTACAGGGGAGCATAGGTTTCTGCCAGGGTCATATCATTTTAAACACTGTTTTAGGTGCCAAGGAGCAACACCATGAAGAGCATTGTAGGCAAGACATTGACATTCACTGTTGTATTACATTTTTCCATTAACATATTTTCCCCATATTTCCAATATTATTCTCACCTTTCTACATTTGGCTTGTGATTTTTATACATTTTAGGTACCTTTCCAAACCAATTGTAATACATATTTCTGGATCTTTCACATGACATTTAAATGTTCATGACAAATGGAGGACATGCACTGTAAATTGTGAATAGATGACCATTCACTTGTATTGTGCATGTTGTACATTACCTAATTTAGACCCCACTAACAAGCACATTGTACCTACTTAAAACCTCACTTGTAAGTCAACTACTTGTAAATTAGTGCTGTGTGAATTATTACATTTTCAGTCTGATATGTGAGTTGAAAATACTATTGTTTTCCTTTTGTGTGCATTATGGGCCTATATCATGTTTAAGAAAATTCTTGAGCATCCTAGATTGTGGGATAACACAGAGCTTTTGGAGCTCTTTCAACAGCATCATTAAAAAATATACTGTTCTAAGATGAGGAGTCAAATAGTTGAAAACAAATAATGTCTCATATCTTCGCCTTTTCAAGATAGATATCACCTGGGCGGAGTTTGCGGAGTTGCGCTACGCTGAACTCCGTGAAGTGGCTAAAAAACTCTGCAGCGCTACGCGGAGCTCCGCAAGCGGCGGAGTTCCATAGAAAAATGCCGTTCCATAGAAAAATGCTGTTCGCGGTGATTGCACAGTGCGGATGCTTGTCTGAACTGTGCAATCATCGCGGACAGCACCTTGCACAGCGCAAGTGGTCCCTTATTTCCCTTTTCTGCCGCTCGAGTAGATTTTTACTCGAGCTGCAGCTATCTCAACGCGAACAAGCAGTTTCTCATCACGTGCGGTCACGAGCATACTCGACCACTCGCAATTACAAACCTGATCACTCCGCGTTGAGAAATAATGTCGGGATGTTTTTTCCATGCTCGAGCTCGCCAACTTGATGTTGCTGATCGCGAATGAGGAAAAATCTCACCGGGAGGTTGATTTTCCTCTTTAGCGGCCGCCAACTTGACGTTGACGATTGTAAGGGAGGAATAAAAACTGCTCAGCGGAGTGAAGTTTTCCAGAACTCCGCGAGCTCTGATTAACGCGGAGTGCGGGAAACTCCGCAAACTCTGCGAGCGGAGTGTAGTTCACCACCCAGGCTTATTCATAGGTTATTTTCCATCAATAGAAGTAACAAAACAATGTGGTCAAAATCTGAGGATAAAACCTCATACTATATCACATATTTCAGATTCTTGACTCCACAGAGATCAATTTTAAATGTATTACACCAATAATGTCATTTTTAAAACTAATACCCAGAGACCAAAAACAAAATCTGTATATTCTGCATTTAAGACCTTGGCATTCAAATAATATAAGCTGTTGAGGTTTAGTTCCAAGACAAGATGTAAGACCTGCCTTGGATCTTAAATATCGAACTTTTAAATCTCACAAACGAGTCATAGAATCAAAATATGGATCCTAGTTTCATCATCTAGTTAACAAAGACAACATTTTTCTATATGACTACCAGAGTCATGCAAGGAGGCAGTGACAACAAGAAAATCAGTTTTGAAGGAAAAATATTTTTTAAAAGGTTATCCCTTATAAGTGGCGGAAGGCCAGAGTTAAGATACGTATTAGGCGCTAGACAGCAGTAATACTGTGACAAAAGTGGACCAAATATTCTGTTAGCTAATAGGCATCCGCTTTCAACAGAAAACCTCTTTCCATTTATCATCAATTGTATTATTGCTTAAAAAACCCCACTTAATTCCACATCTAATATTTCAATTTGCAATCATACTTTGCCAACAGTATCATTTGCATTTCCAGCATTGTTTCTTTAATATGTTCCTTTTAGAATGTGTTCTGTAAGCTGCTAAAGTACCTTCTGAAAAAACATTTTTTTTAAAATAATTATTACTAGAAAGAATGAAACATGCTTGCTAACCATATTACAAAAATGTGGGGGAAAGTGCACAATAACAGAGAGAACATGAAAGGACAAAAGTATAGGGAACGACCACTATCCCTCAAAGAAATGACAAAAGTGTTGGCTGGTGAAGGTATTTGCAGTGGGTGCAATGAGATTTAAATTATTTTAAACACAAATTGCCTTGTACTCAAAACAACAGGAAAATAATTGATAAAAGCAATTATCGTCCACAATTTGACACAAAGAATTGAAGTAATGTCTTCCCAAAAGAGAGAACACTGGTCGTTTATTTTATTGTAGAAAACGATTCCTTTTATTCTTTTTAATCTTAGAAAATGTCTTTAAAAACACAGCACACACTGGACAAGACTGCCTATGCGTTTCATTCCTCAGGGTTCTTTTTTGACGCTGCAGAAAGACAACCTATACATTTGTTGTACCATCACTTCGACTGCTTATAACAAGAACCATATTTCAAGGGACATACAATATATATTTCTTACTTGTCAATCCCGAAGAAGTCCCATGAGTGACACACAATAACCTCCCAGAGCGGAAAAAAAATATATAGACTCTCCTAAATCCACCTGAAGAAATAGATATGACGGAAGACAAAGGATATCTACTGAAAAGACAGACACAAATGAACAAATACACAAATACACAAAAGCAGAAGACAAGGTGGCAAATAACAACACAACATTGATTGGCCACTGAGAAGAGACAATAATCGGAACCGATGTGACATTGCAGTAAATCCAAGAAACCCGACAATCCTTGGAAAATCAAATACAGGAAGTGGCTCACATTGTGGCCAGTGTTCACTAAGGCCCCCAAAATGTGGTGGAATGGGTCCAGGTAGTAGATGAAAGAATATCAAACCTGGAAATTATAGTGAAAGAGCACACAAATATGGTGCCAGAGATGATGGCTACCACCAACATGCTTAAAGAGAGAATAGAAGATGCACAGAGTATAGCAAGAAGAAGCAATCTGAGGATGGTGGACCTGACAGAAGGAGTGGGGAGCATGCAACTAGAAGAAGAAACTGTCTCAAGACATTAGTACCAACAGTGGAACTGTGATAGTGCTTCATAGTAGAGCGAGCCCACAGAGTCCTATATCAGTTGCAGGAGCTAGGAGCCCCTCCTAGGCTGATTATATCCAAGATGCTCAATTACAGAATGTGATATAGTTGTAAAACTTGCTACAAAAAATAAAAGGGACTCATACATCTACCAATATAATACTTTTCCATGATAACACCAAGAAAGTGCTGAATTACCTAGAGATTTTTGATGAAGTGAAAAAAAATTACATGCTTGTGCCCTAAGGTAACAATAACTCGCTGCGCCGCTATGCACAGTTTTCTCATTAATAATTTGACAACAAATGTTGCAGTGATATTATCAATGATATCGTAGAAGATGTCATGAGTGATGTAATATGTGGGGAAATTAGCAGTGCATGGTGGGCGCATGCGTTTTTGTTGGCTTAGGGCAATAGTTATAGTTACTTGTGTGTGTAAAATCTGGGCCCAACTATAACATCCCTGTAACCTTTTTTTTAGTGAATTTGTAAGGTTTTTTTATTTCTATTTCATAGCTATAACGTACTGATAGCCTTTGGTTTTTTTCCAGTGAATTTCTATAGTATTTAATGCTATTTCCTAACTATAACATATCAGTAACCCTAGTTTTTTCAGTAAATTTCTAGGGCTTTTTAAAGCCAAGAAATATTTAATTAACATACGTTAATCCAACTGCTCCTGTGCATGGCTGGAGGTTGGCCACACGCCCTGCAGCAACTCTCTGCAAGTAGCCAACCCTTTGATTCACACAAAGTTTAGCCGTGCATGCTGGGTGTGAGCGGTCGCCAGTAGGTAGTTATAGTTAGGACCTAGTTTCCATAGGAAGAGCTTTTTTTCATTTGCCAAAAACTTTGGCGTCATTTGATGAATCCTCAACTAAATTGTCACTCACTTTAGCTGCTCTCTTGGAAATTTCAGGGTGATCTGTCAAGGGGGACCGAGAAAAGGCGGGGTCCTAAAATGCATTTTCCCGATGTTAATTTGCATAGGAAACTTTAGACTCAGCAACAGCTTGAACAGCTGAACAGAATTAGAGCTAATTTTTAAATGGTGTAAATCCATTCAGAAGTTTTTAAAATATTAAGGAAAATCTAAATTTGTATATCTGGGGGATGTGGTGGAACAACGACACCTCCTGATCTCATGCTGTGCTCTGATTGGCTGCCAACACTTCAAAGCAGGAAGTTTTGGCAGCTATCTTAAGACTCGGTTAAAATGAGTCATTGAAAAAACATTTAAAAAAAGAAAAGGAGGTAGGGTAGAAACACCATTACCCTTAGGCCTCTTGGAGGGGTCCCATAGGTACCCTGCAGTGCCCAAAAAACATTGTTTTAAAGTTTTCAGCTGGAGTCATGCTGGATCTGCGATTTCCACCGAAAATTATTTTTTTAAACGAAGCACTTAATTTCTAATCAGCCCCCGGGTGGGCTAAGACCCGGTGGCATGTCCAAGATAGGTAGGCAGGTTGTATGAGGCCCATTTCAGTTTCACTTTCAATGTAAAGACGTCAGCACACCATGGGCGCAATCATCATTACATTGAACAAAGAAATGCCTTGGCGGCTGGGGAAGCTCTTCCCTAGCTCATGAGGCTGAAAAATAAAAAAAGTTAAACCCTCTGCTGTAAACAGCAGAGGGATTTCCTGGTCATGTGCAGAGGATCAATAAATCAGAGTACTTGTAGAGTGCGCTACTTACCCGTGAGGGTCCCAAGGCGCTGAGGGGAGGGGGGGTGCTGCTACAGCTCGAAGAGCCAGGTCTTGAGGAGTCTTCTGAAGGTGAGTAGGTCTTGGGTCTGCCGTATGTGGGTAGGGAGGGTGTTCCAGGTCTTGGTGGTGAGGTAGGAGAAGGATCTGCCGCTGGAGGTCGTTCGTTGGATGCGGGGGACAGCGGCGGGTGGGGGTGTGGAAGCTAAGTCTGCTGTTCAGATAGGCTGGTCCAGCGTTGTGGAGTGCTTTGTGTGCTTGGGTGAGGAGCTTGAAGTTGATCCTCTTGTCGACGGGGAGCCAGTGTAGGTCTCTCAGTTGGGGGGTGATGTGGCTGCGGCGTGGGACATTGACATTCAGTCGGGCGGAGGCGTTTTGGATGCGTTGTAATCGTCGTAGGTGTTTGGCCGGGATTCCTGCTAGAGTGCGTTGCCGTAGTCCAGTCTGTTGCTTTCACCGTTCTTCTTGTTTTGGTTGGGATCCACTTGTAGATCCTGCGGAGCATGCGTGGGGTGTTGTAGCAGGAGGAGAAGACGGCGTTGACCTGCTTAGACATGGAGAGGGAGGAGTCGAGGATGAATACTAGATTGTGTGCATGGTCGGTGGGTGTTGGTGCTGTTCCCAGTGTGGTCGGTCACCAGGAGTTGCCCCAGGCTGAGGGGGTGGATCCGAGGATGAGGACCTCCGTCTTGTCCGAGTTCAGCTTCAGATGGCTGCTCCTGATCTAGCTGGCGACGGCCTTCATTCCCTCATGGAGGCTGGTTTTGGCGGTGTGTGGGTCCTTGGTGAGGGAGAGGATGAGCTGGGTGTTGTCTGCGTACGAGATGATGTTGAGGTCGTGATGGCGGGCCACTAGTGCGAGGGGGGCCATGTAGACGTTGAACAGCATCGGGCTGAGGGATGAGCCCTGGGGAACACTGCAGATGATGTCAGTGGCTTTGGATCAGAAGGGTGGGAGGCGGACGCTCTGGTTTCTGCCTGTGAGGAAGGACGTGGTCCAGTCAAGGGTCTTCTCTTGGATTCCGGCTTCTAGGAGGCGTGTCTTTAGAGTGCGATGGCAGACCGTGTCGATGGCAGCTGACAGGTCCAGGGGGATGAGGGCTGATGTTTCGCCGTTGTCTAGTTGGCATCTGATGTTGTCTGTGGCGGCGATTAGGGCTGTTTCAGTGCTGTGGTTTTGTCTGAATCCGGACTGGGATGGGTCCAAGATGTCTTCTAGGTGGCGGGTCAGTTGCATGTTGACAATTTTCTCGATGACCTTTGCCGGGAACGGGAGCAGGGAGATGGGCCAGAAGTTCTTGAGTTCCTTGGAGTCTGCTTTGGGTTTCCTGAGGAGATTGATTTCGGCGTGCTTCCAGCTTTCCGGGAATGTCACAGTTTCAAAGGAGATGTTGATGACCTTCGGTAATTGGGGTGCGATGGCTGCGTCTGCTTTGTTGAATACGTGGTGTGGGCACTGGTCAGACGGAGATCTTAAATGGATGGAGTTCATGACCTTGCGTGTCTCATCGTTGTTGACTTTGGGCCAGGAGGCCAGGCGGTTGGCGTGGGTGGGGTTCACAGGGGAGGTGGAGTCTGGGGTAGTTGGGGCGGTCATGGTGTTGAAGCTGTCGTGGATTTCAGCGATCTTGTGGTGGAAGAAGATGGCTAGTGATTCGCACAGTTCTTGTGAGGGCGGGATGTCGTTGGCGTTGGCGCTGGTGTTGGAGAGTACCTTAACAATGCTGAAGAGCTCTTTGCTGTTCTTTGAAGGAGGATCTCTTGGCTAGTCTGATGAGGTGGTGGTGTCTGCGGGTGGCGTCCTTGTGGGCTGCTTAGGTGTCCGGTGTGCGTTCGTGTAGCCATGTCTTCCCCAGTTTTCGGCATGCATGTTTGGAGGCCTGGAGCTCGTTGGTGTACCATGTGGCTCTCCTGCTAGTGTGGCTGTTGGAGGGTTTCTTGAGTGGGGCGAGGGTGTTGGCGCAGTCGTAAATCCACTATCTGAGGTTGCGGGCTGCGGCGTCAGAGTTGGAAGGGTCGGTGGGTGGGTTCTTGGTGAGGGAGGTGGTCAGCTGGTCTTCGGTGACTTTGTTCCAGCAGTGGTGAGGCAGCTGTTCGGTTCGATGGTGCCTGGTTGGTTTCTTTAAGGTGAAGTGGATGCAGCGGTGGTCGACCCAGTGGAGTTCGGTGGTGTGATCGAAGGTGAGGTGGGAGCCTGTGGAGAAGATGGGGTCAAGCGTCTGGCCGGCGGCATGGGTGGGTGTGGTGACTAGTTCTCTGAGGCTGAGGTTGGCGAGGTTGGCGATCACAGTGGCAGAGTTGGCATTGTTGCTGTTCTTGAGGTGGAAGTTCAAGTCCCAGAGGAGGATGTAGTCTGTGGAGGCCTGTGCGTTGTGCTGGCAAGGTCGGCGATGGAGTCACTGAACTGAAACCGGGGTCCGGGTGGTCTGTAGATGAGTGTTCCTCTGAGGGTGGTGGTGGGGTCGTTGTGTATCCGGAAGTGCAGGTGTCCAGCGGTGTTGAGGGTGTCGTCTGCGTCGGTGGCAACTTTGAGGGTTGACTTGTGGATGATGGCTATTTCTCCTCCGATTCCGTTGGCGCATTCCCTGTGGGTGATCTTGTAGCCATCTGGGATGGCTATGGCAATGTCGGGTGCCGAGGAGTCGTTCCACCAGGTCTCGATCAGGAAGGCCACGTCTGGGGCGGAGGTGTCGAGCAGATCCCAGAGCTCGACGGCGTGTTTGCATGCCGAGCGGGTGTTGAGGAGTATGCAGCGGAGGTGCTTGGATCCAGTCCTTGGCGGTTTGGTGTTTCTGTCACAGGTGAAGGTGCAGGTGCGGCAGGTGAAGGGTCCATGGGTCCGTTTTGGGGCGGCCTGGAAGCAGGTGTGGCGTTGAGTGCGTGGATGGTGCTGGTCTCATAGTGGAATCTGGTGCTGTGGCGTTCGCGGGGTCCAGGGGTTCTAGAGCTGGGCGTGGTTCTCCACACAAAGTACTGCATTCCGTATGTGGTTAGGAACCGTTCCTCCCTCAGCACACAACTACCGTGGTTGAGGACGGAACCGTTACACCCTCTGCATGGAACCGGTTAAACAGGTCTCAGGCCTGCCATTGCAGCCTGCGTGTGCAGGTTTAAACTGCTATTTTGACCTGGTAAAAAAATAAACCTTTTGCCAGGCCAAACCTTCCTTTTTAATGAATAAAAATGCCTCCCCTAGGTTAAACCATGGACATCCCAGAGGGAAGGGTGTAATGTATTTAAAGAGTAGGACATGTACTTTTGAGCTTTAAATTGCCTTATTGTAAAAAAAATACATTTGTTTTTCATCACTGCAATGCCTACCTTTCCCATAGGATAACATTAGGGTTACCTTAATACATGTATTAAGCTGTATTGTCCAATTGGAAACAGGCAATCAGTTCATGTCCTGTGACTATGGAATTGCAATGAAAAATCCTAACTCATGGTAAAGTCGGATTTTAAATTACACATTTCCTGTCTTAGCCATTTAGTGCCTGCAGCCTGTCCTGTGTCATGTACGTGACTGGGTGCAGCTGACAGTAGTGCAATATGTATTGTTTCTAGAAAGCCACACACAATAGAAAGCCTAGGTTGTCTGGATGGGCCATCCCTTGCAGGATGGGATGGAGGAGATAGACCCAACTCTACATACACTTGAATAGACTGTGTTCTGCCTCCACACAAAGTACTGCATTCCGTATGTGGTTAGTCTGGAGACAAGAGAGGGAAGGTGGGATGTCTGGGCCCTTCAAAGAGAAACATTTAGTAGCTTCTTCTCATCTTTAAAGGCTCACTGGGTATGAATACTGGACCTCAGACACCAACTCTTCAATACACTTCTGTACCCGTGGATACTCTGCCAGGAAGACGTACTACTGTGCTGCTGAAAGAACTGCCATTCTGCTGGTCTGCTCCTCTGAAGGACTGCTACTCTGATGTGCTGACCTGCTGCCTGCTGCCCTCTTGCCTGATTGAAAAGGACTGGACCTTTATTTCTGGAACCCAGAATGACCCCAAGGGCTTGTTGGCTGGCCTCCTGATTTGAAGCTTCATGGTCACAACAGGCTTCCAAATAACCTTAGACCTGCACCTGGACTCTACAATCTGTGTCTACCTTGCCAGTCCAGGAGCCTTGGAGGTGGGCCTAAGGTGTGATGCCAGCTTCTGTGGATCCAGCAGAACCAACGCATCCCCTCTGCTGTGCAGTGCAACCCTGAACAGATCCGACACATTGCCACTGGTGTGTGGATCGGAGCCATCACAAAGACCTGCACCGCATAGCAGCTCATTTCTGCATCGTAATCATAGCCATAGGATTAAAACTCAGTGCAGGTTCCCACATCCCTCACTAATAGCAGCCTCAACAAGGACCCAGGACAGATCCACTGCATCTCGGAACTGACGCACCCCTTTGACAGTGTGACCTGTCATCAATACAGAGCCTTGCAACACTTCGCAAATCAGGATTTAAGGCAGTCTGTTCAGCTGGCCTAACTGGTTCCCTGTAGCCTGCTCATACTTCATTGTGGTTGGCTTAAACTTGTGACTATGTCCCAGTCCAGAGCAACTAGATCAGCGATGTATGCCTTTAGCCATTATTTTCATTAAAAATGTTAAAACTAAATATCTCTGGTTCTATTGATTGATTTTTGTTATTTTGGTCTTGTTTTATTTAATGAAAATTACTCAAATTTTTCTAAACTGGCATGAGAATTCTTTTGTGGGGTATCTTCACAGTGTTACTGTTTGGAGTGCTGCACACATACTTTACACATTGCCTCTAAATTAAGCCTGACTGCTTGGTGGCAAGCTACCCGAGGGTTGGCCACACCCTGAGAAGTGCCCATCTCAACCAGTAACCCAATTTTTTATAGTCTTGGGGAGAATATTTTCCTGTTTTAAAATTCAATTTACAGACATAAAATATGAACTGCAATGCACACCTGTTTCACACCCAGCAACTCAAATATTTTCATGGGCAGGTGGTAGGAGCAGGTGGTCTGGTCCCAAGAAATTGGAAAAGTGGACAGACCAAGTGGTGCTCTAACTATGAAACATCAATACTTTATTTATCATCTGGAAAGGACATGAATAGCCCCACGAATTCTCGATTAATTAACAATTTAATAGCTGAATTCCAATGATTTAAAGTTGAAATTATGAGCTCACTTGAAACACAGATGATAGAGTATTCAGTTGTTCTTCACTTTGAGAATGGTAATACGGAAACCTAATTTTTCCAGAAGCTAATAGCAGGGAGGACTATTTTACATGCTAGAAGTGGCTATTCAATAAATGTCAAATAGAATAAACATGTATACAGAGGTCCTTAAAAACTGTAGAATGGGGGAAACTTTCACTAAGGAGAAAGAAATTATGCAGCAGTGTTTCAGAAGAGAGGTTATCTAGAGATTGCCCTGAAACAAGCAGTTCAGAAAATTCAGGAGTGACACAAACGGAGTTATTATTTAGAATTGGGAAACTGAAAGAATTTAAATCTGGCAATAATTTAAGGATTGTCACCATCTTCAATGAAAATTCTGACAAAGTATTGGTGATTTTTGAGAAACATTGAAGCATTTTGAGGAACAATAACATTATTGGGGAGGATTTTAACAACATACCTCAAATAACCTATCATAAATCTATATCACTGTTAATACTTGATATATTTCAATCTCCCATCTAAAAGTGGTAAATGCAAGCTGATCAAGTAAGAAGGTTTGTTTAAATGTTTCAAATTTGAGGCCTGAAAGAGAAGCAAGAATGTGACAAAATTAAAGCAAGAGTGTGACAAAATTAGATTTACTTGATCACAAGGGAAAGATAACTATTAGAAAATGCATAATGTGTAAATCAGATAATACAATCAATGTACTGGCACTGGGAAATGTTATGTTGGAAGAACCATCTTCTCAGTAAGGAAAATAATGTTGGAGCACATGAGAGCTGCAAGGAATTCAGATCAAACTTTTCCAAGACATTGGAAAGATTTTCATGAGTGACTGTGACCTCTTGCAATTTTGGGGAATCGATAAAGCACTGAATTATCCCTTAGGAAGAGCAGGGATTACACATTTGAGGAGATTAGAATTAGCGTAAATCTAATCTCCAAAACAAAAGTCCCACAGGGCTGAATATGGATGAAGAATTGCCAGTGCATTTTTTGTGTAACAAGTAAAAGGCCACCCTTCTCATTATGTAGGATTCTGATATTGTTAGTATGAGTATTTGCAAAAATGATATTATATTGGAAGTAGTTCTTGTCTTGGAGCATATTATAATGATTTTACATTTATGTTTTGCTTCACAGTGCCCCAAGAGAATATATCTAGTGGAGAAAATGTCTCCTAGATTAGAAAAGGTTATCATGACTGAAGTGAAGAGTACACATGGGATGCGATATCTGCTCACTTGGGATATACTAGGAATATATAGAACATTTGATAAAATAATTTTCATGTAACCTTCGTTTGGCCTCTTGGTGTGCATACAACAGCTCCTACACTCTTAATTTGGTACCGTCGTCAATGCTTTCTTGATGTTCAAACAGCACAGGAACACCCAAAGAAAAAAAATGATTTTGTTACACATATAACAGCCATGGGATCACTTTCACATTATCCAATGACAGACATTCACTGATACCTATCTTGGTGATCCCAGTTTCAAACTTTTCCCAGATTGACACCCAGAAATGACATGACACTCCTGCCACATATGATCCAACAGCTATGTGTTTTGATTTATGTATCTCCATTATAGCTTTCATTGGTGTTCCTATATTTCAGCTGCAAATCTAGGTACTACCTCAATTGAACTTCTCAATTGTTGAGTTCTAATAGTTAGCAAATACCTCAAATAAAGGATCGATGAAAATGGTAAACCCTTCTTTCACATAAAATTAATTAGCATTGACATTTTTAAAACTCATGTTTTTTGGGTGTCTCATTTTCTACATTCAACTTTTGCTAGGAGGCCATTTTTTGTGGGCCATCAGTTTTGTATTGTCATGTGTTTTAGCTCAAATAATCTTTTTCTGGCTTTGAAAATGTCTAGCATGCATCAATGGTGTTGATACTGGGTGTATTACTGCACCTTGTTGCAGTGCTTTTTGTGATTGGCACCTGTGTTAGTGGGAGAGTGTTTGTGCATGTTCAGTGTGTCTCCAGGGATGGTTTAAGGCATGGACGAGCTGGACCAGGGCCCAGGGCGTCAAGGTTCAGCGTGGTGCATTGAACTTATCTATCAAATAGCTTTTGATCTTTTTTTATATTCCTCTGTACAATGGCACTGGTGCGAAAAAAATCTGTCTGTGGAAAAAATATATGTTGCTACGCCTAAACGTGCAAGTACAGTCTACAGTTACCTCGGTGCATAATTAAGACACCGACCACACCTCATCTGCATGCCATGCGCACAATTTTGACAGATATGTTGATCTAAAGGCTTACACCCGTTCAAAGAGTGAAATATCATTCTAGGTAGTTAGTGATTTGTGTTTGACCTCTGCCTTGCACTAGATTGGATATTCTTTTGGCTGGGGGAAGCTGTATTTTGACGGCAAGTGCAACGTTGTGTTTTTTCACTAGTGCACATACCTGCAACACTGTTAAACACTATTAAATGGAACAGTCGCAAGAACATAAGATACTGTTTGGTATTTTACAGTACATTCTGTGCTGTATGCAAATCAATACAGTTGAATTAAGGTACGTGTTTTTACGAGGTCAAAAGAAAAGTGCCGGGGGAAATAGGCCGTTAATTATTCAAGTTCAATTTTTCAACTTCTCAGGACGTGAAGTAGCTCGAGGCAGATAGATGCACGCGGCACTCCGAGACACGACTGCAGCCTCGTTCTGCAACCCATGCTGGAAAACTAGTGATCAGGAGGAGAGGGCGAAGAAGGGGAGGGGGGGGGGGGGGTTTACAATGTGAATCGTGGGCTGCCTACTGTTCTTTTAGAGAAAAGAACAGTAAAGCTACAAATGGTGCAGAACGCCGCGGCGCGAATCCTGACTAGAACTCCCAAGTTTGCATCAATCTCATCAGTCATCTACCAACTGCACTGGCTCCCAATAAAAAAGAGAACAAAATTCAAGGCTCTGTGCATCATATACAGGGTACTGAATAACCAAGGACCCGACTTTTTTAGGGAATCACTGCAGCTGTACGTTCCCAATAGAGCGCTAAGATCAGCCTCTTCCGCATCACTATGCGTTCAACGAGTGAGAACAGTCACTTGGGGAGACAGACGCTTCTTGGTGGCCGCCTCGAGGCTCTGGAACTCCTTGCCCCATCACATAAAAACCAGCGCCTCACTGCTGCTCTTCAGAAGGCAAGTGAAGACATGGTTATTCACTCAATAATGCACAGGATGTGCCTCTCCGTTTCTGCCCAGCGCCGAGACACCACTTGTGGTATTTGTTCGCGCTTTATAAATTTAGAAATAAATAAATAAATAAATAAAGAAACGTGATACTCATTTTCGCTGCAAATGACATGACGTCTTTATTTAACATTTCGAAATTTGAAGGAATGTGTATCTATTGAACATGACTCCTTTGGTTTAAAATCTTCCTCCATGCATTTTACCCCACTTCAGAGAACCCTAGTGATGAAGGACATGGCCTCGTCAGGGTGCTAATATTAATATACATAACGCTCCTCTTTTGTTTTTTTGTTTTTTACTGAACTGTTGCTAATTGTGCCAGCCACTTTTTTTCCCAAACCAAGGCAAGATTCTGCTAGTGCATACGCAAACGCGATTTTTTTTAGGCAGACGAGTTCAAGCGCCGCTATCTGCAGAGGCATCACCCCCGTTTCAAGTGCGCTCGAGTATAAACAGGCAGGGAGCTCCTGTGGCGTTATGCTGGCGCCTCCTATCGAGTGTATTGTGACTGCACGCTCACTGGACACATTTCCTGTGACGTCTTCGCGTGTTATCTGGCATCGTCCCATACCTCATGCTCGTTTGCCATCACAAACTCTAACTTGCCACTATTTAAATGAAACGGAATATTTGCTAGATTTCCATATAAATCAAGGTCAGCGGCAGGTTCTGCACGGCGGCCCATCGACCCCCAATCACAGCAGTGGCCGTCAGGCAGACCTAGGGCCATATTTATGGCAAAGTAAGTTAACGCAGCGCAGAAAGTCACCTTCCAGCGCTGCGCTGCTTTTCGGCAGAAATGCGCCATATTTAAAAGAATACGACGCATTCATGTCCTTGTCCATGCGCTTGTGCCGTTTTAGCTGCCTAGCGCCAATGCAGGCACCCTAGTACAATGGTGCAAGGGTGCCTACGTTGCAGACAGGGGGCCTTATTAACAAGGAAGTGATGCAGCGCGGCACCGCAAGCTATTTGGCTGTGCCGTGCTGCGTCACTTTCAAAGCACAGGCTTCGTCATATTTACAATATGTCGCATCCCTGTGCTTTCCCCTGTACTGGGCACAATTGGCTGCCAAGCGTCAACACAGGCACACTTGTGGCATGGGGCAAGGGTGTCTGCATTTAAGGGAGATTGTTTTTGTGCAGGAAGGAACAGCTTCCTGCACAAAAACTGTCATGTGAGGTGTTTTTCTCTTTCTCTGTGTGCTGCATAATGCAGTACACATAGAAAGAGGGAAAAACGAGGAGAAATCGAACTATTTCTCCTTGTTTTGCTTCCTTACGCCCCCCACCAAGGAAGGCGTTCTGACGCAGTCCTAGTTTAAACGAAATGTTGTAAATCTGGGAATACAGCTGAATCCATCAGTGTTGCATGGGAACGCCCACAGCAACACAACCATGGCCTGCCCCTTTCATGCAAAGTGCTGCGTGAAAAGGGGCTGTATTTAAAAGGCCATGAAAAGCAATGCAGCATGGCTTTATGTGACTTTGTAAATATGGAGCACCATAATGCACTGCGGATGCGTCAAAATAAGTGACTCGCCGGTGGTGCAAGAGCCTTCTAAATATGCCCCAGGATTGTTTTTGTGCAGGGAGGACACCTTTCTTCACAAAAACAATCCTGAGAGGCAAATTCCTCTTTCGATGTCTGCTGTAGAAAGCAGCACACATAGTAAGCGGAAGTAACAAGGAGAAATAAAGATATTTCTTCTTGTTACGCCTCACCTGGGGAGGCACAACTTTTTGGTGCATTCCCAGGTTTACCAGCTCTGGTAAATCTGTGAATGCGTCAAACACCATGGCAGTTGCATGGTAACATCTAAGCAACGCCCTTGGAAACGCCTCCTCGGCACAGAATAAGGCAATGCAGCGATTTGCGCTGTGTTGCTGCACTCAACATTTATGAAGCCACTCAGGGTCACACAAGGTGGCCTTGTGTGGCTTCATACATTTCTTTTTTGTGTTGCATCGCTCTTGGACCACATTGTGTGATGCATGAGCAACACAACAGGGCTCGTAAATATGCACCCTTATTTTTCAGACAGCAGAACATGCTGGAGCTGTCCTAAGCGTAGTATCATTATATGTTTTCAGCCTGGGAATGAGGAATAATTCATTTAAACGGTGCTCCTGCACATAGTTCATCCGATTTTCTAATTTTTTTTCTAAAATATATTTCTCCTGTCATTTACTGGTGAAATGCATCCAGGAAAAAAATTCAGAAGGGCATCTTTTTCTACACAACTCATAATCCTGATTCTGGCAGAAACTTTAGCTTTCACCTGAAATGGGATTACCAAAGGACTCGCAATCAAGCCTTAAACTCAGCCGGCTAAAAAAAGAGGATTATATAGAAAATCAAACTCTCGATATATGTCTTACTGAAAATTATGATTTTGTGTGTACAAAAAGCAATACATTTTATTTTATTGTGTACATCATACATTATATACTCAAGTTAGGGTATTCCCGTAAACTATAGGAGGGGTATAGGAGAAGACCAGAGTGGGGTAAGGGGGAACAACTATTACATTGACCATGGACAACTCCAACAACTTAGCCCAAATCTTAGATGGGGGCATGGCTTGGCGCCACAAGATGGCTGCTGCTTGATGAGTGGCTTCCAGCCAAGCCACAAAAATCTCAGGAAATCAGAGGTTGGAACTGAACCCCTGCCTAATCCGATACCTCACTGGATCTCTCCTAGGTGGTGTGGCTCCCTTGGCGTGTCCTTGCCAGGTCCTCAGAGCCGATTCCGGGGCATTGCCCCTATGTCATGAAAAAGGCCTGCTGTTGATTTATGAGGGCAGAGGGCCACAATGACCTTCTGAGGCTCTAGTCAAGGCCATTATAGTAGAGGAGCTGTATGGAGGGGGCTTGAAACATGCCATCCCCATGGAAGAGAGTCATGAATCTCAGTGCCAGCGTTCCCATTCTCGTGTAGCCTGTACCGATGCCTTGAACATAAGGTGGGGAGGCACCCACATTGCCTGCTGCCTCCCAGCAGGGGATAATTATTGCAGCAGCAGGCATGACTGAGGGATCGAACAGGAGTTGGGGTGTCTACTCACTGGAGAGCAGAGAAGGACATCTCTGACTGGTCCAGGAAGAGGCCCTTTTTTAACTACAATGCAAGTGGGTCTTTGATTGACAAATGTGGTGGACAGAAGGCACTAACAGCTCATCTAAATGCCTCACTTCATTGAATGTATACCAGTAAAGGAGCAGGGGGTACCTTTGCCTCGCGTTAGTATTGGGACTGTCATTCTGCTTTGAAATAATTTTTCCTCCGCCCCCTCTCTGCTTCTGTTTAAATGAATGGAGGTGCTTCACTTTGCCTGCTGGCTCCTACATGCTACCTGAGCTCCCAACCGGGGCCTAGCCGGATTCATGCAAAATGGGTAGTGTACCCCACTTGGGGGGGCCCTTCCTCAACTCTCCACCTTCAGACGTGTGTGTTCTGCTCCTGGGTCAAGCTCTGAAACACTTGGTGTAAATACTATAATGTGTGCACAAAGGTGTTCTTTGAAAGCTGCGACAGCTCAGGTCTCCCCGATTCCTGAGTGCCCTCTTCCCAGGGCTGGGGGGTGAAGACGAGTCTTGCCCCACAATGATCTGATACTTCATGCGCTGTAAGATGGATGGTTGAGCAGCCTTCACTACTCCGCTTTCAACTGCTCCTGCCCAACCCACATATCTACTTCTTGGGGGTAAGTTGGTTTTCGTTGTTCTCCATGCTACATGAGATGCTCTGTCCTACTTGTGGTTCTGCTCTAGGGTTTGTCTGTGACACTTTGCTCCATTATAGTTGGAAGCTTCAACCACACATGCCGCCCTAGTGGATCGCTAAGCCTGTAGAATACCAGAGGTTGAGATGACCTCCCAAGTCTATGACTACTCTTGGAGATTTGTCTGGCGAAGCAGCCCTGGTCTGTCTAATACTTCCCCTTATGAGGAAATGGAGAACTGAAAATCCTCTTCCTTCTCTCACAACCTCCATCATGACACATGCCCAACTAACGGACACCCCTTGGGTCTCTATGATTTTGACAAATGGGGTGCCAAATGGGGTTGTGCCCTCAACAGAGAAACTCAGTTTTATCCTTCAGGCCATCACAGAGACTAGTTCGGCTCTGGAAAAAAAGTATATACAGTGTCCATTGAGCTTGGATTACCCCAGAATGACCAATAAAAATTCTCCGACCATGTACCGTTAAAGTTGCAAGAGCTACAACTGCAGTCTGTTGATCACTGTAGACAAGTTGTTGATTTGCTGGACAGAGTTAGTTTATTAGAGTTGAGAAAATCCAAAATCTTCATTCTCAGGGGTCTTACTAATATCAATAAAGAACTTGGCACAGAAGCTGAAATATGAAAAGACATCTTTATTAAACTTTCAATAAGTGAGGCTACATCACCCAGCTGCCTTAGCAACTGAATGAGGCAGTCTGAGGAATACAGAGAACAGAGGCCTTTTATATGCTTAGGGTTACAAAACTCAGCATAAAAGAAGGGGGCAGTCCTAGCTTTTGCAAGCATGCAAAAAGCCCAACATTTCTTATTACACAAGCCGGACAAACCCATAATAAAAGACCACAACCCATATCGTAAACAAGCCATAAAAGGAGGAACAAAAACAGATGAGAAGTAGGATAAGGGGTGTGTATGTGCATACCAAACTTTACAATCTCCTGTGATCTGATCCTTAATCTTGATCGGCTACTGGGCAAGGAACTGGTCTAACAAGGTCAGCTTCAGGCAACAGGGTCAGTTCACTCAGGTCATCCAAAAGTCAGCTAAAGTCATCGGCCTATGTGAGGGCAACCACAAAATGGCTGCCATGCACAAAATGGAACCCATGGGTTCAGAACGAAATCTTCAAATACACAGTGAATCCATTGGTGTAACATGACGAAAACACTCATACTTGCTGAGCTCACTGTTTACGGTTCGCTGTTACCAAATTCATAACAGAACCACAACCTTTATGACCCAGGTTCAGAATTTACAGAACCTCAGACCCTCCTTTTGCCCTTACATAGGCAATAACCTAAACTCATGTCAATCTGAATCCAGGTCTATATTCATCAGATCATCAAGATGTTGCTGGAGCCTAATCCTATTACTTAGCAACTCTCTGGGGACAGGCTCCTTACACACGTAGTAGCACAAAGGCCACATATGGCAGGACCAAATAGGGAATACCTCTATCTGTAGTATGTGGCATAAGACCACACACCCAACAATTAGTGATGTTCACTACTAACTGTTATTGATGCAGAAGCTGCACAAAAGAATTGTTTACGAACTCTGATCTTCTAACCTGCTCATGTTCAGGAAAAGGGTGAAAAGAATGCAAAGAAGCAGTAGTAGGAAAAGACATAGGTTGGGAAGTGGGTGCAGAAGTCAATTGAGTAGAAAAAACAATTCCACCCATAAATGACAACGTCATGTTAAAAAAAAAACACTAGAAAACATGTTATTAAGAACATATAGACAACAGGAGACAGTAATGACCTCTATTACAAACAAAATTATATTTTTTTCACAACCCTAAGCAGAAAGCAAATCCTAAAATTATCTAGTAACGTTTTATGACTCCTATGCATTTCAGTAACTTATTCTATGTTCAGGTGAAACAGTGGTGATCCTCATCAATGCTCTGAGGTGAAAAGGGGGATACTTTTCCACAGAAAATGGACTTTATTCTGCTTTTACTAAACAGAATACTACTTTAAAATAATGCCAGCAAAACAATAACAATCAGTCTCCTAACACCTAGTCAATACAATCACACGGAAACCTCTTGTGAAACCAACTATGCCCAGAGTCCATTCAAAAGCCTCTCTGGCAGGCTTCTATTGTCCATCAAATCTTCTTTTGTTGTTTTCTTTCGCATGGGTCTCTTCATTCAGGCCTTTCATGTAAATGGTGCTTCTCAGCATCCGTTGGAATGCCCTCCTGGCAAACACTCATAGCTCACTTGAAAGTCTCAATGTCTCAATGCAGTGCACCAATGTCTCTCCTCTGCAGGAGACACTACAGATATTGTGCTCTTCATTGGTCATGGGCACAGATCATCTTGTGCAGACCTGGGAACATTCTCAGGTTCCAACACTCATCATTCAGTGTCAGAGGACGCTCAGGCTGCTCTTTCTTGGGCACCAGAATGTAGTGCCTTTTGCCAATCTTGGATCCGCCGGTACACTGCACTTCCGTTGGAGCAAAGGAATAGGGGGGTGCGTGTGGCCAAAACTCAGGCCAAGGGGCTCAAGGGACTGAACACTCTCAGAAGTTACCAGCACATGACAGGCGCTCTTTTGCACTGAAATTCTGGTTCTGTGATGTCCAATGCCATCTGATGGAGCAAGTGCGATGCTTTAAACAGTTCATTGTATAACAAGGGGACTGCAAACAGGTGGCCTGCGATCTTCAAAGGAGTGGCCACACACCATGGGACAATTCTGGTCTAGAATACACTAACATTTTCAAAAAGCAATACAAATAAAAAGGCAGTAGGCAAAACAGTGCCTCTAGGCTTTTCAATTGGGTTTCCGTGTGAGAGCATATCCTTCATCATCTAAGGGTAGATAGCGACATGATTAAGTCTAAAGAAAATTCTTAAAAACCAGTTTGGTCATACAAAAGGGAATTATACATAATATGGGGGTTTCTGGTACATTACTGCAGTCTGGAAGTGTGAACCTGAACAATACACAACAATAATAAAAGCTGACTGGTGAAAGGAAATATGGAAAAGAGAAATGGAACTAGGACACAGCTAAAATCCCCAATAACTAGGTACAATGCGACATCGGTCAGGGGAGAAGCGACAAAAGAAAAATATATAGGAAGAACAAGAAATTACTTGGGTGATAGTCAAGCATGGGACACAATACCAAGAGTATTAGTGATACACAAAAAAAACACAATAGTTTTCAAAAGTTAGCTCTACCACTGGCTGCTAAACCATATACGGTAACTTTTAGCTAATGTTCCAGTTCCTTCTTCAGGGAAAAAATGAAACCTGGTTTCCTTTATGGTACAAAGCCATACACTACTTAGGAAGCAGAACAAAACTGACTAATGCAATATAAAAATTAGGTCACCATTAAGCATGGGCGGAAAATCCGTTACGCTCGCGGATTTTGCGGATTTTCGGGAAATCCGCAATCCGCGAGATTTGCGAATTTCCCGCAAAATCCGCAAATCCGCGAGCAGCGGATTTTGCTCGCGCTGCTCGCACTGTTCGCGTGAGTTCGCGCCCCGCGAATAAGTGCAAAATTGCAGAAATACGATCTTAGCAAAACTGAAAGTAACTACTTACCAGGTTCAAAAGTTCAGGCACATCATTAGTAGCCATTTCCTGTAGTGCTTCCTGAGGGGCCCCTCCAGAGTTCAGTTGCCAGTTGAAACTATTATGTGACCCTGCTCTGAACCTCAGAATAGTTACACATATGCCACAAAGGTCCTGAATTACAGCTAAGGGAGACAAGCAGGAGCCAGGCTGGAAGTTAAAATCCATTAATCAGCCCCTAATTCATTATTGTCAGTTGGGGCAGGGCAGGTGTTGTAACTAATTTTGCAACAATGAAGGCACTTAGCAAGTGCAAAATATCACTAATCAGGGCGCACTAAGGAAGCAGGTGCCAGCTAAAAAAATATTCTGTGACACATTAATCAGCCCCAAATTAATTCAGGTCACTTGAGGCAGGGAAGGTGTGCTTTGCTTTGCCGAAAATAATGTACACTGGACAACCAGAGGGTGTGGTGATGAAACAGAGGGTGGCATGGGTGGGCCAGAGGGTGGCATGAGTAGTCAGAGAGTGGCAGTGGTGACAGAGAGTGGCAGTGATGAAGAAGAGTGTCCCAAACAGGCTGGACACGTAGAAACAACAAGTTCGCAAAACTTGCGACCCGACAGGTAAGTTCGCAAATTGCGAAATTGTAAAAACCCTCGCGAACTGGCAGAAACACGGGCGAACACAAAAAAAAAAAAAATCCGCAAATTCGCGGGAATTCGCGGATTTTGCGGATTGCGAATCCGCAAATCCGCAAAATTCGCGGATTGCCAATCCGCAAAATCCGCTCATGCTTAGTCACCATGTACAAGAGTCACAAATCTATAATTTATCCTTACGTCCAATCAGGATACATAAATTTAGGGCTGCCTGTTCCTTTAAGGGAAGAGGCAGTAAGTGACTGTGACACACTTTGATCCTGTATATCTTTTTTTATTTTTCTTAAATACTATTTATAGCCAAATTTGACATACACTGGTGAAGTGTTGTCTGTGTCGTGTTCACAAAATGAAAATATCATATCTGTGGAATTTAGCAAATCAACCCAACTGTTGTGGAGCGATACGCATCGTCATGTATATCCCTTCACAACACAGGTAAACTTGTAATAAAAAAACACACAAAACATCAAGCCATCAGATATACTTGCTGTATATCAAGCACAAAAAGCATAGACAAAACAATAACATATGTGAATGACAGATATACTTGCTGTATATCAAGCACAAAAAGCATAGACAAAACAATAACATATGTGAATGAGCGGTGACACACAACACCATGTCATGTACTTTATGTTACTGTGAAATTTGGGCCTGTTTATTTGTCAGGTTTAAAATCCTTACCCTCCTTTTGACAGTAGATCACCAGTTAGTGGATATCTGCTGCCAAATACAACTTTCTAACATACATGACCAGCAAGAACAATTCATGATAGGACCAAATACACAAACATAAAAACATGAACATTTCTTTCCAAAGGAGTTACGCAAAAACACATCTCCTTTCAACCAACCAAACTCACGTGTCTTGACTTCCTTAAAATCACCCAGAACAATCCATGAATGATCTGTAGGCAGAAGCAAAAAAAAAAAGAAAATTCACAATACAAAAAAGAGGAACATTTCTCATAACAAACGAATATCAATTATAACTTTTAATCAGAAGACAAAACATTATACACATAAACAGACACAAAAATAAATTCCCATTACTTAACTGTTACCATCTTGTCAGTCAGCTTGCAACATCAAGCCATTTTAACTTTCCAAAAGTAAAATTCTTTCACTGACACTCCATGTTAGCCTTGTGCCACAATCTCCACTGTAAAAAATAATTCTCAATTGGCAAATCATTCTCCCTTAGGCATGTAGCCTTCACATTTTCAATAAAAAGCTTCGTCTTATTTTCTGTCTAAGACTTAATGCAATGCTTTATTTTCTGTTAAATAAAGCAACCAGCGGACATTATTTTTCCAGAACAGAGATACAAATGTATCAGTTCTGCAGAGCATTTAGCACGATGTTCTTTAATTTTATTGATGATCTTACGGAGAAACCAGAAACCCCACCTTTTAGAGACCCGTTTAGCAAGGTTATTCTGCATTCCACAGAGACAAGGCCCTCTTTTAAAAGGTCACAAATGTCAACATGACAGCCTCTTCCATTGTTTACAGGGAAACTAAAGATAGCATCTCAGCGCAACTTGAGCCTCTGCAGCTTTTCTAGCCTCCGAGATTATTAAACTACCTTTACTGTGAATAATTCACAAAACTTAATAACACACATACCAGTTTTTAGAACAAATGCTTGTTGCAATGGTACTCATTTCAGCAACCTTAATTGGATCTCACTGGGCCATTTAAAAGTAAACCCAAATGGGGACAACCTGCAAATTTGTATTATACCTACATGTATGCTTTTACTGAAGCCTAAAGCACTTTAAAGCTATTAAAAATGGCAAGAATGCTTTTTTAAATTGTCTATTTTACCCAAATTCGACTTTGATATTAGGGGCACTTAAAAATAAATATCCTATAATTGTGTTACATATTAATCATCCTCAGAATGTTCTTTTCAAATTGCGGATATTGGACATTAGACATATCCCATGTAAATCCTTATAAAAATGAGTTTTTTTACGCCTGCGCTAAGTAAAAATTCCATATGGTAATGTCCTCATTATGCAGGATAGCACAACTTAAATAACATTTTAATGCTAGGAGGTCACAGTATGAGCACTAAGCTTCGTGAATAGTAAAAAACAAATGTTGTAGCACTTATTTTTTAATAATTATTTTTCATAATTAATAATTATTTTTAATAAACCCAATCATTTTTGATAATACCACATATAAAAGCAAGCTGCATCCCTTGTCTACCATTTTAAGATGCATTCATTTATAAACCTAAGCACAGAAGCCTAACCTAAAACATGACAAAATTTGGCGCCACATTTTTTTTTCTTTCTAAAAAGGACAATTTTATTTAGCAACAGACTCACGAATATGCTTACAAAAATGCTTAAAGAGAGAAAACCCTTAATTGAAATGCCTTCCTGTAATACAAAATAATGAACCTTAGTTTTGGAACCTTTTTAAAACAACATTCTGAAATGCAAAGATTCACCTGTGCAACTAAGGGCAAAGTCCTGGTTGAATAAATATTCCTGTTTATTTAGCTTGTCTCTCAATTTTTTGTAACATAAGCACGATGGCTGTATATTTAAAACTAAAACTAAAACATTTCAAGTTTCAAAATGCGTGTGCAATACAGCAAGGTCCAATGTATTCAGATGTTGTGTTTGCCTGTTAATATCTAATACAATGTATCTAAGGAAAATGCTGTAAGTTTATTTTTCTACATAACACAAAATGTTCGTTTTTGAGGCTTTTTTTCATTCCTAGTGAATGTGAATTTTAATTTTATGTTTTTAAGCATTTAGACATTTTGCTTAATAGACTGAAAACATCAAGAAAAACCACTAACAGACATTGAGCTCATTTCAGACATAAACAGAAAGGGGTCAAAACACTCATGACACACAATACAGCGCGCTTTAGCCATGCATTTCATGAGTAGCGCCATCGCTATTCACTTACAGAAGTTTGCACTAATGTGAAAACCACATAGACATTTAAACACACATTTAACCCACAAATCAATACTTAGAACAGAAACAAATGACAGCCCACAGACTGTACTTAAACCAAACCATTTGTAAATATTAGTTGTAAGTCATATTTACAAGAAACGCTTCTCAATTGTGTTTCAAAAGACTGCAAAAACAGCCCAACAGACTGATGTATGTCCAAGAAGCGAAAATACACTCAATTCACTAGCTTTGGCCAGCAGAACACCAAAATATCATTCTACATATCTTCGTTCCTAAAACTGCGCAGAACAAAGGATCCTTGTTTTGTATTATGTCATATTTTAATTCCCTGGGGATACAAAATCACCAAGGAAGAAATATGTTTGTAAATCTAAACCTTTTTAGATATTTCCCGCTAGGGGGGGCGGCTTATTTACTTCACATCACACTATGGTACCTTCCAAAAAAGCAACACACTTTTCCATGTGAGCTTAAAACAGGCATGCCAAAAATACTGCGGAATACGCAAGTATTATAATCAAAGTAGTGTTTAAGGTACTTTTCGTAGGTGCACCGTTCCTAAGAACCAAATAGAGAAAATTCTCCTCATTACCTGTCTACACAAATTGCAATTCGCATATCCAAACCTATACAAACCAAAAGTTGGCCAACACAAATTCCAAAGTTCCAAAGCTACATTTCCAAATTTGCTAAGATCAGGCATCTTATAGCTCACTAATCTAGCTTCAAACTTCAAGGGGTTATCTCTACCAATACACTCGCAAATATATGAGCCCCTCGGCTATGGTAATTGCAATAACCAAATCAAAAACCAAGAAACCAACCCCTCAACTTTGGTAATTGCAATAACCAAATCAAAGACCCAAAGAACCAAAAACTAAGGACTGGGAGCGACCCACTTATACTTAACTCTTACTTTTACTAATCAAAAGGTTATCCAAATTCTAACTGTCAAGTTCTACATGACCTAACAGTCTTTTTAGAATACTCACGCCAAAAAGGTTCTCAGTCAGGAGTGACATCATGTGGAGGATAAAAATCAGAAAGATCAGAAATATACTGGGCTGCAGAAACAAAGAATCTCCAGAATCACTGTGCACAGAGTACCTTCTTAGTAGAATCCTGTTCTGTCCTCCTCAGTAAATTTCAGTCTCCTGACAAGATCACTCCCACAGAAAGTCACATCTCTGATGAGCCCCGCGTTGGCTGCGCCATTTGAGGAAATCCAAAATCTTCATTCTCAGGGGTCTTACTAATATCAATAAAGAACTTGGCACAGAAGCTGAAATATGAAAAGACATCTTTATTAAACTTTCAATGAGTGAGGCTACGTCACCCAGCTGCCTTAGCAACTGAATGAGGCAGTCTGAGGAATACAGAGTACAGAGGCCTTTTATATGCTTAGGATTACAAAACTCAGCATAAAAGAAGGGGGCAGTCCTAGCTTTTGCAAGCATGCAAAAAGCCCAACATTCCTTCTTACACAAGCCCATAATAAAAGACCACAACCCATATCGTAAACAAGCCATAAAAGGAGGAACAAAAACAGATGAGAAGTAGGATAGGGGGTATGTATGTGCATACCAAACTTTACAATCTCCTGTGCTCTGATCCTTAATTTTGATCAGCTACTGGGCAAGGAACTGGTCTAACAAGGTCAGCTTCAGGCAACAGGGTCAGTTCACTCAGGTCATCCAAAAGTCAACTAAAGTCATTGGCCTATGTGAGGGCAACTACAAAATGGCTGCCAAGCACAAAATGGAACCCAAGGGTTCAGAACGAAATCTTCAAATACACAGTGAATCCATCGGTGTAACATGACGAAAACACTCATACTTCCTGAGCTCACTGTTTACGGTTCGCTGTTACCAAATTCGTAACAGAACCACGACCTTTATGACCCAGGTTCAGAATTTACAGAACCTCAGAGTGAAGAGCAAAAGAAAAAGATGTGAAGGGTCGCTCCTGACGTAAGAATATTCATATAATTGATATACTAGAGGACTCGGTGGGCTCTGACCCCACCAAGACCATTGAGAATTGGCTGTCCAAACCAGTTTTGCCCACTGTCATTTCCCCCTCTTATGTTGTGGAGCATGCCCACTGTGTCCTTGTCTGGTGCACCCCAGTGTGGATCCTCTTAGACTGTTTGGTAGCCAAAATGCGAAACCTTCAAGACAGCAACACATTGCCCCATACAGCAAGACAGACTGAGCACCTGATCTTGGAGAGTGCACACATCATGTTATTCCCCGACTACATACTGGCAGTGCACCACCGCAGGGCCTCACTCATGGAAGCAAAGCGCAAAATTAGAGACCTGGGCCTCAAATACTCCTGGTTTTTCCCAGGTAAGCTGTAGATTATTGTAGATTAGATCACATGCTTCTTCATAGAGCCAGCTGATTCATGGGACTGGGTGAAAGAACAGGAGAAAAGGCCGGTCACTGAATGCTTTTCTTCCCTCTCCCTGAAATAGGTTGCTCAGCCTCGAAGTCAATCTTGTTGGCCTGGCATGTTCGGTGATGGCCCTCCTCTCAATGTAGTGCCTCCAGTGTCCCCTCATTGACTCAATTGCTGCTGGAATGGATTTCAGTTATTTCCATGGCCTCACAACTATGTGCCCATAAGGCATGCTCCACTCATGATGTCACTGACTCTCTATCTATTATGTCTCACACAGAAGATTACATCATTTGAGCTTGTGTTTGTATTGATGCCTTCTCCTTGTTAAATGCATGCCCCAGCATAGTGGATTCTGTATTTAACGATTTTACTCATCAATATGCCCATTACCTATGTTCAAATGTGAGTTTTTCTTCATGTCTGCTTCAGCACAGATTGTTACGTAGAATCATCCCACTGCCCATAATACTGTATATAATGTTTCTTTTATCCATTCCAGTTCGGCTCTTCCCACATTGCCAAGTGTGGGCTAGGACAGTGCTCCCTGATTGTTTACCCCCAGCCTCTCTTGATTCTGTTTAGAGAGCAACTATCATATCTGACTCACATACATACAAGTACAGAAACCCTGTTAATTTCAGGTTCAGTTTACCAATATCATGCATGAGGTATTCTATCTGTATGGGCCTTACCTGGCCCTCGTTTTACTCCTTAAGTCTCTTTCTTTCTGCCATAGTATTCTCTTGCTGGGTTTAGACTGCTTCCACAGTCTTCACAATTAATTACTGGTCCTCATTTTACTGTTTGGGAAGGCAGATGTTATACTGCAGCCCTGGGGTAGGGAATTGGGTACTTTGCTTCGACAAGTCTCGCCCTTGTATTATTGTTTCTAAGTCATTTGGGAGCTCACAGGTGGCTGACTGGATGTGGCCGAGGACTCCCAGACACAGCTGTGCTGTCCCAATAACACCACACTTGCCCATTCCCTGGTTCTCCCATTGTGGTTAAACTTAACTTACTGACCTGGAGTGTGTGTGACATGGCCTCAGCTAAAAAACAATATAAAATACACACTTTCCTTAATGGTAGGGGAAGCCATATTGCTTTCTTAAAAGAGATGTACTTGACAGATGGGGAGAGAACCAGACTCCGGAAACAGTGGAGAGACCAATGCTATTGCGCAGGCTATTCTGGCAGGTATACATTAATATGGATTGAGCCATCAGTCCCCTTCAAGTGCATTAACACTGTGATAGATCATGGGGTAAGAATTGTCCTACTAGAGGGGTGTTAGGTCCGTGAGCCTTAGGGTTGATCTTCCCCCAAACCTTTTACCACTCCTAACTAATACTAAAGTGCTTGTGCTCACTCCCCTAAATATGGTAAAGTTGATTTACGCCTAATCGACAGGACCTGTAAATTAAATGCTACTAGTGAGACGGCAGCACTAATTGTGCCACTCACTTAAGGAGACCCTTAAAATATCCCAGATCTGCCATTGCTGTCAGAATGCAGTTTTAAACTGCCAATTTGACTTGGCAATATAACGCACTACATCCACAAAAAAAGAAGGGAAGAGAGATTGAGGCTTTGTTATCCTCTCCGTCCTCAGGATCAGCTTGTGGTACAAGTAGGCCACCTCCAGATCTATCCAAGCCCCGAATGCTGTAATAGCCGTGGGCTAGAGAAGGATCAGGTGAGGGCAAAATAATAAACAGGGAGGAAAGGAAGGGGACTGCAGGGAGGGAGAGCTGCGAAGACAGAAAACAAACAAACAATTGATTGGTGTAAATTCTCAGGAAAGTTTTCCCCTTACTAGGACTACCAATCAGACTATACAGTGCTATACCTGTAATAGGAACGCTGACCGCACTAACTCATGAGATGCCTCTCTTCTACTGAGGGTACGTAAATTCAGCCTGTGATTGCCTTCCCCTGTGAACACAAAAACTAATAGTAAAACAGCTCCTAAGACCCCGGTAATGGCAACACCTATATGAGTAAAGAAGGACACTACATACCCTAATCTTTTTCCATCAGAGTCCTGAAGAAACATAGACCAGGTTCTAAGGAATGCGTAGTAAGTATACAGTAACTCCCAAAAATTAAGAAAGGGTTACGTCACCCAAAATAACGGAGAACAGGGTTACCTGAATGAAAGTGCTTTCAGGTGTAGGAAAACTCTTCGTCCCAGCCTGGGACTAAGTAAAGCAAATCCTCTGCAATAGCCGGTGAAAGAAGGCTTTCCAGCAGAGGATTTAGATCAGTAAACAATGCGAAATCAAACAACTGTTTCCTCCGCAATAGCCGTAGCAAAAAGGCTCGCCAACGGAGGAAACGGGATAATGCAAACGTGTCCTCCGCAATAGCCGATGACAAGGCTCTCCAACGGAGGACAGAACCGAAACAACAAAGAGGGATTTACAAGACCGTCCTCCGCAATAGCCGATGACAAGGCTCTCCAACGGAGGACAGAACCGAAACAACAAAGATGAAATTGCAAGACCGTCCTCCGCAATAGCCGATGACAAGGCTCTCCAACGGAGGACAGAACCGAAACAACAAAGCAGGAAATACACGCAACTGAGGGCGTCCAAGATACAGGTTAGAACAGGAGCTTAGGAAACACCTCACCGCACGGCCGACCGGAACGCCAAGAACCACGAACCAGAATATCCGACACCGGCTGCAGGAAGTGGTGTCTATTTATACCCCGCCTCTCGACCACTGAGCATTCTGGGATATGTAGTTTTTCCCCATCTGTACCCATTAGTCTCTCGAGGCGCGACAGAATCTGACAGTACATCCCCCCTCACCTAGAGCGCCGAAGGGGACCAGGGCGCTCAGGGAAACGGCGATGATAAGCAGCCACCAGGCGCGGAGCATGAACACCTGACGCAGGCTCCCACGAGTTCTCCTCGGGACCGTAGCCTTTCCAGGCCACCAGATACCGAAGGCCACGTCCACGCCACCTCGAGTCCAGAATCCCCTCCACCTCGTATTCTAGACCTTCAGAGACCAGCAAGGGTGGAGGGAGGCATCGTACCACCGCAGCTGCAGCCTTAAGCAGCGACACATGGAAAACTGGATGTACACGCAGATGTCTCGGTAACAGCAACTTCACTGCCACCGGGTTGATGCCTTGCACCACACGAAACGGACCTATGTATCGAGGGTTAAACACGCTGTAATGTCTGAACCTGAAGTTCCGGGTGGACAACCACACCCAATCCCCCACCTGATACAAAGGCCCAGGACGACGTCTTTTGTCAGCCGTTTTCTTATATGCCACCTTGGAGGTCTTTAGGGAGTCCTGTACCTTCTCCAAAACCCTCTTGAGTCGGGAAACCCTCCTAGCGGCTTCAGGCACTGTCTCCTCATTGTAAGGTTGCACAAATGGAAGAAATCGGAGATGATGACCATAAGTACAATAAAAAGGTGATACTTTCGTGGCAGAATGTGTCGCATTGTTGTATGCCACCTCCGCAAGCCAAAGGTGCTCCACCCAATCCTTTTTACCCTGAGACACATAGCATCACAAAAACTGCTTCAATGTCTGGTTGAGACGTTCCGTCTGTCCATCGGTCTGTGGATGGAAGCTCGTGGACAGAGCTGTTTCGATATGGAGAGAGGAGCACCATGCTTTCCAAAACCTTGCGGTAAATTGAGAGCCCCTATCTGACACTATGACAGTTGGTAGGCCATGCAGACGCACAACATGGCTCATAAGAAGCTGTGCCAATTGACCTGCTGTAGGCACCTGAGGACAAGCAATGAAATGCCCCATCTTAGTTAGATAATCAATGACTACCAACACGGTTGTGCAACCCTGATCTCTGGGTAGACCTACCACAAAGTCTAAAGATATACGTTCCCATGGAGTAGAAGGGGTAGGCATGGGCTGAAGAAGCCCGGCAGGACGACGATGATCGGTCTTGGCGCGGGCACAAACATCACATTCGGTCACCCATTTCCGTACATCAACCCTGATCGTGGGCCACCAACACCTACGCTGAATCAGAACCATAGTCTTATCTACCCCAACGTGTCCAGCACTGGGTGAATTGTGACACCAATCAAACATTTGTTTACGCAAAGAGTCAGAGGGCACCAGCATCCGCTCTTGTTTGATCGGAAAGCCATGTCGTAGTTGCCATTCAGGATGCGTCTGTAGCCATCTCTTCCACTGGTCCGTTCTGATCCCATATCGTATGCCCAGCAAAAAGGCATCAGGTTGGATGCCACAAACCACCTTGACAGGGTCCACTATAGAGGTTTCTGCTCTGACCTCCGAGGCCTTTGTGGATGATTGACGGGACAAGGCATCCGCCTTTCTATTGTCTGCTCCAGGCCTGAAAGTAATAACGAAATTATATTCCGAAAAGAAAAGCATCCACCTCAACTGTCTAGGGGTTAAGTGTCTGGCCGCTGACATAAATTGCAGATTACGGTGATCGGTATAAACCGTCACCACATGTTTCGCCCCCATAAGGAAATGCCTCCATTCAGTGAATGCCTGTTTTATAGCCAAGAGTTCTTTTTCAGCTATGCAGTAGTTGAGTTCCGCCCCCGTAAGTTTATGTGACATAAATGCCACGGGATGTAGTTGTCCGGTGGATTCACTTCTTTGCGAAAGAATGGCTCCGATAGCAACCTCTGAAGCGTCTGCCTCAACTATGAAAGGGACATCAGTATTGGGGTGTGTCAATATAGGAGCGGTGACAAACGCTTCTTTAAGAGTTTCAAACGCCTCCTGAGCCTCCACATCCCACACGAACCCTTGGTCTTTTTTCAGCAGTCTGGTTATGGGGGCCACCACTTTCGAGAACTGGTTAATAAAACGTCTGTAGAAATTGGCGAATCCCAGGAAGCATTGAACATCTTTGACGTTTCGAGGAATCGGCCAATCTCGCACTGCTTGGATCTTCCTCTCCGCCATTTCCTGTCCCTGAGGGGTAAGCATAACCCCCAAAAACTCAACTGTAGTAACGTGAAAGTCACATTTGGACAATTTGCAATAGAGATGGTTTTTCTGTAGTATCCTCAGAACAGACTTGACATGTTGTATGTGCATGTCCTCCGACTCAGAATAGATGAGGATATCATCTATATACACTATGACATGTCTGTCCAGTATTTCCCTCAACACGTCGTTAAGGAAAAACTGGAATGCAGCAGGGGCATTGCATAGCCCGAAGGGCATGACCAGGTATTCGAACAACCCATACCTGGTCTGGAAGGCCGTCTCCCATTCATCCCCTGCTCTCATTCTAACAAGATGATATGCTCCTTTTAAGTCTAGTTTGGTGAATACCTTGGCCTTTTTCACCTGATCCAGTAATACATTGATTAAAGGTAAAGGGTATCTGTTCTTGATTGTTACCGCGTTGAGGGCTCGAAAGTCTACACAGGCTCTTAGATCCCCATTGGCCTTGGGGATGAAAAACAAAGGGGACGCTGCAGGTGATCGTGAAGGACGTATGAACCCTAATTCTAACAGTTTGTCTAAATAGGTTCTCAAATAGGCGTTCTCTGGCTCTGTCAACGCATACAGCCGTCCCTTGGGAATCACTGCCCCGGGAACTAACTCAATCTGACAATTGTATGGCCTATGTGGGGGTAATTCTTCAGCTCTTACTTCATCAAACACCCCTTCAAAGTCCTGATATGCCATTGGAAGAGATACTGCCTTTTCTGCGGCCGTGGCTATCCGATCCCCACATGCCAAAGCAAACGAAGGACACTGTGCATATCTAAAACAATGCTCCTCACAATGTGCGGAATTCATCAATATATTGCCTGTTTCAAATCGATGTCGGGGTTCGGTCTTTTCAGCCAGGGAATGCCTAAGATCACCCCATACTGCGGTGCCTCAATGATGCTGAAAGAAACTCTTTCTCTATGATGCCCAAACCTCATCTCTGTTAGTGCGGTTTGATAACTTACGGGCCCTGTGTTTAGTTTCCTCCCATCTACTGCAAACACATCGGTACCATCTTCTTTGGGGATTAGAGGAATGCCTAACCTTTCTGCTTCTTTCATGTCCATGAAGAAACCCGTAGCCCCGGAATCCACCATGGCTTGTGTATGCACCTCCATCATGCCTATCATCAAGATTATCTTAATGAATAAATGTTGCGCTCCTACAACCATACTTAACATAGAAGGGATAGTAACATGACTCCAGGGAACCCCTTCATCACCCCCAGAGCCCTTCAGTTTTCCGCCGGCTTCTCAGTGGCCGTTGACACCCCCCTATTCAAGCGGAATTTGGAGAATTTGGGTTTGACAGGGCACTCTCTAACATAATGACCTTTTTTGCCACAATAAAGACAAAGACCCAACTTGCGCCTCTGTTCCTTTTCGGTGGCGGTCAAAGCCGCACGGACTGCTCCTATGTCCATAGGCTCAGAGGTGTGAGATACCGAACTGTCCGGGGTCTTTACCGCCACAGAAGAGGAAATTGGTCGGTTCTTAGCTCCACCACCGCCTTTACGATTCTTCATCCTATGGTCTAGTCTTAATACCAAATTAATCAAATCTTCACAAGACACTGGTTGGGGGTCTATTTGAGCGATTATGTCCTGCATTTCTTCGGTTAAACCCTGATGAAAGATTGACGCTTGTTTGGCTTCTGGCCACTTAGTTTCAGCAACTAAACGTCTGAAATGATTCAAATAATTTACCAGATCTTGATTCCCTTGACGGAGGCCTAATAGTTCTTTATCCGCCGTATACGTATCGGCTCTCCTATCGAATACCTTTGTGAACTCTGCTTGGAACGCGTCCCAGTCATGTAACATTGGGTCATTTCTCTGAACCATGGGAACCGCCCATTGTGCCGCCTCCCCCACTAAATACGAAATGACGAACGCAACCTTTGACTGATTGGTGGGGAATGACCGGGGTTTGCATGAAAAATGCATCATGACTTGCGTCAAAAACACTTGCACGGATCCAGCATCTCCGTTAAATCGTTCTGGATGCGCTAACGGAATGCTAGGGGGAATCTCCACCACAACTGAACCGGCTGTACCAGACCCTGAAGCCCCAGCACTAAAGGGGTTTTTTCTGGATGTTATCTAACCGGTTCCGTAATTCCGTGCTTTCTTGTCTGGATGCTATCAACTCAGATTGCACCACGACTAACGCGGCCATCACCTCGTCCAGAGTAGCCATCACACTAAACTGATCGGGAGGACTATGATACTTGGGTCGGATATTCTGTTATCCTCTCCGTCCTCAGGATCAGCTTGTGGTACAAGTAGGCCACCTCCAGATCTATCCAAGCCCCGAATGCTGTAATAGCCGTGGGCTAGAGAAGGATCAGGTGAGGGCAAAATAATAAACAGGGAGGAAAGGAAGGGGACTGCAGGGAGGGAGAGCTGCGAAGACAGAAAACAAACAAACAATTGATTGGTGTAAATTCTCAGGAAAGTTTTCCCCTTACTAGGACTACCAATCAGACTATACAGTGCTATACCTGTAATAGGAACGCTGACCGCACTAACTCATGAGATGCCTCTCTTCTACTGAGGGTACGTAAATTCAGCCTGTGATTGCCTTCCCCTGTGAATACAAAACCTAATAGTAAAACAGCTCCTAAGACCCCGGTAATGGCAACACCTATATGAGTAAAGAAGGACACTACATACCCTAATCTTTTTCCATCAGAGTCCTGAAGAAACATAGACCAGGTTCTAAGGAATGCGTAGTAAGTATACAGTAACTCCCAAAAATTAAGAAAGGGTTACGTCACCCAAAACAACGGAGAACAGGGTTACCTGAATGAAAGTGCTTTCAGGTGTAGGAAAACTCTTCGTCCCAGCCTGGGACTAAGTAAAGCAAATCCTCTGCAATAGCCGGTGAAAGAAGGCTTTCCAGCAGAGGATTTAGATCAGTAAACAATGCGAAATCAAACAACTGTTTCCTCCGCAATAGCCGTAGCAAAAAGGCTCGCCAACGGAGGAAACGGGATAATGCAAACGTGTCCTCCGCAATAGCCGATGACAAGGCTCTCCAACGGAGGACAGAACCGAAACAACAAAGAGGGATTTACAAGACCGTCCTCCGCAATAGCCGATGACAAGGCTCTCCAACGGAGGACAGAACCGAAACAACAAAGATGAAATTGCAAGACCGTCCTCCGCAATAGCCGATGACAAGGCTCTCCAACGGAGGACAGAACCGAAACAACAAAGATGAAATTGCAAGACCGTCCTCCGCAATAGCCGATGACAAGGCTCTCCAACGGAGGACAGAACCGAAACAACAAAGCCGGAAATACACGCAACTGAGGGCGTCCAAGATACAGGTTAGAACAGGAGCTTAGGAAACACCTCACCACACGGCCGACCGGAACGCCAAGAACCACGAACCAGAATATCCGACACCGGCTGCAGGAAGTGGTGTCTATTTATACCCCGCCTCTCAACCGCTGAGCATTCTGGGATATGTAGTTTTTCCCCATCTGTACCCATTAGTCTCTCGAGGCGCGACAGAATCTGACAGGCTTCCCTCGTTCTCTCATCAACTATGCTTTGCACTACACAAGAAGCAATTGTCTTAAAAGGAAAGGAAACCACCAGAATCCACTCGAATTATTTGGTATTTAGACCTTATTTAAATCAAATATTCATCTGAGGGGCAGTACATTGTGAAGTCCCTATGAACAAGTCATAATCAAACACAGGAATAAAAGCAGAGTGCTGTTTCTGCATAAACATAGATGGGTCCACAGACTTGGGAGCACAGAAAGAGGATTGAATGATGCCATTCACTGGTATCAATTGCTGAATATAAGTTGACCCGAGATTGAACCCTGTGTTTGATTATATAGGAGCACATGATTTGCGAGAATTAGAGATAGATTAACAAGCCTTATCTTTAGAAGCAGTTCAAAATTACCACATTATCTAACAGAGGATAGAAGAGAAGGCGGGACCCTACTATACAAGTGTGCGCAAACATGTAATATTTAGACGGCCGCATCTCACGATGGAGTCACCGTCGGAGGGAACAGAGTGGCCTACTAGGAGACTCCCGGAACTCGAAATAGTAAGTGAGGTAAGGCGGATAGCTCAGAATGTCATCACATAAATGAATTATGGGGCATATTAACAAGATGTTCGTTAAAAAACGCACATCGCACATTTCACTATCGCCGGCTATCGCCAGATTTTCTCGCCTTGTTAGCGCAATATTATCAACGCGCAACTCGTAGGCGATAGTAAATCCTGCGATAGCCGGTGATAGTGAACATTAGCACGGGAAAACAAGCGTTGTTTTCACGCGCTAATGTGTGCCCTGATAATATGGGGGAGTGGATTCAGCTTTATGATCCACACCCCCATGTTAACAATGCCTAACGCCTGGTCAGAGCAGGCGATGGGAGACCTGCGATAAACAAGTTTATCGCAGGTCTTTTCCTCCCAACGCCTGCCTTGGTGATAGGGTGTTCCCACCTCCACCCACATTTTACATGTGGTTGGACGTGGGAACGCCCACTTTGCATGCCATTAGCGACGTTTGTCGCCGACATGCAAAGTGGGCTTGTGGCAGGCGTTGCAATGCCCTTGTTAATAGGGCGCAAGAAGTATCGCCGCTTACTCGGCGAATTGTGCTGAGAAAGCTGCGATACTTCAGCTTCTTAATATGCCCTATGTCTTTAAAAAAGATTAGTCCGGCATCTACCCCCATTGAATGGGAGAGCAGGAGATAAACAATTGTGTGATTTCCGCCAAAAATGGCACAGCCTGCAAGATGTATGCTGTTTGTAGGGAACAACATAATTACAATAGAAAATCTTTAAATATAGAAATATCGGACTTTGCTCAGCACTCATCAGCTATCCTGGGTCTCCCTGTGTCAAAACAAAGATGTGAAACCGGGGTAGGACAGCATGAGCTTCGGCACCAATAGTTTGAGGAATCAGACTTGAGTTGGCTCCTTATGTTGAACTAGCTTTTTCGAATTTAATAATTTTGTAATTTATAGCTATGTTTGACAGTGCAGTTCAATTTGTCTTTATTTCGATTATCGTATTCATAAAATACGTTACACAGCTACAGTATTAGAAATAACTAAAATGTTTGTAATATAAAAATTGTATAGTAGATTCATAAGCAATAAAACGTTTAGCAAAATAGGACCACATTAATAAAACACTTTATGTTAATAAATAAATGAAGGAATATGTGTTAAATATAAAAACCACAAGGGTACACAACAAACAAATACCTTCGCGTTTTAGGCAACACTATTTGACCCCGTACCAAATCGGGGGACAACACTGACACATTATGTAAATGACAAATTCATATGCCCAGACAAGTGATGGAACAACAAGTAAACTAGTAAAGCAAAGGCTTTTGATGAAATTTGACAGAACTATTATGCCCTCATCTTTTTGGCTCAAATGACCCACATCCAACACAAAAATTTGGCGACAGCGATCAATGGACTCTTGTGTGTTTGACTTCAAAGTCCTTAGTGCCTCCATACCCGATCTAGTGCCCAGAATCAAATAAACTGGTTTGAGCCATTAGTTCCTTGGAGACTTATAAGCTGGGCATACAAACAAGATGTGTGCTAGTGTTTCAATATGAGCTGGACATGTAGTACATTTGTCATAGTTCAGGGGGTGCCATTTGCATGTAAAAGATTTTATAGGAAGTCAGCCACCCTAAACTGGTGATACAATGTCCTATTAACCGGTGCAGCGATGAGGTCCCAATAACATTCAAGCTCGGTTACGTGTTCGAGCGTCAGGAATTCCCTCGACAGAGTAGGCCTCGTTATGGATGTAAAGCACTTCATCATGACCATGTTCCAATATGCTGCCTTGAACTCCTTTTTTGGTAGGAATGGATTACCTGCAGGATCCTCCCACAAACTGCTCATCCCCATATCAATCAAAGTGTCCTTTGTCCTTCTTAACGAGGAGATATAACATGAGCGATCTGCCCCCCTGACTTCAAGAAGAGCTTGAGCACACAGGGACAACTCGGGAGTAACCCAAAGCCTTCTCCAATAAGCCACGGGTCTAAAACGTGCTATGTCCTCTAAATTACGGCAACCCAGATCTAAATAAAGGGGCAATAATGGTGTTGATTATGGGAGGCCTGCTAAGGTTCTCACAAATTTTTTTTGGGCTGTGGCCAGGGGCGCTAAGTCCTCAAAGCCCCACAGTTCAGCACCATACAAGATTGAGGCACTGATTTTGAAATTATAGATCTTTAAGGCTGGAGCAACAGGCTTAGTATGAGAAAGTCTACGTTCTTTCATAAGTACACTAGCCAATTAAGCTTTTATAAGGGACTGCATATCGACCTAGGGCTTCCAATTTATTTCCCTCCTAGTGTAATCCCAGATATGTAAAAACATCTGTCTGCTCTAGAAGGACATTGTTCATAAAAACTCTCCTTTAATAACTTTGTGTTTGTGGAGAACCATGAACTTGGTTTTCTCCACATTAACCAGCAGCTCATAATTATCAAGGTGTCATCCGCGAACATGAGCAGGGGTATCTTCATACCTGCTAATGTGGGGGCATCTGTAAGATGGTTAGAAAAATACTGCACAACCCTGTTGATGAATAGAGAAAACAAGGTATGTGCCAGGACACACCCTTGTTGTACCCCCTTGGAGATGGGGAACCTGTCCGTAACATTCCCCTGCGTACCCCAGCGAACCTTTGCATATTTTGAATCGTGTAATGTAACTAAAATAGCCAGTAATTCTAGTGGCATCCCCATATCCGCAGAAGCTCTCCACATTTTGGTACAGGGCACCAAATCGAAAGCGGATTTGAGGTCAATGAAAGCCGCATAGATGGAGCCCCCTCCGATAATAGCAACCGGCCAGTGAATTAACATAAACCTAAAAACCTGATCTATGGTACCAGTGTTTGGGCGGAACCCTGCCTGCAGTGGAGTCATGATGTCTGTGTCTTCTATCCAGGTCTGGATTCTGCATATCACTAGCTTGGCAATGATTTTTTGGATAGAGTCAATAAGGCATATTGGCCTGTAGTTGCCTGGTAGGGAGCGATCCCCCTTTTTGAAAATCCAGAGAATTTCAGCACCTGACCATGTATCAGGTATGAGGGCGCCACTAGCCATTGCATTGGCGAGTAACTGAATATAAGCTACCCAGTTTTCTTTGTCATTCATGAACAGATCCACGGGTATACAATCAGGACCTTGAGCCCTGCCTCTCGGGATCAATTTAAGTACAGATTCGACCTCTGGCCTAGAAAAATACAAGGTGGTAATTGGGGTTGGCATTTGGACTAGATCTAAGCTATTGTTGGTGGCAGCGAACTGGGCCTCAAAGTGCGATGCCCACAGCTCAGGAGCTACATGGTTAACTGGTGCTTGAGTTGGTTCACCACTACCCCATTTGACAAGGTGCCAAAATGTAACCATGTTTTTCCGTTGACTAGCTGTAAGCAGGTCTTGCCAACGTTTTTCGTCCCAGTTCCTTGTAGGGTTTTCTTCTACCCAGCCCCTGCCTTTTTAATATCACCAATAACTTTTAATCTAATGGTTCTTGATAGTATCCTGTAAGCCTCTCTGCATGATTTATTGTACCAAGAGGCTGCCTTGGAGCGAGATTCTTTATTCAGTTTTTTGTTTTTTTTTAATGTAAAAGTTTTTGAGTTTGGTAAAAAATCATTATGAACCTGAAGAATAATTGAGTTGATGTCCTCCTTTGTAACACAACTATGAAAAGTAGCTATCGAGCGAACAACCATCTCCTTCATCTGTTCTAGGTCCCTGTCGTTATCTGTAATCTTAACCCATCTAACTCTCCTGGTGCGTTTGTGAGCTTGACATCTGCTGTTACTTTCTCAGCTACCTGACAATTATGAGTAGGAAGACCTCGTACCTGCAGTGATAGTACTAGAGGGTTGTGGTCACTTTCATTCCGCTCCTGTACTATCATATCCATTAGGGATGACCAAAATTCTCTAATGAGAAAAATATAATCTATACGACTACTTCTCACCCATTGCTAAATGTATGTGAACCCAGTCTGTCCGATTTGGACCTCCTGTTTACTGCCCTCATTCCCCGTTCCAGACCCATCCCTTTGAGCTGTAGTGCGGCTTCAGTCCATCTCTTGATTGGACAGAGGTCTAAGGATGGAATGTTCCACTGGGAATCCTCCTCTGCACCAAGATTACCATCATCTTGGTGCAGAGCCTCAAAAGAGCAGTTGAAATCTCCTGCAATTATCAAGTTGCAGCATCCCTTGTACTTATCTAAAAAACCATCTAGAAGGGCGACTATATTGGATCCTCTGCCACCTGGCATCCCTCTTGAATAAACATTGATAATCGGTATATCAGGTACGTTCGCCACCCGGAGTCTTATAACCATAATATCCAGACTATCAATTTAAAATTCCTCCACCTTATAGCCTGCTCGCTGTCTAACCCAAAAGGTGAGTCCTCCTATAGGTTTGGCATTCTTTCCCCCCAAAACTGCTTTAGAAAAATTAAAAAACCCAGGGTAATACATTTGTTCCACGGACCAAGTTTCCTGGAATGCCCAGATGTCATAGTCCTCAATGTATGCAGACCATTCATTGAAATTGTTTTAGAGGATAAAGCCGCTATATTCCAGGAAACTATTGACAAAGGTGACTTTATATGCCTTTGGAATGTAGTGTTGGAGGTTACCTGGGAATTAGATACATTAACAATACCCAAGGCTTCCAGACTGGAGGGGCGGATAGATATGGGGAATCCTGCTGAGGGGGTTTTGAGGGATCTTCCTCCCTCACTACAGAACTTGGGGTGCCTCCCTCTACGCACTACGCCTGCGGTCTCCATTCGGGTTGGTAGAAAAATCCCAAGGGAAATATATTAATTTCATCCGTCTTAGTGTGGTGATTTCCAGCCCTGTCCAAAATGTGCTGGACCTAAAACTGAAGACCACACAGTCTCCAAAAAGAAAGTTGTGTGATTTACTGATCTAGGATACTCTACGAGCCATTTTAAATTTGGAAAATAGATGGTTTTTTATACCGGTCCTGGCACTCAACAAAAGAAGGGCCTTATTTCTTAATGTTGACCAATGTTCCTGTGCTGTAGATGGAAGCACTGGGACATTAGCCAAAACAATTGTGTATGGCGTTGCTTCTGGGGGGAGATGTAGAAACGTGTGTGCATTTGAACCACTACCAACACATTGCTGGGAAGTCCAGGTGCAAATATCGCCCACTATCGAATCTAATGGAGGGGGTATACCACCTTGAGTTGGATGGGTAGGTTGAATAACCTCGGGAACTATCACAGCTGGAGGTGGGGGATGGTGTGCTTTATTTGGAGGTACCCTAGATTCTACTCCCCTCACTGGATGTGTGTCCGTCCCTTCTCCCTGCCGCGCACTGAGTTTTGTATAGGGAACACTAGGGATACACTGCTCTATTTTAATAAGTCTTTTTTCAATCAAAGTCAGTTTTAATAGTAACATGTCAATCAGGGATGAAAGTTTCATTTCTAGCCCTGTGCCGAGCTCATCCTCATTTAGACATGATGGTGAGTCGATAGTTACGGCGAGAGTACACAAATTAATGGGCGCGAGATTGGGCTTCAGATTACCATTGCACCCATTAGCAACAGCCTTAAGTTTTACAACTCTGGATACCTAATGATTAGGTTTCAGACCCCAGAGCCCACTCCCACCTCACATTTACTAATTTTACAAAGCCCCAACGACGAATAACAAAATCAGTGTCTATAGGCACTGACAGCTTACAAGTCAAGTGTTAGTGTGGTGGCCCAGCCCAGTCTCCTCTAGTCTCTGACAGGCTCAGAAAGGGCTGCCCTTGGCCTGGGCTTCACCTGCGTGCATCCCGCGCCCCAGGGTTTGAGGCAGCTTTTTGTAGTGTGATGGTGATGACGTCTCCCCCTGCGGCAGTGCGGGTAATCTGGGCAGTTAAGGCACGTTGCACCCTGGGACTCCAAGTCCCACCAGGATGATGCGGGGAGTAGTTCAGCCTCTGGTGACCAGTGAAGCAGCGAGATGCCACAGCACACACACATAAACTCTGGCTCAGGAGAACAAGAAAGCTAAAGCAAGCAGTATGTGGTTCCGTAGTTTGAGGGTCTGGTTCGATGGTTCCGAACCCGTTCAATAAAGATCGTCGGAAATAGACGATTTTGGTGTTAGAAGACCGCAAATCACGAGTGCGGTGTGTACGCGTGTTTTTGTGTTAATCGATCAATGAGAACACTACGTATTTAGGGATTTCGTTTGAACCTTTGGATTCCATTTTGAGTGCGGCAGCCATTTTGTATGGTTGCCCTCACATAGGCCGAAGATTGCGGCCGAACGAGTCCTTGGGACACGTACACCTTAGCTGACTTCTGAATAACCTGGCCGAACTGACTCCTTGCCCGAGGCTGACTTCGGTGAGCCAGTTCCTTGTTAAGCAGCTGGTCAGATAGAGATTAAAGAGTAGGGCATGCCGAAGTTTATGGTACACCGCTCCCACTTTCTATCTTGCTTCCAATCTGTTTCTGTTCCTTCCTTTACGACATAATCACTGATTTGGGGTGAGGGTTTTATGATGGGTTTGTCCTGCCTGATCGAGCAAGTTGTTGGAATGTGCTTGGTCATTTCTGGTGGGCTGGACAACGGAAAGTAGAGATTGTCGTCAAACGCTACTTTTGAATTGTCACATTTCCATTGGTCAGTTTGTATGCACCCAATGCTAATTTGGAATGTTGCCTAAGGCATGATTTTTGGCATAAAAGTCCATGTTTCGCTCATTGAATTTGTGCAGTCTCTAGCGAACCACCCGTGTTGTGCTTCTTAGACCTCTGTTCCTGGTTGCAACCAATAAACTTTGGTCTTTGACGTCATCAAGAAGCGTCCCGTGTCTCTGTTTGCCAAGACAAGGGAACTCTAAGGTATCTGGCGTTTTCCCTGACGCCGCTGGGTTCTAAAACCCAGTCCTTCAAGAAAGCTCCTCCTTCTCTGTGTCTGTATATAGAACAATGCATAACTAAAATAATTATTCTCTAAAAATGTGTGTGATTACACAGTAATCTTGATATATGAGAAAAGGATGAGCTACCTAGATTAAGCTTCAATGATAATGATATCTGAGTAGACATGGATTCGTGTGATTTGGGCACAAGTATGCCAGGCACTACGGTGAAATATAAATAGAGATTAATATATAATGTTTTTTGCAGAGTGTGACTACAGGACGGGGTTTCCACTCTGTCCCCAATTCAGGATCATCATTGATTAAACTTGGGTGAGTAGACCTCCACCACAATTCATTGAGCATATGTGGAGAAATATGGTTATTGTTTATGGCCTGTATTAACTTAATAGTGATATATATATATATATATATATATATATATATATATATATATATATATATATATATATATATATATATATATATATATATATATATATATATATATATATATATATATATATATATATATATATATATATTCACTGAAAAAACCATAGGTTATAGACCATATATAGTTAGGAATTTGCATTTACAAAACCTTGAAAATTCACTGAAAAAAACATAGGTTATAGACCATATATAGTTAGGGATTAGCATTTACAAAACCTTATTTTATTCGCACAAAACCATTGAAATTCCATATATAGTTAGTTGCACTAACTATATATCGCGGACCCGCAATCCACTGCTAATGATGTCACATATTACATCATTCGTGACATGGTCAGTGACATCACTGATGACATCACTGATGACATCTCAAATGACATCACTGATGACATCACTGACATCTCATTTTACATTACTGATTACATCACTGATGATATCATTTATGTGATAATACAATGAACATCTTCAGACTCTAATATAACATTAGATACACTCAGTGTAAACAGACACTCACAGACTGTCACACATCCATGGAGTTACTCACACACCTAATAAGTCGTGCAAAGAATCAATCACACCTCCATTTCCTCAACTATACAGTTATACACACCTTACTTATTCAAACATATACTAACACATATTTACTCTCTTATACAATCCCTGATACAAGTTCACAATGATCCATACAGCCACTCTCACATTCACTGGCTCTTATGTTCAGTTATTTATATATGTCAACTCTCACATGGACTGTGTTTTACATATGTACTTACTTTGACATGTAGCACTGAGATATCCATTCACTCACCAATACACTAATACACACAGTCAACTGTCCATAAAGCTGTTTCTACATGCACTTTTGAACCCATACACCTAGGGAATCAACTGCTCACACATCTATTCACAGAGTCATACACCTCCCAGCCACCCACACACATACTCAGTCTCCCATACAAATACTTGGGCAACCATTCAATAACCCATATAGTTACTGATATAGCTACTGATTTAAACATGCAGCAGTTTACAGAACAACATATATAATGATTGTCAAATTAAGACACTTTAATCACTAACCCATGCACTCAGTGAGACACATTTAATCATTATTTCATACAGTCAGTCATGCACCTACTAAATCCTTCATCCAGACACTTATACATCCACTCATTCTTCAATATGTAAGACATATTTTAACTTTACAGAAACATACAGTCACTGGAAGTTGTCATCAGTGATGTCATCAGTGATGTCATCAGAGATGTCATTTGAGATGTCATCAGTGATGTCATCAGTGATGTCACTGACCATGTCATGAATGATGTAATATGTGACATCATTAGCAGTGGATTGCGGGTCCGCGATATATAGTTAGTGCAACTAACTATATATGGAATTTCAATGGTTTTGTGCGAATAAAATAAGGTTTTGTAAATGCTAATCCCTAACTATATATGGTCTATAACCTATGGTTTTTTCAGTGAATTTTCAAGGTTTTGTAAATGCAAATTCCTAACTATATATGGTCTATAACCTATGGTTTTTTCAGTGAATTTCATTGGTTTTTTAAAAGCTAATATCTATAGCTGTAAAACATATTCTTTATTACGTGACGTATCACGTAGCCCGTGAGACGCCTCATGATGCATCGCATAACCGTGACGTATCGTCTCTGCAGCGCAAACCAAACCCGTAACGTAAGCGCGCCAGAGCACGCTTAAAGATATATATATATTTTTTTAACCTTAATTAGACAAAATCCACACGTGCACATATCACAAACGTTCAAAAAACACAATATGTCGGACTACCGTTACGCTGCCGGTTAGCTGCCCGGTTAACGTACCGGGAAGCACCTTTACCGCGAAAAATCGCAATTTTTTTTTCTTTTGCCCCGCGGGGAACTTTAATAGCCCCCTCATCAATCCTAGGGGTTCAGGAGGGGTCTACCTTACCCCTTTCCTTCATTTACACCTTTTTTTTTTCCACCTCTTGTCTCTCGATCCCACAGAGAGACAAGATGGCGGCCGCTCCAGACTGTTTACAATGTTAACAGCCAATCAGCTTCTCCTCAGACTCCCGTTACACTGCCGGTTAGCTTCCCGGTTAGCTGCCCGGTTAGCTGCCCGGTTCGCGTACCAAGACGCGTCTCTACGGCGAAAAAATCGGAATTTTTTTTTTTTTTGGGCCCCCCGTGGCTCTATAATATCCCCCTCATCAATCCTAGGGGGTCAGAAGGGGTCTACCTTGCCCCCTTTCCTTCATTTCCCCCTTTGTTTTGGCCTCCTCTTGTCTCTAGATCCTACCGAGAGACAAGATGGCGGCCGCTCCGGACTGTTTACAATGTTGACAGCCAATCAGCTACTCCTCAGACTCCCGTTACACTGCCGGTTAGCTTCCCGGTTAGCTGCCCGGTTAGCTGCCCGGTTCGCGTACCAAGACGCGTCTCTACGGCGAAAAAATCGGATTTTTTTTTTTTTTTTTGGGCCCCGCGTGGCTCTATAATATCCCCCTCATCAATCCTAGGGGGTCAGAAGGGGTCTACCTTGCCCCCTTTCCCTCATTTCCCCCTTTGTTTTGGCCTCCTCTTGTCTCTCGATCCTACCGAGAGACAAGATGGCGGCCGCTCCGGACTGTTTAGAATGTTGACGGACACCGGAGAGCCAATCAGCTGCGCATCGCAAAGTTCCGTTACGCGAAAAGTACGCGAACCGGAGCGCTGCCCGGAGCGCTGTTACAGATATATATCTTATTTTGAACGTTACTTTCTCAAAATCCACTGGAGCACATATATTGAGACCTAGCAAAGGCACATCGGGCTAACAGTCCCTACAATTTTGCCAAGTTTCGTGCAAATCCATTCAGCCGTACGAGCTAAAAGTGAGGCCAACCGCCCTATGGAAAAATGAATGGGAAAAACGCGTTTTGGGACCCCCCTTTTTTCTCGGCCCCCCCTTGACGACCCCCCCCAAATTTTCAAGGGCTGCTCAGAAACAAAATGTGCCATTTTCCTGAAAATTTTAGCCAATTCCGTCCACAAACGCCAAAGTTATTAGACATAGAATTTTCAAAAGTCCCATAGGAAAAAAATCCTAACTATATATACCTACTGGCTATCGCCAGTAGGTAATATGTATATATATATATATATATATATATATATATATATATATATATATATATATATATATATATATATATATATATATATATTTTTCACTGAAAAAACCATAGGTTTCAAGCAGATTATAGTTAGGAATTATCATTTAAAAAGCCTTACAAATTCACTGAAAAAAACATAGGTCTCAGGGGTGTTATAGTTAGCTGGACATTTCACTCATACAAAACCATAGAAATTCCTCTGTTATAGTTAGTTCTGCTAACTATAACTCACATGCCCGCAATGCACTGCTGATGATGTCACATATTACATAATTCATGACATGGTCAGTGACATCACTGATGACATCTCAAATGACATCACTGATGACATCACTGATGACATCATCCAGTGAATGTGGTTTGGTTTGAAATTTAAATATGTATTATATATATACCAATCTGTATTGAAGATTGAGAGGATATATAACTGTCTGGATGGAAGATTTACTAGCTGTCTGACTGTCTGTTTAAGGGAGTAATTAAAAGTGTCTCACTTTAAACATGGATTAGTAACTAAGCTATGTGAATGTGTGCATCACTGTCTCTGTTGTTGTATAACATGCTGCATCAGTTGGTCACTAACTACATGAGTGTTAATATTAGTAATTGATTAGTTGGGTGAGTATTTGTATGGGACACTGAGTTTGTGTAGGTGGTTGGATGGGTTGTGTGTAACGCTATGCATAGATATGTGAATAGTTGATTTACTAGGTGTATAGGTTTAAAAGTGCATGTGAAAACTGTTGTTCGGGTGACTGAGTGTATTTATTTGTGTGTTGGTGACCGAATATATGTTTTAGGTGTATATCTTCAACAAAGTAAAAAAATAAAAGTAATTGTATGTGAGACTTGGTGTATATAAATAAGTATATGTAAGAGTCAGTGATTGTGAGAGTAACTATATGAATAAGTGTATAATTGTAATGGGAATTTTTCAACATATTAACTATGAGTTACTATGTGTTTGAATAAATGAGGTGTTGTGTTATAATTGTGTAAGTGAGTAAATGCAAGTGTGATTAATTTTTTTTATGAGTGAGTAGGATGACTGCATAACCCAATAAGATGACTGCTGATGTGTCAATGTCTATTTATGTGTATAAGTGCATTTCATAGTGTTCTATTAATTAGTGACTGCATGTATAAGGGATTCTGTTGCTGAATGGGTAGTGTTGTGTGTAAACTTAGGAATCAGTGAGTGGGTATGTAGTAACTGGTATTGGTGTGTCAATGGTTTCAAATATGGTACTATGTATTTTATAGTGAGTGATACAAGGTTATACTAGTGTATGACGAGGTGTATTAGATTGTCACGAGGATGATATCATCAGTGATGTCATTTGAGATGTCTTCAGTGATGTCATCAGTGATGTTACTGACCATGTCATGAATGATGTAATATGTGACATCATCAGCAGTGCATTGCGGGCACGCGAGTTATAGTTAGCAGAACTAACTATAACAGAGGAATTTCTATGGTTTTGTATGAGTGAAATGTCCAGCTAACTATAATATCCCTGAAACCTTTGAGTTTTCCAGTGAATTTCTAAGTTTTTTAAATGATAATTCCTAACTATTACCTGCTTGAAACCTATGGTTTTTTCAGTGAATTTCAAAGTTTTTTAAATGATAATTCCTAACTATAACCTGCCTGAAACCTATGTTTTATTAATGAAATTTCAAAGGTTTTTTATATGACAATTCCTAATTATAATGTTGAACACTTCCCCATATTTCAACAAGAAACCAAATCTGCAATGCTACCTAAAAAACAAGCAATAGTTTCATTTACCACTAACAAATTAACATCAACATTTAACTAGTGTAAGGACATCGCCTATGTACTGCGTGAATTACATCCAACTCATACCCATATTTAAAGAGCAATAAGTGATAGAGGTACTAATTATACACTTCCGACACCCAACAAAATCACAATATCCAAGCGTCACCACCACTACAACCACCCCTCCTCACCCCTCTCCCTCTACTACCTCAGAGGCAGTGCAAAACAGGACAACGGACCTTCCCAAGATAATATATCCCCTCAACAGCACACTAGCTCAATGTTCAGAGATGTGGTAACCAACTATGTGTAAGGGAAGGAACTCGCACATCAACAATAATTTACACAATGCCAAGACTACCGGTGAAATGCTATACATAACTCACTATAGAAACTAAAAACTTTTCCATGTGAAGATATACCATTGATATGTGTGTACTGCATAGTGGACGCAACCATATTATCTCAGACTCTGGGGAATATCTTGGTCATGTTTCTGTGTTGTCTCCCCCCTTGAAGCAGAAGTGGAGTGGGCTGATCCAACGTACGCAACTCCAGCGTCAGAGTATAAATAATTAGCCTATACCTGGGCGTGGTTCACTTCTGAAAATAGAACAGACTCTGCCACAGCGAAGGTCCTCACCCTGCAACATGGCTGCCGCCATGACCACGTGCCTTCTCGATACAGGCCAATTGCGAACTCAGCGCAACAGCACCGCAGACTTATGTCTGTATCGACTACTGCCTTCGATCTACACTGCGGACAGCAGGGTTCACAACTTGAATTCAGCTTTGGATCTACACTAAGCACAGCATTGAAGTTATCCTTCATTTATGTAAGGCAGAGATAATTCTACTCTATGTCCTCAGACTTCGTTAAAATAAATGATAAAAATTCTTCGTCGGTATCTGGGGTGACTCCTGCCTTCGAACTACAGTGCGGTCAGTAGAGTTCACAACTTGATACCAGTAGCGCTTTAGCACTACAGACAACATTGAATTCAGCCTTGATTTATTTAAAGCAAAGACCATTGTACTATGTCCTAAACTTTTCTTAAAGTATGAACAGTAGGAAATTCATCCTTAATTTATTTAATGCAGAGACAATTCTACTATACGTCTTCAGATTTTGCTTAAATAAGTGACAAAAAGCATTCCTCCATGTCTGTGTCTACACTATGGACAGCAGGGTTCACAACTTCAATTCAACTTTCCATCTACACTACGGATAGCATTCAAGTTAGCCTTCATTTATGTAAGGCAGAGACAATTTTGTTAAATCATGCGACAAAAAACATTCCTCAATATCTGTACTGAGTACTGATTTCAAATGTACACCGCGATCAACAGAGTTTACTACTTGATACCAGTTCATCAGTTCCATATGCAACAGTCAATGTATGGAGTACATTACAGATAATGCAGTGCAGCCTAAGATCTACGCTGCGAACAGCAGGGTTCACAACTTCAATTCAGCTTTCCATCTACACTATGGACAGCATTCAAGTTATCATTGATTTATGTAAGGCAGAGACAATTTTGTTGAAGGATGCCACAAAAAACATTGCTCAATAGCTATACTAACTACTGCCTTCAAATGTACACTGCGATCAACAGAGTTTACGACTTGATACCTGTGGCGCATCAGCCCTATATACAACATTACATTCATTGTCTATTTATTTAAGGCAGAGACAATTGTACTGTTTCCTCATATTTTATTAAAGTATGTGACAAAAAAAGCATTTCTCGATGTCTGTGTCAACTAGTGCCTTCGATCTACACCGCGGACAGTAGGGTTCACAACTTGAAGTCCACTTTGCATGTATACTACGGACAGTAGGGATTTCAAACTTGATTTATTTAATACAGAGAAAAGTTTACTGTATGTGGTCTGATTTTTGTTAAAATAAGTGAAAAAAATCATTTGTCGATATGTCTGCTGACTACTGGCTTCGATCTACAGTGCGGACAGCATGGTTCACATCTTGAATTCAGCTTTGAATGTATACTACGACCAGCATGAAATTTAGCCTTGATTTTTTTAAGGTAGAGATAATTGTACGTTATGTCCTCAGATCAGACAAAAAGAATTTCTTGATTTCAGTGATCACTACTGCCGTTAATGTACATTGTGAGGGCTCACGATTCAGGAAGAATGGCTATTATGTTATGTTATGTTATGTTATTCAGAATTTATCAAGCGCACGGTCACCCAGGGGTTTCATGGCGCTAAAGTGAGACAGATGGAAAGTTATACATGATGCATTCCAGTAGACAAGAGACATTGTATCACTGCGACCCCCCTGAACCACGAATCATCTCAGAGTGCGCACACGCTGAGTTCTTTCGGTACCACTAACTCACTACACCACAAGTCATCCCCCTGTAGCCTTATTAGGACAAAATTCACTAGGCAAAAACATTGCTCCCAGTGCAGACTCCCTGCACTACGCATTATCGCAGGATACGTACAAGCTCAGCACCAAAGATACTAACTCAGTGCACCATAAATCATCACAAACAAGAGTGAACAGTTTTATGTCACGGTGAGACACACTGTCCCTTTGAAATGGCCCTGAAACATTCATATTTTAATAATGTATTCTATACATGTTCTATCTTCCATTTCAATCATGATTACAGATGATGCACTCTACCCTAACATCTACACTGCGGACAGCAGGGTTTACAACTTGAATTCAGCTTTACAACTACACTATAGACAGTAGGGAATTCAGCCTTGATTTACTTAATGCAGAGACAATTATACTGTATGTATTTAGATTTTGTTTAAATAATTGAAAAAAAGCATTGTTCTATAACTGTGCTGACTAGTGGCTTTGATGTACACTGCAGACAGTAGTATTCACAACTTGAATTCAGCTTTCTATATACACTACAGACAGTAGGGAATTTACCCTTGATTTATTTAAGGCACAAACAAAAAATACTCCTATGGCACTGCTAGTATGCACAAGCACCTTAAATCCCTGCATCCTGTGAACTATGCTCACAAAGAATGTAGAACACTACGCCTACATGTACCTCCACCACCGGCAATACCAAGTACCTCTGGGCATCACCTTCAACATCGCCACCAAACATATGTACCCATTTTGAAAAAGTTAGAATGCACTGCGTGAAATGCAATTGTTAAATTTGTTATGGGGAGCAATCATTAGACCTAGTTTGCAGAGCAATTGATAACCCTTGATAGTAGTTTTTTTCCCCTCAAAGTTCATGCAGTCTAGTATACAACAGTCAATGCTTTGAGTACAAACCGCTAGAACCACGCATCATCGCAGGGTGAGCACACACTGAGCACCAGATGTACCATTAACTCAGTGCACCATAAATAATCGCCACGTGGCCTTATTAAGGCAAAATTCAGTTGCCAAAAGACATTCTTACCCGTGCGTTCTGCTTGAACCACGCATCATTGCAGGCTCTACATAAACCGCCCCTAGCTCAGTGTACCACAACTCATGAACCCTTTACGATAGAATCTTCTGTGTATTATTTCACATATAGTGCTTCTACCTCTATACAACAGAAGTCATAAACCGTTTATGATTGAATATCTGTGTATGATATCATGATTACTATTCTACTTTTTACCAAAAGCAACGTAATAAAATGGAGTCGAGCACACATGCCCGTACCCACTTCAACTATATATCTGTGTCTGTGTACTTATTATGTTTCTAAAATGCTGCTCCTGCGCCCTACCGCATTATATTGTTCTGTAAACAGCGTATGCAACTATCTTACCTCTGCCAAAAACAAAAACTTTGATTATATAATATTCTCTCGCTCATTCTACAAATACAAGCGTACAAAGTGGATCATTACAATACTGCAAAGAAACTATATTGTCAATTTATGAACGTGTACTATTTCATTTTTTTTAGCATATTTACATGAGCGCCATATTTACAGTACATTTTCAGGCACGCGTTGATTATGTCATTACTCTACAATAACAGGATGTGGACACGACTCCGAGCCTCGAACAATGATTTCCAGCACCACGTTCGACAGTATACCTGAATGACCACATACGTAAATATATTATCTGTCCTTCATGTGCTAAAAACTGAAACCTAAAGATTTCATAGCCCTGTATTACTACAGCTACAACACTCCACTGAATGTACAACAAACATTCATATTCGCAGAAATGCGTCATGTCCACCATCTTTTATGTGTGCAACTATGGATGAATATAAGGTTGATGATACCACGTACGTTCCATGTTAGCCATATTGTGGAACTTTACAGACCTAATGACACATTTGCATGTAAGTCCCGGGTGACAGCAGCCCTACAACACAGGCACCCAAATCAGTAGATTTTTCATATAGCTCAGGACGGAACCACGCCCATAGCTCCGGAGTCATCGTTCATTTCCATTGTAGTGATTTCTTAGTTCCAGTTCTTGTTGTCAGAACGGCATGCACATGCACACTCCCTCATGCATGGTATACACCCACACCACACCCATCCTGCACATGCATCACTACACATGTGACCCTACCAATAAAAAAGACAGGAAGCACTTGCTCCACGCCATTGTAGAATTGCTCCCATCGCAAGCGCTGTGATGGAATGTCCTGGCGGTTCGGACACCTCATGTAGGCCCAAACTGCCGAGTAGGGGGGCACACCACTACGTGCATGGCCTCTTTGGTCACTGAGTTAGTGGTACCACAAGAACCGAGCGGGTGAGGAACCTGCGATGAAGATAGGTGCAGGAGTATGTCCTTTCCCATAACGAGTATGTCATTAGCCATAGTGATGTCAAGACTCAGCCCCATATGTCAGACTTCTTGGTGGCAGAGCGGGACAGCATGATGTAGAAGGTGTCCTGTCCATGAAAAGGTGAGCAATGAGGCCTGGGTGTGCATGAGGAATGAGGCCTGGGTGCGCATCGGAGGGAGTCGATGGGGTACAGCAGACTGGATACATAAAGGCGATGCAGCGATTTAGGCATACGCAGTTCTATATACCGTATCTTATTGCATTTATATATATTTTTCCAATAGCAGGAACTTTTTATAACCGGTCAAATGTCCGACGCTCGTGATGATCGAAACTACGTGTATCACTTCGCACCACTTGCTTTCACAACCGGATAAAAACATTACTACTATAGTAATTTTTCAAAAATCGAAGCCTATTAAACAAGTTGGAACTGTACACTAAGCGTGGGCGGAAAATCCGTTCCGCTCGCGGATTTTGCGGATTTTCGGGAAATCCGCAATCCGCGAGATTTGCGGATTTCCCGCAAAATCCGCAAATTCGCACGCAGCGGATTTTTTTGGCGGCGCGCGGCGTTGGTGATACAATTTTTGCGGCGCGCGGCGTTTATCATCGTTTGCCGAGTTGTTTTTTTCGATAGTTTGCGAGTGCTGCGCCATTTTGGATCTTGCTGTGTGATCCCGCGGGAATTGGCGAGCGCGATTACGTCATCGCGGCTTGCCAGCGAGAGTTTGTCAACGCGAGTACGGCGAGATCACGTCTCGCGGTACTTCGCAAATTGCGAGATTTGAGATGCGGCGCGCGAAAATATAAATTTGCAATTCTGCACAAGAAATCCACCAGCAAGCAGCATAAACCTTCTAGAAATGATGATTTTTATGTGAATAACTCCTTAGTTTGACATTTGCCTGCACTTTTTTAGCGAGGAGTCCATTTTGGGGAGGGGGGCAGGGGGGTGGGAGGAAGGAAGTGCCCCATAGTCTTCAACTTCCTGTTCCTGTTCAGCAGGCTCCTCCCAGTGCTTTGTCCATCTCCTGGTCACTTTTCATTCGGATGTGGACCTGGAAGGATTACCTTTTGTGGATGCTGCTGGATCTTTGGATTTGAGGCCTTTTTGACTTTCTTTGGATCACTGTTGGATTAGAAATTTTACAAGTAAGTTTGTTTGGGGCATTACAGTTGCTGCAACTAAAATTTTGGGATTTTCGATTTTTTTGCTGTTTTGGGGCCTTTTCCCAGGGGTACTCAGTGGTGGGTGGACTGATTCTTTCTGTGGGTTGTCTTGAATTTAAACATCATGGAGGCCATAGATGAATTGGGATTGTGCTGATTTTTCTGTGTTTTTCGATTTTTTTTTTTTGTAAAATTTTGTGTTTTTCGATTTTTGACCTGTTGTTGGGGCCTTGACCAGGGGTAGTGAGTGGTGCATGGGGCCTAGTCTTTCTGTGGGCTGTCTTGAATTTAAACATCATGGATGGAATGGGATTGTGCTGATTTTGCAGTGTTTTTCGATTTTTGGGGGTGTTCATGGGGAGGGACATGCCATGTGGCTGGTGGCCATTTTGAGTGCAGCTACAGGCACTGGCCATGTGCTGGCAGGCAAGTGGCCATTTTGAATGCAGGCTTTGTTGTTAGGCCTCCAACCATTTTGCCTACTTTTCAACCTTTATTTATGCCCAGGGGTAGTGAGTCTTGCATGGGCCTAGTATTTCTGTGGGTTGTCTTGAATTTAAACATCATGGAGGCCATAGATGAATTGGGATTGTGCTGATTTTTCTGTGTTTTTCGATTTTTTTTTTTTGTAAAATTTTGTGTTTTTCGATTTTTGACCTGTTGTTGGGGCCTTGACCAGGGGTAGTGAGTGGTGCATGGGGCCTAGTCTTTCTGTGGGCTGTCTTGAATTTAAACATCATGGATGGAATGGGATTGTGCTGATTTTGCAGTGTTTTTCGATTTTTGGGGGTGTTCATGGGGAGGGACATGCCATGTGGCTGGTGGCCATTTTGAGTGCAGCTACAGGCACTGGCCATGTGCTGGCAGGCAAGTGGCCATTTTGAATGCAGGCTTTGTTGTTAGGCCTCCAACCATTTTGCCTACTTTTCAACCTTTATTTATGCCAGGGGTAGTGAGTCTTGCATGGGCCTAGTATTTCTGTGGGTTGTCTTGAATTTAAACATCATGGAGGCCATAGATGAATTGGGATTGTGCTGATTTTTCTGTGTTTTTCGATTTTTTTTTTTTGTAAAATTTTGTGTTTTTCGATTTTTGACCTGTTGTTGGGGCCTTGACCAGGGGTAGTGAGTGGTGCATGGGGCCTAGTCTTTCTGTGGGCTGTCTTGAATTTAAACATCATGGATGGAATGGGATTGTGCTGATTTTGCAGTGTTTTTCGATTTTTGGGGGTGTTCATGGGGAGGGACATGCCATGTGGCTGGTGGCCATTTTGAGTGCAGCTACAGGCACTTGCCATGTGCTGGCAGGCAAGTGGCCATTTTGAATGCAGGCTTTGTTGTTAGGCCTCCAACCATTTTGCCTACTTTTCAACCTTTATTTATGCCAGGGGTAGTGAGTCTTGCATGGGCCTAGTATTTCTGTGGGTTGTCTTGAATTTAAACATCATGGAGGCCATAGATGAATTGGGATTGTGCTGATTTTTCTGTGTTTTTCGATTTTTTTTTTTTGTACAATTTTGTGTTTTTCGATTTTTGACCTGTTGTTGGGGCCTTGACCAGGGGTAGTGAGTGGTGCATGGGGCCTAGTCTTTCTGTGGGCTGTCTTGAATTTAAACATCATGGATGGAATGGGATTGTGCTGATTTTGCAGTGTTTTTCGATTTTTGGGGGTGTTCATGGGGAGGGACATGCCATGTGGCTGGTGGCCATTTTGAGTGCAGCTACAGGCACTTGCCATGTGCTGCCAGGCAAGTGGCCATTTTGAATGCAGGCTTTGTTGTTAGGCCTCCAACCATTTTGCCTACTTTTCAACCTTTATTTATGCCAGGGGTAGTGAGTCTTGCATGGGCCTAGTATTTCTGTGGGTTGTCTTGAATTTAAACATCATGGAGGCCATAGATGAATTGGGATTGTGCTGATTTTTCTGTGTTTTTCGATTTTTTTTTTTTGTACAATTTTGTGTTTTTCGATTTTTGACCTGTTGTTGGGGCCTTGACCAGGGGTAGTGAGTGGTGCATGGGGCCTAGTCTTTCTGTGGGCTGTCTTGAATTTAAACATCATGGATGGAATGGGATTGTGCTGATTTTGCAGTGTTTTTCGATTTTTGGGGGTGTTCATGGGGAGGGACATGCCATGTGGCTGGTGGCCATTTTGAGTGCAGCTACAGGCACTGGCCATGTGCTGGCAGGCAAGTGGCCATTTTGAATGCAGGCTTTGTTGTTAGGCCTCCAACCATTTTGCCTACTTTTCAACCTTTATTTATGCCAGGGGTAGTGAGTCTTGCATGGGCCTAGTATTTCTGTGGGTTGTCTTGAATTTAAACATCATGGAGGCCATAGATGAATTGGGATTGTGCTGATTTTTCTGTGTTTTTCGATTTTTTTTTGTGTAAAATTTTGTGTTTTTCGATTTTTGACCTGTTGTTGGGGCCTTGACCAGGGGTAGTGAGTGGTGCATGGGGCCTAGTCTTTCTGTGGGCTGTCTTGAATTTAAACATCATGGATGGAATGGGATTGTGCTGATTTTGCAGTGTTTTTCGATTTTTGGGGGTGTTCATGGGGAGGGACATGCCATGTGGCTGGTGGCCATTTTGAGTGCAGCTACAGGCACTGGCCATGTGCTGGCAGGCAAGTGGCCATTTTGAATGCAGGCTTTGTTGTTAGGCCTCCAACCATTTTGCCTACTTTTCAACCTTTATTTATGCCAGGGGTAGTGAGTCTTGCATGGGCCTAGTATTTCTGTGGGTTGTCTTGAATTTAAACATCATGGAGGCCATAGATGAATTGGGATTGTGCTGATTTTTCTGTGTTTTTCGAATTTTTTTTTTTGTACAATTTTGTGTTTTTCGATTTTTGACCTGTTGTTGGGGCCTTTTCACCAGGGGTATTTGAGTCTAGCATGGGCCTAGTCTTTCTGTGGGCTGTCTTGAATTTAAACATCATGGAGGCCATGGATGGAATAGGATTGTGCTGATTTTGCAGTGTTTTTCGATTTTTGGGGGTGTTCATGGGGAGGGACATGCCATGTGGCTGGTGGCCATTTTGAGTGCAGCTACAGGCACTGGCCATGTGCTTGGCAGGCAAGTGGCCATTTTGAATGCAGGCTTTGTTGTTAGGCCTCCAACCATTTTGCCTACTTTTCAACCTTTATTTATGCCCAGGGGTAGTGAGTCTTGCATGGGCCTAGTCTTTCTGTGGGTTGTCTTGAATTTAAACATTATGGAGGGCATGGATGGATTGGGATTGTGCTGATTTTGCAGTGTTTTTCGATTTTTTTGTGCTCTATAACTGAACTGATGTTCCTCTGTCTTCCATTTTTTTTAGGTGCACAAGACTCAAGAGAACCACCAGTGCCAGGAAGAAGTCCTGCAGCGGTGTGTGTGTGCAGCATAACGTCACGCGACGTCACGTCTGGCCTCAGACAACTCTACAATTCGTGCAACTGCGGCCTGCTGTCTGACCTGCTCTGAAGAAGATGGCCCCAAAGAAAGTTCTCCGTAGCTCCTCTAGCAAGAAAGTTGCTAGTAAGGAGCAGAAGAAGCAAGTTACCAAGGAGGCTGGTGTGTCACCCGCCACTTTTTTTGGGAGCAAAAGAAAAAGTACGCCTGCAGCAGCAGGATCTGCTGGGGACCAACCTGAGAGCAGCACCCCTGCTCCATTGGGTTCAGTGCCTCCACCACCACGCCAACTTAAGTCAAAGCCCTTGAGTGCTTCAGAGGCAGTCAGTGTACTTCTCCAATCACCATCGACCAGTGATGTTGGCTCATCGCAAGAAAGTAGCAGCAATGTCCCTGAATCAACACAGGTTGTTGTAACTCATCTGACAAGTGTTGAACAACCACAGCCGCAACAACAACACCATGTGCAAGTACACGCCCAAGTACATGTGGAAGGAGAGGCAGCAAAAGGAGATGCGCAAGCAAAGGTGCATGGACGTTCACAAGTGCCCACAATAGTTGTTCCTCCCGAAGTAGGGGCACATTTGGAAATCGACAATGAAGCTGAGGTATCATTGGAAGCCACTCCTCCTGATGATCATTCATTGTCTTCCACATCCCTAGCAAGGAAAAGATCAAGGGGGGTGTCTACATCTTCTTCAAGCCCACCTCGTTCTGGTGCAAGTGATCTGTCTTGGGAACCACGACAACTGCGGTCTGACAGTGAGGCAGAGGCACACCATGATCTGCCACCGGTACCTAAGCGTAAAAGGAAGGTCGTCCAAAAACTCAAACCTATGGAGTGTGATGAGGCTCAACAAGAAGTGACAGATACTGCTGGTGATGAAGCCTCTCACGATGACGACGAGGCAGTCATCACAAAGGTCACTGCAGCCCCACCGGGCATGCAGCAAAGAGACATTTTGACCCTATCCCGAGAAGCTGCTGAGCGTGATGATGATGTCGGCGAGGAGGCAATGGAAATGGAATCATTAGATTTGGAGTTAAGTAGTACACCAAAACCTACCGCTTCCATATTTCTTCCTCGCAAGAAGGTACCCACCTCGTCCTCGACCTCAATTCGTGGTGGTGAAAGTGCAAAACGTACTGAAGTTCGGCAATCCACATCCTCCACTTCATCTGTCATTAGCAGCAGGACCACCACCACCAGTATCGACGCCTCCTCCGGCGGCGGCCCCCGAAGACATTTCAAGTCTCCAGTTTGGGACTTCTTTAGTGTTTGCCCAAAAAAGGCAAACGTAGCCATTTGTAGCCTTTGTAAGCTTCGATATAGTCGTGGTAAGCTTGGTTCTAACTATGGTACCGGAGGCCAGAGAGGTCATCTTGAGAGAAGGCACCCTCTCGAATGGTTTCCGCACCTAGAGGCGGTCAAGAAAGCCGGAATTGCACGTAATGAAAACGTTGATTTGTCATCTGCTGATGACGAGGAGGTAGAAGAAGACGATCCAAACACTTCACTTACACCCAGTTCCCATGTCAGCAGCACACCCCAAGGGAGCCACACTAAGAGTGTGGGAGAGAGTGAGACATCAATGCGGAAAAGTTCATCAGCGAGCGTAACTGGGTCGAAGAGATCATCATCCCGTAAATCATTGGTCCAGGGCAACATTAAAAAGATGTTGTTTACAGAAGCGCAATATGAACGCAACCACCCAATGACCCGTCTGTATAACACTAAGCTGGCTAAAATGCTAGCTCTGGACCTTCTCCCTTTTTCTTTTGTCGAAGGGGTTGGTTTTCTAGAATTAGTGGCAGTGCTCTGCCCTAAATGGAAGGTTCCTAGCCGGTTCTATTTTGCCCGAGTTGCGGTTCCAGCACTACATGAAGATGTTCTGAAGGCGATTGGGGCAGCTTTGCAGAAGAGTGCTGTTCACACTATACATCTGACAACAGACATGTGGACCAGTGGCGCAGGCGCTGATTACATGTGCATCACTGCACACTGGGTCTCTTTTTCAGGGGCTAAAGCAAAGCTAAACTCAGGTGTTGACACTAACACTGTTTTTAAAGGTGCTCGGAAACATGCAACACTAGCCATGTTTGGTTTGGAGAAACGTCACACAGCAGAAAACATTTTGGATGTCTTTAACACAAAGGTCCTTAACTGTCTGTCCCCACTAAAACGCAAGGTTGGTTATGTTTCCACGGACAATGGCTCCAATATAGTTAAGGCCATGAGGGACGGTTACTATTTCAGAGTGCCGTGTTTGGCGCACTGTATAAACCTGGTTGTCCAAAAATTCTTGGGTAATAAAGACAGTGCAGCGTGCAGTGTATTGGAGAACTGCCGAAAAATTTGCAAGCATTTCAGGCATTCTTTTAAGGCCCGCAAGCAGCTGAGGAGCATGCTATATCAATGTCAAATGCCAGTGAAAGCACTCATCCAGGAGGTGGTAACACGTTGGAACTCAACCTTCTACATGCTTGAGCGTCTGTATGAGCAGTATACGCAACTCGATCAATATTTCTTGAAAGAGGGTATAGAGGAGCTGAGGATGGGTGGGCCGCAATGGAACATAGTTGAAAGCCTAACACGCATGCTTCGTCCTTTTGAGGTCTTCACGCGTGCAGTCAGCAAGGAGGACTCTAATTTGGGAAAAGCTATCCCATTGTTGTACATGCTGGAGGACCAACTGAAGGAGGTGTGTTCTGTGTTTCGAAAAGATGACAAAAAGAAAGGCTCTTCTTTGCTTCTGGCTGAGCAATTATTAGAGCTCCTACAAGGTGATGAACGTCTTCAAAAGATCCACTCAGAACAGCATTACATTTGTGCTACTATTCTGGATCCACGCTACAAAAAGGCGCTGGCAGGCAGAGCATTCTTTGCTTTTGCTGATGAAGATGTTACAAAGTACAAACGTTGGCTAGCCTTGTCAGCCAAGAAGTTTGAAACAGAACGGCTGGAAATTGAAGGAAATGGCAGTACATCAGCAGGCCATCCCCAGTCAAAACAATCCACTTCTGCACCTGTGGCTGTGGCACAAGTGACCTCTCAGCCGTTAAAGACACCGGCAACCGCATCATCTGCACGAAAGACAGCAGAAACATTGGAGGCTGAAGAGGATTGGCTAGCTCTGCGTGGGTTTGGTTCTCAAAAGGCCAGAGGCACAGCAAGAGCTACGCAAAGTGGAGGAACCTTGGAGGAGGACCTTGAGTCGATGGTGAAGGACTATCTGAATGACTCCACAGAGGTCTATGTTAATTCTGACCCATTGGCGTATTGGCATGGGAAAAAAGAATTGTGGCCACAGCTCACCAACCTGGCTTTAAACTACTTGTCTTGCCCACTCGCAAGTGTGTCTTCTGAACGGGTTTTCAGTGCGGCTGGTGGGATTGTAACTCCCAAACGGAGCCGCCTCTCGCCCAAAAATGTGGAGAGGTTAACAATGATCAAGATGAATCAGCACCTCATACCACCAGATATAAGAGTACGAGAGAGCGTGCCGGATGAAGAGGAGGTGGCCAGCACCATAGATGAGGGAATTTCTACTCTGTCAGGTGGCACTGACCTCACCCGGGCTGAATTCGCAGAGTATGATGACGAAGCCTTATTCTTATTCCTGGACCGTGATTCCGACTTCGAGCCCTGAAAATGAGACAACGAATCAATAACTTTCTTTTTCATCCTTATTCACTTTTATTCCTGTGTGTCTGTCTTTCTTTGTTGTGCACAGTTAATATAATTCAAACTTTAATCAGATTATCACAAAGACAAGCCCATCAGCAGAACTGTCTTCACTTGTTTGCTAATTTATTTGAAGGTGCCGCAGTCTGCATTCCTCAGGTTCACAAGTTCAGAAGAACATGCTCCTCTATCCTCCTCCTCCAGACTCCTATTTCCATCAAAGCAGAGGGCTGGTTTACGCCCAATGAAGAAAGACTCAGCACTTGTGGGGGTGTTGTTCTACCTCTTTGCAGGTGAGTTGACGGGTCTGGGGCCATTGCTGGGAAGCACTAAAAGTGGTTTGTGCCAAATCCGAGGCGGAAATTTTTTTGTGTTTTTGATGACTTGCTTGCCTTTGAGGTGCTCTTAGGGGGGGTTCCGTCTGTTTGTGGGTGAGTTTCATGGTCTGAGAGCATTGCTGGGACACTCTAATCTTGATTGCATTTGCTTTTCAGGAAATCCGTCGTGCCAACCCCGACTTATGGCCTAGCTACGCAGCGCGTTTGGACCGAAGGCCCAGAAATATTGCAAGTATGAGATTTTGCTTTTGGCCTGTTTGGGGGTGTTATGCTTCTTGGCGGGTGGGTTGCCGGGTCTTGGGGCATTCCTGGGAAGGTCTAATACCGGGTAGAAGTGGTTGGGACAAAATCCAGGCCGATTTTTTTTTGGGCTATTTCAGACATTTTGCTCTATGTAGCGTTTTCGGGGGCCTGTTTGGGGGGCTTGCTGGTGTTTGCGGGTGAGTTTCGTGGTCTGGGAGCACTGCTGGGACACTCTAATCTTGATTGCATTTGCTTTTCAGGAAATCCGTCGTGCCAACCCCGACTTATGGCCTAGCTACGCAGCGCGTTTGGACCGAAGGCCCAGAAATATTGCAAGTATGAGATTTTGCTTTTGGCCTGTTTGGGGGTGTTATGCTTCTTGGCGGGTGGGTTGCCGGGTCTTGGGGCATTCCTGGGAAGGTCTAATACCGGGTAGAAGTGGTTGGGACAAAATCCAGGCCGATTTTTTTTTGGGCTATTTCAGACATTTTGCTCTATGTAGCGTTTTCGGGGGCCTGTTTGGGGGGCTTGCTGGTGTTTGCGGGTGAGTTTCGTGGTCTGGGAGCACTGCTGGGACACTCTAATCTTGATTGCATTTGCTTTTCAGGAAATCCGTCGTGCCAACCCCGACTTATGGCCTAGCTACGCAGCGCGTTTGGACCGAAGGCCCAGAAATATTGCAAGTATGAGATTTTGCTTTTGGCCTGTTTGGGGGTGTTATGCTTCTTGGCGGGTGGGTTGCCGGGTCTTGGGGCATTCCTGGGAAGGTCTAATACCGGGTAGAAGTGGTTGGGACAAAATCCAGGCCGATTTTTTTTTGGGCTATTTCAGACATTTTGCTCTATGTAGCGTTTTCGGGGGCCTGTTTGGGGGGCTTGCTGGTGTTTGTGGGTCAGTTTCGTGGTCTGGGAGCACTGCTGGGACACTCTAATCTTGATTGCATTTGCTTTTCAGGAAATCCGTCGTGCCAACCCCGACTTATGGCCTAGCTACGCAGCGCGTTTGGACCGAAGGCCCAGAAATATTGCAAGTATGAGATTTTGCTTTTGGCCTGTTTGGGGGTGTTATGCTTCTTGGCGGGTGGGTTGCCGGGTCTTGGGGCATTCCTGGGAAGGTCTAATACCGGGTAGAAGTGGTTGGGACAAAATCCAGGCCGATTTTTTTTTGGGCTATTTCAGACATTTTGCTCTATGTAGCGTTTTCGGGGGCCTGTTTGGGGGGCTTGCTGGTGTTTGCGGGTGAGTTTCGTGGTCTGGGAGCACTGCTGGGACACTCTAATCTTGATTGCATTTGCTTTTCAGGAAATCCGTCGTGCCAACCCCGACTTATGGCCTAGCTACGCAGCGCGTTTGGACCGAAGGCCCAGAAATATTGCAAGTATGAGATTTTGCTTTTGGCCTGTTTGGGGGTGTTATGCTTCTTGGCGGGTGGGTTGCCGGGTCTTGGGGCATTCCTGGGAAGGTCTAATACCGGGTAGAAGTGGTTGGGACAAAATCCAGGCCGATTTTTTTTTGGGCTATTTCAGACATTTTGCTCTATGTAGCGTTTTCGGGGGCCTGTTTGGGGGGCTTGCTGGTGTTTGCGGGTGAGTTTCGTGGTCTGGGAGCACTGCTGGGACACTCTAATCTTGATTGCATTTGCTTTTCAGGAAATCCGTCGTGCCAACCCCGACTTATGGCCTAGCTACGCAGCGCGTTTGGACCGAAGGCCCAGAAATATTGCAAGTATGAGATTTTGCTTTTGGCCTGTTTGGGGGTGTTATGCTTCTTGGCGGGTGGGTTGCCGGGTCTTGGGGCATTCCTGGGAAGGTCTAATACCGGGTAGAAGTGGTTGGGACAAAATCCGCGCGGAAAAGCCTTTAGTTTTGGCACTTTTTGTAACTTAGGGTTCGTTAGGGTTAGCCCTAGCACCAGGATTGCATGTGTATCGGGGTGTTCTAGATTTTTCAAACTGAGTTCTGGGGTCTTAGAGCACTCGTGAGAATGTGTAATTTTGGTTGCAAGTCATTTGAAGAAAATCCATGGTGGGAAAGGGGGGATTTGGCATAGTTAAAGAAAGCCTTTGCCACTATTCTTAACTTAGGGTTCGTTAGGGTTAGCAGTATTTCTATTGCATGTGTTTGAGTGGGGGGGATTTCGAGTCTTGGAGCGATGCTGGCTATGGCTACTTTTGCTTGGTTGCTTGCAAGTGGTTTGAATACAATCCACGGGGGGTAATGGGTAATTAGGGTACTTCGGCCTACTTTTACTTTCAAAGTAAGTTTTGTCTCCAGTTTTCTGCTAGGCCTCGTTTTTTGGGTGGGAGCACTGCTAGGAAGATCTATTTTTGTTCTAAAACACAGTTTACAGTACACCTAGCTTGAGGGGCAAGATCCGCTACATTAATTTGCCCATACTTACTTATCCTTCAAAAGGTGACTCAGAGTACGCACTTTCAAAAACATTGTACTGTCTGTCTACTAGGAAAAACAAATTGTGACTTTTTGCACTCCACAGCCTACATACCTTATATTTATTTATCAGTGGTGTTGTAATATTATATCACTTCCTGTTTTTCGTTGAATAATTACAGGCCGGGTTTCAGTCTCTGCAATGGGGAAAAAAGGATGGAGTCAGGCTTCACAGTAGCGAGCCACAATTCAGCATCAGGCAGGCAGTGGACAGGGTGTCTTCTGGTGACCAACATCGGTGGACGAAGCGTCGGCTGCAATGGAGGAGTGCCGCTAATAGGAGGATTTTTTTTCTGCGGGCAACTTACTTACCACTTCCAACAGGACCACTACAACCACACATAGATACAGTATCCCTTGCCTTTTTCTCTGACTGTGACTGCATTTCTTTGCTCTCTCTCGGCTTCTACATTGATCCCTTAACACATCACTTAGTCCACTCCACTATCTGCACCACACATAGTCATTTGTAAGTGCTCCTACGTAATTCGCAAGTCGCAGCACGCCCCAGGCCGTAGAGGACTGGGATGGCCCCAATGATGAAGCATGTCACCAAGGGGCAACCCTGGTGAGTGAGGGGACACCTAGAAAAAAAGCAATTTCTCCTTTTCTATCTACTATACCTTCTGTCAGGTTACGCAGCCCCTAAGCGCCTACCGTACTATGAAACTACATTTCCCATGAGTAGGCGGGAGACTTGCAGACTATTTAGTGAGACTATATGAGAGTACCCTTGTATGTTAGGACATCACTTCACTGATGCCTGTCTTGTCTTCTCTTACAGGTATCCTTTCCCTGCTGACCCTACCTTTACCCATCCCACATTTTTTATTTTAGTTTGTTATTTTTCTCCCTCGCCTAATGCCTCGAACACCCTGTGTTTACACTTCTGGGTGTTGGTGACATTTGGAGGTGGAACCATATTTGCATCGACTGGATCACGGGGAGTAAACGTGACACCTTCCAGACCAACCCCATTGAGTGTTGTTGTGAATGGATTTATAGTGACCAGCAAGGCTCTCGGGTATCTGGCTACAGAGACCTTATGTTGAATATAGTTATCAATAATTCCACACAGGCCCTGTACTGTCGCATTCTTTCTTTCCACAGTTGTCGATGATATATTCTTACTCTGCTTGACAAAGAACCATTGCTAATGTGAAAGAACTTCAACCGAATTAGTAGTTATACTTTACCATTTGTTAGGCTACAATGTGGCACTGCTCTACTGTACTTCTGTCACCTGCTATATTCTCAGTTGTACCGTTGAATTGCTCAGGAGGACAAACCAGATTTCATTTTCTTTTTTTTCATAGGCATGCAACTGCCACTGTGGCACACCACTACTACCACCGCTATGAGGAAATTTTATCCGACCAAGATTGCCAACGTTATTCGGTGTTTCCCGTGGAGCCAGCCCTGGGCCTAGCCCTACTTTCAAACACAAATTACAGGTAAGATAAGCGTTTGGTGGTTTGGGGGTATAATGGAGTATTAGTACGAGAGACGAGAGCCTGAAGGTAGTACTACTAAAGTCCTAGGACTCTTGGATTCACTTCACTTAGTCTGTGAGAGGCACTTAGTGTTGAAAACATTTGGGCATTTACACTTAAAGGAAGAAAATGGAACTAAACTTTCAGGAAAACAGTCAACGTTAAACCCCCACCCACCAGGCAAGCAGTAAAAAACAGGTATGCTCAGATAAAGTTTGAAAAAGTATATTTATATCCCTAACAAAATAATCTCCCGCAAGACCCTCCCTAACCCCAACGATTGTCCTTCAAAAGTCCCCAAAAACCCAACTCCCAATTCCCACCCCCCAAAAGTCTCTAAAAAAGGGGCAAGGGACACTAGGGGTGGATGCTGTTCACTTTTTGGGCCAGGGCATCATGCTCCTCGCGGAGCAAGGCGAGCTCCTGCTGAAGGCGGGACACCATCAGGGTGGTGCGGCGCAGGCGTGCCTTCACTGCCTTGCAGGTGCAAGGCCTGTGAGAAGCAGCTGTTGGCCTTGCTGCTCGGCGGTGGCGTTTGCCTTTGGCAGCCCGGCTCAGTCTCGGTGGACCACTGTGCTGGGTCACGGTGGCAGCCGGTGAGGCCACGGAGGACGACGTTGTCGTTGTTGTCGACCGCACACTTTCCACGTCCTCCAGGGCCACCAGCCGCCGATATTCCGCAACAGTGGCCTCGATTCTCCGTTGCCGGGCCGCTCTAGCCAGCTCCTTCCTCCTTGTTCGTTTGGAAGGAGAACCTATATGAAGAAAGAAAGACATAGTCTGTAACCAATGCTCTTTAAGATTAACTCAATCATTCAGCAGAAATGTGTGCTGCAGTACAACTAGCAACTTGCAAGCGCATTACATAACTATTGAGGCCAGTATCTATCTAACCTCACACTTCTTCATCCTTGCTCTAACATTAGTGGGAGTTTAAGGAACAAATTCTATGAGCACTGTGGACTTCCATTGGAGTCGACTATGAAAGTACACCAGTCTTATTCTTCTTCTTGTCTCTTGTTTTGGAAAATTGGTACGTTATTTTCTGCAAGCCGGCATAATGCCAGCGCGGTAAACTTGCACCCGAGAAAAAGAGACGCACGCCATGAGGAGTGACCTAGACTTGCGTTGCCGTTGCGTTACTGTACCCGTCCAGTACATGCAGGTGGTGAATCTCTTACTTTTCTATTACGGGTGGCACTGAGAATACTCTGTTACAACTCAAGGGCTACTGCTTAATTAATTTAACTTTCACCCTACAGTGGAAATGAGTACTAGAAATGGAAAATTGAAGAAGATAAATAATCTGATTATCTATCACTTCACATGGGATGTTTTTGCTTATATATGGGATGACTTTAGGTGCTTTGCTTTTTATTGAGTGACAGGCAGTGATACATCCACACATGAATGACTGAGTACTACTAAACTTATTAAGAGAGGTAGGGAGTGGCCACCATAATAACCGGATCTATGCAGTGCTTGCAATACAAACTACTGCTACTATTTATGGTAGTATTTGGACAAAATTAAAAGTTCTTTTCCTTGCCTTTCCTACACTGGAACGGACGTGCGGGTGCAGTGTTAGTGTTACATGCTCTTCAAAGTTACACTTACTTCATCCACTGACCGTCTACTCTCTCTAGATCATGGGTACTCACAAACTTTCTCTCAGGGGCTACATTTACAGTGTAGTTTGGGGCCGAGGGCCGCACTGGTGGGGGCGGAGTCAGAGGGGGCGGGGCTAAAGCAAAACGATAACTTGTGACCATGAGGTTGCACACAGGTCCCTGCAGCAGATGCCCTCATCCACTGAGCCACCAGACCCAGCATTTACATACATCTCTCTCCCTCCTGCTGTCCCTCCTGCCCTCCCTCCATCTCTCTCTCCCTCCTGCCCTCCCTCTCCCTCTGTCATCTCACTGTGTGTGTGTCTATCTGTGTCAGCCTTCAGCCCGGGTTGAGACCGCTTCCTCAACGCGCACACACAGACAACAACACCAAAGTACTTAACAGGTCTTTAAAAGACCATTAACATATTATTGAGGCTTTGTTTGTTTTAGCGCCCCTGCTTCTCCACCCTGACAATCACTGCTTGCCCGGCCCCACAGAGCAGAGGCTTAGTTCTATTTCACCTCTTTGTGGCCTTGCATCTCCACTCTGCTCTGTGGGGGCCGGGGGAGCAGTGATTGTCAGAGTGGAGATGCAGGGGCGCTAACAGGTGAAATACAAAAAAGCCTCTGCTCTGTGGGGGCCGGGGGAGCAGTGATTGTCTGCAAGGTCAGCGCACCGCCAACGAAGGCTTGCCGGGCCACCACCGGCCCGCGGGCCGTACTAGGAGTACCCCTGCTCTAGATACACATATGCTATCTAAGAGTCAGATAGTAGCATGATCCAGGTATATGGACACATACAGTTTCTGTGTCACCCACCCAGGCTGTTGTCCTTCCACCCATCATTGCTTCATCATTCACCCAGCCATGCATCTCATATTCTTGCCTTCCCAGCTAGTCTTCAATCTCAATAAGTAAGGAATATATAAGAGCTTACCTCTGGCCGCCACCACCACCGTCTCAACTCTCACAGCTGCCGCCGCCGCCTCCTCCCCTGAAGCATCGCCCGATTCGCCCTCCGCCTCGGTGTCGAGCACCACCACCTCCACACTGGCCCCGCCACCAGATGTTCCACCTACAAAGTACATTTAAGAATGTTAGAATAAAGCAGTCACTAGTATTTGGTCTAGGAATGAAGACATGTGAAAACAATGTAATTTGTGACTGTCGTTAAAGTTAAAAAAAAAATGTCCCTTTTTCCAGGGAAGGTTGTCTTGCTGCACTTTTTGGCACAACTGATGAAGGCTGTTTTTTTAACACGCACCATTTTTCTCCACACAGACAGAAGATGGACTTCTAACAACAAGATCAAGTTGAAACCAGGTGAGAGCTCGGCTCGACCACAAGAAATGTCTTCAATTAATCGTCAGCACTAACCACTTTTCCATTATCAGTTAAACGTTTAGTTTTATTATGACTTCATTTTAATAAATGTGTTTACTTTTAATAAAGCTTTTAAACTTAAATACAATCTGTGTTTTTTGGTCCAGACTAGAGTGACTGAGCGAAAGGTTTTGCAATTTTTGCAAGCATGAGTCCAGATAGAACACTTCAAAAGACATTATGGACAATCCCAGAGGACTGCACTAAGTTGATAGAGCTATTGCTGACTAGAATCATGGGAGTTTCGCCAACCGTGCAATCTTAGTTAGCTACACAGACAGACTAATAAGAATAATCTAGTAATACCACAGGGAGTCATAGTAGAGGCAGGATAAGAATTTAGATACAGTCTACAAGAAGAGCAAAGACAATTTTGAAAAAAGTCAAATGAGGAACGCTAGGAAAAATAGGTACTAGTCTAAAATGAAAACTTACTGGGGCCAGCAGAGGAGCCCTCGCCTGCCCGATCCTGGCCCTGTTGATGAACAGCATCCGCCGCCTGCTGCTCCTGTGTCCTCCTCTCGCCCCTGGGGGGAGCTGACGTACAACATGAAAGAAAGAACAGAAAACATGGATGATTGTTGCTTGTCAATGTCAACCAAATCAAACATTTCAAAAGAACAATAACAAAATATTTCTGCGAAATTATATTGATTATGGTTACTTTTCATTTATATGCGGACCTGTGACTTCGAAAGTCACGTAACTCACTAAACAAAGTACTGAAACGTTCACCTAGGACTGGCAGGCAGCAGTCCGCAGGCAAGACGCAAAGTGACAGACAAACTCCATTGTGATTTCAGTCAGATCAGTGACAACACTAACAGTTGCCTGCTACATTACCAGTCATTTACATAGTCAAACTATCAATCCACCGCCACTATTTTTCTTATTGTCAGGGTTACAAAGGAAGGGGCAGATTTAAGCCCTTGCGGCTCTTTTGCGCCGTTCTTGCGTGACTTTTGTGACGCAGCAGCTAAACAAAAAAGGGCGCCATGGTGCGGCGTATAATATTATAACAACGTGACGCATTTGGGAGATGCATCCCGTTATAAAGCCCTGCGCCATCAGGGGGCGTTCCGGCGCAAGGGAGGGCATTCCTGCGCTGGAACACATCCTAATAGTGGCTGAGGGAAATCTACAAAATATCAATCAGTCACCTTTAGGACAATGATGCGTCACACAAACCCTGCACCTGCTTGAAGCAGACGTACGGCTTGACCCAGCATTGGGGAGATAGGGTACCCCAGAGCATTGATGGAGCTGCGCCATCGTTGCGACGCAACTCCAGCAGTAAAGCTTCGGTGACGTTTTGGGCCCATGGGGCGCCGCCGCCGCATTGCAAATACGGCGCACCATGTTTGGTGGTGGTAGCGGGCCGCACAATTAATGGCGCATCCCTGCTACTTTGCAGGGATGCGACGGTAATTGCAATTCTGCCCCTTAGGGGCATACTTACTTACGCGTTCTGGCGCATCTCCAGAGATGCGCCAGATCAAATGCGTCACGCAAAACTACCCTTGCGACACGGCAGATGTGCCTCATTTACAATGCGGCGCGCCCTGGCGCAAGGGTAGGCACTTGCGTGACGCATCTCGTCACGTAAGAGCGGCGCATCGCTGGAGTCACGTCGCCAACGCAATGCAACTCCAGTAATGCTCAGGGCCACCCAATACTTTACATGCTGTGTCAGTCCTTTCGCCTGCTTCGAGCAGACATAAGGAATTGAATTGACGTAGCAGCGTCGCAGAAGTGCCTGCGTTAAATCTTGTAGATTTCACGCAGGCAATTTTGCGAGGCGCACAGCCGCTGGACCGCCCACCCTGCGTACTAGGAACGCACCCATTGTGGTGCAGGCCCATGGCTTTATAACGTGACGCATCTCCCTAGATGCGTCATGCTGTAAATGACTTGCAGGGATGCGGCACGTTTACGCCGCTGTTGCGTCACGCAAGGCAACGTAAACGTGGCGCAAGGGGCTTGTAAATGTAATCTGCCCCCTAGTGTCTAGCATTACGCAGTTCTGTTAAGTACACTCATACATAATAGTTACTCAGGCCAATGAGACCACGAAATAGAAAACAAATAAGCATAGTAGCAACCCCACTGAGAAGGAGAGCAGTGCACCTGAAATGCACAGAAGATTTTGAAATATAATTTAACTACAATGTAATCGTCATCAGCGGCATTATTGGCTTGCTCCATGTAAAAAACAAATATTTGCAATACAACAACACAGAGCAGGAGAAAACATCATAGTAGTGAGTGATTAAATGCCAATGGCTACTACTACTCACCAAGGCCGGGGATCTCCAAGCCGAGCTGGTCCAGCAGGTCGCGCTCGCGGTCCAGGAGGTCCGTCCAGCGATGGGTGACCTGGCTGTAGGTGCGCTGGACCCCGTAGAGGTGGGATATGGCCCAGCACACCTTCTCCCACCGCTTCCGGCGCTCCCGCATGTTATAGCCGCCGGCCGCGATCCTGCCGCCTCCCGCGATGGTCCTGGGCAGGCGGCGCTGGACAAAGTACACCAGCGCGCCCACTTCCTCCGGGCTGAATATCTCCCGGCGCGTCACCTGCTCCCCCCTCGATCTCACGCCTGCTGTCCTGCCACTGGGTCCAGCACTACTCCCCGCCGCCGCTGCGGCCCTCAAGTGCCTGGGCAGCTTCACGGCGCCTGGCTTGACCATGGTCTGGGCAGGTAAGGTAGGAAGAAGTAGAAAATTAAGAAAGAATAGGATAGGGAAGAAGAAAAGAAAAGAGTTTACAAAAGTAGTTTAAAAGTAAAGAAAAATAGCAGAAAAGACAAAAATATACAGCTAGGAAAAGAGAGGGATAGATAAGAAGCAAAATCGTAAAAAAAAAACTGAAAACAAGCAAAGGATGGGAAAGATATCAAGAGGATTAAACACCATGCCCAGACACAGGAAATGAATGAAAAACAAGATGGCCGGCGCCCGTTTCCGAGCGCGAAAGTCAGTTCGCGCGAGATTTTCCTCGCGATCTCGTGCGAACCTCTAGATTTCCCGCGCGATCTCGTGCGAACCTCTACTCGCAATGCGCTTACTGCGCGAGATTATACATAGCGGGCGGAAACGGAAATACGTCACGCAAACAAAATGGCCGCGCCCGTACTCGACCTTGGGGTAAATTCGCGTGTTGCGCTGCAAGCGGCTCGCGAATACTGCAAAAAAACTCGCGAAACAACAAGCCGCAAAAAAATAAAATGCTCATTCGCACGAATTGGCGGCTTCCGCGGTCGGTTTCGCACGACGCCGCGCCCCGCGAATAGCGCGAAAAAAACCGCAAAACGATTTCAGCAAAAGCAAAAGCAATGAGCAGGTGCAAAAGGTCAACCTCATGATTTGTAACGATTCTTTGTATTGCTTCCTGAGGGGGCCCTCCAGAATTCGGTTGCCTGCTTGCAACTATTGTGTGACCCTGCTCTGACCTTAACTGTATGCCACAAAGGTCCTGATTTACAGCTAAAGGAGCAGACAAGCAGGTGCCAGGCTGGAACTTTAAATTCTTTCAGTGACACATTAATTAGCCCCTAATTCATTATTGTCAGTTGGGGCAGGGCAGGTGTTGTAACTAATTTTGCAACAATGAAAGCACTTAGCAAGTGCAAAAGATCACTAATCAGGGCGCACTAAGGAAGCAGGTGCCAGCTAAAAAAATATTCTGTGACACATTAATCAGCCCCAAATTAATTCAGGTCACTTGAGGCAGGGAAGGTGTGCTTTGCTTTGCCGAAAATAATGTACACTGGACAACCAGAGGGTGTGGTGATGAAACAGAGGGTGGCATGGGTGGGCCAGAGGGTGGCATGAGTAGTCAGAGAGTGGCAGTGGTGACAGAGAGTGGCAGTGATGAAGAAGAGTGTCCCAAACAGGCTGGACATGTAGAAACAACAAGTTCGCAAAACTTGCGACCCGACAGGTAAGTTCGCAAATTGCGAAATTGTAAAAACCCTCGCGAACTGGCAGAAACACGGGCGAACACAAAAAAAAAAAAAAATCCGCAAATTCGCGGGAATTCGCGGATTTTGCGGATTGCGAATCCGCAAATCCGCAAAATTCGCGAACGCGAGATCCGCAAAATTCGCCCATGCCTACTGTACACATAGTTGTTTTTAAATGCGGAAGGGAAGGTGTGTGAAAGGGCGATGTAATTCTACTCCACATTAAGATAGTAACAATTACCAATCATAACATCAATCTTTTACTATCTTTTAGATGTAGAGCTTCAAGGTGCCTTATGTCCCGGCACGTGGTGAAAAACACACCGGTGACAGAAAGGTGAGCTGCAAATATTCTTTTTAGTCACTCTCTCACTATGTTTCTCCTTTGATAAAGAAATGACACACAATGTTAACTTCCTTTTTATCTTACAGGCTGTGTTTCACAAATTGACGTCCCCCCAAACACCTCCAAAGCTCAACGTTTGTGCATTCTGCAATGATGCGTGGCCATCGTAACAACGTCTGAGAAACCTGCTTTGACACGTGGTGCACCCTCTTTGAATCATGCCAATGGCACAAGGTGAGCAAAGAAGCTTGTTTCCGAAACAGCGACAAGTCATCTGTGGACGGAGAGAGTGGGTAGTGTGCAGCAGCTTCACTGCGTAGGAATGTACAATTACCTTGGAGCAGTGAGAATAGATAGGTTACAACAGTCCGAGGGGCAGATTTACAAGCCCCTTGTGCCACTTTTGTGTCCCTTTTAACATGGGAAAAGTGGCACAAGGAGCTTGTAAATCTGTCCCTGAGTGTGCAAGAAAAAGCACTCACCTCCGGACTCTGGGAGTCAATGGGGTGCACCAGTCTGGGTACGCAGTATTGAGAACTCACCGCTATGCAGTGGGAGTGCATGGGATATAGTACTTCGGAAGAAAAACAGCACACAGACCACTCCTTACAGTGAAAGTTGATGAGATACAGTATCCTGTCTTTACAAAGACATAAAGTAAAAATATACTTGTGCAGTTGGATATACTCTGCTATTACTAACTCTATACTATCTTTCAGATCACTAAACTAGAGGGTGCACTATTAACCGGCACGTGCTTGGACACACAACGGAGGCAAAAAGGTGAGCTACGAAGATTTTCTATAGTATTAACTGCTCCATCTATAACTTTCTCTCTCTCACAGTTTTAATGCAGTTTTTTCTCTCTTTCTTTCTCTCACTCTCTCTCTCACATCGTTTCTCTTTCTCTTTTAAAGTTATGGATGCTGCTGTCCACTGTGCCGATAAAAAAATCAAGGCTAAATATAATACAGTCTGCAGTGTACAGAAGGTAAGCAGAACAGCCTAGATACACAATGCCTCCGATTAAATGTGTTAGAAATAAAGGGGCTTATTTACAAGCCCCTAGCGCCACTTTTGCGTCACTTTTAACATGGGAAAAGTAACGCAAAAGTGGTGCAAGGGGCTTGTAAAAAAGCCCCAAAGAATATTGTCCTGCACAATGACTTGATCTCTCACCTAATTCTATCTCATCTCTGAATCATTTTAAAGACCTGTTGGCCCATACTGTAAATCTGACGCAGTAGGCACTTCCGTACAGACACCTCTTGAACGCGAGCCTATGAGAGAGGTGGAATGTATCATGCACACTTCAGACGTGTAAATTAACAAATATTGCCAAGTGTAACCTTAACTTGTAATCTTTGACCTCCTTCAGTCACATCGATCTAATTTTAAACACTTATTTTCATTTTTGTTTTGCAGATTACCTACCCTACTTCTATTGGAGTCCATATCATATTTTGTTTATTATATTGTTTTGGTAAAGTTATGTTTCTAGTTATTTATTATATTTTTATCTTAAAGTTATTTATTGTTGTTTTAATAAAAGTTAATTTAAAAAGGTATATACGTCTTCTTTTTCTGACAAAATTTCAATATTATTTAGTGTGATAATAATATACTTAGAAAACATTTAAAAATAAAAATGATATTTATAACTAGAAGCATAATACTGAGGCTAACTCTTTACTAGCTCTTTACCAGAGTCTATAGCTATGACTAACCGTTCCTATGGAAAACTTTTAAAACTCCAGCACAGTAACTGTTTCGATTAGCAACATTGTGTGGGGAACTTCTAACCTCTGTGCTCACTTAAGTTTTGCATGAACTGTTACTATGGTAACAGGCAGTAAGCAGTTTGGGGGTTGGGTTGAAAGGTACTGATTGTACAGAAACCGTTAAATGTACCCAGGATCCTCTACATGACAGAAAGGAAAGCAAAGTAAGACAGAACACTGTGTAGCAGATTTACAAAACCCTTGTGCCACTTTTGCGTCACTTTTCCCATCTTAAAAGTGATGCAATAGTAATGCAATGAACTTGTAAATCTCCCCCTATGCACATTACAAGCAAAGGAAGTACACAACTCTTTCAATTCTTTATCGATCACAATTAAACAGTGTTGCTTCACGATTCACAATGCACTTCAATAAATACTTTGTGCCTATTTAAATGGGATACACAGGATTGTCGACATTACAAAACTTAGGGGCATATTTACAAAGACGGCGTTAAAATTGTTGCCGCTTTAACAGCAGAAAACTACAACAAAAACGTCGAAAATGAACTTCAAAATCCTTTGTTATCTTACCAGAAGATTTTTTCAACATTGCTGTTTGCTTTGCAAGAGTAAGAGCCAACCCCGAGGTAAAAAAATAAATGGTTAGGAGGGCTCCAAGCCACCCCCCTGCAAAATTAGAGGTGGGGTGCCTCAATGCCCCCCCAAACCCCAGAGACCACCACCCCCGGGGCTTTCCGTATTGTGGGAAGGTGGCTGCATCGCCCCCTCCTGGAGCCCTCAAGGACCCTGGGGACCGCCACCCCCCAGGGCCGGCTCCTGCAATGTCCCGGGATGCCTACCCCCGGGACACTGCTGTTTGTTATGAGAGGGCGGGAGTCTCGCAGCTCCCGCCCTCCCATTGCAAACTTGGTTTGGATTTTGAAAGAGAGAGCAGAGAAACCCTTCTTTCTTTCAAAATCCAAACCAGATTGTTTTTCCACGTGCATGTTAGCAGCCCCCCATGTGGAAAACCAATGCCGGCTCCGGAAGGACGCAGGGAGCCGGCAGGACCGTGGTGGTATTGGGGCTCACCCAACGGTCCCCAATGTTTTTTATAAGCCCCGGGGGATGGGGTCACAGGGGATATTAGAAATTACTGCTAGGTGCTATTATTTAATGGTAAAATTAGAAGTTGTGCACCCTGCGCGGCGCTCAGTGCGGCCCCTTGGTGTGCACGCGTTGGATGCACGACTCATAATCTGTAGGATGTGAGACTCCATTGCGTTCGGGGCACAATTTCTACGCGTGTGAGACGCTTTACCATTTCACTACGCCCACGTGCCGTGTTCTTTTCGCCGTAGTGACTGTCTCAATAATGCAATGGTTACAGGCATGAATACAATGTCCTGAGGATGATCCCTTTTATCCCTACATAGTTATCGAAACACCATTGACATTATATACACTATATGCCTATGACCACACTGTATAAATTGCTGCAATAGTGTACTCTTGTTATATCAGTCTGCAATGTTTTATGGCACGCAGGCCTGAACCCCCTCCTTGTATGTCGTGTTGTTCGAATGTGGTAGTAGGGCAGGTTGTGCCCCACTTGAATCTGTATAGATACTGACTACTAATTTACGTATCATTTATTAAATTCTGTCCGGCTGGACAAGGAATATAGAAACTATTTAGTCTATATTTACTTCCACACTCAATTTTTGAACTGTCTAGGGACTACTGTCTTTAGAAATATTATATTAAACTCTTTACATTTCAAAACTTGTAAAGGTACATGCACGCATGCATGGCAAAGAATAAAAACAGTATTATGTGCCCCTATTCATCACCCTACAAGGTATGAAAATATGAAATTAAGAGTATAGAAGCCTTTTTGAGGCTGAACCATTAATCTACTGCAGGGATGCTCTACAAGTGCCTAAATATGGGGCAATTCAACTGGATACAACAAAATGCCTAGCAAAATTTGTTCTATGACCATCTTATGATGCGAGCAGTGTAATAGAACAATACTTTTAGAAAGCTCTCTTCAAAAAGCAACTGTTTATTTTCTAAAGACGGCATTTACACTATACAGGGTTGACCTACAGGCTGGCAAGTGATCCCATAACAGCCTCCAATTTGCTCATAAAGGACTATGGATGGACATGAAGTCGACACGACAGAGGGTAAGCATGGCTCTTGGAAACATTCTTTCATTCTCATTCTGACCCTACCTACTTGACCCCTAAAAAGGTGAGTAGCAACAACAGTGCCAGCATTGGCTAGGGCTGCCCCCAGCAAGTCTGAATTGATACCCATGTGCACAGTATCTTCTAGGAATCATACAGCAGAGGCATTTAACGTCAGATTGAATTATATGATCTATCCCTATCTATCTAACATAATCCCAGTTATCACTGTCTGTTTAACCCCTCCCACGCTCATGACGAGCTCAGCTCATCATGAGCCACGGTTCTCGTGTGCTCATGACAAGCTGAGCTCGTCATGACCGTTAGAACGCTCACACGCGGGGCTAATTCCCCTGCTGTGCTGGGTGTTCTAAGGAACGGGCATGGCCAGCACACGAGAACCGTAGCTCATGACGGGCTGAGCTCATCATGAGCATGGCAGCGCTGTGCATGCCCCCCGGCACAGCGGGGGAATTGGCCCCGCAGTGAAGGGGTTAATCACATATCATCATATTGCTTCTCCATGATCTATGCAAGCGTAAGTAAAGAAAATGTTGATGTAGTGTTTCCACTGTAAGTGACATATATTGTGGATTTGGAATATGCTAGTCTGATTGGAGTATCCTAAATTAATGGCACTCACACTACACACATCACAAGATGGACATACATCATACTTTGCCCAGGATGGACATGAGTATCACAGAGAATTCCTAGTAAGTCTTCCTGATAGGCACAGTGTGATTATGTTATTCAGTGTGCTGTAGTTGCCTTCTCACCCCATTCTGAGCTCCATTATCGTGGGTTTATTGGAAAAAGCAAAGAATGCTATCAGAGCTCCCAGGTGTCCCAGGGCCTTGTAGAAGCATCTCATCCAGTCCAGATTTTTTATTTCATTCTTGTACTTTCAGTTCTGACATTACAAGGGGGTGACAGTGTAACACAGACTAGAATACAAAGAAAGAGCCTACATTGGGCCAGTTACTCAAGCTCTGACCTGATAAATGCACTAAAGTACATTCACATTCATCAAAAGATCAACAATTACTTACAAAAACAATGGAAGAACTTCTAACACATCTGATTGATGCTGGTGAACATTCAAGGTAGTAGGGCGCAAAGTTCTAGTGATACTTCAGTGAGAGAACGATCAGAAGAAGCAGTTAATTGCATCAGGGCTCCCTTGCAGCATTTAAAAAAAATAGATTTTCCAACTTGTGCCTTGCACAACAATCTTTTTTATAGATAGTTCTGTAAGGACTCTGATTAAATACTCCAGTTCTTCATGATCTACTGAGTATGCCCAACTCTCTCCTGTATTTTATATATTTTTTAAATAGGACGATTGGGACAGGTTGCAGAACAAATTACCAAAGAAACTGTCTGAAAAAGCTAATCTCCATTATTCTGTGGAAAGCATTAACCATTGTAAAATATAGAGCATCTCCCATTCATGGAACCTTGAAGGTCTTTCGATTTTCCCATCATGCGCCTTTGAAGAGGCATGGTGGAATATTAGGTAAGTATACTGAGTCACAATATTGAGCTTTAGAAAGAAACTGATACTTCAATAGGCCACTTTGTGACCCAGGTTATGTCTTGGCTTGTTCTTAATTTGTACATTTTTGTCTGTAGAGTTTCTCTGAATTCCACTTTGTCTCACACACTTCAAGTACCTACACTGATCTTACCTCACCCCCAATATTTTGAGTAAGATATCACAGAGTAACAGGGAATTCCTTGAGATGTTAACACGGGGCAGCTGATTAATTAAACATGATATAAACACATACGTTGGACAGGTGTTAAGGGAAAAGTGGTCACATACCTGCAGAGGCGAAGTAATCACACTGAAGCAGGTAAGTGTGAGACCATCAGGTTTATTGACTTTCTGTCTACCAGCGACAACTCACCACTGTCCCTACAGTTCAAACTATAACATTCCATTGCAGTAGCCAATACATAATAGGTTCTAAGAAGAACATGAGTAGGGAAGTTAATGCCTGCTTTCACAAGACTGCTACAACTTCTCCTTTCTTTCATGCCACAAAAGTAAAAGAAACAAAACAGAAACAAATGGAAAGAAACAAAGTATGCAATAATAAATTAATAGACTATACATAAGTAATAATTTATAGATCTAAACGTTTAGGTGGAACAATTCTCCTTCCACTTTTGCGAGGATTGACATACTCCAATGACAACTTAGGAGGATGTGCGGATTGCAGACAACCTTGTTGAAACTTAGCAGGATCACTACCAGACTCTAGACCGAATTGCAACACAATCTTCCAAGGAAGTTTGTAGATTCTTGACATATTTCACCAACTCCTCCCATTGATCCTCACAGTAAAACATGAAGTGGCATCCACTTTAACAGGAGGTCCATATTTAGACAACCCTTTTGCCACATTGACAGGAGATTTGATTCTCACCCAATCTCCTACATGAACGCTCGACTTAATGCCATCCATGTCACGTGGAACAGGATGGGAAGGCATCTTTATCTCAGTTTTAGAATTACCAGACAAGGACCGTGAACCCCATTTCTTCATCCAAACAGGGTACATATGAAAAGAAGCCTCCCTTCCACAGAGCAATACAAAATGG